>NW_024038531.1:4000000-5241967 GCF_016077235.1 Cyprinodon tularosa | reverse complement strand
CCACTGTCGCTACAAGCATGCTTAGTGTGGGGGATTGTATTTGAGTCAATGAGTCAATGCAATCAACTGGTTTTCCTTAGATAGAAAACTTTGTATCAATTTGACTGTATGATCTGGTTGAACTGTAAAGTGCCTTGAGATGACATGTGTTGTGAATTTGGCGCTATATAAATAAACTGAATTGAATTGAATTGAACTGACCATTTTTATTATTATGGCTTAATAATGGGCTTTATGCTGCCCTGCAAGGCTTTAAACCTGGGTTTGAATGGAGACTAAGCCATTCTCAAGCACAGATCAAGGTTCTCATTTTGAGCCTGGATCCAGATTTATTTTTGATTCTGTTCATGGTGGAGAATCCTGCTTCACAGCAGCAGGTTGAGCCAAACATCCTCTAAATGTGCAGGGTCATCTTTGAGCACGCCATTTCACTTTTCTTTCACCATTTCACCGCAGTTCTTCCAGCAGTCCACACTTTCTCTGCTCTCTTTTTCTCATGGTCTTCTCCTTCTTTCCCATCGCCCGGCTTGCCACAGGTTTGCCTGCTGTGTCTAAAAGTAGCAGCAGCAGCAACCCAGACTGACAGCTCATTGGCTCATTTGGGTCACGTGCAGCCTGGAGCCGGACGCTCCCCAGGGCTTTACCGTATTTATTTACCGAATTTAGACAATGTTTAAAATCAGGTTGGGTCCAGATCAAGACCCTGTTCTGCTTATCCGTGACCTCTGATCTACTTTCAGCATCCAATTCAATGTTTAAACAGTTGCTGACGATGCATCCAGCTGATGCATTCTTTAGGAAAATAAAGGTAAATTTAAAACTTTCAGTAACTAAATAAAAAAAGAAAAACATCAAACAAGTCCTGAGTCTGTCCCTAAGTCTCCATTCTGTTAAATGTGTCTGAAACCCTTCAGCATGAAGAAATCGTCTCCAAAACAGCCAAGCAAACTAAATGTGATTCTTTCTCTAGATGTGGTGAAGAAATTACACTTTTTTCCTACGAGAAGTGTTGAAAAAAATGCACATTCAGCAATGCACTCATTATGCAGTATTAATAAGTTGGTAGCGTCAACTCAAAAATAAACAGCCTCTTATATTCCAAGTTCTCGGCAAATAAAGTGGAATGTAGAAACAGATTTCTTCTTTATTGGACAATAATGACTGTTTTATTCTAATTGTTTTCAGCAGCAAGGGAAAAGTTTACACAACACTAAATAAAAACAGCTTACTCGGATCAAATGACATGCTCAGCTGAGCAGGGTGAATTAAAATATGTAAAAAGATGCATGTAAGAATTGAAGCTGATTATTTACAAGAGAAAAAAAATAACTGCAGGGATGTAAACAACTTATTGAGTGTCTTGCGATATAATCATAACAGCTACCGGAAAGAAAGATCTTTGATAACGCTCCTTTGTGCATCAATGACACTAGTTTTTGATTGAAGGAGCTCTCCAGCATGAAACCTGCTCCGTGCATCAGGTTTTATTCTTTTTGCTGGGGTTCGTTTGTCCCAGCCGTCTGCACCGTGTCAAAGGGCCATCCTAGGACAAAGCCTTCCTCATAAACGCATCTAATCTCTTCCTCTCTCCTATAGATAAGCTGCTGCTTCAACAAACTAACCCACAGATGATCTGATACCACAGAGTCAAAGAAGGTCTTCAGGAGGATCCTCTGCACACCAAAACATCTCCATCTCCTCAGCAGGTAGAGTTTAAACCTTCCTTTAAAGTGTCGCCATGAAGTTCATTGATCAGCTGAACATCCAGGGTTCATTAAGTGTCCATTCCTTCCTCTCATGTCAAAAGCTCCTTTTTAAATGAAGCTTTGTTGTAAAGCCTTTCTACCCTTAAGGGCTTCATATACATATTCTTCATACATTGAGTGTAAATGGATGAAAGCCAAAAGTGCTTGTTAAACTAATTTGACAATTACTTTACTTCAGACGGAGTCGCTTTGCTCCAACAAACTTTAAAAGCAGCACAAGCTGAGAGTGTTTACTTGTGTGTTTCACTTCACGTCCTCCCAGCACTGTTAATCAAATGAGCCGTGTTTTCATAACCCTCGTGCAACGGTCTGATGAATGCCACGCAGCACAGCGAACATGAGATAAAACAGATCTGTGCCTCCCAAAAGAAAAAAACATAAACAGGGGGATGTCAAAGTATATTTGGACATATGGTGGTTGTACCTACTTTAAAGAAATTCACATTTAATGAACTAAAAATGTACTGTATCATAACTGCATGAGTCTCTTTTACACTGTTATTTAGGAGCCAGTGATCTGTACTTTCCATTATGTTGAAGCATAAGTCTAAAGTGAAATGGCAAAGGACAAGAGGTGAAACTAAAATGGTTTGACATTAGACTTGAAAGGAACATAATGGCATGTTGAAAGAAACAATACGGCCCAGGAGGAAGTTCCAATACATCCTAAGAAGGCAGATAAGTGAATCATTCTGTATTTTCCTATGAAAGATGCACTTCTTTAATAGGTTATTATATCAGCTAGGTTTAAACAATAGCTAAAGCTACTTGCAATTCCTTATTTGAATACATGTACATTATAATTTATAGTTTTAAGTAATAAAAAGTCCATATTTAATCTATTCAAATATATAAATATAATCATTTGCTGTACTTGAGGCTTAATAATTGATTTAAAAATATATTCCTTCTGGACACTTGTCAGGACTCCTGTCTGTGTGTTCGTGTTTCTGTGTTTGTCTCCCTTCCTCCACCAGGAGGCGCCTGGTTCTGGTCCGCCTCCTCACACACCTGCAGATGGTTTCTCGTTAACGGAGTGTTCTTAAGCTGCTGACTGCCACTACCTCGACATCAGAGTGTTCACCAGTTTTGGGTACTCTAGCCAAGCTGAGTTTTGTTGAGTTTTTGTCAACCTGAGTTTTAACTTTGTTTTGTCTTTGCCCCTCGGCAGGAAGTCATCCTGCAAACTGTTTTTTTTTTCTGACCTTCTCTCCCTGGAAGGATTAACTGAGCTTTAAGTTGAGCTGGGCTTCAAACAGGAGGTTTGGATCCACTTTCCCCAAGAGATCATTTGAGCTTCACACTGAAAAAGGGATTCCTCTCCACTACGACCCGTTCAAGTACCGCAGGAAATCTGAGTGGCAGTCAGTTTCTCCGTTCACCTCCAAACAATCGCATTCTGGGTAAACCCTGTTCCGCCCTCCACCGAATCAGACAAACACTGGAACAGCAGCATACAGACTGGAGTCATAGATTCAACAACTTCTCTGGAAACGTGAGTCAGCAACCAAATCCTCTTCTCCAAGTTCACGAATCAAATTTCCAACTGAGCCTGAACTAACCGGTGTCTTCCCCTCACTTTTCAGTTCCGGTTGAGCAGTGTTCAGAACAACACTTCTCTCTGTATTATCTCTTCAATAAAACCTGTTAAACCTTTTCCCTGGTCTCCCTGTTTGGTCTTCTGCATTGGGTCTGAACTTTAGTAAAATCATGACAACACCGACAAGCAAACCTCCAACCACTAAAGCTCACTAGCAACTAATGCTAACTTTCATTTAAAGGAAAAGTTCGGTCAGCAAGGAATAATCAATGGTTCATTATTTAAACGTAAAAGTAATACGTTTGCAGTGATTTAATGAATTTAGCGTTAATCAGTAAAAAAAATTAAAATAATAATTTTTGTCGCGATCACTGTGTCCGGGAGCGGCCATTATTGCCCAAATATAGTAACCACTCCTTCCTGCCATCTTCTGGCAGTGACGTCACGGTGCGGTAAGCCTAGCGCCATTCTCCCCGCTTTACAAGCAAAATCAATGGGAACTACTAGACACATCTGCAATCAACAACAATTATTAATGATTTCCAGAGGACTTCACTCAAAGTCACCAGAGCTTTAGTGAAACTGACAATGCCCACGTGCATGGCAGCTGGATGTTGGAATACATCGGGTAAATGTGAAAAAATAATGAGTTATTCCACCTTTCTGATTCCTGATCCTCCACGGACGGGTTCGTCGTTGGATCGCCAACTTGAAGAGGGAGGATTTGCCATCGAACTTCTGGCCAGAGAAAAAACACGTAATATGTAGCCAACATTTGGAAGAATAATGTTTTCAAGATGACTTGGATAATAGCGCGTTGTGACAAACACCAGATACAGCACTGGGACTTGATCAACAGCCAATACCGCACCGTGACGTCACAAACCAGTAGGTGGCAGTAGTGTTCTTTGACAAACATGGATGCGTCCAATAAAGCACATTCAAATGAAAATTACTCTTAATTAAAAACACTTATCTTTTATTTAACAGTATGTAATAATTTCATATTTAAAGTACTTTCATAAGTTTATATTCTGAATGTGAGCGGACTTTTCCTTTAATTTGTTTCAAAGAGAAAATTAAACGGAACCTTGGTCACATTAAAATGGTGAAACTATAGTGATATAATTAGAGTAAGCACCAGCAAAAATAAACATTAAACAATGCACCAAAACTAGAGTACTGCCTATTATACTGATGCAGATCCTTAACAGGAAAAAAATTTACTTTAGTCTTTATTGGTCGCCAACAAACTATAATCTGCTTAAGCTTTAAGCTCTGACAGAAACATTTTTAAATTTTTAAAATGTTCCTTTATTTTATAATCGGGGGTCTTTTATTGAAAAAAGCTGAGACAGTTCTACGGTAGCTAAACTGGTGTTAAAAAAATCTGCTTGGTGGGAAAATTGATCTGTGTCTCAACACACAACTTGCTGATAATGGATCAAATAAACAGGGTGGGACCTGAAACAGGGTCTTGAGGCACTCCACTGGTAAGACAAGAGTAGAAAGAAGAGCACTGATCAAAAGGAAATGCATAGGTAGGAGCAAAATCATTAAAGTCTATTCAATTCAATTCAAAAATACTTCATATCTATATGCTGCTCTAGTTAATATAAAAGAAATATGTGGATTACTGTTTTGTGCTACAACGCAGTTTAAAGAGTTAGATTTTTTTTTTTTAAAGAACTTAAAGTGTGACATTTTACTTTGACTTGGATTAGATTCATATTTAAAAATTTTTTTTAAATAAAATCTAAAATCACATTGAAATGTCTCTTAGTAGTCAAATGAGCGGCCTTACTCCTAGATTAAGTCATACTGGGCTCAGGTCCAGACCAGTTTATCTGCCCTATAGTAGTTTATTTTAATCAATTAGACCCAACATGTTTAGCTTAAACTGAGATAATCAACCATTGGAGGGATAATGTAAGTTTTTTCTAAGCTAAAGATGAAAGAAAAGCTGATTGATGGGAAAGATTGTTGATTCTATGATTAAATCCCAAATGGTTTCATTGATAAAGTCTAAATTCACCTCGAACCACTCAATCAGCAAACAGAGCACAGCTTAAAGCATTTGAAGCACAAGTCCACGAGTCACTTCCCTTCTCCTTACATTCCCGTCCACGATGGAGCAGAAATCTGACTCTGCCTTTAAATGGCTTTAGATGGGGCAGGCAGCCAGATGGAATAACCTCATTTTCCATTTTCAGGCTCATTCTGATCCCTGGTTCTTTCTCATACCTCTGCAGGCCAGTTATCCATTCCTCACAATGTTTCTTTCCCTGCAGTATGAAAAGGGGGCAACAACACACCTATAAGAAAATCACAGGCATTCCCAATAGATCAGATTTTCTTGGCAAAGCACTGATTCAGATAAAAAAACACAACAATCATAAAAGGCAAAGGGGGAGATAAGTAAAAAAGATTTAGATTATTAATAGTAGTAAAACATTAGATAAATATCGGAGCCCCAGTGGGTGGACTGGGATTAAAAGTCCAAGAAGCCACTTTTCTCTGGGTCGGCCCTCTTCCCAGAAACATTATGTTTTTTTTCATTAAAACATTTAATCACGAATAATCACATTAATGTCATAGTTAACTTGCAATTAATCGCACATTTTTATCTATTCTAAGTAGAGGTGAGTATTGGCATGAGTGTTGCGATTCGATACATGTCGCGATACTTGGGTCATGATACGATATTATCACGATATTGCAGTATCACTATATATTGCCATATTTTCCCCAGCTATCAAAATCAAATGATGAGATAAAACAGCAAGTGCCGTATATTTTCATCAGAAAATATTGATTAGGTATTATTATCCATGTTGTTTAGGTTTTCTTCCACTGTGACTGCCTCAAATACAGATTTGGTGCTGCACGCACAGTTAAAGGGCTCCACCGCGCTTTCTGCCAGAGTGGTGGTGCAGAGGTAGCCCATTTTCCCAACAAATTTTTATGTAACCATTTTTTTTTTTGAAAATCGATACTAAGAACTGAAAGATCGATATTATATTGGGCAGCCGAATATCACGATATATCGCCAAAACGATTATTTCCCACACCCCTAATTCTAAATGTCCCTTGATTTCTTTGTCACATTATTTTTTCTAATTTTAATGCTCTTATGAATATGGGAAAAGTAGATTGGGATGCTTTATGCAAATGTTTTTTATTGAAAACAAAAGTGCACATGTAATGTAAAACCCACATTCTTATTTAAAGTATCCATGCGCTTCTGTCTGAAATCATCCATTGTTACCTGGCTTTGACGAGGGGGCGGAGAATTCGAATCGGCTGAGTGCTTGGCCATTAAGTGGTATTTCAGACTGGTCGTGCTGCGATGATAGCTCAGTTCACAACGGCTAAACACACAGATCACTTTGGTCTTGTCAACGGAACCATTTGGCAACTTTTTAAAAGAAAACTTTCCATTCAGAATACTATCGGCATCCATTTCGGCGTCTCACGCTAGCCATCCACTCAAAATGTAACGTCAACTCTTTTAATGGCCCAAGTGTGGTTGCAGCGTGCCTGATGTTTTGTTTCCGGTCTAACTAGATCCGGAGTGGTGTTGTAGTTTTTTTAACGTTACTAGTTGTTGAAATAGCATGTGAAAAAACTACAAAGTGTGCTAGGCCAAAAAGAACGTTAATCACACAATACAAAAATTTACGCCGTTAAAACGGGTTTACGTTAACGCCGTTAATAACGCGTTTAACTGACAGCACTAGTTTTTTTTAGTAAACTTGTCCAAACGTGTTCGAATCCACAGATCACACGATGCATTTTAAATCATAGGGATACATTTCTGCACATCCTCTCTTAGGAGAAATAAAACGAAGGTTTCTTTTTCACCACATCTTTAAACTGAGGATTTCCATCAGTTCAACTATAGTCAACCACAGGCTTAAAGGGAAGAAACAAACATCACTGCAATAAAAACAGCTTTGAGGTGATTTTCTTTACAATATTGATTTAATTGGCAAAAATTTTCCCCTTTTTTACCATGTTTATAAAATAAATGCCATTTTGTGTCACAGTAGAAGGAAACGCTGCTGCAACACAATTACTTGTACTGATCTGCATTATCTTTTCATGTGTATAGTTAACTTTAATTTGGTTTGACAGCGAATATTTAATACTTTGAATTGGCAGCACTGTATGACATCATCATGTAAATGCAGCTAGAAGCTGACAGAAAGCACTGCCATTGGTTTCAATCACTTCCTGGACACCTGCCTGTATCTGCAGCTCAGGTGAAATGTGCTCGGTTTTCTCTGATCATCTCTAACCTGTGGATACTCACTGGGGTATCATCGTTAGCTACGCATCTCAGATGGTGAATCAGTAATTCTGTTTATCTCTAGACCTACATTGAGCTCCTGCTGACAGTCACACAGCACCAAAAAGGTTCAGAGCAATTTTCAGATCTTTAACTCATTATTTTTCCATCCATTAATCCTCTTATTTTACTGTCAACTGTTACTCTGACTACAAATGGATCACTGTTATTTAATCCTTTATGAGTTCACTTCAAGCACTTCAGCCTGAAGATAACGGTTGGAAGGAATCACCTTTTCAGCTCTTTTTATGAGCCAAAGCTGCTTCTTGCTTGTATCTAGGTCAGAGAAGCAGACACAGGTATCAGCTCTTTGGTTCAGGAGGTATGAGACTTTCTGATGTAACTGAACTCCTAACCCATTCTCTGTTAAAATTTTAAATTGTATGTGATAAAAGAGACACCAGATAAGAATAGCACTGATCAGAGAAGCTGGTTACTCTGGTGGAGCTACATGGATTGGTTGCTCAGGTGCGAGAATCCGTTTTAGTAGCCTCTTTTTGGCGCTGTCCATAAACCTGTGGTGCTGAAAATGCATAATCTGCAATAGCTACTTTTTACGGATAAAGTCACGAATAAGAAGTCATTCTGTTTTGTTTCTCTGCCGCTATTGAACTATTTGGGTTTTTTCTTTGTTTTTTTTCTGAGAACTTCTGAATCTCTAACGTTCTGCTCTCTGTGCATTTTCTCATAGTAGCTTCATCTGGTCTGTTCCTGTTTGGCTGCGACTCCATCCTGGAGAGAAATATCAGCTGTGCTGCTGCCGTCAACACCTTTGTTTCTAGATTTTGGAGATCAGCCTGTTTTTTCAGTGTAGACCTGTTTCTCTGACTGTGACTAACTGGATGTGCTCTCTTCATCCTCTGGCAGGGGAGCTGGCTCGGGGCTTGTCTGCCTGGCTGTGTGTTTCCTGGACGGGGCCGCCTTTTACAGCAGCTTCCTGTATCTCTGCTTCTGTCTCCTTGAACACCAGTCGGCCTCAGCAGATGGCCGCTCACACTGAGCCTGGTTCTGCTGGAGGTTTCTTCCTGTTAAAAGGGAGTTTTTCTTCTCCACTGTCGTTATAAGCATACTTAGTGTGAGGGATTGTATTTGAGTCAATAAGGTGATGCAATGAACTGGTTTTCCTTAGATAGAAAACTTTGAATCAATTTGACTGGATGATCTGGTTAAACTGTAAAGTGCCTTGAGATGAAATGATCTGAATTGGCGCTATATAAATAAACTGACTTGAATTCAATTGAAAACAAACCAACCATTTCCTATTTTCTTTCTATTAACTAAACAATGAAAGAACAGCAGAAACTCTCCATTCAAAATATAAATGGGTTTGATTCATCAATGTCTATAAAGATCATGTGAGGGTATATTCTGCATGTCATTGTTTTCAGAAACTGAACCAACAACCTTTACTGGTTAAGGTCCTGATTAGGCTTTCAGGCAGGTGAACCGATGAGCTGCTGCTCCGTCGGCAGAGAGCAACTTCTGAAGACAAGCAATACAGTAGAGGTGATTCCAATCCGCTATTATCTCAACCCCCATCACCATGCATGCAGGGAACCAAAACATCTCGCCTGGTCAGCCAGGCCAACAATGAACCCAACATAGCCCTTTTCAAAGGCATAGCCCAGTATCAGGTATTTCAGGCCAACAAATACCTCAACAACTCTCCATTACTAGGGGGTTGACCTGTTCTTTCGGTTCAAATTGCATGTTTTCTAAGCCATAACAAGGCTTTTATTGGGCTACTATATAAAGCCTGGAACTCAACTCTAATCCAGACATTTTGAATTGAAAAAGCTTCCTGAATGGGAAGCGAAACGCCTTAAAAAAAAAAAAATCCAGTGTTTTTTTACTTTTTTTGGAATGACTATGACCTGGATGACTGAGAATTTTCACCAGGATTCTGAAGACAAGGTAAAAACAGTAGAAATGATCCACAGGTTAGAGGCTTACCCGCCTTGTTTGTTCCTCTAAATCATCCTACAGACCATGAAAATGTTTAATATTTCACATGAACAGCGTCTCTCTTGTCTTTTTAATGATGCCTGCATTAAAGCTGCCACCTGTTTGCATCGCTGCTGTCACTAACTCTTTATGGTGACAGTAGGGGGTACATGCTAAATTCTTATTATTAGCACTAGTTTTGCATCTTCTCCACTGCTTCATCTTTTCATTGGTCCGGCTCATTTTTCTTTTCCTTCAATACATTTACAGATTTCTATTTTTCAATCAGCACTAATATTTTCCGTTAATATTGAAACAAGACACCTAAGTTAAATCTTAACATTTAGTAACTGACTAAAATTATTTATTTTATTTTTTTTATGCTTATCTTGCATTAACAGACTTTCCCGCTGTAAAGTCACTGCACAAAGTTCAAAACTGCCACGGATTCATGACAAAGTAATACTGATTGATGAATGGTATTTTTGGTGCATTTATTTATAGAATATGAGTTTGACAAAATTGTTAGATTGGATAAGAAGTTAAATCATCTAAATAGAAACTAATTTAGAAAACCACCTCTTATGGAATAGGGTCTGGGGGGGGAATCACAGATTTCAGTTTGATAAATCAGTTTTTTCCTCTCTGTACCTTCGACTTGGATTAACTTTCATGGATAAGGAGGGAAATTACCTGCAAGGAACATAAGTTAATGAGGTTATTTAGAAGCACATCTTTTTCGTAATTTTCTCAATTTTCTGAGATGATCAGACCTCCTTACTTTGAAAATGTTTTAGTGCATCTGCTAGACCAGAGATCCCCCCCTAGTTTAGAAAAAAGTAGTCATTGTTTCCTCGATGCTACATTCTCCTCTATCATTTATCAAATTTTATTTTTTTTAAATTAGTGTCGCACCGATACCGATACCAGTATCGGACGGGGCCCCGATACTGCCCTAAAATGGTGGTATCGGTATCGGCGAGTACCAACAAATAGGGCACCGATACCATTTTGAGAGCCATAAGTTTATTCAACTATTGTCACCCATTTCAGGTAGGCAATAAAAAGTTCTGCTGGATTCACTTTGTATTAGATTGTTTCCTGCTTCACAGAGGTAGGCAGCAGCTTGACAAAGCCATAATGGCAATTATTTTACATTATTATGGGATCGGTATCGGCCGATACTGCACAGCCAGGTATCGGGTATCGGTATCGGGGCCAAAAAATGGTATCAGCGCAACACAAAAAAAAAAGTGCCCATTCTAAAGTATCAAAAACAGCCTGGGACTGACTAGCCTCGTGAGACCATCCTGATCTCGCGAGCTTTCAAGATTTCACTCGCTAATCAGTCTGAAGACTCTCCGTTGAAGAAAATTTGGAGCCGTTCACCAAACGAACGTCCAATCAGCGTTGGCTTAGAGGCGGGTTGAGGTGTGACGCAACGAGAAGCGCGACAGTTCACTCTAAAGAACATGGCGGCTTCAGCCGATGAAACTAGCGTTAGCGTGGCTATCGAACAAGTTTTATCGGACTTAAAGAGTATTTCTTCACTGAAAGAAGAGCAAAACACTGCTCTGGAGGCTTTTCTCAGAGGAAAGGATGTTTTTGCTCTTCTCCCGACTAGTTTCGGCAAAAGTAGCCTGGCTGTTAGTACATAATATGCTTCGTTGATCTGATTGGTTTATTTGGCCCGTCTATCACCAACATAGGCCAATCAGCTAACCAGTATTTTCGTCCCTCCCCAAAATTACTTCAACGGAAGGTTTCCAGATGGATATGCGGAGCCAATCCATCTGGCGGAGTCAGGTTAGGGACTGAGACCAAGCATTAGGAATTTATCTTTAGAAGACATTTAAGGTTTCTGTCCCACAGGCACAAAAAATACAAATATACTATGAAGCTCTAAAGCAGAAATGACAAAACTGCACATTTATCCCTCAAAGATGAAGTACGAGTGACACTAACCAACTAAATTAACCCATTGAATGTCTTCCAGCTAGTGGAGATTAGCAGAAATATCCAACATTAATGGTACACATGCGTCTTCTTTCAGATTTCCTTGGATCAATATGGCTCCCATCGTCTGGCCCCACTAACAGCTTCTCTGTGATATAAAGCATGACCTGCCATCATGAATACTAATGTATCTCTTTCTTAAAACTTTCTAAAGTAAAGATTAATCAAGGATCTAATACATAAGTAAACACTGCTGTACTAGAATATATATGGATACAGGCGGATAAACAGACAATGTTGGGGTGATGTACTGCTCCATCCATATTGATCTGAGGTTTATTGCCTCAGACTGAATTCCTAAAATGTTGTCTCTAATTTTTCACAACAAGATGTGGAACAAGATAAGATAGAAATTAGTCATTGCAGAGTCTCAGCCAGTTTACCAGGTGCTGATGGTCACAGCCTGAGCTGTGTTTCTGTTTTTGTTGAGAATAAGCACATGTTTGTGTTGTACTTTGTTCAGTTTTAATTAAAATTTTGAAGCTTTAGCTGAAGGGTGCCAAACAGACACTGAAACAGAAGGTGAAGAGGAGCAACGAGAGAAAAGGGAGGCATTCACAGGATGCTGATAATCCTAGCAGGGGTGTCCATCGACATCCACGCACTAACCTCGAGAGTCCTTGAAGAGTTTCTCTGTAACTATGAGTTACATACAACACCATGATATTCACATAATGGACTCTCACCAGTACTGAATCTGGGTGTTCAGCTAAATAAATTGGACTGAAGCAACAATGACAGAAACGGTCAGGATAGACCAACTGCAAAGGAGACTATGATCACTTTGAGAGCAGAGGGTGATCCTGAAGACCATCTTTGACTCTGTATCAGCTCTATTGTGGCATGCTGAAACAGCTTAGCGGTGGACTTTTTGGACAGATATTTTCCAAGATGTCCACTAGACGATGCAGAATGCAGGAAAGGACAATAGGAAAAGTACATGGTAAAAGGCCTGTACTTATATAGCACCTTTTTTCAAGTCAGGAGACTTGACCAAAGCGCTTTACACTACATTCATTCACCAATTCCTACACACACTCACACTCTGACGTGGCAAGCTACACTGTAGCCACAGCTGCCCTGGGGCTCACTGACAGGAGCGGGCTTGCCATACACTGGCGCCACCAGGCCCTCTGACCACCATCAGTAGACAATGCAGGTGAAGTGACCTGCCCAAGGACACAACGACACTAAAAGTCGGAGCCAGGGCTTGAACCGTCAATCCTTCGATTTCAGGGCAAACTCCTACATCCAGCTAGCCTCGTGAGACCATCCTGATCTCGCGAGCTTTCAAGGTTTCAGTCGCAGATCAGTCTGGAGACTCTCCGTTAAAGAAAATTTGGAGCCGTTCACCAAACGAACGTCCAATCAGCGTTGGCTTTGAGGCGGGTTGAGGTGTGACGCAACAAGAAGCGCGACAGTTCAGTCTAAAGAACATGACGGCTTCAGCCGATGAAACTAGCGTTAGCGTGGCTATCGAGCAAGTTTTATCGGAATTACAGAGTATTTCTTCACTGAAAGAAGAGCAAAACACTGCTCTGGAGGCGTTGCTCAGAGGAAAAGATGTTTTTGCTTTTCTCCCGACTGGTTTCGGCAAGAGTAGCCTGGCTTGTGGTTGTGTTTTCGTCGTCGCTCTGTTAGTACGTCATATGCTTCGTTGAGCTGATTGGTTTATTTGGCCCGTCTATCACCAACATAGGCCAATCAGCTAACCAGTATTATCGCCCCTTCCCAAAATTACTTCAACGGAAGGTTTCCAGATGGATATGCGGAGTAAATCCATCTGGCGGAGTCAGGTTAACATCCAACACCACTGTCGCCCAAATAAAATCACTGTCAATCAATAAACTCTTGCACCTTAGATGCATAAATGAGCACTCCATAAATCCTTCCCCCAGCTGCTGTAAGATTTTAAAGATGGGATAAAACCGTTAATTGAAAGTGCTACCCTGACGTTAATTGCCGTCGGTACTTGTCTTGAGATATTCAGATATCATTGATTAAAGAAAAACGCACTTTTGCCGGTTCCGTTTTTTTGCCCTTTTAGAGGCTAGAAGTTTGACGTAAGCATTTGGCTGCTATGTTGGTTGCTAAGGTGTGTTCTGGGATAAAGGATCTGGTAACATTTTCTTGCTGTTCTTCAAAAATAACCAGCCAGTCCTCGCTGTGAAAAAAAAATCAAAGCCTGATTCCTCTTATTAACTAACTTTTATCCACCTTTAATAATTTGGCTGCTCCGGGCAGGCCTATTAACTTATTACAGACACGCTACTGGCTTCACAGGTTTTGGTCTGATCAAGAATCGTTTGCACTGTTTCTAATCTGTTCAATCTGTGCCCCACAGGTGTTAAAGAGAAAAGATGCTAATGATTTTTTTGCAGGTTTTTCACCTCCTCAGGAAGGGGTTGTTTCTTAACCATTCTTAGGGCACAATTTTCAAATGTTTCTGTAAAAGTGCTGCTTTTTTCTTTCTCATATTATCAGAATATGAATTTTCTTGAATTACTGCTATATTCTATTCTCTACAAAGGAAGCATATCCCTCACAAAACTAATTAAAGTGTCAGGTTGTGTAAACTGAAAAGATAGACCTTGCCAGAAGTCTATCAAACTGCTTTCTTCTGGTTTCTTTGTCTGCTGAAGTGTTTATGTTTTCACATTTCTAAGAACTGACACTTTCTACTCATAATCCTGAGGAGCATTACGAAGCGTTAACATTCCCCGCCGCTTCATCGATCCGTCAGCCAATCACATGCTTGCCTAAAGTTTGGTATCGGGTCTGATGAGCTGATTTCAATATTCTCTGACATTTGAAAGAAATGTCAGGGAGAAAACAGCAAAGACATCATCGATTTGTGAAAACAAATGTTATTTGCAGCTCCGCTTCATCTCTCTGATAATCAGTTTTAGCTCTTAGGCTCCTTTAGGAGAAATAAAACCATTTTCCATGAACTTGCAGCAAATCCAAATCAATACCCAAGTCCTAATTTATGCCACAGAGTGAATATGTTTCTGAGACACGCTTTCACATTTAGAAAAGCTTTAATTTTCCTGCGGTGCGACAGTTCTTAATCATTTAAGGTGAAAGCATTTTGAATTTTCCGTCAGGTTAGGATGAGCTAAAGTGTTTGGGTTTTTGTCTTTTCAGTCTTCAGACATTTTCCACTCGGCTGAACACACTAATAGAGTTATGTTTCTGCTGTCAGCTTCTCGTTTATCCTTTGGGATGCACAACCAGTGTGAGTTACAACAACATTGGGATGAATCACACTGGTTACTGGGTTTAAGTAGCTTGTTTTGCCAAAACAACTCCTGAATCATTCATATTAAAATATTCTAGACCACACATTCAAAAAAGTCCCCGTCTATGACAGAATCATGTTCTTGGTGAGTCCTTAAGCGTGATTTCACACCAAACATCTGGAGTCTTAGAACCATATCCTTACAGAGTGACATCACCGGTCTCAGCACAGTTTATTCAGACCAGTGTACGAGTTAGACAACTGTGTTTTTTTCATTTAAAAAGTAATCTAATTACTTTTTAAATATTGGCAATGAGCTACGTTACTTGCAATCCAATGCAACGTGTTAAAACAGCTCAATGAATAAAGCAGCTTTTCATAAAAACTCTCTGATCTGGTAAGAGATGTTTAACCTTTGACAGGGTTCCTACAGCATAAGGCAAGTTAAATTCAAGACTTGTTAAGACTTTTTTTAAAGCCACTTGAAATAAAAATTTAAGACCAAATTCACAAGAAACACAAAACCTGCTTGCGACAATTTAACCCAAAGGTTTATTTTAACATAAACCACTACACTAATGTTTCAAATGTTGAAAAGCTTCCCATACAGGAAGAAAGCTAAAAACACACAAATGACAGATATATTTTAACAATTATTTAACTGAATTCACAAACTTTGTTTTAGCAGGGAACAAAACAAATCAGTTTTAAAGCCACAACATAACCAGTGCTAAGTCTTTTTTGCAGCTATTTTTCTTTGTATGGTTTTCTCAGTATGTTTGATTTGGTGATAAGTGGAGGCGTTGCAGAGACAAGGGTGGAACTAAACTGAGAAATACCGGCTGTTTCTCGGTAACTCCATTTTGAAGCTTTGTGTTTCGTGCTTCGCATGTGCGACTCCACTGCCTTAATTCCCATCGTTCCGAGCTTAAATGACTTCTTGCACTAAATCCACTGAGCCTCATGTATGTTCCCTGGTTTTAGCCATGGAGAAAACTCTTGGCTGGAGACAATTTACACTCGCTCATATTTTCCAGACAACAGTGAATGGCGCATCTCCCAAATGTCCCGGCCGCAACAACGCTTTTATTGGTTCCGCTATCGGGACGGAAACAATAATGGCGAGCCGTTTTTTTTTTTTTTTTATAATAAAAACAATTGTCAATTTTAACGTTTTATTTAGATTCCAAAAATAAATCGTAATTAAAATAATCCTATTTATGCTGTTTTAAAAATTAAGACCTATGAAAAACTGATTTAAGACATTTTAATACCAATTAAGGCCTTAATTTTATTTTGAAGAATTCAATGCCTTTTAAGACTTTTTAAGGACCTGCAGGAACCCTGTTTTATAGGGCACTCAGTGAAATACTGAGACAATCAAAATGTCAAGCCAAGATACAAGACCTTATTAATTTTGTATCATTCAAAAGATATGTATATTTAGATGTTAAAAATTAATCGCAATAAAGCTAGTTATATGCATAAATCAAGCGGAACACTATGGCGATAGCCGCACTGCTCCACTTGTGAAAGTAAAATCTGTTTTTGGCATCAAGACTATTATTCTTATTGCGACATCGCCAGACAGGAAACTGTTTAAATAAAAAAATAAAATAAAAATTAACTCAGTAACAAGAAATGGCCCCTTGTCCAAATACATAAAAAATAACAAAAATGGTTCTATAAGAGATTAATAAAAACATATTTACAGAGTGAAAGAAAAACATTTTTTTACGTCATAACCTTAGAGCTTTAATACTGATACATGCACTAACATTTTTTTTTATTTTTGAACTTAGCTCGTTCGCTTTTTAACTTTACTTTTATGTCCAACAACAGCCTAACTTATGCATTCTGCACGTCAGTGCATCATTTCATGGTCATTACGAAGCATCAGTTAAGGCGCAAAGCGCCCTGTCTGCATTAAAAGAGTACTTTGATTGCAGGATTAACCTAACTGAATAATAAAAATAAAAAAAAGAATATATAAAAGATAAAGAAAATATAATAGATAAAGATAAAATAAAAAAGAATAAATAAAAAGAAAAAAGAAAAATTGATTGCAGTGGCAGCAGATTGAGCGTCATGTCTGCTAGGAAGTGGGATGTGGATGAAGTCTGGAGTAGAACTGACGGTTTCCTCCTGTGAACCCGCTTTATACCGAAATGCTGCCAATACGCCATTATACAGTAGCTGGAAGTTAGAAACACGTTCAGCGCTCATCTGGAAGACGTCAAATATGTTGATATGTGTTGGAGAGAAGTTCTAGGTTCTAGGTTCTAAGATAAGTTCTAGGTTTTGGATAAACTAGATGCCACAAATTATGAGTAACTTACACTTAATGTATGTCAACGATCAGATAATTTACCTGGAACTTATTCCCTACGTATGGCACACGCTTGCATACGTAAGGAAATGTTGAGCATGTATTTTCCATATGCCGATGTGTGCCTGCGTGCTTCAGCATACTTTAGCATGCTCACATGTTATACAAAACCCATAACTTATCCAAAATATGCCAGCGTTTTTTGCCAGATTTTTCGTACGTCAAAGGTCTAAATCGTCAAGGTGTGAGAGGGACTTGATTGACACCGTTAGGCCCTGCTAGAGAGGATTTTTCCTACCTTTCTAAGCCCAACAGTTTGAATGAACCCTAAAGGCCTGCTCATCCTCCCGCAGCGGCGTGTCGCAGTGAGCTTGTCGCAGTTATGATGCTGATATTTTTGATTTATGTCCAATATTGAAGGGTGGTCTTAGCTATGTTATTCCACGACACAAGAGGGACAATCAGGAACTAGCTGTGGGTCTAGATACGGCCGAGGCGGTTAGGAAGTGGGGGCAAGTTTGTGCGACAACGGAGGGACAGGAGGGCCAAAAAGTGCGGGGATCCAGGTGGAAAAAGGTCCCAGCGTTCTCGCGCAGCTCGCTCTTCTAGCTGGTCCATCTTCACTAGTCGTTTTCCACAATGGCGGTCAGACAAACAAAACAAGCCGGTAAGGAACCAAACAGGAAATATGCATAAAGCAGAGGAGATGTAGATTTGACCAATCAGAGGCCTGCAGTCTGCAGTCAACTACAATTTTGGAGATGCACCAGACTGTCTGCAGAAGGGGCGGGGCATATCTGCGTGTGACACTGTGACACACATGCAGACGACCTGGTTTCTGATCATAAACCAGCCTTAAGAAGATGGAGATGTTCTTGGTAAATGATCTGAATAAAAATGTAAAATTTAAAAACATTTGAATTTCTTGAGGAGGAACATTTGTTGTTTTTTTCTTGGTTGTTCTCATTTCAAAGACAAATTGTGGCACATTTCAAGCCTTCTGAAGGTGAGTTTTAATTTGAGGTTAAAGTTTCACTGTATTCTCTACGAAATTTGATATCTTGTCATAGAAAGCAAACATTGTTTATTTGCATTTTGCTAAATTATGCTCCCAGAGAGAAAATCTGTTATGTTTAGTCCCAGAGGGAGAAGCCCAACAGTCCCAGTTGGGAACCCGAGTCTGGGACCAGTTGGTGGTGACATGAATTATGTAATAGAAGCAGCTCCATATGCTTTAAACACACTAAAGTAACTGAGCAAAACTGCAGATTTACAATATTGGGAGAGAGAATTTAAAAGAAAAACCAAAGGAAATGTTTAAAAAAAAAATACACAGGTTCAAATATTTTCAGATTTCTGATGGGAAATGTGCAAAAAGAAATATTTCCAATCAGCTGATACCTGTTTTTTGTCCGGTGAATTTGTAGGAACAAAAGTTGAGAAAGGAAATAAAAAATGTCAGCATATTTTACAAGAAAATAATTTATCACATGAACTAAACTATGAATCAAGCTTCTTTAAGCTGATATGGACAGTTTGTAAGAGTTTATTGAGCCTTCGCTTTCTCTTACAGGCAGAAGAGGTTTGGATATTCACTGACTGACACATGAATGCTGGCACAGTCACTGTAACTTGGCAGGAAAAGCAGACACATATCACTTGTCTGCACCAGGGTGCACTCAGCAGCAGAGACATCATTAGAAATGCAGCAGAGATTTGACCAACATGTCTGCACAGCCCTTGTAATGTCACCCCGGTGGAGGACAGGCAGGTGAAATGCCAGAAGAGGTCCCTCTGTATGAGCAGAGCTCTGTCCTTTGGAAAGCTCATTCCTCCCAAGCAGACCCCAGGGATGGCGATGGAGGAGAGGAGACGGCCTCTCTCTGCTGTCCCCGCTTCCCATTTCAATTCTAAACGTGAGCTGAGCCTCTAATTTCTGACTCTTTTAAAGGTTTATCTCTAAACTGTAGACCAAAGGGATGTTTTATGGGAAGAACCTAAATGGATTTTAATGCTTCGGGTGGAAAAAGGAAAAAAAACAACATTGTTATTTGCATTAAGAGTGGTGATAAAAAAAAGAAAAAGAAAGTGAAGATCTTGTTTGGACAACTGCCTTTCCCTGTTATACTGATACAGCAAAACATCTGTGACTTTAATCAAGTGAAAATAGCTGCAGCTCCCAGTTTCATCAGCACAGTGTTATATAATGACACAGCCGGGCCATTAAACTATCACTGCCACTGTGGGACCAGCTCCGTTTTTAATTTGGGACTTAGTTAAAGTCAATTCTAACCATGAACAAACTCTGTAATGTAGAGCAAAGCGACACCAAATTATTCTTCTCCAAGTAAAAAGAATTGAATTGGAAGGTTTCATGTCCAGAGAGCCAATCAGCGTGTTGCATGAATCAGTGTTTGATATTAATACGGCCTTTTTCTGCAGGTTAGAGACTTTAGTTTAATATGGTTCAAGCAAAGTGTTGGGAGCTGGAGTAGTACCATCTTTCTCCAGCAGAGTCCGCCGTGGATCCTCCTGAGCAGAGCCTCCTGCACAGCTGCTGCTCATTACCATCATCAGAGGATCCACTATATAAGCTGTCTTCAGACCTTGCCTCAATGCCGCAGTGTTGTTCCAGTTGGTCAGCGCTAAAGCCTAGATCTTTGTGTTATCTCTATGACTTTGAATCCAGGTTGGATTCTAACCACTCTCTCTGTGTTTCCAGGAAACCTGTGTCTCCTCTGTGAAAGCTCAGGTAGAGCTAACCTGCCGAGCCGACCCTCTGAGCCCAACCCTGAAGATTCTCTGAGAACCTCCAAGCAGCTCTGGACTAGAGCTGGGAAACCCAAACCAAGGTCTGTTCAAGCTAGACGTGAGACGCTGAAGCAGCAAACGGACTCTGCTGACAAACTCTTCTCCAGAACCAACAGTGACTCTCCCAAAGAAAACCTCAACGGCCCTCGAGACTCCGGTGAAACCAGAATCCAGGCCCGAACCAGAATCTATTCATTCTGTGTGTTTCTGCTAAATAAACTGTCAAACTTTCCATCCCTGTGTCCGTCAGAGGTATTCTGCATAATTGGGTTACCTCCGAGTTCCAATCATGACACAAAGCACCTAAAATGCACTTTTCTTCTCTCTTTTTAACAGTGTCCTGTCTGGAAATGTGGCAATAAGAATAATTATCTTGATGCCATAAAGAGCCCAACAGATTTTGCTTTCACATGTGGAGCAGTACGGCTACCGCCATAGTGGTCCGCTGGATTAATGCATGTAAATAGCTTTATTATAATTCATGCAGGTAGTTTTACAGATTATATGGACACTGGAATGTAAGTAGAACAGGAAAGAAAAAACAGAAAAATGGATCAAAGATAAAAGAAAGAGGAGATAAAAGGGAGACGATGATAAAACATCTACAGTCTGCTTCATCACCTGCAGAGAGATGTAAAAAGAACAGCACAACCAACGGATATAGTATTAAAGATACAATAAAGTAGCACGAAGTATAAGTAGTATTATTTAATCTGACATGTATACTGCGGTAGCTGAAGATAAGAATATGGGCTTTCTGTAAGTACCTGGAACCAAGCACCTGTAGTTGTTTGTGAAAGTGCACTTGTGCATGTAAAGTTTATCCAAAGGAAAAATGCTCAACAGTGGTTGTGAAGAGCCAAAGACCCGCCCCTCCAGAGCGCCAAGGCAAGAGAAGGGGGAACCAAAGCCCCAGATGCCCAAAGGGACCCCCAGATTAATGGAAGGGCCAACCCAGGAAATCCCCCCCCCCCCACCAAGGGAAGAGGAGAGACGGTCCGAGGAAATCCTCCATCCGCCGCAGTGCCGAAGCCCCCAGGAGCCGTGGGAAAATTCACTTTAAATAAGTTTAACAGAAGCCTTTATCACACAAACCCTAATGTCAAATCTAACATTACCAGAAAGCAGTTTGCATGACTTTAATTCTGAGATTAAAGTCACTTTCCTGAGATTAAAGTCACAATTCTTATATTGATGTCATATTTCTGAGATTAAAGTCAGATTTCTGAGATTAAAGTCACACCTTCTGAGATTAAAGTCAGATTTCTGAGATTAAAGTCAGAATCCTGAGATTAAAGTCACACCTTCTGAGATTAAAGTCACATTTCTGAGATTAAATTCACACCTTCTGAGATTAAAGTCACATTTCTGAGATTAAAGTCAGAATCCTGAGATTAAAGTCACACCTTCTGAGATTAAAGTCACATTTCTGAGATTAAAGTCACACCTTCTGAGATTAAAGTCACATTTCTGAGATTAAAGTCACATTTCTGAGATTAAAGTCACATTTCTGAGATTAAAGTCAGAATCCTGAGATTAAAGTCACACCTTCTGAGATTAAAGTCACATTTCTGAGATTAAAGTCACATTTCTGAGATTAAAGTCAGAATCCTGAGATTAAAGTCACACCTTCTGAGATTAAAGTCAGATTTCTGAGATTAAAGTCAGATTTCTGAGATTAAAGTCACATTTCTGAGATTAAAGTCAGAATCCTGAGATTAAAGTCACACCTTCTGAGATTAAAGTCACATTTCTGAGATTAAAGTCACACTTTCTGAGATTAAAGTCACATTTCTGAGATTAAAGTCACATTTCTGAGATTAAAATCCGAATCCTGAGATTAAAGTCACACCTTCTGAGATTAAAGTCAGATTTCTGAGATTAAAGTCACATTTCTGAGATTAAAGTCACACCTTCTGAGATCAAAGTCACACCTTCTGAGATTAAAGTCACATTTCTGAGATTAAAGTCAGAATCCTGAGATTAAAGTCACACCTTCTGAGATCAAAGTCACATTTCTGAGATTAAAGTCAGAATCCTGAGATTAAAGTCACATTTCTGAGATTAAAGTCACACCTTCTGAGATTAAAGTCACACCTTCTGAGATTAAAGTCGCACCTTCTGAGATTAAAGTCACACCTTCTGAGATTAAAGTCACATTTCTGAGATTAAAGTCAGAATCCTGAGATTAAAGTCACACCTTCTGAGATCAAAGTCACACCTTCTGAGATTAAAGTCACATTTCTGAGATTAAAGTCAGAATCCTGAGATTAAAGTCACACCTTCTGAGATTAAAGTCAGATTTCTGAGATTAAAGTCACATTTTTTAGATTAAAGTCACATTTCTGAGATTAAAGTCACATTTCTCCTTAGATAGAAAACTTTGAATCAATCTGACTGGATAATCTGGTGAACTGGAAAGTGCCTTGAGATGACGTGTTGTGAAATGGTGCTATAAAAATAAACTGAATTGAATTGAAGTAGTAAAGTAACATTTGTGAGATTAAAGTCAGAAGAAAAATCAGAATTCTCAGAAATGTCATTTTAAACCCTTAATAGAATTAAAATTACCATTACCAGAAAGGAGTTTGCATCACTATAAATATATGTGCAGGCAGAAATCCTATCTCTGTGCATGTTTCATAATTGCTAACTTTCCTCTGGGAAAGTAGAGACCAAACAAATACACAAAATGTTATTTTCTTCAATCAAACCTGACGTCACCTTGAAAGTCTTGTCAGAGTTTGCCTCATTCTCTGCCCTCTATTCCCTTTTTCTGTTCATTCAGGACATCCCTACTCCTTTTCCTCCTCTCTCTTCATCCTCCAGCTCATCTCGGCATCCATCAGAATAAACCCATTTCATCCCACTCATAATTTAATCCTCCATAATGTCTTGTTTCATCCCACTCATTCTCCTTGAGCCTCAGCCCAACTGTTTCATCCTAATCCCTCTTTAAAGCACTGTGGCCACAATAACCCTCCTCAACTTTTATTCATGGATTGTGTATTTTGGTTAATCTCCTTATTCCTTCTAACAAACCATCTCGATAATCCCTTACTCTCTTAATCCTCATCAGTCCCATCCCTCCCATTAACTTAGTCCATAAGAATACCATCTTTTCCCTCTCATCTAACTTATTCCTCCAGTAGACCGTTTCACCCAACTCATCTAAATCACCCTCTAATCTCTAAACCCTTTCCTTCCTCGAGCATCTTTAAACCTAATCCTCGGCCCATTTTGCCATTTTTACTCCCATATCTCCAGATTAACTCCTTTTGGTTAAACAAAGAGTCCAATTGATGCACTTAACAGACCCAGCGCAGATTTAGTTACAAAAGATTTGTTTAATCAAATGCTTTATTCCAAATTAACTAAATAAACCAGTGGACCACATTATTTCCCTTCATTATTCTCATCCTACCATCTTTTTCTCAATCAATGTTACCGCCCTCATCTATACAGAAATTAACATAATAATAAAAGCAGCTTTTATTTAATAAGAAGTTCAAAAGAAAGGAAACATGAATTTTTAATATTTTTATTATTCTATTTTTTTATTAAAGCATTCCCGTCATAAATGAAGCCACATTCAGGTTTGTTTCCGTTTGAGTGCTAAAGATAAAGTGCAACAGAGGATGTTTACAAGCTCATTGGGAAATATTCTGAGCAGATTTAATGGAGTATCCCTTGGCTTCTGGGCTAAAATATGAGCACAGAATAGGAGGAACTTAGTGGCTAATCAGAAAATATAATCATATAAAAGCTTTATTTCACTTCTGTCAGCAGTAAGCGTGAAAATGTTTTACATTTCAGAAGTTTAATTAGATTTTATTATTCTGAAACTGGAAAAGGGTAACATGTTTAGAAATGACCTTTTTCTCTTTTCAGCCCTGACTTTAACCCAATGGAGCATTTTTGGGGAGAGATCTGAAAATGGCCGTCCACCGACGCTCAGCATCCAACCTGACAGAAGTGGAGAGGATCTGCAAGGAAGAATGGCAGGGATCCCCAAATCTAGCTGTGGAAAACTGGGTGCATCATTCCCAAGGCTGTACTAGGATGCTTCTACAAATACTGAGCAAAGAGTCTGAATACTTGTGATGTTTCAGTTTTTCTTTTTTAATAAATTTGCAACAAATTTCAACATTTTAGTTTTTTTCTGTCAGAAGTGTAAATTACTGAGAAAAAAAAAGAACTTTATTGATTTTAGCAAATGGCTGCAATGAAACAAACAGTGAAAAACTTAAAGGGGTCTGAATACTTTCCCTATCTACTGCATTTAATTAAAGCAGTAACATTGATACTTCAGTTTTTAATGAGTTGAATGATTGGCTTTTAATACATCTGCTTTATTTGTAAGCACATAAATTGAGTTCATTTGAGTATTTCTATCAGCTAAATGCTCATTTTAGTTTGTGATCATCAGTTAATCTTGTTTGTTTTTGCTGATGTTACTTTAGATTTGTCCCTGGGAGTTTAGCCCTCACAAAGATGGCGGCCAAGGCTCAGATTACCTGAACAAGAGCCAGTTGTATTAATCTACTGCTCCTCTTTAAGGGGGATTTTCTAGTTTTTTTTAGTTTACTTTTTGTGTTCAGCTTATGATTTTTCTTTAATGTTTAATGTGTTTTTATTTCCTTTTTTCTGTAGTTTAGTTAAACAAACTTAATTGTAGTGTTTGTTGTTGTGTTGTTTGGTTACCTCTGTTGTATTGTAAAGGTAATAATCAGCCCTTGACGGTCTGTTTTTTCATTGATCAGGCATGTTTTCTTTGTGGAATTAGTTTGTTCACATTTTTAGTGTAAAATTCTGTTTTGTTCACTTCTATTAGTGGCGTTCAAGTTAACTTTTTAGATTAAATTAAAAATATATATTTTCCAATACTAGGCAGGATTCCTCACGCCTTATGAGTCTGTACCTTACACTACTGGTTGTAAATTTTAATGCAAACTAGTTTGTCTTCTTTCCTGGTTTTTGCTTATAGCAAAAAAATAAATAAATAATAATAAAAAACTTAAAGATGGTTGATCAATTTCATCACTCTGTTCCAAAGAATCGAACATCAGCACTCCATCACCTAGCCTAGTAAAGTAGCCCCACCCGCCAAAATCATTTTTGCTTGAAATTAGTCTAGCCTCGATCAATGCCCCAGGCCCTAGAACTGGCTGGCCAATCACAACGCAGAGATGTGATTTGAATTTTTGGATGCAGAGCAGGCGGGGTTTTGAGGGCGGGACGACAAAGCTGGAAACGCTGGAGAAAGCGCAACAAGGAAGATGGCAGCAACTACTGAACAGTTCACGTTTGACTCAGCTTTGGAATCAGTTCTGGAAGGATTAGACTTTGGGTTTTCGTTGAAACGTGAGCAGGAAGAGGCTCTACGCTCATTCATTTTTAAGAAGGACGTATTCGCCGTTTTACCGACAGGCTGTTTGTTTCCACTCCCCCACCAGCTTCCTGTCGCGCTTCCTACGTCACAGTCAGTTGCGCTCCTTGCTCAGAGCGTTGGCCAATAGGCACAGACATGGTTTGAAAAACAACGGGTTGTTCTCATCAACAATCTTCCAATGTCTCATTCATCGGGGTCAGACTAAATTACACATTTAATCTCACATTTAATCTGGTTTATCAGTCTATTTTTATCACCTGCATTTGCTGCAAATCATCTGCTTCTCTTATGTAGCAAATATCTGGATCTTCTTATAATTAGTTAGGCAAGATTTTATTGTAAACTTCTAATAATCTCACAGTGCATATGGGGGGGGGCTCGGTTCATATTCTGACAAACCTCTGCAGCCAGCACTGACATCACGTCTGTCTCCATGGCGATGTGGCAGCAACGTAGGCTGCTGGTATCTGAAAGCAAAGCGCAGGAAGAGATTGAAAGAGAGACGGAGATAGGGATGGACAGACAGAGAATGAGAGTGTTGGAAATCCTCTCAGAGAGGCGTGAAGGAATAAAGTGTCAGGAAGCGACTGGTAGTGAATGCTAATATCAGAGGCTCTGGATGGACAGGGGAGCACGTGCACGCTGAGCGACAAGCACAGACCAGCGGCTGGCACGTCTGCCTCCACGGTGTCTCTTTCACTTTTGTCAACAATCAGGCGGCATCAAATGAAAAATAGCAGAAATGTCACCTGAACCAACGGTGACAATAAAGCCTCCTGGACTCAAGCTTCAGGCTGTTCCCTCACAAAGAGCCAGAGGAGAGGACAAGAGAAGGAGTAACTGAGAAAAATGATAAATCTCTTAAGATCTGAACATCTTTTCTCTACAAGCCGTTTCACAGGCCTGCAAAAAGGAACTAACCTACATTTTACCAGCTCTGCTACCAAGAAAAAAAGCTTTTTTCCTTAGTAGAAACAAAAGAAGAGAAATGACTGAGTTTGCACAGCCTTCAATCACAGCTTTAGAGGAGCTTTTTTCTTAGAAGAAAATAAAAAATGTCCGCAGAAAGGTTTGAGCCCCGTAGGCTTCCAAGGACATATGGCCAAGTCCCATCCACATCATTTTGGGACACAATGCACCCGATCCATCACTTCAAAACAAGGCCTGATGATTCACGTTTGAGTATGTGTAGGCTGGGGTTGAATGCAAAAAAAGGAATGAGCTGAAAAAGCTCCAGCAGTGACCTTGCATGGAAAACGGCTTCAAAATCCCCATACAGGAAGTAAAAAACAAAGGAAAAGGATAAATCTGTATAATGTTAAATTATCTGTAGACTACAGAGGAGGATTTGGGCCACTGAAAAAAAAAAAAAAAAAGTTTACAGATTTTTTAAATTTCATTTCAGTTTAATATATGGGGAAAAAGGTTAAAATTGTGTCTTTAATCTCAGAATTCTAACTTTAATCTCAGAAATCTGATTTTAATCTCAGAAATCTGACTTTGATTCTGAGATTAAAGTCAGATTTCTGAGATTAAAGTCAGATTTCTCCTTAGATAGAAAACTTTGAATCAATCTGACTGGATAATCTGGTGAACTGGAAAGTGCCTTGAGATGACGTGCTGTGAAATGATGATATAGAAATAAATTGAATTGAAGTAGTAAAGTAACATTTGTGAGATTAAAGTCAGAAGAAAAATCAGAATTCTCAGAAATTTCATTTTAAACCCTTAATAGAATTAAAATGAAAAAAAAAACAACAAAATTCTGTAATTTTTATTCTTCCAGAGGGACTAATCCTCTTCCATAGTAGACACACCAATCAGTTTTGTCTTTTCTTGGAGGTTTGACGACTTTAACAGCTATTCTGTTCAGGGTTTAAAGGATTCTGGGTCGACTCAGTTTCCCGTTTTTCAAATTTTACAAACATTCCGCATGTCTTAGACGATTAAGAATCTGGAAATAAACAATAAGGGCTGCAACTAAGAGTTTTTCACTAATTGAATAATATGTTGCATATTTTTGGGATTTATCTGTAATTAATAAAATGGTAAAATGCTCCTTAAAGATTTTATACAGAATTTAACTCGGTTAAAGCTGAAACTATACCCCTAATGGTGTTATGAGAGCATATTTAGAGACAAATAAGGATTTTCATCTGAAATGCAAAATGTTACCATGTTTTTCTTTATGCAATTTTTGCCTAATTACTGCTCTAAGTGAATTGCTTTTTCAGCAAAAGGGATGTATACTCCATCTAATTAATCGATTACTAAATTATTAATAGATTAGTTTGGCCCTATAAACAATTATAAAACTCATATCTTATGATTTAATCGAATTTTCTATTTCCTTTTAATATGATTCAACACCTCAGCCAAAGAGAGGGTCAAATTTACCTTATTAAAAATAGAGAATTAAAATATATTCTGTATATTTTATCTGAATGAAGAACTATGCATTAATCAGTTTAAGTGATTATTCCTATCCTATTTATTATATATATGTACAGAAACCACTATTTTGAGCGTTTCTATGGTTACAGTTAGGGCTGGACGATTTTGCTGAAAAATAAAAATAACGTTTATTTTCAATCAATATTGTGATTGCGCGTTTGCTGGGATTTTCCTTTGCATTAGGCACAATCATGTCGAGATCCTGTAATAGTTTTGCAAAATCTCGCAATACTTTTGTGAGATCTCGCAAAAGTTTATTCTTTGCGAGATCTCCCAAAAGTATTGCGGGATCTCGCAAAAGTATTGCGAGATCTCGCAAAAGTTTATTCTCTGCGCGATCTCGCAAAAGTTTTGCGGGATCTCGCAAAACTATTGCAGGATCTCGCAAAAGTAAATTTTTTCCCTCCATGTCCCTTTAGGGGCTCCGTATGATTGGTCCGTTTGGGTATGTGTGAATATGTGACATTGAAATTTTTTTTACACTTTATTTAAACTGTTAATGAGGCAAGTTGTGATGCCAAAATAAGTTAAGTTTCAGGTACTTGAAATGTTGCTCAAGCTTTAACCTAATCTTTTTTTTTTAATATGGCTAAATGTAAATCTATTGAGTTTTAACATAAATGACACTGCATCAAATTAATGATGAGCAAACCTTTGTGGGAGGAGTTACAAACCTTTTTCTGTGACTGAATCACTTTAGATTATATAAATGAGGAAATCACTTTAACTGATGAAGATGAAACTGAGCGTGCAGACTGATGCATCGTTGGTACAAAATAATGTTTTTAACAAGTTTCATTATGATTTAATTTTGCCCTTATCTCTTTTTTCCTCATTGTAAATGTAACCTTTATCTTCGGTCCTCAGTTTTTATGAAAAGCACTTTTAATTACCTTGTGTTATAAAAAGCGCTTCACAAATAAATTTGCCGATTCATTCCACAATAACACCCTCAGAGGAGGTGTGAGCATTTCAGACTCCTTCCAAACCATCACATGCTGATATTGCTTTGCTATTAACTCAACCGCTGCATTATGCTCCAGCTAATCGGGTCCCACAAAGCTAATATTATTTAGTGTCTGCACATAAATGTTGGAAAACTGAACCTGCAGCTGCTATCAGATCACCAACTGGTCCCACGGTAATCTGCTTCCCCCTGTCTGAACCTGTGGCTCCAAACTGGAACCTAAGTGCTCAGTGTTGTAATGAATTTGCAGCAGCTGCACAGTGTGAATGCAGAGGAGCTCCCCTTCAAAGTCAAACTAATCAAATCCACAAAAAATCGCTGACATTTTTCTAACTCCAGTCTCTGGCAGCGAGTGTCCTCTCCCAGAGTTGGAGCAGTAATGAGCCACAGTGTGTCGGTGGGAATGAGCGCTATGCATCAGGCTGCACACACACTGGCACAAGTTGGGACGGTCTAAGGATTTTATATTTTAGCCTTTTGAAACCCCGACATTCTAGGAATGCAACAGTAGAGGTAAAACGAAGCATTATTTACGCCTCTGGATGCGTTTCCAATGTCTAAAACATGCAGGCTGCAGAGGAGTTTCTTCTAATTTTAACCACATCCTGCTTTATCTAAGGCTACAGCAGGTTTGCTTTTGCATCAGTGGGGGAAAAAAAAAAGGCTTACACTTCTGTACATGTGAAATCGATTTCTTTCACTTGGCGATCCGAGTACTGTATGTGTGCATGTTTGTGAGGAAGGTGGAGGAAGCAACCGACAGCAGCAATCAACGGATATCAATATTTCTCTGAAGAGTACAGCACTGAATCCAGGATTTGTGTTTCTGACAGATTTCTGTCTGAATGTGACTTTGCATCTGGCAGCTCTTATTAAATATACTTATTGCTAATCAGCTTTAATGTTCTACTCAGGGTCCGACTGCAGAAGGACTCCCAGTATGTGGGACGCCGTTTCACTAAATATCAGAAATAAACGTCTGTTTTTGAACCATTGTCGATTTATAGAACGTAAAGCACTTTGCATATGGTGCTTAAAAAGTGCTATACAAATTGGGTATGATTATTATTATTGAAAAAGACACCAGCTACCATAGAATAGTCTTTTTATAAGTCTATTCAAACATGCCAAATGCTAACTGAAGGCATTACTGGATTTGTTCTTAGACTTTTGACTTTGCTTCTCAAAGTCAACCATCCAAATTTAGGCAGAGAGAGGAAGGAGACAGGAGGCAGCCGCAGAATTATTGCACCGTCTGGCTCCGCTCAAAGTAAATTCAATCAACCTTCTCTTAAACAAGAGAAGTGGAAATGAAAACAAGGGCTTCATTTAGTAGGACAGACGAGGCTGAAAATATTCCTGGTTAGCAATCATCCAGTTACCAGTCAGGCTTTAAGGCTCTGCAGTTTTACCAGTTTAAAGTCCATGATGTTAAAGAAAATGTTTGCAACCTTTTCTTCTCCAGCCTTAAACACTAAATGCATATAAACGTTTATAATGATGCAAGGGAATAATTTTATTTTGGATCAGTTTGTTAATTCTGCTCAAAACACTATTTTCATTGTTGTTAATAATTAGAATAAAAAAATAAATCCGCATTGATTTTAAGATTTTTTTATTTTTTATTTATGCTTTCTCTAGAAACTAAAACACATACAGTTTTTACTCTGATCAATTCACATATTTGGTCAAACTAATCACTTGAAAAGTACTTTTTCAATAAGTATCTCAAAATAACAATAAATTAACATAGTGATCACTATCAGTGTGTTTATGTTTCAACAACATGGGGAGTATATTTTCTATTTTGCTCCTCATTAAAGGGTATCCATTTTTGTATTCTTGTTAAAATTTGGATCAAACGCTACACTGCAGTATTCCTATTCTACAGCATCACATATAAAGCCTTAAATGGCCAAGCTCCATCTGATATCAGAGATCTGATTGTTCCTTATGTTCCTAACAGAGCACTTCGCTCTCAATCTGCAGGTTTACTAGTGGTTCCTAGAATTTCTAAAAGTAGAATGGGAGGCAGATCTTTTAGTTATCAGGCTCCTCTCCTGTGGAACCAACTACCAGTTTTAGTCCGTGAGGCAGACACCCTGTCTACTTTTAAGGCTAGGCTTAAAACTTTCCTTTTTGATAAAGCTTCTAGTTAGAGTCGCTCAGGTTATCCTGATCTATCTCTATAGTTATGCTGCTATAGGCTTAGACTGCTGGAGGACATAGGGACCCCTTTTTCCTCATTCTGCTTCATTCTATCTGTATTCTCCCACTCTGCAGAATCTGTTAGTTCGATCTCTAACGTTCTGCTCTCTCTGCTTTTTCTCATAGTAGCTTCAGCTGGTCTGTTTCTGTTTGGCTGTGACTCCATCCTGGAGAGAAATATTAGCTGTGCTGCTGCCCTCCACAGCTTTGTTTATAGATGTTCGAGATCTGCCTGTTTTCCAGTGTAGTCCTGTTTCTCTGACTGTGACTGGCTAGATGTGCTCTCTTCGTCCTCTGACATGGGAGCTGGCTCGGAGCTCGTCTGCCTGGCTGTGTGTTTCCTGGACAGGGCCGCCTGTGGAGCTGCTTCTTGTATCTCTGCTTCTGTCTCCTTGAACCCCAGTCGGCCTCAGCAGATGGCCGCTCACAATGAGCCTGGTTCTGCTGGAGGTTTCTTCCTGTTAAAGACGAGTTTTTCCTCTCCACCTTCACTACAAGCATGCTTAGTGTGAGGGATTGCCTTCGATTCAATTTGTCGATGCAATCAACTGGTTTTCCTTAAATAGAAAACTTTGAATCGATTTGACTGGATGATCTGGTGAACTTAAATTGCCTCGAGATGACATTTGTTGCGAATTGGCGCCATATAAATAAACTGAATTGAACGTTAAAGACTCATGTTACTATTTGAACCTCGATAAAGTTTCCTCTATTTTCACTCACAGTTTACTTTTCTCCAAACATGAACAGGCTTCTAACAGTATCCAAAGCACGGAGCATTTAGTTTCCATCCAGGAAAGGCTGGAGCGCACCTGTTTACCGCAGCAAACACTCGCTCAGCGGCCGCTTCATCAAAGTGTCCTCTGCAGGCTGTCTTCTTCATTCCGTTCACTTCTGCAGGCACTCAAGTATTGATTCTTCAGCTTTGTTAGCCTTTCTTTCTAAAAACAACACGTCCTTCACTTTTGAGTGCTTGCTGTCTGTGTGTGGGAGCATAAATAGTGTATCGTGGGCATGTCTTTCATGTGAGCTTCCTCTGCATCTTCTTTAATCAGCGTTGCTCTCCCACTACAAGCCGCTCGTCCACCTAATCCAGTCGCTGGGCTCTAATTGGCTAACAGTGGCCATTTTCTCCTCTCAGGGGAGCATGGAGATTAAGGAGAGTGTTTGCTTTGAGCTGCTCAGCACCTGAGTGAGTCACGCTGTGGGTGAAACATCTCTCAGAGCAAGAACACAAAAATAAGCAGACCCAAGAGGAGAGTCGGCAAGAAGATGATGGAGCAAAAAGAAATCACCATAACCACACAGTGATAACACCAGCGGCGACCTGCGTCTGAACAGCATAACACAGTAACACACGTTCACCTGAACCGGACCCTTCTGAGAATTGTCTAGCATCAATAATGAATTTTGCCTGGAGCTAAACACCTAAGAGTGCTATTCACATTACTTAAGGTTCAAGACAAACTACCTCCTTTCTGTTGGATCGGGACACGGCGGCTGCAGCCACAACCGGAGCTAAAATGGAATCAGATTCAGCATCTTTTTACCTCTTTAATGAAGCCTTGAAGAAGTGAACTCTCTCAGATTTTGTCATATTACTGCCCCAGACTTAATGTATTTTTTAAATATATAATGAAATGAATAAAATGAATGAAATAACTGCAAGTCTGAAGGAAAATTCTACAGTTTTATAATTAAGAATCTGAAAAGTTTGATATGTGGCTATTTGTATCTGTCTTTTCTTTGACTGCAGTTAATCCTGGGAAGGGTTTATACAGGAATGAGAAACTGTAATTTAATGCTCTTAGAAATATTTTTAATGTCATCAATAACCACCTGTGATTTTATATATATATATATATATATATATATATATATATATATATATATATATATATATTAGGGCTGCAACAACGAATCCATAAAAATCGTTGGCAACGAATTTCATCATCGATTAGTTGTGTCGCGCGATTAATGCGTCATCCGCCGCCGCCGTCATCACTGCCACTCGATTGAAACGCGGGAAGAAGAAAAAAATACGGCAGAGCGAGCCAGCGCTGCAGGCGAGCAAAGGCTGTTTTCAAAAAGCAGTAACGTCAACTGTTCTAATGACCGATACCGCAAACGCAAGCTGCGTCTCAATTCGCAGACAGACACCTTTGTAAAAACAAATGACCATGGCACGGAAGCACCACTGTTATGATGCAGCACCTGAAAAGGAAACACGATGGAGCCTTCGATGGCAGTGAAGAGAGCTGATCAGCAGGGTGAGCGACCATGTTTGTTTTGTTTTTAAAGTGGGGAAACGTAACGTTAGTTTCTCAGGTAGCTCATCTGATGCTTTCCTTACCGTGTTAGTAGGTTACAGACAGTGATAAGGTTGGCTAATTATTTTACTTTTAATTTCATGTTTTAAAGTTTAAATCTTCTGTCAAAGATAAAGTAAAGAAGATCCTGCAATTTATGGAAGTAAAGCAGAATAAAATCCAGCAAGATCAGTAATATGTCAATTAATTATCTGCCACATTTCCATGTAAATATCTGTCTTTGGAGGATGTGTTTTTTTACCACCCCTAGTTCTCTCATTTTTATTCCAAATACAATTTATAATTTGAATCACAGGGCTATTTTTATCTCTATGGTTCAGTATTTTCTCAAGCAGCAACTTTAACTGCTATACTTTCCTGTCTTAAAAGGCAGAACTCTTCTAGTCTAAAAAAACCTCATTTGTTGAAATGGGGGGACCTATTGTTTGAACCCCTTAAGGGCTTTAAAAACAAAAATGTCTTTTTTTGTGCTTTATGAAACAAAGTACCCTATATTTTGTGGATGTACAGCTACATTTCTCATGTCAGTTTGCGTAGTTTTAACACAAACATTTATTTTTCATATTGCAGCAGTACAGTTAATGAGCAACCTGTACTTGTGTGCTTGTTTGTTCTGTCTAAAATGTTTATTTCGGAATAAAGAGGTTAATATAAAAAAATTTTTTTGTCCGATTCATCGATTAATCGAAAAAATAATCGGCCGAATCATCGATTTTTAAAATAATCGTTGGTTGCAGCCCCAATATATATACATATAAGAAAAAAACAAAATCCTTCATCTTTAACATCGACAAGCTGCAGCCGTGTCCCGAATTTCTTGTTTTCCAGCCAATCTGATTAAAATTAGCATTTTCCCAGTTTTCTTTTCTAGCTTTGTCTATGCCTCTAGCTTCTTTTACGAACATACGATCAACGCGCAAATATATAGCGATATACTATATCTGACGAAATCTTTTTTATAAGCTCATTTAAAAATAATAATAATAAAGCATTCTAAATACCACGATAATCACATGTAACGAATTCTGATGCCAATTATTGTCATGGTCTTGGTTCTGTTGTTCTTTACTTTGCTCCTTGTTTTCTAGTTTTATTGGTTTAATTCCAGTTTTGTTGTAATTTCTAGATTTATGTTAGTTCTCATGTTTTTCTAGTTTGTTAATTATTATTATTATTTTACACACAACACTGTTTGACAAATATTTTTTCAATCCATAGGGTTTCATAGGAGACTTGTCCACCCTTTATAGATATTACAGCTTAGATATCCCTGGAAGGGCTTTCCATAAAGTTTAGTAGAGTATTTATGACCCGTCTCTAGTCGTTATTGAGGTCAGACACTGATGCAGAATGAGAGTGCAAGGCTCAAATTGATCGATCTAATTCATCCCTGTGTGTCTCACTGGTTGAGGTCATCAAAAATAACCTCGTCTTGTAAGTTATTGTGCAGTCGTGTTAGAAAAATCCTTAAAACTTTTTAAAAAAAGGCCACGAGCATGAACTTTTGAAAGATGTAACCTTGGTAGAGTGAAGCGTTTAGGGAAATTCTAACCCTATAATCCCGCCTTAAATACGATATAATGTTTATTTGAAAGGTGTCTGCCCAACAGAAACATGGGATGACCTTAAAGCAAAAGTGCCAAACTTTAATCCAACTTTTAGATGCATCTCTCTAAACCAGGCATTTCCAAAAGTCGGGCTTCGAGGGCCGCTGTCCTGCAGGTTTTAGAGGTTTGATTCTGATGATTGCAGTTCAGCAAAAGCCTGTTAATCAACTATCAATGTAAATCAGCTGTGCTGGAGCAGGGAAACCTCTTAAACCTGCAGGACAGCGGCCATCGAGGACCGACTTTGGGATTTCTGCTCTAAACACCCCGACGTTTAGGTGGTTAGCATGTCCTTCTTAAACTGGGGCGCATGAGGAGTAATACAGTCCAAACATCCAAGCATGTTTGGCAAAGTTCTATATCCGGAAAACCATTTGATAATTCTGTGTTGCTCTAAATTTTCTGTTACTCTTCCCATGTCTCTGCAGCAGGCTCTAATGTTTGGTTTGGTGGTTGCAAAACGGGTTATTCTGAGGGAATGGAAATCCTCTACACCTCCATGCTTTAAGAAATGGCTCAATGATATGGTGTCCTGTATCTTATCTCGAATTAATTCGATACACTTTGTTAGACAATCGGGATAAGTTTCTTGATGTGTGGCGTCCTTTTAATAGACATATTCAAAATAATGGGTAAAAATTACTCTTTTCTGGACCTTTTTTCTTTTTTTTTATTATTTATTATTATCTCAATACTGTCATCCTTTATTGCACTCTTCTTTTTATTGATATCCCATGTTTTATGTTGATCCGCTTGACACAATGTCTGCAGAATTGTTTGTTGTCCTTTCTGCCTCTGCCTCCTGCTTTAATATGCTCTACAGTTTGATCAGTGCATCTTTTATCCTTTTATCAGTTCTCCAGTTTGCTGACACTGTTTTGTCTTGTTTTTTGTTTTTGCTGTACTTGTTTACTGTTTTGCTGTATTTTTTTCTCTCTTTTGTCTTGTCTGTTTAACTCAGAAAATGCATAAATAAAAAAAAAAAAAAAAAAAAAAAAACATCCAAGCATGTTGGACGTTTGATGCATGAGAAACTTGCAGAACACCGGCCGTTGAGAGAATCTCTCTAAGAAATTGCTGATTATTCTTAATATTCTTTTTTTGTTTCTGCATTTTTTCCATCCATCCATCCATCCATCCATCTTCCTCCGCTTATCCGAGGTCGGGTCGCGGGGGCAGCAGCTTAAGAAGGGAGGCCCAGACTTCCCTCTCCCCAGCCACTTCTTCCAGCTCTTCAGGAGGAACCCCAAGGCGTTCCCAGGCCAGCCGAGAAACATAGCCTCTCCAGCGTGTCCTGGATCTTCCCCGGGGCCTCCCCCCGGTGGGACGTGCCCGAAACACCTCACCAGGGAGGCGTCCAGGAGGCATCCTAAACAGATGCCCAAGCCACCTCAACTGGCTCCTCTCGACGTGGAGGAGCAGCGGCTCTACTCCGAGTCCCTCCCGGATGACCGAGCTTCTCACCCTATCTCTAAGGGAGAGCCCAGCCACCCTACGGAGGAAACCCATTTCGGCCGCTTGTATCCGCGATCTCGTTCTTTCGGTCATGACCCAGAGTTCATGACCATAGATGAGGGTAGGAACGTAGATCGACCGGTAAATCGAGAGCTTCGCTTTTTGACTCAGGTACAGCGCCCGCTTCATGGCAGACGCTGCACCAATCCGCCTGTCGATCTCCCGCTCCCTTCTTCCCTCATTCGTGAACAAGATCCCAAGATACTTAAACTCCTCCACTTGGGGCAGGACACCCCCCCTGACCCGGAGAAGGCACTCTACCCTTTCCGGCTCAAGACCATGGCCTCGGATTTGGAGGCACTGATCCCCATCCCGGCCGCTTCACACTCGGCTGCGAACCGATCCAGCGAGAGCTGCAGATCACGACCTGATGAAGCCAACAGGACCACATCATCTGCGAAAAGCAGAGACGCAATCCTCAGGCCACCAAAACGGATCCCCTCAACACCTTGGCTGCGCCTAGAAATTCTGTCCATGAAGGCAATGAACAGAATCGGTGACAAAGGCCCTGGCGGAGTCCAACTCTCACCGGAAACGAGCCCGACTTACTGCCGGCAATGCGGACCAGACTCTGACACCGGTCATACAGGGACCTGACAGCCCGTCTGCATTTTTTATTTTATTTTATTTATTTTTTATTTTTTCCCATTTGCTTTGATTCTGTTTTATCTTCCTGTATTTTAATCATGTAAAGCACTTTGCATTGTCTTTGTACTGAATTGTGCTATACAAATAAATTTGCCTTGCCTTGCCTTGCCTTGCCTCGCCTTGCCTTGCCTTAAAGGGACAGAAGATGTGAAGATGGAGCCTTCATAGACGCATGAAGAAACAGATCTCGTTGAAGCCATCTGCATTTTAAACCATCAAATTCAATAACAATGCTAATTTCATTCACTTTACTCTCATTCTAAATGAAGATGGCAAAAGTGTCGAAAAAAATACATTCATCTCCTCCAGTTTGAGAAGCAAGGAGTCTTATTTGCATCAGTGAGTATCTATCATGAGAGGTACTAGCTATAATCCTATTAATCAGGCCAATTGGCTCATAATTGGCTCTCATCACGTCCCTGCAGATGCCATCAGTCAGGCCTCAACATTACCGCCAGACATCTAAAACATTAGCTCTCTTGGCTGAAAGGAAATGGGTTCATTCTCATCTCTGCTGCCACTGTAAAAAAAACAAAAAAAAACATCAATGTGTAGAAGGTAGTACAGACTGCATTCTGATCCAATAAACAAAGCCTTATGCTTATGAAACGGACGTCTTCACAGAGTTCAAAAAATTTGATCTGACTCGCCGGAGGTGGCAGAATTTAATAATTTTGCTCCAGTAGGGGGTAGATAAAGTCTTTCTGTGGGTTCATACATGTGTGAGCTGTTGGGTGCCTGATAGACTTAAGACAAAAAGAACAGAATAATGTTGCTTCTAAAGGTGAGCAATTTCTTGTTCCGCGACTTTTGAAGAAGACGGATTAACGTCTTTACAAAATAAAAGCTGGGTTTGAGGTTAAATGTGCTAATGTGGAGCTAGACTCGTTTAAAACTAATTAATTAATTAGCAACAACCTTTTTTCCTAATTCAAATTACAATTTTCTATAAATCTTGGGTAGAGAGAACAAGAGAATATAATTAGAACAAATCTTTGCAAACTTCAGTGTCGGAGTGAAATAAGTAGAAGCCTATGATGTAACAAAAAAAAACAAAAGGTAGGTTATGTTCTGCAATTTGTGTCAAATTTATATGACATGTTTAAAAAGTATTATCTACCTCATTTTCATATTCAAATTGCATTTTTTTATTTTTATTTTTTTCATTGTAAAAACTGATCTATGCCAAAGAAAAACAGGCAACAAAATTGAAAGTAATATTAAACCACATCATTTAAAAAGTTGCTTTAGAAATAAACCAGCCAATCGGCACGATTGATCAGGGGATGAATCAGGTTTCATTCTGAAAACCGGACTCTGGTTTCTGGCTTGTTCATAAGACAGGCCGTCTCTTTTAGTAGGAAGTAAGAGCGGGAGATTGGACGACTCCATCAACGATTGATTAAAGATTGTTCTTTTTTTTATTTTTATTACATTTTCCAGATTAATATACAAAAAAGAACATTAAAGATCAGATCCCCACCCTTCCCTTACCCTCATAGAACAGCACATCATAGAACACTTGCACAGTCAAGACAACATGATGAAAACACCATACATTGATCCAAAGCATTCCACAAGCATGAAAAAAAAGGAAAGTTATACAGGGTATTAAGCAGTGACGAGTCAGTCGGAATCACTTTTTCATTGAAGGAATTTTAGTACAGGGTCCCAAAGATTTTTCTTTTAAGAGCATTTTTTCTGATTTGGGCCTATAGGTTAAGACGCACCGCAAAAAAAAAAAAAAAAACTAAACAAAAGCAGTGATCTACTTTATCAACTTTATAATTTTTTAACCATTTTACAGGCCACTATTATTAAAATCAGATCCATAACAGACAAAAAATACCTTCTAGAGTCGGGGCTGGATGTTAAAGGAATAGTACACCCAAAACATGATTAGCCTTCATTTTCTACTCACCCCCATGCTGAACAACACTCTGGAGTACTTTTTTGATATCTCAAATGCATCTGGAGATCTGGGAGGCTTCTTGCTGTCTGCTGACATTCAAATAATGGAGGTCTATGGTGCCCGAGGCAGAAAGGTCCATAAAAGTCCACAAAAAGGGACTTGATGATATTTTCTTTTCCTGACATTTGACAAAGTTCTAACTGAGAAAGCTTCCTGGAGAGGTGGCGAAACGTCTTCAAATCTTAAAAAACCAAGTCCAGTGGATATTTTTTGAATTTTTACGGAACGTGTCAATATTCCTCCATACTGCTTGTCCAATGTATTCCAAGTGTCCTGATTGGGTAGCGTCCATAATTTACTCGAAACGAAGTCATTTAGAATGTTTTTAGAGCATAAACAGTAGTGTAAAGGATTTCATAAAAGCGTGCGCCTGCGAGTTCACGACTCTACGGAAACCGCGGCAGACCAAACCAGATGAAAGTGCGCATTCAGCGTCTGCTCTGCCAATAATGCAAGCGTAGAAGGAGAAATGTGCTGTTTACCTGTGAAAAGAAAGAAACAACGAAAGAAAAATGTCTGAGGACTTCAGTGTTGAGGAAGAGCATGAGTTCTTTGCTTAGCTGAATGCACACTTTCATCTGGTTTGGTCTGCCGGGGTTTCCGTAGCGCCGTGAACTCGCAGGCGCGCGCTTTCAGGAAATCCTATACACTACTGTTTATGCTCTAAAAACATTCTAAATGACTTCGTTTTGAGTAAATTCTGGATTCTACCCACTCAGGACACTTGGAATACATTGGACGAGCAGTATGGAGGAATATTGACACGTTTTTTGTGGACTTTTATGGACCTTTCTGCCTCGGGCACCATAGACCTCCATTATTTGAATGTCAGCAGACAGCAAGAAGCCTCCCAGATCTCCAGATGCATTTGAGATATCAAAAAAAGTACTCCAGAGTGTTGTTCAGCATGGGGGTGAGTAGAAAATGAAGGCTAATCATGTTTTGGGTGTACTATTCCTTTAAGGCTTGATAAAATCACCAATATTTTCCCAGAATTCTGTGCAACACGCTTAATTAAAACGTTTTCAGGCCCCCCTCACTGCAAACAATAAAAATACTGAGAAAGTATGAGTTAAATTTTTTGAGATAATTAGTAAAAAAACATCACACTTTTGCAAAACATTCCAATGTGTTCACTACACTTGCATATCTAAGGATTAAAAATTAAACACATCACTTCTATCGCCAGAATTCTAAAGAAAATATGCTGAAAAATGATTTTCCTGCAATGAAATCTTAGTCAAAAACATATTCAAATATTTTTTCTTTTTTTGCTGAGTTCTATAAAAAGTAAAATTTTGAAATCTTTTTAGTTTCCAAATGAAGTTTCTGGTTTTGGGTCTGGAAAGATTCCTCACAAGCCCAATGTATATTTCTTTTTATGAAGAGGAAAGTAGCAGCTGTCTTTCAGCCAGCTGACTGGCAGCAGCAGCAGCTGTAGATGGAGTAGGAGCCACACTGAGGTTGTCTGTTCTAACCTGTTTAATAAAACTGGAAATATACTTTAGGATGATTTGCTAACGATATAAAAGCAAATGTGACCTGAAATTTTAACCTGAACTTTAACAGCCCAGAAACCCAGTTTTAGATCTTTGCTTGTGTGTTTCTCTCTGGATGGATGCAAACCGCCACTATTGGAGGGTCTGAACATGTCAAACAAAAGAGAAACATGCTTTTAGTCTTTGTTGATCAGTAAAAAAATCTGACCTTCAGCTACCAGAGTGTCTTCCTGTGCACTGGAGCACATTCTGAAAACATGCTAAAGCCAAAAAGAGAAAGTAAAGCAGAGTTTTTGCTGCTGGGAGGAGATGAAACGCATTGAAACATGAAGGAACAATGAGAAGAAAACCTGGTTTCCAGGATTTAAACAACTGCTGGTTTGCATTTTTTTCCAAAACTGGGTCAGAAAACCAGAAAATTCAACAACTGGTTGTTTCACTCCTGGGAAGAATTGAAGAAAACTAGAGAAAAATCCTGTGAAGCAGAGGAAAACTAAACAGCAGCATTACTCCAACATTTGTCTTAACAGTAAGAGAAAAAACTGTTTTCTTGTTATGTTCAACAGCAACATTTCTGTGCGTACCTGGTGTAGCATAAACTATTAAATATCTGAGGTGTTTGTCATTTTTCCAGGATACACAATGTTTGGATTTGTTGGTACACATGGGAACGGCGCGGTAGGGGATTATCGGAGAGTCTGTAACAACAAACTCTCCTGTAGCAAAGGTCCTGAATAGGCCTCTAATCCTGGTGGGCGAATGATAGCAGCTGAAATGATTTATTGTTGCCTCGAAAAGCTCGAATTTGTGATGAAAGGTTGAGTCAGAACAGATAAGGCAGAAGCCGGCATATCTTGAAATTATTCCCTGGGCATCCAGTATACCCAGACATCCTACTCCTACCATAACATGATTCAAAAAGCATGAGTTAGGAGGTCTTGAGTCATAATTGTATCTGATTGAGGAGAGATGGAGAAGAGAGACAAGGAATTAGCCCATTATAGGCTCAACTAGTTCCTTTGGCATTTAGCACCTCCCACAGTGAAACCCCTGGTGATTACCGAGATCCGACAGGTATTCTATAGGGTTTAGATCTGATCGAAGTACCTTCATTTTGTGTCCTGCGACTCCTTTATGTGTTAATTTGGTCGTTTCGTATGGAGGATAAAAAGTGCAAAAATTAAATAAATAAATACAGCATTAAATAAATAATTAAATGTGTAATAAAATAAATAAATGTGTCATTCATTAATTAAAACCACGTCACTAATATAAAGTGCCGCAATTAAATAAAGAAATACAGCGATAAACAATGAATTAAATGTGTAATTCATTAAATAAATAAGGAATTAAATATATAAATGTGTCATTAATTAAATAAAATACGTCTTCATTTTATCAAAAAAATATATATAATTATTTCAGTGTGCATTTAATTATTTCATGGTCCTTAGTCGCAGTGCATCGAAACCATTAAAAGAATCTGTCAAACACCCATCAAAGTTAGGGGGCGGGGTTAACGCGAATCGAGTCTCTGTAATCGATTTGCTTCACCTTAATGTGCAGGGTGACCAATCAGGCGTTAGATAACCACCACATTTAATACATTGTTTATCGCTGTATTTATTTATTTATTGTGGCACTTTATATTAGTGACGTGGTTTTAATTAACGAATGACACATTTATTTATTTAATTCCACATTTAATTAATTATTGACACATTTAATTATTTATTTAATGCTGTATTTATTTATTTAATTTTGGCACTTTTTATCCTCCATAGTGGAGGGTCACTTTTTAACCATTTTCTGGAATTTGCCTTTTTAGCTGTTTTATTTTATTTATTTATTTTTTTTTGTCTTTGAAACAAATACAGCTCAGAAATGTATTATTATTTAACATTTCTATAGTACAATTTTTTCCTTAAACACATTTTTTGAGATGTCAAATGTCGGAACTTTGCACATTAGTGGTCCTCTGAGGGTGAAGTTCTGTTCTGTTGTTCCATTGTGAAGATTTCTTCTACTATTAAAATCCATTGCATAAGGTGTGGAGTATGGAGGATAAAATTAAATAAATAAATACAACATTAAATAAGTAATTAAATGCGTCAATAATTAGTTAAATGTGGAATTAAATAAATAACTGTGTCATTCATTAATTAAAACCATGACACTAATATAAAGTGCCACAATTAAATAAATAAATACAGCGATAAACAATTAACATTAAATAAATAAGGAATTAAATATATAAATGTGTCATTAATTTAATAAAATACATCTTCGTTTTATTACAAAAATATATATAATTATTTCAGTGTGCATTTAATTATTTCATGGTCCTGTGTCGCAGTGCATCAAAACCATTAAAAGAATCTGTCAAACTCACCCATCAAAGTTAGGGGGCGGGGTTAACGCCTTAATGTGGGTGACCAATCAGGTGTTAGATAACCGCCGCCTAACTTTGATGGGTGAGTTTGACAGATTCTTTTAATGGTTTCGATGCACAGATGCAATTAAATTCACACTGAAATAATTATATGTATATTTTTTTTAATAAAATGAAGACGTATTTTATTAAATTAATGACACATTTATATATTTAATTCCTTACTTATTTAATGAATTACACATTTAATTAATTGTTTATCGCTGTATTTATTTATTTTATTGTGGCACTTTATATTATTGACGTGGTTTTAATTAATGAATGACACATTTATTTATGTAATTCCACATTTAATTAATTACTGACACATTTAATTATTTATTTAATGCTGTATTTATTTAATTTAATTTTGGCACTTTTTATCCCCCATAGTTTTGGATCAATATTCTGCTTAAATACTAAAAGGTGAGCAATTTTAGGAAACTAAGAAAGCTCACAGAAACACTGAAGAAGCATGCACACAGCATCATACATTCTCCACCTTACTTTAAAGTACAAATAAACAACTTCTCCACAAACTAATTTTCTGCTTTATACTAGTCCCACGTGTACGGAAGAGGATTAGGGCCACTGAGAAAAAAAATAAATAAAAAAAAGTTAACTGATTTTTAAATTTTATTCTGACTTTCACAGTCTCTGCAGCATCTAATAAAACACCTTGAGTCCTGAGTCAGAGGAGACATCATCTACGGCATGTTTCAATCTGTCCAAGTTTCTCAAATCTATTTCAATTTGAGGGAATTTGAGGGCATACCCTTTCTGCCTTATTATCATTACCTTTCCAATTGAACGCTTGTCGTTTCGGGCTTATGACTGCTGATTGCAGCAAATCAGCCAACAACGATCCGACAAACAGAGCTCTTTTCCTCAATCAAGACTTTTAGATGGCATAGCGGCCCCGGCACTTTCCATCCCCGACCTCACTGATGTGACAGAGATGGGATTTTCATTATGCTTGTGGATAAACAGTATTAGCGCCCCCCCCCCCCCCTCATATCCATGCTGGTTACAAAGGACACAACAGTTGTCTTATTCACCAACGTAGAGAGCAGCCAATGAGCAGATTGGACTGACTGCAGTGATAATCCACAGTAAATCATTTCTTGAATATTACAAGAATCAGATTTATAGCCTAAGCTGCATGATGCCGTCTTTGGCCGAAATATGTGATAACATATCTTTGGACACCATACATCTTCGTCTTAGGTAACCGTGCATCAAAGCTGGCTGCTTTTTTCTGGCTTATTTCAACAATCCTGGCATTTCATTTCCCTCCTTTGGTATGAACATTAAAAATAGAGCAAATATCCTGAATACTTTACTTTTTTCTGTCCCTCTACATTAATTTTATTCATCTTTAGTATCTAAATTAAAGGCATACTATGCAACATTTTTCAGTTAATTAATGTGTTCCATAACGTTTTGGATGATTAAATGAGTCATTTCAGGTCGAACAAAGGTTTTCTCGGCCGCCCTGGTGGTCTGTAGGGGAAATACCGTACTTGCAATTGCAGGAGCCCTCGGCCCGCACCCACAGGCTTAGAAGTCTCGTGCATCGCGAGGTTCGGTCTTGCTTTATGGCGAGAACTGCTACACGCCCCCAGTGAAGGGCATGCTCGTTGCTAACGCAGTGGCGATTTCTGTGCAGTTATCTTTGCGGAACCAGCGAGAAAATAATGTATGACAACATGCTAAATTTTCAAACTCGAAAAATGGAACAAAATAGTCACTTACCGCAGTAAACATGGTGATACGTTGCGTTCGCCTGTCTGCTAAGCTCAAAACAACCGCGCCTGGCTTGACGGAGAAACCAGGAGAACAGCTGAGCATATTTACGACAGAGCACTTTTACTTTCGCCCTCTGGGGGGAGCCTCGCTGGAAAATCAACACCGGTTGCGTAGTATACCTTTAAGCAAAGCGCCCACATAGACAGACAATCTCAGTTTCAGTGGATGGACTCTCAATAGGAAGTGCAGTCGAAAACCAAAATAAATTTTTTGCAAAGCAGGATTAAAAATGGAAGCAAAACTACATATACAGTACAACTTTTGTTTCTTTGTTTCTCAAGGGTTAGGCAGTCTGGAATACATAATAAGAAAATTTTGAATAAGTCCCTCCATCCATTCATCCACTTATTTTTCTGCCATCTGTTGAATTTTCAGTTTGGAAAAATATGAAATTCAGTCACAAAATAATTTTGTATAGAACCTTAGAGCCTCAAATGGCTTAAGCTCTAGTATCCGGCAGAAGCCAATTACTCATAGAAGCCCAAGTAATTAACATGAGGGATTGTGAAGCCTAATGCTGCTTCAGCTTGACAATTCTGACAGAGAAACTAGCTCTAATGAGGCGGGCCCCAGGGACTCTGCCTCCCCTTCCTCTCTCTCTCGACTCTGGCCTTGCTAACTGCTGCCGTCCTTCCGATTGCTGGTGCTAAGCTCAAAAACTGGAACTGAGTCATTCTGAAATGACGACCGGAATGCAGGTGGGAGGCATGGACGGACTGAAAAACATTTTGCACTAAACGAAAATTTAATAACATCGACATCATTTTGGTTTGGATATGAAAAAAGTAAAGAAAATCACTACAGTACAGCCATTTTGAAACCAGATGCGCCTCACAAAGAGACAGCCATGAGGCTGAGTTACTTCCTGATGGATCTCATTTGACCTCTCAATGAACGACCAGGTTCTGTTGATGAAATGAAGCTTCCGCTGCCTGTGATCCAGATCGGAGCCTAATGGGACTGATTAAAATGTTTACATGGTGCTTCCTGTAGTCTGGAGATGCTTCCTTTGTTACTATATTTATCAGAAAAAAAAAAAAGTCTGTCTGTTTGGGTCGAGCTAACTGGTCTGAAAGTGAAGGGATTTTGCTCCTCATCCCACAGAAATGTCCTTTCCAGCCACAAAGTCCCAGACCATAAATATTTACACTGTGGTCCAGTGTGTCCCTAAGCTGGTCTGTAGGCTGCAGCAAACACTTCCCAGCACACCAGACCAGCACACAAAAACAGCACACAGCTAATTTTGCTCTCTTGATGGTTTATATTAGGACATTAAACAATAATAACACATTTTCTGAGCTTGTCAATTAAAAAATTTCAATAATAGGTCAGAAGGGTAACAGTTCCGTATGTGTTAAACTCCTGAGTGTTAATCTAAAATAACGAGGACTTTCTCATTTTAACAGATTTATTTCTATGGAAATTCTAGAAGTCGGGTCATCCAGCTTTATTATCAAATCTAGATCAGCACAATAAAATCATCTCAACGAAATGAAGTGGTAAACATTGGCCAACAAATAAAGATTTCCTCCAGAAATTAACTGTCTTTTCACGGGTCAAAAAAATTGCGATAAGGAGGGTTTTCTCTAACCTGAGAAGAGTCAACGTTGTATATATAAAAAAAGAAGGAATAGACTACCGTATTTTCGCGACTATAAGGCGCATATAAACGTCAAAATGTGCGGTGCGCCCTATGTGTGCTGTTACTGCGGACATTGCTGAGATCACCATGAGAACGTTAAAAGGGGAAGTGTGGGCAAACCAACTTCAACCGCTCGACATCGGTGCGAACCAGCCGTTCAAAGTAAGCGGGATGACCGACGGAGACCACAGTTTTACGAAAAGTTACGCCACAGTCTACGGATGGATTGTAGATGCTTGGGCTAACGTGTCTGCTGGCACTGTTGTTCGAGCTTTCGCAAAAGCCGGCATCATTTCCGAGGAAATGATGAGTCACGGAAATTTACTCTGACAGCGAAGAAGGGGAAATTGGTATGTCTGATTTAGCGCAGCTGTTTAATTCAGAAACAGAGGATGATGACTTTGATGGGTTCCATTAATACTTTGTAATAAATACATGAATAAAGCACAATCATACTCAGTTTTGCTCCTGCTCTATTTTTAAATACGCAGTAGAGGTATTTAAATGTAGTAAAGGATATGTACCAATATATAAAACCCGCGTCCTATAATCTTACCACCTTATGTGTGTGTTAAATTCAGTAATGACACACATAACTAAGACTGCGCCTTTTAGTACGGTGCGCCTTATGGTCGTGAAAATACCGTAAGACTGATGTTTGGTTCAGCGTCATAAAGTAGGTTACAGCTCTTTACATTTGCAGCGGCCCAGTCCCATACTGGGCTGATGAAGAAAAGGCACAAAGAAAAGAGTTTATGTTCAAATCAAACAATATGTCACACATTCGACCTGATAGAGTATATTTCATTGTTTCTAAACCTGAAATGAATTCGACAGATATAAGCATTATTATTTGCTGCCACCACCTGCTGGCAGTATTAAACATCCATTAACTTGGCAGCTTCATAGACTTTTACCGCTATTGCGGTAAAAGTCTTTTTTTACGCAATCTTAGACTCTAAATTCCTCCGTATTAGAAATTCTGAATCGTTTTGCTACATTACTTCCTTGTTTACTCCTGCGGCCACATGGTTTTGTTATGGTAAATACCAAAAACGCTTTCGTTTACCAACACATGGCCCCAAAATATATCTTAGAACAACCAGTTGTCTGCAAACTGTCAACATCATTGAGGATAAGGATTTGGAAATTCCAATTAGGCCAATTCAGAGGAAATATGGCAGCATCCTAAAATTCTACATATGGGAATCAACTTTAAGACTGTGAAATAAGAAATATAGCTATGATGGTGGAAGAAACTGTTACTAGAAAACTATTAACAGACCTAAATCCTACCTAGTGTTTTAGAGAGAGAATCGCAAAGCTTAAACAGAAATGTTTGGTCATATTCAGAGTTCAAACTTCTGAAATTACTTTAAATATTAAATTATTCCATACTGTTCAATAAGTGTTTTTAATTCAGAGTAATTTTCATCTGAATGTGCTTTACTGGAGGCATCCATGTTTGTCAAAGAACACTACTGCCACCTACTGGTTTGTGACGTCACGGTGCGGTATCGGCTGTTGATCAAGTCCCAGTGCTGTATCTGGTGTTTGTCACAACGCGCTATTATCCAAGTCATCTTGAAAACATTCTTCTTCCAAATGTTGGCTACATATTACGGGTTTTTTCTCTGGCCAGAAGTTCGATGGCAAATCCTCCCTCTTCAAGTTGGCGATCCAACGACAAAAAGGAGTGAAATCATTTTTTTCCCCACTTTTACCCGGTGTATTCCAGCATCCAGCTGCCATGCACGTGGGCATTGTCAGTTTCACTATAGCTCTGGTGAATTTCAATGGTGAAGTCCTCTGGAAATCTTCAATAATTGTTGTTGATTGCAGATGTGTCTAGTAGTTCCCATTGATTCTGCTTGTAAAGCGGGGAGAATGGCGCTAGGCTTACCGCACCGTGACGTCACTGCTGGAAGACGGCAGCAGGGAGGGGTTACTATATTTGGGCAAAAATGGCCGCTCCCAGACTCGGTGATTGCAACGAAAATAATTATTTTTTTACTGATTAACGCTAAATTCATTAAATCACTGCAAACGTGTTAGTTTTAGGTATAGATAATGATCCATTGATTATTCCTTTCTGACCGGAATTTTAATTTAAAACCTTAAATATCTGAAGAAAAGGAGGAAGTTGCACCTGACTGCTTGTCTTTGTCCTTTAGGATGAAAAGCAAACTAAGAGAAAAATGAAATTAAAAAAACCCTAAAAACAACAACTTTGAGTTGCTTTTAACAAATACCCTCAATTCACATTTCTGCTGTGTCACAGCTTGAGAAAAGGAAAAGAAAAACGTCGCTTTGCTTTAAAATGATAGCCCGGGGTTTGCAGTTCCATTTGCCTTTTCAGAGATAGGGGCAAAGAACAGAGCACCTCTCTGTGCCGCCGACACTTAAATGGAGAAACGTGCTAAGGGGAGAGTTTGGAGAAATACAGTTGACACTTTGGCATTTGCAGCGCTCAAACTAAAAACACAGCAGTGCAGAAACTTTTAATGAAAAAAAGGATTTCTCTAGTAGCTGCGTCAACTAGTTCTTTCAGACGGGCCATAACTGGACTTTACCACAAGCAGGAGGAAAAGTAGAGCGTTCCAGTTTCCCAGGTAAGGCTTCACTGCTACAGCTCATTTACTCCAATGATATTTAATATTTAACATATTCACGGCACACTTTTGCAGCAATCAACACAAAGAGGGTTCTTTAAATAACTTTCTTTAATGGCTGCACCAAGAAAAAAACCCAGACTGCATTCAACCGATAAAAGAGATTTATTCACAATCTAGTCGAGATAAACCTCTTTATAAGAGGCACAATTCGACAACTAAGTAAATAGTTGTTTAAAGTGCTTAATGAGCTAAAATTCGAGCTTAAAACATCTCCATTTATAAATCAGCATCGATTGAAAAAGACAATGGTAGTAAAATGAAATGACTTTTTCTTTCTTTCATTCTCAGAGGGGCTGCATGAAGTGTTCCAACCACAGATGATTATTTTACTGTTTTTTGTTTTTATTGACACCAGTGAGAAATGATGGGATGTGAAGCCCAGTGCGTTCCAGTCTGAAGCATAATGGCTTCATTCTGGTTGACTATTTGACCATTCTTCTTATCACCACAATTACAGCTTATCTTAAATCGTGGGGTTTTCTGTCACTGAGCCGACTTTTTAACAAAGTGCTGATAGCATATAGGTTTAGGGTTGGGATGCTCCCAGAAGCTCAACAAGATACGTGATTGCACTTTATCAGTAAACTCTACAGTCACAGGGACTGGTTGGAATGTCCAACAAAAAGCCTTAGGAGTATTATCAGCTGAAGGAGGAAGAAGCCCCCCCTTTAAAAGACTGGCTGCTTTCAGACCGACAGAAAATTGCAGCTACAAGGACGAGCAATATACCTTCTGGGAAAGAGATTCACTGTTGAAATAACCCCTTTGGAAGAAACAAAATGAAGACTGAGCCCATGACGACATGAATAATGCACAAAGTTTTAAAGGTGAAGCGTATGGGAGAATTATCCTGCCATAATGCAAGAGCACATAATTTCAATTTGAGAAAAGAATTTCATCTTCTTGCACTCAAAACTTATAATGCTCACACTCAAAACATGCGCTCTTTCAAATATTTTCTCTTCTCTCTCAAATCTTTGCTTCTTCTCTCAGATTTAATGCTTCTTGCACAGATATTTTCTCCTCTCGCTTGCCTCCTTCTCTTCGCGCACAAACCGCGCTCTGCTCGAGTCTCAGATACGCTCGCAAACCCGTAGGCTCTGCTTGCGGATTTTTTTTGCTCTCTCTCGGATTGCAGTTGGATCGTCGCCTAGCAACCTTTCCAGCCAATAGAACGACAGCCTCAGAAAAGGTGCGCTTGTTTAATCCTACTGAGTGTGCCTGTGACAAACCTTACCGACAATAAATTGGCTTTTTAATTTAAAAGCTATTAAAATAAGAAGCTGAAAAACAAAAACAATCAGGAAAATAAAAGAAGGAAATAATAAAGGGCGATTCAAGAATCACCAATGAAAAGTCACTTAATTTCTGCTGGAGGCAGAATTAGCATCTGCCCTGACTAGCAAACTTTTTTTTTTTTTTTTTCTGACGAGCAACTCTGAGGCGGGAGTTTTTATGGGAGAATTATCCTGCCATAGTTTCAGACTGACGCTCTTATAAGTGGCATAGTAGCACAGGCACACTCAGACAACAATATTTTTATCTTAAATGCAAAATGTTTATATATTGTTTTGGTATAATTACTGGTATAGTGGGTCACTCTGTCAGCTAAAGGCATGTTTTAGAGTCTCTGTAACTGTTTTATTCAATGATGATTATAAAATTTATGTGTGTTTATGAAACCTTTGTGCGAGGGGATGCTCCACTCCTGTCTCATGATCCAGTCAGAAGACCATCCTGCCTTGTCATTCTGATGGAGCATTCTGTCTTCATGAACTGATCAATTGTTCTATCAGAACAATACTCTGTTTGTAACCATGCGTCATGTTCTGTTAATAAAATGCTCTGTGGAGGAGGTCTGGTGGGAGACAGTGTGTTTGAGTCTGGGGTTCAACTGTCTCTCCTTTCTGCAGAAATTGTATATTTCAGTTTTTCTTTTGCAAAAACCTACATTTTATGAACCCGACAATAACCCAGCTAACAATTAATCAATTACTAAATTAGTTGAGGATTATTTCAATTATCGATTAATCTGATTGTTTTTTTAGCTGTAATGTTGACGCTTAAAAAAGTCAAGTGTTTGGCATCAAATCCCTGGTGTTTTGTAAAGTTTAAAAAGGGTCTTATGGTTTAACTTCCATGCCGTTTGCACATAAAGCTTCCCATAAACAGTATTTCTTTAGAAATGTCACACCTCTGATTGAGCGTGCTAAATATTGCCTTACTGTGCCGAGGGCTTAGCCGTGACAGCCCAGTGTGAATACCACAAACTTGGACTACTCCTCATGGACACAATTAAATAAGCTGAGATTTCTTTTTTACTTTTAGCCACCGGTTTTGATTATGTGAAACAAGCTGTCATTTTTAGTCACTAGTGTCTCACAGGTAGACTCCAGAAATATCCAACAAACTGTCAGACATCATGAATGCAATAAATTGGGAGTCAAACTCAATTGCAGAAAAAAAAACCTTTTCATGTTCTAAATAAGATGAAGTGAGATGATGGAGTAATTGTCAATGGTCCCATGATAAACTTTAAGATCTGATTAAATCAGGAAGCGGACAGAAATGTTACCAATTGGGTTAAAAAGCAGCAGTGGGGGCGGGGCTTTTTGATGAAGATCAATTAGAGAGCAAATTTCACACCTCTTCCTCTCGATGTCTACAGGCCACATCTGTCGTCAAGCGTTGAGCTCTGAGTCACACTCACCATCCGGCAAATCCACATCTGTGTCCTGCTTTGTCAGTCAACTTCACCTCTACAAGCCCCCCCCCCCCACATACACACACCCCTTTGCATCCTTCTTGGTTTGGAGCAAAGAGACGGTTGGGATAATGAAAATATGTCGGCCGTTTCTCCGAATCTAATCGGGCGGACACCTGCTGCTGACCTGTGCTCCCGCACTTTCTCTTTAAAGAGTTTACAGAAAGGAAAGACGAGAGGGAGCGGGCTGAGATTTTAAGGAGCCGAGCATTTGACGCAGGAGGGGAGTGGAAGCTGTTACCATGGAAACCCAACAGCGCCTGCAAGAAGTCAAGGAGTGAAAGAGGAGAGGAAATAAGAGGAGAGTAAATGGAGAGACGGCGAGATTTTAATCAAAGGTATTTCTTTCTCATTTCTAAGAATGATTGAAATTAAAAAGCTGCTATGATCCACTAATGTTTAATAGTGCAAGGAGGCAAAAGTAGTGAGGTTCTAAATTTATAGCATGAAAAAATACATAACATTTAAATTACAAAATGTGAAATCAAAATGTTTAAGGACAAATAACTTGATAGCATTTTAAAACCACAGGTGATAACTGATAAGAATTCCTAGAATTCCTTTACAAGGATATATTTGTTTCTATTTATTCTTCTGAATTACCTGGAAAGCTGCAGTTTATTGTTGAGTAGCACACATAGAAATCATTATCAGTAACAGATCTTTTTAATGAATCTGTTTACATTGTTTTCCGTCTGTTTATAAGTTAAAGTGTAATAAAAATGCATCAGTTCAGTCACAGCAAAGTTTCTCTGTTGGGACAATAAAGTATCTATTCAATACATACTTTACAGGGAATAGACTAAAGGGTGATTTTCACAGTATAATGGCTGTATGGAAATTATGCAAAATACTTTAGTTCACTAATTTAGCTGAAATCTTTCTGCAGGTTCAGATTCATCTTAAAAGAATAAAATTTCGATCCTCTTTTCAAGGAATCTGGACTAAAGACTTAAAGGAAAAGTCCGGTCATATTCAGAGTTCAAACTTCTCAAAATACTTTAAATATGAAATTATTACATACTGTTCAATAAATGATAAGTGTTTTTAATTAAGAGTAATTTCATTTGAACTTGCCTTACTGGAGGCATCCATGTTTGTCAAAGAGCACTACTGCCACCTACTGGTTTGTGACGTCACGGTGCGGTATCGGCTGTTGATCAAGTCCCAGTGCTGTATCTGGTGTTTGTCACAAACACCTATTGACAAGATGACTTGGACTATTATCCAAGTCATCTTGAAAACATTCTTCTTCCAAATGTTGGCTACATATTACGTGTTTTTTCTCTGGCCAGAAGTTCGATGGCAAATCCTCCCTCTTCAAGTTGGCGATCCAACGACCAACCCGTCCGTGGAGGATCAGGAATCGGAATGGTGAAATAACTCTTTTTTTCCACTTTAACCCAATGTATTCCAGCATCCAGCTGCCATGCACGTGGGCAGTGTCAGTTTCACTATAGCTCTGGTGAATTTCAATGGTGAAGTCCTCTGGAAATCTTCAATAATAGTTGTTGATTGCAGATGTGTCTAGTAGTTCCCATTGATTCTGCTTGTAAAGCGGAGAGAATGGCGCTAGGCTTACAGCAATGTGACGTCACTGCCGGAAGATGGCAGGAGGGAGGTGTTACTATATTTGGGCAAAAATGGCCGCTCCCCTTTATTTTTTTCCTGATTAGGGCAAAATTCATTAAGTCACTGTGAACGTATTAGTTTTGGGTATAGATAATGATCCATTGATCATTGCTTGCTGACCGGACTTTTCCTTTAAGCATGTTAATACTGTACTAGAGTTCTTTCAACATAGTTCAGGTGATATTTTTGAGTGCAGAGCTAAAGATTACCTAAGTCTCACTTTGAACAGTCAGCTGACTTAAAGGTGTAGTGGAGGATTTTCAGGAATTTTTGAAAAGACCCACCCTCTCCACTTTTAAACAGAAAATGCACATGCATAACCCTGTTCCTGCAGCTGCGAAGGAATGCTTCTAAAATGCGGGTAATAACGTGGATGAGCCCATTTCTCCTCGTGCACGCTCTGTTTAAAGGCTGCTGTTGCATCACTCATTCAAGCTTACTTTCCAAAAGAAAATGTGCAATTTTTCTACTATATCAGACTCACCACTGGTAAGTGAAAATGGGGACAAGCACGTAAGATGGCCTTACGTAAACGTATCACCATAATGATTGACAATTAGGAAGACCACTTATTTTGATGATCCACCCACAAAAAGAACATTCTCTACTATTCCTTTAAGGTTTTAAGGATTATATTGGGTAAACGCATTGCATACAAGGTATTAATGTTTGACATTCCTGAGTAAAGTCCAATTAGGAATAATCCCAAAATTTGACCTATTAACTTCATATTAACGTGTACTACAAAATGTTCCAACCACTTTTACAACCCTACAGAGTGGTGAACATGATGCAACTTTAGAGATTTTTTATCTCCTTTATTTTCACAAAGTAAAGATTTTGAGATGCTCCTTTAATAAGCAGCTGACTGACAGCTCAGAAAAACAGCCGGGGGAGGGACACTTTGCTACATATGTCAAAAAAAGAGAAAACATTGCATCATCTCTGGTGTGACACGATTCTTTTCAATTTCAGAAAAATGTGATTTCAACATTTAGTGCCATTTAATTGTGGATCTTAACAAGTGTTGCGCCAATGCCATTCTTTGGCCCCGATACCTGGCTGTGCAGTATCGGCCGATACCAATACCATCTGTTTGAAATTGATGTGTGTGTATATATGAAGAACTGCATACTACTTGGATGTAAAATAATTGCCATCATGGCTTCGTCAAGCTGCTGCCTACCTTTGTGAAACAGGAAAAAGAATAAAAGTGAATCCAGAAGAACTTTTTATTGCCTACCTGGAATGGGTGACAATAGTTGAATAATGTTTTGACTCTCAAAATGGTATCGGTGCCCTATTTGCTGGTAATGCAGTATTCCTGCCCAATACTGGTATCGGTATTGATGCAACACTAATCTTAACCAATAGCATATCTAAAAAAAATGGTAAAATGGACTATAGAGACATTATCTTAGTATAGAATTACTCAATGGTCAAAAACATTTCCCGTTGAAACTACTCTGAGACGTAAATTCTTTTTCTTCAAACTGATTAAACAACCAAATGTAACCAACAACTCCCCACAATTGGACACCGTTTAAATTCTCCCCAAAAAACCTGGTTTAAAGTCTGAGCTTGGATCCCTCTGGATCGGTTCAACCCTGTTGCATTTATTGGCTCCATCCCACAGATGCTACGTAACAAACTGCAGGGCAGCAGAGAGCTCTTAGTCCATTTATTATCCCGATTAATGCAGTCATCAATCAGACATTGGGTCGTTAAAGTGGACCACAGACATGTGATACAATAAGGACACAGAGTGGAGCCAATGACAACTAGCGGGCAGTTTAAATGTTACCCCACAGCTTTCATACGTCTGAAGCAAAACACACAGAGATGCAGACATAGTTTTGGTATAAAACTAATTAAAAATAAGAGATAAAATAATGAACAAGCATCAGTATTAAGAGAATTGTCTTTTTTGAAGGGAGAACTTTAAGGGTGTTCTTCTATTATTCTTTAGACATCCTAACACCATCTAAAGCGTTTTTTCATTCCCACTCGGTAAGGCACAAGGTGATAGTGGTTAGAGCTTTTAAAGGTCAAACTGAGGCAAAGATTTAAAGGACAAGATGCAGCACTGAGTGCTCAAAAGTGCTTTTACTAAATGAACACATTTTTTAGTGAACATGTGGGAGAGCATTAGGTGTTTGTTTTTTCCTTCTCTCTCTTGACCTTCTGTTTGATAACTAACAGTTTCCAAAGCTGTCAAGTCCTGAAATTACAGCACAGTGAGGAGTCAGATAATAAAAATCTGTCTTCCAACTACCCGTTTCCCCCCGAAATTCAGATTAACCTAAGTAACTCGGTGTGTAGCAATCTTAGGTATCATGAGTGGGCTCCGATCTTTATCTCCCCTATCAAATCTAGGCGGATTACCAGACGATAGGCCTGATTTTGCAAGGCTCGGGCTATTAACGCTTTGACCTTGGATTTCAACCAGGCAATTTGTCTAAGAGCTGGCACGGCCTTAGCTGGCCCTCCCCGGCTCTGCCCGGGCGTCACAATTGGTATGAGCAGCAGTAACTCTCCCACTGTCTGAGCATCAGCCTTCAGCCCAGAGAAAAATGTCTTTTCTTTACCACTCAAAGGTTATGTTTAAATTGCTGTGATGAACTGCTTCACATCCATCACCATGAATTTTCTCCGTTCATGTCCCTTTGTCTCCCTTTTATTTATCACTCAGAGGACTTAAATGTGGCCATTTCTTTATCAAGCTGACAGAGGTGCTTTCTCGGTTGTCGGGTGCCGTCCTTATGAATGATGCAAAACTAAAGGATAAAAAAGAAAATAGAATGGTGCATTACAATTTCACATTTTGTGACATCATAACCACTGACTAGTGATAGAACATCAGAAAGTGGTGAATACAAATGGAGCTTGTGGTGTTCAAATGTGATTAACCCCATTTACTGTCACACCCATGAATAAAATTTAGTTAAACTGCTGGTGGTTTGCAGCCGCGGACGGAACAACCAAACCTGACCCGGTGACGGGGCCGCCGGTGTCCAAGCTACCATCTCTGGGTCGGGTTCGGACTCTCAGTCCCACGGGCCGGACCTGCCCTGGAGCTCACGGCTCGGTTCGGCTGCACTGAAGTCGACCAAAATCCTGGACGGTTTTGAAATTCCCCCCAGACTTTTTTTAGGTATGAATAGTAGGACGTGTCCCGGAAAAAGAGGACATTTGGTCACCCTACCATATAAACAATTTGATGTTTCAGTGTATGAGTGCTTGTTGCTATGATGGGTCTTTGCTCAGAAGCTTCGCTTGTTGTAAACCAACCAATCAGAGCACAGCTCATCTAAATATTCATGAGCATACCATAAAAGGAAGCAAACCTGTTGCTTCATTCTAGGGCTTTTAACCAGGCTTACATTAGGGCTCATAGAACAGCAAATATGCCATTTTCAGCCCAACCAATGTTACACTAACCTGACTCCGCCAGATGGATTTGCTCCGCATATCCATCTGGAAACCTTCCGTTGAAGTAATTTTGGGAAGGGGCGAAAATACTGGTGAGCTGATTGGCCTATGTTGGTGATAGACGGGCCAAATAAACCAATCAGATCAACGAAGCATATGGCGTAACAGAGCGACGACGAAGAGGAGCCAATTGATAGATCAAACTCTTGCCGAAACCAGTTGGGAGAAGAGCAAAACATCTTTTCCTCTGAGAAAAGCCTCCAGAGCAGTGTTTTGCTCTTCTTTCAGTGAAGAAATACTCTGTAATGAGACCATCCTGATCTCGCAAGCTTTCAAGATTTCACTCGCAAATCAGTCTGGAGACTCTCCGTTGAAGAAAATTTGGAGCCGTTCACCAAACGAACGTCCAATCAGCGTTGGCTTTGAGGCGGGTTGAGGTGTGACGCAACGAGAAGTGCGACAGTTCAGTCTAAAGAACATGGCGGCTTCAGCCGATGAAACTAGCGTTAGCGTGGCTATCGAGCAAGTTTTATCGGAATTACAGAGTATTTCTTCACTGAAAGAAGAGCAAAACACTGCTCTGGAGGTTAGGTCTGGATGTTTTTGCTCTTCTCCCGACGGGTTTCGGCAAGAGTTTGATCCATCAATTGGCTCCTCTTCGTCGTCGCTCTGTTAGTACGTCATATGCTTCGTTGATCTGATTGGTTTATTTGGCCCGTCTATCACCAACATAGGCCAATCAGCTAACCAGTATTTTCGCCCCTTCCCAAAATTACTTCAACGGAAGGTTTCCAGATGGATATGCGGAGCAAATCTATCTGGCGGAGTCAGGTTAGTAAGAAGGTACCCCGTTCTTAAATATAATGCAACAACTACTACAATGAAGGAAGGTAATTATTTTGTTGCCATGGTAATGGTGCGTCCAAGGCAAAGCTGCGTAAGTAAGAGTTTTGACACCTCCACTGACGAGAATGAGCAACTTTTCAAAGACTAATGGCGACGCACAAAGCTTCAATAGCTTGAGAGAAGTTACTGTTCATGCTAGCATTGCTATACACGTTAGCAGATCATGGCATTAGAAGACGTTGATCATGTAAACAAAACGTCAACATCTGAATATAACTGAAACAGGCTCTAGATTTAAAAAAAGGGAAAATCACACGGCTAAGAACAGAACTATAATATGGAGCACAACCTCTCAATCAGAAAGCTTTTTGTAACGTTTGCATATTTTTTTAATTCACTGCTGTTACAGATCTGTCTGTATTTTGAATGGGCAGCCAAGAACTTCTGCCAAACAGACTAACTCTCCCATTGCTTTGGTTCGAAGTGATGTTTGTATTGTTAGGTTTTCCACCACAAACATTCAGCTCCATCCAAATTTTCACCAACCAAGCTGTCTGATCTCTGCAGAAGAAAGGCATCCCCACAGTATGGTACTGCCACCACTGTGTTTCATTAGTGTGTTCAGGGTAATTCAGGCTGTTTTCAGCATAAAGAAATGAATTTCCTTCCTCAGATCTGAGAAACTCTCAGTTCTCACTAGCAGCAGCTTTGTAGAAGGTCACAGGGATGTATTCTTACATTCCAAAATACTTTTTTTTCCTTTTCTTCTTCTTCTGCTCGATGAGAGAGGTAGGAAACTGCTTTGGAGAGAAATCCACCTGCTTGCTGCTCCTTGCTTGAAGAACGCACATTCATTAGTTATTCAGACGAGAGTTGGCCATCAGACAGCTGGGTCCAATGGGACTTTTAATTCCATGTCTGGATAAGGGCAAATATCTTCTACTTTCCTGAAAGTATAGCATTTATACACATAGATTTTGCAAAGAATATGGTTTCCAGGGCATACGCCATACATAAAGGAAGTTATGAGCCGTTTCTACACATATTTGTTATTTCTTTTCAAACCAGACCCACCCAGACTGTTTGGTGTCAGAGAAACCAAAGATATTGGATCTAATTTCCCTGTAATTTAAAAGACATCTCCTATTTTCATGTGTTTAATTGACCAGATAAGGGCCAGTCTATGGCGATCAAATACATGGGCTTGCCTTTAATTATGTTTCCTTATCTTGGACTTGTTGAAAGAAGCAGAACAGAAGTTCAACAAAAATAATCCAGAAGCCATAGATTACTGATCAGCCTTTCTGAATGGTCTGATACTGTCAATTAAAAAAGCCTCTGTTACATAATGAGCCTAATTTGAAAATCATTGGGGTTTTTATTCAATATAATTATTACCTAATTTGGGATTTTTCATGTCACTGAATAAATTCACTCATATAACAAGGTTTTACAGTGCAATATATGTTTGCAATGAGCTAATTATTATTTAATTTATATATACATTTTTTTTTTCTTACAAAAAGCATTGTGTTTAAAGCACCAACAGAACATAAACCTGATAAAGGTAAAAGAAAAACACACACATGCAGCATTTGATCCGACCTGCATTGAAGGTACAGCCCTCCAAATCTTATCTTTGATGCTCCACATTACACTTTTAAAACTGTTGGTTCCTCTGAGATTCTTAAAGCAGCGAATTAGGGAAGAAGAATCACAGATCATGCATGATTTTAAAGTTCAACTTACAACTAATTCTTTGATAAAACAGCCCTCCAGAAGCACAGCGATTCTTTAGATAGAAACAAATGACCAAAGTAATCCCCCCATAAGGATGACTCCTCTAAGACTGTCCTTCAACACAAAGGCCAAAATTTTCCAACTCATATCAGTGGTTTCTTCTTTCCTTGAGCTTCAAAACAAAACTAGTGATAGTGTGCGGCCATTATTAATAAGAAAAATATTGTTTTAGACATACATTTTCAATCATAAACTCAAATCAATCAATTTAAGGCATTGATTGTTGAACTTTTGATCCAGAAGCAAGAAGAAGAAAGATTAGCCAACTACTGTAGAATCTCTGATGTAATGAAACTGCCACCAACGTCAACATCAAACCCACATTTTAACAACACGTTGCGTTAGCGATATCCCAGCTTTAACAACAGAAAGGTGCGTCTCAATAAGTTCAGGAAAGCGGGGTGGAGGCAGGAGGAACAGGGTAACTCACAGGGGACGGTGCGGAGGTACAGGTTGTCCCGGATGATCTGCTGCAGCTCGTGGTCCACTGAGCCTTTCTGGAAACGTAGGTTGAGGTAGCGGCGGAGGTCTTTGTCGATGACGCCCCCTAGAAGGAAAACATCGGTACCATAAGAGTGGCTTCTAATCAAGCCTGTCCCCAAAAAAAGACGTAAAACTAGAATAACCGGGGATCTAAAAGAAGTATTTACAAAGTTGAGCAACTCTTCCTTCTAAGCATTGGATCTCTGCAGCATCTCTATCATTACTGTTAGGGTCATAGCTGTTCCTCTGATTAACGCTCCACCTGTCGGTTAAAGTCAAATGTCTTGGCAGGTTTGCAGTTGTGCAATAGTTTATTCTCTGATGATGGTTTGAACATAGTTCTGTGGGAATTCAAGGCTTTTCATACGGTTTTTTAACCTTATATGTTTTAAACTTCATGTTTTCTAGAGATATCTTTCATCTTTATGTTGCTGCAGACATGATTTACTAATGGATTATATATTTGCATGCCACACTTTTTATCACATTTATATGAAATTTTAAGAGGTCTTTAAGACACTGCACACATGCCTACATTATGATTACGAACACTTGCAAGTTTTTATTCTAGTTATTGTTTTTTTGCAAACTGGATTTCTGTTTTGCAATATCAAAAGAAAACAAAGTGTAGAGGGAAGCGAAAAACGTGCAACAAATGCAGTTTCCACATGGTCACCATCTTCTGCAAGCTTCAACTTCAGGAATACACCTCAATGATCCACCACCATGGATCTCTGCAATTCTTTAGTAAACCTATGAAAACCCTTTGCTCCAGTTCCTCATCTGTCCAACAAGAACCAAGGATTGGTGGAGGCGTTAATTGCATAGACAGCTGGGGAACGTGTGCACTGACGTCTGTGTTTAAATTACCCATGGATTCCCCTCCTTCACTCCTCTGGAGGCTGTTTAACATCCGTCCTTCTCTCCCTCACCAAACAAATCTCGTCCATCCATTTCTGTGAATGGACAACTTAGAACCAGTGGATTCTGCAGGGCAGACAATAACGCAGGGATAAAGGGAGCGACGAGGAAACCGAGGTGAGATAAAATGGACATTAGATTATTTCCCCTTACACAACAAATTTCAGCCATAAAATCCCATCACTGTGCAACGGGGGGCGGTTCTTTAACGCAAACTCACCTGTCAATCTCATTAACTCAACAGAAGTAAAGACAGACAAGGGTGGACAGGGAAGTAGAAATTCTGAGATCCATCCAATCCTCTGCATCCAGGTTCCACAGAGTAACCCCCCCCCCCCCCCCCCCCCCAAAAAAACCCCCCAAAATTCTCACCAAAACATGCAAACCACAGCCATCAGTCTCAGACAGAAGGCTAAAATAACCTAGTTTGGAAGTTCTGTCATATAGGAGACATGAATTATTTAACATCATCTGTTTTGTGTTTTTTGCACACATTTAATCAACAGCATGCATCAACTTCATTATAATCATGCCAACCTGAATTAGAGGGACTGGCTGCAGCACGTCTGTCAAATCCAAGCAGCGGTGCAACCAGCCTGCTTTACATTTGCATTAGAAAAGAATCCCACGAATCTGCATGCAGAAAAGGTGAGTGCACTCACAATCACTCAAATTACCACTGTGAATGGCACCGCTTGTGCAGCCGGTTCAGAGTACCAGGGTCCTCTCTCTGATTTTTTTTTCCCTCCCCGTTTTGTGATGCAAAATAATCTCCACTGGAAGAAATCCGACGTGGTTCTTTTCCTGTTGAAATTTCTACCCCTTCTCCGCCTCAGGCTCCTTACAGAGGTGTTCGGTCCCTCAGGTCCTCAACTCCATCCCCGTTTTGGCCAATCAAGATGCTGCCAGACAGACTGTGAATGGAATCTGCACTCATTGCTCTCCACAGAGAAGAGATGGAGCAAAAAGAGCGCAGCAGTACGAGCGTCTGCAAAGCACAGAGGCAGAGTGCTAAAGAGAGAGAGAGACAGGGATGGAAGGGGGAGAGGTGAGGGAGAGCGACCGATGAAGCGCAGCTCTGCCGATGGGGACCTATCACATTGATACCCTCGTTTCTCCCAAAACCATCCAAATTTCCAGGTCCTTTGTCTCCTCCAATGGACAGAATACGGTACTACATTCATCTCATTCGCCTCTTCCTGCCCTAAAAATACATGTTTGAGTCACAATTACTCCACTTTTGTTCCGAGTCATCTTATTCAATGCCATAGCAGAAGTGATCATATACCTCAAGGATTTTTGTATTCTGTCTGAAACTTCAAAGCATTTTTTACTTTTTGATCTTATAGATGATATTGTAAAGTGAAAAAAAAAATGCCATGGATGAAATTAAAAAAAGTGGGGCATGCATTTTTCTACAGGCTGCTTCAGTCACATTTAAATCCAAACAGATGAATCGTACGACGCGCCTCCAAAACTGAGAAGGAGGAGAGAAAAGTATTTATCAAAGATGCCAAGAAGGCTTTGGTGACTTTGGGGGAGCCGCAGAGAATCAGGTGACCGGACATGTACAAGTTGCACCCTTTATAAATCTGACCTTTACTTAAAACCACAAAGTGACTGAATTAAAAGAAGAAATGAGAAGTTTATAATTATTCTTTTTTTAATTAGTTTCGGTATCAATAGGCTTTCAAGCTTTTTTTTTTTTGCAGTTCCATCTTAATTTGATCATTTAAGCAACAAAATAAAAAAATATTAAACAGAAACATAATATTTAAGTGTAAAAAAATTACATTTTCTTCAGTAAATCTAGGTTTAGCATTTATTAGTTTGCTTTGGTGATTTTCTACAGAATGGAAGCCATCAAACTTTGGATTTAACTCATATGTGGATGTTCATCTCATTCCGCCAATTTCAAACCTCACCTGTCTTTTTTTTTTATTTTTTTATATGTCAGAAACAAACCTGAAGATGCATCTGAGAGAGAACCCCTACAGACTTCCTTTGCTTCGGCGAGTCATGGAAATAAGGTTGTAGCAGCTCGGCATTATGCAACAATAATCCACAGCATCCTTTCATTTTTTCAGCAACAATTAAAGTGAAAACAATGAAGTGAAAAATCAGTAAAGAATCTGGATTCATTCAAAAACGGAGGTGGTTTTTTGGTGTCAAATGAAAGATATACCTACATAGGAATCCACATAATGATAATCATTACTTCAAGGTTATTGACTTTAATAACACAAATAATTATGCAGCCCATCCTTTTATCCATCCATCATTGAAGATAAGAGGTAAAGAAAGCTGGAGGGAACCAGATATCCTGTCAGCAGGGATGTTTTCTAAGTCCTAATCAGGGTTTCTATCAATTTCCAGGTTAGAAACAATACATATTTCCTCCATTAAGTTCAGCTTCTGGTCTGGAAGATCACCAAACCTCTAAAGGGTGGTGCATTTAGGAGAGATCACAATCACATGTCAACGTCACGGCAGAGTTATTTCAGTGTGGGTGATGAAGCTCATTTCACCCACATGTATGCGGACACAATCCATCATGTTTAGACACTCAGAAACCTGTTATACTCAACAGCATCACTCTTCAGCTTATTGTGAGGTTTGCAAAGGTCTTCCTCGACAGAACAACAGATATAGACCCCATCCATATACCGCAAATCAGCAGGGACACTAATTCTGGCCCTGCTTCTTGGTCGTAGCCCAGAATCACTAGGACCAGGACGCTTCCTAAGGCCAATTAACCTGACTCCGCCAGATGGATTTGCTCCGCATATCCATCTGGAAACCTTCCGTTGAAGTAATTTTGGGAAGGGGCGAAAATACTGGTTAGCTGATTGGCCTATGTTGGTGATAGACGGGCCAAATAAACCAATCAGATCAACCAAGCATATGGCGTACTAACAGCCAGGCTACTCTTGCCGAAACCAGTCGGGAGAAGAGCAAAAACATCTTTTCCTCTGAGAAAAGCCTCCAGAGCAGTGTTTTGCTCTTCTTTCAGTGAAGAAATACTCTGTAATTCTGATAAAACTTGCTCGATAGCCACGCTAACGCTAGTTTCATCGGCTGAAGCTGCCATGTTCTTTAGACTGAACTGTCGCGCTTCTCGTTGCGTCACAAATTTTCTTCAACGGAGAGTCTCCAGACTGATCTGCGAGTGAAATCTTGAAAGCTCGCAGGATCAGGATGGTCTCACAAGGCTAAAGGCCAATGCAGTTGACATAGGAACCTCCTGATGTCTGTAGCCACCGCTATATCTGATACATGCTTAGGTCCTAGCCTTTACATCTTTCAGGTTTTATAATGGAGAGTTTTAGGCGCTCTCAACATTATTTTCAGAAGGTTGTATACCCCGTTTGACCTGCATCATTCAATTGTCAAGTATGGAAACAGAATTTTTTTTTATTTTTATATATATATATATATATATATATATAAATATATATATAAATATATATATATATATATAGATATATATATATATATATATTTGGGTTGTCAAAAGTATCGATACTCAAAAAAGTATCGACACTGAAACGTATCCGGATACAATACTCGTTTTTAAAAGTATCGATACAGTGCCACCACCAGTGGCCCCTAAGCAGTCATTCATCTAAAGTGCAGAATAGAGGACAATGCACTTTCAGAACACTGTGTGATTGAATAATTCTACGCACTTTTCAGTTTCAGACTTTTTTTTTGGAAGAGGTGCAGCTGCTGAGAATTATTTTTGTTTTTTGACTGGTTTGGCTAGTGTCATTGTTATGTGTGCAAAGCATAGCCAAGGAAGGAACACTTAATTTTAATTTTATAAGTTTTTTATCAAGCTTGCTTAATATTGTGCACAGCATACAACCTCAAAATATTGTTCTTATTGTTTATTGTATTTATTTATTGTATTTTATTTATTAATTAAAATATTTCTGTAGAATTTTGGAGTCTTTGTTTTTATCCTTGTGGTATCGAAAATGGTATCGAGTATCGAATATTTTCCTTAGTATCGGTATCGAGTTGAAAAGTTTAGTATCGTGACAACCCTAATATATAATATATATATATATATATATATATATATATATATATATATATATATATATATATATATATATATATATATATATATATATATATATATATATATATATATATATATATATATATATATATATATATATATATATATATATATATAAAAATCACAGGGGCCCCTAAAAAAGTTTTGAGATTCATTGGGATTAGCAATGGGTGTTATGTAGGTAAAGCTAAGATGATCCCCCCATTATTTCACATGCAGAAATCAGAACAATGATTTTTAATGTGATGGGAAATTTAAGATGGTGAGACATTAACTTTTCTTGCTCCTAGAGAACAAAACAATATTTCTGTGTTTTTTGCAGAGTATGCAAATAGCTATAATGGGAGGCTAAGGCCACACCGCATCAAAGACAAGCTGGAATTTGTATAGAGAAAATCAGCAAAACTGTTGCTATGGTGATACACAAATCGGATAGCCTCTAAAATCAAACCCAATACTGAACAGTCTCCGGCTTTTAATTTAATGCAGACAATACAAAAAAGGTTAATTCAATCATTTCAAGGCCCATTGACTTATGAGTTCGGCAATACTTATATTTACCTTTAGAACCTTTATTCTACAACAGTAAAAATATGATTCCACAAGACAAACAGGCATACAGGCAAATTGCAAAAGATTTCTACTTATTTACCTCAAATTTCAAAAACCTCTTTTAAAACACATTCATTCAGATGGCTGCCAAGAGAGTTTGAACAGGTTTTTGTGATTTGAAAACCCTTGAGTGAGCCGATCACCCTATATTACTAGATGTACATTTTATTTATCTTTAAATGCCCAATTTGACTCTTTTTTTAAAAATTGCATTTAAATGTACACCTTTAAAAATTAATGCAAACACTCACATTTAAAAACGTAAAGCCGCACCTGGCACTGCATGGATGCAATTCATGAAAGCGAACATCTAGGGCAATTAATGTAATCAATTAGTCTATTTTTTTGTTTATGAAGATTTTATTTTTGGAAAATCTGGATTTCTTTTTCACCAATCCACTCCTTGGGCTTCCATAGCTTTGAAAGAGGGATATCAGTTCTTTCCTTCTTGTTCTTCTGCATACTCAAATGTAACACTAGCTCACTGTATTATACCACTAGTTGCAAACATTTAGTTTATCATATTTTCATCGTTGTGAAACACTATTATTTTCCCTAAAAGCACATGACTGGAATCAAAGCTCTAAAAAGTAAAAATCTTGCAATAAAACCTACTTTACATTTCTCACCTAAGTTTTTCCTTTCTTTTCTCTTATAGCCTTAAGCCTGACCTGAAGCTCTTCTCACCAGAATCGTTCGGCTGAGTAATGTTTGGGAATACCTTAGGGGTCTTGGAGATAAAGGCCTCTCGTTGCCTGATAAAACACTTTACTATCTGTTCGATATCTTTTTTAAAGAGGCCATTTATTCGAAGTACTTGTTTTTCGAATTTGCATTTCCTGCCTGTTATAATCCAAACTTTCTGCTCAAACTCTTATTTTCACTGAGAAAATTAATATAGCTCAGAGTTAGTAACTCACCCCTCTGTATAAATCCTCTACGAACATAAACCCAGCAACATCATGCATATACAAAGAATACAAGGACATTATGAATCCGAGGAAACTTCTATTAAAAACACTATATTTAACATTAACCTTAATGTTTAAAGCTATTTTCTGCTTTGTCAAAATGTCCCCCACAGTTTTCTTTTTACTTTATTGCATACATAGTCTCTTATAAGAAATAAAGGTTTTAAATACTTTATAATTTTTATTAGCAATCTCATCACAATACTTGGGTTAGGATACAGAATCACGATACTGCAAATCAAGATATACGATATCGTTCCCAGGTAATATCTAAATTAAACATAGAGATCAAAAAGCAAGTGCTCTATGCTGTGTGTTCATTAGAGGATATTGATCATTCAGTTATTTTGGTCGCCTTGTTATTCGGTATTTGAGTCTTGTTTCTCTGACCACCTGTAAAACAGAGATGGCAGCACACAGCAAAAGGTCTCCACGGCATCCTCTACTGAATCGGCAGAAGTAGCGCATTTCCCCCAAATTATTTGGGTAAAAATGTTTAAAAAAGAAAAAAAAGTGAACAATTTATCACTCAGGTCAGATCGACCCTGATTTGATTAACATTTGAATAAACAGAGAACATTTCTTTGGTTGGTGATTAATAATATGCCATAGTGTAAATGACTAAATTGGTGAAGGCAACTGGATTTCAAACAGCCAGACCAGGAGTCCAACGTTAAGTAAGAAACTAAGCCTTTGTTCACATTGCAGGGATTAATGCTCAATTCTGACTTTTTTGTGAATTCAGATTCTTTTGCGCCACTGTTCACATTTCCAAATATATGCAACTTATATGACTTGTATTGGGTGAACTGCATTCATACGACTTAAGTGTCCCACATGCGCAGTAGAGGACGCAATGACGTCACAAGTAGCTAGCGTGCTGTGTTTACGGAAGCAAACATGGACGGCATTTGTTAAAATAGGAAGTGATGTCAGCCCTTAAGACGATTCTTTTCCTGGAAAAAAGCTACTTGGTTTAATTAGTCTTACCTCAAAATTTGGTGAAACTATATAAAAATGACTTAAAGTCGTAGGGAAGCGGCTGTTCCAACCATTGCGTTTCCGAATTCTCCCGAGTGGTACCCGACTTTACACGAGTGAATGTGTTCGGTCGTTTATCAAGGGGGTGGAATTGTTGGGGCGGAAGGTTCGCAAGCAAGTTTGGTTGTGGTCGATTTGTCGGAAGCATCTTGCTAACCAGTTAGCAACTTAGTGCTAGTAGGTTCCCAATGGGAAATTCCATTGGGACCAAGTAGCACTAAATTGGTGACTTAGAAACGACGCTGTCAAGGAACGCTATGGACAGCGGAAACATGCAAGAGGAGGAGAGTTTAGTGTCGGAGGTCGTGGATGAGTCTCCTCCGTCATCCATTTTTTATTTAGAGGAGGAAAGCGGGGACGAAGATGTTGTGGAAGAGGACGCCAGGGCGGCAGAAGCTTGGTTTGGTGTAGAAGGCTTCCAGCCGTACATGTTTGAGCCCTTGCCTCGCAACGCTGCCAGTTCTGTTAGCTCTACGCCTGCCGAAGACACAGACGTCCATCCCCATGAACACTGGGACGGAACTCAATGGGAAAGGAAAGTTTTCTGATTTCAACCGTTGCGTGTATTAGCTGCGACATATGAATCAAGATGCTATGATGGGAAAAATGTGATTGACAGATGACCATTGATATATGATTGGCCGAATTTAGGTGTTCAGGCTGACGTAGAACTAACTGGCCTGCAGAAGATAACGGAACCCCCCCCCAGACACACACACACACACACACATATATTTTAGGAAAGGATTGTTTTTTTTTTATAGAAATTTTCAAAATCTTGGGACAATATCTGATATACATGTTTAAGTCAAAATGATTTGACATTTAAATTTGACTTCCCTACAACTTTAAAATAGGAAGTGTTGTCCCCTTTAAGGCGATTACACCTCGGAACTTCTCTTCCGGTTCTTTTCCTGGGAGTAAATGGTAAATGGCATGTACTTATATAGCGCCTTTATTCAAGTCAGGAGACTTGACCAAAGCGCTTTACACTACATTCATTCACTCATTCACGCACACAATCACACACTGATGGTGGCAAGCTACATTGTAGCCACAGCTGTCCTGGGGCTCACTGACAGAAGCGGGGCTGCCGTACACTGGCGCCACCGGGCCCTCTGACCACCATCAGTAGACAATGCAGGTGAAGTGTCTTGCCCAAGGACACAACGACACTGAAAGTCGGAGTCGGGGCTTGAAGCGTCAATCCTTCGATTTCTGGGCAAACTCCTACATCCAACGCCACTGTTGCCCCGCAAGCTAATTGGTTGAATTACCTTCAACTCAAAACTTGGTGAAACTATATAAAAAATGACTAAAACCAGGAGTAAAAATTTATTCCAGTTAAGATTTTTATAGTAGAGAGAAATTGCTTGGAGTCGGAACAGCTGTGGGCTCAAGTCATCAGAACACGATGGAATTCGGAAAAATGAGCCCCGAACAAGATAATCTCCTGCTTCTTATACCTCATGAGTCTATGTGTCGCATCAGGTTGATGCTTAGCCGTTCATGCCATCCATGCCCTGACCTTTGTGCCTGTTGCCTCTATGCCTCAGGATTACAGAGAGTTCTTCTTTATCCAGGATGTATCATTATCCTGTGCTTGTTGTACAGACAAAAAGACCATCTTCATTAGACAGCCTCTGTGCACACCATGTGATACACCATGTGAAGGAAGGCTGTCCACCACATCTCATCTGGCTAACAAATAGGTAATACACATGACTAATAAAGAATAAACCAGCGATCTTTCATTTCTTTTCAAACCAGAGCCAGTGCATTAACAAAGCAATCTTTTAAAGAAGATCCAGTTCTAGTTATTTATTATATCCATAATCTTCTGGTAAAATTGCACAACTCACAGAAGAAACTGAAAAAGCAGTTTCACAGAGGTAGAAAAAATGAGTTGATCAGAGAGGTGGAGAGTTGAAATAACAGCTACAATAGTTGCATTAGAAATAAAATCTGATGTATTGACCAGTCTTATTAAAAAAAGCCATCCAGGCTCTGGTTGTGACGTCTCAGACCGTTTTGGTCCCTAAAAGTGGCTTCAGGTGGAAAGTTCATTGCGTTTTAAGTTCAACACCTGCAGGTGAATTTACATTTGCAAGAGCTGCATGGTTAACAGCTGTAAAAGTAGAAAAGGATCAGTCCGTCTTCCAGCAGTGGCAATGAATCCATTGCTGTCACGACAATAATTAAATGTTTACAGCAACTATTGTGATTGTTGCACACTTTGTCACAATGTTGTACACATCAACCTGATAACCATCGTGGAGAAGAATGTAATGGTGAAGAATCATTTAAATATTGTGCAGAGTTTGATTTAGGATTCAAGCTACTTTATTGATCTTATTTATGAGATCAGTAAAGTGGTTTTTAATGCTTATGATGATGTCAATCTGCGATTTATCTTTAAAAAAGGGGAATAAATAGGGGAGGGATGCACATTTTATAATAAATATTGTGTGTCCTTCATAAATGGAACCCTAAAGAGATTAAAGAGTTTATTCACTTTATTTCAGAACATCTGGAATGTTTTTTAAATAAAAGTACCTGTTATATTTTCTGAATAGCAGTAATCTTTATTTCTGTATGACTGATTAAACTACAAGCCTTTTCAGATTGATGGGCAGTGAGAGTTTTCCAAGTTCATTGATTGGTTGATCATGTCTTTCTAACTCGGCCTTGAGGCAACATACACTATATTGCCAAAAGTATTTGCTCACCCATCCAAATTATTGGAATCAGGTGTTCCAATCACTTCCATGGCCACAGGTGTATAAATTCAAGCACCTAGGCATGCAGACTGTTTTTACAAACATTTGTGAAAGAATGGGTCGCTCTCAGGAGCTCAGTGAATTCCAGCGTGGAACTGTGATAGGATGCCACCTGTGCAACAAATCCAGTCGTGAAATTTCCTCGCTCCTAAATATTCCACAGTCAACTGTCAGCTGTATTATAAGAAAATGGAAGTGTTTGGGAACGACAGCAACTCAGCCACGAAGTGGTAGGCCACGTAAACTGACGGAGCGGGGTCAGCGGATGCTGACGCGCATAGTGCGAAGAGGTCGCCAACTTTCTGCAGAGTCAATCACTACAGACCTCCAAACTTCATGTGGCCTTCAGATTAGCTCAAGAACAGTGCGCAGAGAGCTTCATGGAATGGGTTTCCATGGTCGAGCAGCTGCATCCAAGCCATACATCACCAAGTGCAATGCAAAGCGTCGGATGCGGTGGTGTAAAGCACGCCGCCACTGGACTCTAGAGCAGTGGAGACGCGTTCTCTGGAGTGACGAATCGCGCTTCTCCATCTGGCAATCTGATGGACGGGTCTGGGTTTGGCGGTTGCCAGGAGAACGGTACTTGTCTGACTGCATTGTGCCAAGTGTAAAGTTTGGTGGAGGGGGGATTATGGTGTGGGGTTGTTTTTCAGGAGCTGGGCTTGGCCCCTTAGTTCCAGTGAAAGGAACTCTGAATGCTTCAGCATACCAAGACATTTTGGACAATTCCATGCTCCCAACTTTGTGGGAACAGTTTGGAGCTGGCCCCTTCCTCTTCCAACATGACTGTGCACCAGTGCACAAAGCAAGGTCCATAAAGACATGGATGACAGAGTCTGGTGTGGATGAACTTGACTGGCCTGCACAGAGTCCTGACCTCAACCCGATAGAACACCTTTGGGATGAATTAGAGCGGAGACTGAGAGCCAGGCCTTCTCGTCCAACATCAGTGTGCAACCTCACAAATGCGCTTCTGGAAGAATGGTCAAAAATTCCCATAAACACACTCCTAAACCTTGTGGACAGCCTTCCCAGAAGAGTGGAAGCTGTTCTAGCTGCAAAGGGTGGACCGATGTCATATTGAACCCTATGGATTAGGAACGGGATGTCACTTAAGCTCATATGTGAGTCAAGGCAGGTGAGCAAATACTTTTGGCAATATAGTGTATATCTGTATTCTCCAAAGCAACACAACTCTGCAACTTATAGAGATCGGTCAGACTGATGATGATGGATTAGGTGCATTTTATTATCAGCACCCAGACAATACAGTCTCCTGTAATTTCTGTAAAATCAGCACAAAAAAATCTATAAAAATATAGTTTATCTGGAGGCTTGATCGTTTTTAATAAAACATTGCAAGCCATCAGAAAATGTCTAGACAGAGAGCCCTGAGGAAGGTGTCTGGGCTGCCCTAAATTCCCAAAAAGTTGCCTGTTTTTCTGAAATTTCTGTACTTTCTGCACATATGTCATGTCCTTCTGTTTCCAGTGATTTTACACAGGATGCAGCGTTACAGCCCCTCCATCTGCTCTCAGATTAACTCCACTGATGCAGCCATGTGCTGACAGAAGATGATCAACTTTTGAACTCTTAACACACTGTAATTAGGTCATGGGTTTATTCAATTTATTACAATTATTTCTGTAGATATGGCCCCATCATGTGCTGAGTCAACATTAAAAAACATGTAAGGAATTATGTTTTTGTCAATGCAATAAAAAGTTTCTTATGTGTACTTAAAAACAAAAATAAAAACATTATGAATGTAGGTGAAGGACTAAAAATTGCCCCATTGCACTTTTTTTTCCCACATTTAAAGGCTCCTGGACATCAAAGTAATTTCTATATCAGACAAAGTAAATATAAAATGATCAACTTATTTTCAAAAGTAAAGAAAAAACTATCCGAACTAACTTTGCTTAATAAATGAATGCTTTGTTTAGTCATTATTTCATTATGATTAGGTATAAGTCTGGTACCAACACCCAGGTCTAATTAAAGCCAAACATGAAGCATCAATAATGCACTTAAGCGGAACCCACCTGACAACATGAGGTAGGTTATATTAAGTTCAATAATTATTTTGTGTAATTGTTATGCAACACCCTATATGTTGGACAACAAAACAAGAATATAGAAAATGGAAAAGTCTGCAGATTAAGGTCCCAACATTAAACGAGTTCATGAACCCAAAAAAAAGCCTTAAAAGTAGGGATGTCCCGATCCCGATCTTTTCCCATTTTCCCGTGATCGGCTACATTACCTGACCAGTCGCGCCGATCTTTACGGCAATTGCCGTAAAGTACCCGCTAGTTACGGTTGACGGTAGTTGCGCAATACAAACCTCCGCGGCGGATGCAAAGCAAGCGTGTCAGAAGTGTGGAAGTATTTTACTGTCGCGAGTTTAGACTGTCCTAAAGCTACTTACAATGTCTGCAACATGGCAATTTCAAGGGGAGGTAGCAGCAGAGCTACATTTAACACCATGAACTTGATTCGTCATTTGAGGATAAAACATGACAATGAGTATGAAGCGTTTTGTAAAGCTGCAGAAGGAAGAGTTACTAAAGCAAAGCAACAAACGCTGGATGTTATGAGGAGAGACAAATACTCCAATGAAAATAATAGAGCAAAGAAGATCACAGAAAGGTTGGACGAATTTATTGCTCTTGACAACTTGACTGAATTAAGATATGTGAGTAACGCATAACTGGAAAGAGCATTGTGGTTATTATAACTAAGTATTCAGGTTTGGTTGTTTAGTTGTTTTTAGGGCTACGTACGTGTTTGTTCATGACTGAAGAACGATCTTAATGATTTTGATCATGTTTCAGTGATAATGCAACTTTTAAGTTGCAGTCTTAAAGTTTTGAGTTCATTAGATTGAATTCTGTTTACTTACTTTTTAAGTTGGATTGACATGTTTCAAATTCATTTACTGAATTGTGACTATTTGTCAATCTGTTTACACCACATTTAAGATGAGCAAGGGCATTTTAAATTTGCTCAGTGGTCAGGGCACTTTATTTTTATTGACTTTATGGCAGCCTATATTAATCACTTATAAGCTAAAGGTGGATCTTGGATAGCACTTTCTATTTGATGATACTGTAATTCTGAGTAAGATCTTTAATTCATTGCATTTACAATAATAATAGTAATGCTTTTTGAGCAAATATTAGTCTAATAAAAAGTTGAGTTACTTGCTCAAAATATATTTGAGTTTTATCAATTTCACTACTAAAGAGAAAATATCGGATCGGGACTCGAAATCGGATCGGATTTGAGGTTAAAAGATCGGATAAGGATCAGAGGCCTAAAATGCTGATCGGGACATCCCTACTTAAAAGTATAGATTTGTACGCATTTATTAACAGTTTTCTTTCATTTTAGACTTTAACACTGAAAAGGGAAAAGTAAATCACAATTCCATAACAGCATCATCACACAATATAAGATGAAATGGCGTATTCCTACTGTTTAGGAAGCCTTTATTGTGCGTTTAGATCTGCAAGGAGGAATTATTGCTATTTCCTTAACAGCTGGGTGAGTTTAAAAATGATTGAGTTCCTCTGCATAAGAAGAAAGTTTTACTTTTATTTGCATCTAATCTAAATCTCATCTAAAGGACAAAAGGACAAAACAGACTGTGGAGAGTCCAGAAATAAGAGAGCAGCTTGTTCAATCAGAGACAGAGGTAACAGTTAACTACTGTTAGGAAAAAATCCTGCTCTAATAGAAATCCATTAACTAATTTTGACCTTGAGGTTTTTCCGCTAATTTCAGAAAGCAAATTTTGTAAGACCTAAAGTGAGCATCTGTGGTGCTCGTATTAAATGTTTACTACTACAGGTAACAATAGCGCTTAAACTCCTTCAGCGCAATTCAGTGGTCATATTTAAAAAAAAATACTATTTCAACAAATCTTAGGCCCCGTCCACACGAAGTCAAAACGAACACGAAATGCTAATATTTTCCAGAACGTTTGTCTTAAAGACGGAGACATAAAATAAATGTGATCGACCACACGAATGCATGAAAACGCTGCAAAATGTATGCCAGGCCTGTAAGTGGCGCTGTCGTGCCAAAGCAAAAATAGGCGAAAACAGGCAACGAAATGTTGGGCATGAGCAGTAATATTTTTACAAAACCGGAAAATGGCCCTGCGGGTTCATTTTCGTAGTTCGGTCAAAATCAGGTGCTGAACTATGTCGTCGATATTGCTCTGTTCTTCCTGGAGATATTCCAGAAGAAGATTCTGTTGTAAGCCCGACAGCAGGGTGAGTAGCATGAGCAGCAACCATTCAACACAGTATGGCGCCATTGTTGTTGCATGCGTGTTTAGAGGCGAAGCTATGACTCATGCGTGCAAGAAAAAAAATGCGGTTAGAGCTTAAAGATGGAAACGCAAAAACGGCGTTTGAAAATCTTCCCACTTTGAAGGCTTAATAAAAAAAAAGATAGTTTACAGACCCCCGAAACGCCGGCTTCGTATGGATGAGAGGCTGGTTTGGTGAAAAATGTGTGCGTTTAGGCCAGGGTTTGACTTCGTGTGGACGGGGCCTTAAACTCCAAGCAGCAAATCTCTATTTTTGCTGCAGGAGTTTTCCAGAAGATCAAAAAGACATTTTACCCAGGATTTAAAGAAGTTCATGTTCAATAGCAGTTTTTAACAGATCCTCAACCAGAACCCAATGACTTGGTGCAAGATCATAACCTGATTCCATATCCATATGGAAACCTTCCGTTGAAGTAATTTTGGGAAGGGGCGAAAATACTGGTTAGCTGATTGGCCTATGTTGGTGATAGACGGGCCAAATAAACCAATCAGATCAATGAAGCATATGACGTACTAACAAAACACAACAACAAGCCAGGCACAAGCCAATTGATAGATCAAACTCTTGCCGAAACCAGTCGGGAGAAGAGCAAAAACATCTTTTCCTCTGAGAAAAGCCTCCAGAGCAGTGAAGAAATACTCTGTAATTCCGATAAAACTTGCTCGATAGCCATGCTAACGCTAGTTTCATCGGCTGAAGCCACCATGTTCTTTAGACTGAACTGTCGCGCTTCTCGTTGCGTCACACCTCAACCCGACTCAAAGCCAACCCTGATTGGACGTTCGTTTGGTGAACGGCTCCAAATTTTCTTCAACTGAGAGTCTCCAGACTCCAGCGAGTGAAATCTTGAAAGCTCGCGAGATCAGGATGGTCTCACGAGGCTAGCAAGATCAATGCAGCAAAGATTCACTCTCCTTCTGGACACGGCCTAAATCCCCATTTTACTAAACACACAGACCAAAAACAATAGGTCTTCTGAACTAGAAGAACTAAAGAGTAGTTATTTGTCCCATCAAAGAGGAAAAAAACAAAAAACTGAGCCAGATATTTACATTAGATGTATAAAAATGCAAAGGAAAAACCAATATTCTCAGGCAATGATTCACAAACATCTGGATGAGATCTCAGCTACTGGAAAGTTCTCCACACTGTTAAGATTGATCACCATTGGAGATATCGAGTACGCCACAACTTAAATCTCTGTTGTAGTGAGCTGCAGCAGTGTCAGTCGATGTGAGATAATTAGAGGATGATTCATTACCATATGAAGACAACTTTCATCAGTGAAAGTGCAGCATTTATGTGTAATTGATAACAGTACAGGTATTATATCCTCTGGTTAAAATTATCCCGACAATATTAATACATCAGTGGGAGACAGTCTTGTTAAAAAGTATATTATGGTCTCATTTTACGCAAACTGGTCTCACTATTCCAGATGGTGCATTCAGTGCAGTTAAAACTGAATGTTTGTCGTAAGGCATTGTGGAGTAGTTATGGTTTCTTGCTGATTTGAGTGTTAAATTGTGGATTTTTATATTTTCAAAGCACCGTTTTTAACTCTGCAGAGTTGCATCCAGATAATGAGCTTTATCCTGCCAACAGGTCATCATTTCTTGTTTCAATAGGGTTACATTGTGTTGGAATTATAACAGCTTTGCAAAGAGATTGATGCTGCATTATGAATGGCGATAGAAGTGACGTAAGTTTAGTTATATCTTTAATTCAGCTATATATGTTTTTGTGTATACTTTCTACTGTAAGAAAGAACTGAAACTGAATTGAAGTTTGCATATATAGTAATTATTGTTCATAAAATGATTAAACAAATTACTATCTTAATCTTGATCAGGATATAATAGAAATTGGATAGGAAATACATTAAGAAAAACATTTAGTCCATCAGGATACATACACTCAACAAGAATATAAACTATTTTGGTTTTGCTTCCATTTTTTATGAGATGAACTCAAAGATCTAAAACTTTTTCCGCATACACAATATAACCATTTCCCTCAGATATTTTTCACCAACCAGTCTGTGACAGTGAGCGCTTCTCCTTTGCTGAGTTAATTCATCCCACACAGCTGTGCCATACAAAGATGCTGATTAGACACCATGATTAGTGCACAGGTGTGCCTTAGACTGCCCTGTGCAAAGTTGCTGGATATTGGCAGGAACCGGTACATGCTGTCATATACGTAGATCCAGAGCATCCCAAACATCCTCAATGGGTGACATGTTTGGTGAGTATGCCGGCCATTCAAGAAATGCAACGTTTTCAGCTTCCGAGAATTAGAAACAGATTCTTGCAACATGGGGCCGTGCATTATTCTGCTGCAGCATCAGGAGATATTCTTGAATGTAACGCACAACTAACCTGACAACAGCCAGATGTATGTCTCGCTCCGCCCAGCTCCGCTCACATACATCTGGGAACCCGCCATAGGAATTGCCTTTACTGAAGGCTGGGCCTTATCAAAACTCCTTGCATATGATTGGATAAGCCACTTGTCTGTCATCTTTATTGACGTGCTATTTCAACCACTCACACCGAAGCTAACCCATGACGCTGTGAGAGGAGGAGCCATTTGGTAGATCAAGCTCTTGCCAAATTCGGTCGGGAGAAGGGCGAAAACATTGTTTCCACCAACAAAAGCCTTCAAAGCCGTTCTCTGATGTTCTTTTAATGAAACAATATCAGATAGATTGGACAACACAGAAGAAATAGCAGCATCAATGCTAACGCTTGCTTCCTCAATGCGAGCTGCCATTGTTGTTGGAATCTCACGGTCGCTTCTCCACTCCAGGACACACCCGCCCTGCGTCCTGATTGGACAGACCATAAATTCGGTTGGGGAAATCACTTTCAATGAGCGGGTTCCCAGATGTATGTGAGTGGATCTGGGCGGAGCTAGACATGCATCTGGCTGTTGTCAGGTTAACGCACAACAGAGGGCCTTTGGATCTCGTCACAGTATCTCTGTGCATTCAGAATTCCAACAATAAAATGTACTTCTGTTCTTCGTCCATAACCAATGCCTGCCTATACCATAATCCCACCGCCACCATGGGCCACTCAATCAACAAAATTGAAATCAGAAAACCGATCACCCATACGACGCCATCCACGCCGTCTACCATCTGCCCTGAACAGTGTAAACAGGGATTAATCTGTGAAGAGAACACCTCTCCAATGTTGCCATACCACGGTGAATGTGAGAATTTGCCCACTCTAGTTTGAAATGGAGTCAGGTGGAGACCCTGATGACGGCGACAAGCATGCAGATGAGCGTCCCTGAGACGGTTTCTGACAGTCTGTGCAGAAATTCTTTGGTTTTGTAAATCAATTGTTTCAGCAGCTGTCCGAGTGGCTGGTCTCATACGATCTTGGAGGTGAACATGCTGGATGTGGAGGTCCTGGGCTGGTGTGGTTGTTAGGTTTATTCAATGATGATTATAAAGTTAATGTAAGTGCATATGGAACATTGGAGAAATTAGATGCTTCACTCTGTTTACTGCAAACTGTCATGCAATGGTGGTAGAAAATTGCTGATGTTTGTGCAAGGCTAATCACAGTTATCAGGAGACCACTCAATTCTGTGATTCAATTAAAGGAGCATTTTGTGCTATGACCTGATCAACTGCCTTGTCAGAAGAACACTATTTTGTAACCCACCCCATGTGTTATGATCTGCTAATAAAAAGGCTTCTGCTGAGGGAACCCACCAGAGAGTAGATGTAGCTGAATGTAGCTCTCTCCTTCTGCAGAAGCCGTTAAAAAATCCCTCTTCTGTGTAGACTCAGTTTATCTTTTATGAACCTACATTTTTGAACCTAACAGTGGTTACACATGGTCTGCAGTTGCAAGGCTGTGGGATGTACTGCAAAATTCTCTGAAACGCCTTTGGAGACAGCTTATGGTAGAGAAATGAACTTTTTATACACAATTTATGCATTCCTGCTGTCAGGATACCAGTTGCACCCTCCCTCAAATCTTGTGACATCTGTGGCATTATGCTATGTGATAAAACTGCCCCTTTCAGAGTGGCCTTTTATTGTGGGCAGTCAAAGGCACACCTGTGCAATAATCATGGTGTCTAATCAGCATCTTGATTTGGAACACCTGTGAGGTGGCATGGATTACCTCAGAAAAGGAGAAGTGTTCACTTCCACAGATTTAGACTGGTTCGTGAACAATATTTGAGGGAAATGGTGATATTGTGTATGTGGAAAAAATTTTAGATCTTTGAATTAATCTCATAAAAATGGCAATAAAACCAAAAGTGTTATATTTTTGTTGAGTGTAGAAACATAGACGCAAAGGTACTTAAGCCCAATGCAGCGGTACCCTGCTGTCTCAAATTGTGTTGTCAGTGTAGTGAAACTTTACTGTAATCTTCTTGGGAAGTTAAGACATATTAGGGATGGAACGGTTTATGAAAACCGTCCGAACTGTTCGGTTGGACTGTCTCGGTTCGGTTCGCGTTTGTTGCGTTCTGTTCATGCGCTGCTCCTTTTTCTCATAGGCGAAGCGTTTACACTCCAGAGCAGAAGGTGGCGGTACTGCAACCAAAGCCAACCACCAGTAATAAACAAGAAGAAAAAGTGAAGAAGCGTAGCCGGGTGTAGCAGAAAAATGGTCTATATATTATTTTTTAATGCATTTGATATTAAGTCAACAGCCACAAAAAAGTACAGCAACTCTTGAGAGGATAGTTGTTTTTGTTCTTATCTCCTTTGTGTGTACTAGAAACATAACATTTCATGAATTTTTTTTTTTGTTTTTGATTCATCTTATGTGGTCCCCTCCCTCTGGAATAGTTTAATGTCACCCAGATGGAGAATGAGCAACAGCAGCTGTTTACAGCAATCTTCCTAACCCCCAGTATTAGCATAACAGCATTAAAGCACGTTGTCATCCCCAATCAACCCAGGGATTAAAAAACAAATGACTGCATGGAGACTGGAACATTTATGATCATAAAAAAAAAAATACAGTGTGTTTATACAGTAAATCAACTGAAAACCCATTAATATTGATCATAAGTACAACTACAATATATATGAAACCTAAATAGTTTTAAAACTCCTGCATTGATTTATCATCAGTCAGCTGGAGGCGGTGAAATGACAGCATGGCTTATAACTCTGAGAAGCACCTTTAGGGCATACATAATATTAAAACACATTGTTTACGTAAGTGAGAAAATCGAGGGAGCGCCAGCAAACAGCTGTTAGGATAATCAGGCTAATTAAACGATCAGGATGAGTTTCAAACCCTTGCCAGTTTCAGCAGACACACACTAAGTTTAGTTGATTAGTCTTCAATGAACACGTGCAGCGTGCCAACTCTGTGGTGAAAGTGCTGGAATCTGCAAACACCAACTGGGTTTTCAGATGGAGCACATGTTCACAAAAGACTCAGATTTTTATTGTTTCTAAGCAATTATTTGTACTTTTCTAAAAAAAGAAAAAATCCTTGGAATTTAGTCGTGTCCTTATAAATTATTAACGTTATTTGACTACATTTCAATGAAACTAAGGTAAACCTGCGGATATTTTTAAGGCAACAACTCAAACCAGCTGCTGCTTTACGTGACATCATAAAATCAAAAGAATACAGCGGCAAAGGCATCAGAAAAGAGAGTTTTAAACTTCCAAAATTTCATACAATTTCCATATTATCCGAATGATCCAAATTCGTCTGTTTAGCAATTATCTTCTGACAATCATACATATTCTGAAGATGAAACATCAGTATTCCCAGTGTGATAAGTTGCCTACCAACATGTAAAGGCCGCTCAGCAAGGAAGAAGCCATAACTCCCAAGGCATCATAGATCGAAACATGATTTACCATGTAAAAGTTTAAAACAATCCACTGGATGATGAAGATGAAGATGTATCGCTTCCCGTCCAGGAAGCTTTCTCAATTCAAATGTCTGGATCTGCAGTGATTTTGAGTCTTTATATAGACAAGGCCTTGTATTGCTTGGAAAAATGCAAATTAAACTGACAAGCGGGTCGTTTGTTTCCATTGTTAGCCTGTAATATCTGAAACCTGTCTATGATCCTGAAGGTCGGTCGTTAAAGGAGGGATTGTCTCCTGTAATACCTGAAATGACTACAAAAAGAATCAAAAAGACACGCAGCAGAAGATAGCGGTGAGAAAACGCAAAAACATCACAATTAGGGGTGTGCAAAATAATCGTCATGATGATGCATCGTGATTCTAATCTTCGTGATCTAGTGCATCGATTCTTCACGTCAAGTATCGATGATTAATTAGAAAAAAATGAATAGATAAAATTGCATGAATGGTTGGCGAACATCAGCCAAAAACAAGTGTAATACAACTTCCAGTCCAGTCGGTGTCGCTGCGGATGTGTTGACGCACGCTGCCTTGTGTAACAAGCATTTCCGGCTGCGGGATACTGGGCCGAGTCATTCAAAAACAAAACACGGAGGAGATTGAGAAACTCCGTGTTCCGATGTTTGGAAGCATTTTGGTTTTAAAAACAAAGGTAAAAATAAAGTTGATATATTGTTACAGCAGTATTTGTTTTCATGGCAACACCTCCAAAAGTCATTTCAAAAATACAGCTATGTATGAATGCATCGCAATAATTCAAAAATCGCAAAGCATCATGATAGAATCGCATCGTGGCATGTGAATCAAGATTCCAATCGAATCGTGACTTCTTTGGCAATACCCACCCCTGATCACAATCCCTTACATTGAGTGTCTGAAAAACTCAAGATGATTTTCTCCAAACACAAGATCCCAGTACATTTCAAACCAAACCAAACCCTTAAACAGAGGCTAGTGCATCCTAAAGATAAAACCCCCAGACCCAATATGAGCGGAGTGGTATATGATGTTCAGTGCAGCGAGGAATGTTCTGATCTTTATATTGGAGAAACCAAACAACCTTTCCACAGACGCATGGCCCAACACAGAAGAGCGCCCTCCTCTGGACAAGACTCCGCAGTACATCTACACCTTGTGGACAAAAGACATTCTTTTGAAGACCAGAATGTTCACATTCTGGATAAAGAAAAAAGGTGGTTTGAGAGGGAGCCATCTATGTTAAGAGAGAAAAAACAACTTTAAACAGAGGTGGTGGACTCAGATTCCAGCTTCCTAAAACATACAACTCAGTTATAGAGATGATCCCTTCAACGTATCACCACATCCCCCACCCCATCACAGAGGAACAAAGCACCTACCCGCTCCAGCCGGTGAACAATACCTCCTTTAACGACCGACCCTTAACAATCAGACAGGTTTCAGGTATTACAGGCTAACAATGGAACCAAATGACCAGCTTGTTGGTTTAATTTGCATGTTTCCAAGCAATACAAGGCCTTGTCTCTATAAAGGCTCAAACTCACTGCGGATTCAGACATTTGAATTGAAAAAGCTTCCTGGACGTAGAGCGAAACGTCTTCAAACCTTGGAAACCAAGTCCAGCGGATTGTTTTTAACCCTTTAAAGCCCGATCCAAGAATAAAACAAAACAGAAAATTACCTTTTTTTTGGTTTGAAGTCCTTATCTGGCCTTTTAACAAAATATGCAAAAAGAAAAAAACGAAATACATTTTTGATATTAATAATTTATTACTATGCGATAAGTCAAGATTATTATATCTGATTGTGTACAATAGGATTTTGAGCAAAGTTTTTACCATTAAATTATGCAAAAGGTGTCAGACGCAAAACATTTTAGAAACCGTATGTATCAAATATGATACATTTGGCACTATAGGGTTAAACTTTTACAGAATGACTATGACCTGGATGACATATAATCTTCACAACAGAATTTACCATGCAAATAAGGGAACAATCTTTTGGTATATTTTATCTGCGCATGACTGGAATTACAAAGAAAAACAAAATTTTTTTTTGATTCAAACAAGTTAAGAGTGAAACTGGAGAGAGAACTTTGTCACATACAAATAAAATCAGTATTATGTAGAAAAGAGTGCAACAAAAAGACTTTGCAGCTGTGTAAAGTCTTGCAGCTTTAAATCCAGTGCAGCTGGAACAAGGTGGTAGTTGAAAATTGGCAGAGCTGTACATCATTTATATTACTCACACAATGTAGCATGAAACTCAGCTCAGATCTTTGTACTTTTAAAATTATTATTTATTATTATTTAAAATTAAAGCTTCAAATATTTAGTAAAAAATGTAAAGTTAGTGGTTTAAAAAAAATGATTTATGCATTTTTTTAATAAAAAAAGGAGGGAATCATCAGGGGTATTGGGTTGCACCATCAACATTATAATGCTAATTCTTATGCGTTCTATATAAATTCTTTATATAGAACTAGGGATGCACGATATTGGGATTTTGGCCGATATCCGATATGCCGATATTTTAAAACTCATGTAGCCGATAACCGATACAAAAATAAGTAGTCATTGAAAATAGCAGTTTTGTTATCCATTTCTGACACTTTGAAAAATAATATACTTAAATATATTTTCATATGCTGATATCAAATTGATTTTTAAAAACGCGGTATCGATCTATTTTACTTTCAAAATCTCGTGAAATTTCATCGTTCTGTTACAAACTCTCGTGATATTCTGCAAATTCTTGTGAGATTTTGTTAGTAAAATAGATCGATACCGCGTCAATATATCAACATATAAAAATATGGCAACATTTGGTGAATTTTCGGGGGATTTCGTAGCATAACGATGACATATAGCAATATTTCATTAGTAAAAGAGATTGATATGGTGTTTTTAAATGGCAATATATCAGCATATGAAGATACTGTGATATTTTAATGTATCAATATTTTTCCCTCATCTTAAGAAGTTTTTAAGTCTGTAAAAAAGAAGTTTTTGAGGAAGAAGAAGTAGTATTTTTTTATTTTTTTTTAGACTTTAGAAACTCAGAAGCTGATCAAATATCGGGTTAAATATCGGTGGGGTGGCCGATGTCCGATATTCAGTTTTAAGGCCGATTATATCGTGCATCCCTATATAGAACTTTATATTTATCAAATATGCATATTGACTGAAAATTATTGTTTGGAATTATCTGTAGTGCAAAGAGTGCCCCTTACTGAATTTGTGTGCACACTAGAATGTGTTGATGATATATATTGAGAAAATGGTTTTATTATTCAGGCCAGGTGTTGATGGCGAGCAGAGGGTCCAGGCCTAGAGCCCAAGAAAGATTGCACTTTTGGGTGCATGAAGACTTTGGATCTCCTCTAGGCTGGTAGGAGGCTCCTTACAGCCAAAGAACAATTTTGTTTTCACTCTGCTCTGACTTTTGTCAATCCATGACCTGCACTGTACCAAGCACTTTAAAGGGAACTTGCTTTGGAACTTTAATCAATCCCAGCTAGGGGTGAATGAACTGAAGGGATGTGGTTTCATTAATTGTGGAATTGATAATGTTTTTTTTTTCCTTTTGCACATTTTATATGGCCATTTGGATGTTTCATTGTTGTAAATATGTATATAATTTCCCCACTATAAATACAAGGCACTCGCAACTGCAAACTTCTCGTCTCTGTCTGCTGTTTCATGAGTCGTATCTATCTTCTGAGAACTAGCCTATTGACCTTATTGGTTACAATCCATTTGCATTCTACTAAAATATAGTATACTGTTTTTTTTTTTTTTTTTTTTTTTTTACAGATATTATACAGATAGTTGCCTATTTAAATCATATAAACTACTTTTGTCACCTGATTGTATTTTCTTTTCTTTTTTTCTTTTTTGGGTGCATTCTGAATGATTTTTCCACACAAATGGCACTACAATACATCATCAGAAGAACTCTCAAACCAGAGCAAAAGAGGTAAAACTTCACCTGAAAAGTAAAAACTTTTTTAAGGGATCATAGAATGATTCTATACGGTATCTGGTCCTTAAGGTCTCTAATAGGGTGTGTAACATTGGTTGGGCTGAAAATGGAATATTAGCTGTTCTATGAGCCCTAATGCAGCCTGGTTAAAAGCCCTAGAATGAAACAACAGGTTTTCTTCCTTCTATGGTTTGATCATTAATATTTAGATGAGCTGTGCTCTGATTGATTGGTTTACAACGAGCAAGGCTGCTGAGCAAAGACGCATCATAGCAACAAGCACTCACTCACAGAAACATCAGATTGTTGATATGGTAGGGTGACCAGACGACCTCTTTTTCCCGGACATTTCCTACTTTTCATACCTAAAAAAATGTGCGGAGGAATTTTAAAATTGTTCACGGTTTTGGTCGATTACAGTGCAGCACATAGTGGAAACACACCGGGCATTCGAACCGAGCCGTCAGCTCCTGTGACGGCAGCCCTGTGCTTCTCCCCGCCTGCCTTACCGGCCCTCAGCCCCCCTACTCTGGCTGAGGACGGGCAGCTCATGGTTCTCTGCTAAGGTCCGGTCCAGCCAGCAGCTCAGAAGTCGGGACGTGACAAAAGTATAGGCCAGAACCAAATAAGGCAACATCCCAGAGTTTACATCAACTCTGGGCTTCGTTTGCATTCGCTCGTTTTATGGTGGATTTGCAGAGAAAGGAGCCGTGATGGGGTTCGAACTTTCACCCACTGAACTATCGTTATTCATCTATGACAATGTAAACTCGGTTTTGCATTCTATGACCCCTTTAATGTAAAGTGTTTTTAAACACTTGTTAAATAAGGAAGTTATGTCCCCTAAAAAAGGCTGTTGCGCCTCGGGGGCTTCCTCATGGTTCTTTTCCTGGGAGCAAGTTATTTACTACTCTTAACTCAAACTGGGTAAAACCATATAAAAATGGACTATAAAACAGGAGTAAAAAGTAACAGAGTTTATTCCAGATCAGGTCGTTACAGGACAGAGAAAAATGCTTGGAGCTTGCACAGCTGTGGGCTCAAAAATCACGTCCGTGAGCGTCCGGCAAAGTTTGAGCCCTGAACAAGGTCTTCTCCTGCTTCTTATAGCTCATGAGTCTATGTGTTGCATCATGTTGATGTTTAGCTGTCCGTATCAGAAACTGACACGCCATCAATGCCCTGACCTATATGCAGCTTGCCTCTATGCCTCAGTGTTACAGATAGCTCTCCTCTATCAGACCGGCTCCAAGATGTGCCCATATCCTGTGTACTTTTAAAGACACGAAGGCTGTCCTGATTAGATGACCTCCGTACACACAGTGACATCCACCATGTGAAGGAAGGCCTTCAACTCTGTCTAATCTGGCTAACAGAATAACAATGCACATGATGTATAAAAGAATAAACCTAACACACTAAACACTAACATTAAAGATTTAATCTCTTAAATACAATGTTTTCTAAATGTTTACAGTTTTTTTTTTTTTTGGCGAATATGTTTTAGTTTTATTAATCCTCAAACAAGTTAAGCAAATTAGATTATAATAATATATTTAAAAAAATTATTTGAACACCATACTTCCAGAATAATGGAACATTTTAAGTGGAAAATATAAAAACACAATTTCAGACAAACTGTCGAAATGTATTCATTTTCACATTTTCATTTCATTCTCTCTTTTCAGCCCATTTCAAACATAAACCACAAGAAAAAAAATCCCCTCGGTATTATTGTGCTTGGTTTCTAAAACAAGCGCAGCATCTGTTGCTCCCACAGCTGATTACAGACTGGACCCCCCTTCTGTTACTTTCGGCTGACCAGCCGCAGCTCACTCATTGCCATGGAAAAATTAACTCTGCCCACCAGCTGCCTTCTCGTCTCTGTGTGTTGTTGATGTGCAGCATCTGTCTCCTGGCAGGGGGAGGCCTGCTCCATTTGAACCTGGGGTTGGGACCCCAGTAGGAAATGGAATGCCTCCTTCCTAAACCATCATGCGGTGGACTGATGAGGAACAGCATGGCAGAGCAGCCTGCTACCTCACATTAACGGAAGCTGCCACACATCCAAACACATGTGGCGCAATTTAGACCCATCAACATTTGATTTAGCTGCTAGGACAACAGTGAAGTTGGCTGAACCTCTACTGAACCTGATTTTGCAAATAAAGCACGTGATTACACAAGGTGCCCCTCGCATCCAGTGAACAAATTATTTGCATGCATGAATGCTAACTGGGAGAGAAGCAGCTGTGATTTGCATGCGAGAACAGAAGGAAATGAATACAGATAATCAACCTGCGGTAGTATTGATGACTTTAACCACAGAGGGAGCAGATTTGGGGCAGAAAGTTAACAAGCTTTGTGTTTGGGTTTTTCAATCTGAAAAAGTATTTGACTTTAAATCAGCATTTAAAAAGTTTTGAATAACTAGAAAGAGATTGATTTTCATGTCCTTTCTTCCATAGTTTCTTCATGTTTTGTGTGTTTGGACGGACGGACGGAAGAAAAAGAAATGTTTTCATTCCGTCCATCCGTAGTTATGCATCCTTCCTTCCTTTTTTCCCTCTCTGCCTCCTTCCGTCCTTCCTTCCTTGCTTCCTTCCTTCCTTCCTTCCTTCCTTCCTTCCTTGATCGCCTCTTTTTATCCTCCCTCTCTTTTGAGATATTCTGTAACTGTCATTTATTGATAGTCATGCAAATTCAATTTAACTTCAACTGTTGACATCTACTTTAGAACCATTCACAGATAAGAGAATATATTATAATACCCTCAAAAATAAAGCTGGAATGATCATACTTAAGACCATGATCTAAGTAATTATCAACCAACAATATTGCAAAAACAGGGAAAGCCTGAAAGATTTGTTTGATTTTTCTTCTTAGCACAGCTTATTAGAGAATTCCTCCTTTAGTAGCTCATAAAAACCTTACTTTAAATGAATCAATTGTGCCAGAGATTGAATGTGCATGCCTGAAAAGGTTTCTGTGAATGTTAGAAGTCTGGAACCCTCCAAGAAACCATCATAAATATGCTAAAGTAAACAAAAGGTCATTGCACTAACGTCCATTTCAGCTTATTTTAAATTCTCTTTCTCTACAAACACACATCTGCATATTTGGCAGCTGGAACGACGAAGACATCAATAGAGACTATTTGCCGAACTAAATTTGGCTGCCAACATTGATCCAACTGGCAGGTTTACCTAAAAGTCATTTGCAGCAGTAAAGGACCAAAGCTTCCTTCGTTTTGCATTTTAAAAAACACCAATTTAGGCTCAACTTAGTAAAAAAAAGGTTTTTCTGTGCATTACGTTTTTTTTTTTATTAATTTGCCTGAATATTCTTATCAAACCCTTTTAAAGAAATCTGCCTTGTAAAGACCAGTAAATTAACCATGGGGTTTTAATTTCATTATGTGAGGTTTTTACAGCAAGAAAAGGATCTTTTGTTCTGCTTTTTAAATTCTGAATCAGCCCCTTTCTGTAAGTCTTTGAACCAAATGAGCTCTTTGTTTCTCCAGCGGTCAAAGGGATGAGTGCGGTGTGACCAGTTAATAACACATTAAGGCAAATAAAACTTCAGTAGCCTTCACTCTGTGAGCACAGCTCTGTAATAGCTTTCTCTTGTCCTTTCAGGTTCTTTTTCAAACATTTCAACCCTCGCTGGGTCTTTTCACCTCACACTTCACCGACTGTCCTCCTTCCTCAACTTATCATCCTTCTTTTTACCTAACTGGTCTCTATATTTGTGGAAACATTTGCATTTTTAAAAGGCCGTGCATCTTTATTTAAAGTATTTCCCATTTCAGATTTGTCTACATCAGTGATTTGGAAACTTTTTTGAGCTGCGGCAATTTTTTTACATTTACAAAATCAGAGCATATACAGAAATGAGTAACTCTAAGTTAATGCTCTTTTAATGCTCTTAGAAATCATTTTAATGCCATCAACAAGTACCCATGACTCTATATGTATATATATATATATATATATATATATATATATATATATATATATATATATATATATATATATATATACATACATTAGGGGTGGAACAATTCACGGTTTCGTGGTCACGGTTTTCGGTTCGGTTTGGTATATGTTGATTGTTACACCGAAATCCCATAAAAATTAATGAAATTAATGAAAAAATCCAAAAGTAATTATTTTTAATGATCCGCTGAAAACCTGGATCATTTCCACATGTTTTGCTGCTTTGAATTTAATCATCTCGCCATGCCCTCTCCAAGGAACTCAGAGCGGAGCGGACAGGAGCAACAGTGGAGGCTGTATGCTTTGCTTTGTGCAGGCGTTCTGGAGCGCAGCGGGGCGGAGCGGAGCGCTGATGGAGTATGTGGGATTTTGGGGTTAGCATGACATGTTGGTCGTGTTGCTGTTAGCATAAACAAAACATGTTTGCACAAAGCTTGCACACTGTTGCACTTTTATCCACAACTTTCTTTCCGCCGTCATCGTAGGTCACTCTAAATGCAAAGTGGTCCCATACAGCAGACCTATAAAGTGCTGCTGGCGCGTCTTCCAACTCCTGTTCTTTCCCACTCACCATTCCGACACAATTCTCCACAACAACTGATTTTTTTCTGCTACACCCGGCTACGCTGCTTCGCTTCTTCTTCTTCTTGTTTACTACTGGTGGTTGGCTTTGGTCGCAGTAGCGCCACCTTCCGCTCTGCAGTGTAAACGCTTCGCCTATGAGAAAAAGGAGCAGCATGAACCGAACGAAACACACGCAAACCGAACCGAGACAATCGAACCGAACGGTTCGGACGGTTTTCATAAAGCGTTCCATCCCTAATATATATATATATATACACTCACCGGCCACTTTATTAGGTACACCTGTCCAACTGCTCGTTAACACTTAATTTCTAAGCAGCCAATCACATGGCGGCAACTCAGTGCATTTAGGCATGTAGACATGGTCAAGACAATCTCCTGCAGTTCAAACCGAGCATCAGTATGGGGAAGAAAGGTGATTTGAGTGACTTTGAACGTGGCATGATTGTTGGTGCCAGAAGGGCTGGTCTGAGTATTTCAGAAACTGCTGATCTACTGGGATTTTCACGCACAACCATCTCTAGGGTTTACAGAGAATGGTCCGAAAAAGAAAAAACATCCAGTGAGCGGCAGTTCTGTGGGCGGAAATGCCTTGTTGATGCCAGAGGTCAGAGGAGAATGGCCAGACTGGTTCGAGCTGATAGAAGGGCAACAGTGACTCAAATAACCACCCGTTACAACCAAGGTGGGCAGAAGAGCATCTCTGAACGCACAGTACGTCGAACTTTGAGGCAGATGGGCTACAGCAGCAGAAGACCACACCGGGTGCCACTCCTTTCAGCTAAGAACAGGAAACTGAGGCTACAATTTGCACAAGCTCATCGAAATTGGACAATAGAAGATTGGAAAAACGTTGCCTGGTCTGATGAGTCTCGATTTCTGCTGCGACATTCGGATGGTAGGGTCAGAATTTGGCGTCTACAACATGAAAGCATGGATCCATCCTGCCTTGTATCAACGGTTCAGGCTGGTGGTGGTGGTGTCATGGTGTGGGGAATATTTTCTTGGCACTCTTTGGGCCCCTTGGTACCAATTGAGCATCGTTGCAACGCCACAGCCTACCTGAGTATTGTTGCTGACCATGTCCATCCCTTTATGACCACAATGTACCCAACTTCTGATGGCTACTTTCAGCAGGATAATGCGCCATGTCATAAAGCTGGAATCATCTCAGACTGGTTTCTTGAACATGACAATGAGTTCACTGTACTCAAATGGCCTCCACAGTCACCAGATCTCAATCCAATAGAGCATCTTTGGGATGTGGTGGAACGGGAGATTTGCATCATGGATGTGCAGCCGACAAATCTGCGGCAACTGTGTGATGCCATCATGTCAATATGGACCAAACTCCCTGAGGAATGCTTCCAGCACCTTGTTGAATCTATGCCACGAAGAATTGAGGCAGTTCTGAAGGCAAAAGGGGGTCCAACCCGTTACTAGCATGGGGTACCTAATAAAGTGGCCGGTGAGTGTATATGTATATATATATATATATATATATATATATATATATATATATATATATATATATATATATACACTATATTGCCAAAAGTATTTGCTCACCTGCCTTGACTCACATATGAGCTTAAGTGACATCCCGTTCCTAATCCATAGGGTTCAATATGACGTCGGTCCACCCTTTGCAGCTAGAACAGCTTCAACTCTTCTGGGAAGGCTGTCCACAAGGTTTAGGAGTGTGTTTATGGGAATTTTTGACCATTCTTCCAGAAGCGCATTTGTGAGGTCGCACACTGATGTTGGACGAGAAGGCCTGGCTCTCAGTCTCCGCTCTAATTCATCCCAAAGGTGTTCTATCGGGTTGAGGTCAGGACTCTGTGCAGGCCAGTCAAGTTCATCCACACCAGACTCTGTCATCCATGTCTTTATGGACCTTGCTTTGTGCACTGGTGCACAGTCATGTTGGAAGAGGAAGGGGCCAGCTCCAAACTGTTCCCACAAAGTTGGGAGCATGGAATTGTCCAAAATGTCTTGGTATGCTGAAGCATTCAGAGTTCCTTTCACTGGAACTAAGGGGCCAAGCCCAGCTCCTGAAAAACAACCTCACACCATAATCCCCCCTCCACCAAACTTTACACTTGGCACAATGCAGTCAGACAAGTACCGTTCTCCTGGCAACCGCCAAACCCAGACCCGTCCATCAGATTGCCAGATGGAGAAGCGCGATTCGTCACTCCAGAGAACGCGTCTCCACTGCTCTAGAGTCCAGTGGCGGCGTGCTTTACACCACCGCATCCGACGCTTTGCATTGCACTTGGTGATGTATGGCTTGGATGCAGCTGCTCGACCATGGAAACCCATTCCATGAAGCTCTCTGCGCACTGTTCTTGAGCTAATCTGAAGGCCACATGAAGTTTGGAGGTCTGTAGTGATTGACTCTGCAGAAAGTTGGCGACCTCTTCGCACTATGCGCGTCAGCATCCGCTGACCCCGCTCCGTCAGTTTACGTGGCCTACCTCTTCGTGGCTGAGTTGCTGTCGTTCCCAAACACTTCCATTTTCTTATAATACAGCTGACAGTTGACTGTGGAATATTTAGGAGCGAGGAAATTTCACGACTGGATTTGTTGCACAGGTGGCATCCTATCACAGTTCCACGCTGGAATTCACTGAGCTCCTGAGAGCGACCCATTCTTTCACAAATGTTTGTAAAAACAGTCTGCATGCCTAGGTGCTTGAATTTATACACCTGTGGCCATGGAAGTGATTGGAACACCTGATTCCAATAATTTGGATGGGTGAGCAAATACTTTTGGCAATATAGTGTATATATATATATATATATGTATATATATATATATATGTATATATGTGTATATATATATATATATATATATATATACACATATATACATATATATATATATATATGTATATATGTGTGTGTGTGTGTGACATAAATATGACATGGCAAAATCCTTCATCATCCCGAATTCCTCATTTTCCAGCCACTTTTTATTGAAATTCACATTTTCCCTATTCTCTATCCCTTTTCTCTGCCTCGAGCTTTTGTACCGAACAAACGGCTTTACGATCAACCCAAAGCAGTTCCGCACAACTATATTGCGATATAATATGTCTGACGAAAAAGTTTTTTTTAATAATGCATTTTAAATGCCACAATATTCACATTTAATGAATTTTAATGCAAATTAAGGCCTTAATTTAAACTGACTTTTAATGATTTTTAATGACCCGCGGAAACCCTGAAAATCCTTGGGCACACCACCAACCAAAATAACAAAAAATGACACTAACAGCCAATATTATAGATATAGTTTTTAATATAGTTTATAAATGTTTTTATAAGCACTCAGTATGAACCTGGCTCTGTTTGGATGAAAACTAGAGCTATCCTGGCAGGAAAGGTAGAGAGACACACAAAGCTCTTCCTCAACAGAGTTCAGTCTCTCTCTGTTTAGTTTTTATCAAGTCAAGATTAAGAAGCTCAGCTTGCATTGATATGTGGTTGAAAATGGGAGAAATGTCAAAATAGTTTTGTTGGCCAGAATTGGGACCAAAAGCCAACCGTCCAAAGGAAGATCATTAAAGTTTAGCTTTAAACTACAATCTTTTTTCAGTTCAACAAGACCTGTGTGGGTCCCTAACCCAGTCAAGGCATTCCATCAAAGCTGAAGAGAAATAAAAATGACACCTCCTCCTCACGAGTATTCAAATGTGTGTCAATCACCTCACGCATTGCAGCAATGCAGTTTATCTGTGAGCAGATCTAAAGGTTGCCTTGCTGCACATGTTGTTGCCAGAGCTGCACCTTTAAATGGAACCCGTTCATCAGCGCTTGTAAGCAGGTTTTTCCTTTCAGTCATATATATAAATTTTATTTATATTAAGTTTCTCTTTATAGACCTACGTACTCACTTCTTTTGAGATACTGCATAACTATTAAAGGAAAATTCCAGTCAGCAAAGAATAATCAAAGGATCATTATACCTAAAATGAATCTGTTTGCAGTGATTTAATGAATTTAGCATTCACCGAGTCTGGGAGCAGCCATTTTTGCCCAAATATAGTAACGCTTCCCTCCTGCCATCTTCAGGCAGTGACGTCACAGTGCGGTAAGCCTAGCGCCATTCTCCCCGCTTTACAAGCAAAATCAATGGGAACTACTAGACACATCTGCAATCAACAACAATTATTGAAGATTTCCAGAGGACTTCACCATTGAAATTCACCAGAGCTATAGTGAAACTGACAATGCCCACGTGCATGGCAGCTGGATGTTGGAATACATCGGGTAAAAGTGGAAAAACAAGAGTTATTCCACCTTTCCGATTCCTGATCCTTCACGGACGGGTTTGTCGTTGGATCGCCAACTTGAAGAGGGAGGATTTGCCATCGCACTTCTGGCCAGAGAAAAAACTGCATTTATTCGTTAGTCTCTGCCTCGCATAGTGCCCTGGTCGTTGTCATCATGGATAATAGCTCGTTGTGACAAACACCAGATACAGCACTGGGACTTGATCAACAGCCAATACCGCACCGTGACGTCACAAGCCGGTAGGTGGCAGTAGTGTTCTTTGACAAACATGGATGCCTCCAGTAAAGTACATTCCAATGAAAGTGAATTAGAATCACTTATTTATTGAACAGTATGTAATCATTTCATACTTGAAGTACTTTTAGAAGTTTGTATTCTGAATGTGACCAAACGTTTCCTTTAAAATTCCTTACTTGGGTCGGATTACATCAAGTTATAATCATTGTGTCAGGAATCCAGTTTGTGTGGTCTGTTTTGTATTTGTCCCTCCCTCCACCACCAGGTGGCGCCCTGTCCTCGTTGGTCCTCCCTGCACACTTGCGTCTCTTTGGATCATTATCTGGAGGAGTACTTAAGAAGTGGACTGTCACTACCTCGAGTCCAGAGTGTTTGCCAGTTTTGGGTACTCTAGCCAAGCTGAGTTTAGCCGAGTCTTTGTTTTCACTGAGCCTAACCCAAGTTTTTTGCTTTTGCCTTTTCAGCAGGAGGCCTTCCTGCAAGCTGGATGTTTGGGCCTTCTTCCCCTGGAAGGATTGTTTTGAGTCTCACACTGAGCAGGGGATTAACGTACGAAAGTTCCGTTCAAGTCCTCCTGGATTTCCAAGTGACAGTCCGCTCCATAACTCCTCTGGGTCCAACGAAAGTCTACCTGTCCGCACTCCAACGAGTCACCCCTTCACTAGATCAACCCACACTGACTGGATTTGAAGCGAGAGAACCCCCCCCCCCAAACGGGAGTCCCTCACTAGCATTATCCTTATGGCATCCAAGATTCGCATGATCCCTGAACTAATCATTGTGATATGCCCTCCAGACTATCTAGTTCCTGTTCACCAGCTCTCTGAGTTCCAGATCCAACCCCCTCTACCTTTACCACAATAAACCTGTTTAAACCTTTGCCTTGCTCTCTGAGTGGTTCTCTGCATTTTGGGTCAGATCCTTAAATAAATCATGACACATTGAAAAAGAGCTATAAGTAAGTGAAATGATAACATTCAAAAGGACTCTATGCTGAATTTATGTAACTATATGACTAATTCACTGTTCTTTGATTAAATAAATATTGTGGCTTTATTCAGAAAACTGTCAGTTTAAACCTCGTTGGCTCTCTGTTAATGCAGAACAACATCTCACTGAAGCTTTACAAACGATGCAACATATCTGGTTTTCATGAAATTTCTTCCAAGTCTTGGATATTGAGTTGCACAAAAACAGAACTCATTGATATTAATGGGTCACTGGCTAGTGGCTGAGCGTTAACATGTCTGTATTTACTTATCTGGATTGTCAGAGATACAGAACACTGTTCCCATTACACCGCGCAGGGGCCAGTTTAATTGAACTAACCCAATCAGAGCGCTGCATTCTGCTGAGCTCGGCAGTGCCGGTAATATATGCAGATGGAAGATTAAAAAGGTTTGCACCCGGATCACAAGTTGCACATCCCACAGCCACTGCTACGTTTAGCCATGCTGGCAGAGAGGAATCATAGGAAACCGTGTAAGCGCCTCATGTAGAGCAAACAGGGCTGAGACGATATTCTGTGTAAATGTTTCCTCAGCAAGTGTAATGAAGTAAAAGACGTGCATTTGCGAAGCGAGCTGTTGAATATTCAGCTCAATTATGTTTTAATGAGCTGTGACAATGTGAGGCTCAGAGGGGAAGTATTTGTGAAATATTCGCCTGAAATTAAATTTGAAACATGAAGGAGAGCTGCAGGAGGCCTCAACAGAAATATTTGGTTCGACACACACAGAAAATCATCCAAATGATCTTCCTACTCTTATAAAAAGGCTTAGATTAAAAGTCAGACAGCAATCAGAGATTTACTCCATCTTATAAACTTCTTCACATTGTGACCTATTCTAAAAAAATAAAATTGTATTGGGTTTAATAGGGGACAAGAAAAAATGTAAAAAAACCAGTGAATGTTTTCCCCTTTTTACTTCCTTTTTTATCCCTTGAAATTACAATCTTTATACTAATAGGGGTGGTCCCCTTGAAAAAAAAACGTGGGCAAAACTTTAAATAATTGGCAACCCTTTTTGGGGGGGAAACCCTGGTCTGATTGGGAAAGAAAACGGCATCCCATCCCATTTTTGGATGGTCCCAGCTCTTCTTTTTAGGAAATCTGGCCCAACTTTTATTAGCCTCCAAAACCCGGGACCCCCCGGGGTTTGAAAGACCAGGAAGCAGAGTTGTAGTTTAACAAAAATCTTTTGCAGCTTCTCTACTGTTACCCACTCTTTCTCCACCCAGAAAGTTTTTTCCCCACGACCAAAATTAATAAATTTTTGGGCCAAAAGATTCCAAAGGAGAAAATTTCTTGATAATAAAAATTTTAAAATTTCAAAAAAATTTCAAATTGGGGAAAAAATTTTATAAAAAAAATTAAATGCGGTCTGTTTAACAAAAGGGTCGTTTTCCCCCTCTAAAAGTCTACTAGTTAAGGGTTTTGATTTGGGGATAATCACATTGATTTGTTTTCCCTTTTTCCCAGAAACCTGGCTGCAGCAAGAGGTTTATTTAAATTTTTAAATGGGAAATTTCCTTAAAAGTTTTTAAAATTTTTCCCAAAACCCCCAAAAGGGTTCTGGGCGGGGAGAGGAGTGGGCAATCAATTTTCCCCAAGTCGGGAATTTAATGTTTAAACCCCCAAAAACAGTTAATCCCCTAAACTCTTTTTGAAACATTTAACCCTTTAAATTTTCCCTGATCCAAAATTTAAAAGGCAAAAAACCCTTTTCTTGTTTTGAAACTTATTGTATCTTTCCACAAGGCCCTTTTCTCTGAATTTTAAAAGGGATTTTTCAGATTTCCCTTTTTTGGTTTTTGGTTTTAAAATCCCTGACAGGGTCTTTTTAGGGGGGGATTTTTAACACCCAATGCTGAATTGAAGGGCCGATAGTTTAAAGAGCGGGTTTTTAATGTTTATCTTAGACACTATTGGCTTTGGGTTTTAAAATTTTTAAATTAGCCCCAACCGAAATTCCCTCTTCTTCATATTTTTGGATTTGTGCTGACATACGGCATAGAATGTGAAAAAATTTTAAACAGTATTTTCCAAAAACCCCTGTCCTCTTTGCCATTTTCTAAAAACCCTTTCGGGGTTTTACTTTAAAAAATTTTTCCCCCCCCAAAAAGGGGGTTAAATTTTTAAGTAGTTTCCTTTATCGATAGTGCAGTTTTATAAATTTTAAAGAATCGGGTTTCCCACTTTCTCTCTCCTTTTGTGTCACTGAGCAGTGCGGGCAGAGTGAAAAAAATTTTTTGGGCTTATTCCCCCTTAAGGGGGTTGATGATTTTGTTGATGGGGTTTTGTAGTTCTCTGCGTTTTTGGGGCCTTAGACAACGCAGCCCCCTTTTGAAAAATAAAAAACCTTTTTAAAAAATAAAAAAGTTTTGCCCCTTTGGGTTTTAAATTGCAGAGCTGCGTACTTTGAAAGGAAAAATTGCTGGGGGAAAAGGAAAAAGAAAAATATCGCCCCAAAGGGCCTTCCCGAAAAGTTTTTCCCTATTGTCGGGAAAAAAATTGGTTTACTCCCTGTATAAGGGGACCCTTTTGTAAAAGCAAGAGCAGCAAAATTTTTCTCCTCATTTAATAGAGGAGAATAAGAAAAATCCAAAGATTTTTTTTTTAAATTTTAACAGTTGAAAAAACCCCCCAAAAGCCAAGCTCTGTTGAAACTTTTCCATTCACCTTTTTATTGCAGCAATGACTTTAGGGGGTTTCTTTATAAAAAAAAGATTAATCTTTTTTTAAAAATTTAAGTTTCATAAGCCCCCTCCTTTTATCCGGGGAATTTTTACCTGAGGTTTTTTTGGAATTTCTAAAACGGGGTTTTTAAAATGCTTTGTTCCAGTTTGGAACTCTCTGAATTAGCAAAATTATTGTTTTTCATCAAAGGGCCTTAAATTTGGGTATGTTAGTTTCCAGCCCCAAACAAGGTTTTTTTTAAAGGAGGTTTTCCCCTTTGTTCTCCTCCCTCCTTTTTTTTAGTTTGTGATTAATCTATCTTTTGTTACAGGGAAAAGGAAACCTTTAAAGCTTTTAAGGTTGTGAAATTAAAACCCTTGCTTTAAGGAAACCGTTCTCTTAAACCCAGATGATTTTTTGGGTCAATTATGGGACCTTTACCCAATCTTCCTTTCTTATCCAAAAATTTTGAGAAAGTAGTTGCCAAAACAATTTTGGCGATCATTTTTCCCCTTTAATGAATTTTTTTGAAGAGTTTCAGTTGGCTTTAAGCTCATCTAGCACTGAAACATTTTCTGGTGAAAGTTCACTAATTTGATATTCAAATGGCCTCGAATTAAGGGGACTTGTATCTGTGCTCGTCCGGTTGGATCTTAGTGCTGCATTTGATACAGTTGCCCAAATATTCTTTTAGAAAGATTTGAATGGATTTTGTTGGAATTAAAGGAACACCCTTAGACGGGGTTTAAAATTTTTATCTATCTGACCGGGAAATTCCCGTTTGTTCATGTTTAAAGATAGATCTTCAACACGCTCAAAGGTTACCCGTGGAGTACCAAAAGGGATCCCGTGCTAGGACCAATTCTTTTTCTTTTTTACTGGTCCCAAAATTTGGGAGGAAATTAAATTTGACGCTTGGGGGTTAATTTCCCTGTTATGTGATGATTTCCCAGCTATATTGTCTTTTTAAAATCCCGATGGAAAACCTAAAACCCCCTTTCATGATTACGGCAATTGGGTTTTAAGGGCATTTAAAAAAATGGATGACTCTTTAAATTTCTGCTTTCTGGGTGAAAACAAAAACAAAAGTTTTTAGTTTTTTTGGGCCCCGAGTCTCTGAAAATGAAACTGATTTTTAGCCCGTCCCCCTTCATTTGGATTTGGGATTAAAATGATTTTTAGAAATAAAGTTTAAAAAATTTTTGGTGTTGTTTTTGATGTGGGGCCCCCGGGCATTTAAATCCCATCAAAAAGGTTTTAGGGAAATTTTCCCTTTTTTCTTTGAGGAACATTGCCCAAAAAAATTTGAAAATATCCTGTCCAGGGGGGGTGCTTTTAGAAAATAGGGCCTTTATTTGTTACTTCAAAGGTGGGGCTTTTTTTGTAATTCTTTACTTTTAGGGAAATCCAAAAAAAGTAGTTAAAAGGGCCTTTTAGTGATCCAAAAATGGCTTTAGCCAGGTTTTAATGAAAAAAAAAAGGAGATCCCTAAATTTGCCTGTCCTTTGGGTTCTCTTCAGGCTTCCTTTTTAAATCAAGAATAGAATTTAAAATCCCCCCTTTTCACATATAAACCTTAAATGGCCAAGCTTTCCCCTTTTTTATAGTATTGATTGTTCCTTATGTTTTTCCCAACAGAGCAAAAATTTTGCTCTCAATCTGCAGGTTTACTAGGGGGTTCCCAGAATTTTTAAAAATAGAAAGGGGGGGCAGATCTTTTTGGGTTTTCAGGCTCCTCTTTCCCGTGGAAAAAACCCACCAATTTAGTCCCTGAGGGAAAACCCCCCCTGTCTACTTTTAAGGGGCCCAGGGTTAAAAATTTCCCTTTTTGGGTAAAGCTTTTAGGGTTTGAGTGGCTCAGGTTATCCTGAAGCTATCTCTTTTTGTTATGTGCTATAGGTTAGACTTTTGGGGAAAAATAGGGACCCCCATTTCCCTATTCTGCTTCATTCTCTCTTTTGTTTTTTCCTATTCTGGGAGAATCTGTTTTGTTCAATCTTAACCTTCTTTCCCCTTTTCTCTCTTTTCCCCCTTTAGAGTAGGGTTTGCCCCCGTCTGTTCCCTTTTTTGGCCGTGACGTCCCTCCTGGAAAAAAAACATCAGCGGGGGCTGCTTTATCAAAACCCTTTTTATTTATTGGGTTTGGGGATCGGCCTGTTTTCCGTGTGGGTCCTGTTTCCCCTGAACCGGTTTCTGAGTGGATGTGGGTTTCTTGTCCCCTGGGGATGGGAGCTGCCCTTTGGGGTCGTCTTTCCTGGCTGGTTGTTTTTCCGGGGCGGGGCCGCCTTTTTAAACTGCTTTTTTTATTCTGCTTCGGGCTCCCTTGGGAAACCCCCCCGTTCCGGGGCCCCGGCAAAAGGCCGCTCACACTGAGCCTTTGGTTTTTTCTGGGGGGTTTTTCCTGGTTTAAAAAGGGGGTTTTTCCTCTCCACTTTTCGTACCGCATGCCTTTTTGTTTGGGGGGGGGGGAAATTTTATTTTAGTCAATTTAGTAATGCCCAATTTAATGGGTTTTTCCCTTTGATAGAAAATTTTTTATTTATTTTTATCTTTGGGTTGGGAAATGGTTTAAAATGCCTTGGGGATGGGAAAAGTGTTGGGGAATTTTTGGGGCTTTTTTAAATTAAATTTAATTGAATTGAATTGAATTGAAAATTTAAAAAAAAAGAAAGGTTTTTTGGGCTTTTAAAATATGGAGGTAAAAAGTGCCCAAAAATTTAAAAAAAAAAAATAAATACGCATTAAATTTAAATTAAAGGGGGAATTAAAATAAAAATGTGGGCATTTTAATTAAAATAATATAAATCACTAAAATAAAATGGCCCCAAAATTTAAAAAAATAAATTAAAAGCGATAAACAATTAAATGTGTTAAATTTATTAAATAAATAAGGAATTTTAAAAATTTTACACTTTACCCGGGCCCCTTTATTAGGTACACTGCCAAACTGGGTCGTTAAAACTTTTAAATTTTTAAGCAGCAATCACATGGCGGCAAAATCAGTACATTTTGGCATGTAAGACTGGTCAAGGGCAATCTCTTGCAGTTCCAAATTTGAGATCAGTTTGGGGAAAAAAAGGTGTTTTTAGGGACCTTTTTAACGTGGCATGATTTTTGGTGCCCCGAAAGGGTGGTTTGGTTGTATTTTTAAAAACCCCCTGGAAACTTTCTGGGGTTTTTACGGGACAACCTTTTCTAGGGTTTTTCAAGGGGAAAAGGTTTCCCGAAAAAGAAAAAAACCCTCCATTTTAGCGGGCGGTTTTTTTTGGGCGGAAATGCCTTTTTTGATGCCCCGAGGTCAGAGGAGAATGGCCCGACGGGGTTTGAGCTTTATAGAAGGGCAAAAAGTGCGTCAAATAAAAACCCCCCGTTACAACCCAAAGGGGGGCAGAAAAGGGCTCTCCCGAACGGCCCAGTACGTTTGAACTTTGGGCAGATGGGGATACAGGGGGGAAACAAAAGACCCAACCCGGGTGCCACTCCTTTTTAGCTAAGAAAAGGAAAAATGGGGGCTACCCAAATTTTCCCAAAGGTCATCGAAATTGGGACCCAAAAGAAGATTGGAAAAAACGTTGCCTGGTTTGTGAGTCTCGATTTTTTTTCTGCGACTTTTGGATGGGAGGGTCCCGAAATTTGGCGGGGGTTTCAACATGATGCATGGATCCATTTCCCGCCTGTTATCAAAAGGGTTTAGGCTGGGTTGGGTGGTTGGGGGTCATGGTGTGGGGAATATTTTCTTGGCACTCTTTGGGGCCCCCGTTTTTACCAAATTTGGGCATCGTTTTCAAACGCCACAAACCCCCACCTGAGTATTGTTGGGGACCATTTTCCCCTCCTTTATGACCCAATGTACCCAACTTTTGGGTGGCTACTTTCAGCGGATAATTTCACCATGTTCATAAAGCTGGAATTAAACTCGGGGTGGTTTTTTTTGAACATGACAATGGGGTTACTGAAATCAAATGGGCCCCCACCCAGTCCCCCAGATCTCAATCCAAAAAGAGCATCTTTGGGGTGTGGTGGAACGGGGGATTTTGCTTTAGGAGTGCAGCCCACAAAAAACTGCGGGAAATGTGTGGAAAGCCTTTGTCAATATGGAAACCCAAAATCCCTGGGGGAAAAGCTTCCCAGGGCCCCTTTTTGAATCTTTTACCGCGAAAAATTGAGGCAGTTCTGAAGGCAAAAGGCATGGGGTACCTAATAAAGTGGCCGGTGAGTGTAAATGTGTCATTAATTTAATAAAATACGTCTTCATTTTATGAAAAAAATATATATTATTATTTCAGTGTGCATTTAATTATTTCATGGTCCTGTGTCGCAGTGCATCAAAACCATTAAAAGAATCTGTCAAACTCACCCATCAAAGTTAGGGGGCGGTTATCTAACACCTGATTGGTCACCCTGCACATTAAGGCGAAGCAAATCGATTACAGAGACTCGATTCGCGTTAATCCCTTATTTATTTAATGAATCACACATTTAATTAATTGTTTATCGCTGTATTTATTTATTTAATTGTGGCACTTTATATTAGTGACATGGTTTTAATCAATGAATGACACATTTATTTATTTAATTCCACATTTACTTAATTATTGACACATTTAATTATTTATTTAATGCTGTATTTATTTATTTAATTTTGGCACTTTTTATCCTCCATATATAACATGAAATATTTGAAAAGTTTATTGTATATATTATAACTTTAAGGTCAGTTCAGTTTGACCTGCACTGCCAAGATATCAACCACAGCACACAGAGGACTCAGATGCTAACATTTCCTGCCAAATGAATTTGGTAACCTGAGGCTAAATCCTATGTTTGTGGAGTAAAAAGAAATAAAATACTAGAAGAAATGAGCGATATTCCATGGTCTCCGTGCTCTGAAGAGAAAGCAGCGCTGTGCAGTGCAGACTAGAAGCCGTAAATGAGTGGAGTGCATGTGAGGTGGTCCAACTTTCAGAGCAAACCCTTGTCAGGTCAAATCTCAGTAGGATTTCACTATAAATCCTTCTGAAGCTCTGCTCTCCTGCACGAGGAACACTGAAAAAGCAGTCGACTTGCTGTGCAGAGGAAGTTTTTGGAAGGAAAATTTGTTCTGAATCCCGACTGCCTACGGTGATTTAAGAGGAACTTAGTATCTGGGACAGAGTCCTAAAAAAGGTCACATGCAAATCGGACACCTTAGGTTTGCATGGGAAAAAGGTTCATTTTGTTCTTTGCGTGTGTCACTATAAAAGCCATTTTAAACCTGATTTCTTTAAACCGCTTTTAAAAGCTTAGCTGTTCTAAGAGAAATATACTATATCAACTGTTATGGGCTGGAGAGCATTAATTAATTCATCTGATATATATATATATATATATATATATTTATTAATATATATATATCATTATATTTAAAAAATGAAAATGTTAGAACTGTAAATTTACAGTCCTAGGTTTGTATTACTGTTTTTATATATATTTTTTACTATTTTTAAAGGCTGCACTTTTAAAAAGATGAAATAGGTCCAGAGAGCTGTTTCGAACGAAATTTCTGTTTGTTTTTCACTCGTATAAACAAAATGACATATAAATCTGTCTAAATCTAAGTCTGAAGTCATTTCTGGTTTATCTGCAGCTGTTTTGTTCAGGGTTCTTGCAAGTTGTTATTTTGCTCCAGTCGCAGTCCCAAAATATGATCCCAATCCAAGCATTTCTCTGGTTAATGAACCCAAACTGATAAAAACATAAATGGCCAAATGAAAAGAGACATTAAAATTTTCACGTTTTGCTTTCTGAAATTTAAAGCAGAAAAAAAAAAAAAAAAACCTTCGGTAGAAATATAGAAAATATCCTCATGAGAAAAAAATTTAATCAAAACAAGAGTTAAATGCCAGATTTCAAATTCTGCACAATGCCAGAATCAATTAGCCTGGTGCCATTCCGAACTTAGTCCCGCCCACAACGTTTGAGGTCGGGAAGTTCGGTCTGGCATTGCTCAATAGTAGCGCGAGTATGCTCGCCCAATATCTGGCGGGCCAATCAAATTGTCAGGGCGGGCTTTATACAATGATGGACAGATGATCAACAGTAACGTAATCAACCACGTGACCAAAGCGCGCTTGGGTGACAACAACAATGGCTGCCGCTGGAGAGTTGAGGTGTGTAGATTGTGCTATTAGGTCTGTTCTAGAAGATATCGACAGCAAATTAATTTTATCCTAGGGTTCTTTTTGCAACACCGGCAAAAATCGTTCACGCTCATCTTCTTATTCTAGGCGTGCAACTGCCTAACATACGTCACGCACTCCGTTGCTCTTATTGGTTGTAGGTCTATCCAATTGAGTGCAGAGGCATTTTTTTTTCCTGGTTCGTTGGAAACACGCCCCATAATCACAGCTCTATGGAGCAGCATCAGACTCATATTCTGACTAGAATTGAGTCGGACTACGTCAGGCTAAGAATCAATACCCTAACTGGCTTAAATAGGCATGGTCTAAATATTGAAAATACATTATTACAATAAAAATAAACTCCTGTGGAACGTTATGACCCAATTTCACTGCTGCCAAAAAGACGGTGTAATAAGGTTTCTAACACCCTGCAGATGTCCCTTCCTTCCATCAGTTTATAACACAGCAAGAAATGCAGTTATATCCAGATCAGCCCCTCAACTCAGCTGTAACAGCGCAACAAGTCAGCCATTTTTAATCGACTCTCATCTTCTCCCTGGAAATATCCGCATAACAGGCTACCCATGGCTGGATTAAAACACCAGCCTAATCTAAAGAGCTGCAGCCAATAAATCGCAATCTTTCTTCCTAGTTTAAAGACGAACCGAGAATCTATTCAATTCAATTCAGTTTATTTATATAGCGCCGATTCACAACACAAGTCATCTCTATGGAGGATAAAAAGTGCCAAAATTAAATAAATAAATACAGCATTAAATAAATAATTAAATGTGTCAATAATTAATTAAATGTGGAATTAAATAAATAAATGTGTCATTGATTAATTAAAACCACGTCACTAATATAAAGTGCCACAATTAAATAAATAAAGTCACCCATCAAAGTTAGGGGGCGGTTATCTAACACCTGATTGGTCACCCTGCACATTAAAGCAAATCGATTACAGAGACTCGATTCGCGTTAACCCCGCCCCCTAACTTTGATGCGTGAGTTTGACAGATTCTTTTAATGGTTTCGATGCACTGCGACACAGGACCATGAAATAATTAAATGCACACTGAAATAATTTTATTATTTTTTTTTAGAAAATGAAGACGTATTTTATTAAATTAATGACACATTTAGATATTTAATTCCTTATTTATTTAATGAATTACACATTTAATTAATTGTTTATCGCTGTATTCATTTATTTAATTTTGGCACTTTTTATCCTCCATACATCTCAAGGCACTTTACAGTTCAACCAGATCATACAGTCAATGCAAAGTAGAACAAATCTGTCTTTAAGTTTCTCCAGCTGCATACCAATCAACTTTTTTATATTCTATATCTTGAGTATAATTCACAGTTGACCCCTCTGACTTACTTGTTCATTTTGTGGGCAATAACTGTGGAAAATTCCAGATCTGCAGTGATAAGCATTGTGAAACTGCGACCCTTTTTGGATGCAACATGTCCATTCGACACGATTGATCCAAATTAGAACACAAAGTGAAAAACTGGATTATTAGAATTTTATGACAAATTTGATCATAAAAAAACACATGTCTTAATGTCTATATGTCACTTTCTTTTATGATATTTCGAATATTCAGCTTTCTGACTTTTCAGAATCAGAACATGTCTGAACATGTTCTCTGAGCGGAGGATAACGCACCATATTTTTTTTTCTTTTTTTCCAGCTTTTATTGTCATTACACTTTCACAAGTATAGAGCAAAGAAATTAACTCTCTGCATTTAACCCTTACCCTTGGGGAGCAGTGGGCTGCCATTGTGCAGCGCCTAGGGAGCCCTGTGGTAACCCCACAGGGTCTTTTCTCAGGGACCCACAGTGGCAGTCTGTGGGAGTGGGGTTCAAACTCAGAACCTCTGGATTCCAAGCTCTATGCCCTAACAAATAGACCGCAACAAAGTTTGATCTGTGACCAAATGGTGGGGTTAAAGCTGCGCAAAGACTACAGCGCCCCTGATGATGGCGTTTCTTACATGCTGGACATTTCCGAGGTATTCTGGATATGAAGCTATGAAATCTTAATTTTGGGAACAGATCGGTGAATAAGTAGCCTCGTGAGACCATCCTGATCTTGTGAGCTTTCAAGGTTTCACTCGCAAATCAGTCTGGAGACTCTCCGCTGAAGAAAAGTTGGAGCCGTTCACCAAACGAATGTCCAATCAGCGTTGGCTTTGAGGCGGGTTGAGGTGTGACGCAACGAGAAGCGCGACAGTTCAGTCTAAAGAACATGGCGGCTTCAGCCGATGAAACTAGCATTAGCGTGGCTATCGAGCAAGTTTTATCGGAATTACAGAGTATTTCTTCACTGAAAGAAGAGCAAAACACTGCTCTGGAGGCTTTTCTCAGAGGAAAAGATGTTTTTGCTCTTCTCCCGACTGGTTTCAGCAAGAGTTTGATCTATCAATTGGCTCCTCTTCGTCGTCGCTCTGTTAGTACGTCATATGCTTCGTTGATCTAATTGGTTTATTTGGCCCGTCTATCACCAACATAGACCAATCAGCTAACCAGTATTTTCGCCCCTTCCCAAAATTACTTCAACGGAAGGTTTCCAGATGGATATGCGGAGCAAATGGACAGATGAAAAATTGGCTTTTTTCAACTTTATTTTTACTTTTTTTTGGGACAAGATTAGCTTTTGTCAATTATTATGACAGGGGATTTTATTTTATGGGAAATATAACTTGATATTACTTTTTTATGGAGTGTTAAAGAGAAAATGAGCCCATTTATGCCAGGATTAAAGATGCTTTGGAATGCAACAGGACAAAAAATTAGGTAAAAAGCGAAAATTAGTTCTAATTTGATGACAGATTATAATTTGTTGATGTTTGTAGGGAATATTTGGCTTACAGCTGAGTTGAGGGTCATTTCTTTATGATCCCCTGATTCTACAGAGGTCCAACTTGTTGGGTTTTGTTTACAAAAAGCTTGCTGTTTGACGAAGAACAAAATGAGACGTCAAAACGACCCGGGGCCGGGCAGTGGGAGCTCAGGAGGTTTTATTTCATACCTTGTGTGATTTTGGTGAAATAAGAATAATAAGTTTAGCTAATCAGACTTTATTATTAAGGCTCAATGTTTTAAGGGTCTCGGTTCATCATCTAGTATTGAATGTTAGCGGTTCTTTTTAAATTGAGGCTTCGACTGAGAAAAAATAAAGCAAAACGCAGCAGTAAAAAGCCTGTTAGGAACCGCTTCATACATGCTGTGGTTCTTTTCTTTGTTGTTTTTTTTTTACGAATTGTTGGGATTTACGAAGTACGCCTACTTTTGCTTCTTTATTCCCTGACAAGTCTTTATTATCTTATTGTAATTTCTGAAAAACAAAACTTCCAAACAAAAGAAATAAAGTGCCCTACTGGTTTATCTGCTTGAGCTCTGAAATTCTGAATGTGGAAAATTATGCGCAAAGCCCTCAAATAAAGAGCTGTTAAGTGAGGAAAATCAGATTTTAAACAGACCAGTGATGTGTGCTCTACTTTCCCAATAATGACTGCTGCACAAAGCATCCCATTGATTTTCTCCCTCTGAGGTTAATTACAAACGCGGCAAAGCTCAACTCCATACATCTGCAGGCAGGTAATAATAAGCCTGATGCCCATTATGGTGAGCGAGTGCAAGGTGCAAAATGCTGGGAGAGTTTCTTTTTCTTTTTTTTTATCCAGATAACTGGAGCAATTTTAGTTTTACCAAAGGGCTGGCACAGGAAATTGACCTTATCTTGAAAGGTAAAAAAGCTGTTGAAAATATTTTTCCCCCACTGTTTCAGAATCAGAATCAGAAATAGTTTAATGATCACAGCAGGAAATTATCTTCGTTACACGCTCCAGGTATACAAAGCAAATATTGCACACATTCATCTTCTAAAGAAATAAAATACAACACAAAGGAATGCAATAAAGCACATTAAAAATAAAAATGTATACATATGTTATAGGGGTGAAACGGTTCACAAAATCCACGGTTCGGTTCGGTTCACTGTTTAATGGTGACGGTTTTTGGTTTGGTTCGGTATATGTTGATTGTTACACAGAAATCCCATAAAAATTAATGAAATTAATGAAAAATAAAATAAAATAGTGAATTGTAATTATTTTTAATGATCCGCGGAAACCATTTCCGCCCACAGAACTGCCGCTCACTGGATGTTTTTTGTTTTTCGGACCATTCTCTGTAAACCCTAGAGATTGTTGTGCGTGAAAATCCCAGTAGATCAGCAGTTTCTGAAATACTCAGACCAGCCCTTCTGGCACCAACAATCATGCCACGTTCAAAGTCACTCAAATCACCTTTCTTCCCCATACTGATGCTCGGTTTGAACTGCAGGAGATTGTCTTGACCATGTCTACATGCCTAAATGCACTGAGTTGCCGCCATGTGATTGGCTGCTTAGAAATTAAGTGTTAAAGAGCAGTTGGACAGGTGTACCTAATAAAGTGGCAGGGGAGTGTATATATATTTAAAGATCTAAAAACACAGAAAAAGTTGCAATAAGAAGGTGCAAAAGATAGCAAAAGAATGAATAAATGTCAAAATTGTCAATAATTCTGTAATCCGAATTACAGAGGGAGGGTTAAGGACCTGAGGGAGGCGTTGTAGGGATTCATGACCACAGCTAGGAATGATTTCCTGTGACGCTCTGTGGTGCATCTGGGTAAGAGAAGTCTTGCATAAATTGTGAGGAATACCGTCGAGTTGTAGGTTTTATACAGTAACCCTTCAAAACATACAGCAGAACTCGAACTCAACACTATTTCAGACATTTTGAATTGAAAAAGCTTCCTGGATGGGAAGAGAAACGTCTTCAAACTTGGAAACAAAGTCCAGTGGATTGTTTTTTAAACGTTCTTTTTGGATTGACTATAACATGGATGACTCCGAATCTGCACCAGGATATGTACTGAAGTAAATTATCACTACAAAAACATTTTATTCAAAAGAAATAAAGCAGTCATTCAAACAAAATTAAACAAGTTTTGTTATAGAAGCTACTGATGTACTGAGTAACTGATCCTGACGTTGTTTACTTGTTAAAATGATGCAAGAAGACATAGATAAGAAACCTTTCCAAATCTATTTATTTTACACGATTAAGCTTTCAAACCAGCATTTTGAATTAATTTTTTATGTTTAAACAGCAAATCCAGTCCAGTGGCAATAGATTCAGTTTCCTATGTGTTCATCTGACCTGATCTTTAATGTACGGAAGAGGATTAGGGCCACTGAAAAAAAAAAAAAAGTTAACAGATTTTTTTTATTTTATTTCAGTATAGTATGGGAAAAAAGTCAGAATTCTGACTTTTTTTCTCAGAATTCTGACTTTTTTCACAGAATTTTGACCTTTTTCTCAGAATTCTGACTGAATTCTGACAATAAAAAAGTCAGAATTCTGAGAAAAAAAGTCAGAATTCTGACTTTTTTCCTATACTATACTGAAATAAAAAAATAAAAAAAATCAGTTAACTTTTTTTTTTTTTTTCAGTGGCCCTAATCCTCTTCCGTATTAATGTGAGCAACAGGCTAGAAAAAAAAAGACCAAGGCTCGTAAAAGTTGAGTGCTTCCATATCTGGTCGAGTTTTAGTGAAACATGTTTGTTAAGTAATGTGATTGAAAGTGCGCTAACTAAGAAGATGTAACAAAGAACAAAAAGTAGGGACTTTATTCCTGTTTAGTGATTTATCCGTCACTAAACAAGAAATAAAAAGTTCAGTAAAAAGTTATTATCAGGAGGTATTTGGCTACAAAGTTGCAAACAATGTTAATGTAGATCAGTCAGTTAGTTATTAATGTTAGAAATATCATTGCAACCACAGATATGATGCATTTAGAATGACTAACTAGTCTTATTCATATCAGTTTTGACCATAAAAGCACCCGAAAGTATTCTATTTTCACCTCTTTATAAGCAAAAACCCAAACATATTTTCAAATTAGAGAATTTTTTAGATTTTGCCTCATTAAGAAATAAATACATACCTTTAATAATTGGTCTTTGCTGTCATATAGTGGGATACTACTTAAATAGAGCACATGCATGTACGATGACATCTCTACTTTTAAAATGCATAAACTTGCACTTGCATCTATTAAATGATAAATTATTTAAATTATATATTTCCACATGCTTTTTAAAACTCTAAGCAGCATTCTGTCTGACATTTTGGTCCAGTGAGTTTACATTCGTGCATCTAATTAGATGGTTAAAACTAGTTTTACATTTTAGGAGAGTGAAACAGTCTAACTGCATTCATTGCTGAGTAACAATGGGCATTTTTTTATGGTAATGTTTGGTAAATTGTGTTTTTACTGTAATTATGTTATTTACAAAATGTATTAGTGCAGACAACCTTTTATTTTTCCTCCATGAACCAGGAAAGCAGATTACACGTTTAGCAACATTAGTCCTAATACCACATTTTAGAGCAACACATGCTGCTTTATTTTGCCCCAATTGTAATTTTTTTGTATCGCTTAATGACATGTTGAACTAAACAACAAAGCAATAATCTAATGGAGACAATAAAAGTTTGTGCGATATATGGTATCGTTAAGCTAAATCTTGTGATAACAGAGAATGTACTTCTAATTTTAGACTCTAATCTCTGGATGAGTTTATATTTAGATAATTCCTTCAGCTTATAAACTTGTTTTACAGACACATTTTTCATTTGGAGATAAAATGAACATTTGACTTTCAAAGGGATTTGTACCAATGTTTTGTTCAGTTTTGATTTCACTAATTCACCTTGCTGCTATTTAGGCGCCATCAGCTGAGATTGAGATTCCACCTTTGCTTAAAACCAATGGAAATTCATTCCGTTTGTTGAATCACACTAACAAAACTTTGTGGTTTTCATGTTTTAAAGTCGTGAGCAGCCTCTTGTCACCAAGATAACTACTGATAAACTCTTCTACGAAGCTATATCAGAGTTTAAACATGAAGGAATAACTGTAATTTAATGCTTTATAATAGTCTTTTAATGCTCTTAGAAATAATTTTAATGCAATCAACAACTATAACATCTCTCACTGGGGTTGTTTGTATAGTAGCATTTCATCAGTTCCAAGTTTTCTGCTCTAGTCCATCTATCTCTTGTTCCAGTAGCCAATTTGTCATCAAGTTGCCGTGGTTCCCTAGCAACTGACGTGGGCTTTGTTAACCCGGGCGAAATCCGTATTTGCAGTTTCACTCATGCCTGAGGTAGGCACTAAGGGCCGGATTTATCAAGATCCAATTTTGCGTGCAGTAATTTGCGCTCGCTAACTGGAATTTTGCGCGAGGGGCTGAACCATGGTTTGCGGGTGATTTAAAGCTGCAGTCTGTAACATTGAGAAGAGAGCAGACTTTGACTGAAAATTTGAAGAAAAACAGGTTTCACGCCACTCCCCCACCCTCTCTGCTTCACTCATGCCCCACCTCCAAGCTCCACCCCTCTCACAGCATCTGCGCGGCTACCGCATGCGACCAGAAGGGGGGGGGGGATTCAGCGTGTGTGAGCTGTGATTGACACTCCATCAGACGCTCCTCTGGCTGTGATTGGTTGTTTTGACTCGTCCCGAATTATTTTTTCCAGATTGAAATACAGGCAGTAGGCGGTACCAATTGAAGCAGTTTTTTTCACAGGTTACATATCACATGTACTGCTGTCTGGGTATAGGGACAGTTTCAGCCAATATGACAAAAAAGTGATTTTTAAAAACTTACAGACTTCAGCTTTAACAAGAGTGATTGCGTAACTGGTGGCAGGTGCAAAACTGTTGGAGACGCCCTATTTAAATGATGGTTTTGCGCGTTTTGTGGTTTGCGGCAAAGTAGTTTGTACAAACTAGTGCATTAAGAAATTTAAATCTTACAGTGACCCCCAACAACAACAAAAAAATAATAATTATATATACACATATATATATATATATATATATATTAGGGGTGGAACGGTTCACAAAATCCACGGTTCGGTTCGATTCACGGTTTCTGGTCAGGTTTTCGGTTCGATTCAATACATATTGATTGTTACACCGAAATCCCATAAAAATTTATGAAATTAATGAAAAAATCCCCCAAAAAATATTGGATTGTAATTATTTTAAATGATCCGCAGAAACCCTGGATCATTTCCGTATGTTTTGCTGCTTTGAATTTAATCATCTCGTGCATGCTCTCTACCATCTCCAAGGGACTCAGAGGGGAGCAGACGAAGCCACAGTGGAGGCTGTAGGCTTTGCTTTGAGCAGCCGGTCTGGAGCGGAGCGGGGGTTGCTGACTGAGTATGAGGGATTTCGGGGTTAGCATGACATGTTGCTGTTAGCATAAACAAAACGTGTTGCACAATGCTTGCACACTGTTGCACTTTTATCCACGACTTTCTTTCCGCTGTCATCGTAGGTCACTCTAAATGCAAAGCGCTCCCATACAGCAGACCTATAATGTGCTGCTGGCGCGTCTTCCAACTCCTGTTCTTTCCCACACGCCAGTCCGACAACAACGGATTTTTTTCCCCTGCTACACCCGGCTAAGCTGCTTCGCTTCTTCCTCTTCTTCTTTTTTTTTTTTTTTTTTTTTTTTTTTTTTTTTTTCTTCTTCTTGTTTACTACTGGTGGTTGGCTTTGGTCGCAGCACTGCCACCTTCTGCTCTGGAGTGTAAACGCTTCCTCTATGAGAAAAAGGAGCAGCGCATGAACCGAACGAAACACACGCGAACCGAACCGAGACAGTCGAACCGAACGATTCTGACGGTTTTCATAAATCGTCCCATCCCTAATATATATATATATATATATATATATATATATATATAGAAAAAACTTTGGCAACCTTTATTCCCTAAGGTGGTATGTGGCTGAATATGTGTGCTGCGCGTACGCATACCCGCAGCATTTGGCACGTTGCTCCACAGGCGCAGGGGGAGAACCCCGACCCCGTCAGACAGCACTTCGGACAGCACTTCTGAAAAAACGAGATTGGGAGATCCCAGCTCTCGCTGCAACCGTACGCTGGAATGACCCAGATGCAAAAAAGTGCAATGTTGCAAGGAGTTTTGTGATATCTGGTATTGCGTGGGTCCTCCTTGTGGCTGGCTCCAAATCCATTCTGAGTTCCCCCAACAGCTTCAAAATGGCAATGCTGGATAAACGATATGTTTTAAAGATCGTTTCCTCCTTCATTGCAAAAATATTCACACGGAGTGAACAAATTCGTTCTCTGCGTCTCCTTGCTTCATTTCGATGTCTCCTTCTTGCGACAATAACTGCTGCCATGTGTGCGCAATTACGCATACAGACCATTTGCACCTTCTTTTGAAACGTGTTAAATATAGAGTCAGATACCGTTAGCAAAATTGCTTTCAGGTTTGATAAATCACTTTGCGAGTGCTAAATTAATATATTTACATGTTCTCCTCCCACAAGACGCACTTTTGCGTGTAAACGCCCCATATTGCATATTCATTGCAGAAAAAGTACTAAATGGATAAGAGGCGCTATTTAGCACGTTTTAAAGACCAAATCCTTTTAGCACGCTGTTGATAGATCAGTTTGTACATTTTTTAGCGTGCGCAGTGAAATAGCTCACGTTTTTATACACGCAAACCTTTGATAGATCCGGCCCTAAGGACCTTGCCTGAGGGTCCACCTGGATGTCCATGCCAGAAATCGAACTCACGATCACCTGTAACGGAGTCATCGGTGTTACCTGGGAGAGTGGCTACAGCAGATTCAAGGTAAAACATCAGAGGTCTCTGTCCAGAAGAGACCAGTCCTAGGAACAGCTAAGATACTGCGCAGAACCCTCAAACTCCCAGTCCTCTGGTAGAGGACCCGAGCTTGAGGATGACACATACCACCCCACGAGGGGAGAGAAAACATTTTTATATATACAAGTTAAAATTTGCATTTTCCCATTCTCTAGCTTTTTCTCTGCCTTGAGCTTCTTTCCAAACAAATTTTATTTTTATTTTTTTAAATAAAGCACGATAACCAAATTAATGCCACGATAACCAAATTTAATTAATTTTAATGCCAATTATGCCTTAATTTAAAAAATCTTAACTTTTAATGATTTTTAATGACCCGTGGAAACCCTGCATATAATGAAAGTTTCTCTAACAAAATCATTTGATCCATAATGTCAACCAAGAACTCCAATTATATTATTTTACACTTCCCATAACCAGTGTTCTGTCTCTCATGTTATAGTTGCAGTAGAACATTTTTCTCAGGATGTTCATATCTAATTAGGAGATTTTTACTTTACAACAAATGGGAATCTTTTTATGTTTATTTTCTTTTCCGTTTCTTTTATCCAAACCTGGCAGTAAACTGATGATTCAATAATTTATTGTTTACAATCAGCAATCCAGTCTAAATGAAGCCTAGATTTAACTGCAGTCAGCTTAGTTGGGTCTCTAAATCAGCATTTGTTGTTTTCAATGACTATCGAGCCATGGAGTGTTTAAACTGCAAAACTTCTTTACATATACAGGTGCTGGTCATAAAATTAGAATATCATGAAAAAGTAGATTGATTTCAGTAATTCCATTTAAAAAGTGAAACTTGTATATTATATTCATACATTACATACAAACTCATATATTTCAGATGTTTATTTTGTTTAATTTTGATGATTACAAATGACAACAAATGAAAATCTCAAATTCATCATATCAGAAAATTAGAATATTGTGAAAAGGTTCAAAATTGATGGCCCCTGGTGCCACACTCTAATCAGCTAATTAACTCAAACCACCTGCAAAAGCCTTTAAATGGTCTTTCAGTCTAGTTCTATAGGCTACACAATCATGGGGAAGACTGCTGACTTGACAGTTGTCCAAAAGACGACCATCGACACCTTGCACAAGGAGGGCAAGACACAAAAGGTCATCGCTAAAGAGGCTGGCTGTTCACAGAGCTCAGTGTCCAAGCACATTAATAGAGAGGCGAAGGGAAGGAAAACATGTGGTCGAAAAAAGTGTACAAGCAAGAGAGATAACCGCACCCTGGAGAGGATTGTGAAACAAAACCCATTCAAAAATGTGGGGGAGATTCACAAAGAGTGGACTGCAGCTGGAGTGAGTGCTTCAAGAACCACCACACACAGACGTATGAAAGACATGGGTTTCTGCTGTCGCATTCCTTGTGTCAAGCCACTCTTGAACCACAGACAGCGTCAGAAGCGTCTTGCCTGGGCTAAAGAGAAACAGGACTGGACTGCTGGTGAGTGGTCCAAAGTCATGTTCTCTGATGAAAGTAAATTTTGCATTTCCTTTGGAAATCAAGGTCCCAGAGTCTGGAGGAAAAGAAGAGAGGCACTTCATCCACGTTGCTTGAAGTCCAGTGTAAAGTTTCCACAGTCAGTGATGGTTTGGGGTGCCATGTCATCTGCTGGTGTTGGTCCATTGTGTTTTCTGAGGTCCAGGGTCAACGCAGCCACATATCAGGAAGTTTTAGAGCACTTCATGCTTCCTGCAGCTGACCAACTTTTTGGAGATGCAGATTTCATTTTCCAACAGGACTTGGCACCTGCACACAGTGCCAAAGCTACCAGTACCTGGTTGAAGGACCATGGTATCCCTGTTCTTAATTGGCCAGCAAACTCTCCTGACCTTAACCCCATAGAAAATCTATGGGGTATTGTGAAGAAGAAGATGCAATACACCAGACCCAACAATTCAGAAGAGCTAAAAGCCACTATTAGAGCAACCTGGGCTATCATAACACCTGAGCAGTGCCACAGACTGATCGACTCCATGCCACGCCGCATTGCTGCAGTAATACAGGCCAAAGGAGGCCCAACTAAATACTGAGTGCTGTACATGCTCATACTTTTCATGTTCATACTTTTCAGTTGGCCAACATTTCTATAAATCCTTTGTTTTTATTGGTCTTCAGTAATATTCTAATTTTCTGATATGATGAATTTGAGATTTTCATTTGTTGTCATTTGTAATCATCAAAATTAAACAAAATAAACATCTGAAATATATGAGTTTGTATGTAATGTATGAATATAATATACAAGTTTCACTTTTTAAATGGAATTACTGAAATCAATCTACTTTTTCATGATATTCTAATTTTATGACCAGCACCTTTATTTGTTCATATTGTTAGTCAATATCTTATCAAATGGCTGAAATGGATCTTCATCATATTTCTTTGGAAGGAATTCTGTTCTGTCAATTAAATTAAATTCAGTTTATTTATATAGCAGCAAATTCACAACACATGTCATCTCAAGGCACTTTACAGTTCAACCAGATCATCCAGTCAAATTGATTCAAAGTTTTCTATCTAAGGAAAACCAGTTGATTGCATCGACTCATTGACTCTTCAGCAATCCCTCACACTAAGCATGCTTGTAGCGACAGTGGAGAGGAAAAACCATTTTTTATTTCTTCTATTAATTGAAGAAAAAAACTTTTTGAATGTCTTTTTAATGTATTTTTTGACCAATTCGTGAAATTAAAGTTTTTCCTTTTAGTATATTTCAACTATTTCAATTCAACCAGATGGCAATAGGTTTAATTACAAAGTTGCTGTTTGTGCACAAGTTTCTGTGTTGCATCATAAAACTGAAAAAGAGCCTTAAAAGGTCCAAATAAATACTTGCTGTTACTGGATTATATGATCTTCAGATTTCAAATTAGACCATTTTATTTTACTTCAAGTTTGTGCAATTTGTATCAAAGTTGGTCAATTGTAATTTTTAATCAGAAACTGTCTATATTATGATTTGCTAATTATTGATTTTGAGTTGGGTTGCGCAGTGACACAGTAGGTAGCACTGCTGCATGCAACATAAAGGTATGATTGCTCTTTCTGCATGGAGTTTGCATGTTCTCCCAATGCATGCATGGGTTCTCTCCGGGTACTCCGGCTTCCTTCAGTCCAAGACTGACATGACTGTTAGGTTCATTCTCTAAATTCTCTAGGTGTGAGTGTGTGCATGAATAGTTGTTTGTCTGCGATGGACTGGTGACCTGTCCAGGGTAGACCCCGTCTCTCGCCTGTAGACAGCTGGAGATAGTTACCAGCACCCTTCGTGACCCCAGCTGGGATAAGCTTGATGGAAAATGGATGGATGGATTGTTTTTGAGTTATCCTTTGAACGAAAAGCAATAAATGTGCAAATAGTTTTCATCACCAGGGTAAATTCCATCCATCAGCTCCCATCACTTCTGATTCCTGCATCCTCTGGTTTTCCCAACACAATTGACTGAACAATCCTCTTGAATTCTATGTCAGCACACAAATCCATGCACACCGCTGTGGCTGTGGCCCCAGACATCCCCAGGCCTTGGCAGGAACACGCAACATGACACACAATTTGAATCTTCAGCTCAGAGCCCTCCAGAGACGTGAAGTCCGATTCCACTGTTAATTATCGTCAATATCAAACTGCTCGAGTTCTTCCAGTGAGCTGCTAAGAATTGACCCCCTAACCTCTCTGAATTAGTCACTTAATAAATGTTTACAGATGGACCTGTGTGCCAGTCTCGATCACAAATTAAACAAAGCTTCAGCTTCTTCAGAGACTCAGCAGATATGTTCAAAAACATTCTCCTCCATCCAGAGATTTCTTCTTGCCTTGCCTGAATCTCATTGCGCTCTGTTTGAGTTTTCTCCTCCCTCTGTTGCTCTCTGACTGTTTGTAACCCTCCCCCTGCTGTCATAACAAGGGCGGTTTAGCACATGAACCGTGGAGAGGGAGAAGTTCATCAGCAAATGGCTCCCTAAAACCCAATCTCATTTATATGCAGATGAAATAAACATTGATGCGTTGCCACACGTGTTGCGCTTTCTCTAATTGAGGCCAGCCCTTCTGTGTCAATTTAGCAACGTATGACTATTGATAAGAGGCGTGTTTGATGATGGGTCTTGCTGCAGGCAAGACAAAGCGAGAGCAGGTTCTTTGGCAACTACCCTGGCCACTTAACCTCCTCGCAAAACATGAGAAATACAATAAAGTTAAACGATTAAAGATAACATGAAAAGGTTTAATTGAGCTGCTGATTCTAAGATTATCCTCCTGCTGCTTCACAAATGGATCTTGGAGTTGTTCTCTTGGAAAGGTTTAGTTTGGCTGGCCATTCCTGGAAGGGTTCTCCATTCTTCCTCGTTTCCTTCCTCTGAACAACTGCTCTCACTGAAGTTCACAGTAGCCCTACGATTACACAAACTCCACTAAAATCCAGGCCTGATGTTGGAATATTCCCTCCTTTTGGTAAAAAGCATAAAGCAATAGGTAAGCCATCACTTTCTGCATGAGAGGCTTCCATTAACCTCATCAGAGAGATTAAGATTGGGTTAAAGGAAAAGTCTGGTCACGTTCAGAATTCAAACTTTTTAAAGTACTTTAAAATGAAATTATTACATACTTTTCAATAAATAATAAGTGTTTTTAATTGAGAGTAATTTTCATTTGAATGTGCTTTACTGGAGGCATCCATGTTTGTCAAAGAACACTACTGCCACCTACTGGTTTGTGACGTCACGGTGCGGTATCGGCTGTTGATCAAGTCCCAGTGCTGTATCTGGTGTTTGTCACAACACGCTATTATCCAAGTCATCTTGAAAACATTCTTCTTCCAAATGTTGGCTACATATTACGTGTTTTTTCTCTGGCCAGAAGTTCGATGGCAAATCCTCCCTCTTCAAGTTGGCAATCCAACGACAAAAAGGTGAAATATTTTTTTTTTTCACTTTTACCCAATATATTCCAACATCCAGCTGCTATGCACGTGGGCATTGTCAGTTTCACTATAGCTCTGGTGAATTTCAATGGTGAAGTCCTCTGGAAATCTTCAATAATTGTTGTTGATTGCAGATGTGTCTAGTAGTTCCCATTGATTTAGCTTGTAAAGCGGGGAGAATGGCGCTAGGCTTACCGCACCGTGACGTCACTGCCAGGAGATGGCAGGAGGGAAGGGCTACTGTATTTGGGCAAAAATGGCCGCTCTCAGACTCGATAGTGACGAAAATTATTTTTATTTTTCTACTGATTAACACCAAATTCATTAAATCACAGCGAGCGGTGAAAGTATTAGTTTTAGGTATAGATAATGATCCATTGATTATTCCTTGCTGACCGGACTTTTCCTTTAAAGCACAGAGCTTTTTCTTCCTTTAAATGCTGGAAAGCCTGGTAGCCTTTTTTTTTAAGGCAGCTTACTGGAAATGTGCAAAGATGGGGGACAGGAAGCAATGATTAAATATACAGGTGCTGGTCATAAAATTAGAATATCATGAAAAAGTAGATTGATTTCAGTAATTCCATTTAAAAAGTGAAACTTGTATATTATATTCATACATTACATACAAACTCATATATTTCAGATGTTTATTTTGTTTAATTTTGATGATTACAAATGACAACAAATGAAAATCTCAAATTCATCATATCAGAAAATTAGAATATTACTGAAGACCAATAAAAACAAAGGATTTATAGAAATGTTGGCCAACTGAAAAGTATGAACATGAAAAGTATGAGCATGTACAGCACTCAGTATTTAGTTGGGCCTCCTTTGGCCTGTATTACTGCAGCAATGCGGCGTGGCATGGAGTCGATCAGTCTGTGGCACTGCTCAGGTGTTATGATAGCCCAGGTTGCTCTAATAGTGGCTTTTAGCTCTTCTGAATTGTTGGGTCTGGTGTATTGCATCTTCTTCTTCACAATACCCCATAGATTTTCTATGGGGTTAAGGTCAGGAGAGTTTGCTGGCCAATTAAGAACAGGGATACCATGGTCCTTCAACCAGGTACTGGTAGCTTTGGCACTGTGTGCAGGTGCCAAGTCCTGTTGGAAAATGAAATCTGCATCTCCAAAAAGTTGGTCAGCTGCAGGAAGCATGAAGTGCTCTAAAACTTCCTGGTATGTGGCTGCGTTGACCCTGGACCTCAGAAAACACAATGGACCAACACCAGCAGATGACATGGCACCCCAAACCATCACTGACTGTGGAAACTTTACACTGGACTTCAAGCAACGTGGATGAAGTGCCTCTCTTCTTTTCCTCCAGACTCTGGGACCTTGATTTCCAAAGGAAATGCAAAATTTACTTTCATCAGAGAACATGACTTTGGACCACTCACCAGCAGTCCAGTCCTGTTTCTCTTTAGACGCTTCTGACGCTGTCTGTGGTTCAAGAGTGGCTTGACACAAGGAATGCGACAGCAGAAACCCATGTCTTTCATACGTCTGTGTGTGGTGGTTCTTGAAGCACTCACTCCAGCTGCAGTCCACTCTTTGTGAATCTCCCCCACATTTTTGAAGGGGTTTTGTTTCACAATCCTCTCCAGGGTGCGGTTATCTCTCTTGCTTGTACACTTTTTTCGACCACATGTTTTCCTTCCCTTCGCCTCTCTATTAATGTGCTTGGACACTGAGCTCTGTGAACAGCCAGCCTCTTTAGCGATGACCTTTTGTGTCTTGCCCTCCTTGTGCAAGGTGTCGATGGTCGTCTTTTGGACAACTGTCAAGTCAGCAGTCTTCCCCATGATTGTGTAGCCTATAGAACTAGACTGAAAGACCATTTAAAGGCTTTTGCAGGTGGTTTGAGTTAATTAGCTGATTAGAGTGTGGCACCAGGGGCCATCAATTTTGAACCTTTTCACAATATTCTAATTTTCTGATATGATGAATTTGAGATTTTCATTTGTTGTCATTTGTAATCATCAAAATTAAACAAAATAAACATCTGAAATATATGAGTTTGTATGTAATGTATGAATATAATATACAAGTTTCACTTTTTAAATGGAATTACTGAAATCAATCTACTTTTTCATGATATTCTAATTTTATGACCAGCACCTGTAAGTGTCAGAATCCAGAGAAACAAACTCCGACACTACAGAACTTTCACTGGTATCACCTTAAAAGGATTTTAAACCAAGAAGATCAATATCAGACCTAAGCGGCTTCGAAAAATCTCAGGATAACTTAATAAGTGACCTTGACTTGTCCTAGCTCTGGCTTTTAGTTGTTGGAGTGTAAAGAACAGCAAGTACTGATTACAATACTTATGAGGCTTCAAATTGGACCTCACAACCGACTTTTGAATGATCATACTTCAGATGGTGCAGAAATCTGGTTTACAAATATTTAGCTATTCTTTGTTTGATTGTTTATACTCGGGTTGTATAAACAATCTAGGGTTGACATCATGGGGGGCAGATTGATTTTAAAATTTTATTTCAGTTTAACATGGGAAAAAAGTCAGAATTCTGACTTTAATCTCAGAATTCTGACTTTTTTTCTCAGAATTCTGACTTTTTTCTCAGAAATCTGAATTTTTTCTCAGAATTTTGGTTCTTAATGTAGATGGGCACCATGAAGGAAGAGATGTGGAGCACTCAGCTTCACTGACAAAGATGTGAGTTTTTTGAGGTGGCCAGTGACACATTGGTGGAAAATGATGGAATTAGGCAACTTTTTACGTGCCCGAGGGGTCCCCTCATTAATGGAGGAGCAGAAGGTCATTAAAACAAGAAAGCTAGTCTCTAAAACAGAAATGGCTATGGCTGGATGCTAACATGTTTGTTAGCTGTCAGAATTCTGAGAAAAAAAGTCAGAATTCTGAGACAAAAGTCAGAATTCCGAGATTAAAGTCAGAATTCTGAGACAAAAGTCAGAATTTCGAGATTAAAGTCAGAATTCTGAGAAAAAGCCAGAATTCCGAGATTAAAGTACTGTTTTCCCATACTAAACTGAAATAAAATGTAAGAATCAGTTAACTTTTTTTTTTTTCCAGTGGCCCTAATCATCTTCCGTACAGAATCTATAAAACAGAGGCATTATTATTTTTCAGTAAATTTGGTTTTCATAGGCATAGGTGGAGTACAACTTTGCTACTTCTGTTATTTACTGTTCTTTCTCAAATAAAATGCGTATTTTCAAATTTGAAACATTTTCTAGCCTGTAAGGTTAAAAAAAATAAACCAATGAATCGATTTGAATCATATGGTGTTGTATTCTTGAGTATTGAAAAAAATTGAATCGTGGGGTCAGGAAATTGATAATAAATCGAATCACCATGATGGGTGTGATCTACACCCTTCATTTCTAGCGCTTAACTTTGATACTTATACTTCAATTGTTCCCGAGTTACCAAAACAAAGCATACTGATAGCCATACTAAGTCACCTCTGAAGGATTTGTGCAAATGCAGCACGACATGGATTATTCTATCGCGCTTATTATTTTGTAAAAACAATGTTATTTTAACGCTGCAGCTCTATGTAGAAATGCTAACTATTTCTATTGGAAAACTAATTTTCTAAAAAGAAAAAAAAGTTAATATACTTCAGGAGAGAGATTTATAGGGACTCAGTCTGACGGCTTAAATTAATGAAATGAACCGATGTTTACACAATTATGAACCAACTTTAAAGTGACATGGCTTAATTGATTATCACAGAGAAGAATAGCTTTGACATTAAGCTTTATTTGAAAGGTTCATTTTGATTACAACCTTCTTAAAATCTAATTACCCAGCTGTGTCAGTGATGCCCAAATGTAGAGGACGATTATGCAGTTGATCAAATCAGCAACAACCTGCAAGTGACTGAATTAGCAGCAGGAACATTGTCAAGCACACAACAATTAAGCTCAGAGCTAATGACAATGTGTTTCAAGTGGCGGTGGTGGGGGGGGGGGGGGGGGGGGGGGGCTTTTTTTCAGACACTTTCAGAGGTTTCACACACACAATCATGGTAGATGGATTCAATCTTTCATTTCCTGTGCAAGTTAGCACCTACAGCTCCACCATCATTGATGGCTTCTGCAATCAGTTACAGTCGACATTAATTTATTATTAACCCTGACAGAATTTTCCAGAAATTTGCATTTTTGGCTCCCTGTAGCTGAAGTTTGCAGAGTAGTTACAAAGCATAAAACTCAGTGTTAGGAGAAGTTTAGATAGGCAATCCACCTCATTTTACATATGTATACTTCAGACAGTTGTCAACCACTGGAGGAAAATGTGGGAATAGAAGGACTAACGGCAAGAATCCCCAAATATTTCAGAAAAAACTTTAATAATAGGATTAAATCCAAAGTTCTGCAACATTATTTTAGAAGCAGTGTTAGAAATATTTTATTTATACTCCGTTTGTGTTTCATGGGTTGTGTACTAATGAACTATTATGATGTATAATGTGTGATTTATCGTTTATTAATGCTAAAGATCGTTTCAGATAAAGGTCATGCAACGGACGGGTTGTTAAAGAGGCCTGAACATCCTCTATCACATGTTTCTTCTAACCATGTGTTCTTGGAACAATTCAGTTGTAAAACAACCACATGCTTTGTTTTAACCTATGTGCTGAGGTTTAAAGTAAGATCATTGTGTTTCCCTTTCCCTTAGTTAAACCTCAGCTGGTGTAATTAGGGATATCCCCTGACTTCAATAAATAGTGAGGAGAAAGCTGAAGTGGGTTGGAGATTTGTAAACTCCACAGTCTCTTCCTACTCTCCTCGCGAGTAAACTAAATTAATTGTCTCTGTGCCTTCTTTCTTTCCCTGTATGTATGATGTTTTAGGTGCTTAGACCTGACACACAGTAACAACATAACCCATTACTAAAGGGATTCCTTACCTGCTTGATCACTTACAGCAACAAGCACCATGTCGGACGACAACTTAAGCACTGGAAAAAAATCGAGTCATTTTTTCTTAAAATAAGTGCATTTTTTTCTTGGATTGAGGAGGTAAAAGAGACATTTTGTCAATGGAACAAGAAGATTTGATTTTAAAATAAGAAAACACAACTGCATTGCTTATTTCTACTGCATATTATCTAATTATCTAATTTTAAGAGTAAAAATACTCATTCCATTGGCAAACTCTCATTTACCTACTCAATTTAAGGGTAAATACACTTCATTTAAGAAATATTTACTTATTTCTAGATCGTTTTTACAGTGAGGAGCTACTGTTTATTTAAGTCTAAGTTTCATGTTGACTTCCATCTATTTTTTCATGCAAACCGACTGTAGTAAAGCAAAAAAAAAAAAAAAACTAAAGTTACTACAAACAAAATCTGTAGCATGCATCTACAGCAAGCCACTGACAGGTTGTTTTTATTTAATAAGTCCAACAAGCCCTGAATATTTTTGGAAAATGCGCTATCAGTAAACAAGCGATCTAGAAATAACAAAAAAATTCCTTAAATTAAGCGTTTTTACCCTTAATTTGAGCAGGTAAATGAGATAATTTGCCAATGGAATGAGTATTTTTCCTCTTAAAATAAGATAATTAGATAATATGCACTTGAAATAAGACAACGCAATTGTGTTTTCTTATTTTAAGTGTAAATTGTCTTGTTCCATTGACAAAATGTATCTTTTACCTCCTTAATCCAAGAACAAATGTACTTATTTTAAGAAAAAAATACTTTTTTCCAGTGTAAGCAATTCAGTGCTACACAGCAACTGTTGCTGCTGCATGTTAGGTCTCACCCACTCCTTGGTAATGATCTATATTTTTCATATCAAGCTATAAACATGACCTGTAATGTTTTCTAACCTGGTCTGGAGGAAATAAGCAATTTCAGCATCAGTTTTTATTTCCAAATCCAGCTGAAGTTCCCTCAATGAGTTGAATAAAAAATATATTCGAAGCCAAAAATTTGGCTTCTGGTATATTTTGGTTGTTTGCTGCCTGAAGAAGAATCCATTGCCATCTCTGGCAGCGTTTGAAACAACCGCTTTGTCTACTGCTAGTGAAACAATCGCAGCCTTCTGTAAGAAAGCTGTCAGGGATGCGCATGAAGGGTCAGTCCCACAGCCGTAGACAATGAGCTAGAATTCATTGCACAACATTTAGTAAAACACTGAATGCAATGAGATACGTGGGTGGGCTTGTTGGTTGGTTGGTTTTTAATATTTCATCATATTAAAAACTGGGCATGCATGTTTCCCATTTTCACTATTTCTGCCCCTTGTTCCTCTAAGATGGCCAAATCTGCACACAGAGCCCAATTTGTTGGGTTGCCAGCAAAGATAGTCTTAAAATCTAATAAAACTGGCAAATGTTTTTCAAGTTGAGACAGTTAATGCTGACAGACTCCTACCAAAGAAAACTGAATACACAAATGAAGTCAACTGTTGTGGAATCCAACAATCTACGCAAACAATAAGAGATTTAACTGTGCAAAATCATTGACACTTAAAACAATGATATAAACCACCTCAGATCAACCAACTACAGTAGTCAAAAAGGACTGTAATGCTGAGGATTTAGTCCTGTTGGGTCTGCTGTGAGCTGTGCAGGCAAGAAGCCTGCCACTGCAAAAACAATCCAGAAATAAGTAAAAAATTGCTTAAATTAAGTATATTTAGCCTTAATTTGAGCAGGTAAATAAGATGATTTGCCAATGGAATGAGTATTTTCACTCTTAAAATAAGATAGTTAGATAATATTTACTTGAAATAAGAAGATAAAATTGTTTTTTCTTATTTTAAAAGGAAATTGTCTTGTTCCATTGGCAAAGTGTCTTACTTACCTCCTCAAATCAAGGAAAAACACACTTATTTTAAGAAAAAATAACTTATTGAGATTTCTATTTTTTGCAGTGCATGCAGCCTGAGTACTATTTCAAGCTTCAGTGAGCAGGGCAGAACAGAGAGGCAGGCCAACAAAGGGCTGACAGGACCAACCTAGCCCTGTTAAACTCTGCACACTTACTCCATACACACAGCCGCACAAAGGGCTTCCAGTGCAGTTCAAACAAAGAGGAATGCTTCGTAATGAGGGAGGCACATACTGCACATAAAGGAGAAATGGATCTAATGGATTTCCATTTAAAGTATAAAAGGGACAACTATCAATGACAAAAACTAGATAACATAGTTTACAGAGTAAAAGAGAGATAAACCCGGAATTAAAAGTCAGCTTAAAAGGGCTTAAGCAAAATCTAAACGCAACTTGACTTTTAGGTCACATAACAGCATTTTCAATCTGTCATCAGCGGACTCTACGTCCTGCTGCATCATTAACTAACCATCTGTTGTTAACCATCGACTCACTGACTCACAGGCTGCCTTACAAATGGCTCTTTGGCTCCTGATTGATTGTCAAGAGGGATGTCATCTCATTTCACCTCATTAAAAGAAAACCAATCATGTAACATTAGAGTGAATGTCAATGACACATGCTTGCAGAGGCACCGCAGATGGAAGACAAGTGACCCTAGCAATTTGCTACAATAGCGATGATTGCCTTTTATTTATGAATACAGAAGAAATAAACCCAAAACACATCAGGCGGTGACATCTAATGGAGTTCTGAAACCATAAAATGCCGTAAAAGGTCAATACAGGCAGAAACAGAAACAAGCGCAGAGGGAAAATAAGATTTTACTACTTTACAATCACTTCCAACAAGGTCAGAAATGTAAAAAAGCTTGTTGTGAAGAACAGGAAATATCTTCTTCCCGTTAGTGGAGTTGCTTTGCTTGCATGTTACTGAGAAGCTTTCTGCAAATGGCTACCCTTCATGTGTATACAAAGAAGAAAAGACACAGTGAGTCCCCCCAAAAAATGACACATTTTTATTAGCAGACTTCAAAATAAAGTACATGTATATCCGCCACCTCATCAACTACTTCAAGCTTTCAGCAAGCTGAGGTGAGGGAAACTAGCCTCGTGAGACCATCCTGATCTCGCGAGCTTTCAAGGTTTCACTCGCAGATCAGTCTGGAGACTCTCCGTTGAAGAAAATTTGGAGCCGTTCACCAAACGAACGTCCAATCAGCGTTGGCTTTGAGGCGGGTTGAGGTGTGACGCAACGAGCAACGCGACAGTTCAGTCTAAAGAACATGGCGGCTTCAGCCGATGAAACTAGCGTTAGCGTGGCTATCGAGCAAGTTTTATCGGAATTACAGAGTATTTCTTCACTGAAAGAAGAGCAAAACACTGCTCTGGAGGCTTTTCTCAGAGGAAAAGATGTTTTTGCTCTTCTCTCGACTGGTTTCAGTAAGAGTTTGATCTATCAATTGGCTCCTCTTCGTCGACGCTCTGTTACGTCATATTCTTCGTTGATCTGATTGGTTTATTTGGCCCGTCTATCACCAACATAGGCCAATCAGCCAACCAGTATTTTCGCCCCTTCCCAAAAAAGCCTTCTCAGTTAATAAAGATGTGACATTCTGGTTTTCCAGCAGTTCCTGGCAGGTTTCAGAATTTGTCCTCTTCAAAAAGAAATTAAGCTTATCAATCTGGGATAGATAAGGTACTAATTGTATACTCTTTACCAGGCTTCATCAACGTTCAGTGTCCTGCTTCCACACCTAAAACTGTTAAATTACTTCCTGTTAATGACCTTATTTGACTCAAATATTTTGAAGCAGAGACATGTAAAAAGGTGCAAAATATCGGACCTCAAGGACTCTAAATGAGGAAACTTGCTTTACAGAATTAGATGCCGAGAAATAAAGAGCCTAGAGTAAAGTGTTTGCAACAGTTTGATTGGGATGTGAAGAAGAACTTCTTACAAAAAGTTCAAATGCAAGAAAAACAAATCTTCATTCGTCAAATCTCTGTTGATTAAAGGACTTGTAAACACACACTGATAAACCACTTTTTATGAAACATCTGTTCCATTGTTTTTTAAAGTCATAGGGAAGCGGCTGTTCCAACCGTTGCATTTCCGAATTCACCCGAGTAGTGCCTGACTTTACACGAGTGAATAAAGTAAATGTGATTGGTCGATTATCAAGGAGGCTGGATTGTTGTGGCGGAAGGTTCGCAAGCAAGTTTGGTTGTGGCCGGTTTGTCGGAAGCATCTTGCTAACCAGTTAGCAACTTAGTGCTAGCAGGTTCCCAATGGGAAATTCCATTGGGACCAAGTAGCACTAAATTGGTGATTTAGAAACGACACTGTCAAGGAACGCTATGGACAGCGGAAACATGCAAGAGGAGGAGAGTTTAGTGTCGGAGGTCGTGGATGAGTCTCCTCCGTCATCCATTTTTTATTTAGAGGAGGAAAGCGGGGACGAAGATGTTGTGGAAGAGGACGCCAGGGCGGCAGAAGCTTGGTTTGGTGTAGAAGGCTTCCAGCCGTACATGTTTGAGCCCTTGCCTCGCAACGCTGCTAGTTCTGTTAGCTCTACGCCTGCCGAAGACACAGACGTCCATCCCCGTGAACACTGGGACGCAACTCAATGGGAAAGGAAATTATTCATATTTCAATGACATATGAATCAAGATGCTATGAGCGAAAAAATTGATTGACGGATGACCCTGACGTATAACTAACTGGCCTGCATAAAATAACGAGAACCCACCCAACACCCCCCAAAAGGATTTTTTATTTTTTTAAATAGAATTTTCAAAATTTTGGGACAATATAGTCTAAGAAAGAGTACATTTATATTAGGGGTGGAATCCACGGTTCGGTTCGGTTCAAGGTTTCGTGCTCACGGTTTTCGGTTCAGTATATGTTGATTGTTAGCCTGACATGTTGGTCGTGTTGCTGTTAGCATAAACAAAACGTGTTGCACAATGCTTGCACACTGTTTTTATCCACAACTTTCTTTCCGCCGTCATCGTAGGTCATTCTAAGTGCAAAGTGGTCCCATACAGCAGACCTATAAAATGCTGCTGGCGCGTCTTCCAACTCCTGTTCTTTCCCACTCGCCATACCCACACAATTCTCCACAACAACTGATTTCTTTTCCTGCTACACCCGGCTACGCTGCTTCTTCTTCTTGTTTACTACTGGTGGTTGGCTTTGGTCGCAGTACCGCCACCTTCTGCTCTGGAGTGTAAACGCTTCGCCTATGAGAAAAAGGAGTAGCGCATGAACCGAACACAACACACGCGAATCGAACCGAGACAGTCGAACCGAACGGTTTTCATAAACCGTTCCATCCCTAATTTATATACATGTTTAGCCAGAATGATTTGACATTTAAATATGATTTCCCTACGATTTTAACATGAATTGGAAATTGACCAATCACATAACGGGTGTTCTAGCATTTCAGAAAGGGTTCATCTGTCGGACCATCACTTGGGCTTAGGACAGGGATCCAAAAAGTGGGAAGGATTCAGGGATAAGACTGTCAAACATAATCTTAAATAAAAATTGTGAAAGATCAATAACACAGCAAACTGAAATCACCAGAAACAGACTTCATGAGCGAGACAAATAGTTAACCGGAAGCCAACGGCTTTTAAAGTCACCTGATTTCAATCCAGTGCACTTTGGGATGCGATTGAACGGTAGAGACCTGTTGGATGTCGTTTCCAGCTGGTTGAATCATTGAGGGAAAGAATTAAGGAAGTTCTGAAAGCAAAGCCTCAAAACGTGTCTAAATAATAAACGGTGCAGTGTGGTAGTTCTTTACTGCATTAACACATTAATCAACTCCTTTTTGTTGTGCTGACCAAATGTTAACACCAACAGTTATTTTATAACTACAAAATATAAATTTTGATGTTTTCCTTGTAAGATGTGCATTGAAAAAACCTCCCTTGGCATAAAAAAGCCTCAATGTCACATTAAAGGACATTATTCAAGCTTTAGAGGTTTCATCTGTTCTTTATGCAATTCTTCTAAGGGTTACAGCAGCAGCTTCAGGAGATGTTAGTTTGTTGGAACACTAAGGGATAGACACAGTAAGACCTACTTTATTTCCAAGGAATTGATGAAGCCACTACTGCATCCATTTATAGCAACCAATCAGATTCCAATACCAGGCGCCGGGCCACGAGATCAAACATTTATGTGAGACCGAGAGTTTAAAGCGCGAACCACTCTTCCTCTTTGATTTGTTCATTGGCCACTGACAGAGGAGGCGAAGCAATTCCTCTGCACCGTGTTTCATGTCCCATTTCATGCTTTTAGGGGGGAAAGCTATTTTTGCATGCAGGTGTGTGTCTCTGTTAAAGGAGGCTGGGTAAGCAAGAGAAACAGAAAGTGTGTCAGTGAGTTTTGTGTGTTCAGTGTTTATGTCACATTTGTGTCTTCCTGTGGGAGGCATGGAGGGGAGGTGCATTAGCTTTCAGCTTGAGGCTGCCATTTATAGGGAGTTTGGATGAGATTCAGCAGGGGAGATTCATCTCAACACTTGAGAATAGTGAAGCTTGTGGCATCATTTAGAGCACATTCTCCATTTTTCCACATTGTGTCACTTTACCACAAACCTTAATTTACAGTTCAATTCAATTCAGTTTATTTATATAGCGCCAATTTACAACACATGTCATCTCAAGGCACTTAACCGTTCAACCAGATCATCCAGTCAAATTGATTCAAAGTTTTCTATCTAAGGAAAACCAGTTGATTACAGTGACTCAAATTCAATCCCTCACAGTAAGCATGCTTGTAGCGACAGTGGAGAGGAAAAACTCCCTTTTAACAGGAAGAAACCTCCAGCAGAACCAGGCTCAGTGTGAGCGGCCATCTGCTGAGGCCGACTGGGGTTCAAGGAGACAGAAGCAGACGTAGAAAAAGAAGCATAGATACAAAAGGAAACTGTAAAAGGCGGCCCCGTCCAGGAAACACACAGCCAGGCAGACGAGCTCTGAGCCAGCTCCCATGTCAGAGGATGAAGAGAGCACATCCAGTTAGTCAGTCAGAGAAACAGGACTACACTGGAAAACAGGTCGATTTCCAGCATCTATTTTTACTCTATGTTGGTTTCATGTTCCAGACAATTAAAGGCATCAGTTATTTATTTTTATTTATTTTTTAATCGCTGCTTATTATACCGAACACACATGGCAGCATTATGCTGTGGGAATGCTACTTTACCTAAAGGAGAAAAGCTGCTTAAAACAAGGCTGAATCATCAAATGCAGGAATGGCCTAGTCAAAGTTCTGCTTTAAATCAAATTCAGAATAATAGACTAATACTTCATAACTAGATGCCACTTTGAGTTAGTTTATATTATCTCTCAACGTATGAAAATAACCCAAAGCATGCAAATACTTGTTCCTGGGATTGTTTATCAGTACAATGTTAGGTTTATTCTTTATACATCATGTGCATTGTTATTCCGTTAACCAGATTACACAGAGTAGAAGGCCTTCCTTCACATTGTGGATGTCACTGTGTGTACGGTCATCTAAATAGGACAGTCTTCTTGTCTTTTAAAGATACACAGGATATGGGCACATCTTGGAGCCGGTCTGATAGAGGAGAGCTATCTGTAATTCTTGGGCATAGAGGCGAGATGCATGAAGTTCAAGACATAGATGGCGTGTCGGTTTCTGATACTGTTAGGCTCTAATGAACTATTATGATGTATAATGTGTGATTCATCTTTTATTAACTCTTGCTTAAGATTGTTCCAGATCAAGGTCATGCAACAGACGGGTTGTGAACATCCTCTATCACATGTTTCTTCTAAACATGTGTTCTTGGAACAATTCAATTGTAAAACAACCACATGCTTTGTTTTAACATATGTGCTGAGGTTTAAAGTAAGATCCTTTTGTTTCCCTTCCGCTTAGTTAAACCTCAGCTGATGTAATTAGGGACATCCCCTTTTCTTCAATAAATAGCAAGGAGAAAGCTGAAGACTGCAGAGTTGGGTGGAGATTGTAAACTCTGCAGTCTCTTCCTACTAGGGCTGGGTATTGTTAAAAAAATTTCGGTTCCGGTACCAATACCGATACCTTCACTTCGATACCGGTTCCTGAACGATACTTTTTTCGATACCAGTTTTATAATATCAATTCGAAAAAAAAAGAAAATTACACAACATAAAAAAGTACAAATCTTGAGTTTTATTTTAAGCTCTGTTTTTCCATTTACATTTTTCCTCTTACATAAAAAAATAATTCAGTGTCTAATATTCACTGTTACATTGTGAGGACCTTTTTACTTAGCAGTTTTCCTTTAGAAAAATGACCATGTCTGACAAACAAGCCCGTTGAATGGGATCCTACTGACAGCGCACCGCTGGTATGGGGGGGGTCTGAGCGGCTCCGACAGAAATATTGAAGGCAGGATGAACTGACTGCACTGATTACGTTTTCAGGTGGATTTTCCCACTTAAAAACATAATAAAACTACTTTATTCCCACTGATCACAGCAAATATAGCTGCAAGGCAAATAAAGGATAGAGTAGCTCCGCCCAACGCGCGTCTGACCCACTTTGCGACCGCGCAGCCAGAGCAGCAAAGCTTCTTCAGCAGCGCGTCAGAAGCTGGTACAAGCAGCAAAAATGAAGCAGCAGACGAGATTTTGCTGCTCTTGCTGCGTCCAGTTTGAAAGCAGCATGATTCACTCCGCTCTGGCTTTGCTCTGCCCACGGGCTGCTGAGAGGAGGATGGTCGCGCTGGCTGCGGTCCGCTCTTCTTGCAGTCAAACACAGAGCGACTTTCTGCTCTTAAATTATTTCCGTGCACGATGTATTGCATTGTGCACTATTAGCATCAGTCTTAATAAAGTGAAGCCGCACTTTTGACCTGGGGGGCATTTTAAAGGGGTTCCGCGACGCTGCAACCAGTTCACAAAAGATACACATGAACCCTGGCTGTAGGCGTGACCACCTGTGTATTTTTCCTGGATGACGCAATCACCTTAAGTGTTCCAGCCAATCACCGAAACTTGGTACCGAAAGACGAGGCATGTTTCGATACTCTGTAGAACCGAAGCATTTCGGTCGGTACCATAAAAGTACCGAAGTTCGGTACCCAGCCCTACTTCCTACTCTCCTCGATTAACTAAATTAATTGTCTCTGTGCCTTCTTTCTTTCCCTGTATGTATGTATGATGTTTTCGGTGCTTAGACCTGACAGATACGGAAAGCTAAACATCCACATGATGCAACACAGAGACTCATGAGGTATAAGAAGCAGGAGATGACCTCGTTCGGGGCTCAATCTTTGCCGGACGCTCGCGGACGTGGTTTTTGAGCCCACGGCTGTGCAAGCTCCAAGCATTTTTCTCTGTCCTGTAACGACCTGATCTGGAATAAACTCTGTTACTTTTTACTCCTGTTTTTATAGTCCTTTTTACATGGTTTTACCCATTTTTAGATAACTTAACAGAAGGATGTAACAGTTCAATAATATAATCAATTAACTACCTCCAAATTACATCTGAACTACATCTTCAATCAAAATCACATTTTCTATATTTCTACATTTGCAGGAAATGATTCATAGCAGCTTCCTATCAGCTATGATAACAAATAGAGAGCATTGCTGGATGAGATGCACAACTTTTTCAAGTATTAGCTTTGATATAAAACATTCAACAGAGTGCATATTCCCCAACTCAAAAACATCCTCCATCCAAAAAGCAGTTATCTAAAAATGGCACCAGAAGGAATGGATTCATGGACTGAACACAGCCAGAGATACAAAGCACACAATATGGGATCTGAATCTTGGGGCATAAAAATGAAGACAAGGGTAGGAGACTGAGGAGTAAACAGACTTTAAATCAAAGGAACGGAAAAAATAGACCAATACATTTTTTTAGGCAGAGCATTGTTTGAATATAGAGCAGAAAACCCCCAGATTCAAACTTTATGAAAAAAAAAAAAAGCGTTTAATCTGGATCTATAAAACAGCAAATCACAGTTGGTAAATTTGTGCCAGTCAGTAAAAAAAAAAAAAAGCAATCTTATTCAGCCACCGTGTGTCAATTTCTCATTATAAACGGCTTGCCTATCAAGGTCGGCGCTGCAGACAATTTTCTATGCAGCAAGTTGAATTTTTTTTTGTTTTTTATAGCTGATAAATGGGGCAAATTTCAAACTATAACCTCCAAAACAAATCAATTTAACTATCTGGCCTGAACATGAAAATAAGAGAGCAAATATGTCCATGGCGGACATCCACCTTCTACTGGAGAGATACTCCTGGATATCTTTAATTATTCAACAGCTCTGAAAGTGGGGTCTTTATTGAGTAAAGCAGAGCAAATGTGATAATGCAATGCTTTCCTTTTATCTCAGAAAAGATCAGAAAGTTATCATAGGCAAAGAAAGACTAATATTTAGGGATTTCATAGCATTAAACAATGAAATTATAATAAACTCCAATGGAACTTTGCTTTGAGAAACCTGATAAGGCTTCTACTACTGCAGGGATTCATTTAAACGTTTTCCTAATATCTTCAGGTATACAGTTGGGGTCACAGCTTAGAGCTCACTCGTGCACGAATGTCATACATCATTAATTTTGGTGCTTAGTGAAGCATTTTAAAATTGATTATTCCAGGTTGATAAGAGAGCATCATTTCTCTAAGGTTTCAGAGAGACGAAATGATGCATACATATTTTTATTAATCAAAGTGTTTTTATCAATCTTCCATATTCAAACAACAGACATCCCATTCAGCAGGCTCAAAATTTACATCACAAAAACAGGTGAAAAAACAGACAGACTAGCAACAACACAGATCCTACTTCAGTTCCAAACTCTTTTAGGTTGAAACCAAAGACATAAATTGGAATGACATTAATTAACACACTGATAGTACAGGGTTCCTACAGCATAAGGCAAGTTAAATTTAAGACTTTTACTTTGCAGCTATTTTTCTTAGTATGTTTGATTTGGTGATAAGTGGAGGATTTACAGAGACAAGGGTGGAAAAAAATTGAGAAATACCGGCTGTTTCTCGGTAACTCGATTTTGACGCTTTGTTTCGCGCTTTGCATGTGCGACTCCACTGCCTTAATTCCCATCGTTCTGAGCTTGAATCACTTCTTGCACAAAATCCACTGAGCCTCATGTATGTTCCCTGGTTTTAGCCATGGAGAAAACTCTTGGCTGGAGACAATTTTGGTTACATTTACACTTGCTCATATTTTCCAGGCAAAAAGTTAATGGTGCATCTCCCAAATGCCCCGGCCGCAACAACGCTTTTATTGGTTCCACTATCGAGACGGAACCAATAATGGCGAGCCATAATTATAATTTTTTTTATAACAAAATAAATGTTTTATTAAGGGATGCACAATATAATCGGCCCCCTATCGGTATCGGCCTTAAAACTGAATATCGGACATCGGCCACGACACCGATTTTTAACCCGATATTTGATCAACTTCTGAGTTTCTAAAGTCTAAAAAAAATAATAAAAATACTACTTCTTCTTCTTCCTCAAAAACTTATTTTTTACAGACTTAAAAACTTCTGAAGACGAGGGAAAAAATATTGATACATTAAAATATCACAATATCTTCATATGCTGATATATTGCCATTTAAAAACACCATATCAGTCTCTTTTACTAATGAAATATTGATATATGTCATCGTTATGCTACGAAATCCCCCGAAAATTCACAAAATTTTGCCAATATTTTTATATGTTGATATATTGAAGCGGTATCGATCTATTTTACTAACAAAATCTCACAAGAATTTGCAAAATATCATGAGAGTTTGTAACAGAACGATGACATTTCACGAGATTTTGAAATCTCGTTTTTAAAAATCAATTTGATATCAGCATATGAAAATATATTTGAGTATATTATTTTTCAAAGTGTCAGAAATGGATAACAAAACTGCTATTTTCAATGACTGCTTATTTTTGTCCAGCTTTAACATCAGTATCGATATCGGTTATTGGCTACATGAGTTTTAAAATATCGGCATATCGGATATCGGCCAAAATCCCAATATCGTGCATTCCTAGTTTTATTTAGATTACAAAAATAAATCGTAATCAAAATAATGCTATTTATGATGCTAATTTAAGACATTTTAATACCAATCAAGGCCTTAGATTTATTTTGAAGAATTCAATGCCTTTTAAGACTTTTTAAGGACCCGCGGGAACCCTGTAGTAATTCTGGGAGGGACAAAGATGCCAGTTATGCTGAAGCAGATGGAAATTCTGATTCAAATTGGAAAAAAAAGGCCTTCCAGACTTTGAAATATGTCTTAGTATTGCCCTATAAAGTACATCTAAGGTGTTCCAATTTAAGATGTTCCTTTGTGAGTCGGCGGTGCTGCCTTTATATAAATAATTTATAAATATATAATAACAATGAAGACCATGCCATTGCTTTCCTTTGAGAAGTTGTTAATTGTTTTTCTTCTGGTGCCACACCAAAATGGCTCTCTTTTTTTTTTTTTTTTTTTTTTTTATAAATGGATGAAAAGGTTTTGAAGACTTTGACCCAGAATTCTTTAAGCCTGGGATGCAAACATATTTTTGTCCCATACCAAATCAGAATTCGAACACCCACCTAGTCAGCCTCAGGAAAATCTGGTGTATTTCTGGCTGGATGTTCAACCACTTCATTTGGCAGCGTTGGTAGAGTTCATTAAAACCGGCTGCCTGTAAAGGACCCAGATTTTAGACAAAAGTTCATCCATTTTAAATGGACCTGGGCCAAATCCAGAGGCTTAATGTTCGCCTGCTGCATTTATTCCAAAAACCTGCTTCCATTTGTGCTCAGGGACATTTTAATTTTTCAAAACGCACCTACTTCCAGGTTGTAACCATTTAATCTAAAGCGTCAACGAGAGATGAATAAAGTTTTTTCAAATGTTCAGGAATCAACAACACCTGAATTAGAGGAAATGCAAACTGCTGGATACAAATAAAAGATCCATGCAGACGTTCAGCTTTTAATAGACAAACCAATATGATTATTCTTCAACAGTTTGTGAAAAAATGGGTTAGTTCCAGAGAGTAACCCATATTAATGAGCTCTAACAATTACTGCAAAAATGGTAATAAACGGACATTTAAATATATCCCCCATGCGATAAAAACATTCCTATTGTGCCGCTATTGTGATATTACAATGAAACTGAAAGGGAAACGCTTTGATGTTTGCACCTAAGAGAACAATGATGGCTGAGTATATTTTTGGGTTTGAGGAGGAAGAGAAAAACAAATGCAAAACAGCAAAGAAGGTTTATTTTATTTTCCCCATACCAAAAATTAAAGAAAAAATGAGCAAACTTTGCTGCAAAACACTGACAAAGTGGCTGGTTAATATTTAGAGAAATAAGTAGTCTCATGTTTAAGTTAATTTAAATGGAAGTTGCATTGATATAAATATTCCACTATATAAGCATAAACGGGCAGATTATACTTCTGCAACCGCACACAACAAATGTCGCTTACGTCGCAAACCAGTTTTGCTGGTTTGTTTCTGCACCTTCGGTCTGGAGTTTCTAGGGATGCACAGCAGTTTCTGGCTAAGTTGCAAGGTGGTAACCTGACTCCACCAGATGGATTTGCTCCGCATATCCATCTGGAAACCTTCCGTTGAAATTATTTTGGGAAGGGGCGAAAATACTGGTTAGCTGATTGGCCTATGTTGGTGATAGACGGGCCAAATAAACCAATCAGATCAACGAAGCATATGATGTACTAACAGCTAAGCTATTCTTGCCGAAACCAGTCGGGAGAAGAGCAAAAACATCTTTTCCTCTGAGAAAAGCCTCCAGAGCAGCGTTTTGCTCTTCTTTCAGTGAAGAAATACTCTGTAATTCCGATAAAACTTGCTCGATAGCCACGCTAATGGGCCTTTCAGACAGGCTGCGACGACCGCACTGCTGCGCTGTGAAACCCATTCTTTTCAACGACTTGCACCGCGCCAGGGCGGTTTATCGCTGCGTCGAGCAAAGCGCAAGCACAGCGCAGCGCAGCGCACCGCTTCGCGAGCTCGCGCGCAGGCCAGGTCAAAGTTGAACTATGTTGAACTTTGATCGCGGCGCGCCGTGACGAATGCACGCGTGGCCAATAGAAACCATCGGCTGGAAAGACCAGGAAGCAAAATGGAGGAAAAGCTTATAAAACATGTGTGTCTGAATTCCCCGAACTATATGACACAAGTTTGCAATTTCTTTCACAAGCGGGAACTCCCCAAGCTGCTCTCTGGACCTGAGTGTTTCGTGCACCCACAGCCTCTTCTTTCTTGCTGCTCTTTTTCTTCGAACTAGCAGGGCTAGTGCTAGCGCTTGCTTCTTAGCACGGATCAGATACATATTTGCTGCTGACCAAAAGCTGGAACAACAAACAAATGACTAGACCCGGCAACCCAGCCGGCGCAGCGCAGCGCAAATGCGCTGAACCCCGCGGCCAGCGCAGCGCAAATCGCTTCCTATCTGAAAGGCCCATAACGCTAGTTTCATCGGCTGAAGCCGCCATGTTCTTTAGACTGAACTGTCGCGCTTCTCGTTGCGTCACACCTCAACCCGCCTCAAAGCCAATGCTGATTGGATGTTCGTTTGGTGAACGGCTCCAAATTTTCTTCAACGGAGAGTCTCCAGACTGATTAGCGAGTGAAATCTTGAAAGCTCGCGAGATCAGGATGGTCTCACGAGGCTTGCAAGGTGGAGCCTATTCGAGAACTCGAAAGAACTTCGGTGGCACCGGCGGGAGTGTTTATCTTCCAAAACAACAAGTCTGCAAGACATCGTAGTCAGGGAGATGGATCTAGAGTTGCTAGACATTGAAGAGGAAGAGGTTCTGTTAATGGAGTTGGCAAAAAGACCGATTAACCTTTCGTCGTAGTCGTTCGTTGCAGTTGTTCTTTGGTTTTTAAAAATGGCGCACCTTGGTACCTAATCAAGGAGGACGACCACAAAGACAGCCGGAAAGGCATACCAAGGACCAATCACAGCTGCTTTTTATCTGCGCAGGTTTGCGACCGTCCGACGCGTAGTCAAGATTTTTTTTGAGGTGTGCAACAACGTTGCAGAGCCTCTGCGGGGGGGCATGGTCGCGCACAGAGACAGAGACAGATTTGACGGCTGCATAGGCTATGTGTCAGAAGCATAAATTGGCCTTAAGACTGATATTAGCTAATATAATCATTACTTTCATGCAAACACATGACAATTCCTTACCCTATGTTTTAGATTTGTCCATGTTTTTGGATCTATATCAATAACGGCTCTTTAGCTTCATAGATTTATTATCGTCTAATGCATGGCTGTATTGCACTTATGGAAATAAAACAAACAAATAGCCTGTTTTTTCTGGAGTCATTTACTTCTGCTCCCGTCTTGTGGGAACCATCTATTAATGCCTTCCAGTGGTGTGCTGTTTCTTTGCAGCTTAATAAGGAAACTCAAATATTATTGGAGATGTTTGTAAAATTAAGTCTGAATAAGAGAGAAAAAAAATCGCAGCATTTTTAAATCTTTATTAATCTCTAATTTACAACATGTAATGATTGAAGAGTGGAAATAAAAACAGAAAAGCAAACATTGAGCAAAAATACATCCAGATGATGAGCAAATCTCTTACTGCATCTCTATGTCTGCAGGCAGGCCTAATAAGAGCCTCTGAAATGTCTGTGCACCTGTAGCAACATAACTGTGGTGACAATAAGCAGGGCGGGGGGGATACGTTATGAAACCGCTCCTCTGGGAAGATGAGACGTCTATAAAGGAGCGAATTATTTACAAGCATGCATCTCAATCTGACTTGTAGACCCTAAACAGTCTCAGTTTCCTTTTGTGTCCAACTTGTCAGGTTCCATTACCTACAGCAAGTGTCTCCAGTTGTGCCTGTGACATCTGCAGCCTAATTAGCCACAAACAGCTGATGCCCAGCCGTCAGAGGCTCAGCTCTCGGCGGTGACGACACAATTAGTTCACAAATGAGCGGCTTATATCCGCAGCCTCGCAGCGCCTGATCATTCATCTCCCGCAGGAAGTAAAGCGAAGCTGGAAGACACTTGCTCAGCACCTAACACATTCAGTCAACCTCTGCTAAAGAAGTGTCGCCGTCTCTTATTGCATGAGGGAAGAAAGCATTTATATGTGATCTAAGAAGGTACGCAGAATAAAATCACAGAATGCACACTGATGTTCACTGTTAATAGAGCAGGTTAATGTTTAGATTTATGTTAAAGGAAAAGTCAGCAAGGATTAATCAATGGGTCATTATCTATCCCTAAAACTAATGTTTGCGTTGATTATATTATAGTAACCCCTCCCTCCAACCATCTTCCAGCAGTGACGTCACGGTGCAGTAAGCCTAGCGTCATTCTTCCCGCTTTACAAGCTAAATCAATGGGAACTACTAGACACATCTGCAATCAACAACAATTACCGTATTTTCACGACTATAAGGCGCACTTAAACGTCTTTTTTTTCCCTCAAAAGGTGCGGTGCGCCCTTTGGTGCGGTGCGCCTTATGTGTGTTGTAACTGCGACTTTTGAGACCACCTCATTGAGGAGATGATGAAAGAGTGGCTGAATGTAAGGAGACCAGGTGTTTTTTTTCCACTCATCAACATCGCTGTTAATATGTAACTCCATGCGTGCCCATCTCACAGCTGATGTGAAAAACATGGGGAAACAAATTAACCCTGTGCTCGCTGTTCAACCGCTCGACATCGGTGTGAACAGGACCCAGCAGGTGCAGCAGAAGCAGCGAGTTTACATGCAAAGTCAATGGTTGACGCGCGTATAGGTGCAGCAAAAGGTCCCGCAGCGCGTTTTGAGCAGCAGGAGCGTTTAAGCATCTGCCAACGCGCTGCTGCTGCTCGAGATGGAAAAATTGAAGTTTTGCTGCTGGACGCGCCGCATCAACGAATCAGAGAAGCTGATCTGGGAGCTGACAGCGAGACAGACACAGCGCTCTGATGACACATGATATTAACGCAAACGAAACGGGCTGGATGGATGAGGAGATGATGAAATCGTGGCTGAGGGAGGTGTATGTGAGGAGAACAGGTGTTTTTTTCCACGCATCACCATCGCTGTTAATCTGTGACTCCATGCGTGCCCATCTCACAGCTGATGAGAAAAACATGGTGAATCAAATGAACGCTGTGCTCGCCGTTATCCCCGGAGGTCTGACAAAGGAACTTCAACCGCTCGACATCGGTGTGAAGCGGCCGTTCAAAGTAAGGCTGCGAGCGGCGTGGGAGCGATGGATGACAGACGGAGACCACAGTTTCAGGATAAGTGGAAGGCAGCGCCGGGCAAGTTACGCCACCGTTTGCGGATGGATTGTTGATGCTTGGACTAACGAGTCTGCTGGCTCTGTTGTTCAAGCTTTCGCAAAAGCCAGCATTATTTCTGAGGAGCTGCGCTGCACGGAAAGTGACTCTGACAGCGAAGAAGGGGAAATTGGCATGTCTGATTTAGCAGCTGTTTAATTCAGAAACAGAGGATGATGACTTTGATGGGTTTGATTAATACTTTGTAATAAATACATGAATAAAGCACAATCATACTCAGTTTTGCTCCCGCTCTATTTTTCTACCTGAAAACTTAATTCAACAGCAGCCTCTGGGCCGGGTCTCCTCCTCTTCACCGCGGTGGCTGGCAGGTGTTTTTTCATCTAAATAATCTAAATCTTGCAGCTATATTTGCTGTGATCAGTGGGAATAAAGTAGTTTTAATATGTTTTTAAGTGAGAAAGTCCACCTGAAAACTTCATAATTGCAGTCAGTTCATCCAGATTATCTATTTCTGTCGGAGGCGCTCAGACCCCCACATACCAGCGGTGCACCGACAGTAGAAATCCCTTCATCAGCAGCCTCTGGGCCTGGTCGCCTCGGGTTCACCGCGGCTGCTGGCAGGTGTTTTTCATCTAAATAATTTAAACTGCAGGCACCAGGATACCGGTAATAAAAGCGAACAAATCTGTTGGCAGGTTTCAGGATTTTAAGTTAATTTAGGAGTGATCACAGTGCTGTGTCATCTGCGATGTGTCTGTCTCACGGCCAGCACCCAGGTTTGATTAATACTTTGTAATAAATACATGAATAAAGCACAGTCATACTCAGTTTTGCCCCCGCTGTATTTTTAAATACGCAGTAGAGGTATTTAAAGGTAGTAGAGGACATGTACCATAAAAAACGCGCCCTATAGTCCGGTGCGCCTTATGTGTGTGTTAAATACAGAAATGGGACACATAACTGAGAGTGCGCCTTTTAGTACGGTGCGCCTTATGTTCGTGAAAATACGGTATTGAAGATTTCCAGAGGACTTCACCATTGAAATTCACCAGAGCTATAGTGAAACTGACAATGCCCACGTGCATTGCAGCTGGATGCTGGAATACATCGGGTAAAAGTGAAAAAAAAAAAAGAGTTATTCCACCTTTCTGATTCCTGATCCTCCACGGACGGGTTGGTCGTTGGATTGCCAACTTGAAGAGGGAGGATTTGCCATCGAACTTCTGGCCAGAGAAAAAACCCGTAATATGTAGCCAAGATTTGGAAGAAGAATGTTTTCAAGAGGACTTGGATAATAGCACGTTGTGACAAACACCAGATACAGCACTGGGACTTGATCAACAGCCGATACCGCACTGTGACGTCACAAACCAGTAGGTGGCAGTAGTGTTCTTTGACAAACATGGATGCCTCCAGTAAAGCACATTCAAATGAAAATTACTCTGAATTAAAAACACTGATCATTTATTGAACACTATGGAATAATTTCATACTTTAAGTATTTTCAGCACTTTGAAAGCAAGCCTACATTAATTAAGAATGACAGCATGGTAGCTAACCCAATGCTTTTTTTAAGTAAAGAGTCCTTTATAGATTTTAATCCTTTTTCCCTTACATACCTGTCATCAGTGTGCGAAATACCTGTCAATATTTGGGGGGTCTCCGTCTTCCAATTGTTGTGCAATACCGATTTTGGGGGCGGGGGGGAGTGGGGGGGTTGTCAGCTTCCTGACAGCCTGGAGGATGAAGTTTTCTGTGAGCGGCACACGCGCACAAAGACTGTCTCTCTGTCTGTCTCTCTCTTTCACACACACACGCATGTCCTGCTTTAATCCAGTTTCTGAGGAATGAAACTGGGTTGAATTTGTCCAGAGGTCCATTGAGGTCCACAAACAGGAGTGAAGAACTGCTGTCTTCACGCAATCTGTTATTTTTATTTTGTTTTTATTTTTTTTAATTCTTAATGCACCTTTTCCTTTGCACCTTCTTTAATTACTAAGCCAATATGTGACCAGTGAATTTCTCCACTGTGAGATCAATAAAGCTCATCTAATCTAATCTAACTGCACAAAAGCACATGGCTAATTTGCATACGCGAGCAGGATTGGCTGGCTCCACTTGGCAAAAAACAGAACATATTTTTGAATAAAGGTTTTGAATTTCAAATACTGGACATGTTGAGCTTAAAAACATTTTAGTGACCATTAGTGAATATTTTAAAAATATTTTATTTTTAATTTTTTTGACACAATTTAAGACCCCCTTTAAATTTTGCTTTTGAGGCTTTCAGGGGGTCTCATGGGTTAATCGAGGGGGTCGAGCCCCCCCGGTCCCCCCCCTATTTCGCACTCTGCCTGTCATGTTATATAGATGTGGAAAGTTCTCTATTAAATCAAAGCTAAGCCAACACTTACTTGTTTTGAGCCATTCAAACTTTATTTCAATAAATGTTCCAACACCAAAATGCCTGCAGTCAATCAACTTTTGGCTTTCCTGACATCCTTGTTACATTAATACCACCAAGAGGAGGAGCTGAATTCAAGCCACCCACCAGCAACTCACAGAGAAGACAAAAAGCCTCATAAACCAGACTAAGAGTTCTTAAAAGAAAAGTATAAAGTAGAATATAATGTCTTAATATTGGATCACGTGATTGACATGACTGACTTTACTCCAGCAAATCATTGTAAAAATTTCTAATGAAATTGAAAATTGCTGATAATTTAATAACTGTTGTAAAGCAAAAATCACAGAGTCTTATATAGTCCCACAAACTGTCAATGAACCCATTTAGCACTAGAAATTTATATTTGATCCCAAATTGAAGACAAAGCCTAACAAAGCAAGTTTAAACCAATTACTCATTATTGGATGATTTAATTAAACCTTCAAAAACACATTCAAAAGACAAAAAATATCTACCTGAGTGAAGTTGGCCCCCCCTACCTTATTCAAATCAGACAAAATTAGTGTCAAACGTTTGTGCAGCAAAAATTGTCGTTTGTGCTGCTTTGGATTTGAAGATATTAATGAAAATGTAAAGGTCAAAAGGTCAACCAGCCCCCCCACCTTATTCAAATTAGACAAAATTTGTGTCAAACATTTGTGCTACGTTTGTGCAGCAAAAATTTGCGTTTGCGCCGCTATCGTTTTAAAGATATAAAGAAATATTTCTAGAGGTCATTAAAGGAAAACCAGACCCCCTACCTTCTTCAAATCAGATGAAATAGGTGTCAATTAACTCCGCTCCGTTAATGCTGGTTTGTGCAGCAAAAATTTTCTTTTATGCCGCTTTGGATTTGAAGATTTGAAGAAAGTGGGGGGGCTGGTTGACCTCATCTAGAAACGAAATTTTTTGCTGCACAAACGTAGCACAAACGTTTGACACCGATTTTGTCTAATTTGAAGAAGGTGGGGGGGGCTGGTTGACCTTTTGACCTTTACATTTTCATTAATATCTTCAAATCCAAAGCAGCACAAATGAAAATTTTTGCTGCACAAATGTAGCACAAACGGAGCTGAGTTAACTGACACCCATTTCGTCTGATTTGAAGAAGGTGGGGGGGCTGGTTGACCTTTGATGACCTCTAGAAATATTTCTTTATATTTTTAAAACGATAGCGGCACAAACGAAAATTTTTGCTGCACAAACGTAGCACAAACGTTTGACACTAATTTTGTCTGATTTGAACAAGGTGGGGGGGCTGGTTGACCTTTTGACCTTTACATTTTCATTAATATCTTCAAATCCAAAGCAGCAGAAATGAAAATTTTTGCTGCACAAACGGAGCTGAGTTAACTGACACCCATTTCGTCTGATTTGAAGAAGGTGGGGGGGCTGGTTGACCTTTGATGACCTCTAGAAATATTTCTTTACATTTTTAAAACGATAGCGGCACAAATGAAAATTTTTGCTGCACAAACGTTTGACACTAATTTTGTCTGATTTGAACAAGGTGGGGGGGCTGGTTGACCTTTTGACCTTTACATTTTCATTAATATCTTCAAATCCAAAGCAGCACAAATGAAAATTTTTGCTGCACAATTCAACACAAACGTAGCTGAGTTAATTGACATCCATTTCGTCTGATTTGAAGAAGGTGGGGGGACCAACTTTTAAATTATCTATTAAACACTTTTTTTCAATTCATACTGGATAGGTGGATCTTTTTTCTGCACTGGCTGCTCATGGACTATGGTACTAGCTGTTATAATATTGGCCCAAATACTTTATAATATCATTTCTACACTCTAAAGGAACAGTACCTCCATCTGAATTTTAGCAATAAAAACAGATTTAAAAGAATCAAAACTAGGAGACATTTACTTTTACGCTTGCTTGGCTCGTCTATATTTAATTTTGTTTTACTTCAACTCTAGTTTCCAGTACAAGCAACCCTTACTTGCCTTAATAATGCATCTGGGAGATGGGCTGCAGTTCCATCACTTTTTGACCACACGTAGTTCATTTATCATCTTGTTGTTCAGCTTTAGAGGTTTTTGCAAGTTTAAAGTTTGTTGTTGAGTTGGTAAAGCAATTCCCAACAGTCATAGGCCCACACTGAGAACACACCATATTTTACATTATTAATGCTGGTCTGTTCTCTGCTGGAGCTCAGCTAACCTGAGTCATTTCTCAGAGAGGGATTACATATTTCTCTGACCATACAACAGCAGCGGATTTTTTTAGCCTTTTCCTGGCAGTAATGCTTGACTGCAGTGTCATAAGATGGTTTATCTTATTTTTATTCTCCTTACAGGGCTGAGCAAGTTCCTTCAGGCCAAACAAAGCTGATAAGCCAGCCAGTGTTATCGGTGTTGCATTGTTATTGGCAGCCTCCTGCAACATGTCAATTCCTTCTTGATTGCTAAACCGTGACAGACGTGCACGCAATACAATTCTCTCCAACTCCCGGGGCTTATAACGATGTGCTGACCATTACCAAAATAGAAATGAGGGCTCATCTGCAGCTGGGTTGTTCATGATAGTGCAGGAATCTACTACACTGCAAAAAGATAAGATCATTAAAGAAAATGCCTTTCAAGATTCGGAAAATGCTTTTAGCAGCAACGTTCTCTTCCAACACGATACATGGGATCTTTTCACATCGAGACATTTTTTTTTTAACTAATGGGGAAAAAGTGAGGAGAGTTTCACCATCATCAAAACTAGAAAAAATCTATTATTCATAGATTAAAAGTAAAGGTTATTTAAAAAAATTAATAGATAAAAGAACATTTAGTGAAGAAAATAGAGCCTGGTACTGAAGTCCTTCCACTGGCTCCCTGAAGCTCTGAGAATAGACTTTTAAATCCGTCTGTTAGTCTAGAAATCACTGAATAGATAACAGATCTGTTGTCAGTGGATCTACCTCCCAGACCACTCAGATCTTCTAGATCCAGTATACTCCGTCCACCCAGAACTAGAACCAAACATGGAGAAGCAGCCTCTATGCTCCACTGATCTGGAACAAACTCCCACAAGACTTGAAAAGAGCTAAAATTCTTCTTTTAATTAAAGTTAAAAACCCATTTTACTGTTTAAGTTAAACTCTTTACTGAGGTATAAATAGTATAACATTGTGGTCCAATTGTTTTATTTATTTTAGAACCTGTATGATCCTGTTTTTATCTCTACTTGCTTAAATTTTTCTCCTATTGTATTGGTTAGTTCATGTACATCCCTTTGAATCGTATTTGTACTGAATTGTTTTATACAAATACACTTGCCTTGCCTTGTCATTTTGTACAGAATACAGCAGGTGAGTGGATGGATGAACAAACTGATAGATTTGTATTTGAACCTTTTTTTTTTTTTTTAAGGAAGAACCTTAAAGTCTCCGTTAATTAAACAGTTTTTTACCCTTTACTTTATTCAAAATGTATTGATCACTAAATCAAAAACGACAGTAGTTATCACTCCATATATGGGGATGGTCGCCCCAATGTTATGTTAATATTGAGCTGGTTAAATACTACGACCTACCGAAGGAATGAGTCGTTTTGCAATTAAAATAATATAATTAGATATTAAGGCCTTGAAATTAGATAACCGAGTTTTTTTTTTTGTGGTTTTAAACATAAATCAAACATAAATCATACCTAGTTTGTAAATTGTCTGACTTACTTGCTTCATAGTTTTAATTATCAAAATCACTGCAATAAAAAAGTGCCACCATCTAAACATGTTTTTTTTTTTCTTCAACTTTTATATAACAAATAAAAGCTTATGTGCTATATCTTTATAAGAACTACGAGATGCAGGTTCTTGTACCGAAATGAACAAAAAGAAAATTGGAAGGACAAATCATGCATCCGTAAGACTGACAAAATAACTGTTATCAACATGGACCTCAAAAAGCTGTATTGGTCAAAGCCTAATAGGCATCTCATGTAATTACAGGATTTTTCCCTTTTCTCTTAGTTGCTATTATTAACTTCAGTCCTCACCATACAGAGTCAATATATTTAATTCTTTAACTGCAAAGTAAGTATATATATATATATATATATATATATATATATTTTATTTTTATTTTTCCTCACAACATAACAGTATGTCTGAGATAGATCACTTTTGTACGGAAGAGGATTAGGGGACACTGGAAAAAAAATAATTTCAGAATGACTTAGAGTGACTTTAATCTCAGAATTCAGATTTTTTTTTGGTTTTCCCTCGAAATTCAGACACAATTCAAAAGTCTGACTTTTTGCTATGGGAGAGGATTTCGACTAGACCATTACCACTGGGGTAAAAAAAAAAAAAAAACTTGTGATGTTTTATTTTAGTTTTTTTATTTGAGTTTAACATGCGAAAATAGTCTAAATCTCAAAACTAAAGTAACAATTCTGGGATACAGAGTTTTTTTTCTGACTTCTCTTCCCAATATTAAACTCAAATAATAGAAAAATTATTATTTTATTTCTTTTTCCAGTGGCCCTAATCCTCTTCTTTACTTTTGCTGGCTTTACAAAGTTGATAAAACAAAACTGAAATTTTAAGACTTATAAACAGCCTTATGAACTGCTAAAGGCAATATATAAATGAAACCACAAATAAGTATCAGTAGTTGGATAGAGGGATGACTGGAAATATCAAATTACGCCTTTGATGCACATAAGGTCTAAAAATGAGCTCAGTTTACATTTATTATAGTGTGTTGATTTTTAAACTGACAAAAACATTCAAACATTAACATGGTTGGATATTTCAAACTATATATATATATATTTTTAAATTATAGGTATAACTTCACAGTAGATGTATAGTTAAGTTCATCCTCTGCAGCAAAACACTGCAAGCTATTATTCACATAAGAAGCTTCAACAGGAGGACAGCAATAGTCTGTAATTGAGTGCATAAGAAAGCTGAGGCCAAGAGGATCCTGTGATTGTTGCTGAGCGGTTCAGCACTGCAAAGCTGAGCAGAGTGTACGCTCTGGACAAATGATGCTCAGAATTCCCTTTGACCGCACTTCAAAACCCAGAGTCGCGTTGGACAGGAAGTGAGCTCCCTCTGCGGTGAGAAAAAGGGAGGCTCTTTTTTTTTTCTGAAAACAAATTTGCTTCATTTCAGATGCCGGAGGGAATCCTATCTCTTAGATCATAAAAAAAAGTTGTTAAATATTCACCTGACAATGGAGACAGGTTGATATGCAGCGAGACAATTTTAGATTTTTTAAACAGGTTTCACTTTCAGCTTTAGCAGAATAATGACGTGTATCTTTCATTTAGATCTGGCAAACTCAGGGTCTTTAAATGTAACAGAAGAGGAATGTTCTGTTTGGATTAAGGAAACCCGACTTTCCGTACAACATCAAAGAGGAAGAAAGAAGTCATACTTGGGCTTTACGGAGTCATCCTGCTCAAATCAAACTCCTCCTGTCTGATTCAATCAATTACATTTAAGAGCCTTACAACTTCAAAAATGTAAGAAGATCAATAAACATTTGAAGAAAACACAATTTAGATTATATTTCTATAGAGGTAACAATTAAAATGGACCAGAATACATAAGGAAACAGAAATTAGAGCTTCTTCTTTAAACATTTATCACTCTAACCAGATGAAGTGAGTCAAGTAAAACAAAAATATAAACTTTACTTAAATCTAGTCTAGGTCCTCTGTAATTATTTAAGTTACCCTAAAGTGGCTTTATGCATCATCAAACAAATGAAAAAAAGCAACAGCATCTTGTTTTTAGGAACTTAGTGAGTATTTTCCCCTTTAAACATTAGTCTCATTTTCATTGTTATTGTCACATTAGGTTTGAGGTAATTTAATCAAACAAAATCATTTTAAATGGACATTTTCTAACAACTATTCTATTCATGAAAAAAAAAGTTTTCTAAACCAGCCTTTCCACATGTACTAAAGTAACGGCTATGATTGTTAATAAATCCAGTCTCATCTATCCAAGATCTTTAGACTATCATTGAAGCAATCTGAAAACTTGAGGTCAGTAGGTTGATATTTAAAGGCATACTATGCAACATTTTTCAGTTAATTAATGTGTTCCATCCATTTTGGATGATTAAATGAGTCATTTTAGGTCGAACAAAGGTTTTCTCGGCCGCCCTGGTGGTCTGTAGGGGAAATACCGTACTTGCAATTGCAGGAGCCCTCGGCCCGCACCCACAGGCTCAGAAGTCTCGTGCATCGCGAGAGTCGGTCTTGCTTTACGGCGAGAACTGCTACACGCCCCCAGTGAAAGGCATGCTCGTTGCTAGCGCAGTGGCGATATTTGTGCAGTTATGGCGGAACCAGCGAGAAAACTGCGAAAGCCCATGTTGGAGCAGGCAAGAAAGAGGAAACGGGCTCTCTACCGCAGTAGACATGGTGATTCGTTGCGTTCGCCTGTCTGCTAAGCTCAAAACAACCACGCCTGGCTTGACGGAGAAACCAGGAGAACAGCTGAACATATTTACGACAGTGCACTTTTACTTTCGCCCTCTGGGGGGAGCCTCACTGGAAAATCAACACCGGTTGCATAGTATACCCTTAAAAGCAATATACACCATGCCTTTTTAAACTCGTAGGGAAGTGGCTGTTCCCACCGTTGCATTTCCGAATTCTCCCGAGTGGTGCCCGACTTTACACGCGTGAATAAAGTCAATGTTATTGGTCGATTATCAAGAGGGTGGGATTGTTGTGGCGAAAGGTTTGCAAGCAAGTTTGGTTGTGGCCGGTTTGTGGGAAGCATCTTGCTAACCAGTTAGCAGCTTAGTGCTAGCAGGTTCCCAATGGGAAATTCCATTGGGACCAAGTAGCACTAAATTGGTGACTTAGAAACGACGCTGTCAAGGAACGCTATGGACAGAGGAAACATGCAAGAGGAGGAGAGTTTAGTGTCGGAGGTCGTGGATGAGTCTCCTCCGTCATCCATTTTTTCATTTAGAGGAGGAAAGGGGGGGGCGAAGATGTTGTGGAAGAGGACGCCAGGGCGGCAGAAGCTTGGTTTGGTGTAGAAGGCTTCCAGCCGTACATGTTTGAGCCCTTGCCTCGCAACTCTGCCAGTTCTGTTAGCTCTACGCCTGCTGAAGACACAGACGTCCATCCCCGTGAACACTGGGACGGAACTCAATGGGAAAGGAAAGGATTCTGATTTCAACCGTTGCGTATATTAGCTGCAACATATGAATCAAGATGCTATGACTGAAAACATTTGATTGACAGATGAACGTTGATATATAATTGGCCGAATTTAGGTGTTCAGGCTGACGTATAACTTACTGGCCCGCAGAAGATAATGGGGGGAAAAACGATTTTAAAACAGGATTTCGTCTGATAAAGAGTACATTTATATACATGTTTAGGGCCAGAATGATTTGACATTTAAATATGACTTCCCTATGACTTTAAGACATTTTAGAATGGATAAAATAAAATAAAAATTCTTCAGGTCTTTTTGTCTGAAATTGGTTCCAGATTTCTAAGGCTGTGTGAAGGCAGGTCAAACATTAGTTAACCTGCTGACCAAATCTATTCAAAGAATGCATGAAAAACTCTGCAAGGAAATCGGAAAAGAACTAGAAACATTTAAGTCTCTGCAGGAATCGTCTTCGTTTCTGAAAAGACAGACTGACTGGGTGAAAATGACACCCATGGAGAGCTGTAGGACAAAAACCATTGCTCCAAAAATAAAACATGAATTCTTCTCTTAGCCAAAAAATAAATCCTTAAGGAATATGACCCAGTTAGTGACCTTCAGCTCAATAATTCTTGTATTAAACACAGTTTCATGAAAGAAGAGAGTACCAAAATATGTCTGCACTGATATAAACTGCTTCGACTGATTACAGAAGCTTGGTAGAACTCTGTCCCAAACTATTTGGCTGCCAGGTTGGTTTTATACTCAAAACCTGGTTACCTGAAAGCTGCATTTTGTATTTACTCAGGTTAGATGTGGCTGAAATAAACATTTAAACCAACAAGTCACAACTACAGGTGCTGGTCATAAAATTAGAATATCATGAAAAAGTAGATTGATTTCAGTAATTCCATTTAAAAAGTGAAACTTGTATATTATATTCATACATTACATACAAACTCATATATTTCAGATGTTTATTTTGTTTAATTTTGATGATTACAAATGACAACAAATGAAAATCTCAAATTCATCATATCAGAAAATTAGAATATTGTGAAAAGGTTCAAAATTGATGGCCCCTGGTGCCACACTCTAATCAGCTAATTAACTCAAACCACCTGCAAAAGCCTTTAAATGGTCTTTCAGTCTAGTTCTATAGGCTACACAATCATGGGGAAGACTGCTGACTTGACAGTTGTCCAAAAGACGACCATCGACACCTTGCACAAGGAGGGCAAGACACAAAAGGTCATCGCTAAAGAGGCTGGCTGTTCACAGAGCTCAGTGTCCAAGCACATTAATAGAGAGGCGAAGGGAAGGAAAAGATGTGGTCGAAAAAAGTGTACAAGCAAGAGAGATAACCGCACCCTGGAGAGGATTGTGAAACAAAACCCATTCAAAAATGTGGGGGAGATTCACAAAGAGTGGACTGCAGCTGGAGTGAGTGCTTCAAGAACCACCACACACAGACGTATGAAAGACATGGGTTTCTGCTGTCGCATTCCTTGTGTCAAGCCACTCTTGAACCACAGACAGCGTCAGAAGCGTCTTGCCTGGGCTAAAGAGAAACAGGACTGGACTGCTGGTGAGTGGTCCAAAGTCATGTTCTCTGATGAAAGTAAATTTTGCATTTCCTTTGGAAATCAAGGTCCCAGAGTCTGGAGGAAAAGAAGAGAGGCACTTCATCCACGTTGCTTGAAGTCCAGTGTAAAGTTTCCACAGTCAGTGATGGTTTGGGGTGCCATGTCATCTGCTGGTGTTGGTCCATTGTGTTTTCTGAGGTCCAGGGTCAACGCAGCCACATACCAGGAAGTTTTAGAGCACTTCATGCTTCCTGCAGCTGACCAACTTTTTGGAGATGCAGATTTCATTTTCCAACAGGACTTGGCACCTGCACACAGTGCCAAAGCTACCAGTACCTGGTTGAAGGACCATGGTATCCCTGTTCTTAATTGGCCAGCAAACTCTCCTGACCTTAACCCCATAGAAAATCTATGGGGTATTGTGAAGAAGAAGATGCAATACACCAGACCCAACAATTCAGAAGAGCTAAAAGCCACTATTAGAGCAACCTGGGCTATCATAACACCTGAGCAGTGCCACAGACTGATCGACTCCATGCCACGCCGCATTGCTGCAGTAATACAGGCCAAAGGAGGCCCAACTAAATACTGAGTGCTGTACATGCTCATACTTTTCATGTTCATACTTTTCAGTTGGCCAACATTTCTATAAATCCTTTGTTTTTATTGGTCTTCAGTAATATTCTAATTTTCTGATATGATGAATTTGAGATTTTCATTTGTTGTCATTTGTAATCATCAAAATTAAACAAAATAAACATCTGAAATATATGAGTTTGTATGTAATGTATGAATATAATATACAAGTTTCACTTTTTAAATGGAATTACTGAAATCAATCTACTTTTTCATGATATTCTAATTTTATGACCAGCACCTGTATATGGGGGACAGAACAAATGGACTACTGAGTTGATAGGGAGCAGGTGTGGATAGAAGTAACAAGAAGGGAGGCGACAGAGTAACTCAAAAAATGCAACACAGCCTGGAAAATAGAATGGAAAATAAAGCAAAGATCAACCAGACAACAAAACAGAATTACATAGATAACTTAAACTCAAAATCCAAAAGGGAAGAACCATCACAATAAATATATATTTCTTAAATCGGTGACAACATAACATTTTTAAAGGTCTACAATGCATAACACAGGATTGTTTTCAACATATTTAATCAGGTTCATCAACTTTTAACACAAATAAAAGGGAATCCTACAGCAACTTCAGACGCGCCTCAGACTTTATTTCCATCTAATTTGTCTCTAATTAGACGTCCAGGATTCGTCCTGCTGAGTGATTAATTACTCACAAAAGAAGATGAGAGCCCTTGCACTCTACAACTCTGCCCACAAGGCAGTAACCATGGTAACGAGAATAGAGCAAGCACTCATCTAAACGAGAAGATGTTGCATATAACCCTGCACTCTAAATCAAACGAACATCTGATCCTCTTCATCTGATGCAAAGAATAGGAAAAACAAGATACCCGTTCAGACTTATTTTGGTTATACTGTTTTTAACACTTCAAAACAAATATCAAAACAGTGGAAAGGTAAAGTTATATTTTGAAGTTCTGACAGCAGTTGAATCAGATAGCTTTGTTATATCAAAGAAACAGTTTCAAGTATTTAAAAACCTGTTGAATAGAAAAGAATATCTAAAGATAGACAAGCCCACATAAATGCATGACTTTTCTTAATATAATGCAATATATTGGCAATAAACATACCAAGGAGGCTTTATTATTCATACTTGGACAAAAGGTCTGAGGTCATATTAGCTATGCGACGCTCAGATTCTTCTTATAGACAGAACAACAAATTAAAAGAAACAAAAGAGAAAAAGCATGAAGGAAGGAAGAAGCATAATGACTAAAAGTTTTTTCCATTAAACCCAGGTAACGGTTATTCCACAATAAAAGCTACAAATGTTTATGGTAGCACCTTATGCTGAGATTATTGCGCATATTTAGTACAATCAGAGATCTAATGACAGCATTACAGTACTGAGCGCCGTCGGAGTGTCTGATATCTAGTGAGTTAAAGGTTTGACATTAGTCTAACTTTAGCAGAGAAGAAGAAAAAAAACACATGGGTAGAATAATAACATCTTAAACTGTTATTTTTTTCCCCCCAGTTTGCTTTTATTCCTTCAAATTTCATTGATATTATTCATTCTGTCACAGATTTTATTAAGAATTCTGAAATTTCATAAATTTTTTTCGTAATAATTAAGGCAAAGGCTATAGAAATAAACAATATGAAGCCACAGCAACAAAAAAAAAAAAAAAAAAAAAACATCAAAAGCCAAATATATAAAGAATTCACAGGAGACGCAAGAATCTGTGACAAACTCCAGCGAGTGCATGTTGGAAACTTCCTTTCTCCAATGTGGAGCAGCAGGTCACTAATGTCATATTTCCAGTGATAATATAATTAAATGTTAGTTTTTGTTGTTTTTCTTTTTAAGGAAACTTTGGGTTTAGGAGTAATACAGTGGCTCAGTTTATCTACTTATGAAACATTGTCTTTGTATTATTGAATTTTATGGGGCCCTAAGTTCCTGGGGCCCCATAACATACAATGTATGGTTAATACAGCTATTAATTACTTGTGCACATTAATTATTTTGCTAAAATCCCATCAGAACACTTATAATATTAAGTGTCTCAGCCCCCCCTCCTTCAGTGTCCACCATATTGGATCAGTCCATTTGCTGAACATGTTCAGAAAGGTCCAAACAGACAGCAGCAAACCATTTAAAAATAAACGATGCAAAGAGCAGTGTTGTTAACTTAGCGCTTTTGGCGCTATATTTAGCAACTTTTCAGACCCCTCTACCACTTTGATTTAAAAAAAAAGAACCCAGTGCCAAATCTAGTCAATTTTTTCTGCTACTGGAGACTTTGGCATCAACATATATAAGCAGAGAACTCTGCTCTCCAGAGCAAGTAGATTTTTAACCCCGCCCCCTGCTCTCCTCTATCTTGTCTGCTGTCATGATTCATGCAGCTATTATTTCATCCAAAGGAAAAATGGAGAACAGATAAGCAGATCATGGCTTGTCTACAGTGAAAAGAAGGACTGGGTTATTTACTTTTGCCGTCGCCTTTTTGGAAACAGGAAGGAGCAATCAGCTAAGTGAGCTTAGTGCTTGGAAAACATTTTTTATTCCTTTTGAGACAGCATGAAAAGTCAGCTGAGTACAAAACAGAGAGGAAAACAAAAAAAGGGACAAGACGAGAGGGACAAAAGGTAGAACAACTAATTTATGTCTATTCTATTAAAATTTCTCTATCTGTAGAATGGGTCTGTTTTATTTGTTGTCTTCTCAATTAAGAGGGCCCCCTGCCTGTCTTTGCTTAGGGCCCCAAATTTCCTAAAGTTAATCAAACTTACTTTTTGTACACTAATTTTCATCTGCATGGTCTTACTTGATTCAAAGATTATTGTAAAGTAAAATGTTAAATTTGTCACTCAAATCCCCCCAAAAAGATTTTTTTAATGTGTATGCAAATGAAAACATCTGGAGAACTCCGACGTCTTACAAACCGATAACAGTCCGACATATTTGAGAGGCAACTTGTCACAACACTGCAGGAAATGGCTTATGCAGTTAAGAAGTGTCTTATCACTTCTAACCCCTCGCAGCTTGAACAGATAAAGTGCAGATAGATACACAGACATGCTGACACCCAGAAGCCTGAAGATTATGGAAATGAATGGGTAGGGCTGACCATGCTGTACGCACAGGCAGAGCGTTAAACATTATACATTCAGATTGGAAAGCTTCAGGGGAGCCCACACTGTTAAAAAAGTAAATGGCAATTGTTGTTCTAACACACAATTGTATTGTAATCCGACTCAGAAATATAAATTTGACATCTAACAAATAAATACACGTTTGCCCAACTCAAATTCTCAGAAGTTGGTTTAACAAGGAGTTTTAAATCGCCTATACAAGATTTTTTGAGTTCCCTCAACTGTAAACTCATGGGCATGCGCACTGCTTATGTTCATGGACACGCCCACTACGGTACGGGGTTTCCTATCCCTTTCTTCAAGTGCACAGCCTTTTTCCCTCGTGTTTGAGAAGATTGGCGGACATTGTGATTTTATGCATCTGGAGAACCACGGAGGAACGACCCTGGGACCTACCAGTTTTCTGAATCTTTTCTTTTCCCGGTGAGTGCTGCAAAGTACAGACAGTTAGCGGTTAGCTCCGTGAGTTAGCATTCCCTTGTGGTGTATTGCCACCGAGTTGAAGCATGAGTTTGCCTGTTATTTTCATGGATTCTGGATTCTCTCCTTAAATGGAGATGGCGAGCCAACCGTGCGAACATCTGGATTTGGACTGAAGAGAAGGATTTGGACTGAAGAGGACTTTCTTTTTTTGCATTCATCGTCCTGTCGGAGTGGTAGGACTAAAAAGAAAAACTCAGAGATAAAAAGGGAAAACCTTTTTCTTTTTCCGTTGGGAAACAAGACATTTTATTTCATTTTATTTTTTTTAAAGGATGCACCCAATTTAAAGAGACTACAATTGAAAAAAACAAACTGAAGGCCGTCCAAATTTGTAAAACTGTTATTTTTTCATATATGTTAATACACTTACTTCACAAAAAATTACCTGTGTGTTTTCCTCTTACTAAATCGGGGTCTTACTGTTTTTTCCCTCATCATCACTCCCTCTTACGACTCTAGAACATTCTGGTCCAGTGTCAGGTTACTTTGATCTGTGCAGTTAAGATTATGTTGTTGAACATGGTTTTATACTGTATCTATTGATGCAATGTTTGGCTTGAAGCAATAAAAATGTTGTATTAACATAATTTTTTGTGTGTTGAATGATTGGTAGTGAAGACGATTGGTAGGACTAAAAAAACTGAGTTGATAGAACTCAACTTGCAGATAACACTACAAAATCTGAGTTTGTAGAACTCAAAATCTATATGTCAAACTCATAAAACAAAGTTGATAGAACTCAGAACTTAAAGGTGAAATTCAAAAACCTAAGTTGGTAGAACTCAAAATTTCTATGTAACACTCCAAAAACCTAAGTTGGCAGAACTCAAAAATCTTTGTAAACTCAACCACAGTGAATTTAAGTAAGGAAAACTCAAAAAACCAAATGCATCACGTTGCCTAGAAAATTTAAGTTCTGTCAACCTCTATTTTTTTTTCAGTGCAGGGGAGCAGTTACTGACTGAGTGCAAAGTAAATATTGAAGAGTTGGGTTGGCAACAAAATATTACATCTGATTTCATAGCATTTAACAGATGAACATCCTTATGAGTGGCTGGTTTGAAATTCTGATGGAGGAATAGCTTCAAGCAAACAAGCTTTTAGTGGGGAACGTCAATACTAGGCTTGTTCTCTCCACTGCACCTAAACACTGGATCTGGGATGGAGGTGAGCGCTCATGAATAACCAGAAGAAAGTGCTGAAGGACTTTGACTGGGAAAGAAAAGTTCTGCCCATTACATTTGATCCAAAAGCTCAACCAAACACAAAGAGAATCAAATTAATAATTATGAATGAAGCAGGTATGGAAGGAAAAAAGGGGCCATCAATTATATGGAATTAATATTTTGTTGTTTTCGCAATAAAATAAACTATATTGTATACATAAACAATAATTAAACTATCAGGGAATTGTAATATATATATTTTACTATGTGTTAAAATTGTTAACAATATATATTTTTTTCTCTTCCATACATATCAAAGTGATTTTGCTACAGGTCAGTCATAATGATTCCGATTTATACAGAATACACTTCAGTCTTTTCTTATAGTGTGCTTTAGCACAGTAAGCAAGAAATTCATTTATAAACATACATTTTTTATAAATCTTTGCCATATATCATGTTTAGATTTTGATGTGATTGCCTGATTTATTTACTGCATTGATTAATGAATAAAGATCATAAAAAAACATTGAAATGAAATGTGAAATGATTCGATAGATATTTCAAATTAAATCAAAGTCACGGTCTACAACACTTCTATGTGCAGATTATCAAGCTAATCTAACAAAATGCAGATTAATTGGCAACAGATTTTTCCTTAAAAAATTCTTTAAAAAAAAGGTTAAATAAACCTCCGAAACAGAAAGTCAACACAGAAGGTTCTGCAGGGAAAAGATTGCTGTATAAAATAAAATAGAAAAAGTAAAAAAATGCAACTTGTTTAATGTTCCAGATGAACAAAATAATTATTTTGCTATTTTTATTCACATTACACCAAGAGTCTGCTGAGAAAAGAGTGCCTTGAAAAAGATGGTGAAGGGAGCCAAGAAGAGTTTTTATACCCTCCCTCAGACAGGGGCTACAGCAGCACAGACAGGAAGCAGTTCCAGGTCAGACTGAAACGGAGCGAACTCAATAGTAAATGTGAAATCTGATCTAATCACAGCTAACATGTAGAATAAATTAAATCGCAGCTGGTAGAAATTCATGAGGGACCTCTAAGGCAGAGTTGCAAACCGTGCTCATGTGTTTGCCAACTGCTTTCTGCCACACAGCAATCTAACAGGCTCCTGAAGAATGAGAAAGTTAGTAATGCTTCTTTTACAGTACAGCATTAACCATGTAATAACATAGCAAGTTACACATTACTTGGTAATGATAAACATTATGGAGAATTTTGGTCAGACTTCTTAGATTTCAAACTGTTGTTACCAGCTAACTCTTATTCATTTCACCAACAGCTACAAATAAATATATTATCATCTAGTAAAATGCAGTTTATTACTTGACAAATAACAGAAAACAAAACCTAGAAGACAACAAGCCAATTTTCTTACACCTGCTTGCTTCTGATGATTTCCTTTAGCTAACCAATGAGTGTTTGCGTTATATGACTCATCCAATTACGTTCGTTTTCACTAGATGTGGATGGAGAAAATGATTTGCATTGGATGGAGCACATGATGTGAAATAAATAGTGATGCACGATATTGGGATTTTGGCCGATATCCGATATGCCGATATTTTCAAACTCATGTAGCCGATAACCGATATCGATACTGATGTTAAAGCTGGACAAAAATAAGCACTCATTGAAAATAGCAGTTTTGTTATCCATTTCTGACACTTTGAAAAATAAAATACTCAAATATATTTTCATATGCTGATATCAAATTGATTTTTAAAAACGCGGTATCGATCTATTTTACTTTCAAAATCTTGTGAAATGTCATCGGTCTGTTACAAACTCTCGTGATATTTTGCAAATTCTTGTGAGATTTTGTTAGTAAAATAGATCGATATCGCGTCAATATATCAACATATAAAAATATGGAAAAATTTCGTGAATTTTCGGGGGATTTCGTAGCATAACGATGACATATAGCAATATTTCATTAGTAAAAGAGATTGATATGGTGTTTTTAAATGGCAATATATCAGCATATGAAGATATTGGGATATTTTAATGTATCAATATTTTTTCCCTCGTCTTTAGAAGTTTATAAGTCTGTAAAAAAGAAGTTTTTGAGGAAGAAGAAGAAGTATTTTTTTTTTAGACTTTAGAAACTCAGAAGCTGATCAAATATCGGGTTAAATATCGGTGGGGTGGCCGATGTCCGATATTCAGTTTTAAGGCCGATACCGATAGGGGGGCGATTATATCGTGCATCCCTAAAAAATAAAAATTTATAAACATTAAACCGAAGCCAAGAGTAACCAGTAACGTTTGTTTTAAAAATGTAAGGAATAGAAAGTACAGACACTTGTGTGAAAATGTAATGAGAAATCAGAAATAGGAAGAAAAATAAGTAATGGAGTCAAGTATAGATAGTATCAGCATATATAGCATTAATCCTGCAAAGGATTAAATGCAATTAACAATGGCTAGCTAGTATATTCCAAACAGCATAGGTTCATGCTTTTCTTGCCAATATTATATTCTGCAGGGTAGATTGAGTCCAATCATTAAAAAAAAGTGATATTTTTGTGGTAGAGCTGCCAAAGTTCCATTTTTTAAGAACTACTATGCCTCTTTAACACACCTGAATGAAATGCTCCCTTATAAAAGCTCACGTTTTTAACCTCACTACTGTGCTTTCTTGTAAAAACTGGACACTAACAGAAGTTCATGATGTGTGAACAAGCGTGGCTGAGATTCTCATGGGGTCTGCATGTTTTTTTACCTAACGGTAGTGAAAGCAAAGCAGTGTGTCCCCATCTTAAGACATAACATGAAATCCAATGGTATCAACAACAATAGAAGTATTTAAAGTGCTCTTTCTAAAGTATATCTAACCCTTATTGGTTTATCTAAGCATTTATAGTTATTGTGACCTTTCTTAATTGTCCGGTCTGGCACATCTTGGAACTTTACTAATAAATATTTTGCACAAATTTGTTTTGAAACATTGAGCTGTGGCTCTCAGTAAGGCTCCTTTTATCATGAAAAGCAAATGATGCATATGAACATTCATACAGAAACAAGGTTCATCAAAACGTTTTCTGTTTATGCAAATTAATGTACAAACAACCAAGTGAGAAAACACATCTGTGTCTCGGTTTAACCAGAGATTTGGCTTCAAGAAAATATGTTCCTAAATCTTGGCAAATGATTTTCATTAACATAACATTTTTTAGAAAGTAAAATGCCATGCTGATGGACTATTAAGGAAATTAGCATGCTGTTAATTTCTAATTAGCATTAAGACAAGCTAAATGAGAGGCGGAGAACTACTATATAAACATGCCTCATCGCACTTAATTTCTGCTGCAGACTCTTAATGCAAGATTCACTGTTTTTCTAGTTCAGCTACAGTAATTTTCTCTATGGCTCCCCTGTCAATGCAGTGCTTTGGCAGCATGTAGAGATTGTGTAAAAACCTGCTGATATCAGCATAAAATTTAAATTTCTCCCACAGCCTTAATAAGTGTAAAGATAAGGAAAAGAAGAAAAGATTGAGATGACAGGAGAACATGCAGCACCAGAAAACCAAGAGCTCTTCTGGGAACACTCCTGATTTAAAGCAGAAAATAAAATCCCAGAGCTCTTACTGCTTAGCAGCATTGCAATTAGCTCTGCTAAGCATGCTGCAAGGTGAAGGAAAAGTAAAATACTTTTAGGCAACGCTCAAATGGTAAGTCATGAAATTTGAAGATGACAAACTTCAAAAGAAATCTTAATTTTACTTTTTTTTTTGGTTGCAAATGTTAAATAAGTGATGAAAGAGTAGAAGTTTAAATAAGGAAAGCAGTTCATATAAATAAATAAGAGGACAACAAGAAAACAGATAAAAAATAAACCTATCCCACATTATTTTTACTCCCAGGAGTTCCAATGTCAACATTTCTGCACATTGCTGGGCAGTTAGAGCCATTTTCTGCTTTCTGTCGATATAACAGACATATGCTGGTGAAGATTTTCAGTCCTCCAGGTCACAGTCATTTCAAAGAAGTTTAAAAACAACCCACTGGACTTGGTTTTCAAATTGAAAGACGTTTCACTTCCCATCCAGGAAGCTTTTTCAATTAAAAATCTCAGAATTAGCATCAACTGGCTCCTCTCGATGTGGAGGAGCAGCGGCTCTACTCTGAGTCCTACCCGGATGACTGAGCTCCTCACCCTATCTCTAAGGGAGAGCGCGGACACACTATGGAGAAAACTCATTTCAGCCGCTTGTATCCGGGATCTCATTCTTTCAGTACTCTTACTAGTACTTGTACTCTCGTACTCGTCGTCTCCGTCTTTATCCGGAACCGGGTCGCGGGGGCAGTAGACTAAGCAGAGACTCCCAGACTTCCCTCTCCGCAGACACCTCCTCCAGCTCTGTTGGGGTAAGCCCTAGGCGCTCCCAGGCCAGTCGAGAGACATAGTCTCTCCAGCGTGTCCTCGGTCGTCCCCTAGGCCTCCTCCCGGTGGGACATGCCTGGAACACCTCCCAAGGGAGGCGTCCAGTGGGAATCCGAAGAAGATGTCCGAGCCACCTCAACTGACTCCTCTCGATGTGGAGGAGAACTGGCTCTACACTGAGCCTCTCCTGAATGACCGAGCTCCTCACCCTTCATTCTTTCAGTCGTGACCCAGAGCACATGAAGATAGATGAGAGTAGAAACGTGGATTGACCAGCTTTTTGGCTAAGCTCTCTCTTCACCACAACAGACCAATACAGCGCCCGCTTCACAGCAGACGCCGCACCAATCCGCCTATCGATCTCCCGCTCCATCTTCCCCTCATTCGTGAACAAGCTCCTCCACTAGGGGCAGTACATCCTCCCCAACCCAGATAAGGTATTGTACCCTTTTCTAGCTCAAGACCATGGTCTCTGATTTGGAGGCACTGATCTTCATCCCGGCCGCTTCACACTCTGCTGTGGACATTATACACCAATCTTTTGCTTTGGCAGCATTTTATCATTTTGTGTTAAGTCAAACAAATTGTTCACTTCACTGTAACAGGACTTAATTCCTTCCCTTTAAAACTATTTGATCAATGAAAAGTCAGGGATGAGGTTAGAGGCATCATAAGACTTGCGACCTGTGACTCTAAAGCAGTGGTCCCCAACCAACGCGCCGTGGACCGGTACGTCGGTCATTTGGTACCGGGCCGCGCAGAGAAAAGTGTATATATATATAATTTATCGACGATCAGAGTCTGACTGATGTTTTATTTTGAAAAATATAAAAAAATAGCAGTATTCTCTCCCATTACATCAGTCGGTGCATCTGTGCCTCTTAACTACAGTAAAAAAAAAAATCTGACTTACTAGATGTCAGCATTGTTTATCCCAACCTTTAAAGAGTTAATAGATAAATTGATTTGCTAAATCGTAAAGAACAAATAGAACAAATACATCTTCAGTCTGACTTTGTTGCCACTTTATTGCAACTGTGAGCCCATCTGGGCCAAAGGAAAACTCAACCATACCAAAAGTTGAGCCTACATGGCCACCTTCATCATTCTCTAACTTCTGTCGCCATCAGTGAGGTCTAATGGGTTATTTTGGCTATGCTGACTGGATACAATGACTAAATACATGCGTTTAAAACTGCTAGCATAGATTCAAATAATTCCAACAAGAATAGAAAAACTAAAACTCACTAAACATTTGTCTAAACCACACAGAACAATGTTTTGCACTTGAAAACTCAGAATTGGTTTATGATCATTATCATAGATGAGGCAACGATCGTCTCCAACACCTGATTTCAAAGTTTTAAATCAGCTGCAGGAGCAGAAAGGATAAACTTCCTCTTTTGTCTGAACAGATCCTTTCTTCAAATACTGAACAATCGCCGTTTAACCTCAAGAAATCTTTGCTTCCAGCACTTGCAGCTCCAGTGCTCAGATGTAAACGCTTGTGTGACCAGTTCTTTGAAAAGATGAGAAACGGTTCACAGCATGAGTGGTTCACTGGATGGTTTCAGAGGAGGTTGCAAATCTGTCATAAGCACTTACTTTCTATTGTTGTTGTTTCAGTCGCATTCTTTACATTCCACCAACCGTTACTCCCTCCAACTCCACTGAGGACAGAGGAGTAGAAACACTTTTGCTAAGATTATTTTAAATGGCAGTCCAGCTACCACAATACTGTGAGATGAGATTTTAAGAAAAACATTTCTTTGTTGTATTATAAGAGTTTATTCCTAATCATAAAAAAGTTTGAATAGAAGAAATGTTTTTTCAATTCCATTGCAGAATTTTCCTTCAAAGTTTGCAGGTGATACAAAAAAAGTCAAATGCACTCAATTAGAGTAAATGCATCAAATACAAGCAGCTTCAGTTTTAAACTGTGAGGGAAAGTCTTTGCCTGATAACTACACAAAATGTTTTCATCTCAGAAATCCCAAAAAAAAAAGAAATCCCAAAAATGACAGTCAGCTCTATACAAACAACACTTCTGGTTGGAAGTTTAGATAAACTGATCAGCTTCACTCAACATCATCATTTTTTTATTATTTAACTGTTCTTTTTCAAGTAATTTAGATTTAATGAAATATAAATCTAAAAGAGAAAATAAAGTTTTTTTTTTAACTCTTATGCATTTCTTCAACAAGTTGTTGCTAATAGTTGTAGGGAGGTTCTACAATAAAATTCTGCCTTAAACTCAGTTTTTTGAATCCTTAGACTGAAGACAACGTTGTTGCACAACAGTTCAAAACAACTTGAAATACAAATTTAAGACCAAATTCACAAGAAACAAGAAAAACCTGCTTGCGACAACTTAACCCAAAGGTTTATTTTGACATAAACCACTGCACTAATGTTTCAAATTTTGAAAAACTTCCCATACAGGAAGAAAGCTAAAAACACACAAATGACAGATATATTTTAACAATTATTTAACTGAATTCACAAACTTTGTTTTAGCACAAAACAAATGAGTTTTAAAGCCACAACATAACCAGTGCTAAGTCTTTTTTGCAGCTTTTTTTCTTTGTATGGTTTTCTTAGTATGTTTGATTTGGTGATAAGTGGAGGCGTTGCAGAGACAAGGGTGGAACTAAACTGAGAAATACCAGCTGTTTCTCGGTAACTCCATTTTGACGCTTTGTGTTTCGTGCTTCGCATGTGCGACTCCACTGCCTTAATTCCCATCGTTCTGAGCTTGAGTGACTTCTTGCACAAAATCCACTGAGCCTCATGTATGTTCCCTGGTTTTAGCCATGGAGAAAACTCTTGGCTGGAGACAATTTTGGTTACATTTACACTTGCTCATATTTTCCAGACAAAAAGTAAAAGGCGCATCTCCCAAATGTTGGCCACAACAACGCTTTTATTGGTTCCGCTATCGGGACGGAACCAATAATGGCGAGCCGTTATTTAAAAAAGGTCAATTTTAATGTTTTTTTTAGATTACAAAAATAAATCATAATAAAAATAATCCTTTTTATGAGGTTTTAAAAATTAAGACCTACGAAAGACTGATTTAAGACATTTTAATACCAATTAAGGCCTTAGTTTTATTTTGAAGAATTCAATGCCTTTTAAGACTTTTTAAGGACCCGCAGGAACCCTGCAAGTACAGAGCAACAAAAGAAACTCTCTGAGGCACCCAGGGAGCAGTGTGGGAATTAAGGGTCTTTGCTCAGGGACCCAGAGTAGCAGTCCGTGGGAGTGGGGCTTGAACTCATAGAATCAGGATTCCAATCACGATGCACTAACCACTAGGCCGCCACTCCCCACAGCAGGCATTAGTGTGAAGGGTCTTACTTAAAGGCTAGTTTATACTCAGAAAACCAGGTTGTCTGCGTGTGTCGTAGTGAATGCAAACATGTCCCCGCCCCTTCTGTAGTTGTAGGTGACCGACAACTACAGACAGTACTGCAGACAGGAGGCCTCTAATCGGTCAAATCTACATCCGCTCTACACTATGCATATTTCCTCTTCGGTACCTTACCTGCTTTTTTTGGTTTGTATGATCGCCATTGTGGAAAATGACTTTTGAAGTTTGACAAGCTAGTAGAGCGAGGTGCGCGAGAACACTGGGACCCTTTTTCCACCTGGATCCCTCTCTTGTCGCGCAAACTTGCCCCCACTTCCTCACCACCTGGGCCGTATCCAGACCCACAGCTAGTTCCTGATTGTCCCCCTTGCATTGTAATGTGGAATAACAATGCTCACCATGCTTCAATATTGGGCATAAATCTAAAATATCTGCTACAAGCTCACTGTGACACACTGCTGCTGGAGGATAACCAGCCCTTAAGGACCCACACTGGCAGCTAATCCCCCCCCCCAGCTGGGATATGAACTCAGGCTTCCAGGTGACTTAAAACTTGAGAAGAGATCAACAGACCTTTAGATATATGGCATCTTGCTGCAAACACTGATGAAACAAAACTCCTGCAAAAAATAAGGTCTGTTCAGTCCCTTCTTATAGACAGCTTCTCCGCTGCATCTCAAGTCGTCTGTTGTCCAGTTAAATGCCAGGGTGATCATAGTCTACCACCTCCCTAATGCTGCTCCTAATATGGTAACCGCCATGGTCATCCGCTTTTAAGTCCATACAACCAATTACAAGTATTTCTGCCAATCTTGTCTTGTTCTAATATGGGGTGTAATGACAGAAAAGTAATGGTATGTGTACTGCTCCCTGTGGTGTTCCTGTGCTCTGAAACAGCAACACTACAAGCTTTACATTTTTCTGCGGTTAAAGAACTGTTCATTAAGAAAGTGGTATTAATCTGGTATGGTAATTTTTACTCACTTAGGGTAGCAAGACTACGTCTTAAATGTTAAAAGCCAATTAAAGAAAGTCTTTACTGCAACAATGTCAAAAGGAGAAATATCTCTACATGCCTTAAGCCAAGCGGCTATGATTATTTGCTGAACCACAGTAAACAGCTTCCTCCAACAAACAAATGTCTGCAGGCTGTGGAGAAGCTTCAGTGGAATGCTTTGGACAGCTCTTCTTTGGGAGCTCTGAATATCTGTTTGACCTCATTAGTGCAAAGGCCAGGGAAGTACAGTCCACCGCCAAGTACGCACCATCCTCCCTCCTTTATACACACACAAAAGAACAAACCTTTGCTGCACAAAGTAGTAAGAGAGAGGGGGGATTTGTGTTGTGTTCATTTATGCAGAGAAATGGTGTGATACCTGGTTGGAACATGAGGATTCTCCTTAATGTTGTAATAATATCAACTGTAGCCGTTTTTCATTTGTTGTACATATGATAAAGTACCTGCTATGCTATGTTCAGTCCGCACCCGCTAGAGGCAGCAGAAGCAGCTAGTTTGCATGCAAAGTCAACGGTTGACGTGCATGTTGGGTTCAAAAATGTAGGTTTTGTAAAAGAAGAACTGAAATACACAGTAAGGGCTTTTCATACAGCTCCTGCAGGAGGAGAGACAGTTGAACCCCAGACTCAAACACACTGTCTCCCACCAGACCTCTTCTGCAGAGTGTTTTATTAACAGAACATAACACATGGTTACAAACAGAGTATTGTTCTGACAGAACGATTGATCAGTTCATAAAGACAGGATGCTCCACTACAATGACAAGACAAGATGGTCTCACGCACAAATGTTTCATAAGCATACCTACATTCATTTTATAATCATCATTAAATAAACCTAACAGTGCATCAAGGTCATGAAGCGCATCATGAGCTTCTGAGCATCTGATGCACCGCGAAAGCAGCAGCTGCTGGAGTTGGAAAAATTTAACTTTTGCTGCTCGACGCGCCACATCAACCAATCAGCTGGCAGGGAGACGGACACAGCACCGCTGATGCAGAGAGCTATCATCACTCCTCTGAAACAGTTTAATAACGCCTACATTAACTTAGAATTTAGAAAACTGCTGGCAAAATATGTTCGACTTTATTATACTGGTGCCTGCAGTTTAGATTTAGCCTCGTGAGACCATCCTGATCTCGCGAGCTTTCAAGGTTTCACTCGCAAATCAGTCTGGCTACTTTCCTTTAAAGAAAATTTGGAGCCGTTCACCAAACGAACGTCCAATCAGCGTTGGCTTTGAGGTGGGTTGAGGTGTGACGCAACGAGAAGCGCGACAGTTCAGTCTAAAGAACATGGCGGCTTCAGCCGATGAAACTAGCGTTAGCGTGGCTATTGAGCAAGTTTTATCGGAATTACAGAGTATTTCTTCACTGAAAGAAGAGCAAAACACTGCTCTGGAGGCTTTTCTCAGAGGAAAAGATATTTTTGCTCTTCTCCCGACTGGTTTCGGCAAGAGTTTGATCTATCAATTGGCTTGTGTCTGGCTTGTGGTTGTGTTTTCGTCGTCGCTCTGTTAGTACGTCATATGCTTCGTTGATCTGATTGGTTTATTTGGCCCGTCTATCACCAACATAGGCCAATCAGCTAAACAGTATTTTCGCCCCTTCCCAAAATTACTTCAACGGAAGGTTTACAGATGGATATGCAGAGCAAATCCAGCAAATCCATCTGGCGGAGTCAGGTTAGTTTGGTTTACGTAAGTGAAAAATGCCTTCTAGTCGTGAACAGTAGCGGAACACTCCGGGCCAGAGGCTGCTCTTTAATAGGGTGTCCAGGGACAGAGCACCACTGGTGTACGGGGGTCTGAGCAGCTCCGACAGGGAAGTAATATTCAAAGGCAGGATCGTAATGCTGATGAATTGACTGCAGAGATGATGTTTTAGGTGGACGTATTTAACTTACTTTTTACCAATTAATCACAGCAAATATAGTAAAAGCCGTTCTCTGGCATTGAACCCAGGAGCAGCAGAAGCATCAGATGCATCTGGACACACGTTACTGGAGGTGCTTTAGGAGCGTCAAAGATGCTCTTGACACACGTCTGACATTAAAGTGTACAAGCATAAAAAATAAAGCTTTTTTGCAGCACTTGCTGTCTGAAGGTTGCATAAGACATGAAATATGCGAAAATATCTCAAATTCATAACATTATAAAATTATATGACAGAAAGGTCATGAAGAAGAGTCTCTTCTGGTTGACAACCGAACAGAGGAAGAGGAAGTTTTTTTTATCTGTGTGATGCATCTCCTCACCTCCCCTGTTAGCTGCTTTGCACCTTCAGTCAGCTGTCCCCTCATCTTTCAATTATTGTAAAAAGATGCAAATGTTATTCATTATTATTTTTTATTTTTTTTGTAACATAGTCCACTTTTGGTGTTGCTAGGTTACCAGATGTGGGGAAAAACTGAACATTTTCCCACTAGGAACACCACGTGTCTTTTTTTAAGGTAAGTGTGCAGAAAAGTGAAAAGCCGGTTTGTTTAAGAGTAAAGACGTTCATAAGGCTGTTATGGAAAGTTACCAACAGTATATAAATATGCATATTCTTTGTCATAAAGATGGTTTCCTGACAAAAAAGGAACAAAATAATCAGATTATCCTAAGTTATGCATCACATCAAATATCCCTAACAGTTACTTAATACCAATTTTTTCATTATTTAACCTTAAGATTAGCAATTATATATTTTTGGAATTTTGTCTGCCAATCAGCAGCAGATGTGTAATAAAGGATGTTTGAGACTAATTGATATACCAATTACACCAAAATAAAACAAAGCTTTTTAAACCGCTTAAGATGGAGGGTAATGTTTTACATGCCCTGGGATTGCTCTAGTAAATACGCTTCATTCTCGAAATCCAGACTTTGAAGATTTGTACCTACTGCGTCATGCACTTCTCTAAATCACATTCACCTCAAATCCCTAGTATCTTAGTAGTGGCAGAAACTATTACAAAGTACATTTATTTGATTACTGTACTTTAGTTTTTTTTTCAGTATCTTTACTTGAGTATTTTTTTGGGTTGTAGTTATAACTTTCACTTTACTACATTTCAAAGTCAAATATTTACTTTTTTTTTATCCTACTCCATTTCCAGGAATCTACTAAATGTTCTGTTTGTCTCAGCTTAGTCTTGCAAACTGCTCTTGCTGTTTTCTTAAAAAATTTTATTTCAACATGGCAGATAGTGGCGTCCAGATTCAGTCCTAAAGGCTGCTTTTTTAGAGATTTTAATAATATTCCACAAATGTGAGAAACTCAGTGCTGATATTATTTGTAGTTTATACTTTAAATTAGGGCGTCAGTTGTTTTTCATGTGACCAAGTTGTTCAATAGGATGAGTTGCAGTTTCCTTGGGGTACAGTAGCAACCATTCAAAATGGCCCTTCCCAGTCAAAAGCCAGCCAAATGGCAGCAAAATCCCCTCCAAATTCCAGCTAATGGCCTTCTCCTGGGCGTGCATATTTTTTCTGACTCCATCCTCACTGAATTACAGGGTCTGACCAGGAGATGATGCTTCTCTTTAGATCATAATGCCCACAAGTCATGAAATAATATATTAGATGTTCAAAAAAGGAATTGTAGGGGACCAGCCAAGGGCCAATCAGGGAAAGTAGGGACATTTAGAATGACTACTACTGTAATATATTCAACCAAAAACCTAATTTCATAATAAAAGTATGAATCAAGTAAATCCTGTTTTGTTTTGTTTTGCTTTAATTTTTAACCCCTTAAGCCCGGAGGGCCCGTTCTATTCATAAAAATAGCCAAAACACAGTCACATGGTGTTTCATCCACACACCTTTCAAATGGGACTTTAAAATTTCCAAAACAGGTTTCAAAATAATTTTTTTCACAAATACTTTTTTCCTTAGCTTTGTAAACAAATAAAATCAGAGTTAAAATTCCACCTGACATGAGTGACTCTGCGGGAGTAATACAACACCAGGTATTTATTTTTAGCCACACCCCCTAATGTAATTGTCCGACCATGTCAGGTGATGTGACTGGCATGCATAACAGAAGGATGCTCTGTGATTCTTATTTTCTATTCAATTCGGGGATATTATTGTGTGTTCAATGGTAAATTTCATGACACAACAGCTAAAGGCTTGTCTTGTGCATACGGTCTTCAATAATGTAAATCTGCATATTTGTCTTAACAGATTCAGTTTCATGAGTGAAAAAAATGCATTTTTGCATAATTTTGCCACTATTGGCAAATTGTTTTGCAGTGTTTATTTTTTTATTTTATTTTTTGGCGAGGCTTATTATTCTTTTTATTTCTTTGATTGATCACCTATAAATCAGACATAGTGACATTTAATGCTTTTCTGTTATACAAATACAAACAATTGTATTTTCAATTTATAGTTTGGAAGCTGTACTTGCTTTAATTCACATATGTAATTTAAGGCAGAACTTGCTCCTTAGACCCTCTGGGCTTAAATAATAACCATAAATAGTTTTCCTGAATTTTCTGTGGCATTTTGATGCTGAAGTTCTTTAGAAGTTTTTTTTAGAATCTGTATTAGATTGGTTCTAAGCATCAATAGATCAGGTAGTTTCTGAAAGTTACAGTCTAGTGTTTTCAAAAGTGAGTACTTCAATGCTTTAACTTGAGTAGATTTTTGACCACGTAATGGGCGGATTATACTTCCGCCCATTACGGAAGTATAATCCGTAATGGATTATAAACACATCAAATTTCGCTTGCGTCTGGTCGCGCACCAGTTTTGCTTGTATGCTTCTGCAATGTCAGTCTGGAATTTCAAAGGACGCACAGCAGATTCCCGCCAAAAGCGCTAGGGGGAGCCTATTCGAGAACCTGCAAGAACGTCAGCAGATGATCACGAGAACTTATTCCGCAGCGCCAGTAGGAGTGTTTACTTTCCGAAAAACAACATGTCTGAGGCATCGTACAAGTTGTTGTACTTCCGAACCTCCTCGATCAACCTTTCATTGTAGTTATCCATTGTTATTACTCCTCTGTTTTTAAAAATGGCGTGCCCCGGCACCAAATTGAGAAGGACGACAACACAGACAGCCGGAAAGGCAAACCAAGGACCAGTCACAGCTGATTTTTGTCTGCGCACTTCCGCTTGAGGTCTGCGTGGGTTTGGGACCGTCTGACGTGTAGTCAGGATTTTTTTTTGAGGTGCGCGGCAAAGGTTGAAGAGCCTTTGCACGAGGGCATGGTCGTGCACAGAGACAGATTTGACAGTTGCAGAGGCTATGCGTCAGAAGTTTAAATTGGCCTTAACTTTTTGTTGTAGTTGGGAAAGATTTGAATGAGTATTAATAGTTTTACTCAAGTACTACTGTTGAGTACTTTACACACTGTATCTCAGTGACTTTTATATATATGAGCAATTACAACTACCCATGTGCACAGGAAGCTTTTAGAAAGGGTTCCCTCTTCAAAATGTCCTTCGAATTCAATTAAATTTTAATGACCGGTTTCAGCTGCAGTTCTAACCTAAACTAACCAAGTAACAAAGAGTACTAGCTAAAAAAAAAAAAAAAAAAAAAAAAAAAAAAAAACACCCCACAAATGCTGAAACTCAAATACTTAAAAAGAAAAATGCAGATTGGGATCAGTTTTGCTCCATGACGTTCTGTCGCAATATTCTACATAGATTGAAGGAAAGCTGCCAGTTTAAATATGTCTAAACACTTTTAATATTAATGTTACCCTATAGAAGATCTTCCCCATCAACACCAATGAATACATGTTCTCGTGATTTCAAGCCGAAGCGCCACTGTACACCATTCAAAGGTACACTATATTGCCAAAAGTATTTGCTCACCTGCCTTGACTCACATATGAGCTTAAGTGACATCCCGTTCCTAATCCATAGGGTTCAATATGACGTCGGTCCACCCTTTGCAGCTAGAACAGCTTCAACTCTTCTGGGAAGGCTGTCCACAAGGTTTAGGAGTGTGTTTATGGGAATTTTTGACCATTCTTCCAGAAGCGCATTTGTGAGGTCGCACACTGATGTTGGACGAGAAGGCCTGGCTCTCAGTCTCCGCTCTAATTCATCCCAAAGGTGTTCTATCGGGTTGAGGTCAGGACTCTGTGCAGGCCAGTCAAGTTCATCCACACCAGACTCTGTCATCCATGTCTTTATGGACCTTGCTTTGTGCACTGGTGCACAGTCATGTTGGAAGAGGAAGGGGCCAGCTCCAAACTGTTCCCACAAAGTTGGGAGCATGGAATTGTCCAAAATGTCTTGGTATGCTGAAGCATTCAGAGTTCCTTTCACTGGAACTAAGGGGCCAAGCCCAGCTCCTGAAAAACAACCCCACACCATAATCCCCCCTCCACCAAACTTTACACTTGGCACAATGCAGTCAGACAAGTACCGTTCTCCTGGCAACCGCCAAACCCAGACCCGTCCATCAGATTGCCAGATGGAGAAGCGCGATTCGTCACTCCAGAGAACGCGTCTCCACTGCTCTAGAGTCCAGTGGCGGCGTGCTTTACACCACCGCATCCGACGCTTTGCATTGCACTTGGTGATGTATGGCTTGGATGCAGCTGCTCGACCATGGAAACCCATTCCATGAAGCTCTCTGCGCACTGTTCTTGAGCTAATCTGAAGGCCACATGAAGTTTGGAGGTCTGTAGTGATTGACTCTGCAGAAAGTTGGCGACCTCTTCGCACTATGCGCGTCAGCATCCGCTGACCCCGCTCCGTCAGTTTACGTGGCCTACCACTTCGTGGCTGAGTTGCTGTCGTTCCCAAACACTTCCATTTTCTTATAATACAGCTGACAGTTGACTGTGGAATATTTAGGAGCGAGGAAATTTCACGACTGGATTTGTTGCACAGGTGGCATCCTATCACAGTTCCACGCTGGAATTCACTGAGCTCCTGAGAGCGACCCATTCTTTCACAAATGTTTGTAAAAACAGTCTGCATGCCTAGGTGCTTGAATTTATACACCTGTGGCCATGGAAGTGATTGGAACACCTGATTCCAATAATTTGGATGGGTGAGCAAATACTTTTGGCAATATAGTGTATGTAAAAAACAACTACTGTCTGCATGGGGTCTGGGTGTTGTAGCCAAAGGACAACATTTAGATACAGACTGGCACAGGAATTGAGGCGAGGAAGGAAATGAGTGGGTAGGGAAGCAGAGGGGAGATTAGGTGGAAACAACGGGTGGAGATAGAAAGGAAGCTTAGCAATGCAGCCCTCATTGGCTACGCCTAATTAGAATAACAACTGAAGCTTTCATGTTGGAATAACTGGGACACATTTCTCACCATGATGGCAAAAAAAAAAAAAAACTGGACTGGGCAGAGCTAAACTCAAACAATCTGCCCTAAGAACCAAGGGAGGTTTACAGATAGGCCAGCCAATGGATTAAAGAAATGCCTCGTAGCATTGATCCCATCCAGATTACGAAAACTCATGTCAACTGGGCAATCTACAAAAGATAACATTAGGGTTAAGAACGAAGGTTTAAAAGACAGGGATCATGAGCAATTAAGACTAATAGATAAATGAAATGCACCTAAAGACATTTTAAAGGATTCTTGGTATACGTACCAAATATGGCTTAGAAAATCTCAGCCATTCACCATGTTTAACAGGTTAAAGGGAATCGTTGATTCTCATAACACCATTTTCAAGCTGCTTTAACTTTAGTATATAGGGAGCAAAACTCATAACTGCTGAAAGACTAAGCTTTACCAAAAGGGCAGTGTCAATGTCAGCTTTATTTACATAGCACATTAATAAAGACACTAATGTTGTACTGTATACACAAAAATATGTATAAAATATTGATAAAAGAATCTGCTCATCATGGGCCAGTGCCAACAGGGGGGATTTTAACAAGACTTAATAGGGTGTTTATATTAAGACTAGTTTTCAGCCGTGATCTTTGCACAAAAGTTACCCGAGTAGCTAACCTTGATCGAACTGGAACACGGACAGTTTGAAAAGATGGAACGGAGCCAACCTATTCAGGCATTTAAAAACCGTCATCATAATCTTAAAACAGATCGTCTGGCTAACTGGGAGCCAGAGCAGGGAAGCCAACAAAGCCACACTTTTTGCACGAAAGAAAAGAAGCTGCAGGGTTCTGAACCAAGGTCTGATCAAGCCCACATTATAAGGAGCTACAAGAATCAAAGCAACACATAATGAAGACATGAATGGCCCACCCTAGAGTATGAATCAATCTGTCTTTATTGTCAACTACACTTTGCATTGTAATCAATTTCAGTTTCAGTACAACTGTCGTCACATACATGGGGGGCTCTCTGGACAGGGGAATGATTGACTGAGGCCAAAATGTGCCAAAGAACGCTGCTGTTAGGCGTATTCTTTTGGCTGCCAGTTTTAGGAATCCAGTTTGTGTGGGTTGTTTTTGTGTTTTCTTTTTCCACCACTAGATGGTGCCCTGTCCTCGTTTTGGCCTCCTCGCACACCTGCGGCCCGTTGAGTCATCACCAGAGGAGTATTTGAGCAGTGGGCTGTCACTACCTCGACACCAGAGTGTTTGCCAGTATTAGGTACTCTAGCCAAACTGAGATTAGCTGAGTCTAACCTTTAGCCTTGTCTTTCTTAGTCTAAGCTTGCTTTGTCTTTGTTCTCTTGCAGGAAGCCTTCCTGATCCACTGGATAAGCCTGGATAAGCCCCCCCCCCCCGGAAGGATAAACTGAGTCACAATTGAGCAAGGGGAAACCTCCACATGATCCGTTCAAGTCCACTTCAGGAAAACCCGGTGACAGTCTGCTCCATTGCTCCTCTTGACCCAACGTTAGTCTGCCTGTCCGCCCTTCAACAAGTTCTTTCATCTCTGGATAAGACCCCACAAACTGGATCCAAAGATTAACCAAGAGTTCCCCAAACATGAGTGCCTCTCCTGCAAATTACAAGCCTCAGTCATTTTTCCTACGGTCCCTGAACTGATCATTGTGATCTCCCCTTCAGAGGTTCCGGTTCAGCAGTCCACTGAGGTCCAACAGTGTTACCTAGCTGTATATCTCTAAGTCTGTGTTTTTTTTAAACCACAATAAACCTGTTAACTTTTTCCCTTGGCTTCTGATTGTGTTTAGGTGGCCAACTAGCTGGAGTAGAGCTCCAACTAAAGTTTGATTTGCAAATCAATTCTCTTGACTGTTTTTTTTTTTTTTGATTAATCAATTAATAACTGGACAGCAAAAGTTCCTGAAAGATTTTTTTACAGAATAAAACCAAGTGGAACTGAAACTTTTCCACTTGTGGAGTTCCCGACAGAGCATATTGACAGACAAAAACCTTTTTTCCATTTTAAATGGTATAATTACTGCTCTAAATGGGTCGCTCTGTTAGCTGAAGGCATGTGTTAGAATCTCTATATTCCAGTTAACATTTAGCTTATTTGCCTATTAAATTTAAGAGCAACGACAGGTACATACTCAGAACGCCAAAGGCAGCAACGTCAAAAGGATTTTGAAACACTGCAATTTTTGTTTTAGAGTTCAGTCCTTTATTTTTGTAAGACATTCAAACAAAATAGGCACATCACCTGTATTTAAATGCAGATAAATATCCAGATTATCTGACGAACAATAAAACAAAATGTTGTAGTTTCTAGAAATTGACACGAGGGCAGCATATACGGTAAAGGGCCCTAGATTGAACCCTGTGGTTCCCCTCAACCGAGTTGAGCAAGTTCAGAGTTGAAGCGAACAAGATGCACAGAAAAAGACCAACCTGAAAAACATAACTTAAACCAACATGGTTCTCAATATGTGAATGCAATAATTTGTATTTGACTGTATTAAAAGATGTTCTTAAACCTAAGATTGGACTAAACAATAGATCAGCCAGAATCGACAGTTAAAAGAAGATGATTAATAGCTCTTAAAGTGTGTTTCAGTGTTTTGACGCAGCTTCAAACCAGAGGCAATGCCTGTCCCTTAACATTCATTTCTCTTCCTCTCCATCTGTTTCTGTCTTTTTTACAGTACGAGAACACGATGAACGGTCGATGGAAAGAACAGGCTGAGACAGACATAAAAAATTTATATTGTTCATGATTAAAAGCAAACGTTAAAGCAGCAGAGAATTGACCGAAGAACCAGGGTGTTTTTGTAAATGTTGGGGGGGTGGGGGTGTCTGGCAACACTTGACATCCAACTCCTTCAAATATGTTGCTTTAGAAAGCAGATAGGTGGCACATACTCCCCTGACCTCATTCTTAATTACTGCATTCCTTCTGGGAAATACCTGCAACTGTACGCAGTCTGTTGAAGAAGTAAAGAGGATGAGATGCCAGACGGCTGCCTTATTCCCTTCAGACCTCCCTGTGGTTCAAAAACAGCTTTGCTGCCTTTGGGCAATGAGAACTTGAGCTGTATGCATCTGCAAGAAAGTTTGCCAGCCAGTGTTACACTCTCCAAAGATCCTAATTATTCCTTAAAAAAAAAGGTTCTTTTCCTCCAGAAATATACACAAGGTATAAAAAGAAGAGATTTTTATGACTGAATATCAAATGTACAAGATTCTATTTTAATGACTGTAAGTCAACACGCAATTTAATATTTATTAAGACAACCAAGTCCTCATTAGAAGCTCTTATACCAAGTGCGCCCTTTAGAATCTGCTTTTAATCTCTACCCTGAGACATTTGCTGTATCCTCCTTTAAAGTTTGCAGTATTGGCTGAAATGTACAACCGCCATAAAATAAATAAGCTATGGCTTTTGTCTAATATATCTTCTTCTCTAGGAGGAAATGGGTTTGCATTAATCAAATATTTACGGTTTTTGATCGTTTGCCTAATTGTTAATGGAAATATCTGAAGGTGACCTTTTCTTTATGACAGACTGCATATGGCGGCAAGTTGCCGGTTAAATACTTTAAAGCGTTTGTGAGGACTATAAGTCACAGGTGTGGTAGCTGAAGCACTGGTGCTGAAGGGGAGCATGCAGCTGCAGCCATTTGCCTACCGAATCCGAAAAGAAACCTTCATTGCCGACTTTGGATTACTTCAAATGGAGAAATGTTTCAGATTTCATAACTTTAAGGAGAGTGGTGCTTGTAGCCCCAGTCTCTCAGAGCCCGGATTACACCTCCAGGACTAAATCAAAACAGACAGAACAACAATCGAGCATTTGGGGCTGGAGGTCAATAGCATTCAGCTAATAATTTGGCATTTTCTGTCTCTTATTTCGTTGTCGGTTTCAAGTTTGGTTTAAACTTGACCCATTGAACATAAAAATAAGGGTTTGCCATTAGTGACACAATTCAATCTACCAGTTTTTGTAACTTGGTACAAACTGCGCATTCTGCTCCACAGTGGACAGATTTGAGCGTGGTCTGGAAAATCAGATTTGTATGTACTAATATTTTTAATGCCGGTGACATAAAGTTTTTCTTTTTTAAACTAGAGTGGAACAATTTTACTGAACTAACGTCGGCGTCAAGTTCAACTAAAAGTGATCTTTATCTCCATTTGGAAGCTTTTCGGTTATAAAGAGATTAAAATACTGCAGAGTGGTGGAGTTACTACTGCATTGTATATCTAACATGGATTTTCTTCAGTTCTGTCTTTAAAAGTGTTTCAACAAGTGAGCTTACTGGAGCTTGTTGCTCATCTCAATAGAAAAAACAAACAAAACAATAAAAAAGATCAAACTGAATGATTTCTGAACGAGAACACAAGTTCCCATTAATCCAAGTTGTCCAATAATGCAGTTGATTTTATTATAGATGGATTATTCAAGTTTTCCGAAATTGCATTAAGTCATTGACTTAGCACAAATAGCTCCTCCTGGAGAAGCATTCTGTAAGAATGCAAGGCTGCATGCATTATGTTGCGACTTTGTAGCAATCCCTCATACCAAGCATGCATGCAAGCAACAGCAGGAAGGAAAACTCAACAGAAAAAAGAACAACCATGCTGGGTGTGAATGACCATATGAGAAGATAGAGAAAACAATAAAAATACCAGAAGAACTAATCCAGAAGTACTTCCTACATTAGAGAAAGAAAAAACAAGCTACTTGCAGTCGTAACTCCTACAGCTGCTACATCAGAAAGATGTTTAAGCAGATACGTTTAGAAATAGCGTTCATGTCCATCGGATAAAAGCACAGACAGTCAGGCACAGCAAAAACTCAGCAAAAAGCTACATCTATGAAAGTTAGGGCCCACTGCATCAAGGTCAGAGTTCCATAAAAAATGCATTAATTCCTCCCATTGATGGCAATATAATCTCATAAATATGGCTGAATCAATTAGTCGTGATTAATTGATGATTGAAATAATTGTAAAGCAATTTAATAATCCATTCATCCTTAGCTGGAGTATAGAGACTCTAAAATATACTTTTAGCCGACAGAACGACTCACTTAGAGCTCAAATTATATCAAAACTGTAAAAAAAAATTATGAACATTTTGCATTTATGATTAAAAAAAACATTGCCTGTCAATATGCTCTATCCAGAACCCCTCAAGTGGAAAAGCTCTATTTTCACATGGTTTAATTTTGTAAAAAATCTACTTTAAGGAACCTTTTACTATCCACTTAATCAAAAAAAATAATTGATTGCAAAATAATCATTAGTTGCAGCGCTAGTGTTAAATATGCCAAAATACATGATAAAAAACATGATAGCAAATTAAAAACGGTGCTTGAAAAAGCTCACATACAGTACACATACGTTTAAGATTAATCTCAGTTCTAGAGATCCACCAACAGTACAGATTATCTGAAAATCTGTCTAAATGATCCCTGATATTTGCTGCAGATTTTTTGGGACCAATTTTCTCAGCCAATTAAACTTTTCTTACATCATTTATATGATGATATGAATGGAGGAAGATCAATTATGATAAATTACATTATGGTAACTGTTGAAATAATTATATATAAGATGCTTAATTTTTGTTCTTATGATGTATAATGTGTGACATATTACTGTTCCAGAGAGGTGCTGCACAAGCAGTATAGGTCAACTCTCAGGAAGTATTGCTCCAGCTTAACGAAACCAGGAGTTTCTCGGACCATTTGACCACAAGATATTTAAATGCACATTGACCTTCTCACTGAGGCTGCAAATTGAATTTTATTTCTTGTTTTCTTATTCCTTTAGCGCAACCTCAGCTTGTGTAACTAGGGACCCCCCCTCTGACTTTAATAAATAACGAGGAGAAAGCTGAAGACCGGCAGAGTGGGGTGGAGATGTACCTGCACGTCTCTTCCAACTCTCCTCGCGAGTAAAAGGAATTCTGACTCTGTGCCTTTCTTTCCTTGTTTTAAAGTGTTTTAGGTGTTAGACCTGACAGTAACATGTTAAAAAAAAGTCTTAATATAAGCATAAAATAATGTTTTGCTTGACATGTTAATACATTTTAACAATTTATAACAGAGGGGGCGGCTATGCATTAGCTTTACATGTCAAGACATGGCTGCTGAATGCACAAATCAGGGAACACAGATGCAAAAAAGAAAATAAAGACGCAGCAGTCCATCTCTAGTCAATACTGTCATCGATCAATCCATCTATCATCCGTCTGTCCTTCCATTTACTCATCCTTTCAGTTTTGCAATTTCAATTTAGTCCAATTGTGTCAGAAACCTCTGCAAGAAAAGTTCAATTTTGAAAAGAAGAAAAGAAAATTACATTCTAGGAAATTGTCATCTTAAAAAAGCCCTCACAGCCGAGACTCTGCAACATTATCAGTGCCTGCAGAATCTGGTTTTAGTATGAATAAACACTATAATCTTATTTTGGAGTAGATCTTGCTTAAGCTTGCTTACTTGAATTAACTCTACAAAACCTTTCTAGAAAGAAACTTTCACTTTACTGAGCTAAATAACATTCATCTTACCTGCCATTAATCTACAATTAGGGATGACCGACAAAATCAAATATATTAACCATTCAGTACCAATTATTAAACAATTCTTCCTTGATAAACACAAAAAAAAAACCTTTTTTAAATATGGGGTCATTATTGTCACATTATATAAAAATCCAACAAGGTGTTCTACATAAATACAGAAAACTACTGAAGTCTATTAGACTAAGAGTAGGAGAAAATCACTTGTTTTCAATCAGACCTCCGAGTTTTCTGTTCCTCCATCGAGCATCAGGTGTTTCTCTCTCAGGGGCAGCCTGGCTTTCAAAAGGACCCCCTCTCTTTTGCTGACAGTCAGACAGGTTGAAAAATGCCTACAGGCACAGGCCAAGGTGCGCAGCCCGTCTCTTCATCTACCAAACTTATTTAAAACCTGCATCTATTTCAGCTCCCACCAGGCAGAGGGATCAAATGAAAGTGTGCACAGAGTGGAGGGAAAGCGGGTTAGAAAAGCAAGAAAGTGTTGTATATGTTAAAATCTCCCAGGAGTGATTATGTGAGCTGATTTAAAGCAGCTGGAGGTGACCTCGCCCTCGGGTAAGCCAACACGCTCAGACGCAGAGAGAACTCTGCTGAAACACTGGCCTACGATCACCAATCAGTACAACAAGACGGATATGCACAGTGCATAAAGCTGTTATTGCATGAATTGTTACAAAGAGACAGTTATTGAATGCACATGCTAATGATGCGTCTAGTAGCTCCCTGTAGAATCTATACAGCTGGGCGGAAAATCGATGCCCTTTTTACGATCTTATTGCACACCCTTTAAGTTGTCTGAAAATGCTGCTTGGTCAGTTCTGGACTGCACAGTGAACACACTATCAATCGATAAATCAGGTTAACGTCATCCTTCTGCTCTCTGTGTGTTGCATGTAATCCACTGCTCCTCTAATTGCCAGAGCATGAGCTGCTGACCAGTCGCCAGCAATCAATAATCTCAATTTCAAGGAGTTTGAAGATCTTAATTCTCTGTAGAGGTATTTATTTTTGTTAATGATTCTATTAGGGGGATTATTAAACATTTGTTTCTTTTTTTTTCTATATTTACATGCCTAAAAATACCTGTATTTGTCATTTGTAGAAGTTAGAAGCAGCGAAAAGGCAGCTACCACCAGCTTTCACCAGAGTTCAATTATCTTGTATTTTTTATTTCCTTATATACACACTCCTGTTTAACATAAAAACCCATTTCCTTTACAATCAGAATTTTTCTAGCTCAGTTATGATTACCGATTTATCCACATCCACATCACAAAATAATTTAATGTTCCCAACTTTTTCCTTATTGCTGACAGCCAGTCCTAATATTTTACTACGTTCTTCCTAATCCAGACTATAACAGATTAGGCTGTATAAGAAGGAACATTATCATTGTTCGATATTTCTATGGTGTTTCTACTTATGTGTATTGTTTTTTTATATATAAATGGGGTCCTTTTAGGCATATGGAAGGATGAGATTGAGGATTTATGTAACAATTGTAATAGTGGATTTGTTTTGCAATAATTTACTTGGTTGATTGGTTATGATGATTTATTTATGATCTTAATCCTCATTTTCTGCCATTAAAACTGATAAACACTGATTGTTTGTACAAATATTTCAACACCTGTTCTGGTCTATATACCCGTGAATGTACCTCAATTACCTCCTATTACCACTATGCTTTATTAAAGAGTTTATATAAACTTAAATTCAATAAATAAATCTGAACTATAACTCGATGCATTGCTAACGAATAAGCAAAATTATTCAAACAATCTTTGGATCTCATCTGATGAGTTATTTCCGTAGCTTCCTTCACGCGGTGGTGAAAGGCACTGGGATTTTGGGACGACTAGATCACCAGTCAGCATGTCGTTTTACAACAATGCAATTACAAACACACATACCCCATTTACACTACCCTTGAAAAACCGTGCCGAGACCAGTCCGAGCTCAGTAACTGCGATGGCTTATCGTGTGTAAATGGAAAGCAAACTGAAGTGAACCGAGCTAGACACAACCGAACCGAGCTAACTAGAACAGTTCCAGAGGTGGGCTCGGCTCGGTTTTTCCCTGGCTCGGTTCTCTGATAACAAGGGCGCATGAGCAGAACGCGTCATCTCCGTCTGGCTGCACATCGCGATTCACACTCCATTCCAGTAGTTGGCGGTAATGCCCCTCCGGAAGTTGCTTGCCAACTAACACAAAACGGAAGAACAACAACTATAAGTAACAATAGAAATCTTCTTCTTGTGTTTTATGGCGGTTGGCAAACAACTTTTGGTGCATTACCGCCACCAACTGCTTGATTTCCTCCTTCAATACTGGCAGTAATACCGCAGATCGTCACTAGGAGGCGAGGAACAGAGATAGCGTGATGTGTAAACGGTCGTCAGAACCGAGCTCGGCCTGGATAACTGATCCGAGCTCGGACCGGTCTCGGCATGGATCGGTTTTTCAAGGGTAGTGTAAAAAATACCAAGCAGGTATTTCAGGTTTACACAGCTACATTCTTACGAAAAAAAAAAAAAATTATTATTTATATATATAGATATTTTTTTTCCAAAGTGAACTTTGTGTCAAAAAAAGGGAACTTGTCGTGCTCTTCTTTCAACCATTATGGCTATATATCGCAATAAACCCTGGGAAGGGGTGGGCAAGGTTCACCAGGCATGCGGAAGCTGTACTGCCCTCTGCAGCCACCATGGTGAACTGCATGTGAAACAAAGGGCCTACCACCAAATGAAAATATAAGGGCGCAGTAATATTCAAGCTTATTTAAATTAGGGCTGCAACTAATGATTATTTTGCAAATCAATTAAAATGAAATGATTATTAATCTGATAGCAAAAGAAGATCTTTATCTTTAATGGAAAATATTTTCTGAAATTAAACCAGCTAAAACTAAAACCTTTCCATTTGAGGAGTTCTGGATAGAGCATATTAACAGAATTTTTTTTTTAATCTTAAATGCAAAATGTTTATATATTTTTTTTCTATTGTGGTAGAATTACTGCTATAATTGAGTTGCTCTGTCAGCTAAAAGCATGTTTTACAGTCTCTACACTCCAGTTTACGATCCATCGATTACTTTATTAGCTGATGATTAGTTGATCAAAAGATTAATCTTGATTAATCTGATTAATCGTTTCAGCCATACTTAAAATAATGTGTCAATGAATTAAATTTTGTGTAACCATGTTAACGTAACATGTATGTATGTGTGCGATCGTTGCAGGCCTCGTTTAAAAGCCTATTTTTTTCGGTTTCCAAACATTTTACAGAACAAAAAATGCACAATCTAAACATGAACATTTTGACACCTAATCAGATTTAAACACTTAAAATGAAAATGTTCTGCTTGATAAAAGGCGAGTAAAGAAAGACACCGATCCTACAGTTTCAGTCACAACATATTGATCTTTGCCTTTCTGGTGAGTCAGCAAAAACTACTGTCGGGTGTATAGCTCATTTTCCCTTCTGCCTGCAAGCAAGGCGACCAATTTCACCTTCACCAATGCCTTCCCTCTAAAAACTCCATTTACAGCTCATTTTTATTCATACCACAAGGAGCTGGAGGCCATTTAAGTTGACGATCTTCACCAAAAAAAAAAAAGAAGGTAAAACAGGCTCACCACAGCTGGTTCAGAATCTACCAGCATGTTAAATAACAAACCCTCATGTAAATAATTTTGACGGCAGGGATTTGTTGCTTATGTGAGAGCAGGCAACTTATTTCTGAAGTAAAGCGATTACTAAGATCTGACAGCTAGGAAGGAGGCTGGATGGCAAACAAGTGTTCTTGTTCAACAAATGGCCTAAATAGCGACAGTCAGCGCAACATTACCTGCATATGGAGCATGATATGAAAGAGTCTGTCACTGTCTAAATCTCAAAATAGAATAAGAGTTGCTCCGACCGCTTAAGTGTCAAAAAATCTGCTAACAGGAAACTGTACGAGCTCAACCTTAAAGGTTTTGCTAGTATTCATTAAAACTCAGACTCTTACTGCAAAAATGACCCGGAAACATTACGAATGTCAGCTTTAATAGTTTTCTGGTATCAAGAAATGGATGCATACGTTTTACCAAAAATACTTTTTTTTATGCAAAGACTGAATGAGAAAAAATAAAGTGGAAATAGCTCATTTTATGATGATCAAATGCTTTTTGGTGTTTTTTGTGTAGGCATAAAATGCACCTTTCAAACTCAATGCTCTGACTAATGTTTCTTCTTTGCATCCTGTTATGCTCAAAACTGAGCATACTGAGTTTATTGGTCAAGGTTGAAATACTGCAGTAGCTGACTTATGCACCCTTTAATCATGAAATATTGTACTTTTCAACTACAGCTACCATCAGATAGGAGATCATTGACTTCAGGAAGAACCGGCCTAACCACGCTCCACTGGTCATCAACAGCTCAGCTTTAGAGGTGGTCAACAGCACCAACTTCCTGGGTGTGCACATCATAGAAACCCTCACCTGGACTGTAAACGTCACCTCATTGGTGAAAAGGGATCAGAAGCGCATGAACTTCCTGCAGAGGATGAGGAGAGCCCACCCGCCCTTACCCATTCTCATCACCTTCTCCAGAAGCACCACAGAGAGCGTTCTGACCAGCTGTCTCACTGTGTGATGTGGAGGCTGCAGCGCCTCAGACTGGAAGAAGGTGAGAACAGCAGAGAGGATCATGGGGGCTCCTCTTCCCTCCTTAAAAGACATTTCATCGCAGCGCTGCATGTCCCGGGCCCGTAACATTATTATGAGCCTATTAGGGGTGGGAATTGCCAAAGAAGTCCCGATTCGATTAGAATTAAGGTTCACATGCCACAATGCCATTCTATCACGATGCATCATGATACTTAAAATATTGCGATGCATCGCAATATTTTCACTGAACACGGTTAGAATAAATACAGCCATTACCAGTGGCTGACTGGCTGGGTGTGATCTGGATTGTGTCTTCAATTGATACATAACTGAAAGCAACTGAATTCATACATAGTTGTATTTATTGAAACAACTTTTGGAGGTGTTGCCATGAAAACAAATACTGGACACAACTATTACTATAACTGGAGTGGACACACTGACAAAAAGTGCTTAGGATTTATAAAACTTGAAATACAAAATAAGGATAATCAGTGCTGTTTACATGGCCTCAGTGGTCCTTTAAACCACTTAAATGAAAAAATGTAAATGTATGACATTTCCCCCTTTTTAAATTCAAATTACGTGCATCATATCAAATCCGTTTTTACCTTCTTTGTTTTTAAAGCCAAAATACACCCAAACATCTGGCTTGAAATGTGATGGAGCCGGGCCAATTTTCTCTGTCTCCTCCATGTTTTGTTTATGAATGACTCATCGAAGTATCCCTCTGACTGAAATGCTTGTGACACAAAGCAGCGGGCATCAACACATCCGCAGCGACATCTGCTAACTGGAAGCTGTATTCCACTTGTTTTTGGCGGATGTGCACCAACCGTTTATGTGTTTTATTTATTCCTTTTTTTAAATTAAGAATCGATACTTCGCGTCAAGAATCGATGCAGTAGATCACAACAATTAGAATTGCGATGCATCGTCATGACTAGGGATGCACGATATTGGGATTTTGGCCGATATCCGATATGCCGATATTTTAAAACTCATGTAGCCGATAACCGATATCAATACTGATGTTAAAGCTGGAAAAAATAAGTAGTCATTGAAAATAGCAGTTTTGTTATCCATTTCTGACACTTTGAAAAATAATATACTCAAATATATTTTCATATGCTGATATCAAATACATTTTTAAAAACGCGGTATCGATCTATTTTACTTTCAAAATCTTGTGAAATTTCATAGTTCTGTTACAAACTCTTGTGATATTTTGCAAATTATTGTGAGATTTTGTTAGTAAAATAGATCGATACCGCGTCAATATATCAACATATAAAAATATGGCAAAATGTCGTGAATTTTCGGGGGATTTCGTAGCATAACGATGACATATAGCAATATTTCATTAGTAAAAGAGATTGATATGGTGTTTTTAAATGGCAATATATCAGCATATGAAGATATTGGGATATTTTAATGTATCAATATTTTTTCCCTCGTCTTTAGAAGTTTTTAAGTTTGTAAAAAAGAAGTTTTTGAGTTTTTTTTTTTTTTTTTTTTTAGACTTTAGAAACTCAGAAGCTGATCAAATATCGGGTTAAATATCGGTGGGGTGGCCGATGTCCGATATTCAGTTTTAAGGCGTGAGGGGCGCATCCCTAGTCATGACGATTGTTTTGCAAACGCCTAGACCCTATACAACCCCACCATGGACTGTTCTCCCTTATGCTTCGAAGCATCCGATGCAGGTCCTGCAGATTCCAGAACAGCTTCTTCCCCATTGCAATTAGACTGCTGAATGTTGTATAAAATGGGGTTTAAAAAAAAATATTTTTTAAAAAGCGCTGAATGTTGGAAACTGTAAATCATATTGCCATGTTTACATTTTATTACTGCTGCACTTTAGAAATGGAAATGTCTTGAACGTACTGAACTGAACGAACGAGTCTGTTTAAGTCTAAAGGAGGACAATCACGAACTAGCTGTAGGTCTAGATACGGCCGAGGCGGTGAAGAAGTGAAAAAACACAAGCAGCATGTTTGTGTGACAACGGAGGGATATGAGGGTGAAAAAGAGCGGGGATCCAGGTGGAAAAGGACACCTCGCTCTTCTAGTTGGTCCAACTTCACAAGTCGTTTTCCACAATGGCGGTCATGCAAACCAAACAAGCCAGTAGGGTTCCAAACATGAAATACGCATAGTGTAGAGCGGATGTAGATTTGACCAATCAGAGGCCTCCTGTCTGCAGTCATTTACAATTTGGGAGAGGTGCAGCAGAGTGTCTGGGGAAGGGGCATCTTTACTTTCACTGCGCCACACACAGACGACTTGGTTTCTGAGTTTAAACAAGCCTAAGATTTTAGTCCATTTTCATATAACTTTTAATGGAAATGTAGAAAATGTTTTCATCATCATAAGGATCTACTTTAATCAGTGAGATATAAAGATGGACAAACAGTGTAAAATGTCTGCAACATGCCGAGAAAAGTTTACAACCTCTGACAGCTTAGTCTGCTGTAGACTTCAGCTCTGCTAAAACAGCTGGTTGATGTTGACAAGAGAAGAAAAACTGTTCCATGTGTGCAAGCTGGTGGGTACTGTATGTGCATACCTGTCCCCAGAGGTCAGCCTGGTGGAGAGACAACCACCAAATCTCTGTCAAGCATGATTGAACAGGATGTGGTAAGTGGAACGATGGCTCCAGGGATGCAAACACACCAACACGCAAACACACACCTGAGGACAGCCTCTTTGTGTGTCTTCGTCTGTGTAACACTGCGAGTTGCACTCGATGGTGCAACTTTACACCCTCGGTGGGACCACGACAAGATGACAGATGAGTCTGACTGCAGGAATCATTACTGCAACTGCCGACAGCAGCACGTGTGTCAAACTCCACACAACTTTTCAGGGATTACCCCGTCCCATGTTTCAAATGGCCGGTCCGAACCCATCATCACCCACATCAATCAAGGCATTACTTGGACACACGTTATTAAACACCACTGTCCCCCCCCCCTCCCAGCGTGTCATGTGCCTTGTTGTCATGGTGAAGAGTCTGGTCTCATGAACAACTTCATCTGAGCTTAAACTGAGCTGCTTCAACACAGTGATTTCTATTGGAGATTTGACTCTCCATTATGCCAAATAATGAACTAGTAGTCTTTGAGATGTACACAACCACAGCAAGCAAGGAAATATAAAAAAATATATATGAAACAATTATGTATATATTTAACTAAAGAACATTTGCTCAATCAGACCATCGTGAGCAGAGATTTATTTTACCAGCTGAGTGTTTCCGTTTTAACCAAATTCAAACAAGGACAATATTTTGCTCAAATGAGGCACAAAACTGACCGAGGGCATGTTTTTCATTGCTGTAAGTAAATTCTATTAGTGCAAGTGACTGTATCAGGCTGTGAGTCATACCAAAACACTTGTGCTGCAACATAATCATAGTTGCTCAGCAGAGTATCAGCTAGAGAGTGGAAAGCCTGGGGTGCACATTTATAAAGCTGGCTGTGCACTCAAGCTCAGGCTCAAGAAGATACATCCAGTTTATTTTTATAGAAAAATGTGCTAAATAAAGAAAGTTACACTTGTATAGAAACCAGTCATTCAACATCTTCCTCAAAAGCAAAAAAAACAAAACATTTACTGATCAGAAATGAGGTTTCGTCCATCTTTTAAAGTTATAGGGAAGTCATATTCAATTTTCAAATCATTCTGACTTAAACATGTATATAAATGTACTCTTTATCAGACCATATTGTCCCAAAAGTCAGAAAATTTCTATTTTTAAAATCTGTGGGGTTTTTTTTTTTATTTTATTCAGGCCAGTTAATTCTACGTCAGCCTGAACACCTAAATTTGTCCAATCATATATCAATGGTCATCTGTCAATCAATTTTTTTTCGGTCATAGCATCTTGATTCATATGTCGCAGCTAAAATACGCAACGGTTGAAATGAGAATCCTTTCCTTTCCCATTGAGTTGCGTCCCAGTGTTCACGGGGATGGACGTCTGTGTCTTCAGCAGGCGTAGAGCTAACAGAACTGGCAGCGTTGCGAGGCAAGGGCTCAAACATGTACGGCTGGAAGCCTTCTACACCAAACCAAGCTTCTGCCGCCCTGGCGTCCTCTTCCACAACATCTTCGTCCCCGCTTTCCTCCTCTAAATAAAAAATGATGGAGGAGACTCATCCACGACCTCCGACACTAAACTCTCCTCCTCTTGCATGTTTCCTCTGTCCATAGCGTTCCTTGACAGCGTAGTTTCTAAGTCACCAATTTAGTGCTACTTGGTCCCAATGGAATTTCACATTGGGAACCTACTACCACTAACTTGCTAACTGGTTAGCAAGATGCTTCCAAGACACCGGCCACAACCAAACTTGCTTGCGAACATTCCGCCACAACAATCCCGCCCCTTGATAATCAACCAATCACAATCACTTTATTCACTTGTGTAAAGTCGGGCACCACTCGAAAGAGTTCGGAAATTCAACGGGTGGAACAGCAGCTTCCCTACGACTTTAAGCATGGAGTTCCACAGGGTTCTGTTCTTGGTCCTTTTATAGTTATGCTTTATATCATATTTTACAATCGATAAATTTCGTTCGTAATCAGCATTGTTGATGATGTTCAGCTCTTTGTCGTTTCTAAATTAGATTTGGTTTATTTCTAAAATGCCATCTTCTAACACATTTCTTTAAGGAATATTCTAACAAATGCTTAACATTAATGAATGCAAGTTCATCCAAAGCTTCAATAAAATTTCTGTGCTGAATAACTCCAACCCAGATTGAGTAGATGGCTTCAACTCCTACATAAAACTATTAAAGCTAAAGCAAGTTTTAGAGTTTCTACACTCCAGTTAACAAATAATGGATTAATAAATTAGTTGGTGATTATTTCAGTAAGCGTTTAATGACGATTAATCCAATCGTTTAATTCCTAGACGCAGCACAACACAGGTAGCCTCGTGAGACCATCCTGATCTTGCGAGCTTTCAAGGTTTCACTCGCAGATCAGTCTGGACACTCTCCGTTAAAGAACATTTGGAGCCGTTCACCAAACGAACGTCCAATCAGCATTGGCTTTGAGGCGGGTTGAGGTGTGACGCAACGAGAAGCGCGACAGTTCAGTCTAGAGAACATGGTGGCTTCGGTCGATGAAACTATTGTTAGCGTGGCTATCGAGCAAGTTTTATCGGATGTTTTTGCTCTTTTCCCGACTGGTTTCGGCAAGAGTAGCCTGGCTTGTGGTTGTGTTTTCGTCGTCGCTCTGTTAGTACGTCATATGATTCGTTGATCTGGTTGGTTTATTTGGCCCGTCTATCACCAATATAGGCCAATCAGCTAACCAGTATTTTTGCCCCTTCCCAAAATTACTTCAACGGAAGTTTTCCAGATGGATATGCGGAGAAAATCCATCTGGCAGAGTCAGGTTACAACAAAGGTGCTGGCCTTCCATGACATGGCAATCCAACAGGTCAGGCCAGAACATCATTCTTTTAGAAAAAACACACAGGAGGCCAATGCTAACTGAATGAATCCAGGATCTGCACAGCCTTGTTGGAAAAATCTACCAAGATAAAGAGCCTTGTACAACCTAAATACACAAACCCAAAGGTAACGCATGGGTGTAGCAGCATCAAGCTGTAGGATCCCTTTATTCAAGAAGAAGGGGATCTGGTCAGAGGATGCATGGATCTAAAAACATGGCCGTTCCATTACTATTAGATAGTGGCAATGACACTAAAGGACTTTCTGCTCCATCATTGTCTTTGCTTTGAGAACAAATTTGTTGTTATCTACTTTTGTGGCAACATTTTCTTCCCAAATATATTCCACAGAGAACGCCAAGTACAGAGCAGTGACCAGGAAGGCTGTCAGTTAGCTGGAAAACAGGCTTTTAAAACTCAAGAGGTGCTGCCATTCCTGGCTACCGCTGCTCAGGCAGCTGTAATGACTTTCTCCCAACTCCTGCCAAACACTGAGTGGGCATCCAGCAAGCACACCGATTGCCTTCGGCCAACCTGGAAACGTCTGCTCTTACCTGCTGCACTCTAACACCACTTAGCGAGAAGCTTCAATGGAGACATGGGTCTGAGCCATACAGCAGAGAGCGGCAACGCTGAGAGCTTCTCAGTGGAGTACTGCTCAAAGATGCGGCGACAGCCTCCACAGCTGGCTGCGTTAATCCACAGCTGAATTATAATAATAAAACATTTATTAAAAAACAGGGACATTTTTTAGACGATTGAGGAAAAACGTACAGTATTTGGAATGGAACAGAAACGTCTTTATCTGATGTTTTAGTAGCTGCATTTTTAATTGCCAATGAGGTTTTTTTATAAAAAAATTTTATGTCAAAGATTACTCAAGGGAAAAAAAGATGTTCCATGTTATAAAAGACTTCCTTTTTTTTTATTCTGTAGCATGCTGTGCCGGTCTTTACTGTCGTGCTGGTTGGTTTGTGAAAACCTGGGAAGAATGGAGGCATCATCAGGAGAAAAATTGATCGGTGGAATATTCCTTTCATGTCATCCGTTATAATTTTAATGCAAACGGACTTTAAGTGAAATATTAAGGATTTACTTTAAAAGATTAGATTATTCAGAACCTATTTTCAGAAAGCATGACAGTATGCAGGGTTCCTACAGCATAAGGCAAGACTTTTTAATGCCAGTTGAAATAAAAATTTAAGACCAAATTCACAAGAAACAAGAAAAACCTGCTTGCGACAACTTAACCCAAAGGTTTATTTCAACATAAACCACTGCACTAATGTTTCAAATTTTGAAAAGCTTTTATCAGGGAACAAAACAAATCAGTTTTAAAGCCACAACATAACCAGTGCTAAGTCTTTTTGCAGCTATTTTTCTTTGTATGGTTTTCTTAGCATGTTTGATTTGGTGATAAGTGGAGGCGTTGCAGAGAAAAGGGTGGAACAAAACTGAGAAATACCGGCTGTTTCTCGGTAACTCCATTTTGACGCTTTGTGTTTCGTGCTTCCCGTGTGACTCCACTGCCTTAATTCCCATCGTTCCGAGCTTGAATCGCTTCTTGCACAAAATCCACTGAGCCTCATGTATGTTCCCTGGTTTTAGCCATGGAGAAAACTCTTGGCTGGAGACAATTTTGGTTACATTTACACTTGCTCATATTTTCCAAACAAAAAGTTAATGGTGCATCTCCCAAATGTCCCGGCCGCAACAACGCTTTTATTGGTTTCGCTATCGGGACGGAACCAATAATGGCGAGCCATTTTTTTTTTTTTTTTTTTATAAAAAGAAAAAATTGTCAATTTTAATGTTTTATTTAGATTACAAAAATAAATCGTAATAAAAATAATCCTATTTATGATCTTTTAAAAATTAAGACCTACGAAAGACTGATTTAAGACATTTTAAAACCAATTAAGGCCTTAATCTTATTTTGAAGAATTCAATGCTTTTTAAGACTTTTTAAGCACCTGCGGGAACCCTGTGTATGATAATTTATCACTGTGGTTTTCTTGAGAAAACTAGTTAATTTTCTCATTATCTAAACATAGCATAAACCGCCGTCATAACGAGATGATTGGTGTGTGTTAAAACTGATTACATCTTTCAATACCACACCAACGTGAGAGGATTTAGAAGTAAAAGTCATGGCAGACTATGTGTTCTTCTGTAAATAATCCAGTACTGTGGTACCTTGACTGAAAAACTATGGGCACCACAGGCATGGATGGACTGGGAATCCAGAAAAATCAAACAGTTTTTTCATAATAACGAAAAAATTGTCTTGTTATCCCAAGAATATTGGGCATATCTTGGGTTTTAAGTGCTTTTTTTTAAGTGTTATTTTCCCAGGTGGTTTGGTTACACAGTAAACAACCTCAAATCTTTGTACTAATTAATAATCGGATAGCAAAAGGTGCCTTAAAGAAGACTTTTTACTAAATTAAACCAGGGAATACTAAAAACTTTTCCACTTGAGTTCTTGATAAGGCATATTGACAGCAGAAAAAGTTTTCTTATCTTAAGTGCAAAATGTGTATAGATTTTTTTTAGTATTTTGTTATAATTGCTGCTCAAGGTGGGTCGCTCTGTCAGCTAAATGCATGTTTTAGAGTCTCTATATTCCAGTTAAAGATTCATTGATTACTAAATTACCAGACAATGATTTTTTATTAATCATGCTTAATCCGATTAATTGTCGGATTAAGCAACCAATCTAAATGAATTCCATTGGTTCGCAGAAGACGAGTGAAAAATATGCATCCAGAATTGATTACAAAGTTCTATGATGATTGTTACAAAACCTAGTTAAGCTGCAAATAGCTAAAGACATTTTTCAGAAAAAATAAAAAGGAGTCACTGCATCCAAGCTGGGATGAGAAACTTTCATTTTTACAAGAAGCTTTATGGTTACTACTTTTTCTCTCTTATCATGTTTACTGGATGTACTTAACAGCCTGACAAATGAACATCAGCAGAGATGCAGGAGAACATCTTACTTCTGTAGCTGTTGGAATATGCAACTATTTTATGGAAGGAAAACATTTGATATGGGCTTCGGCTGCATTTTAAATAAATCTAAACACCCACACAAGCTGACACTCTGATCCAAAACCTCTTAGAGGGCTTTGAAAGATTTTCGCCCCAAAATGAGATCCCTCAGATGCTCCTGGCTGCAGCACACAATGCAAGTATCATCAGCAGCTGAGATCAAAGTCACAGCTTAACCTCACGTCCAGGTTAATGTCGGCCATTCCAGAGTTACATGAGGGGGAGAATCAGGAATCTGTGGAAAACCCAAATTTACCAGGTCTTCCCCTTTACGCAGTGGATTCAAAACCCAGCCTGGGTGAAACTCAGTCATCCTTTATGGTGTTTATTTTTCTGTACCACCGCCATAATGGAGAAAAAACAACAAACAGATTTCCTCCGATATTCAGACAACATCCCTCCAAATCTAATTTCTAGCACCCAGTGCAGCGTAAATTGGATTATGGGTATTGCACACTTCGGTTCCCGCTCTGCAAAGAATTACACGAAGGTTAAACCGAAAACGCGGTGCAGTTTCATGATAATTCAATAAAAATTCTACTCCTTGGAATTATTGACTATGACAGCCTCCTTCAAGATTCTTCTGCAAAGTCTGTTTCAGATGGAGAAAAGGAACTTACCGGAACCCGACTTTTTTTTTACACCCCATTTATGGACTTTTAATCAAAATAATCCTTTTCTGCTTTAGATCAGTAGATTACCAAATTAATTTCGAAAAAAAAAAACAGAAGAAAAGCGCAACGAGAGACAGCATAGCAATACTCAGCTTTTATAGATTTACCCCAAAGTACTAAATGCTCCTTTAGAAAAAGATTAATTTTCCAGATTATCAACTTAAGGAGAATTAAAGCTGAGTTCTTGCAAGATTTGCAAGAGTTGAAATAGAATCGGTAATAATGTGCAAACATCTCAGCATAACAGGAAAACACTGCAAATTACTATTCAGAGTAACTGAAGCAAGTTGATCAGAATTTATCATGACTGCATGAATCTATCCTCCCTTGGTCCGATAGAGAGCGGATATTTTCTATTTACACTTATTTGGATTTTATTGCGATTCTTTTTTTCTCTTTGGGTTTTATTTTGCTGTATAGTATGTGCAGTTTTACGGAGGATTAGGGCCACTGGAAAAAAATAAAAAATAAAATGATTTTTAAATTTTATTTTAGTTTAGTATGGGAGAATTCTCAGAATTCGGACTTTAATCTCAGAATTCAGACTTTAATCTCAGAATTCAGACTTTAATCTCAGAATTCAGACTTTAATCTCAGAATTCAGACTTTAATCTCAGAATTCAGACTTTAATCTCAGAATTCAGACTTTAATCTCAGAATTCAGACTTTAATCTCAGAATTCAGACTTTAATCTCAGAATTCTGACTTTAATCTCAGAATTCTGACTTTAATCTCAGAATTCTGACTTTAATCTCAGAATTCTGACTTTTTTCTCAGAATTCTGACTTTTTTCTCAGAATTCTGACTTTAATCTCAGAATTCTGACTTTAATCTCAGAATTCTGACTTTTTTCTCAGAATTCTGAATTTTTTCTCAGAATTCTGACTTTAATCTCAGAATTCTGACTTTAATCTCAGAATTCTGATTTTTTTTCAGAATTCTGACAGCTAACAAACATGTTAGCATCAAGCCATAGTCATGTCTGTTTTAGAGACTAGCTCTCTTGTTTTAATGACCTTCTGCTCCTCCATTAATGAGGGAACCCCTCGGACACGTAAAAAGTTGCCTAATTCTGTCATTTTCCACCAATGTGTCACTGGCCACCTCAAACAACTCACATCTTTGTCAGGGAAGCTGAGTGCTCCACATCTCTTCCTTCATGGTGCCCATCTACATTAAAATCCAAAATTCTGATTTTAAAGTCCGAATTCTGAGATTAAAGTCCGAATTCTGAGGAAAAAAGTCCGAATTCTAAGAAAAAAGTCAAAATTCTGACTTTTTTCCCATACTAAATTGAAATAAAATTTTAAAATCAGTAAACTTTTTTTTTTTTCCCTGTGGCCCTAATCCTCTTCCGTACAGTTTTAAATGCTACTATACTGAATAGTTTTGGTTCTTTGTATGAAGTTTATTTCAAATCCATTCGAACTTTCAGACTGGTTTAAAGGTATTGTTGAGGATTTTTGCAAATATTTTAGAAGCCCGAGAGCGTGCACGATCCCATTTCTCCTCTTACACGCTCTGTTTAAAAGTTGCTGTTCTCATAGCAATCCCATAATGCTTTGCAAGGAGAGCTCTCCATGCAAAGCATTCTGGGATATATCTGCCTCTTCTGAGGCCTTTCTTTTCCCCTCATGCACTTCGTAGCCATTTCTTCTCGTACGACCCTAGTTTATTTTCAAAGAACCACTGTGAGAAAGGTGAGCTTCAATGACTGTCTGAACCCGTAGCTCACCAAAGACATATGCCTGAACGTGCGCAGAAAAATATAGCTAACGGGGCGGGCACATAGGACGCCCTTACGTAAAAATATCACCAGTATATTTTGACAATTAGGAGGACCATTTATTGAGCTGATCCATCTGGATCTAAAAGATTGTCCTCTAATGTCAGTCACTTGTTTAGATGTGGGTGGGGCTAATTGGCACCAAACTGTCAGGCAATGAAAGCTAGTGGAGCAGTTCTAAAGGTGCAACCCCCTCAAAACGTAAAAAAAAAAACACTTACTCAGATATTTTTTTCATTTTTACAGAATACATGTCAGGTTAAATAATACTACTTATACTTCAGCTATAGTATCAAGGTGTTACTTTATTGTATCTCTTATACTATATCCATTGGTTGTGCTGTTCCTTTTTACATCTCTTTACATGTAATGAAGCAGACTGAAGACTTTATCATCGTCTCCCTTTTATCTCCTCTTTCTTTCATCTTTTCTCCTATTTCCTGTTTTTCCTTTCCTGTTCTACTTACATTGCAGTTTCCATATAATCTGTAATAATCCCTGCATAAATTATAATAAAGCTATGGCGAAAGCCGTACTGCTCCACTTTTGAAAGTAAAATCTGTTGGGCTCCTTTTGGCATCAAGACAATTCTTCTTATTGCCACATCACCAGACAGGACACTGTAAAAAGATAAATAAAAATAAAACATTTTTGAAAAATGCAACGAAAATACAAAGTAGTCGGAGCAAAGAGCCTCAGAGGGGCAGGACTGAGGGAGGGGATGTGCAGTGGAGGTTTAATGAGTCAGGAGGCTGCAGGAAGCATGAGGAAACTGGGATTTACGCCATGAATGGATCATTTTCAAGATCCTTCAAATGGCCTGTATGGGTGGCGTAGGTGTTTAACAGCAAGAACAGTTTGAACCAATCAGGGTCGGAGGTCTCAGAACCTGAGCTCTGTTTCCAGTCTTCGAGAACCTCCATCTTTGTCTCATTTTGTCAGGCGTAAACAAATTGTATCTAGGATGGTTTGAGATGTTAAAAAAAAAAATTTAATAAAGAAAAATTAAATATTAGTAGCAGCAATGATAACACAAAACGTAACTCTCCTGCAGACGTACATCACACTGCATGTGAATTAAAAACGTCAGTGATCAGAGCACGGCTGGATCGAGCCATCTCTGACTTAAAATGTTATTGCCCAAATTGACCATGAAATATGGGAATCTTTTACAATACTCTGGCATTCAGTTCTTTATTACTTAGATCACACCTGCTGTCTCATGACTGAACACTCAGTTTTAAAAGTTATTAAAAACGCTTCTGAAAAGCATTAAGAGCATCAAGAAAAAGGTAAAAATCCCCGGGCAACATTTATAGCGCCTAATTTACTTCTACCTTTGGGCAAATGTGATACTCTAGGTTAATAATGGACAAGTAATTATTTAATTCAGTAGGAGGCATTTAACACATCAGCCAACGATATGAAACAGCTAATGAACAAGTTTAGGAAGCCAAAAACATAAATTCTGTCTTTTTCTTTGCTGGTTTCGGGTCATAATGCTTGTGAGATTAAATATTTCCACATGGCTTCTGTAAACGATGATTTTGAGGTTATTTTTGAGCAGTAAGCTTTGCGGTATCCATGGTTATGTGTTATGAGGACACAAAGTATAGCAAAAAGTTGAGAAAAACCAGCTTGCACTTTTACAGCTCGCACCAAGTCAGATATTTAGCAGTAATACTGGCAATAACTCATTCTTCTAGAGCGGGAGGTCACCAATTAAAATCAGCGGGATCCGAATAAAGTAAAGGACCGGGGAAATTTTTAATTATAATCTCTTACTTTAAACAGCATTTAACACTGAAATAAAATGCAGTTGTTTATGCATCAATGTTATACGCTGAATTTTTAAATTAAAAAAAAAAAGGGTTCAAGGTGCTCATTTTAAGCCTGGATCCAGATTTATTGTTGATTCTGTTCATGGTGGAGAATCCTGCTTCACAGCAGCAGGTTGAGCCAAACATCCTCTAAATGTGCAGGGTCATCTTTGAGCACGCCATTTCACTTTTCTTTCACCAGTTCACCTCAGTTCTTCCAGCAGTCCACACTTTCTCTGCTCTCTTTTTCTCATGGTCTTCTCCTTCTTTCCCATCGCCCGGCTTGCCACAGGTTTGCCTGCTGTGTCTAAAAGTAGCAGCAGCAGCAACCCAGACTGACAGCTCATTGGCTCATTTGGATCACGTGCAGCCTGGAGCCGGACGCTCCCCAGGGCTTTACCGTATTAACAGGAGAAGCGGCGCAAGTGAAATTAGACACTGCCGTCAGAAAAAAGGCGGTAATTTATAAATGTTTTAAATCAGGTGGGTCCGAATACGGACCGCGGTCCCCAAATCCATGACCTCTGATCTAGTTAGGTAAAAATATAACCTTTAAAAATTAAATATAAACAAAGATTTATTATTTATACTGTTTTCTAAAATTCATTATTTAAATACTGTGCAAAGAAAAGCAATAAAGTGTAGAGAATGTGTTGCTTTTTTTTTTACTTAAAAAGTTTAAATTTATTAGTTTAATGAAAGAAAGTAGTTTTAATAGAGGAAATAACCGTTGTTCCGGTTATTTTGCATTTTAAAGTGAAATAATTCATCTTGGTCTTTGTCTTCACTTCATTCCTGAGGATAATTTTACTGCAACAGCCACCATTTAGCCACTCTGAGAAGGATTTAAGACCAGTTAGAGAGACAACTGCTGCAGACTCTGGATGCTTCCCCTTTTTTTTTATATTGTCTTTGATTATTTTATCTTTTCTTTTATTTCTCATGCTATCCATGTAAGGCTTTTTATTTAGCACTTACCTGTTTTACTATGTAGCACTTTGGGATTTGTTTAAATATAAAGTACATTACAAGTCCAAAGTAGTATTATTATTATTATTATCTGCCAAATCAAACATTAAAATAGAAAAAAAAGGGGGGTAACCTTGAAATAGCCCCCCCATAGGCCTTCTTTATATGCAAAAGGTGGATTTAGGGGCAAGTTACACTTTAAATATGCAAGACTGTAGAAGGAAGAAGCAGAAAGCAAAGGGGGAATGTAAGGAGGACCCAGAGGCCCAGCAGAAGGAACGACAGCATGTTCCAGCAGCAAAGTGGCTTATGTGACGTGGTGTCCATCCCCAACACTGAATCAGCAAAGCGTGGAAAGCAATGAGTGCTGACCACCGCAGGGCAGGAGTCTGCTGCGAAGCTCGAACGGAGACGGCTAGATTTCACTTTACACACTTTTACCAATCAGCAGTTCAGACCGGTAGTGGTGCATTAGTATGGGGGATATATTCATGGCATATTTTTGGCCCCTTTGCATCAATTTTAAATGGGAAAAACCAACTGAAGACTTAGACTCAACTTTATTTATCCCTTTGGGATTACTCCTTCCGGAAAATTCTGGTTCCAGTCGCTTATATAGAGTAAAAAGAGTTAAAGCAAGATGCCACTAAAGTTAAAAATACAACAAACAATATAAAAAGAGTGTATATAGTACAAAAAACATAAGTTGTAATGTCCTGGAATATGTTTCCTTTAGGTATAAAAATATCTGTGCAGTAGAGAGCTAAGGGAAGACTACTGGTTAGGTCACCGAGCTTGGATGCCTGAGGGTCTGAGTTATAGCCCCACTCCCACAGACTGCCACTCTGGGTCCCTGAGCAAAGACCCTTAACCCCCAAAACAGTCCCAGGGCGCCACACAATGGCAGCCCAATGCTCCCTAGGGGGACAGCAGTGTCAAGTAACGAAGCACAAATACCTTGTTACTAGGGGTGTAAATAATGATCGTTTTGTACCGATGCATCGATCCAACAGCCGACCATCCGATGCATCGACACGTCGCAAGAGTATTGAATCATGTTTTTCTTTTTCCTCCGGTCTATTTTTATCCATTTGCTCCTGGATGTAATTCCCCTCCCGTGCTGCGGTGGCGCTAAACCTATTTTGCCCTCCTACCTGCAGCGGAGCATCTGTGGAGGGGGCGGGGACGAATGGAGCCGAGGTATTGCATTGAACTCATTGCACTGATTTTGTGCAGTATTGTATTTTTTCATGCAAGGCCTTTCAGAATCTATAATGCAGGGGTATTATTATTTTTCAGTGAATGAGGTTTTAATAGGAATAAGTGGAATGCAACTTCTCTACTTCTGTTACGGAACAAGATGGGTAGCCTGGTCAGCAAGGACCTGAGGAAGAGCGGCTGCTGACGTCACTCTGCTACGCCCGCCGCTCAGAATGCGTTATCGCTTTTCAGTTATGGACAGTTTGCAGGCAGACAACGAAAACGAAAAAGCAATGTCCGCTGTGTTTTCTCTTTGATTATGGCATTATATGTGCATTCTTAAAGAAGAAAATGCAAATAGGATGATTGATTACTAAGTTTATTTATGAGTAAGTAAGTAAGTCATGCAGCCACATTCCTAAAATGAAAACGCATTTGTGAAAATGCGTTTTCATTTTAAATATGATAATGATTTGCTTCTATACTTTTCAGAATTAGTGTTCTATGGGGTAAAGAGAAAAATATGTGTCTCTGCAAATCATCTGGGAGTCTTCAGTGAAATCATAGATTAATAACTATTTAAATAAAACTTATCAAATAATCAATGTATGTAGTTATCAGTGCTTGTAAATATCAAATTTATGCAGAATGTTTATTGATACAAGTAGGTAAAACTGAGTTTTATCCTCAATACCTTTTATCCAGAAATTACGGATGTTTAAATATATGCGTCTATTTGTTAGCAAAGGCTGTAGGAAAGTACAGTTTGTCTTTATTTAGAAAATATGGATGTTTTTCCTGTTAATTTTCCTGTTGGAACAGAGTAGATTAACCCTGAATTTCTGGTGCCAATCCGCTTTCGCCCCCCCCCTGCCTGGCCACCATTATAAGAAAATTCTAGCTACGCCTCTGGGGAAGAGTTTCCTTTCTAGAAATGATGCAAAATGAGAAAAGTCTGCAGGAGTTACAGTTTTTAGGGGAAACAATAAGAGAGCTGTCAAGGGAAGCAAAGACTCACCTAAAGTTGGAGAGAAAGAATGGAAATAAATTAAATTAAAAAAATAAAAACCTCACCTTGTTTGACACACTTGAGCCGAACTGGGTCTCTACTGTGTTTGATCACAGCGTGGACATCCCTGGTGGTCAATCCAGCCACGGGAGTGTCGTTGACTTCCAGCAGCAGGTCCTCCGGGAGGAGTTTACCGCTGTGGCAGACGGATCTGCCCGGGAGGAGCGCGCCGATGACCGGGAACTGTCCGCGCTCCGCGCCGCCCTGCAGCTCCAGCCCCAGCGCCCCCTCCTCATTCCTGCAAAGGAAACTCTCATGGACTCTGTTGGTCCAGTGGTTCTTCCTCTTCTTCAGGCTCTTAGACATGGTGAGTTTACATGAGTGCAGCCGTGCAAGAAAACAACAACAACAAGCAGAAGTTTTCCAGTGGCCGTTTAGCGTCCCCGCGGTGCCACGGTCCACGCAGGAATGCGCCGCGCTTCAGTGGAAAGGCGCAGTTGTTTCCATGTCAGCGCGCAGCAGCTGGATCATCAGGCCGGAGCTGCTCAACTTCAGAGGCGTTCACTGTCATCCGGAAATCTCAGAGACGATAAGAACACGACGCGCTGTCCAATTATCTTAGAGATAAACAAGATAATTGCAAAGCGGTGACATTTTTCCAGGCTTCCATGAACTGATGTTACTAAAAACTATTTATTTTACATTTAATAGATAATCTACTGTAAATGATTATAAATATGCATCCAAAAATATCCGTTACTCTTGAATAGCTTTGAGTTTATTTATATTTTAATCATTGTCTGCTATAATTTGAGCATAAAGTTTAGAGTTAAGAACTTTTAATTAATTAATGATGTTAAAATGACGAAATACCAACTTTAAAATAACAAAAATACCAGGTTACGCTGGCACTTGAATGCAGCATCAAACTCCAACCAACGCAACTAACCCGGATGTCGAGGCTTGGGTAGGAGGAGAGAAGAAAGGGTTTTCCCAAATCCAGATTTCCATTGGAAAAAAGAAAAAAGAAAAAAAGCAAGTAGGAAGTTGGTCCATACTAGCTCAGCTTAAATATGCATTTTCCACACAAACAAATTCCCTTTGTTTCCCCAAATATATATTTAGTCAATTGGGTATTGCAGACATCCCAAGTTATCAAAACTCATTTTAGGAAAATTATGCTTACCCCCCACCCAAAAAATAAAAAATAAAAATCCCCCAAAGCCTCCCAAATTCCAATGATGATCTGCGCTGGAACAGACATGGTTACTGATAGGTCTTTTGGATGTATTTTATTCTTTTTCTTTACAAATTCTATTTTGCTAATTATTCAAAAACAAATTAAAAAATGCTCTAATTTTTACAGATGAATTTAACAGTTTTTCTTGAGTTCTAATTCAAATTTTATTGAAAACCGTAATTTTAACTTAAATTAAGTCAATAATATGTAAAATTCCTAAATTATAAATGTATATTGACCTCATAATATAATTTTTACTGAACCTAATTGAAAATAAATTTCACTTCATGCAGCTCTCTTAATATATTTGAATCCCTTGCCCTGATTATTTCATGCTTTTCTGGGCCCCCATGAAAACACACTGGCCCCCTCCTGGCCCCCTGGTACATTTGGTCTAGATCCGCCACTGTTCCTCCCCTTCACTAGACATGGATATACTTTAGTATATTGTGCTGTAAAATTACTCCTATATTTTTGTTTTTTCAACCTCTGCCGTTTCACAGGATGCACAGCTTTGAGTGGTGCCTGCCAGAGAGGAACCCCAAACTTATTGGGCTGATCCAATCAGCTTTCCAATAACCAGTCGCCTGGAACGCTGGTTGAACAGAGCATCACTTTGGACAGATACGCTGCACAGGTTTCATAAGCAACCTCCTCCCCACACCCCACTCTTATTGTGTTTGCGCAATCGAAGTAGTTCTAATCCGCACATGATGCACAAGTTATTATATTGCCTGCCCGATCTCACTCGCATTAAAAAAACACCACCTGGCATAGTCTAAAATCTGGGATAATTTATCCGATCGCGGGCATCCGTGAACAACTATCTATATTAGGGAGATTCCCAGAACTTCCAGGAGACTTGGGATGTCTGGTATTTGTTGTAACAAGGCTCATTGAAAATAAATCATATCCCATAGGAATGCTGTTTAAATTCAAACTGTACCACAGTAGTGGTAAGACTGCATTGTTGTGATGCACCCATTAAAAACCTGCTTAATCCTCCATCAAATAGGGTTTGGTGTAGGGAGTGTGATGTTGTGGGGTGGCTTAGCTTAGTTGTGGGGTGGCGATGGGACCCCTATTTCATCGTTCTATCTCTATTCTCCTACTCTGCAGAATCTGTTAGTTCAATCTCTAACGTTCTGCTCTCTCTGCTTTTTCTCATAGTAGCTTCATCTGGTCTGTTCCTGTTTGGCTGTGACTCCATCCTGGAGAGAAATATCAGCTGTGCTGCTGCCATCAACACCTTTGTTTCTAGATGTTCGAGATCTGCCTTTTTTCCAGTGTAGTCCTGTTTCTCTGACTGTGACTGGTTGGATGTGCTCTCTCCATCCTCTGCCTGGCTGTGTGTTTCCTGGACTGGGCCGCCTTTTACAGTTGTTTTTTGTATCTCTGCTTCTGTCTCCTTGAACCCCAGTCGGCCTCTGCAGATGGCCGCTCACACTGAGCCTGGTTCTGCTGGAGGTTTCTTCCTGTTAAAAGGGAGTTTTTCCTCTCCACTGTCACTACAAGCATGCTTGGTGTGAGGGATTCCATTCGAGACAATGAGTCGATGCGATCATCTCATTTTCCTTAGATAGAAAACTTTGAATCAATTTGACTCTATGATCTGGTTGAACTGTAAAGTGCCTTTAGATGACATGTGTTGTGAATTGGTGCTATAGACATAAATGAATTAAATTGGCGTCAGGTGTAGGAGTTTGCCCTGAATTCGAAGGGTTGACGGTTCAAGCCCTGGCCTCGGCTTTCAGTGTCGTTCTGTCCTTGGGTAAGACATTTCACCTACATTTTCTACTGATGGTGGTCAGAGGGCCCAGTGGTGCCAAAGTATGGAACCCTCGCATCTATCAGCGAGCCCCAGGACAGCTGTGGGTACAATGTAGCCTACAACCATCAGTGTGTGAGTGAATAACTGAATATGGTTTAAAGAGCTTTGGTTAAGTCAACTGATTTGAAAAAGCGCTATATAAGTACAGTCCATTTACAATTTAGATTGCTTACTTTGCTCTCCTTATGGCTGCAGTGCATGAATGTCTAATGTTATGGATTATTTGATTCTGAAGATTTCGATCCCAATGAAAGGATGTTTAAAATGCGGACGAGTCAACATTAAGCTTCCATATTAAGCTGCTCTGCATCTCCAAGGATTTAGAATCTCAGTTTGGAACCTTTTAGGGGAGATGCAATTTAAGGGGACATAACCGTCTAAACAACGTTATACAAGTTCTTACAAAAAACAACATGTTTCATCAGAGAATTAATTTACCAATCACACATATCCTGACTTATTAACTACATTTAATGGGTCGACAAAAATCCATTTTTTATAGCATCACCCATATGCTAGTTACTGCAACAGTAGCTTTGGAGGAGTTGCAGAGAACCAGAGCTCAAGTAGGAGGATATGTTTTCAAAGAATGAGAAAAAAAAGCATAAAAAGTGTATTTATGTGCAAAACTGAGACACATACTCAAAAAGTGCTGCAGCTGTAATTACAGTGAAGGTGGTTCTAAAAAGAGTTGAATCGGGGAAGCTGAATACGATTTGTTTATGATTAAGAAAAATAAATACTTTCCATAGGCTTGTTCATTACACATTAAGCATTGCTCAAATGCTTGATTGCTTAATGATAATATAGGAAAGTCAACAGGAATGCACAGCTTAGCTAAGGCAATAGAAACCCATTTCAAACAGCTTTACAAAGGTACCCGCTTTTGCAGGAATATTTTAATTGATTCTCCGGGGATTCAACCCAATTCAAAGCATCAGACTTTCAGCGAGAGCTTTATTAAGTGCCAAAAAAGTGGTTCTGAAGATGCAACTCCACAGTGTTTATCTCAGACCAGACAGGAGCAACATGAAGCACATTCTGAACATGATCCTCCTTCAAACAAGTGTGAGTTCTGGGTTTTTCCTCCAATTTTATGTCTTGTAAAATGTGCTCTAAAATCTGTAACGGCTGCCAAGTTTGTTTTTACGATAAATTCAGCAGACAGAGCTGTAGATGCAGAGCAATAGTCTCCCAAATCACGATGTATAACCTTAACACTGACTCCTGGCCTGTATGTGCATCCTCAGAGTGGAAGTCATGGCATCCATTGTGCTACTTTGTGCTCTCACACCACAATTATGCTTATGTTGGTTTTCTTATTAAAAGAATAATGTTTACTGCCCTGATTTTTTTTAAGTATCTTGTAATGCATTACAGTTTTGTCCCCAGTTTTCTTCTCTTCCTACTTCCTATAGAGCGGAGGTCTTCAACAGGAGGTCCGCAACCCCTAGGGGGTCCACAGAGGTACTGCATGGAGGTCACAAAAGTTTTGGTTGATTAGACTTTTTTTTTATATTCCCCCCTGCAATTTTTTCTATTTAAAATGTCTTTAAATCCACATTAACATGAATTTACCAGACTGTGGTAAACAGATAAATGGAGGCAGAAGATGTCTTTCAGTCATCAATGCACACATTCAGCGATGCACAGGAGCTCCTTCAAGCTGGGCACCCTTTCATTCACAACACCTGTCCTATTAACCAAGAATCAGAATCGGAAATACTTTAATAGTCCCAGGGAGAAATTACTTTAGTTACATTACTCCATCTGTAACAGAGTGACTATAGGACCAGTTTGATATAACACTATTTCATACCATTTATATAATTATAGGGTCCCCGCTCCATCTCGCCATCAGTTTGGGGGTCCTTGGATTGGAAAACATTGAAGACCCCTGCTATAGAGCTCTACTCTATGGGCCTGCTTGACGTTAAGGAATGTAAATGTATTTATATTTCTAAAGCCATAAATTACCATGTGAATTTCTAGAATTAAAATAAAATTTTTTTGAAGTTATAGTGCAAGTAGTCCAGTCAGATGGTTTGCCTCTGGAAAACAGTATGATTCCTGAATTTGATTGATTAAATGCAGGGGGGAAAGGAGTATTATTGCAGAGGAGTCCTTGGTAAAGTTTCCTTTTAAAGCATGATCTCATCCAGACAGTCGTAGCCAGAAAATATTTTTATGGATGGCCAGGCAATAACCACTGTACACTGAGGGGTGGCAGAAAGTGGATAGGCGCCAGAACCTCAGGGTCAATCTATTCTGTTCCAACAGCAAAATTAACGAGCAAAACATCCATATTTTCTAAATAAAGACAAACTATACTTTCCTGCAGCCTTTCCTAACAAATAGATGCATATATTTCAACATCCGTGCTTTCTAGATTAAAGGTATATTGGAAATAATTCTTTAAGGGTTTGAGTTTTGGGCGAACATCTTTTCCTTTGTCATTACTTAACTACCTTTATCAATAATCATTATGCATAAAATTGATATTTACAAGTACTAATATCTACATAAATTTAATATATTAATGAATATGTATAATATATAGAATTAATACATTACTAAAATAGTTATTTATCTATGATTTTACTGAAGACTCTTAAATGACTTGCAGAGACACATCATTTTCTCTTTACCCCATATAACAAAAAATCGAGTTCTGAAAAGAGCATGAATTCTGTACTTATCTTTAATATTAGTACATTCATGTGCATAATTTATAATATAATTGTTAATGTATGATAAATTAAAATGTTTTGACTATACCACCTAAGAGTATTACTGCTGCCAACATCCGTATTAGAAGGGGAAAAATGGTAGGGGTGGCCACAGGGGGGGCCAATGATTAACCCATCTAGCTCCGCCCCTGCATCCAGAATCAACTTGGTATAAATGACACGAGCTGTCACCATCCAGTAAGTCGTTCACCATTATGGCACACATGATAAACCAATAAAGGTGTTAAAAGAAACAGAGGTAATAAGAACAAATCATGAGTTTCGGGGATCTGGTCTGAAATGGATGAAAAAATGCTATTAAAGCCATAATATGTAGAAAATATTCAGACATCCACAGCAGCAAAGGATGAAGCAAAACAATCTTAATGTTTTTCAAAAATTATCCACATGGAGTTTGATTTTTAAAGTTGATATGAGAAAAAATAAACTAGTTACTTGCATAAACTATGAAAAATGCAGCCAGTTCAGCATTGAATCTGAAAAACAACATTTTGTAGTTCATTTTTAATGACCACATTTTACACATTTAGCTTATTTCTGTGTTGTTAATACTTCCACATCATCTTCATTCCCTATGTTCCCATTTATTTGAAGTGCAACAGTACTGCATTACAAATGCGTGTCTAACTATGTCATTAATTTTGTGATTCTGAAGATTAAAATTTTTGCAATTGCAGTATTTTCATTAAATTAGAAAAATAATCAAAATTTTCACATGAATTTTTGCTCATGCTATAACTCCAACATGGTAGCAGTAGCTATAAACTTGGAACTAAATGTATTCATCCTGTTGCTACTTCTGCTCTTCTGTGTGTTTCTACAAGGCAACAACGTCCAGCTTTGGATCTTATGACTCGTGTGACACGAAAAGTGTTTCTGTTGCAGTTTTGCACAATATATTAATTTTAATTGGACTGAAAAACATTTTAATTGAAAAACATCTGTTTGTTTGAAACTGTGTTTCCACTTAGCACATTTATACTCTTATGTTAGGAATGCAGTTTGTGTGGATTGTGTTTTTGTATTTTCTCCCAACACCACCAGGTGGCACCCGGTTCTCGTTGGCCCTTGCACATACCTGCGGATGGTTGCCTCATTACCTGGGGACTCTTAAGCTGCTGACTGCCACTGCCTCGACGCCAGAGTGTTTGCCAGTTTTGGGTACTCTAGCCAAACTGAGTTTTTTTGTCTCCCCAAGTCTTAACCTTGTTGTTTTTGTCTTTGCCTCTCGGCAGGTAGTAATCCTGCAAAGTGGATATTTGGGCCTTCTCCCCCTGGAAGGATCGTCTTGAGCTTCATACTGAGCAGGGGATGCAAACAGGAGGTTTGGACCTTCTCCTCCCCGAAAGGATTGTTTGAGCTTCACACTGAGCAGGGGATTCATCTCCACACGAACCGTTCAAGTACCTCAGGAAATCTAAGTAGCAGTCAGCTCCACCGCTCCTCTAGGAACCAACTTAACTTGGGTAAACCCTGTCCGCCCTCCAACGAGTCAACCAATTTCTGGAACAACCCACACTGACTGGATTCTTGGAAAGACACCTTTTCTGGAAACGTGAGTCCAGTTGCCGTTACTTCTTTTGCAAATCGTAGCTCAAATTTCCCACTGAGCCTGAACTAAACACTGAACTTGTCTTCTCACTTCCAGTGCCGGTTCACCAGCGTTCAGAGTAACACTGGACCCATCTCAACTTGTTTTCAATAAAACCTTTTAAACCTTCCCCTGGTTTCTCTGAGTGGTTTCCTGCATGTGGGTCAGATCGCTGAAAAAGATTGTGACAAATTACAATTTGACGGTTAATGAAAAAGCAGCTAGTTTTGAAAGATGCTGTTAAACCCGTCCTTCACAGTTCAGATTTCGTTTGTTGCTAACAAACTTGTTCCATTCTTCCAAATACAGCGTTATCCTCCAACACTTGAGTTTTGGTTTATTTACAACATAGTATAGACATATTTTTCAAACACTGCAATCTTTTTTTTTATACTGTTCAAGTCACAGCTTATTCCTCTCTGAGCGGCTTTTTAGCGGAATCCATTCACTGTTACAGAAAGTGTAATATAAATAGATTTGCCTTGTGGAAACTTTCCAATTTGGGGTCAGGAGACAGATCCAACGTCGAAAGATGGCAGAATCCAGCAAGAGTCCGGAGACAGGTCAGGGAAACAGATCAGAACAGGGACAGGCAAGCTCAGAGGTCCAAGGGCAGAAACTAGTCAGGATCAGGTTATCAGAACAAACAAACTGGGTATGCTAGGGTACGCTCACCTACAGCTCAAATAATCTGGCACTGATGGCTGGGAGCAAACAGCTTAAATAGAGGCTGGAACAGGTGAATATGATGAGTGGTAATAAGAAACTCGGCAGAGCTAGGCAGGTGGATGTAATGAACCATTAGTCCAACCTTCAGTACCAAGATCGTGACAATTTCAGGCATCTGCGAATTACTTATGTCACATAATAAATGAATATGTGAGGAGCTGCCTTAATTTTTCATCAATAATTGTGGAATATTGCAAATGAGTAAATGTTTAAATTCTTCTCTCAGACCAGAAATGTAAAGTTTTTAGTCTAATGCAATGCAACGTTTATATAGTGCAAGTAAATATATGAATTGTAAAAGTATTTATTAATTTATTAAGCCTCCTCCTCTTTAACCTTGGTAAGGTTGGAGGAAAAAAGACGAACTGCTGCTGTACTTCCATCCTTTTCTTGGAAAAAGAGAAACAGGACAAAAGTGAGAATGGGAGTATATTCACGAAGGGTAGGAATTCAGGAGGCAGTGTTTGAACAAGAAGAGGAATGCTTTGCACACAGCAGAATAAGTGTTGAGGAGGAGAGAAAAACAAAGCAGCAGCAGCTCAGAATGAAAAAGCCTGAACGACTGTTGGCTTAATCTCTGAGATGTGATGGGTGGACCACAGTGAGGCTTGAGAAGAGTGGGTCTCACAATAAACAACCGTCTTAAAAATCCTCCCTAAGAAACAGAACTCTGAATATAGTAGCCATTGTTTTTTTTTGTTTTTTTTTGTTTTTTTTTTACATTTCACATTTGAAATAATCAGGCAGGATCTAAATGAGCAGATGGGAAATCGCTGGCTCAGTCTGTGGTGCTGCTTCTGGGAGTGCAACATCTCTCCACTACATAATGTAATAGTTATGACAGAGCTCTTTAAAACCTAATTAAACTTGGTCTGGAATAAAAGAATATTGCTTCATGATGGCTTGCAGTGCCAGTGAAAAAGTAATATTCAGTCTGTTTGAGTGATTTATGCCAGTCCAGCTCCAGCAGAGTCATTTTTTGGCTATTTGGCTGCTTTTTTTTTTTAACACTTTCACGCCTCATATACAAGATTAAATGACTGAATGGAAAGCTGTTCTTTCTGAGCCACTGGTGTGGGCTGGTTAGTCTTATTCAGACAGATTGCATCTGACCCGTTTGTTCAGCTACCATCTGTTTAATGTCGCAGCTCAGCACAGGCTCGGCCCAAACGTGCCCGCTGTCCAGGTGCTTGATCCGTAGAGATCGAGAGATGTGCAGGACGATCTCCGGCAGTGAGATCGCTGGCAAAGAAACGGGGGAGAAGCGGTGAACTTTGTCAAGTGAAATGATCTGAGGGAAAGAGAAATCCTGCATTAAAACATGTATGACATCTGTAATAGAACCATCACAGGGTTCAACGAGATGGGGACATGGCAGCATGGATATATTTAGCCAAACAACACCAGAGTGTCACTGTCCGGCAGCTTTTGCATGCATCCCTTCTTCAACACATCTGAAACAAATTAATTGTTACTAACCTGGCCTCTACTAAACCTAATGACATACCAATAAAGGTGATTTGGCTTTTTGTTTCAGGTGTGTTGGATAGATAAAACATCCTGAGCTGATGAAACCACAATGAGAAAAATTTGGCCAAACATGGTGGTTGCAGCAACATGATGGGTGACTGGTTTGAGTAAAGGTTCATCATATTTTTAAGAGTGTATTCTGTGACTCAGACTGGCACTGATTCATCTTCCAAGATGACTCGAAAGCAGTCAGTCCAGATAACAAGAACGCGCCTTCAGAAACAGTCAGTGTCCTTGAGCAGCTGAGCCATAGCCAGGCCTAAAACCCGATCGACTCCCTTCGAAAAAAGAAACAGATGCTGCCAATCCAGTCTGAGTTTTAGAGGATCTGGAAGGTCAGAAGCCAAGAAACATAACCCCAAAACAGATGTGCAAAGCTTGGAGCGACATTCCATAGAGGCTGTAATTGATTCCGAAGGTGTTTCGCCAAAACATTAAACCTTCTAAAAAGCTTTTTGATTCAGTTACTGGTTAGTGTAGATCTTTAAGACAGGACACATGGCCCCCATGTAACATGCCAGAGAATAAAAAGCTGGACTGACCACATTTTCCAAATTAGGGATAGGCTTGCAGACTGAAAGTAAATTGAGCCAAAGTGTAAAAAGTACTTATTACACCATAAAACAAGAAGCATCGACATCATTGCTTCTAATGAGGAGCAGGATGAGGAAAACCACAAGCAACAGCTGAGGTTTGAGCCTGGATGTGATTGTTTCACAGTCATTAAAATAAACACAGATTTTCTGGTTTGTGTGGCTGATTCACTCCAACTGCAGTTATTAGGGTTAAATTTACAGGACCTCAGTGGTCGTCTGCAACTCAGACTTGTTGCTTCTAATACCTCCTTATCAGAGGAAGAAAAGGATCAAGTTTTGTGTTATTTTAGTGTGATTTATAGTGCAAACGTCTATGGAGATCATGGAAAGCAATATTCCTTCTTTTATTCGTGTCTTTTTCTCCTGAAAATCCTAGCAGGCTACCGCTCAATTATGGAGGATTTTGCCTGTCAAAATACAAGAGCGTACAGTTTCAATTTGAGAGCAGGATTTCACTCTGCTTGCACACCAACTCCTTTTTCTTTTAAATATACCCTCTCTTCCTTAATACGAAAGAGGATTAGGGCCACTGGAAAAAAGAAATCGCAGAATTCTGACTGGATTCTGACAATAGAAAAGTCAGAATTCTGAGAAAAAAGTCAGAATTCTGAGATTAAAGTCAGAATTCTGAGAAAAATGTCAGAATTCTGAGAAAAATGTCAGAATTCTGAGATTAAAGTCAGAATTCTGAGATTAAAGTCAGAATTCTGAGAAAAAAGTCAGAATTCTGAGAAAAAAGTCAGAATTCTGAGATTAAAGTCAGAATTCTGAGATTAAAGTCAGAATTCTGAGAAAAAAGTCAGAATTCTGAGATTAAAGTCAGAATTCTGAGAAAAAAGTCAGAATTCTGAGATTAAAGTCAGAATTCTGAGATTAAAGTCAGAATTCTGAGAAAAAAGTCAGAATTCTGAGATTAAAGTCAGAATTCTGAGATTAAAGTCAGAATTCTGAGAAAAAAGTCAGAATTCTGAGAAAAAAGTCAGAATTCTGAGATTAAAGTCAGAATTCTGAGATTAAAGTCAGAATTCCGAGATTAAAGTCAGAATTCTGAGATTAAAGTCAGAATTCTGAGAAAAAAGTCAGAATTCTGAGAAAAAAGTCAGGATTCTGAGATTAAAGTCAGAATTCTGAGAGAAAAGTCAGAATTCTGAGATTAAAGTCAGAATTCTGAGATTAAAGTCAGAATTCTGAGAAAAAAGTCAGAAGTCTGAGAAAAAAGTCAGAATTCTGAGATTAAAGTCAGAATTCTGAGAAAAAAGTCAGAATTCTGAGATTAAAGCCAGAATTCTGAGATTAAAGTCAGAATTCTGAGAAAAAAGTCAGAATTCTGAGATTAAAGTCAGAATTCTGAGATTAAAGTCAGAATTCTGAGAAAAAAGTCAGAATTCTGAGATTAAAGTCAGAATTCTGAGATTAAAGTCAGAATTCTGAGAAAAAAGTCAGAATTCTGAGAAAAAAGTCAGAATTCTGAGATTAAAGTCAGAATTCTGAGATTAAAGTCAGAATTCTGAGATTAAAGTCAGAATTCTGAGAAAAAAGTCAGAATTCTGAGATTAAAGTCAGAATTCTGAGATTAAAGTCAGAATTCTGAGAAAAAAGTCAGAACTCTGAGATTAAAGTCAGAACTCTGAGAGAAAAGTCAGCATTCTGAGAAAAAAGTCAGAATTCTGAGATTAAAGTCAGAATTCTTAGAAAAAAGTCAGAATTCTGAGAAAAAAAAGTCAGAATTCTGAGATTAAAGTCAGAATTCTGAGAAAAAAGTCAGAACTCTGAGATTAAAGTCAGAATTTTGACTTTTTTCTTAGAATTTTGACTTTTTTCTCAGAATTCTGATTTTAATCTCAGAATTCTGACTGAATTCTGACAATAAAAAAAGTCTGAATTCTGAGATTAAAGTCAGAATTCTGAGATTAAAGTCAGAATTCTGAGATTAAAGTCAGAATTCTGACTTTTTTCCCCCCATACTAAACTGAAATAAAATGTAAAAATCAATTAACTTTTTTTTTTTCCCACTGGCCCTAATCCTCTTCCGTACCTTAATGTCTTTGTTTCCTAACCCAGATTTAATGCACCTTTAACTTGTTTTTTTCTCTGCAGCCGTTTGTCTCCTCCTTGCATGCTTTTTCTCAGAATTAGAAATGCATTTGCAAAACTGTTGTCCTTGCTTGTGTTTTTTTTTTTATTTCCTTTTTATCCGACTTGGTCTGGTTTAGTCTTAGTTCTACTTGGTCAAATCCTTGCCTAGCAACAGTCCCAGCCAATAGAACGACTGCGTTGGACTGTGAGGAGAATGTGCTCCCTAACTTTCTTTCCCCGTTTGCAAACTGTTTACTCTCTCTCTCAGATTGGATTGCATCATTGTCTAGCAACCATTCCAGCCAATAAAACGTCAGTAGAAAGGAACAAGCGCTTCCTTTCTAAAGTTGGGTCTGTTATTAAAACAGACGTTTTAAATGCAGGCACAACCATTTTTGAGTGCTACTCAAATTGAAAATATGGAGCGAAAAATTCTCTATACAAATCTTCCATTCTGAAGTCCATTCCTAATTTATGCAATTATAATCTAAGTAACTTTAATCCAAACAAAACTTTCATTTTCATCAACTGTTACTCCACACTGCTGTATTTATTCTACACAACATGCAGACAAAACGTGAAAAGAAGAAAATTAGAAAGCCTATGTGGTTCTATTTCAGCATTCAGAGCTGTGGAATCAGTTTAAAAGTTGCATTTGAAAACCACCAAATCCAAAGTAATGATTACGCCAAGATCAATAACCAACTCCAAAATAAAAGATTTTAATGAGATATACAGGTGCTGGTCATAAAATTAGAATATCAGGAAAAAGTAGATTGATTTCAGTAATTCCATTTAAAAAGTGAAACTTGTATATTATATTCATACATTACATACAAACTCATATATTTCAGATGTTTATTTTGTTTAATTTTGATGATTACAAATGACAACAAATGAAAATCTCAAATTCATCACATCAGAAAATTAGAATATTGTGAAAAGGTTCAAAATTGATGGCCCCTGGTGCCACACTCTAATCAGCTAATTAACTCAAACCAACTGCAAAAGCCTTTAAATGGTCTTTCAGTCTAGTTCTATAGGCTACACAATCATGGGGAAGACTGCTGACTTGACAGTTGTCCAAAAGACGACCATCGACACCTTGCACAAGGAGGGCAAGACACAAAAGGTCATCGCTAAAGAGGCTGGCTGTTCACAGAGCTCAGTGTCCAAGCACATTTATAGAGAGGCGAAGGGAAGGAAAAGATGTGGTCGAAAAAAGTGTACAAGCAAGAGAGATAACCGCACCCTGGAGAGGATTGTGAAACAAAACCCATTCAAAAATGTGGGGGAGATTCACAAAGAGTGGACTGCAGCTGGAGTGAGTGCTTCAAGAACCACCACACACAGACGTATGAAAGACATGGGTTTCTGCTGTCGCATTCCTTGTGTCAAGCCACTCTTGAACCACAGACAGCGTCAGAAGCGTCTAAAGAGAAACAGGACTGGACTGCTGGTGAGTGGTCCAAAGTCATGTTCTCTGATGAAAGTAAATTTTGCATTTCCTTTGGAAATCAAGGTCCCAGAGTCTGGAGGAAAAGAAGAGAGGCACTTCATCCACGTTGCTTGAAGTCCAGTGTAAAGTTTCCACAGTCAGTGATGGTTTGGGGTGCCATGTCATCTGCTGGTGTTGGTCCATTGTGTTTTCTGAGGTCCAGGGTCAACGCAGCCACATACCAGGAAGTTTTAGAGCACTTCATGCTTCCTGCAGCTGACCAACTTTTTGGAGATGCAGATTTCATTTTCCAACAGGACTTGGCACCTGCACACAGTGCCAAAGCTACCAGTACCTGGTTGAAGGACCATGGTATCCCTGTTCTTAATTGGCCAGCAAACTCTCCTGACCTTAACCCCATAGAAAATCTATGGGGTATTGTGAAGAAGAAGATGCAATACACCAGACCCAACAATTCAGAAGAGCTAAAAGCCACTATTAGAGCAACCTGGGCTATCATAACACCTGAGCAGTGCCACAGACTGATCGACTCCATGCCACGCCGCATTGCTGCAGTAATACAGGCCAAAGGAGGCCCAACTAAATACTGAGTGCTGTACATGCTCATACTTTTCATGTTCATACTTTTCAGTTGGCCAACATTTCTATAAATCCTTTGTTTTTATTGGTCTTCAGTAATATTCTAATTTTCTGATATGATGAATTTGAGATTTTCATTTGTTGTCATTTGTAATCATCAAAATTAAACAAAATAAACATCTGAAATATATGAGTTTGTATGTAATGTATGAATATAATATACAAGTTTCACTTTTTAAATGGAATTACTGAAATCAATCTACTTTTTCATGATATTCTAATTTTATGACCAGCACCTGTATTTAGCAGTATTTCTTAACATGTTAAAATACACAGTACAGTAACTATTTGTTGATACCTTCCTTGGATATGCTCACGGAGTTCTTGTTTACCATGCAAACAGAAGACCATTAAACATCTTTTCTGCTGCTGAAACATTAAGTATTAAAGTTGGTGCACTTTAACACGGGGTCACTTTTCACCTGCAGGCAAAGGCACCGGAGCAAACAGAAGCATCTCTTCTGAAAACAAGAGAGGCAAAGTGCTGAAAATGCCCACATAGCTATTCAGAAGGTCTGCTGGCGCTTAGATTGCACTCATTTATATTCAGACCTTTTAGCAATACAAGTCAGAGTCCTATTTGTCCAGTTTTTGCCTACAGATGATTTTTTTTTTTCCGCCTGTGGCTAACTGACTCACAGATCTTGCCAATGACTGACTCGATGACCCCGAGTTGAGCTTTCCCCAGCGGCCTTTTCGGTATTCAAGTCACAAAAACCCTGTTTAAAGACCTTCATTGATCAGGGGTTGCTTAAAGATCCTTCCTCTGGTGTAGTGAGGAGTAACTGTTACATCACTGTCAGAGAAAATGGATAAGGGCTTTCTGATTTACGAGGCAGCGCTCACATCGTGTATTCTCATCTCTCTGTATTGGGGAAGATTTTGAAAAAGGTAGTGAGGAAAAAACAGGAATACTTTCTGCGAGTAAAGCTCACAGTTGCCTTTGCTTTTTCTCCTATTTCTTTAGCTGCGTTTGTTTAAATCAAGCCACATACTGTGAAGTTTAGTTTGATTTTGTTTCAAACAAATACAAAACTTTGCATATTATTAGGGATTTTATGTTGGAATATCTAGAAAAGGGAAAAAAGCTTTTAGGTCAGCTTGGATGGAGTGTCTAATCAGCAGTTTTAAAGCTCAAAGCTACAACTTTTTAATAAAAATTATTCATCTACAGAACGTTTAGACTAGCGCAGAATAGAAAAATTATTTAACATTTAAAAAAAACTTATAAAAATGTTTTTAAAATGTATGGTTATGCCAATGTAGATACCAAATGATTCTGCACCAACAGCAATAGAGGGTTAAAGTCATATTAGATGGAGCTCAGATCATAGTAGCTCTGAGGATAGCTGGCATTTTCTACTATTTACATTTCTCTGATTTATGCCAAATAATAAATAAAACAAATCTGAATATTTATGAATTTTTGGAGCATTTGTGTCGAATTAGGCTGGAATAAAGGGACTCAGAGGAGCTAGGAAGAGGTTGCAGCTTTTCTTCAGTCCAAACAAGTTAAATGTTGGTTTACGCAAACCCAATTTTAGCCTTAGTTGGCCTGGCAACGTATATGAGAAGAGCAGGCAGGCAAAGTGAGCAATTGTTTGACCCTAAATATTAAACCTAAAGTCTATATTGTTGACAGAGATTCTCATTAATTGGGCCGAGACTTTAGGAAATTAAGCATGAACTTAAACTAAACTAAAGCATGAACTTAAAGAAAACATCTGGTCAAATTCGGAATACAAACTTCTGAAAGTACTTTAAGTATGAAATTATTACATACTGTTCTATAAATAAGTGTTTTAAATTAAGAGTAATTTTTATTTGAATGTGCTTTACTGGAGGCATCCATGTTTGTCAAAGAACACTACTGCCACCTACTGGTTAGTGACGTCACGGTGCGGTATCGGCTGTTGATCAAGTCCCAGTGCTGTATCTGGTGTTTGTCACAACGCGCTTTTATCCAAGTCATCTTGAAAACAGTCTTCTTCCAAATGTTGGCTACATATTACGGGGTTTTTCTCTGGCCAGAAGTTCGATGGCAAATCCTCCCTCTTCAAGTTGGCGATCCAACGACAAAAAGGTGAAGTTATTTTTAGTTTTGTTTACTCTTACCCGATGTATTCCAACATCCAGCTGCCATGCACATGGGCATTGTCAGTTTCACTATAGCTCTGGTGAATTATTATTCTTATTTTTTTACTGATTAAGGCTAAATTCATTAAATCAGAGCGAACGTATTCGTTTTTGGTATAAATAATCATCCATTGACCATTCCTTGCTGACCGGACTTTTGTTTTAAAAACAATGGTTTAAAAAAGTGCTCTGAGGAAAGTTCAAAGCTTGGCGGGTTATTTTTCAATCCAACGCTGTTTTAAGCTCCTTGGTCTTCATGATGTTTTGTTCACTAGTGTTCTCTACCTGGCTACTAACAGAACAGCTAGATTTATACTCTGGTAAACTTGACCTAAGGTGATTGTACTAAATTGTATTTGGAGCACCAGAGTAAAGGCTGTATGCAAATAGATTAACTTTTCAGATCGGTATTATTTCTTTAAAAAAAATCAATGTTAACCCATGTATTATTTTCCATCCAGTTCACATTTATACTCCACATTGTTTGTCTATTTAAAATGCTGATTAAAAAGAGCAAATAATTTAATGAGTGGCTAAAATTTGCCTTAAAGGGCACCAGCTACATGTCTTCATGCTTCTTCTACAGTTTTCCAGTCCAATTTCCTAGAAAGATGAATGGATAGATTCTATTTAAATTTCATGAACAAAATAATCCCGCATTACTATGCAGAAAGAAAATCTTTCAGGATTGCACCTGAGGCCGTTTCTTTTACATGAATGAAATTTTAAGCTTTAAATCAGAGCCCATGCGTGGCTAAACGCCAAACTAAAGCATCCCTCAGGCATGTCTCATTTAAGCAAAGGAGATATATATTTATTTTTTTATCAATCTTGTTTCTCTTATTGCTTAGTGTTTTACAGAACAAAACCTCAGTCTCTGCTTTGTTGTTGCGCCCTGCTGAACAAACTCGACCAAAATTTGAATTGCTGATCCCAGTTGAACGGATACCTCTAACTTGCAACGACGGCTCTAGTAAGATGAACCAATTTTTCACGAGATACAAAAACCAGGTCATTTTTGCACCTTTGTTGTGCAGATTTTTCAAATGCAGTGGAAAGAGGTGATGCTGGGAGACTGGCCGTCTAACCGACTGCTTCAGTTGAACAGTGACCCCTGCTGTAGAAAGCCCATCACATTTCTTTCCTTCCTATTCTCTCAAGCCAAAACAAATCCTGAAGTATAATAAGTATGAGTTTCTGCAGACTTTTAATAAAAAGGTTAAGTCATATTTTACAGAGTAGCTGAATAAAAAAATGTGTAAAAACCAAAAGCTTGTGACTCCAGTATGATCTGTAAGTCTTATTTGGATTCCTTTGAATGAAGCAATTTATTTTAATGAAAAAGATTAACAAAAATGTCAATTTTATTTAGACAGATTTATAATCAACTATTATGTTTTTAGTAAATGTATCGGCTAGCTGCATGTTCAATAATGTGCTTTGTTTTTAAGTGAAAATAAAACTAAAACCTTTCCACATTTTCTCATGTTTAGAATTTACCAAACTCTACGGCCTAAAGTTGAAACGCTGTATTGCAAAAAAAAAAAAAAAACGAACAGTGAACATCAGTAAAAGACACGATCATCTTAGAGTGAAACTGTCAGGTATCCAGTTTGTGTGGTCTGTTTTGTGTCTGTCCCTCCCTCCACCACCAGGCGGCGCCCTGTCCTTGTTAGTCCTCCCTGCACACCTGCGGCTCTTTGGATCATTTACTGGAGGAGTATATAAGCTGTGGACTGTCACTACCTTGACTTGTGACGAGTGTTTGCCAGTTTCGGGTACTCTAGCTATGCTTAGATTAGCTGAGTCTAACCTGAGCCTTTGTCTCTCTGAGTCTAACCTTGTTTTTTGTCTTTGCCTTTGGCAGAAAGTCCTCCTGCAAACTGGATGTTTGGCCTTCTTCTCCTGGAAGGATTGTTTTTCTGAGTTCACACTGAGCAGGGGAGAAACCTCCACATGTGCCGTTCAAGTCCCTCATAAAAATCCAAGTGACAGTCCGCTCCAGTGCTCCTCCTAATCCAAAGAAAGTCTACCTGTCCACTCTTCAACAATCATCCAAATAAACCTGTTAAACATTTTTTCTGAGTGGTTCTCTGCAGCTTTGGATCAGACCTTTAAAACACAAGAAACAAGGCAGTGCTGCAGATGCCGTTTCTTTTAATTCAGGGAAAGCAACAGAGCTACTGCATCCTGTAGATATTTAATGCTTCTGTTGTTCACCTCTACTAGCTTTTCAGCTATAATTGCATTAAAATAAACCCATCACAAATTTGGACATACTTTTGTAATGTAATATAGTTACACCCCCCTCAAAATACCTAACAAGTCTTCAAGTAGTAGTCGAAAGTTTGAAATAACCTTACTATTTAAATGCCCATAAGACAGCCTCCCTCATTGCTACAAGGTAACCAGTCTGTAACATTGAGCTGAATTCTGCTTCTTGCCAAGTAACAGAGCAAATAATACATTTACAATATTTAAAGAAATAAAAATAACATGAAGAGAGACATTTATATTAATATCCCTGTGATTATTCCTGCATTCTTACTCTGACTGCATCAGCTAAACTTCCTAATCCAAGGCACTTTGCGCTTGGCCACCTTTTCAGAGGGACAGGTCTAATGTTTGGATGAACATGAGGAAATCAACGGACCAAGCCTGTTTGTCTGCGATCATGTCGATGTGAACACTGCATTTCATCCCCTTCTCCCGTAGGCAGAAATGCTGCAGCAATGAAAACATAGCTGTTGTCAAACTGTAAGCCTGAGCAGTCAGTAAGTAAGTAAAGCAGCTGCTGGGAGGTTGTCACTGCTAACATCCCGTTATGCTGCCAACCAACTGTCATGTTTTCTATATTAAATCAGAGAATGTAAGGAAGGCGTTTATTGAAAGCAATTAAAACATGTCTAGATTTTCATTTTAGAAAGAGATAAAAAAAACAATTCTCATTACAATATATATGTTTTGATAGAGGTACATTGATTCACTTCTAAAGATTTTAGCTTAAAGACACCTGCAGGGCTTCTAGGCAGACATGGTTGCAGGTGAAAGCTGAAATGAGCTAAATAATTCACCAACTGCTGCAGGCTACATCTTGTTAAAACGCAAACATTGATAAGACTCTCATAACTGAAAGATAACGCACCCAACTCAGTTTATAAAATAAATTGAACTCCCAACCCCCAGAATGGTCTAATTATATGATGATAACTGAAAAACAGTTAAAAGCTCAAGAAATTGTTCATTATTAGCGAATTAATTCAATGGAGATGATTATACAGTCTTCATAAATAAAAGGCAGATGAATACAATGCCTTGACCATTGTGATAAAACAGCTGTACATGTATAAAGGATAAATAAAAATGCTTGTTCTTCTGCTGTAGCTGGTGTAAATATTTACACCTGCAAAGTTCATTCTTAGATGTTTATGTGAGAATGCTGGAAACCAGCCATCTTTGGTAAGTCATGCTTTAGTTTCATTTATGAAAAAAAAGTTGTGAGAATCCATAGAGAAAAAAAAAATGAAAACAATCTGATATTCAGACCTAATGAGAAAAAGAGATTCTGTATCTTTCAGCAGTTCATGTGCATACAGATGTGCTTGGAAGTTTACATAACCCTCCATTAAAGAAAAAAAAAAAGAATTTGCCTGTGAAAAATATTAATATTAACAAAAGTAATAAATAAAAATGAGAAAAATGAACACCATGACATGGATTTTGAACATGTATATAAGAAAATTCTTTTTTTGTTTTTTCCCCTCCAAGCTGTGGTCCTCTTCCAGAGGCCTGGGAACTTGAGGGTTCTGCCAGTATCTAGAACTGCACTCTTCTGGACCGAGATGTCTGATGTGTTTCCAGAGATCTTCTGTAACTCCTCCTCCAGTTTCGGGGTCACTTCCCCCGAATGTCCCAATGACCACGGGTACCACTGATGCTTTGACCTTCCCGGTTTCCTCCAGCTCTTCTCTGAGCCCCTGGTATTTCTCAAGTTTCTCATGTTCCTTTTCCCTGATGTTGGAGTCATTTGGTATTGCCATGTCAACCATTATGGCTTTCCTCTGTTTTTTGTCCACCAACACAATGTCCGGTTGGTTTGCCAATACCATTCGGTTCCTCTGTATCTGGAAGTCCCACAGGATGTTGGCTCGGTCATTCTCTAACATCTTTGTAGTTGTTTCCCACTTTGACCTTGGGGTTTCCAGCCCAAGGTCTCTCTCTAACATGAAAAACTAGAGAAATACCAGGGGCTCAGAGGGAATAGGCATCAGCGGTACCCATGGTCATTGGGGCTGCTGGGGCAGTGACCCCCCCAGTTCACAGTGAGGCAGTAGGTAGCACTGGTGCCTTGCAGCAACAGCACAGGGTTTTTCTGCATGGAGTTTGCATGTTCTCCCTGTGCATGCACGAGTTCTCTCCAGGTGCTCCAGCTTCCTTCCGCAGTTCAAAAACACAACTGTTAGGTTAATTCTGTAAATTGTCTCTCTAAATTGTCCTTAGGTGTGTGTGTGTGCACGGTTGTGTGTTGCCCAGCGACTGACTGCCGACCTGTCCAGGGTGTACCCCGTGCCTCTCCCATAGACTCATGGCATAGGAGGACCTTTCATTTACCTAAATTCATTCTATATGGCTTAATTTAGACCCTATTACCAACACATACCTAACCCTAACCTAAACTGAAGTCACACCTTAGTCCTAAACCTAACTAGCCTCGTGAGACCATCCTGATCTCACGAGCTTTCAAGGTTTCACTCGCAGATCAGTCTGGCTACTTTCCATTAAAGAAAATTTGGAGCCGTTCACCAAACGAACGTCCAATCAGCGTTGGCTTTGAGGCGGGTTGAGGTGTGACGCAACGAGAAGCGCGACTGTTCAGTCCAAAGAACATGGCGGCTTCAGCCGATGAAACTAGCGTGGCTATCGAGCAAGTTTTATCGGAATTACAGAGTATTTCTTCACTGGAAGAAGAGCAAAACACTGCTCTGGAGGCTTTTCTCAGAGGAAAAGATGTTTTTGCTCTTCTCCCGACTGGTTTCGGCAAGAGTTTGATCTATCAATTGGCTTGTGCCTGGCTTGTGGTTGTGTTTTTGTCGTCGCTCTGTTAGTACGTCATATGCTTCGTTGATCTGATTGGTTTATTTGGCCCGTATATCATCAACATAGGCCAATCAGCTAACCAGTATTTTTGACCCTTCCTAAAATTACTTCAACGGAAAGTTTCCAGATAGATATGCGGAGCAAATCCAGCAAATCCATCTGGCAGAGTCAAGTTAAAACCTAACCCATCCTCAAAGTACAGAACTTTACCAAATAGGGACCAGTTAAATGTCTCCATATGCACCTGTACGTCTCTACATGTAGGATATTTTACAAAACACTGCCCCCACATTGTAGGTGAAACAAGACCACAACCATGTGCACACACACACACTGAACACTGAAGTCAGGTGTTTGCTATAATGTTCAGAAAATGTTCAGACTTCTGCACCCTCTGATGGATATGTTGGGTCACATTAGTTTACATTAGTTTGTTTCATAGATTAATTTTTTTAAACAACAAAATATATTTTCTTTTACTGAATTGTAATATTACCAATTTTGTGTTATTTGAATTTATAATTTTCTTATATGGGAAGGTATGTAAACTTTAAAACACAACTGTATCTGGTTTATACCACAAATGCAGCCTATTTAAAGCAGGTTGCACATTTTAATAAAAAACATTCCCAGCCCTAAAATAAAGTACATTGTCCAATTTCATGCCATCAATTTTAGGCTTAAAAGATTAAAATTTAATTCAGTGAAGAATCAAAGTTATTGAGGCTTACTAACAGTGATTACATAATGTGTTTTGGTCTCCAAAGCGTATTTAACAGAAGGCGCTGTATTCCAGCTGAATAAAAATCAGCTTTGAAACTTTTTCTTTCAGCTATGACTGTTCATTTTCATAAAAACATCTATGGCTGAAGCTTTAGGGTGAATTCGCAGTTTGTCCAAAATTCTTAGATGTCAAAATGTGTTCCTGCTCCGTCAGGATCCGCTTTTATTCAGCGGCCATGTTCTTCCATAGAAAACATAGACAGCCTCTCGCATTTCCTTTGAGCTGCTGTCGGTCCTTTGCTGGATAACAATGATGGTGTCAGTCACGGCTTGGAGAAATGGGATTTCAGCTAGAAGCCTCTCAACTTGATTCTTTGTCCTTTTTTCTACTGTCAAGAACCTTGAAGACACCCCAAGATTAGAACCAGTTGCTTTTTTTCCCCCTCCTTATTTTCAACCATTCATCTGGACGGCCATTTTGACTCAGAGCCCACATAAGGCAGGATAATACTGCTGTTCTGTTTGCCTCTCAGTTATGTTAGGGAGCAATAATGGACAAATGGGAACAAATGGGAAGACATTTAATGCAGGGTTGGGTTATACAAACTACAACTCAAAAATTTGAAATAAGAAATTACTTTTACCTGAAGTGAAGGACTCAGCAAGGAGATAATTATTCTGTGACTTTAGAGGAACTGCAGAGATCCACAACTCAGGTGGATGAATCAGTCCATCCTGTAGTGGAGTCTGGGAAAAACTACCAGAAGCCTAAAACTACCCTCAGTAGACCATTATATTACTGACTGCATTTAAAAGAAACAATCTAAATGTTTTATTTGATATCAGTTTTCCTAAGAAGAGTCAATCTGGAACAATTTTAACAGCCAGGAGCTTTAATTCTTGGCTCCAATCGGGGCCCAAATAAACTCTAATCCTGTCAAAAGCCAACTACCTGAAATCTAGGAGCATCTAGGACATGACAGAGCAGTAAAACAGTTCAAGCAAGATCCAAATTTCAGTAAAATCTAATAGGATTGCACTTTTAAACAAAAAGAATACATGTCGACTAAAGCAATAACGAAATGATGGATCATTTTAAGTTTTTTTTAAATCAGCAAATCAAGCAGCTCAGGAACCAGAGATGGCAAAAGTACTCACTTTCCGTACTTGAGTAAAAGTACAGATACTTGTGTTAAAAAAATACTCTGGTAAAAGTGGAAGTAATGATTAAACTTCTTTACTCAAGTAAAAGTAACAAAGTACAGGCTTGTAAATTTACTTAAAGTATAAAAGTAAAAGTAGAAACCACTTTTTTCATGCCGTTGCCTACATTTTAAATGGATGTCTGCCAATAGGACTAGATCTCCGTTGTGTTCATTTTCAATCATCTAGTCGTCCATGCTACTATGCTAACGCCACCGCCACCAAGCTGCAATGATTTGCCGCGAATGAATAACACCGAATCTGTCGATTCATCTTGTAGTGGTGCGTCAAATGCAACGTAGATTCCCATCCAATTAGATTGAATTTGGTATTGATGAGGTGAAAAATAATAACGGTAACTCCATTGAAATGATTCAAAACTAAAGTAACGAGCCAATTTTTTAAAATGTAAGGAGTAGAAAGTACAGATATTTGTGTAAAAATGTAAGGAGTAGAAGTAAAAAGTAAAAAAATAAGTAGTAAAGTAAAGTAAAAATATCAGAAAAATCTACTTGAGTACAGTAACGAAGTATTTGTACTTCGTTACTTCCCATCTCTGTCTGGAACCATTTGAGTTTTGTATGCAGGGAGAACCTTACAGTTGAATTCCTGTGTATTTGTGTTAAACAGAATAATATAAGACATGAGATTTCATAGCTATTTAAAGTTATGACCGGTTAAATAAAGTTTTCTGTATTTCTAAATAATTAAAATAGGTTCATTCATGGGGCAGATGTATTTACAAGCATCCAAATAAATTATGGTTATGACTGCATAGCAAGCTCTTAAATTAGATTAACAAAATCCCTTCATTAAACCTTCCTGGATGCTCTCTATGTACGATTGTTTATTTTTCAGGTAGTGGCAGAAGATCCCCAGAAGATTCCTAAGGCATAAAATGGAAAAGATGACCGGCATCTTTGTTTTTGTTGATCATAATTGTTTTTCAGCCTCCATCTGTCATCTTTGATTTCTAATAAGTGTTTTTTCTCTTTTGTTTTATTGCTCATTTTAAATGAGTCCATTTGGAGGTTTTCCTGGATGCCTTCCATAGTAGGAGACCCTGGAGCTGAATTAAAATATGACAAAGGGAATATATTGACTCAATAGCCACTTTAATATGTGGATCTAATAAAAAGAGGCCGATCTCAATTCCTGGTATCATAGATTCAAAGGGTTCTGCCTAGAATCTGAGATTTAGGTCAATATCAACAACAAGATTTTAGCATATAAACACTCATCTTGATATTTGATAATTGATGGATAGATGGCTGGATGGAAGGAGGGATGGATGGAGGGAGGAATTGAAGGAGCAATGGATGGATGGAAGGAGGGAGGGGTGGACGGATGGATGGAAGGAGGGATGGATGGATAGTTGCATGGAAGGAAGGAAGGAAGGAAGGAATTGAAGGAGCAATGGATGGATGGAAGGAGGGAGGGATGGACGGATGGATGGAAGGAGGGATGGATGGATAGTTGCATGGAAGGAAGGAAGGAAGGAAGGAGGGATGCATGGATAGTTGCATGGAAGGAAGGAAGGAAGGAAGGAAGGAGGGATGGAAGGAGGGATGCATGGATAGTTGCATGGAAGGAAGGAAGGAAGGAAGGAAGGAAGGATGGAAGGAGGGATGGAAGGAGGGATGCATGGATAGTTGCATGGAAGGAAGGAAGGAAGGAAGGAAGGAAGGAAGGAAGGAAGGAAGGAAGGAAGGAAGGAAGGAAGGAAGGAGGGATGGATGGAGGGATGGATGGATGGATGGATGGATGGATGGATGGATGGATGGAAGGACGGACGGACGGAAGGACGGATGGAGGGATGGATGGATAGTTGCATGGAAGGAAGGAAGGAAGGAGAGATGGAAGGAGGGATGGAAGGAGGGATGCATGGATAGTTGCATGGAAGGAAGGAAGGAAGGAAGGAAGGAGAGATGGAAGGAGGGATGGAAGGAGGGATGGAAGGATACTTGCATGGAAGGAAGGAAGGAAGGAAGGAAGGAAGGAAGGAAGGAAGGAAGGAAGGAAGGAAGGAGAGATGGAAGGAGGGATGGAAGGAGGGATGGAAGGATACTTGCATGGAAGGAAGGAAGGAAGGAAGGAAGGAAGGAAGGATGGATGGAAGGAGGGAAGGACGGATGGATGGAAGGAGGGATGGATGGATAGTTGCATGGAAGGAAGGAAGGAAGGAAGGAAGGAGAGATGGAAGGAGGGATGGTGTGAACAGTACCCCCCCCTCAAGGGCGGATACCAGACGCCCAAAAACAAATAACCAGAAAACAAAAACAACCCACCCAGGGCGAGCGGAGGGGGAAACAGGCAAGGAGGGCCAGGCACAGAAACAAAAACAGGGTCTAGAACTCAAAACAACCCACCCAGGGTGGGCGAGGACAGGGAAAGTCTCAGGTGGCCTGCCGTGGGGCCGGCAGCAAGGCAGGGTTCCAGGTGGCCGGCCGTGGGGCCGGCAGCAGGGCAGAGTTTCAGGTGGCCGGCCATGGGACCGTAGTCTCAGAAGCTGCAGGGGCCTTGGAGGAGGACGCCACCTCCACTTCAGCAGGAAGCACCGAGGAAGACGCCGTCTCTGCTGCTGCAGGGAGCTCCGAGGAGGACGCCGTCTCTGCTGCTGCAGGGAGCTCCGAGGAGGACGCCATCTCTGCTGCTGCAGGGAGCTCCGAGGAGGATGCCGTCTCTGCTGCTGCAGCTCAGCAACAGGCTCAGACTGGGTCACCCACTGTGGCTCTGGATCAGGAACTGAGGAGGCCGTCGATTGCGGCTCCGCATCAGAAACTGAGGAGGCCGTCGGTTGCGGCTCCGCATCAGGAACTGAGGAGGCCGTCGGTTGCGGCTCCGCATCAGGAACTGAGGAGGCCGTCGGTTGCGGCTCCGCATCAGGAACTGAGGAGGCCGTCGGTTGCGGCTCTGCATCAGGAACTGAGGAGGCCGTCGGTTGCGGCTCCGCATCAGGAACACCGGAAGCCACCGACTGTGGCTCCAAATCAGGAGGACCGGAAGCCGCCGACTGCAGTTCCGAATCTGGAGCACCGGAAGCCACCGACTGTGGCTCCGAATCAGGAGCACCGGAAGCCGCCGATTGCGGTTCCGAATCACACGAATTCACACCAGGAACAGAGGAAACCACCGATTGTGGCTCCACAGGGACAGAGGAGACCACCGATTGTGGCTCCACAGGAACACAGGAGGCCGCCGATTGCGGCTCCGGATCAGGAAGTGAAGAGGCTGCCGATTCAGGAGTCTCTGGATGACACAGAGCAGGCTCAGGGGTCCCCCAACGGTTCCAACCGGGCCAAGGGGTCCTTAGACGGCTAAGAGTTTCCTGCCATTTGCGATCCAACTCCTCATTTTGTCGAAGCCGCTCCATCTCCCATTGGCGATTCCGCTCCTCATTACGCCGGCGCCACTCCTCCCACCAGGATGATGGAGGACGACTCTGAGCGGGCTTAGAGGTCTCCAGACGGCTCAGAGCGGACGGAAAGGTCTCTAGACGGCTCAGAGCGGCCTCAGGGGTCTCTAGACGGCTCAGAGCGGCCTCAGGGGTCTCTAGACGGCTCAGAGCGGCCTCAGGGGTCTCTAGACGGCTCAGAGCGGCCTCAGGGGTCTCTAGACGGCTCAGAGCGGCCTCAGGGGTCTCTAGACGGCTCAGAGCGGCCTCAGGGGTCTCTAGACGGCTCAGAGCGGCCTCAGGGGTCTCTAGACGGCTCAGAGCGGGCTCAGGAGCTAAGGAGGCCACTAACTCATCATAATGTCGACTCCATGCCACCTGCCAGGGTGGTGGCGGACGTTTAAGAGCGGGCCTCTCCAGGAGCGCGTAGAAGGAGTCTGCTGGGCTAGTCTGTCGGCCGGATTGTTCTGTCATGATGTGGGAGGTTTGCTAGCCCAAATGCAGAACTCACAGAGACACAGGCAGGATTAAAGTCCAATATTTATTTGAGAAACACAGGGTTCTGCCCTGGAAGGCAGAGAGGACAAACAGGTTAGGTTCAGGTTACAGGTTACAGGCTCAAACTCACTGGTTTGCAGGTTCAGACAGGCTGGGTTAAACAGGCACAGATTAACAGATTCAGGCAGGCAGGGTGGCTCAGGTTTGCTTCCACGGCAAAGACAACAATCCGGCTCAGATAGTAGCTATCACTCAGCTTAAATAGGGAGAGGTTAATCATGAGCTGATGGGAATCAGCTGAGCGCTGAGAACCAGCTCCCAGGAGAGGATGCACGGCGCCCTCTGGTGGGCAAACCTCTGGATCCCAACAGAAACAGAAGCCCACAGGAAGGGATCCACACCGCACTCTGGAGGGCAAAACTTTGGATCCCAACAGATGGAAAGAGGGATGGAAGGAGGGATGGAAGGATAGATGGAGGGAGGGATGGATAGATGGATGGAAGGAGGGATGAATGGATAGTTGCATGGAAGGAAGGAAGGAGAGATGGAAGGATAGTTGCATGGAAGTAAGGAAGGAAGGATTGAAGGAGAAATGGAAGGAGGGATGGATAGATGGATTGAAGGAGGGATGGATAGATGGACTGAAGGAGGGATGGATGGATAGTTGCATGGAAGGAAGGAAGGAAGGAAGGAAGGAAGGAGAGATGGAGGGAGGGATGGATAGATGGATGGAAGAAAGGAAGGATGGATGGATACTCTGTCAATCTTAAACATAAACACATTCTGAAGTCAAATAAAATTCCCCTGAGATTTGAACAGTTAATGAGAACATGGCTAAAAAGAGCTCAGGTTCCTCATTAGGACATTTGGCTGAGATGAAGCAAATCTCTTAAAGAGGCTCACCATGAAAGTTAAGGAGAATCATTAAGCTCTAATTATACCCACACTTTCCGCACACCCCTTGTGTTTTTTTATCGCCGTCACGTTTCATCCCATACATTTTCCAGAATAAACTGCCATGGTGAAAATGCATGACTGAAATTGAATCTAAAGATAAAAGATTTATCTGCCTGTACACCCACTCACCCACTGTATACATTTTCTTTGCTTCAGCTTCATTTCCTGACTTGTGATGCATTTCCCCTCTGGCTTTTCCATCATGGCTTCTCACTTCAGTTTTATTAATGTAAATATTCTGAGGGCTTCTAACTTTTGAGCATCAGCTCACAGGAAGACATCCATCATTGCTGTAGAGCATATGTTTAAGCAAACATGATTAATAATTAAACTAGATTTGGATAAGAAGTTTATGATTAAAAACAAACTGACAGCAGATAGGCTGCAAGTGCATAAAACACAAGTGAGAGGAGAAATCGTAGGGACCGAAATGAGTGCCCTGGGGAACAGCTTACTGATTTTTAAGTGTTCTGAGAAAAAACCCCAAAAAACAAAGGAAATCCCTTTTGGTTGAAGCAGAAGGGTCTTATTTTGTTGAGTGTTTTTAAGGCAGAATCAGAAACTTCCTCAATGCTTCTGAATTTGGACTGTTATGAAATTCAGAAGTGGGACTGATGCCAAAACATGTTTCCAAAGCATCCCTTCTAGATGAGCTCCAATGTTTCTGTTTAGTGTGGTAATAAGACGTTCTAATTAAGAGTGATGCCGAGAGACACCGGTCTGCAGTGCAGCACAACAAAAAATGCCTTTTAAAAAATAAGAAAAAATATAGTGTTTTACGTGAATAATTGCTTATTTTGAGCAAAATAATCTGCCAGTGCAGCAAGCAAATGAGACTTGGTAATTTTTCTTAAAACAAGAACATAATATCCGAGTAGTAAGCATCCAAAAAAACTTAAATCAAGTAGAAATTTTTTTTCTCTTATTTTAAGCAATTTATTCTCATTTATTAGTCATTATTGCTTAGAATTAAATAACCCCCCCCCCGCCAAAAAACTCACAAAGCTGAGGGCTGCACAGGCCAAACAATGAAGAGATGGTGATGTAGCAGTATCGCTACGTTCTACCCCTTCTGGGCAATTAATTGCATCTGCAATATAACCATAATATAAAAAAACAAAGAATTTTCCAAATCACAGAAACATTGATTTTTAATCACACTATGGTGAAAAAAAGTAGGACACTAAATTTCTCCTTCCAGCAATTTAGCCGGTGGTTAAATGCTTGAAGAGGATTTGTCGCCACACAGAAAGGTAGAGTGTTGCAGCTAGCATGCAGAGCCATGCATGTAAGCAGAGGTAAACACTTTTTTACACAATGGTGGAAAAACGTTGAACTCTGGTCAAGCAAGCTGTCACAAACCGAACACCTTGAGTGAAACATCTACAAGCCTGGGGTTAGTGCAAAGAAAAATCTATTAATGAGCTCATGTTGGAATCAGGTGTGTTCAATCAGAGACCCTCCGGGACTAAAACCCCAGACCCCTGTATCATAATGTTATTAACAGTAAACACAGAATACGTAATTTCAATGCTTGTCTGACTAATTAAAAACATTGCTGCAAGGCAACATTTCCTAAAAATAAAACGTTCTTTTTTTAAAACCTTACAACAGCCCAGAGAAGTCTTGCTTTATTGCTCCCTGGCACTTTCCTGCTCCATCTTCATGGCTGTAAGCCAGATATTGATTTTTATTGCATATTTAAAAAGCGATGTCTCGAACTCCTGCAGTCACCAGCGGTAGAAAAATCCCAATTTTATCAGATGCATGTTTAGAATAAATGTATTGTTACACAAAATGATCCATCAGAATTTCCTCTTGTTTGTCAGTGTGAGAGGCTCCAATTAAAAAAAGATAACATGAAACCAAAATGACCTGGTTACCAGGGAGCAAGCATGCATCAGGTGCATCTTTGGAAATTACACTGTAAAAAAATAAAAATCTAGACAAGTAATTTTTTCTTAAAATAAGTGCCTTTGTTCTTGGATTGAGGAGGCAAATGAGGTTGCCAATGGAACAAGACAATTTACACTTAAAGGCACACTATGCAACATTTCTCAGTTAATTAATGTGTTCCATAACGTTTTGGATGATTAAATGAGTCATTTCAGGTCGAACAAAGGTTTTCTCGGCCGCCCTGGTGGTCTGTAGGGGAAATACAGTACTTGCAATTGCAGGAGCCCTCGGCCCGCACCCACAGGCTCAGAAGTCTCGCGAGAGTCGGTCTTGCTTTACGGCGAGAACTGCTACACGCCCCCAGCGAAAGGCATGCTCGTTGCTAGCGCAGTGGCGATATTTGTGCAGTTATCATGACGGAAGCAGCGAGAAAACAGCGAAAGCACATGTCGGAAACATGCTAAATCTTCAAACTCGAAAATTGGAACAAAATAGTCACTTACCGCAGTAGACATGGTGATTCGTTACGTCGCCTGTCTGCTAAGCTCAAAACAACAGCGCCTGGCTTGACGGAGAAACCAGGAGAACAGCTGAGCATATTTACGACAGTGTACTTTTACTTTCGCCCTCTGGGGGGAGCCTCGCTGGAAAATCAACACCGGTTGCATAGTATACCTTTAAAATAAGAAAACACAATTGAATCGTCTTAATTTGAGTGCATATGATCTAATTATCTTATTTTAAGAGTAAAAAACTCATTCCATTTGCAAACTATCTCATTTATCTACTCAAAGTAAGGGTAAAAACACTTAATTTCAGACATTTTTAATACATTCTAGATTGTTTTTCCCAGTGTATGGTTTTGGACCAACAACCTAAATTTAACATTACAGTGTTAAGAAAGTGAATGTGATTCGGTATATTTCATTCCTCACATCGCTGGTTTTAAAATGAGGTTAAGGACCTTCTATATACTCGAATGATCTGCAGTTTATCTGAGGTAAAGTTTATGTGGAGCTTAAAAAGGCCAAAAAAGCAGCCCGGCATTTTAGGACTCGTCACCAGACTGGAAAAGGTCTACTGGAGCGTTGACCGTAAAGCTATTCTGCATGAGGCAGCGGGCTCGGGCACAGAGTGCAAATCGGAGTGACAGTCTTCCAGGATGTACTGATTGCCAGCAGGCTTTGTTCTGAAACAGGGAGGGAGGGTGAAGCAACAAGCATGCATTAAAGATGAGTCATAAAAAAAAAACTGCTTATGAATAAATGCACACCTCTGAGGAAATGTGCCTGGACCGTTCTCCAGGGAACAAAACACATTCTGGCCCAGCTCCTGCAGGGATCGGGTTCTGCACCTGCTCCGAAAAGCAGTGAGGTTTTCCTTTATTCATTAAAAGACACGGCTAAAAATAAACCAAGATTTATGGGCAAAGTTTGCTCCTCAGAGGGGACTTTAGGTGAAAGAGCAAAGAAGGTGAAGAGGAGATGAGTTATGGTAGCTTCTGAAGCACCACAGAGGGTGGACTGTCCTCTGCAAGTGTGTGCAGATGATTAGGGATCTCTTCGTGCCACAGAGGAGAGGATGACAGATTTCCCCCCCCCACACACACACACACACCGTCAGTGTTTTCTGACTCTGTGTGCGGCGATAACAGGAGCTCGCCAATTAATTACCTGCTGATGCACTTATCGTCCTGAGTGAGCATTCATAACAGGGAACAGCAGTCGTTGTAAGGGTGCAGGATGGCGATACCCTGTAGCGCCAAGGAACAAAGTCTGACTTCCTGCAACAAGGACGATGTAGAAAATACTACGTAGTAAAGCTGTTAGATTAAGAACCACGGGCTAACTTTGTCGTTTCTGGAAGGAAGTTACTACATTTTTAAAAATGCATGAGTTTTCATTGCAATGATGGCTGGTAATGAACCATTTCTTTGATTCAGGTGTTGGTGTAATGATCTTGGTTCTGTTGGTTTTTCTCTAAGTTTTCAGTTTCAATTTCATCCAGGTTTTTCCTTGTTTTTTTAGCTTTATTGGTGTGTTCTAGATTAATTTAAGTTTCTTAGGTTTTTCTTTGTCCTCTGTCGCCCCCTTGTGTTCTTTTCCCTTGGCTTCCTCATCAGCTCCAGTCACACCTGCTCCTCATCAGCTCATTAGTCCTACCTTTGTTCAGTCAGCCATAAATACACTCCCTCTGCAGTCCCTCTTTGCTGGTTCCTCGTCTTACTTTTTCTCATCCTGGCTCCTTGATGGTTTTTCCCTGATGTCTCCATGGTTCTGCTTTGTGTTTGATTTTTATGTTGGATTTTTGGATACCTGTTTTTGCTGCCTGTTCTTTCATTAAACCTTTTAAGAACTCACCCCCACCTGTCAGCCTCTGCATTTGGGTCCTCACAAAAACCTCCAAACAAATCGTGACAGTTGGAGCCGGCATGCGTCTGTGGCTCTGTTCGAAAACCTAGGCTGCATCCTCCAAGGACGCGGTCTACCTAGACTGGATCCTTCGAAGTCCTTGAAAATAAGGCGACCCGAAGAGTTTTGGCTGTTAATTCGAACAGGTCTACTCTTCGGCGGGTTTTACCGCCGTATGCTCTGTTGCTTATCAACCGTGAAAGTTGACACACAAAGCAGGAAAAGAATGGAATAAAGGTTCCAACCAGCGGGAGCAGGAACAAATATAAGCAAATGCAATGCTAGAAACCTTAGTCAGTTAAATAACCTGCTGCTGTCATTTTGCACATCTCTGATGTTGCTGCTATTTTCAAATATCCATTACTGTAAAAAATGTCCATAGCTGCATATTGGTTATTTATTTTATATTGTTAAAACACTTTACAGAATTGTATTGTTTATATTTTAACTCTTCCCTATTATGTTATTCTTATAAATTTTTCTAAGGTCCTCATTTGTGTGACCATTTTCAATAATCTTTCTGCTGCTGTAAATCTGCCCATCGTGGGACAATAAAGGGATTTTCTATACTATAAAAGAGGTAGAAAGATATAAGTAAATCTAAACGATGTATGTATAAAAATATATCTGCAAAATCTCTAATATTCAACAACAAAAAATATTTAACTAAGCATATTGTGCAAAACAGCAATAAAAAATTTAACTATCAGATTTACAGTCCCCACACTGCAGATATATTAGAATCTGTCCTTAAATTACAGCCAAACCCATTTAATCAGTAACAGATAAAAACCTTTAGATAAATCAAACTTAACTGCCACATATCTGACTCAATAACCATTAAAACAACAATTTTCATTCATTTCAGACGGAACTATTAAATGACTTGTATTATATCAAACTGAACTTCCAATTTTCACCACTGTTCGGCGCCAAGTAACCTTTCCTCTGATCACGGCTTGCTTGGTCTCGCAATGAATCCTGGGTAAACCAAGGATACCGAGGATACATCGACACCCGTCCTTCAGGAGGGAGGAAGTTTATCTTTGTATTTGAAACATGTATGAACTATGAATAAATTTGAATAAGGCAGAAAATTTATGGAACAATGGGCTCAAAGTAATAAAAGAAAATATTACAGAAATACTAGAAACCTAATCAGAGACGAGTAATTTAGAGACACCGGCCCCCCCCCTCAAAGGAATAGTACACCCAAAACATGATTAGCCTTCATTTTCTACTCACCCCCATGCTGAACAACACTCTGGAGTACTTTTTTGATATCTCAAATGCATCTGGAGATCTGGGAGGCTTCTTGCTGTCTGCTGACATTCAAATAATAAAGGTCTATGGCGCCCGAGGAAGAAAGGTCCATAAAAGTTCACAAAAAACGTGTCAATATTCCTCCATACTGCTCGTCCAATGTATTCCAAGTGTCCTGAGTGGGTAGCATCCAGAATTTACTCGAAACGAAGTCATTTAGAATGTTTTTAGAGCATAAACAGTAGTGTATAGGATTTCCTGAAAGCGCGTTCACGACGCTATGGAAACCGCGGCAGACCAAACCAGATGAAAGTGCGCATCTGTAAAGTAATTTCTCCTGATGTGTTTTTAAAAAGCCAAAAAGTTAAGACTCCTCTATTTATCTCAGAGGTCTTCCCTAATTTACTCTGTTTAACACAAATCCTTTAAGACGCAGAGCTATTCAGTGTTTATCAGAGGTACTTCTACATTCTGTTTTAGTGATTTCAAAGCCTGTTTTGAAAACTTTTTGCCAATATTCCAGGAGCAAAGCACAGCTGAAAGCGAGCAGAGGAGCCTCAAGGGTCCTTGTAAGAGAAATTAAGAAATCTGTGCATTTTGTTTATGAGCTGATTCATTCGAGCTTAAATGTAAACCGACTGAAGCCGTTCTACTTGCATAGATTTGAACAACTCAAAGGAAGAAAGCCCACTTATAAGAGCGGGTCCTACAGAAAGTATTTTATTATTTTCAGTCCGACATTGTGCTTTCACAGGAGGCCATATTATCCAATTTTAATGAGTCATGACTCAGATTGAGATCTTCCCAGTTCTGACCGGTACGGATGGATAAAAAGACTCCGACAGCTGAATGGTTGCAAACTGAGACAGATGCATTAATTTGGCTCCACTTCTCTGCACTCTGTCCTAGCATGAATCTAATCATGATCAGCCGTTAGGCTTTCTTTGGACAACAGCTGCTGATTTCGGGGACTGGAATATTTCAGCAGCAATTTGACTGATAGAGAAACTCATTTTCCATCTTATACTACCGAACAGTCCATTTATCTGCTTTAGGAAAGTACCTAAAATAAATTATTTAATTCGATTTGTGACAAAGTTCTTTAATTCAAGAAAATCAGAATTGATTTTAATTGCTAGTTTGTTCTCGTAGACAAAGACGTTATCATAAATTCCTCCGTTACACACATAAAGCGTTTAAACATAAATATGATCCCAAAAGCATGTTTAAAGGGTTTAAGAAAAGAAAAATAATTTATAGTGGTATGCAAAAATAAGCTTTTATTAAATGATATAAAGAGAAATTTGGGTTAGAAATTTGGGGGGCGGGGGGGGGGGGGGGGGGGGGGGGGCGGATGAAAGGCACTTCATTTTAGCCATTACACTGCAAAAACGATCTAGAAATAAGTAAACATTTCCTAAATTAAGTGTATTCACTCTTAATTTGAGTAGGTAAACGAGAGTTTGCCAATGGAATGAGAAATTTTACTCTTAAAATAAGATAAAATGCACTTGAAATAAGAGAATGCAATTGTGTTTTCTTATTTTAAGTGTAAATTGCCTTGTTCCATTGGCAGAATTGTCTCTTTTACTTCCTCAATTCGAGAACAAATGCACTTATTTTAATACAAAAATGACTTATCTAGATTTAGATTTTTTGCAGTGTAGCCTTTTGGAGGCGGTACGGTAATAATTAACAGCCTTTGACCAGGAACTGTGGGTTCAGCAGCAATGTTTAGACCTCCTGTCCTGTTTTGTTTATCAGGCAAACCAATAAGAGATGAATGTTCAACTTGGCCTGTTTTTCAATGTAGTCCTGTTTCTCTGACTGTGACTAACTGGATTTGCTCTCTTCATCCTCTGACATGGGAGCTGGCTTGGAGCTCGTCTGCCTGGCTTTTCCTGGACGGGGCCAACTGTGGAGCTGGTTGACAGTTGCCTTTTTGTATCTGCTTCTTTTTCTATGTCTGCTTCTGTCTCCTTGAACCCCAGTCGGCCTCAGCAGATGGCCGCTCACACTGAGCCTGGTTCTGCTGGAGGTTTCTTCCTGTTCAAAGGGAGTTCTTCCTCTGCACTGTCGCTACAAGCATGCTTAGTGTGAGGGATTACCTTCGAGTCAGTTGATGCAATCAACTGGTTTTCCTTAGAAAACTCTGAATCAATTTGACTGGATGATCTGGTTGAACTGTAAAGTGCCCGGAAATGACATGAGTTTGTGAATTGGCGTAATAGAAAAAAAAAATTTGAATTGAGTTGTATGATGGTGGCATTGAAGATGAAAAACCAGCTCATGTGGAAGGTTTTACCTCCAGAGTTGCTACAGGATGCACCATCTCTTCTGGGCTGCCCTCTCAACAGGGTCTATAATTCTGTTGCTACAAAGTGGGGTTCCTACACCGGAAAAACGTTCTTAAATTAAGTGTATTTACCCTTAATTTCAGTAGGTAAATGGGATGATTTGCCAATGGAATGAGGATTCTTACTCTTAAAATTAGATATTTAGATGAAATGCACTTAAAATAAGACAATGCAATTGTGTTTTCTTATTTTAAGTGTAAATTGTCTTGTTCCATTGGCAAAATGTCTCTTTTACCTCCTCAATTCAAGAACAAATTCACTTATTTTAAGAAAAAATGACTTGTCTAGATTTAAATTTTTTCCAGTGTAGAAACCAGTAGGGGTCCACAGGTGACAATGATGTAGCAGGGGTGGATTCCAAACATTCAAATGGACCAGGAAAACCACCTCTTATTTGTATGTGGATTTACTATTATTCTGGATCAGTAACTGCATTCAAATGTAACGGAAAAACATTTGAATTAATACTAGTTATAAGCATTGTCTCCATTTTGAGGTCATTTTTTTGTTTGCGTTTAGTCCTAACTGCTGCATCTCTGATTCACTCTAAAATTTTTGCACATTGTGCCAATTTTGTTGGATCGGTTGTGATTCAGTGTGCAAATAAAGAAACAAGATCCTTTTATATCTGTTCAAAGGACGAATGCATTAAGCATGAGACAAAAAACAAATTAGGTCAGGTGATTTGGATAGAATTACTAGAACAATTTGCAAGGCAAAAAACTATGGAGTCTCATCTATAAAGGACGGCCTAAAACCAGAAACACAATGCAAACAGTTCTAATCCTGGCATGCAAATGGGACACCATAACTGAAACATGCATGAAGCTCCAGTTATGGGCCTTTTGGTGACGCATGGAGAACATACTGGAAACTGGTCAGTTTGATTACTGCACAAAAAAAAGCAATATTTGTCTCTGATAAAATGTGCAACAACAAAATTCATGCAACTGCAGAACAGGATAAGAAAGCGAAGGTAAGGTGGTGCAGAAAAATGCATGGCCGCCAAGGATTTAGCCGTACAAGAGAACTTTACAAACAGCACAGTGCAGAAAGCATATTTGGACAGGAAAAGGATTTTCTGACCCGAGGTGATTACAGATCTATCAGGCACTTTAGGTTTCCAAGGGTAATCCTGCTGAGACTATGGTCTTGGACCATGACAAGTTTTATAAAGAAGCTTTTCTTGGAAATATCAGGGCTTTTTTGTTTTGGCTCAAAGGCATTATGGGAACTGCCTTCATAAAAAGAAGCATGGCAGAGATGTAGACAGCAATGAGGAAATAAAGATAATTTTCTCTTTGCTTTACCATCATTGCTGATGCTAGTAACTGGTTTGGTTAAAGCTCCTATAAAACAACAAAACTCTGAATCAACTTCTTTGCCAATTGGCTACATATGGATGTCTTTTAGTGCCATTTACAGATCCTTGCTATTATTTGCGGCGCTTTCTTTGCAATCTTATTTCTGAGCTCCTTGTTCTGTCCCCCTTCTCATATTTATAGAGTCTATATATGAATTTTGAATCAGTATTGGCTCAAAATATTTGTTTTAACATCACCCAGAAAAACTAATATCAGCAGCTCTGCTGCTGTGAACAATAAAAGCGCCTCAGTTTCCTGCATGCCTGGAACAGTGAGCTTTATGATCCTTCCATCGGTTTTCAGGTTAGGGATTAATTAGCTTAGCATTCAGTTAATCTAGGATTTATTTCACACCCAGGCCAGGCACCATCTGCTTTAGGTGCATTTCGCATATATTAAATGAGAGCAGAGGGTGCAGGGGTTCATTCGCCTTTAAACATCCTGATCTCTGGCAAATCTTTACATTTATGCATCTATTTAAACAGTGGATATCTAATAGGGTTGATGCTAGTTGATCCTTAGTCAGCATTTTTCAGTTTTACCAAAGATTTATCCCTTTTGCTCACATTAGGGATGCTCATCAGACATCTGAACTGTTGAGAAAACTCTAAATCATGTCACAGACTCTGCATCACACTGATAACACCAAATCAAAACACTGCATATTTGCACCGCATATATTTGATGCTCTGAACTTCCATATCAATGCATTTTTTTGCACCATTTTTTTTTCTCCCACACCGTTTCAATTTGATCACTGTAAGGTAGTTTGGTCGAGGGTCAATAAGGTGAACCAAAAAAAACAGCTTCAGCCACCGGTTCCAGTTTCTCTGTTGTCTTTTATTCCTTTTCTCTAAAAAATTTTTCCTCGAGCTTCCAAGAGCTCAGGGCTTATATAATCAAGTGGCAACACACCTGCACTTGAGTGGACCGAGCCTCAATTAAACAGGTAAAAAAAAAAATAAAGTCCAAACAGAAAAACAAGAATAAACTTAATCTAATTTACAAAGTCATCTACATAAAGAGTCTGCAAAATAAACAGTGTGAAACAAGATAACGAAATAAGTAACTGTTAGGTTTATTCAATGATGATTATAAAGTTAATGTGTGCATATGAAACATTGAAGAAATAAGATGCTATATTCTGACCTGTGATTCAATCAGGAGGGTCATTCTAGACTTGCCTTCAGGCAGAAGGCATTTACACACTGGAAAAAAATCTAAATCTAGATAAGTAATTTTTTCTTAAAATAAAGTGCATTTGTTCTTGAATTGAGGAAGTACAGGTGCTGGTCATAAAATTACACTGCAAAAAATAGAAATCTCAATAAGTTATTCTTTTCTTAAAATAAGTGCGTTTTTCCTTGATTTGAGGAGGTAAGTAAGACACTTTGCCAATGGAACAAGACAATTTCCTTTCAAAATTAGAAAAAACAATTTTATCGTCTTATTTCAAGTAAATATTATCTAACTATCTTATTTTAAGAGTGAAAATACTCATTCCATTGGCAAATCATCTTATTTACCTGCTCAAATTAAGGCTAAATATACTTAATTTAAGCCATTTTTTACTTATTTCTGGATTGTTTTTGCAGTGTAGAATATCATGAAAAAGTAGATTGATTTCAGTAATTCCATTTAAAAAGTGAAACTTGTATATTATATTCATACATTACATACAAACTCATATATTTCAGATGTTTATTTTGTTTAATTTTGATGATTACAAATGACAAATGAAAATCTCAAATTCATCATATCAGAAAATTAGAATATTACTGAAGACCAATAAAAACAAAGGATTTATAGAAATGTTGGCCAACTGAAAAGTATGAACATGAAAAGTATGAGCATGTACAGCACTCAGTATTTAGTTGGGCCTCCTTTGGCCTGTATTACTGCAGCAATGCGGCGTGGCATGGAGTCGATCAGTCTGTGGCACTGCTCAGGTGTTATGATAGCCCAGGTTGCTCTAATAGTGGCTTTTAGCTCTTCTGAATTGTTGGGTCTGGTGTATTGCATCCTCTTCTTCACAATACCCCATAGATTTTCTATGGGGTTAAGGTCAGGAGAGTTTGCTGGCCAATTAAGAACAGGGATACCATGGTCCTTCAACCAGGTACTGGTAGCTTTGGCACTGTGTGCAGGTGCCAAGTCCTGTTGGAAAATGAAATCTGCATCTCCAAAAAGTTGGTCAGCTGCAGGAAGCATGAAGTGCTCTAAAACTTCCTGGTATGTGGCTGCGTTGACCCTGGACCTCAGAAAACACAATGGACCAACACCAGCAGATGACATGGCACCCCAAACCATCACTGACTGTGGAAACTTTACACTGGACTTCAAGCAACGTGGATGAAGTGCCTCTCTTCTTTTCCTCCAGACTCTGGGACCTTGATTTCCAAAGGAAATGCAAAATTTACTTTCATCAGAGAACATGACTTTGGACCACTCACCAGCAGTCCAGTCCTGTTTCTCTTTAGCCCAGGCAAGACGCTTCTGACGCTGTCTGTGGTTCAAGAGTGGCTTGACACAAGGAATGCGACAGCAGAAACCCATGTCTTTCATACGTCTGTGTGTGGTGGTTCTTGAAGCACTCACTCCAGCTGCAGTCCACTCTTTGTGAATCTCCCCCACATTTTTGAATGGGTTTTGTTTCACAATCCTCTCCAGGGTGCGGTTATCTCTCTTGCTTGTACACTTTTTTCGACCACATCTTTTCCTTCCCTTCGCCTCTCTATAAATGTGCTTGGACACTGAGCTCTGTGAACAGCCAGCCTCTTTAGCGATGACCTTTTGTGTCTTGCCCTCCTTGTGCAAGGTGTCGATGGTCGTCTTTTGGACAACTGTCAAGTCAGCAGTCTTCCCCATGATTGTGTAGCCTATAGAACTAGACTGAAAGACCATTTAAAGGCTTTTGCAGGTGGTTTGAGTTAATTAGCTGATTAGAGTGTGGCACCAGGGGCCATCAATTTTGAACCTTTTCACAATATTCTAATTTTCTGATATGATGAATTTGAGATTTTCATTTGTTGTCATTTGTAATCATCAAAATTAAACAAAATAAACATCTGAAATATATGAGTTTGTATGTAATGTATGAATATAATATACAAGTTTCACTTTTTAAATGGAATTACTGAAATCAATCTACTTTTTCATGATATTCTAATTTTATGACCAGCACCTGTAAAACAGACATTTTGCCAATGAAACAAGAAAATTTACATTTAAAATAAGAAAACACAATTGCATTGTCTTAGTTCAAGTGCATTTTATTTAAATATCTTATTTTAAGAGTAAAAATACTCATTCCATTGGCAAATCATCTCATTTACCTACTCAAATTAAGGGTAAAAACGCTTAATTTAAGAAATTTTTACTTATTTCTAGATAGTTTTTCCAGTGCAGGGTCATTTCACTTTATGACCTGCCTCCAGCCAGTTGGTCATAAAGCAGGGTCATGCTAGATAATCATTGCAGGGTCTTCTGCCCTAAGACCCACCCATTTGTTTGTGTTCTGTTAATAAAAGACTCTGCTGTTCTGTTGGGGGCCAGAAAAGGTGCTGAACTGTGAGCAGCTAGCCTTTCTCATCCTGCAGGAAAAGCTCTGTTGAAAATCCCTTTGTGCGTCAGATTCATTTTTGTACTATATGAAATATGAATGAACTCACAATATTTCAACCCAACAGTAACTTTAAAGAAAAACAAACAAAGCATAACTCAAAAGGAAACCCTCTAAATGGTAGAACCCAACAAAGTAATGGAAGACATCATTTAGTCAATTTAGTAGGAAAACAAAAAAGGAAAACAAATACCATGAATATAATTTAAAACAAAATAAACAATTTCATCCAATAATCCTGAAGTAATAGCTTTAACCTAAACATAATGCTAACACAAACAAACCCTGGATAGTAAGTGAAAGTCAAAGTTGCAAACTAATGTTTAAATTTAAGCATTACAAAGATTCAAAAGAATGAATAAGGGACAAGTGGTAAACACAAACTAAACCGCTTTGTCACAATCACTGCTACACTTTATGGAATGCACATGTCATAAAAGCTGTACAAAACTACATTTCTTTTTGTACAAAATCACAATAAAAGTTGTCCAAGTATTTAATTTCCAAGAACTCAAATATAAAAAATTTAGCACCATCATGTAAACATTTATGCTGACAAAGCGCTTTTATTCAACAAGAAAAAGGTGTAAAACCAAACATTTGTTCTACTAACACTTCATTCATCTTAGGATGGATGGATTTTTTTCTCTTTTATGAAATAAAAATAAAAGTTTACCATAAAGTCCACTTGTCCTACCGCATCTAAATTCCTGCAGACCCTTTAGTTCCAAGGTGACATAAACCAAGTCAAAAGCTTTTAAGCTATGCAAGTAAACTTTTGCAAGTTGAAAGATTTATGATGTTGGTCGTATGAGATTTGAATTTCTTATAAATCTCTTTCTTGATTTTATTAAACATCCTCATTGAGAGGCATAAAGCTTACTAAGTTTTAAGACATGCCTCCGGGAAATTATGTCACACTCTTTTAGTGAAGCAGTCATCAGGAACTGTTTAGAGTTTAATACCCTCTACCTGTTGGGGGAGATGATTATTCATTCTTAATCACTCAGTTCTGGCAGTCGAACTGCAAACCAACACATTAGCCGACACCGTCGGCAGCAGCGCAACAGAACCAATGCAGTGTGTAAATTGCTTCTGCAGGGCAATCCATATTGCTTTACACAAGTGACTCTAGCTCATCACAAAGTCATTCCAGCCTGAGGTTAATAATAAATTCCAACTCTTTCCAAACAAAAGTTGGAGCAGCAGTGAGGCATTTGACATGTTAGGAAGTTGTACATGTGTTAATGTTTGTGTGTGGATGCATTTTTCATGCACTGAAAAATGAAAGACATGGAAAAGGAGCAGAGTTTAAACATAAAGAAAAGGTGGCTAATTAACTTTGTCTTTTTAAAAATCAGTTGTTTCATTTACTGTAGTTGTATTTTCATTTAAACTGTGGGTTTGTATCGTCACCAGGTTTAAATCGAGGGTTAGAGTAAAATGGCAAAAAAATAAATAAAACATTGAAAGTGATGTAATTCAGGGAGCTTTGTAATGAAGAAATAATCTAAAACTGACTCACAGGTCTCCACAGTGAGTTTAATATGTGATTTTGTATCAAAAAATCCACGTATTAACATCACTGTGGAGACCTGTGAGTCAGTTTAGAGAGGAAAACCATTTAAGTCTGTCCAAGGAGAAATATCTCATTCACAGAAAATTCGATTTCATTAATAACAAAAGAAAAGTAAATATAAATCATTACAGTGCGTTTTTCTCAAGGCTGATGGCTGCAGGCGGGAAGAACCTCTTGTAGTTCTCCGTCTAAGTGGATTTGGCTCCAGCAGCTGTAGGAGTCTGACTGAAGACCCTGTTATATGCTGTAGTGATAGAGGATGCTCAGGGTGGTCAATTATGTTCCTCATTAAAGGAGCAATCAACCAAAAAATAAAAATAAGACAAAAAGCCATTGTTTCTTTAAAAGTTAATTCACTTCTAAAGAAATAGTGAATTTTACCATCTTGTATTGGTTCACAGCTCCTTTAACAAATCAAAGTGACTTCTTCTGGGTGTTTGAGAGCTAAATTAAGATTCTCCTAGAGGTAGCCTCAGTCCCATCCCTCTGTGTTGGGAACCTGCAGATTGATAAAGCTTTAAAAGAAAAAAAATCTCTGAGGCAGGAATTCTTTGTGTGATTATTAATGCATCACTCTGACTGTTCCAAGTCTGGATTAAAAGCCGACAGCCTGCAAATTAAAACAGATGCATCATTTTGGAGATTAAATAAACAAACTGATACCTTTTTAGTTTTACCTACCAAAATGACTCAAGTTTTAAACTCAAATTTACATCAAATAAGAGTTTTTGAATAAAGATATCAGTTCTTTAAATTGTTGTTGACATGCTGCAGAAATGCTCTGCTTAGCTTATGTTCTGAAAATAACATTTTCAAAGCTTCAAAGGTAAATGTTTGCATGTTATGAAGGGAAATGCTGCTTTGACAGCAGAAAACATACAGCAGCCATGCTGCCATCTGCTGGTGGAAATATGCCATTTCAATTGAAGCAATAGAAGCAATTTAAGGAAATTAGTGATGACAGTAAAAGGTATTCAATTAAGATGGCATCATTTTATAGAATCTTAAAAGTTATAACTGAATTGATGTTGGAATAGAGGCTCTGTTTCCTTTCCTGGTAATTTTCTAATGTTCCTACAGAAACATGCTGGATTTGTCAGTCTCTAAACACAGGGCTTAAAGCTGTAAACGAGAATGTCGTATTGATTCAGAGACTTCTCACTTCTAGCAGCGAATCACGGCTCAGTTTCTGCCATCGATCCCAGTCCTCTCAGCTGCAGAGGAGATCGATCGTCTAAATGATTGAAAATAAATTTCAAGGCAATAATCCCCTCGGTGGTCCATAGCTTAATCCACTTATGTTTTCTGAAATTGCTGCAGTGTGTCACAAAATGAGAGCTGGTATAGTTTAAAAAAAAAAAATTGTATGACATGTTCTCAGCAGGGGGAAACGCCACAGATGCATCCCATCGCCCAGCTCCATGGCAGCTGTCAGCCAGCGCCCCTGTGATGAGACTCCAAATGAGTTTCTGTCAGAGGAGAGGCAGCTACCATGGACCTGCTTCTATGGAAAGACATGATTCCTTTACTGCATGAAAATCATAACAAAGAGGGTGAAACAAAGAGGTCTAATGGCAGTAAATTGATCCATGCACAAAGAAGCTCAGGGGGAACCTGGAGACAAGCTTCATTAACAAAGGAAGGCCTAAATGTTCCAACTGTTGACTATTAGATATCAGTCAATCAATAATCATTTATTAATACTAGAGGGAAATTCAGTGAATCTGATCATTTGATACACTCCACCTTCATCACGTGCTGAGAAACAGGATTCTTTATTGTCCAATGTGGAAGTGGGTCACAATGAACTTCCTTTAAAAAAAAAACCCGGTGACCTTAATAGGACACGATTCATCAAACCAAGCCTAAGATTCATAGATAAAACAAAAGAGAGAAACAAGCTGTTAAAATGACCGGTTTTCAGCTTTTTTCCCCCTCATTTCAGCCACAACACGAGGATGTTAGGAGGTAAAATTGCGTTGTTAAATCAAAAACTGGAAAACAGAAAATAGAAATGAAATATTGAACTGCAAATCTACTAAAGCTGACACAAAAGGCAAAAATACTATAATTAAAAGTAGCCTAAAGTAGCTCTGCAATGATCCACAGCCTAGGTGAAAAAAATAAAATAAAATCAATTGACAGGACTGTTACATTAAAGGCAGCTAAAATTGTCTTTATATTAAAGAGTTTGGAGGAAAAAAAATGAATAAAAAACACAGAACCTTTAGACTTTCATGCACATTGTGAAACAAGGAAGAGGCAGTATCATGCTGTGGGGCTACCGTTCTACATCAGATTTAGGACAGAATGTACAATTGTTTAAAGAATAAAGCTTTATTTGAAAGAAAATCTGTTTAGAGGCTGCAAAACATTCCAGCCCCCATAAGATGCCGTCTATTCAACACAGTTAGCTTCAGCTAATTAGCAATCAGTGAGTTTAAAGCCCTGCGATGCACAGAGACAAATAGCAGTTTTTGCATTTCCTCTAAAATGAAGCGTTAAATTCATGCCTGACAATTAAAATCTGAAGCTGTCAATAAAAAAACTCAAATTAAAGAAACAGATCCTCTAGAGATCATCATACATATAAAACTGTAACTGGAGCGTGTAACAAAAGTAATTTCCCTCTGGGATTATTAAATTACACTTCAAAAAAGTAATGCAACCTTTTTGTTTTTTTTGCATTAACTTTATTATATCCAGTTACTTTAACGCAATTGTTTCATACTAGCAGGGTAGGACATAAAACAATTGAATTAAAGTAACTAAATATGATTAAGTAAATGCCAAAGGCGGCTGCATTATTTTTTTCAGTGTATTTCTGATTCTGATAGAGTTCAGGATCTGCCTGTCATCACTCTAAGATTAGACAAAAGGAAATCTGCAAACAGCCAAATAAAAAAAAAGCAACTTCACCTTCCATAATGAAAAAGCGGAAAGAAAAAGCTTATTTAAAATTGGTAAAGAAATAAGTCAGAAATCTTCAGATAATCTGTATAACAAACTAAGGCTTACTGCATTTAGAAACCTTCTATTACACCTTAATCATGACCAGTTAGGGGATAATTGCCCGTTTTCCGCCCCCAAAATAAAGAAAAACTGTTTATTTTACAATTGCTGTCTCATTAATGTTCTTTAGACATTTTTATTTTCAGTGCTGAGATTTTGAGATTTGCCAGGTATTCAAACATTTGACTAAAAAGATGAAAAAAACCAATCAGCCTATTGTGGCAAATAATTTTATGGACGTGTGTCTGAGCAAATATGAAGAGAAATCCAATTTTATATTTTTCACTTTGAGGGGAAAAACAAAAAGGAGCATAGAGACAGGCCTGGATGAGATGATCTGTATTGTGGGCGGCTTGTGACTCATGTGAGGAACATCACTCCGAGCTTTGTCACAGATAAACTGTTGTGACATCAGCTGTTTCTTCCAGCAACTGGAAACCAACAGGAGTGACAGCAGCAGCAGGGGTAATCTGATAGCAGCCACACAACCACAGCTGATATTACAGCTCAGGAAATTTGCAGTTGGTGGAAACTGCAGCTTGACTTGTTGCTTTGCAGAAATGCTATACTACTGAATGGTCGCCAGGGGGAGCCACCAGTAAGCAATGATGCCACAAGCTGTTCTTTTGGAAAGAGTGATATTATAGCATCCCAGAGACAAAAGCTACTAAATAAATAATTTCTACTTTACAGCAGTTGCTATAAAAAAATAAATAAATCTATATTTCAAGGGAGGGTTGGCATTCTAAATCAAGGTAAAGATGTTAAAATACAAGCTCAAAATCACCAATAAAACTATTAACACTAGAAGTCCCAAAATGCAGACTTTAGTCTGCACCTAGTTTGTATCAAGTATCCCCCCAAAGGTGTTAACGGCTCTCCTCTGGTGCTCCATTTTCAAATCAAATGCAAATGTAGGAATGTGGTTTGGTGACTTCAGCTGGTGTGCTGGGGTTTCTTTGTTAAAGTTGCTTCCCTTTGTGTTTTAAATGAGCTTTTTCAAGGAGTTGAGTAATTTACAGAATTTCTGTGGGGATAAATAAAGCAGGCACAGCACACAGACTCAGAATTCACCCGGAATTCACCATGGCACAACCAAGGCGACCAAGAAGGATGAACGCTCAAGAGGCTTTAGCCATGCTTCAGAGCATGCCAGACTACGAATCTGATGGTGGATCTGTTGGAGACTTAGCATTTCAGAATGAAAACGGCGCAACCGATTCTTCAAGTGAAGAGGATGATTCATATGAGAATGCGACTGCTTTCGAACCAGCAAATCCTCCCCTCCAAAGACGCACCAGGGGCCGAGTGGTCAATTATATGATTGAGCGGGACAGTTCAAACACTGAGGCTACATCAGATGAAGAGGAAGACACAGTGCGCGGCAACTCCCCTCCTTGCAAAGAACAAAAAACTGCTGATGTTGGCACAATGCCTGGATCCATAGAGAAGGCGAAAGATGGCACTGTTTGGTCCCACTGGAAAGTTGAAGACTTTTCTGTTCCTGAAACCCCACAGACTGCCTTCAATGGATCAGGAGGGCCAACAGATTATGCGAAACGCAAAATCACAAGCCGCCTTCGCAGCTTCCTGTGTTTGTTGGATATGAACATGTTGCTGACCATCAGAGACTGCACAGTCCACGAGGCCCTCAGAACAAACCCCAGCTGGCAGATGAGTGTCTACGAGCTGATGGCTTTCCTTGCAATCCTTTTTCGAAGGGCTGCCATGGGTTACATTGGTCCCATGCCACACATGTGGGCCAATAAATTCGGAAACGCAGATATCAAACCCATAATGCCTCGTAACCGTTTTTTTGAAATAAGACGGTACCTTCGTTTTGACAACAAGGACACCCGCAAGGAACGCATACACAATGACAAATTTGCAGCAATTTCTGACATCTGGATGTGGTTTGTTCAGAACTGTGTGTCGTCCTACAGTCCAGGACAGCATGTTACTGTGGATGAGCAGCTGTTTCCGTCCGAGGTTCGGTGCCCCTTTTTGCAGTACATTGCATCCAAGCCTGACAAGTTTGGAATCAAGTTTTGGATTGCAGCAGATCTGGACACAAAATACATGTGTAATGCCTGAGTACCATGCATCACAGAGTGGAAATTGTGGACATTCAAAAACAAAAACCAAACACTGTGGTTGATTACAACCATCTCAAATGTGGTGTTGATATTATGGACCAGAAACTGTGCAACTACTCTGTGCGTGCAGGAACACGGAGGTGGCCTATGGCTGTGTTTTATAACCTGCTTGACATGGCCGCCACAAATGCACTTGTTTTGTACACAGCGTGTACAGGATCCAAAGAAAGTCGTCGACTGTTCATGCTGGAGCTTTCAGAGGAACTCAAAAACAGGCTCCTGCAGGAAAAGACACAAGAGGAAGAGCAAAAACAGCTACGTCGTGAGATGAGAGTTTCCCAGCAGAAAAAGACTCAATGCCAGGTGCGCATACTCTGCAATAACAACAGAAGTACTGAACATTGTGTCCACTGCGGCAAATTTACCTGTGGCAAATGTAGGAAAGGTTTGCCATGGGAATGTGGAAACTGCTAGATGGGACAATTGCATTTTACATTTTTCCACATTATATTTAGTGCTTTATCCATATGTAGACTGTTTTTCTTTATCTGAAAAAAAAAAAAAACTTTCTGAGCGTATACCTTTTGTCTGTTGTTTTTCAAAACTGAGCTGTTTGGGGTGGGAATTGGGCTCCAGTCCCCCCAACTGATCTGTACAATGAAAACATCTCTATCAGCTGACAAGAATATTTATACAACAATGACCATCTGCCCTATTTACTAAAGGGCAAACAAGCAAACATCATCCGCTCATGATTTCCAGCGGAAAGCCGGTTTTGTGCTGGAAACCCGTTTCCAGCTCAAATTCCAATCTGGCGGCAGGGGGAAATGTAAAGGTTGTGGGTGGGAAGTCTAGCTCCCAGAATAAATAGGCCCAGCAGATCGACTCAGAGTTATTGAGATTTCAAGCTTGGCTTGGCTTGGCGTACAACCTTGGCTGCAACAGACGAGCATGTGTTGTACAAGCCGTGCACAGGGACCAAAGAGAGTCCACCAAAGTTAATTCTGCTACTTGCAAATGAACTTCGTAACATTTGTATGCAAGAAAAGGCAATAAAGGAAGAACACATGAGACAGCATTGTGAGATGAAGAGACTAGGGCTGTTCCTTTTGTGACATAAATGTTACTCCAATACTAAAGGCATACTGTTTGTCATTCTCTAAGATTAAATTTTGAATGACATAAAAAGGCGAGACAAGACAAAATACAATTATTCTTTCTTTCATATAGTGAGCTTTGCAATATGAATGAGTCTGTTGGTGAATGGACAATAGAAATAGGCTCTGCCTTGCCTTGTTGGAAAAGCATGGTTATGACTTGTTCTCAGCTCAGGAACTAGGACCACTATGATATCTGGTTGTTCAATTGGTTTGCCTAAATAAAAGATTTAGATATGACATATAAATATATTCCTGCAAAAAGGTATGATGTTGCAGGGGCATGTACTGAAAAGTGCTTGGAACATGGTCTTGATGCCAGTTTGTTTCAGCCTTTATCCAGTCTTAATGTAGAAGGGCTGGTCATATCACAGGTTATTTGCATTACAATAGGGACAGTTAGCAAGGCAGAGTGAATACACAAACTTGCAGAGGGGAGGGGGGCTTGCAGGAAAACTGAAAATCTCTGGGACATCTAGTGTTAAGGCATGTCTAAAGCTTCCTGCCCCTCCCACTGTTTGATCACACTCTGCCTTTGCAGGATGATAAATTATTAAAGCTGGTTTTATAGCTCCAAGTGGGCAGGAGTGGAAATGATCTAAGGAGGGGAAAAAAGAAGATTGGGAGTGGCTGATAATTACGGTTCCCATTGATTATGTGCTTGGCCTCTGGAAGAGTTTTTCTACTGGTAATTGGGTGTCAAATTCCACTGGAAGTGCTTCTGAACAACCGTTTAGTGGATTAAATATACATGAGTGGTGGGCCGATCCCAGTGTGGAACACTCACTTCACCATTATCCATGTTGTGCCGCATGAGCTAAGAAATGCTGATGAAAACATTCAGGAGAGTTCTCAGCATAAACATTTCCACCTTAAGATCTTAAGTAGGCTTTAGTACCACTGACTAGTCCGATTTAGACATGTGGACCATCATAAATGAAGACATGAACCTTAAGCTTTTTTTCCTCCCAGATAAGCTATGACTGGAAGTCTTGCTTTCCATTATTAAAACAAATATAAGACACAAAAACATTGTTTAGAACCACATCCATGCAATTTCATTACCAGATAAATGTTAATTAAAGGGGAAAATTTTACCTAAAAAAACAAACAAATATGACTGAACAGAACATGGAGGTATTTGAGTTATGTTTCATAAATACAGAAAGGAAATTTGTAATTGGAAGACATAAAAAAAAAGAAAGATTGTTTCATCTTTTGGGAAAAAAGAAAGGATGCGATGGATAAATTCGATATTCAAACCAAAAAGAAAATGCAGTTGCATGAATTAAGGGAGACTTGATTTCTCCTCACACACACAAAAAATAAATATTTAAAATGGATTTTGCTCTAGAATCTTTTAGCTTTGAATTTTTAGGGAAAATAAAATGTACAACTCATCCCCCAGTGCAGACAGGCGGCTCATGTTAATAAGTGCTATACCATTATTCAGAGATGGTTCTATATTTTGGGTTCTGCTTTTATTCTTGTTAGTCAGTACAAAATATTAGCAGACATCGAAAGATGGGTTTACAAAATAAACATCCTCCTTAACAGTTAATCTTAACTAGCTGCAGCACTGACTGCTCCTTAGTGTCTTAACTAATAGTATATATCGTAATTTAAAGGGATCTTAGCTAACTTTTACCAAACCAATACAATACAATAAAAAACATTTTAAGAAATCCACAGAACATCTAGTGTGGAATGAAAGTATTTTAATGGGGGGGGGGAAGGGAGATGAATAATTGCTGTATGAATTTTAATGGGTCCAACATTTATAAATACTACTCCCTGTTACAATGCAAGTTTAGACAAAAGGAATCTGCAGCAATATGAAGAGTGGGATGAAATCATGGAGCTCAGGAACGTTCCCAGTAGAGCTGATAGTTCTGAGATATGATCCCTTAAATTCAAACAGAAGCAAAAAAAGGCTGAAAATCTGTTTCAGTTTAAGGAAGCAAAGGGGTCCAGGAGCCCCTCAGAAGCTCCGGCTTTTCTTCTAAACAATTAAATTAAATGTTTGCTAACCAAACGTTAGCATTAGCAGCTCTGGACAGTAAAAAAAATGAAATCTATTGAGTCTATGTGTGCCATTTGGTGGCCATGAGGAATAAATATCGTAGCTCTCCACTTTAAGGTCCATTTTAAAGCCCCCGTCACACAGAGAGTCCTAGAATGTTCTAAAACGCTGACATATGCTGAACTTTCTATAAATTTTTTCAATTTTGGGCATATACATAGAGTACTTATGAGTCCAGAGCGTATGTCCAACCACAGCCTAGATTATGCATAATGCACAGCAGCGTGATGCTCATGAAATGTCACAAGCCGGTTTCCTGACGGGGGCAGCGATGCGCCCAGAGGCTCCTGGCTTGCATAAAAAGATTTTATATTCCGGTATTAACCTAGCTGCCGTTTACCACCTGCCAAAAGAAAAAATAATAATAAATAAAAAGAAAAGCAAAGGTTTGCAGTCGCAGAAGATTCAGCGTCATGTCCGCTAGGAAGTTTGCCGGTCGTAGCCGTTGACGTGAACGCAGGGAGGATCCATCATCCTCACTTTCTCGCTCACCCTACAACTGGAACAGTCAAACTGATGAGATCAAGCTGATGCTGAAGGACAGCAAGCATGTTTTCCCATCTCAGCCTTGCCGGCTCCCCCATCTGTGTGGAGTGGCAGCCTAGTGGTTAGGGCATTGTGCTTGGAATCCTGAGGTTGAGCTCCACTCCCACAGACGGCCACCGCCTCTGAGCAAAGACCCTTAACCCCACACTGCTCCCCAGGCGCCGCACAATGGCAGCAAACTGCTCCCTAAGGGGATGGGTTAAATACAGAGGTCAATTTTTCCAAATGCAAGATCAATAAGTTCAATTATTATTTATTATCATCTCTTGTGGAGCGTCTGCTCACCATGAAGTCTGGAGGAGAACTGAATGTTTCCACATGTGAACCCCCTTTATACAAAAATGCCGCCAATACGCCGTTATACAGCAGCTGGAAGTTAGAAACACGTTCAGCGCTCGTCTGGAACACGTCAGATACGCTGATATGGGTTGGAGAGAAGTTCTAGATAAGTTATGCATCAGTTATGCACAAGTTACTCAAAGGTTTTGGATGAGCCACACACCATGACTTATGAGTAAATTACACTTAACGTGTAAACGATCAGCTCACTTACCTGTAAGTTGCTCAATAAGTTTCAATAAGCTGATAAAAGGTCTAGGCGTACTTGCCGTATGTCGACATGCTTCAGCGTCGTAACTTATACAAAACTTAGCAATAACGTATCCACCGTATGCCAGCGTTTCTGCCATATTCAGGCAAACGCTGGTTTAAATCGTCAAGGTGTGACAGCGGCTCAACTGATTTGTAGCTTTAGGCTAATTAGACGTTTTAATGCTGAAAAACAATCTTGCTGGGAGACAACGAACAATAGATGGACTTAAATCAGAACATACAGGGATTTATAACATTTTAAAGTGCAGTTTTACCTCCAAAAATAGGAAACTTATGATAATAAAATAAGTAAATAAATAAAAGAAGCTGGTTTCATCACAGAGTGCTCTTAAATGGCAGAGTTGTGTGCCGGTTTGATGGGGCTCGGCTCCACATTGATCTGCCTTCTCAGCCAAATATTCCTAGTTTTTCTTCATGCTTCTTTACATTTTTTTTTTCAATTTAAAGTTAACAATGTTCATAACTGTTCCTTTTTAGCTGTGATCATAGTTGTTGCTGATGAGAGGAGCCCCAGGTAACAGCAGAAGGAGAAAATCCTGGGCTGTGAGGACATGTTAATTTATGCAGGAGTGTTTCTCTTAATTGCAAAGAACAGAAAACAGTAATTGCGAGCCATGATCTTATGAATAAGGAGTGATTCATTCACAGTAAGTGCAGCAGAAGGCTGCAGCCCACGATAGCGGAGGCTGGGGTCCAGTTGGAAGAGGATTATCCAACGATATCACAGTTAAATGCATCGTCTGTTAAGATTCCAGGTAATTTATCTTATACAGCATTTAACACAAGGGGATTTAAAGCAGTGTTGTGCTCAAGCTCAATCACGCTGTGTTTATGACAAGAGCTAAAACTCCAGTTAAGTGTAAATAATTCAAATTCAGGCTATCGGACAGAGATTGGCAGCACAGGCGCTCTATTTTTGGCCATGTAACGTGATATTTGAAGTTGTCTGGAACGTAAATGCCAACTTGTTGATAGATGGCGTCAAAAAATAAAAATCCCATGAGTCCAGCTAGGACGTAATGTTCCTCAGCTGTGGGCGAGAAGGAATGTTAAGAGGGTGGAAATGCAGTTTAATCCCAAACATCCTTAACTGAAGGCTGTTCTCACTGGACTATTGTTCCGCCTGAGAGAAAGGAGCAAGGCCAACCTGCTTTAAAACTCATCTGTTGTTTGGATTAGGTTAAGACGGATTATAAACCAGGATGATTCAACCAATGTGACTGGAAACTATCCCTCATTATCCCTTAAATTTAGATGTCACATCAAGCTATTGCCTTCATGTTCATTGTTTTATAGATTTTATCTTAAAAGTTATAATAAGCTAAAGTTTTGTGAAGATAGATTTTAAAAAGAGTTGAAGAAGAAACAGACTATTACACTGCAAAATATGGAAATCTAGGAGTCATTTTTGCTTAAATTAAGTGAATTTGTTCTTGAATTGAGGAGATAAGTGAGACATCTTGCCAATGGAAAAAGACAATTTACATTTAAAATAAGAAAAAAAAAAACAATTGCCTTGTCTTATTTCAAGTGAATATTATCTAATTATCTAATTTTAAGAGTAGAAATGCTAATTTCATTGGCAAATCTTATTTACCTACTAAAGTTAAGGGTAAATACACTTATTTTAATACATTTTGTACTTATTTCTAGATGGTTTTTGCAGTGTATTAGCCTTTATATTATAAAATCTGCAGTAAATTTCTGCAGCTAGCTTGGTAAGGAGTTTTGGTTCTTGATGGTTTTAAGTCAGGGTTAATATTCAGGGTCACTTTATAAATGCTCAACAGTTGGATTTTCTATAATCATGCTGGCTTCTTTAGACATTTTCAGTTCTTATTTAGGCAAGTAAGCATTTAGAATGCATCAGTAAAATTCTCTATTCCAGGTTAACGGTTGTAAAACCGTTTTGTAAACCTTTTTTGCCATAATTCCTATTATAGATGGCGCCAAGAGCATTTCAGGTCTTTTCCAACTCCTAGTCTTTACTAGGCAAGGCAGGCAAGGCAAGGCAGCTTTATTTGTATAGCACAGAGGTCTTCAACAGGGGGTCCGTGACCCCTAGGGGCTCCACAGAGGTACAGCATGGGGGTCACGAAAGTTTTGGTTGATTTAACTATTTATTTTATTCGCCCCTGCAATTTTTTCCACTAATTGAAATGTCTTTAAATCCACATTAACATGGATTTAACACACTGTAGTAAACAGATAAATGGAGGCAGAAGATGTCTTTCAGTCATCAATGCCAGGGGCAGTTCTAGACCAAATGTACCAGGGGGCCAGCGTGTTTTCATGGAGTAACAGAAAAGCATGAACTAAATAAAAAGCAAGGTATATATTAAAAGAGCTGCATAATGTAACATTTCTATTCAATTAGGTTTCATTGAAATTCTATGTCTTAAAGGAATAGTACACCCAAAACATGATTAGCCTTCATCTTCTACTCACCCCCATGCTGAACAACACTCTGGAGTACTTTTTTGATATCTCAAATTCATCTGGAGATCTGGGAGGCTTGTTGCTGTCTGCTGACATTCAAATAATGGAGGTCTATGGCGCCCGAGACAGAAAGGTCCATAAAAGTCCACAAAAAACGTGTCAATATTCCTCCATACTGCTCATCCAATGTATTCCAAGTGTCCTGAGTGGGTAGCGTCCATAATTTACTCGAAACGAAGTCATTTAGAATGTTTTTAGAGCATAAACAGTAGTGTATAGGACTTCCTAAACGCACGCGCATGCGAGTTCACGAGTCTACGGAAACCGTGTCAGACCAAACCAGATGAAAGTGCGCATTCAGCTCGGCAGAGAACTCATGCTCTTCCTCAACAATGAAGTCCTCAGACATTTTTCTTCCGTTGTTTCTTTCTTTGCACAGGTAAACAGCACATTTCTTCTTCTACGCTTGCATTATCGGCAGAGCAGACGCTGAATGCGCACATTCATCTGGTTTGGTCTGCCGCGGTTTCCGTAGACTCGTGAACGCGCTTTTAGGAAATCCTATACACTACTGTTTAGGCTCTAAAAACATTCTAAATGACTTCGTTTCGAGTAAATTCTGGATGCTACCCACTCAGGACACTTGGAATACATTGGACGAGCAGTATGGAGCAATATTGACACGTTTTTTGTGGACTTTTATGGACCTATCTCGGGCACCATAGACCTCCATTATTTGAATGTCAGCAGACAGCAAGAAGCCTCCCAGATCTCCAGATGCATTTGAGATATCAAAAAAGTACTCCAGAGTGTTGTTCAGCATGGGGGTGAGTAGAAAATGAAGGCTAATCATGTTTTGGGTGTACCATTCCTTTAATATACATTCAGAATTTAGGAATTTTACATATTTTTGACTTAATTTAAGTTCGAATGAACTTTTTCTATAAAATCTGAATTAGAACTCAAGAAAAATTGATAAATTCAGCCCTAAAAATTAGAGCAATTTGTTTTGAAACAAAAAAAAAAACAAACAAAAAAAAATATCTACCAGATGAAAACTGGGATCCTATCTCAACTGCAGCCATCACCTTATTGTTTTATAGATAATTAGTAAAACTTAATTTGTAAAGTACTACGGCTTCAGTACAGGGACCAGGACATGATCTACAGGGACACTGGCCCCCGTTGGCCCCTGTCTAGAACTGCCCATGATCAATGGACACACAGGAGCTCTTTCAAGCTGGGCACCGTTTCATTCACAACACCTGTCCCATCAACCGGGAATCAGAAATACTTTAATAATCCCAGGGAGGGATTACTTTAGTTACATTACTGCATCTGTAATAGAGTGACTATAGGACCACATTATATATAATTAGGGGGTCCCTGCTCCGTCTCGCCATCAGTTTGGGGGTCCTTGGCCAGGAAATGGTTGAAGACCCCTGGTACAGCACATTTCAGCAACAAAGCAATTCAAAGTGCTTTACATAAATGTCGGGCTCATAAATAGGTTTTTTTCTTAAGAACTGAAATACAGACTTATCAATACAATTCCTGCAGGAAGGAGAGACAGTTGAACCCCAGACTCAAACATACTGTCTCCCATTGGACCTCCTCTGCAGAGCGTTTATTAACAGAACATGACGCATGGTTACAAACAGAGTATTATTCTGACAGAACAATTGATCAGTTCATGAAGACAGAATGCTCCATCAGAATAACAAGGCAGGATGATCTCCTGACTGGATCATGAGACAGGAGTGGAGCATCCCCTTGCATAAATGTTTCATAAGCACACATTAATTTTATAATCATCACTGAATAAACCGAACAATACAAATCTGTTAAAAAAATAAAACACAGAGGAAACAGTTAAAAATAAAAACAGAATAAAAATCACAGTGCAGTATAAGAGATTAAACAGTAAAGAAATGAGCACAATTTAGAGAAAGGCAACATCAAACAGAAAGGTCTTCAGCATTGATTTAAAGGAATAGTACACCCAAAACATGATTAGCCTTCATTTTCTACTCACCTCCATGCTGAACAACACTCTGGAGTACTTTTTTGATATCTCAAATGCATCTGGAGATCTGGGAGGCTTCTTGCTGTCTGCTGACATTCAAATAATGGAGGTCCATGGCGCCCGAGACAGAAAGGTCCATAAAAGTCCACAAAAACGTGTCAATATTCCTCCATACTGCTCGTCCAATGTAATCCAAGTGTCCTGAGTGGGTAGCATCCAGAATTTACTCGAAACGAAGTCATTTAGAATGTTTTTAGAGCATAAACAGTAGTGTATAGGATTTCCTAATAGCGCCCCCATGCGCGCTCACGATTCTACGGAAGCCGGCAGACCAAACCGGAAGAAAGTGCGCATTCAGCGTCTGGTCTGCCGATAATGCAAGCGTAGAAGAAGAAATGTGCTGTTTACCTGTGCAAAGAAAGAAACAACGAAAGAAAAATGTCTGAGGACTTCAGTGTTGAGGAAGAGCATGAGTTCTTTGCCGAGCTGAATGCGCTGGTTTGGTCTGCCGGCTTCCGTAGAATCGTGAGCGCGCATGGGGGCGCTATTAGGAAATCCTATACACTACTGTTTATGCTCTAAAAACATTCTAAATGACTTCGTTTCGAGTAAATTCTGGATGCTACCCACTCAGGACACTTGGATTACATTGGACGAGCAGTATGGAGGAATATTGACACGTTTTTGTGGACTTTTATGGACCTTTCTGTCTCGGGCGCCATGGACCTCCATTATTTGAATGTCAGCAGACAGCAAGAAGCCTCCCAGATCTCCAGATGCATTTGAGATATCAAAAAAGTACTCCAGAGTGTTGTTCAGCATGGAGGTGAGTAGAAAATGAAGGCTAATCATGTTTTGGGTGTACTATTCCTTTAAAAGAACTGAGAGAAGCAGCAGACCTACAGGTTTCTGGGAGTTTATTCCAGGTGTGAGGACCATAGAAACTGAAAGCTGCTTCCCCCTGTTTAGTTCTGACCCTAGGAACAGAAAGTAGACCTGACCCAGATGACCTTAGAGGTCTGGGGGGGTCATGGTGTACTAGCAGGTCAGAAATGTATTTTGGCCCTAAACTGTTTAGTGATTTATAAACAAGCAAAAAAAACTACTAATTTCTCAAGAGCTCCAACCTAAAAGTTACAAAAACTGCCATGTGTCCAAGTTTTATATTTCTACTTTTAATGTCACACACACACACACACACACACACACACACACACACACACACACACACACACACACACACACACACACACACACACTGCCCTAACAGCCAGTTTTTCCACATCGGCAAAGGGGTTACACTGCAAAAAATTTAAATCTAAATAAGTTTATTTTTCTTTTAAAAAAAGAGCCTTTCTTTCTTGAATTAAGCAGTTAAGTGATACACTTTGCCAATGGAATAAGGCAATTTACATCTAAAATATGAAAAAACAATTGCGTTGTCTTGTTCCAAGTGGATATTATCTAATTATCTCATTTTAAAAGTAAAAATACTAATTCCATTGGCAAATCTTATTATTTACTTGCTGGAATTATGCTAAATACACAAATTTTTACTTGTTTCCAGATCTTTTTTGCAGTGTAAATTCTGTGACTAATTCAGATTAGGTAAATAAAATGTATTTAGCACTACTGTAATGCCTTTATGTCTACATTTATGTTTCTGTTAGACTAAAGATCAAATGATGACCAAGAGGCTGACATACAAATTCAGTGGTTAATATATGCAAATGGCAGTCCAGATGCAACAGTTACTAAAAACAATGACGGAGCAGATTAGTCATCTTATAGCGGCAGAAAATGAAGGCTTTTTACAAAGATGCTTCGTGCATCTTTACTAGAACGTCAATCATTAAGAGTTTTTATAAAGATCTGCATGTATCCAACCAAAGAGGAAAAAAAGGTGAATTTTTGACAGATTAAATAAGTCGTTTATGGGCAAAGGGAAGATATTTAGACATGATCAGTGAGAAAATAGAAGAGTTTAACACCTCAAGTTGATAGAGTACACTGCAAAAACAATCCACTTCTTAAGTGAAGTGTATTTACTCTTCATTTAAGTAGGTAAATAAGAGGATTTGCTAATAGAATGAGTATTTTTACTCTTAAAACAATTAGATAATATGTGCTCGAAATAAGAAAATGCAATTATTTTTCTCTTGTTTTAAATGTAAATTGTCTTGTTCCATTGGCAAAGTGTCTCACTTACATCTTCAATTCAAGACAAAATACACTTAAAGAAAAAATGATTTATCTAGATTTACATTTTTTCCAGCGTACCATTAGAACATAATGTATAGGTGGCTTAAACACAATCCATTTAAATTTGTTTCTTTAGAAATCCCCATACTTTATTAATTTCCATCATTGTTCCGATTCTATAACAAAGTACCAAATGAAATATTCTAAAAACAAATGGTGAAACTTGGGCTTCTACATATTTTGATGTCAGAATTCAATACATCCAAATTGAAAATTCTTGATCTTTAAGTTTTTTAAATTCTGGGTATTTGATATCAACCTTGAGTGAGAATAGAATTAGTTTTTTTTTCCCGCAAGTCCTTAAACAAAATCTGGATTTATTCTGATGTTAAGGTGGGATAAAATGCATTTAGGAACAGATATTGGAAAAACGATCTAGAAATAATTAAAAATTTCGTAAATGAAGTGTATTTACCCTTAATTTGAGTAGGTAAATGAGGTAGTTTGCCAATGGAATGAGCATATTTACTCTTAAAATAAGATAATTTGATAACATGCACTTGAAATAAGACAATCTAATTGAGTTTCCTTATTCTAAATGTAAATTGTGTCACGGGTTCATTCCAAAAATAAAAACAAAACTTATGGCCCAGCCGAAAAATATCGTTTGTGCTTTTCTTTTATTGCTCCCCAGGTGAAAACCGTGAAACAGTGACGATATTTACAGTGAAGCGAGAAAACAAAAACAAGTATTTACAGGACTATTTACTCGGACATCTAACACGACCATCAGATCCAGCACTCTCTCTCTACCGCAAATGAGCTCAGCTCCCCTTTAAATACCCCTTTAGCCCCTCCCCCGGCTAAACCAAAATACAAATTTAGGGGTTTTAAAGACAAAAACAAAATAACAAAACTCAAAACCCCAGTTTTCTGCATAGAAACTCAAAAATGAACCAAAATGACTCGATACAGTCTTCAAAACTGTAACAGGTACTGAAGGTTGGACCCAATATTCAGCAGACAAACAGAAAGCTTCAAAACAGGTTTATTTAAAAAAAAAAATAACTGAAAGAGGACGATGGAAACTCCTCAGAGAGGGTTCTCTGATTCTCTGCTGAGACAGGAAACTCAGGTCAGTGACAAGAATGAAGAGTGGAGAGGACAACAAAAAAAAAAAATCACTGACCTGGTTGAGAGTTCAGTCCGAAACTCAGAGAGGAGAAACCCGGGGGGAGACAGTCCACCGCTTGCGGTCGTTGCCGCTTCAGAGAACAGAGTGTGGGGGAGCCGGCGCCAGCCGATGCAGAGCAAGATACAGTGTCCGTGAGGGATTATGCAAAGCCGAAATCCAGTCCAGTGCAGTGTCAGAAACCAGGAGATCTGAGAGCCGAAGAGGTATCCAGGGAAAAGCCAAGCCGAGGTCAGAAAAACAGTCCAAGTTCGATAACAGGCAAAATCAAGGCAGTCAGGCCAAAAACCAAACTAAGCAGGGCAGACAGGGAAAAAGGCAAAAACACATGGGCAAAAAACTGAGAAGAATTCCAGAGAACAAAACACTTACTTTGATAGCTTGAGTAACTCACACTGAGACAGGTTGAATAATCCGACGCTGATGGCAGGAAAGCAAACAGCCTAAATACCCGCAGGGACCAGGTGAATCGGATTGGTAGTAATCAGCCACAGGGCCAATTAGGCAGGTGGGCAGGAGCAGAGGAAAAAACCCAACCATCAGCGCCAAAACATCAGGCGCCAAAACATCAGGAACATAAACAATATAAAAATACAAAACACCCAAAATGGTTAAGTCCTTTGTCACGTGACTGGCAAAGCGCGCCACTCTGCGCCATTTCCAGCGTGATGCGGAAGTGCTCTGGTTTGGCCCCCGTGCGCGCGCTCCTGGCACTGCGCTTCCCTGGGCCAGAGGGAGCACGGACACGTAGAGTCTGGGATGGCTCCATCACAAATTGTCTTGTTCAATCGGCAACATTTCTCGTTTACCTCCTCAATTCAAGACGAAATGCACTTATTTTAAGAAAAAAATTACTTATCTAGATTTCAATTTTTTCCAGTAGGACTAAGTTTCACATCAATGTAAAATAATCACTTTGTAAAATCTGGAAAGATCTCTCTTCAAAGTACTTCAGTATTTCCAACCCTTAGTTACAGGAAATAGTTCATACCAAAGCACATTTCTAAATTCAGAGGCTTCATATTAAGGAGGGAGAAGAAAATATTGTGTTTCAAGTCCTTAGAAAGAAACAGTCTTTGTAGCATGAATCACCAGCTAAAACGTCCCTTTCCGGGCTGTATGTTAATCTGCCTCAGTGTTGTCATGGCGAGATGACACACATTCACAAGGCTGTCTACATTATTGTTGCTCAGTTGATTTGGCAACAAGGGAAGCGTCTGTCATTGTGGCAGAAGGCTTAAATAGCAGAGGAAACCAAATGCTGCCATCAAGTTAAAAAACAAAACACATTTTACACGCAAGATACAGATCCAGAATACAAAGAATCAGCTCCCCCCAATAAAAAGGCAGTTCTTAGATACGATACCCCTGTAATGACTTTAATAGGAAATAATTGTCATTTTCTTCTACATTTGTGGCGTTATTTTTAAAGTTAGTTGAAGCAGACTAACTTCAGACACACGAATATGAATCACTGAAGGCATCCGGTTGAGGGGGTGGCCAAGCAGAAAGACCCGAGTGTCTTCAAGCGCGATGCAAAGCATCCTCAGAGGGTGGGCAGTGATAAAGAGCCATGCATATCTTGGTTGCAGTTTAACAGCCCGTCCAGGTGAGACGCAGAAACTTTTCAGACATGCATCCAAATGAAAACAGATACACATTTTCCTGAACTCACTATCCCCATGGAGACGGCAACAGGATGTGGGAATGCATCCCTAATCAGGAAAGATGATCACACCAGATTGGGAGATGGATGAAGCCAAACACAGGGCAATGGTGTCAGAAAGCCTTTTAGAGGCTGTAAAAGACTCGACATGCCAGCAGATGATCACCTTACGCACATTTACAGCCGCTTTACTCAGAACTAAAGGTTCCCTTTGGTCTCTAAAGGAGATAACTGGACATAATGACAGATGGCTGTAGAAGATGGGGGGGTTCTGACGGGTGATGGCATAACTGGGCTGATTGAGCCAAGTTAATAAGGGTAAAGGGGTAAAGTAACAGAGACCTGGTATAAAAGCTGATCCACTGGCAAAACTATTCCATGGTTTTATTCCTTGGATAACAGCAGAGGTTACCTGGAGCTGCAGGAACATGCAGCATGTAAAAAAGGTGAAAGTAATTTTTGCATTCATCGTGGTGCCTTCAAGAGCATAGGATATGGAAGGTAGTGAGCAAAACGTGTTAAACTTGATGGGCTCAGGAAAAATGGACCAAAGCACAAGATGGAGCAAGTTTGACAAAAGGACATAACCTCTGCTTTTATCTGAGGTTTTAATGCGAGGACTGGGGTCCTCTAACCTGACTCCGCCAGATGGAAACCTTCCGTTGAAGTAATTTTGGGAAGGGGCGAAAATACTGGTTAGCTCATTGGTCTATGTTGGTGATAGACGGGCCAAATAAACCAATCAGATCAACGAAGCATATGACATACTAACAGCCAGGCTACTCTTGCCGAAACCAGTCGGGAGAAGAGCAAAAACATCTTTTCCTCTGAGAAAAGCCTCCAGAGCAGTGTTTTGCTCTTCTTTCAGTGAACAAATATTCTAATTCCGATAAAACTTGCTGGATAGCCACGCTAACGCTAGTTTCATCGGCTGAAGCCGCCATGTTCTTTAGACTGAACTGTCGCGCTTCTCGATGCGTCACACCTCAACCCGCCTCAAAGCCAACACTGATTGGACGTTCGTTTGGTGAACGGCTCCAAATTTTCTTTAACGGAGAGTCTCCAGACTGATCTGCGAGTGAAACCTTGAAAACTCGCGAGATCAGGATGGTCTCACAAGGCTAGGGGTCCTCTAAGGTGAAAGGGAACAGTGGGGAACCAGCAATATGTCAGGCCTGGGTCAAACTTACCGAACACAGTATCTCTGAAGATGTCATGCTGGTTTTGTTAGAAACAAAATTTACAAAGCATCTGCTTTTTTTTGCCTGTAAGTTGATACAAGTGTTGCTAAGCCAGAATGCTGATTGAACCTACAAATAACCCAAAGAATCAGCAGTGGGTGACCATCAGAAGAAAGGCTTCTTCCGGGGATTTTCTTTACTTGCATCATGCATGCACCTGTGGAACACATAGCACCAGGGTGAACTATGGAAAGAAGGCACTCTGATGATGCGGTAAAACTATAGCCTTAACCCGCAGAAAAATGCATTGTCTCACAAATCAGGAGCAGCTCAGAAATGATCAATTAAAAAGGTTTGTTGATCAGGACCCCAGAGTCTTCACATCTTCACAGTTCATCTGCAGAAAAAAGCCTTTTTGCATTGAAAGCCAACAGTTAAACAGATGTGTTGCTAAAATCTTGGGGCCAGATGTAACAGCAGGCTTTCAGGAGTCATAGAATCGGCTCTTCCAATATTTCAGGGCCATTTTTGGCAGCAAATGGTAGCCCAGGGCATACTTACTCTGTTGTGTTAGCCATCTTTTTTTTTTTTCTTTTTTTTTTTTATACACACTGCAAGAAATGTAATTCTCAATAAGTCATTTTTTCTTAAAGTAAGTCCTTTTTCTCTTGAATTGAGGTGGTAACTGCCAATCAAACAAGACAATTTACATTTAAAATAAGAACAATTGGATTGTCTTATTTCAAGTGCATATTATCCTATTATCTTATTTTAATAGTAAAAATGCTCATTCCATAGGCAAATTATCTCATTAACCTACTGAAATCATGGCTAAACACACTTAATTTCAGACATTTTTACTTATTTCTTGATTGTTTTTGTAGTGCATGATTAATTAGGGGGAAAAAAATGCAGCAATACACTGCAAAAAATCTAAATCTGGATAAGTCATTTTTTCATAAAATAAGTTCATTTGTTCTTGAATTGAGGAGGTAAGAGATACATTTTGCCAATGGAACAAGACAATTTACACTTAAAATAAGAAAACACAGTTGAATTCTCTTATTTGAAGTGCATATTATCTAATTATCTTATTTTAAGAGTCAAAATCCTCATTCCATTGGCAAATTATCTAATTTACCTACTCAAATTAAGGGTGAACTCACTTAATTTAAGAAATTTGTACTTATTTCTAGCTTGTTTTTGCAGTGTAGACTAGGAAACTCATTGAGACTCCCCTAAATAGATTAAAATCAATGTCATAGTCTAAGTTTATAAAGCAACAGACGCTCAAAGACACACGATCATGCAACAATTTACAGATTGGTCAGCAGCTAGGGGCTCAGCTGTCATTTTAATTAATTGGTTTACATTGTACACTGGATTAAACTACTAACTCATGTCACATTTTTAAACTCAATAAGAGCAAAAGTATTTGTTTTAGTTTGGACTCAAACATCCATCAAGTTTAAAGACATTTTAGTGGGAAAATGAAGGCAAGAAAAGAGAAATAACAAAAGATCAATAACATTTAAGAAACAAATAACTAAGAGTTATCCTTGGCTGCTATGAGTCACATTTAGTCTATTCAGCTCAGTGCTTTGCGCTTCATTTATCACTTTGATAAAACCCAGAAATAACCTGCATTTTTATTTCTTCCTGACAAGAAGTTTCTCCCAAAGGCCACGGACGACTGGCGTCACTCCGAAAATTACCACCTGACAACGGCAGCGTCTCCATTAAACCGCCTCTGCATTACAAGTCACCCCAAGAAGCAGCCACCCCCACCAGTGGACACGTGGAAACATCAGGAGCTATTTATAACATCTTCATCCCCTCGTATGACGGAATATCTGTTCCCCCCTATTTTCCTCTCCCCTCTTGCTTTTTTTGCTCACTGTTGCCATGGAGCTTGAATCAATGACATCACAGGAAAAGGGGAGAGACGTGTCCACAGTGTGTGTGTGTGTGTGGAGATGAAAAGCCGGAGTCTGCAGACAGAGCGAACATGGCCTGAACATATCAGGTGACAGCAGCACAAGCTGCAGAGCACACGCACAGCATCGTGCAGGCTTCCAGCAGCCCACACAGACAAGCAGGCCGTCCCATTCTCTGCTGCACACATGCATCATAAACAGCCATCAGGGTTAATGATATTACATCTTTTTTTCTCTCCAAAACAGTTCCCTCTTTAAGTCATTCCGCATTTCTAGTTGCGGAAACTATGCAAAGTTTTACTATTTAACTCAGAAGCTCATATAGAGTCATTTCCATCATCTATTTTGAGCTCTTATACATTTTTAAAGCATAGGATGATTATATAAACACACTTCAACTTGGTACAAGCTTGAATTTGTTCATTTATTCATTTGTTTTTTTTAAAACCTCTTCTGCTCAAACTTGGAACGCTTAAACTGGAAGCGCATGAGACAAGTCTGTCTTTCCTAATCTTTAATAAAAAACACATATTCCAAGTTACCCAATTTAATGTAAAATAAAAATTTCATGATTTCAAATCCACCTTGAAACATGAGGTTCATCACAAACATTTAAAGCAGGTTTATCCATTTTTGAATTGACATTAAAACCAAAGTAAGGACGGTAGCCGCCTCATCGAGTTTGTGCCTTTGGGGTTTATTCTCATCCCTTTAGCCTGGAGTGATTGCTCTTTAAAATAACGCTTCTTATAGAAAATGACTGATTAATTTATGTTAAAGTTTAAGACAAGTTTCAAAGTTTAGAATAGATTAGATGAGCTTTATTGATCTCACAGCAGAGAAATGAACTGGTCACATATTGGCATAGTAATTAAAGAAGGTGCAAACGAGGAGGAAAAAGGTGCATTAAGAATAAACAATATATATACAGTATATCAAGATAAATAAGGATTAAGGCGCAGTGTACATGTACACACAATGAAAAACAAAATAAAAATAAGAGATAAAAAAAAAGAAAAAATACAATGGAGTAATGCAGAGATTTGAGGTGTCATATGTTAGCAGAGAAACAATACATATTTAGAATAGTGGGCTCATTGCCTGAAAGTCAAAGAGTTCGATTTGAAAGGCTGCATCCTCCAAAGACCCGGTCTACCTGGACTGGATGCGTTTAGGATAGTGAAAATAAGGAGTCCAGAAGACTTTGGCTGTGAATGCAAACAGGTCCAGCCTTCCACAGCATCCACCGCTGTACGCTCCATCGCCTAGCAACCATGAGAGTTGACAAAGCAGGAAAAGAATGAATACTGAACTTCTCACTGCTGTTTATTTTTTTAATATTTCCAGGAACTTCAACAGCAGTACTGTATCAACTTTATTGTTCCTACACTGCAGATATATTTGAATCTGTCATTTAATAACAGATCCCATTTACAAAGGGATATATAAAAACTTTCAATAAATCAAATATTATCCACCTTATATCCGACTCAATAACCATTAAAACAACTATTCTCATTCATTTCAGATGGAACTGTTCACACACTTGCGTTATAATAAACTGCACTTCCAATATTCACCACTGCTCAGCGCCATGTACCTTTTTCCTCTAATCACAGAGAAGCCAGCTTGCTTGGACTTTTAATGAATCATGGGATATCCAAGGCTAGCAGGATACACCGGACCCGTCCTTCAAATGGGGTAAAAAGGAGGACGCATTTATCGGCCGCATAACGAGGAGTCTTCCAATCCGAAAACGCCTCTGCGCCGAATAATTGGCCTACGAATCTGGCCTTCTTATACCTCTAATCTCATAAACCACACGTCACACCAAGTAGGTGTGGTTTGTCATCATTTGGCGTCCATCTCCACAGCGATAGACATCAAATTTGGCCTTTAAGAGTAGCGGATTATGACCGCCATCTTCTCTATAACGGCTGCCCTGCATCTTCCCAATCTTTAGGTTTTTTTTTTTAGGTTTGACCAGTAATTTAATGAATGATAATTATAAACAAAACTTTGAAAAAGAGAAAGTTTCAGATATACTATCGCTTTACTTTCTGTCCTGCAATCCATCGTGACCACAACAACAAGATTAATGTCCAAGTTGTAACCACTTTAATTTTACTGGTTGATTACAAAGATGTTTGTCCTCCATTTAAATGATGGTGCTTCTAATCTTACAGGCCTTTCAGGTCTATTTGAAAGCTTCAGCAGCATCCAAATTCACCAGATCAGTGATGATTCCTAAGTCATGGCAGAAGCGAGTCAGAATTTGCCATGTTTATGTCCAAATAGTGCTGCCAGTAAGAAAGGCCTGCATGTTTACACTCTAAATTCCTTCTCTAAATGGCTTTAAGGTGCTAAAAGGATTCCCACAACCATTTGCATGCAGAAAAAAAGTCCACCTGAGAAAAATGAAAGAAATGTATAATGTCTTACCCTGCAGTTTGCAGAGGTGGTTAGAAAACCCAAACATTTTACTTTAGTATCATGTTTTCACTCCAGTAAAACCAATGTTTTAAAACGACCTCTAACAGTATATTTCTTTTAAAACGTGTACTGAGGTATATGTAATGGACTAAATGTAAGTATTTACTACCCGCCTCTGACTGTGTGACATTTAATTACAAACCTTTTGGTTTGCATAATATGCAGCTTCAGCTGGTTGCTTCCATTTTGAAAGGCTGTAATGGTTGCATCATCCATGCGAGCTTTTGACGTAATGACTCATGGAAGACTAAAAACTGTCCTGATTCAGCACAGCAGGCCGCAGGTCCATTTCTACCCAAGAGGGATTTTTCCTGATGACCCCATTAATGGACAGCAGGTGCAATTTGGATCGAGCCCTCGGCTGCTTCTGAATGCAGTAAAAGGATAAGGACACTTAAGTCATAGTGGGCGTTTGTCGGTGGGGTCGCCATGATACGTCTGAATAGTGCTGCAGTGAGGAAGTAGGTAGAAAGGAAGCAGCAGGAGGCTTTATAGCAACAGCTTATTTAGCAAAAGTGACTCGACGTTCCCATTCGCTACATAGGAGCTACAGTATAAGGTTTCCAACAATCTGTCATGGGACAGGAAGTTCAGGCACAGTCCACCTCATGGAAAATAAAATGTTTTCTCTATGACACATGCAAAGTATAAATCAACATATGTTTTGGGTTTTATTTGTTTCTGTTCTTCTCTGGGAGCACAGTTACAATTGGCTTTATGCAAAACTCCTTTACTTTCTGAACGATGATATTTTAAGTGGTTCTCCTAACTGTCAATCATTCTGGTGATATGTTTACGTAAGGCCGTCCTACGAGCTCACTCCGTTCACAATCTTTTTCTGTGCACTTTCAGGCGTATATCTGTGGTGAGCTACGGTTTTAGACGGTCATCGGAGCTCACTTTTCTCACCGTGATTCTTTGAAAATGGCCGAGGGGCGTAAAAGAAAAAGTGTCTATGAAGTGTATAAGAAGAAAAGGCCTCGGAAGAGCCAGATAAATCCCAGAATGCTTTGCGCTGAGACCCCTTCTCACAAAGCATTATTAGATTACATTCAACTTTATTGTCATTAGACATGTACAGGTAGAAGGCAACGAAATGCAGTTCAGGTCTAACCAGAATGCAATAGCAGCAAGTGCAGGATAAATACTGGTTCCATAAATACAGGACATGGGTTCTACTGAATGAGTATAGAGATGAATACCATTATGAATAAAATATATAAATCACTAGTGTTATGAACTAAATTTACAGCTGGATATGTACCGCATACACTGCAAAAAGTCTAAATCTAGATAAGTCATTTTTTCTTAAAATAAGTGCATTTGTTCTTGGATTGAGGAGGTAAAAGAGACACTTTACCAATGGAACAAGACAATTTACACTTAAAATAAGAAAACACAATCGCATTGTCTTATTTCAAGTGCATATTATCTTTAAGAGTGAAATTACTCATTCCATTGGCAAACTAGCTCATTTACCTACTCAAATTAAGGGTAAATACACTCAATTTAAGACATTTTTATTTATTTCTAGATCGTTTTTGTTGTGTATAATATACAGATGGATATTACTATTAAAAAAAGGTTTTTACAGTTATGTACAATAGCATAACTGGGACTGTCAGTTAACTGAGTTTGCTATAAAGTCCACTATATAGTTCCCGCTGTATGTGGACACAGTAAGCTTGTATGAACTATTAGAACAACACGTTTTCAACAGAGCGTGCATGAGGAGAAAAGAGCTTGCGCATACACTTTTTTTTTTTTAAAGCAGAAGTCCAGCCAGCAAGGAATAATCAATGGGTCATTATCTATACCTGAAACTAATACGTCCATGAATTTAGCGTTAATCATTAAAAAAATTATTTTTGTCAACATCACTGCAACCAGGAGCGGCCATTTTTGCCCAAATATAGTAACCCCTCCCTCCTGCCATCTTCCGGCAGTGACGTCACGGTGCGGTAAGCCTAGCGTCATTCTCCCCGCTTTACAAGCAAAATCAATGGGAACTACTAGACGCATCTGCAATCAACAACAATTATTGAAGATTTCCAGCGGACTTCACCATTGAAATTCACCAGAGCTATAGTGAAACTGACAATGCCCACGTGCATGGCAGCTGGATGTCTGAATACATCGGGAAAAGGTGAAAAAAAAAAAAAATTATTTCCGTTTTCCGATTCCTGATCCTCCACGGACGGGTTTGTCGTTGGATTGCCAACTTGAAGAGGGAGGATTTGCCATCGAACTTCTGGCCAGAGAAAAAACACTTAATATGTAGCCAACATTTGGAAGAAGAATGTTTTCAAGGTGACTTGGATAATAGCGCGTTGTGACAAACACCAGATACAGCACTGGGACTTGATCAACACCGCACCGTGACGTCACAAACCAGTAGCTGGCAGTAGTGTTCTTTGACAAACATGGATGCTTCCAGTAAAGAACATTCACATGAAAATTACTCTGAATTTAAAAACAATTATTTATTCAATAGTATGTAATAATTTAGTACTTTCAGAAGTTTGAATTCTGAGTTCCGGACTTTTCCTTTAAAGTGGAGAGGGCGGATCTTTCAATACCTTTAAGGCAGCCCCTTTGTTTCCTGTCCTTCTCTGTTGGAGGACCATTTATCCAGGTGGACCTCGGTATCAATCAATACATTGGCCAAACACACCTGGATCAGTCTGTCCAGTGATCAAAGACAGGAAAGGAGCTGCCGTAACATCAGGAAGCAGTGAAGTTGTGCATGAGGCCCATTTAGCCACAATCCTTCACACGCGTTTGTCAGGCAATGACGTCCGTAAGGCTAGAGGCTGTCTGGATTCACACAGCAGTCTGCTCCTTTCCTACCCTGGATAGAGTTCTTAACATGTTAAAGGTTAGGGATAGGAACAGGAGGTAGAAGCTATAATTTAGAGTTCTGACAAACCTTTACCTCCGTTTTAATGGTCCTTTTTTCCTCCCTGCTTTTTGTTTTTGCTTCCAACAACATTTTAAAAACAGCAATTCTGCAAATTTGCTTTTATACAGGATTGAAATCATACAGATGAAGTTATATGCTGTATAAAATCCTCCTACTTGACAAATTCTCATTTCAAGTAGATTTTTAAAACAAAAATCATAATTTAAAAAATGTAGACAAATTAAACAATATCTTTCTTGCATTGTGGTCAACTAAATCATTTAAATATTCTGCTGTATTCTCAGTATATTTTGTGTTTCCTCATTTTTGTCTCATCTACAGATTTGACACTCTTACTGTTCTGTACTATACGAATGCAAGAGTTGGCTTTTAAAAAGTCAAATTGACTATTTATGAGGCAATTGCTTTGATCTACGTCCGTCATAAAGTTGCTATTAAAGAAGGGGGCTCTAATAGATGTTAAGAGCTCTAACCTAGCCTTATATATTGTAAAACAAATTGCCTTCTTGTCAGACGCATGGCTTTTTGTATCAGCCTATGCATTTGTAACATTTTCTGCAAATCAAAACAATTCTGTAATTATCTTCACTAGATTCTCCTCAATGCTGATTTGGTTAGCTCATTGGCTAGCTTGCTGTGCTGTTTTTGCTCAGAAACAAGGGAGGAGAATTATAGCAGAGATTTGCATTGATGCACATTACATTAAAGTGGACGTGCACTTTTAAATCCTTCCTTTTCCATCTAAATAAATCAATTGTGGTCTCTATGAAGTAGAACTGTAATGCCTTGAGTCTGAATTTCGTGCCATTTCAGAATTGTGACAACAGATTTGATTAGTTTGCTGTGTAGAATCTGGGGGGATGTTGTGTAAATTATGTGGGTTAACCCACTCAGCCAAACATTTTGCCTTTCACTTTTTTTTTTTTTTTTTTAAATACTCTATGGGAACAACAGCAGAGATATTTGGTTGCTACCCCCACTGTTTTCTTTTAGCCACTTTATAACCAACTGGGCCATTTGCTCAGGGTCCCTTTCAATTTGGTAGGTCACTTTGTACTTCCTGGATGCAGTTCGTTGTGCTTTATGTAAATTATAAGATTTACTATCTTGCATGCAAAGTTTAATACAAAAAAAAACCCCTATATAATTACATTGACCATACATATGTAGTTTTTAACTTCTTTGGAAAAAAAAAAAAAAAAAAAAAGCGAACTACTGCTGCATAGAACTGTACCCAAATTCAACCTTGATGGATACATTGCAAAAACAATCTAGAAACAAGTAAAACTTTCTTAAATCAAGTGTATTTACCCTTAATTTGAGTAGATAAATGAGATGATTTGCCAATAGAATATTAGAGTATTGTTACTCTTAAAATAAATAGATAATATGCATTGGAACTAAGACAATGAGATTGTTTTTTCTTATTTTTAAATGTAAATTGTCTTGTTACATTGGCAAAGTATCTCACCTGAATTCAAGAAAATAAATGCATTTACTTAAAAACTTATTTAGATTCCAATTTGTTGCCGTGTACAAATCACTGCCTTATGTCTTTCAATGGTTATTTTAAAAGATTTTCTCAAGTTATAATTGGATTTTTTCTTCTCTCATAGTTGACAAGATGGGATAAGAATACAGTGAGGAAGCAGAAATTTGTCCACCATGTTTTCTGTCCTAGGCTGCACTCTGGACTCACTGGAGGAAGTAGCTGAGAGGAGGGAGCTGTCCAAGCTTCCATCCATCATGGACACCACCTTCCACCCCCTGCAGCAGACTGTAGAGGAGCAGAGCAGCACCTTTAGTCAAAGATTTTTAACACCCAGTTTGTAAAAAGGAGCGCTACTTCAGGTCATTCATCCTTGCTGCAACCAGACTCTACAATGCCACACTATAACATGTACAATTACTATTAGATACCCTGTGCAATAACCCGTTTCTCTATATTTGACACCCAGTGCCATATATATATATAAAAATACTAGGGATGCACGATATTGGGATTTTGGCCGATATCCGATATGCCGATATTTTAAAACTCATGTAGCCGATAACCGATATCGATACCGATGTTAAAGCTGGACAAAAATAAGTAGTCATTGAAAATAGCAGTTTTGTTATCCATTTCTGACACTTTGAAAAATAATATACTCAAATATATTTTCATATGCTGATATCAAATTGATTTTTCTTGACGTGGTATCGATCTATTTTACTTTCAAAATCTCGTGAAATTTCATCGTTCTGTTACAAACTCTCGTGATATTTAGCAAATTCTGTTAGATTTTGTTAGTAAAACAGATCGATACCGCGTCAATCAACATATAAAAATATGGCAAAATTTTGTGAATTTTCGGGGGATTTCGTAGCATAACGATGACATATAGCAATATTTCATTAGTAAAAGAGATTGATATGGTGTTTTTAAATGGCAATATATCAGCATATGAAGATATTGTGATATTTTAATGTATCAATATTTTTTCCCTCGTCTTAAGAAGTTTTCAAGTCTGTAAAAAAGCCGTTTTTGAGGAAGTTATTTATTTTAAATTTTATTTTTATTTATTTTTTTTTTATACTTTAGAAACTCAGAAGCTGATCAAATATCGGGTTAATTATCGGTGGGGTGGCCGATGTCCGATATCCAGTTTTAAGGCCGATACCAATAGGGGGACGATTATATCATTTATCCCTAATAAATACCCCTATAAACACCCTGTGCAATGACCCTACTATAAAAAAAAGCTGTCATATATGGATGCACTGTATATACTGTGTATGTCCTGAGCACCTTTTTCTTCCTTTGGCACATTTTTCTTTTACTATTTGAGCTGATCTAACAATGAATTTCTCCACTGCGAGATCAATAAAGTCAATCAATTTACATGTTCGATAAAACAGATGAGGTAAACCTTTTTATTTTCCAATGCCATCACATAAGAAAATAACCTGAAGGGGCGAAAATACTGGTTAGCTGATTGGCCTATGTTGGTGATAGACGGGCCAAATAAACCAATCAGATCACCCAAGCATATGACGTACTAACAGAGCGACGACGAAGAGGAGCCAATTGATAGATCAAACTCTTGCCGAAATCAGTCGGGAGAAGAGCAAAAACATCTTTTCCTCTGAGAAAAGCCTCCAGAGCAGTGTTTTGCTCTTCTTTCAGTGAAGAAATACTCTGTAATTCTGATAAAACTTGCTCGATAGCCACGCTAACGCTAGTTTCATCGGCTGAAGCCGCCATGTTCTTTAGACTGAACTGTCGCGCTTCTCGTTGCGTCACACCTCAACCCGCCTCAAAGCCAACGCTGATTGGACGTTCGTTTGGTGAAGTGCTCCAAATTTTCTTTAACGGAGAGTCTCCAGACTGATTAGCGAGTGAAACCTTGAAAGCTCGCGAGATCAGGATGGTCTTGAGGCTAATGAGAAAGCAGTGTGTCAAAAAAAATAAAAAAATAATAATCAGCCACAGCGTTTCCTGCAGATACATGTCAAAAATCAAAGGTAAATGAATAAAAAAAACAAAAACTAATTAATTTTTATTGTAAAACAGACAGTCCTAAAAGGGGAGGAGGTTCAGTAGGTTGGTCAGTGATGTTTTGCACAGTGCATATTAAAATAAAAATCCGACATATTGTTTAATACTTGGACAATAAGCTTTGCTTTTCAGAGTATTTCGGAATGCCTACTTCTATGGGAAAACTAGTGATCTGATCCTGCAGGCATCTTTGGCAGCATAAAACCCGACTCCCTCTTTACTATTCGAGAGGCCACTTCAGCATGCATGGCAAAGCAGCAGAAAATAGAAATTGCCTGGAAGATAGAGGCCTTGTGTGATAAAAGAGTCAACCATGAATAATCTGTATACAATGAAGCAGAGGTGGCGCTCTGAACAAACCAGGGCGTTAAAGAATGTGCAGCACTGACTAACAGGGAGTCTTATGTGGCGGTACAATGCATCCTGTCCAACATGGCTGCAGAGACGATAAGCCTGCCTTATCTCTGTTACCAACTGCTGTCCCAAGAGAAAGTGAGTGAGCGAAGAGCGGTCGGCAAACACAGCAATGAAACGGTGCTCAAATAATGCCTCTATTGTTCCATCCATTTACATCCTCCTGCTCTGCCTCACAAAAACACACTTCAAATGTTCCCCACTGGCTGTTTATTGGTGGGGAGGAACAAATAAAAAAAAAAAAAAACCTCAGCATCACCCTTATACTCTGCTGCATCATGGCCGCCCCCTTGTTCTTTCAATCTTCTCCCTCAGTCATATATAAAAAAAAAAAGCATATGCATCCTCACACAAACACACTTCAACTCCTCCAACTGGTGGCCCCCATGGGAGCGCCCCCCCCCCTCCCCATTTGCCTTTTCCAGACTTGTTCTGTAAACTTGCAACAGGAGTTCAAACATCGAGACGATTTACTCCCAAGGAGCAGACATGCAAATGAGAGACTCTGGTGAATGTATGGTTAAAGGGAACATGCAAAGTGTGGCAATTGCTTAAAATGCACATTAAAAAGACATTGCTACAATAAACACAGCAAAGGGGGGCAAATATTCAGTTTTAAAACCATTCCTACTATGATTCAGAGATAATTGATTCACAGGGCTGCTATGATTGTATTCTATATGTATTTTATGCCTTATATTGTAAAGCACTGTGTGACGCTTGTCTGAGAAATGCTATATAAATGAACCTTATATTGCATAAATACAAACATGTTTTTCTTTTTCCAAGATCACAAAGGTGAAACAAAGAAGTACAAATTAACATTTAAATTAGATATCCAAAAATAAAATCTAAAGAAATTAGTCACTTTAAAAAGCCTCCCATGTCGCACCTCTGTGTGATTTCACTTTAATGCAAGTTGCGAAAGAAAGAAAGAAGGTTACTGAGAAGTTTAAATCAGGTTTTAAACATTTCACAGATCTCCATCCAATTATCACTCAAAACAACCCAGCTATCAAACATGGTGTGGGAAGCATCATGCTGTGGGGATTCCTCTTTTCAAACGGGAAAGCTGGTCAAAATGTATGAGTTAGATTGAGCAAACAGAGAAATCAGAGTGATTGGAGAACATTAAAAGGGAGCGATGGGTGTACGGTTCAGTAGAGCATCTAAAACCCGATAACCATCACTCACTATATGTCTCCCCTCTCTTTAAAGTGTGCAGGGAAGGAGAATGTAGTGAAATTTAAAAATTCCCACCTGAGCTGCAGATTGGAACGTGTTCACAGCAGATATTCAGAGCCATGAAGGCAGGAAAGGGCAGGGATGTAGAACTCCAGTCCTTCACAGGTCGGTTTTCTGCAGCTTTTTAAGAAGTCTCTCATCTCCCAAGTGAAAAGATCACAAACGTCTAAAGAATATCTAATAGATTATTGATATCTAGATCAAACTTAGTATATTTATTAAAATAAGAAGCTTTTTAGCATCTAGAATTTGATCTAATCTACTATCTTCCTGCTGCAGCACAGCTGGCCTTAATGAATGGGTGATTAACAGGCTTGAGCAACCGGGAAGGTGATGCAATCATCTGGATCAGGTGTGCTGAAGCAGAGACCCATTGAAAACATGGAGGGCAGGAGGACCCTGAAGACACCAGGGCTGAGAAACGCTGGACCAGTGCAGAAAAAAGGCTTTTTATCAGCCATGTTCCCTGACTGCATTAAACACGTTCCCATCTTTATATAGTGCATATTATGGGTTATCATGTTCACTATCATCCCAAATGTTTGCACTTCAGTAAAAAAGAAAAGAAAAAAAAAGTATATTTTCTTTAGAGTAAATTTATGAAAAAATGAAAATGAGCCTTGGTGTTACATCCTAATACTGTATATATAAAAATTTCCATTTAATACAAAATTTACTAGATTGACTTTATTGATCTCACAGTGAAGAAATTTACTAGTTATAAAGCTTAATCCGTTTTCAAAATATTAAATGAAAATAAATCCTAACAGATTCTGTTCAACCTGTCGTGTATCTCTGCAAGATTTTTATTTTTTACACCTAATTTGGATGTAAATAAAAAAAGCATTGCTTAAAAAACTCAACATTATTTTTCCCTTTAAATATTTTCTTTTGAGACAATAAAGTAATAATTAAAAAATTTCAAACTGTAATATGTTGCTAAATGTCAGAAGTATTGTCACAGATTGCTAACTACTTCAATTTACTGAATATTAATTAAAAGCCATATGGATTGCCCATATATTATAACTCACTTTTTTTGCCATTTAAATGCTGTGCATAAGAATTAAACCCTTTTATAACGTTGCAAGATGTGATGGCCGCATGTGCAACCACACAACAAATGGTCTGGTAATTCTTTCATTAAATCTTCTATTTTATTATACTGTATTTCATTTTTGGCATTGCTTAACTATTTGGGTGCACACATTTAGTTTACTCATTTTAGTCATGTTTGGTTTCTGTACATTAATATATTTTTCATTTGAGTTGCAAGTTCCTGAGGCTGTCATGAGTGAAGCCAGTAAAAGAAAGGAGGCCCCAGCTGCGAAGTATCTCTTCATTGACATGGAGGCCTAGTTGGACTCTTCCACTTACTTTTAGAAGGGGTGTAGAAAGGGTTTAGGTTTCTGTATTTGGTTTTGTTTTCTGTAATAACATTTGGAAAGTTTAATATTTAAGTCATTTACCTTATAGGTTGCTGATTTAGTATGATGCAGATTAGTTTGTTTTTTTTTGTTGCAGTTTTGTTTAGGAAAATGTATTTTTAGTTTCCCTCTTGTTTCAAAATGGTCTGATCAACCAGTATATACACTCACCGGCCACTTTATTAAGTTCCCCATGCTAGTAACGGGTTGGACCCCCTTTTGCCTTCAGAACTGCCTCAATTCTTGGTGGCATAGATTCAACAAGGTGCTGGAAGCATTCCTCAGGGAGTTTGGTCCATATTGACATGATGGCATCACACAGTTGCCGCAGATTTGTCGGCTGCACATCCATGATGCGAATCTCCCGTTCCACCACATCCCAAAGATGCTCTATTGGATTGAGATCTGGTGACTGTGGAGGCCATTTGAGTACAGTGAACTCATTGTCATGTTCAAGAAACCAGTCTGAGATGATTCCAGCTTTATGACATGGCGCATTATCCTGCTGAAAGTAGCCATCAGAAGTTGGGTACATTGTGGTCATAAAGGGATGGACATGGTCAGCAACAATACTCAGGTAGGCTGTGGCGTTGCAACGATGCTCAATTGGTACCAAGGGGCCCAAAGAGTGCCAAGAAAATATTCCCCACACCATGACACCACCACCACCAGCCTGAACCGTTGATACAAGGCAGGATGGATCCATGCTTTTATGTTGTAGATGCCAAATTCTGACCCTACCATCCGAATGTCGTAGCAGAAATCGAGACTCATCAGACCAGGCAACGTTTTTCCAATCTTCTATTGTCCAATTTCGATGAGCTTGTGCAAATTGTAGCCTCAGTTTCCTGTTCTTAGCTGAAAGGAGTGGCACCCGGTGTGGTCTTCTGCTGCTGTAGCCCATCTGCCTCAAAGTTCGACGTACTGTGCGTTCAGAGATGCTCTTCTGCCCACCTTGGTTGTAACGGGTGGTTATTTGAGTCACTGTTGCCCTTCTATCAGCTCCAACCAGTCTGGCCATTCTCCTCTGACCTCTGGCATCAACAAGGCATTTCCGCCCACAGAACTGCCGCTCACTGGATGTTTTTTCTTTTTCGGACCATTCTCTGTAAACCCTAGAGATGGTTGTGCGTGAAAATCCCAGTAGATCAGCAGTTTCTGAAATACTCAGACCAGCCCTTCTGGCACCAACAATCATGCCACGTTCAAAGTCACTCAAATCACCTTTCTTCCCCATACTGATGCTCGCTTTGAACTGCAGGAGATTGTCTTGACCATGTTGCCGCCGTGTGATTGGCTGCTTAGAAATTAAGTGTTAACGAGCAGTTGGACAGGTGTACCTAATAAAGTGACCGGTGAGTGTATATGTTTCCCTTGTGTGTCAGTTAGGTAGGTCTTTTCCTGTGTCAGGTTTGGATTATGCTGATTTTTGTCATTTGTTTTCCTTGATGGTCCCAGTGTTGTTTGAACTTTATTTTTGCTAAATAAATTTGTTATCATTTTTTCATCAATGACTTCCCTGTGCTTCTCTGATTTTTTTTGGCTCGGTCCCTCACACAAGAAATAAAGGGAAGGATATTCCAAAGTAGGAGCTATGGGGAAAATGAAGTTTTTGCAGCAATTTGTGCTGTTTTGAAGTGATTTATTGTAAAACAAACTCCCAACTATTCTGTATACCACCAACTATTTTTGGTTATAAACAGCAGAAGATGTAGTGAAGCCCTGTGAGTATCAGGCGCTTTAACCTCACTTTAAGGTGAGAGCTGCTGCTTCTGATGAGCTGAGCACATCTGAATGGGCCTCGTGAGACCATCCTGATCTCGCGAGTTTTCAAGGTTTCACTCGCAGATCAGTCTGGAGACTCTCCGTTAAAGAAAATTTGAAGCCGTTCACCAAACGAACGTCCAATCAGCGTTGGCTTTGAGGCGGGTTGAGGTGTGACGCAACGAGAAGCGCGACAGTTCAGTCTAAAGAACATGGCGGCTTCAGCCGATGAAACTAGCGTTAGCGTGGCTATCGAGCAAGTTTTATCGGAATTACAGAGTATTTCTTCACTGAAAGAAGAGCAAAACACTGCTCTGGAGGCTTTTCTCAGAGGAAAAGATGTTTTTGCTCTTCTCCCGACTGGTTTCGGCAAGAGTAGCCTGGCTTGTGGTTGTGTTTTCGTCGTCACTCTGTTAGTACGTCATATGCTTCGTTGATCTGATTGGTTTATTTGGCCCGTCTATCACCAACATAGGCCAATCAGCTAACCAGTATTTTCGCCCCTTCCCAAAATTACTTCAACGGAAGGTTTCCAGATGGATATGCGGAGAAAATCCATCTGGCGGAGTCAGGTTACATCTGGATGGGCCTCCAGCGAATCCTGACTCACTTGACTTAAAGTCCCCTCAGACAGACAGAAGGGACTGTATGGAGAAAAAACATGGACGGTGAAAACGGTAAATTTGATTTGTGGTGAAATTCGATCAAGCTGATCATTACAAAAGTCAGACATGCCTGTTGACATCCTGTTCATGCTATGAACACAAAACAGACATGCAAAATTTTAAGATTTTATAACATTTTAAACAATTTCAGTTTGGAAACAAAGCAAATTTCTATTCTGCACAGATATAATAAAAACCTTCACTTTTATTGTAGGATATTTGAGTATCTGGCAAGAGGAGACACAATGTCCCATTAAAGTTAGGAAAATCCAAAAGCCAGCAGACGCCGAGCTATTTTCATCCGAGAATACGCATTGCATGATGCAAATCTTTTTCTGCAAAGTGGTTCTGTGGGAGCAGGAACACTGGTGCCATTCAGGAGCGATGGCACAGCACATTTACAATGCAAAGATGCACGGGCGAGACGTGCATTCTCACTGCTTTACATCACAGGAATAGGCAAACAGGAGAGTAGGTTCAAGGTAGATACCATCTCAGCATGAACATGTCAGTCATTTAAAAAAATGTTTCATGTTGAGGCATGATCCAGTTTCGTGCCCGCGAGTCTCACAGAGAACGCGACGCAGCAGTGAGGGATCTCTGTAGTAAAAAGGGTGGAAAGAAATGCAGGGCTTTCTTTAAACGAAGCATCTAAAAACTGGCAGGAAAAAAAAAAAATAAAGACTTGTTTTTACTAGGTAATCATTTCCTTCAGTTTAGTGTTCCTCAGAGGATGCGATTGCTGCACGACATCTATGAAAGATGAGAGCAGATTAGAAACATGTTTCACCAAGTAAAAAGTAAAACCAGAGAAAGGAAGGATTTAGAACACATCAGATGTGACTTTAGGCATCCAAGAAGTGCTTCTATTTGAATATTTCAAAATGTCAGATCTGGACCATTTCATTATACGGAAGAGGATTAGGGCCACTGGAAAAAAAAAAAAAAGTAAACAGATTTTTAAATTTTATTTAAGTTTAGTATGGGAAAAAAGTCAGAATTCTGATTTTTTTCTCAGAATTTCGACTTTAATCTTAAAATTCTGACTTTTTCATCAGAATTTCGACTTTAATCTTAAAATTCTGTCTTTTTTCTAAGAATACTGACTTTAATCTCAGAATTCTGACTTTTCTCAGAATTCTGACTTTTTTCATCAGAGTTCTGACTTTAATCTAGGAGTTCTGACTTATTTATACTGACTTTAATCTTAGAATTTTGACTTTAATCTTAAAATTCTGACTTTTTACTCAGAGTTCTGACTTTAATCTCAGAGTTGTGACTTTTTTAATCAGAATTCTGACTCTTTTCTCAGAATTTCAACTTTAATCTTAAAATTCTGACTTTTTCATCAGAATTTCGACTTTAATCTTAAAATTCTGTCTTTTTTCTAAGAATTCTGACTTTAATCTCAGAATTCTGACTTTTCTCAGAATTCTGACTTTTTTCATCAGAGTTCTGACTTTAATCTAGGAGTTCTGACTTATTTATACTGACCTTAATCTTAGAATTTTGACTTTAATCTTAAAATTCTGTCTTTTTTCGAAAAAAAGACAGAATTTTAAGATTAAAGTCGAAATTCTGAGAAAAAAGTCAGAATCGGACTTTTTTCCCCATACTAAACTGAAATAAAATGTAAAAAAATTTTTCCAGTGGCCCTAATCCTCTTCCATATCATTAGAACCAAAAATCCCTCATTAAACACAGATGTTTTCCTGAAGCCTCAAAATTTACATTTTATGACCCAAAACGTTTAGCTTAAATACTCCATTTTTGTTACTATGGGTTTTATTATTAATTAACTTGTAATTTGCAATAACTTAACAGCCGACTGTCGATTCTATGAAACGATTAAATCTTTGTAAAATCAGTAAACATCAGCTTTAGTAATTATTCTCTAAAGAGCATCGTTTTTAAAATAAGGGTTTCAATTTGATTTGCAATCTTATGTGACACATTTGATTGGCTGATCATGCTGTAATGTTGACTCCTGTGGGAGTAAAGCCCGGAATCTAAAAATACACCTTTATTTCTGTGATGGCCACACCTTAAGTCAGGACTATACATGCACCTTTATTTAATCCATACACATACTTTAGTTTGCAATAAAACTTTCTTAGTTCAAATGAATGTGTTCTATTTGTAAGCACACACATTTAGTTCACTGTATTTGTTTGCACTCATTTATATTTCTGTTTTTGTCACTAATGTTTCTTAGCTATGGTGCCTAGGAGTTTGGCCAGACAAAGATGGCAGCCAGGGTTCAGATCTGCTAAATGCAGGAGCGGAAATTGGAGTGTTCCATCAGCTGCAGCTTAAAGGGGGGAATTTTAATTTTCCTTTTCTAATTTTTTGCATCTTTCACTTAGGATTTGTTTTGCGGTTGGTGTTTTCATTTTTTTTGCCAAACCTAACTGTACTGCCAATGTTTGTAATTTGTGGTTGTTTAGTTTGAATTACCCCTATTGTGTTAACAGTGTGTATATATACCCTTGTGTGTCATTTCTTTGTTAGGTCAGTTTGCCTGAGTTAAATTTTCTCTTTTTTGGTTGGCCACTTTTATGACTTGAGCCCATGTATTTTTTGTAAGCTTCTTTTTTGGGTTAAAAATAAAAAACCCTATTTTTGAATTACCGGTAATTCCTGTGACTCCTCTTGCTTTTCATCTCGGTCCCTCACAATTTCTAAACTGACCGACAAAGTCGGATTAAATTTGCTCTTTAACAGGTTAATCTAACCTGGAGTCAAATGTTTGGAGGATTTCAAATTATCCTGTTTATGGATAACCAACCGTTTAGAATACATTTCTGTTATTAACATGGCTACTAAAAAGCTACGACAGACGCACATAATGGCAACACTTAATGGTTTGTAAATGGTTTTTATTAGCAAAATAAGGGAGATGAGTCTACAAAGATTCTCTTTACATGGAGAACAAACACATACACCGACAGTTGTGGCAGTTTCTTTCCAGGAAAACATCCAGGCCTGTTCGCGTGTGCGTCGTCGCTCCTCTGGATTCGCGTGTCGACCAGAAACGCGTCGACCGCCGCGCTTCTCGTCGCGGCACGACGAACCGAGACAGCTTACGTAGTTTTTTTACCCTCAACTTTACAGCGATCCGTCCTGCTTTCATATCCAACACAAAAAAATCTTACATCTCTTCCAAATATGTTAAAATATACAATAAAATGTGACAAATCTGGTCTCTGTACGTAAAATACTTGAGTATATTAGACGCTCAGTGCTTCGACTAACCGCTTTCTGAATGACTGGAAAAATTGGATGTTTTTTTTGTACAGTTTAAAAACCAGAGCCCCCAGATTCGTGGGCTAAATGTAACAATATACATATCAGGGTTGAACTCTGATTGGGCGACGGGCCTTTGAAGTCATGGCAGGTGGAATGCATGGGGGCGGGGCGGGGGATTGTGGAGGCTACATGTTGACCGCCATGGACCTATAGAGAGATTTCCACCTGACAGCTCAGTGTTGCGCACAAAGGAGATAACGTAGACACTAATGTATGAAAACAGTTTACGTCTGTGTGTATAGAACGACTTCAGCAGGCAACAGAACAAGCGTCGAGAATACGGCTGCAGTAAAAGGCATGCGAAGGCACAGGTACCAACAGACTGGACTCGGAACTGTTCCCCTTCTCTCCATCTTGTTTTTTTTTTGTGTGTGTTTTAGGAAAAGAAGGAAAAATGAGCATTTCCAACCAACAGCAAGGTTTCCGTTTCCAGATATGGCGGCAAGAAAAAAAAAAGGTGATAAACAAAAAAATCTTAACCTCCTACACCTCGAAAATTAAAAACAGATAAAAAAAAAAAGAAAATAAAAAGTACGGTGATGCTTTAACATTGATACAAACAGCCTACACAAATGGAATAACGCTAATTCAGAATGTTCGCAGACGGAAACATAAATAAAGCTGTTAAAAGTGGCGTATAGTACAGCACTGGTCCATCACTGATCCTCTTCTCATCCTCTCTGCAAAAGATGCACAATGAGCTGACTCCGCCGCCTGAGGAGAGAGCAGACATGAAAGAATGATGGATGGAGACGCAGACCTCCACTCCTCTCTGCACCGCATGGAGCAAAACAAAGGAAGACAAATTAGAGCCTTGAGATTTACAAAAAACAAATAAAGGGTTTCAATTCTTACCAAAAGCAGGTTATCTTCGCTGGCGTGGTGCTCAGAAAAGACCGCAGTCTTTCAGGTTGTTCTTTATGATGACGTCGGTGACGGCGTCGAAGACGAACTGCACGTTCTTGGTGTCTGTGGCGCAGGTGAAGTGGGTGTAAATCTCCTTGGTGTCCTTCCTCTTGTTCAGGTCCTCGAACTGACACTGGATGTAGGCAGCGGCTTCCTCGTACGTGTTGGAGCCTGACGAGTGATGAAATCATGTTAGGAATATGGAAACCCGTGGCGTAAACACAGGGAAGGGAAAAATGCACACAGCGCAAAATATGGAAATATTTAGACAGCCTGAAATGTTCAACTTTTCATCATCAAGAGTTTTTATTATCTGCATATTGGACCCTTTAAAGGGACTTTCTTAACAGTGACAAAATAAAGAAAAAAAGCCACAGGAAATTAGGTTTACTCTCACTAGAGATATTTGAAATGTTTTGTGGTAATTTGATGATTCCAAATATACTATAATAAAATAGTTTAGATAGTCGGTGGTCTAGTCAAAGTCCAGACCAAAATAGTTGAGAATCAGTGGTAACATTTACAAATTTGCTCTTCAGAATCTTTCCATTCAAACTAGGGGTGTAAATAATAAAAGTTTTGTATCGATGCATCGATCCAACAGCCGACGATCCGATGCATCGACACGTCCGCAAGAGAATCGATTCATGTTTTTTTTTTTTCCTCCGGTCTATTTTTATCCATTTGCTCCTGGGCGTAATTCTCCTCCCGTGCTGCGGTGGCGCTAAACCTATTTTGCCCTCCTACCTCGCTTCCTGGTTATACTCTTACAGCAGTGTGTTGCAGTGAGCTTGACGCAGACATTTCTGATTTATGCTCAATATTGAAGCGTGGTCTGTGCTACACGCTGTGGGTCTAGATACGGCCGAGGCGGCGAGGAAGTGGGGGCGAATTTAGTCCGACGACGGAGGGACATGAGGGCCAAAAAGAGCGGAGATCCAGGTGGAAAAAGGGTCCCAGCGTTCTCGTGCACCTCGCTCTTCTAGGGGGTCAAACTTCACGAGTTGTTTTCCGCAATTTCGGTCATAAAAACAAAACAAGCCGGCCTCCTGTCTGCGGTCAGCTAAAATTTAGGAGAGGAGCAGCGCAGCGTCTTTGGAGGGGGCGGGACGTCTGGAGCCGAGGTATTGCATTGCACTGATTTTCTGCAGTATTTTTTGATGCAACTTTTCTTCTTCTGTTATTTGCTGTTGATTTATTTCAAACTTGAAACTTTGTTTAGCTTGTAAGGTGTAAAAAAATAAAAAAAATAAAAAATTAATGGATTAATCGAATTGAATCGTGGTGTATTCTTGAGTATCGAAAATAATCGAATCGTTGGGTCAGGAAATCAATACTGAATCGAATCGCCACGATAAAACATGAGGTTTTAAAATAGAAACTATTTCAGTATCTAGATGTGCAAAAACATAACCTCCAAAAATGGATCTGCTGCTGCAGCAAAAGGCATTTCTAGAAAAATAGATTAATGAGGCAGAACACAAATTTTTCACTCCACTCTATTATTATTATCACTACTTTGTGTTGAGAAGGAGCTCCAACATATGATCCCCAAAAAGCTGATTTAAAATGTGGAAATGTTCTAGAAGGTATCATGATGTCTTCAGCCTTACCTGCGTATTCAGGGTAGCAGATGGTAAGAGGGCTCTTCTTGATCTTCTCCTCAAACAGGTCCTTTTTGTTGAGGAACAGGATGATGGACGTGTCTGTGAACCACTTGTTGTTGCAGATGCTGTCAAACAGCTTCATGCTCTCATGCATTCGGTTCTAAAAGCCAAACACAGGAAGGAAGCCATTAGCTCGGCGATCCATAAACGCAGAGATCCTGATATGATCCATCTCCGTTTCTCCATCTATCACCATTTCTGTTTGCAAAGGAAAACCAAAGCAACCACTGACCATCTCCTCATCCTCGGCCAGCACCAGGTCGTAATCGCTCAGCGCCACGCAGAAGATGATGGCCGTCACGCCCTCAAAGCAGTGGATCCACTTCTTCCTCTCGGATCGCTGACCGCCGACGTCGAACATTCTGATGGGCAGACAGCAGCGTTAGCACAGTTCTCATCCTGAAATAATCACATCTGGAAACTCTTTCTGCTTAAATAAATTCACACTCAGACGTTAATGAAACGACTTAAGAAGTTAGAATAAAGAAAGGCAAATATCCCGTCTTTTACTGGTTACCGATTGCTCCGTATCTAGGCGCTAACACACAATGCTAACAGTTTGGTTTTCTTTATTACTTGTGAAAAACTAAGGAGTAAAATATTCAGCGTCAGAAAATATTTTAAAAGGAAACCGTTTTAAGCTGCAGCTTAAACAGTAAACAAATTTAACAGATTATGGGAGATCTGGATATGCTAACTACTAACATAAGGTATCGATCACAGCTTAGAAAGCATTTGTTTAAAAATATCAGTTAACCCTGCATTTACTGCACATGAACATTTGATCAAATGTGCTAATAAATTAGCAATCTGACATGTTATAGTATACCCCCAAAAGGTAAGCAGGATATAAAGCTTTTATAAGTCATTTATTTAGGCTAAATCTTGCAGAACAAAAACCCAAACATGGAGTGATATGGTCCATATTTAGTTTATTGGGGTAAACTAATAAAAGTGATCTTTAATTAGTCCTGTTCCCGTAAAAATGAGTAAATATTAGCAATGATACAGAGAGAGATTGGTTCAAATGTTTGTCTGTAAAGACGATAAAACTCCTCAAGTAAATCAAGAGTTTGCATCTTTAAATGCAAATCAAACAGTAACGAACCCGGCAGTTGCTGGAACATTTACTAAATGCTAAAAGTCTTGATCGTCAAAAACAACACATGGTTTTATGCAAGTGGATAAAACAACTAAATAAGCCTAAACTGCAAAGATTAAAAAAGATCCTTTAATCTTATCTGAGAATCTAACGTGTTTACAGCCTTACTGTTGGATTCATTCTGCACTCAGCAGCATTTAGCAATTTTGTTCTTTTCTATTAAACCTTAAAGTTCTGTTTTTAAACAGCCTCATAGTGAATTTATTAGAGAATACTTGCAACACTGCAACTAATGATTCTTTTGCAAATCGATTAATCCATCGATAATTTTTTTATAGAAGTATCAATAAAAAATCGGATAGCAAAAGGTCTCTTAACCCTCTAATGCCAAATGTATCATATTTGATACATACGGTTTCTGAAATGTTTTGCATCTGACACCTTTTGCATAATTTAATGGTAAAAACTTTGCTCAAAATCCTATTGTACACAATAAGATATACCTGATAACAGCCAGTAGAAGACTACACAAAAAATAATCTTGACTTATCGCATAGTAAAAAATTATTAATATAAAAAATGTATTTCTGTTTTTTCTTTTTACATATTTTGTTAAAAGGCCAAATTAGGACTTGAAACCCAAAAAAAAAAGTGATTTTCTGTTTTGTTTTATTCTTGAATCGGGCTTTAAAGGGTTAAAGACGACTTTTAATGAAATTAAATCAGGCGAAACTAAAACTTTTCCAGTTAAGGAGTTCTGGATAGAGAATATTGACATAAATAGTTCTTTTTATCTGAAATGCAAAATGATTTTACAATCTTGGTATAATTCCTGCTCTAAGTGGGTCGCTCTGTCAGATAAAGGCATGTTTTAGAGTCTCTACACTCCAGTTAATGATTAATAGATTAATAAATCAGTTGACGACTATTTCAATAATCCATTAGTCACGATTCATCTGTTTAATTGTTTAAGCCCAAGATCACACATTAGCTCAGACTTGAAATCTGCATTTCTGAGGACAATTTTCAGCAGTTTTAAATTTTTTTTGTTTTGCTAAAATGATCAGACTGTCTTCATTATTTGCCTGGCATTTTTTTTTTTATATATATATCAAGTCTATTGTCTAACAAGTCGATCATGACTCCTGGTAGCTGAGGTCCAATTTTACATATAATAAAATGTGAGGAGTCAGTAAAAGCCGCCCAGTGTCTGAAAACTCTGCATAAATGACGTTTTTACAGCTGTGAGCTTTTTATTGTTGTGGGTTCAGTGGAATTTCTGCTGTAACAGCACTGATGCTGAAATCGCCAACAACCTCCGCTAACGTGACATCACCACAGCACTGCTGCTGCCCCCCCCGCTTCCTGTCTGTGTCGCTAACAAAGAGCCCCGACTGAGTCACGGCTGAAGTGCGCAACACCCTCAGACTGTGTCACAAACTTACAGCTGTGAGCGTTAGCAGGGAGTTTCTATGGGAGGGGATGAGTCAGTGACAGAAAGAAAAATAAATAAAAAGAAGCTCATTGAGTTGCTGCGTTGCTGAGAGGTTCTCACTTGAAGTGGAGATCTTTAAAGGTGAAGTGCGTCTCTACGATGCCCGTGGTTTTGACTCGGGTCCTCAGCACATCCTGCTGGGTCGGGATGTAAGTGGACTGGGATATCCTGTCCAAATCGTTCAAGTAGCTGAAAGAGGGACACAAGGAAAAAGAATGTAAACAAACCGAAAAAGAGGAGTGGGAAAGGAAGTGTTTCTGTTCCTGCACCATCTGTGAACCATCTCCCAACACATACAATCACATTTTTAGGTTAATGTAGAAAAAAAAAACATGATTTCAGCCCAACTCTAAGTTTAAACAACACTCCAACAGGACCTGAGGTTAAATCTAATCTCTACTCTTTTGAGTTTGGGAGGTAGTGGCGGGGGGGGTCATTCCCAGTGGGTGCGCTCCAGCCCCCGCCCCAATAAAGGACAATGTGCAGCTCTGCTGGAAACTCCCAAAGTGTGAGGCCGGTAATGGAGCGACCATCTGTCTGGGGATCCTGCAGAACCCAGGACCTGCAGCTCAGCGGCGGCTGCTGCTCTCAGACAGCGGGAGGCTCAATGGAGGTAATTAAATCCAAAAGTCACATATTGCATAAGAAGTGTTGAAACACATAAAACACATCACTACAACGGGTGAAAATAGCTACTGTGACAAGAAACCACAGGCCACAGTTCCTCACAAGACGACCAACTGATCACTTTTCGCTGTCGACTTGTGAGGAAAACCTCCTTCCCCGTCACTGGAAGATCCTTTGGTAAATTTTCCAATCAGGATCGAGCATCAATCTTCATGACCGGCCCCTGATCCATAGACCCTAAGAGGATGAGCCTCACTGGAAGTCACGTATTTTGATGTTATCCAATCAGAACTCTACTGCTCAAACCACAACAGGGATTTCTTTAGGGCTTTAACTAACAATCATTTTACAAATAAATTAATCTGTTGATTTTTTTCAATTACTTTTTTCAATTACTTAATAATCGGATCGGATTGGATGTTTTACAGTCTCTGTGCTTAAGTAAATGATTAAATGATTGCTAAATTAGTTGACAATTATATCAAAAATCGATTAATCTGATTAGTTTTAGCCCTGGACTCCTAGATGCCAGGGCTCGATGTTAACCATCGCCCGAGGCAAGCAGTTTTTATTGTCGGGAGAGTACAAATTTCTTTGCATTTGCAAATTGCAAGTGCAATGATCGCAAAATTTTTTTTTTATTTATCACTCAAAATTACTTTAAAATCACAGACATTTGATGAAAACGACCCAGAAGCGTTGCCGGCAACATTTTTGTTGTTTTGTACACATTGTCGCGTTAATTGGAAAATCCGCGTGATTTAAAAAAGCTGCGTGATTTTCCGCCAGATGGCGGAAATTTTGTCCGGGAATTGGGGTGAATCAGAAATTTTTTTCACTCCACCCATTTCACCCGCCACCCAGATAACCCTAGATTAAAAATGATCGGTCAGGGATTAGGAAAATCGGCATAATTGTATGCCATGCGCACAGTGTAAATATGGCTATCATATGGCAGTCTTCTGTACAGTGATGCAGGTCATACATTAAAAAATGTTCATTACATTTTTCCTCTTAGACATTGGAGAGGTGCATGTAAATGTTATAGAGCTAAACATGTTAATTTGGTGACCTGTTATATTATTATTGTCTTGTTGCTGCATTTATTTTGTCAGGGAAAACTAATCCCGAGTCAATTAAAAGTCAGGGAATTCTGAAATGATGTCAGACTGTGGAAACCCTGAATAAAATAACTATGTATGATGATTCTCTAGAAAAGTCACATTATATTAATAGTATTATCTTGTATAAACATACCGTGACTATAAAATAAAAGTTATTCATTTGTGACATTGACTTCTGTCTTGTGATTTATCTTAAGTTTTTAACCTGTCACGTTTTTCTTTAGATTTTTAACATTACAATTTATATTTTTCCAAGCACACAACAGTTTAAAGCAAAGTTTAGTTTGAAAAGAATGTGCAGGAAGGATTGAAAAGCATGTTAACACGGTAATGTAGGCTTGAGTTCATTATCTGACGCATGCATATACACACCAGGAACCTGGAAACTTAAAAAATACTGAATTACAAAAAACATTTAGAAAACAAACATGTTTCATTGATATATATACAAAAATGAATATTAGGAACTATATTTATCAAATATTATACTGGGCAAGTAAAAACTGTTTCTGGGCAAATGAAATGTGAAAGTAAAAATCCTTAACGTCAACCCCTGGATGCTGATGACAGCGTCCAGCTGCTCCAGAGGGGATTACGCGTCAGAGAGCGGAATAAACAGCTGATTAATGAACAACATACTCATGAAATCAGCCGAATTTAAGCGCTTATTTAAAGACTACATTTATGAAGTTTGACAATGCATATTTTGTCAATAATTTTATGAAATCTAAAGCGGAGGTTTAGCCTCCCTTGTACTGAATGAGAAGTAGCCATTGCTGCAGCCTCCCTCAGGGTCCAAAGCACAAAGCTGCTAAAGCGGATGGTTGAAGTCGGGTTACACTAGGGATGGGAATCGAAAACCGATTCCTGTTAAGAACCGGTTCCGTATTTTCCGATTCCATGGCATCGTTTGGCAGCTCGCTGAATGATTCTTTTTTCGATTCCCGCAGCACCAGAGGCTAGAGCGCCGGCTCTGGGGAGCACGACTTACGTCACGTTTTCTACGTAAGTTACGCAAGTTGGAAGAACTATTCGAGGAGGAAGACAACGTGCTGCGGTCACTTTGTGAATCAAAGCCCCGTCTTTCCTTAGCCCAGAGGGTAGATCAGGAAATCCAGCTCTGTAAAAGCTTGCCCTCCATCCCCTGCAGGGATAGCGCCACACTGTGGTGGTGGAACAAGCAAGATACGCTGCCCTTGCTATCTGGACTGGCTGAAAACGACCTCTATGTGCAGGCTTCCTCCACGGCTGGAGACACCTTAAGCCCTGAAAGATCCCGTATCCTTCCAGAAAAAGCAGATATGCTCATCTTTCTGCAAAAGAACTGTTAATTTTCCCTACTACTGTTTTATAATTTGTATTTTTTGTTATTTAAAATAGGTTATTATCCCATCATTTGTTATTAGACATTGTTGGTTATTAAGTTTGTTCTTGTATTCATTTTTCATTTAAACACAGATGTTACTCCATTTTCACATTTCCTGTGGACATCTTGATCTTGTTGAATTTGTAAGATTGTGCAATAGTTAAGTAAACAAAGTTGATTCTGATAATCAAACTGTTTGTTCTCCTTTTCCCCCCAAATTGGAATCGATAAAGAATCGAATCGTTTCATAGAATCGAAAAGGGAATCGGAATCGTGAAAATCTTTTCAATTCCCAACCCTAGGTTACACCGCGCTGATAAACATCGAAACCAGACCTAATGTTTAAGGCTTGTTTTTACGTTTTGGTCACCTTCCACATATAGACTCACATATACTTCATTTGGGATTTTAACCGATAGAAGTGGAAGGATAACAAATGGCTTTTAGTTTTTAGAAACTTGGCCCGGGCAATATGGACTAAAAATAAAATCACAGATTCTTTTATTTTTAATTCCCCCCTACTCATTACAGCGGTTAAACTTTAACCAATATAAACATGTTATACATCCTTTGAAAGCCTTCGATTCTCCACTATTCAACCACCAACTTCATTATATGGACACCGTGAGCACCAAAGCACAATTAATTAAGATATAGCAGAAAGTTAAATTAGAATTCTTTTAAATAAAAGCTTTGACTTCTTGCCTTTGAAGCGTTCCTGAGGCCGAATTATAAATCCAGTCTTAGATTATTTATATTCCATTAGTCCGTGAGGGTCCACAGATAAACAGTAATCCAGCTTATTCGTCATAAAAATATTCCATGATGAGAAAAACACCAGCTTTGGTGGAGCAGTGGTTAGCGTGCACGACCCATGTATCTCGACGCCTACTGTTCATAAAAAACGAGCAACTAGTGCCGTAAAAACTCAAAGAAAATCGCCACAGAAAGCAATTTTTTTTTAACCAACAGAGAAGTTTCATCCTTACAGTAAATGCTTACCGTAGCTTCCACAAACATCTCCAGATGATATGTGATATTTCTGTTTTCCTCACCAGCCAAGCCTTCTAGCTGAGGTTTGATGTTTTGTTTCAGGGGTTGTGAAAGTGGAGAACATTGATATTCATCCTACTTTAATCTGATACGTCCAAATACTGTCCAGTTTATCCAATTACCTTCTTGATGACACAAGAGAAGGTTTCAACCTACATGTAAAACATTGTGTATCAGCTCCTCCTTCCACTGTCAAGCATGATGGTGGCAGCATCATGATTTGGTTTTAGTATTAATAAACAGGAATCTGCTCATGGTTGATGAGCTAAACGCCTGGAAGTAAACCTCTTGGTTCATCTTCTCACAGGATAACAAACATTAATATAGACCCAGAGCTACAGTAGCAGTCATTCAAAAATGGCCTCCCAGTCAAACACCTTAATGTCCACAAATCATGACAGAAAGAATATTTTGGTACAAAGATCGATGTTTAAAAAGGAATTGTAGGAGACCAGTCAATAAAAACCAATTTTTTTAATAGCTACTACTCTACTGTATAGGAGTCCCTGCTTTGATACAGAGAGCAACATGCTAATTTATACCTGCAACAATGTTTGAAATCAGCCCTTTCTTTCAGTTTCAGGACTGAATGAGTCGAGCTGCTGTAGTAAATAAGAAATAAACGCGTAAATCTTTTGTCTTCCAACATTAATGTAAATAGGAACCAGAGGTCCCAATGATCTAGCAGTGACCTGCAACAGAACAGCTTCTGTTTGCCCTGCAGCATCAAAACAAAGCTGTTCTTCTAAAACATATAAAAGCTGTTTTGTTATGATATTTATTCTACAATCACAGGCTTTTGTACAATATTATAATTTAAGGCTTCAAATTCAGAGGGAAAAAAAAATAGGTCAGCAGTTTAGCTACAGAGAGAATTACTGTGTTTTTTTTAAAAGCATGTGGCAAATGTTGCTGCATTGAAGTGTAAGGTCAAAGATTAAACAGCATTTCAAAGCTCCGCTCTTTTAGCTCGACAGAGAAGGGCAAATATTGACAGAGTAAAAGTCCAGACAGATGCTGCAGCTCTGCTGCCTGAGCGTCACCTGAAGCTTTGCTTCGTGTTTGCTAGGTTGCTGCAGCACCTTTCTGTTTGTTTGCACTGAAAAGGCAGCAATTTCACATAAACTGTGTGGATCACTGCGTTCTGGCTGCGAGTGACTAACGGATCTGCTCAGCCCGCTAATTATGGAGTCGCTTGTTTTGTGTGGCAGCGTGTGACTCACTATGCCGCCGAGTCGTTGAGCTGATACTCGCGCGAGCGGCTGAAGCACGCCTGAACCCCTCGATCCACCCAGAGCCGCTTGATGACCCCGGCCAGCTCCGCCGTCATGAAGCCTTCTTCTGCCGAGCCGGCAAGAACAAACAGCTGCCGCGCGTCGTCCTGAGAAGAGGGGACACAATTTTCCACCATCATTAAAAAGCAGTCAAGGAATAAAGAAAAATGACTTTAAACTCTAGAGCATTCCTCAACTTCTCTTTAAAGACACAATTAAAATCAGTAAACATAAAGTTATCTAACGGGAAACTCGCTCCAATCACTCACGGCTCTTGCTGCTTCTCCAAAGTCGATCTTCAGGCGTCCCATGGCTCTGATGATGGCGATGATGGACTGGATCGTGTTGCTGTAGACCACAGCCTTGTACTGCTTACACTCCTCTTCTGAGTAGCCCGCCTCATGGATAATTCTGCAAAAGTGGGAAAAAGGAAGATAATTTCCTTTAAAACTGACCTGAAAAAAAATTCATATTTATTAATTTCCAAGAGTTTTGTTTTACGCTCTCATCGTAAAACCCCTTAAATATTTGTTGCTTTATTTCAGGCTGCTAGAATTATTATGTTTAGGGAGTTTTTTGTTCATAGATTCACTCATTTCCATCTGATCAAGAGAAAAAGCTTTCAAAGAAAACTACCGTAATTTTCGGGCTATTAGCCGCACCTGAATATAAGCCGCAGAAGCTAAATTGCATAATTGTACATATACAAGCTGCACCGGACTATAATCCGCAGGTTTTTTATGTTTAATGTTCGTCTTTCTCCCTGTCGTTCTGTCTTATACCACTCGCGGTAGAAGTCTGCTTCCGGAGGACCTCCGCATTCCTGCGCGCGCGGTTACCGTACTTGTGTGTTGAAGCAAATGTGACGTCAACATGGTGGATGGTAAAATCCATAGATTTAGGTATTATCCATAGATAAGCCGCATTGTTATATAAGCTGCAAGGTCGAAAAATGGGGAAAAAAGTTGCGGCTTATAGTCCGAAAATTTAGGTATATGAGCTCATAACCTTGAAGGTCCTGATATTTTGTATAATAGTTAAATTCTCCTCTAAGACAGACCGTTATTTTTAACATTAGCAGCGAGTTATTGGAAGTTATATTTTAACTTTCCCCCTGTCTTCTTAGCGTAGAAGACAAGCTGGATGGATGAATGGAAAAATATAGATGAACACATAGAAACAGAAAGATTGACAAATGTTTTGATATATAGAAAAAGAGATGGATAGATAATCCAACCTCCATTGTTTTGGCCATTTGTCTCCACAACTCAAAAGCTAACTGTAAATAAATGACTAACCCAAAACCACAGATCTAAGTCTTTACAACCCAGAACAAGTGGACTCTCTGCTCCCTGATCCGTGTTTCGTTCTCAATGAAAAAGGACCTCCTGTGAAAACCGCAGACAGAATGAGTCTCAAGCTGGCAGGCCAGCAGCAAAATGCTATCTCCACCTGTTTGTTCACATAGTTTTTTTTAATAGAAACCATCTAGCGTTGCCGTATGCGTCTCCTTCAGCTCGCTGCTTTGGAAGATAAGAGAAAAGCTTTCCATAAAAAGTGCCTTTGACTCATTTTAGTAGCTGCCAATGACATTTTAAAGACAGCTGTTTTGTTTAATATGGCAAAAAATTAAAGAGAAGAGAAATACTGAATCTAACTAAAACAGTATAAGAAAACAAAATGAAACTCACTTCATCTGCTTGACGATTGTGCTTTTCCCCGATTCCCCGGCACCTAAAAAAACAAAACAAGAGAAAGAACGTTTATTAGAAGGTCTGTATAAAAGCTGTTGGATAGTTTTTTTTAAAGTTCAGGTCCAGGCGGTTGCAGCTTGTTTACACAGCTCCACTCTAAAAGGATCACTCCATGGGTGTTTTTTTTTTTTTTTTTTGCCATCAAGCTCGCTCTTGTTTCATGTTGCTGGAACTTTAACTGTACACGCCAACTCAGTGCGTGGTAGGAATTTTATCAGCAAAGACGCGTCATGCTGTCTGGAAATGAAAGCTCTTGGTTAACAACGAAGGGTAAAATAGATTGTTATTGACGTGTCAGAAAAATATAAAGAAAACACGCCGTCGCTTGAGGGGCGGAGAGGCCTTGTGTGCTTGTCGACTAATCTGACCGACCGCAGTTAAGTTGACTGATGAGCAGCTGAGGAGGCCTTGCAGATCACTCACAGTGTCATGGCAACTGCTTTGGCTGCTTTCAGGATGGCTTTAGGGTAAAGCCAGAGCCACCCAGGGAGTGGGAGTGGATATGCCCCCATGCTAACGGCTTTACCATCAACTACAGTAGTCCTACTCAGCTTTACAGATTACACCAGAGGAGCCTCATTTTTCTCTAACGATGCAGGGAAAATTCCTCAAACTGTTTTCAGAGTGGATCCAGTCTGAGGAAAACCCCCACAGCTTCCATTTACTCTAGAAGCGGTCGTATGGGGAAGTGGAGTCCTACTGTGACTTTTCTGTCACCTGCTGATTCAGTCACAGGCAGAACTTCTGACGCCTTGCATCATATCGATGCTCTTCTACTTCCACTTATTCGGTAGGTGTAAAATAAAAGCGAGGCATAATGCCCTTTAAATGGTTTCGGTTAAACGGGAAACGGCTTCATGACGGCTGCACACAGGAAACTACAGAAATAAAGAGTCTTGCAAAATATTTATGCCTCTAAAAGGAGTCGTCATCCGGTAATTTGATGTTTTGCCCTTTAATTGTGCGTTGGTGTTAAAATTTGCTGGTATGAGTTTGAATGGTTTGTTTCTTTAAGGGCTCCAAGAAGCTAACAAGAACACGCTGTTTACAAAGTGCCATTTTGGCTCCAGGTATTTATGCTATCAGGGGAAGGATGCTAACATTAACAGCATTACTATTCCATTAAAAGGGGTAATCCTACCAATCCGGGAGTTTGTAAGTGTTGCAGTTTAACATTTGACCTATTTTGTAAGAAACCAAGAAAAGATTGTGATGGAAACATGGCAAACGTCGCTAACGCAAGATCTAGGGTTGAAACAATTAAATGTGATTAATTGATTATTGAAATAATCGTCAACTAACTTAGTAATCGATTAATCATTAACTGGATTATAGCGATTATAAAACATGCCTTTAGCTGACAGAGTGACCCGCTTAGAGCAAGAATTATACCAAAAGTGTAAAATATATATAAATATTTTGCATTTAAGATTATAGGAAACTCCTCAAGTGGAAAATTTTTAGCTTCACCTGGTTTATTTTGATAAAAATTCTTATTTAAGGGAACCTTAGGCTATCCGATTATATTCATATAATCTAAAAAAAAATATATATATATCAATGGAGGAATCCAATTGTAAAATAATGGTTAGTTGCAGCCCTAACCAGATCCACTTTGTGAGAAAAAAGAAGCAGAATGAAATAAGGTGAATAAACTTTGTTTTTCCTCACCAAAAAATTACTAACAAATCTAAAAAAACAAAACAAAAAGCCCTTCGGTAGCACCTAAAGGGGTCTAGACTGATCAAATTCTGTTCTAGCCAACATGATGCTGCTAACGCCACCTTAGTCTGTTAGGATGGTATGTTCAGGGTGCCGTTTTCACTTCCACCTCACAAAATCATTCCTCCACCTATTGCTTTCCTATCCCAAATTGATTTGTGATAAAGATAAATCACCAACACACACAAATCATCTTAATTCTCATACATCAGAGCATTGCTGTGGTAGCGGAGGTGCGACGCCGCCGCGGTACCAGCTAACCCGTCCTCTCAGGCCAAACGCATTGCTGTGAACAGTAGCAGCAGCAGCAACAGTTGACTGGTTAGCTGGCACATGTCACCGCCTGCCTGGGAGCCACTCTCGACGCCAGAGACACTTTGCATACCGCAACAGCCCCTCTGTGTGCGTGCAGGATTAAAATCAACATCAAAGAGGATGGGAAGTCACGCTGCAGTTTTAAACCTCTTCATAAAGCATCTTAAAGCCAACTGCAACCGATTCCACCACCCCTGCTTTAATGGAGTACATCCCTGTAAATCATAAAGAAACTGCTGACACATGTTGAACGAGCCCAGCTCTCCAAACTCAACTATTCTTCCATCAACGACTCTTGGCAGAGACAAACATTACAAAGTAAGACGCATGCCTGTCGTCTCTCAGCTGTTCCACAGTTAAATAGGGACTAATCCCATCTGATTTGCATCCAAGTCAGTTTGCATTATCATACTAACAGAGATGTAAACCATGTTCTGATGATCTCATCTCCAAAAGCCACTGATGGCACCGAAAGGGTGTGAACTTCTCTGTAACCAGGACAGTTTTTTCCCCCCACCTTTCAAGGCTTAAGGCTTCCAGGCCTGACCTATCGCTCCTGGCGTAGTCATGTTACAGAGCCGCAGCTTTGATACACCCACCTAAAGGCTGCTGCCGAACCACAACCTCTGGAGCAGCTGCTTTCTGTTTCTGGCGGTCGAGGTTATTTTAGAGACGAACTTCCAAACCCCTTTCAGGGGGAGGGAGGCGCTTGTTTCAGAGAGAAACAGAGCCGTTTCTGTGCAGCCCACCGCAAACGCATTTCATCGTTTTTTTTTTTGGAACTCCCCTGAGCAAAGCAGGGAGAGGAGGGGATTTAACCACAAAAATGCTCTAAAAAACAAAAGCACACTTGGAGAAATGTTAACGAGTGAACATTCTCCTTTTTTTCGTAGCATCAAGATAAATTTGCACTTATGAAGGCTAAGCTGCCTCCACTCCACTGCTGTTTTCAGACAACCCAAGGACTCAGGGAGGGTCTCTAGAGTTTGGCACAATGTGCTCGACACATTAGTGATGCCACATTAGCAGCATGGCACTCCAGCGCCATTGACCTCCTCCCCCTGCTTAGATTTCCACTCTTTCGCAGCGTCACGCGTCTCTTTTCCTCTTTTTACATTCTTTCAGTCCCCTAAAGTTATTTTTTTCTATCTGACTGATTGTTCCTCTTGCGCTCTATCCGATTCCTCTTTTTTTTGTTGCCTACATCTCCCTCTGGACGGATTAAGCATGAGTCACTCCTGAAGGTTTCCAGAAGCTGGCGAGTGGTGCTTCCCGACGGGGACAAATGACCACAGTTAATCACAGACTGGGAGCTGCCAAAAGATTAAAGAAAAGACAGCTGCAAGACCAACCCAGCAGAAACAAAGTTGTTGGTAATGACAACTCCTCTGGTTGAATACATTTCTACATTTTTAAGGGAGAACAATGGAAAAGAGTAAAGCCAGGGTTTATTAATACACTCTACCCACAGTTGCATAACAGTTATAGAAAGAGTAATTAGGCTGAGGAGATTTTAATCTATTTTAGCGTGTAGATATTAATAGCAGGATAATTGGGTCCTGGAGAGGATGGGAACACAGTGAGAACAAAAAGAGGATGAGAAGTCAAAACGTTCGGTTTTTAGAAATACACACAGGTAAAAATTCAAACATTTGGTCTTTCCGTTAGATTTTTAAATAGAAATTTTACTTTTAATGCTGCAGGATCAGAACCAAAACACATGCTGACCGAATATAGAAGGTAAATTTATTCACTTAACAGTTAGGCAAAATTACTACAAATGTCTTCATCAGAGAAACAACCAAATGATGAAGCTGAATCTCATTGGTCGTGGTGTTAAAGCTGCTGGAAAAAACGACCAAAGCTTCTCAGCATGAGAAGAGGGATGGACGGAAAGTTAAACAGCTGTTTTTATGGAAATCAGGAAAAAAAGGGAAGTTTTCATGACAGGCTTGTTTTTGATGAGAGCACCAGTTAAAGGTCTCTCCCCAGTAATGGAAGCTTCCGCTTTTTTCCTGAACTTTACCTTTTCTGTTTTTTTCTCATGATCATTTAAAGGAATAGTACACCCAAAACATGATTAGCCTTCATTTTCTACTCACCCCCCATGCTGAACAACACTCTGGAGTACTTTTTTGATATCTCAAATGCATCTGGAGATCTGGGAGGCTTCTTGCTGTCTGCTGACATTCAAATAATGGAGGTCTACTGTGCCCGAGACAGAAAGGTCCATAAAAGTCCACAAAAAACGTGTCAATATTCCTCCATACTGCTCGTCCAATGTATTCCAAGTGTCCTGAGTGGGTAGCATCCAGAATTTACTCGAAACGAAGTCATTTAGAATGTTTTTAGAGCATAAACAGTAGTGTATAGTAGGGTTGTCAAAAGTATCGAAACTCAAAAAAGTATCGATACTGAAATGTTGTATCCGGATACAATACTCGTTTTTAAAAGTATCGATACAGCGCCGTCACCAGTGGCACCTAAGCAGTCATTCATCTAAAGTGCAGAATAGAGGACAATGCACTTTCTGAACACCGTGTGATTGAATAATTCTGTGCACTTTTCAGTTTCAGACTTTTTTTTGTAAGAGGTGCAGCTGCTGAGAATTATTTTTGTTTTTTAACTGGTTTGACTATTGTCATTGTTATGTGTGCAAAGCATAGCCAAGGAAGGAACACTTAACTTTAATTTTATAAGTTTTTTATCAAGCTTGCTTAATATTATGCACAGCATACAACCTTTATTGTGTTTATTTATTGTATTTTATTTATTAATGAAAATATTTCTGCAGACTTTTGGAGTTTTTGTTTTTATCCTTGTGGTATCGAAAATGGTATCATGTATCGAATATTTTCCTTAGTATCGGTATCGAGTTGAAAAGTTTAGTATCGTGACAACCCTAGTGTATAGGATTTCCTGAAAGCGCGCACATGCGCGATCACGACGCTACAGAAGCCGGCAGACCAAACCAGATGAAAGTGCGCATTCACCGTCTGCTCTGCCAATAATGCAAGCGTAGAAGAAGAAATGTGCTATTTACCTGTGCAAAGAAAGAAACAACGAAAGAAAAATGTCTGAGGACTTCAGTGTTGAGGAAGAGCATGAGTTCTTTGCCGAGCTGAATGCGCTGGTTTGGTCTGCCGGTTTCCGTAGCGTCGTGATCGCGCATGTGCGCGCTTTCAGGAAATCCTATGCACTACTGTTTATGCTCTAAAAACATTCTAAATGACTTTGTTTTGAGTAAATTCTGGATGCTACCCACTCAGGACACTTGGAATACATTGGACGAGCAGTATGGAGGAATATTGACACGTTTTTTGTGGACTTTTATGGACCTTTCTGCCTCGGGCGCCATAGACCTCCATTATTTGAATGTCAGCAGACAGCAAGAAGCCTCCCAGATCTCCAGATGCATTTGAGATATCAAAAAAGTACTCCAGAGTGTTGTTCAGCATGGGGGTGAGTAGAAAATGAAGGCTAATCATGTTTTGGGTGTACTATTCCTTTAAAAATATTCAAATAAACACACAAAAATCCACTTACTATTTGACTTTCAGAAATTCTGGTGTTTCAGCAGAACATTACATGCTTTTGGAAGGCATTTAAAATTATGTATTTATAGAACAAAAAGCGAACTAAAAGGTACAAAGGTTATTTAGAGTTGAACTTGATGCTTTATAAGAAAACTTAAAACCCAAAAACTTTGTCCACACATGCCAATTAAAAATTATTCATGCTTACTTTGATTTCTTTCTAATATCAGATATATTCATACAATTTTAACCTGTCTTTTCCAGGCAGGTGTAGCTTAATGCTGAAGGGTTTGGAGGCGCTTAGCTTGCGTTAGCTTCTCTCCCTGTATCTGATGTGACTCAGCAAGTGGTCAACATTGTGGTCGATTTTTTGCTGACAAAACTTGCTCTCTAGGTTCATAAAATAAAAATGCTCACTAAATTTTGCACTACAGTAGTAGCCATTCCAAGTTTCCTCACTTTCCTTAAAGGGCCCTTGGCTGGTCCCCTTCAATTCATTTGTAAACAACAATATTTGCACTAAAATATTCTTTGTCATGATTTGTGGACTTTAGGATGTAAAGATAATTGTATCTACTGGTCAGACCCTGTAATTCAGTAAAAGGGTGGAGACTAAAAATATATGCAAGAGCGGGTCACTCCAATGGCTGGAAGTTGGAGGGGATTTCGCTGGGAGTTGGAGGGAATCCTACGGAAGAGGATTAGGGCCACTGAAAAAAAAAAGTTAACAGATTTTTTTATTTTATTTCAGTATAGTATGGGACAAAAGTCAGAAGTCTGAGAAAAAAGTCAGAATTCTGACTTTTTCCCCCATACTAATTTATATAAATAATAATAATCTTTTTTTCACTGGCCCTAATCCTCTTCTGTAGAATCCTGCTAGCGTTTGACTGAGAAGAATTATTTTTTATATCTGCTACTGTGTGTTTATTTTTTTTAAACATTACAGAGCAGATTTGGAAGTGGACAGAATACCTCACAGACTTCCACCTCGTTATATATACTGTCATATTTCACCAGCGTTAACCAACCCCAAAGCAGATAATGGGTACCCTATAAACCTAAAAGGGACATTTATGACATTTTGGGTAACTTTTTATTCATGTAAATAACATGAACCAGTGCTTAGTTGTTTTTTTTATCTCTTATTTTTAATTTTTTCTTGCACCTTAATACCATTTATCTTGATATACTGTATATACCTGGATATACTGTATATATATTGCTTATTCTTAATGCACCTTTTTCCTCCCTGTTTGCACCTTCTGTAACTTCTATGCCAATATGTGACGAGTAAATTTCTCCGCTGTGAGATCAATAAAGCTCATCTAATCTAATCTAATATAAAATAGTTCCCCAACACTAAACGGAAGAAGAAATGATGGTAAAAACAAATGGAGGTACATAACAGCAGTCAGAGCGCTGCTGTCAGTATCAGCACATGTACTAAAGATGGAATAATGTGCACTTAATCCTACCAGGCAGACTTATTTACAGCTTGGTTTGAATAAGTTGAAAAGACGCAAAAAAAGTATTAATATAGGCTGAAGAAACTGTGATGGAGCTGGTGGCATTAGAGTTTAGTTTTACTGTTCATCATATTCTGATTCAAAACTGGCAGTTTGCCTGCAGAATCAGAGCCGGAGTTAAAAAGAAAAATGTGTAAATACAAATAAATAATTGCCCTTTAAAAGTGATGATTGTTTTAATGAGCAGAGATGATATATTGGCTATTTTTTATTGACCCTAAACACATTTCTTCCTCCTGCTGCTTCAGATAGAAACATTAATAATCTGACTGTCCTGTTGAGTGGAAACAGATCTTTAATATTTCCGTAAGCCTTAAATTCCCACAGTTATGAAGTCGTACAGGCAGCTGGGAAACTTTAGGTTACAGATTCACTGAGTGTATTCTGAGTCTGAGATGATCAGTTTGGACACAAAAATAATAAAGATTCTCATTTTTATCTTAACCTTACAGAATCAGTTAATTTACCACAAACCCTGGTTAAAAAATGTTATCTTAAGGTTTTTAAGAAAAAGCAATAAACCATAAAACCGCTCAACAGCGTCAGGATTAGATGTTCTCTTTGAAACTTAGACCACTGTTAGACAAATGGGTGTCACAGCAGTTCCACTTTATTTCCATGTGCAACGTTTTTTTTTGTGTGTGCCTCCTTTCAGCCATTCCACTCATTTGCAGTCGATCCACGAGCTTTTGTTGACCTTTTTATCTGTGTCGACAGGATGTGCTTGGAGTAAAACACGCCTGAGCTGCTTGCGAAGCAGGAACCTCCACAATAATGTATTTTTTGCCGACTGTTTATGTGCAAGATAAGCAGCGCTGACGTCTCGCTCCGGTTTTCTGGTTCTTTCATTTACTATTCATTAGCTGTGCTCTCATCTTACAGCCGTTCCTTTCTGCTGCCTCCGTCCGGGCCTTTTCTGTTTCTTCTGCATGTCACTTCAGGCCGTAACCCGAAGAGGCCGAGTGGCTTACCTGGTTACCACGGCATTCGGATCGAACGCAAACGACAGGCTACGGCGCCGCCACACTACCTGTTCCCTTGACCGTCACCGCAGGCTGTTCTATCATTAACTTGGACAGCAACGTCACCGTTTGTGTGAAAGCAATGGTTGGTGAAAGCTGGAGCTTTCTGGAGCGTTAACCAAAACCTGACCTAACTTGCTTACTTTCAGTCAGCAAGTCTTGTCAGGTTCCAGGGCGCATGAGGAATGTGTTTACCCTCAATGCAAAAAAAACCTGCTTTCTACCTAAAACAAGGCAAACCACACACTTCAATTTCACCAACCTTCAATAAACCATTGAGCATTTTAAAGCAAGATACAGAGGCTGAAGTTAATTTAGGAGTTTTTGCATTTTAGCTGATCTGTGCTAAAAAAACCAAGTCAAACTGTTAGTCTTGCTCTGTCCCACAATCAGATACAAAAATAATGCGGAGAGCTCATACTATTGAGCCCCTGTAAGGTGTTTTTCAGGCCTTAAGCTGGGCATAAAGTATGATTTTTGCCCCTTTTTGGGGCAATTTTCCAGTCCTGGGAGAATTTTTCCACCTGGTCGACTTTCAGCCTGATTGTAGTAGTGTACACGGGGTCACGAGGGGGCAATTAGCCTCTCACGACCAGCTCCCAATCAGGAATTGTAAGGTCGGGAGAAAACGAAACATGTTTGAAAGGAAGTTGCCCAAGGTAAAGTCGCATCCGAGCGTTGGGTCTAGGGCTGCAAAAACGAATCGATAAAATCGATAAAAATCGACTTTTAAAAGCGTTGGCAACGAATTTAATCATCGATTAGTTGTGTCGCGCGATTAATGCGTCATCCGCCGCCGCCGTCATCCGGGGGAAGAAAAAAAATATATGGCGGAGCGAGTCAGCGCCGCAGTTGCAGTGTTGCCAACTCAGCGACTTTTCAGACCCCTCCAGCGACTATTTTTCAAAAAAGCGACTGGCGACAAATCTGGCGACTTTTTACGGTGTCACTGGCGGCTTTTGCCTGCCGTGGGGCGCCTCCCCCATCCCAACCCCTTTCTCCCTCTCCCACAGGAATCCCTCTCAGCGCGGCAGTCAGAGTCAGAGCCGCAGGATTTTAGTGAGGAGTTTACCCTCAGCGTCCAGACTGCAAATGAAGCGCGCATGCCCCGGGATTGACGGCGCAAATTGATCACAATAATTAAAATAGCCTGCGCTTTGTAAAGTGAAAAAAGTCGTAACATGCAACTTTTGTAAAAACAAATGACCATGGCACGGAAGCACCACTGTTATGACGCAGCACCTGAAAAGAAAACACGTTGGAGCCTTCAATGGCAGTGAAGAGAGCTGATCAGCAGGATGAGTAACCATGTTTGTTTCATTTTAAGAAGGGGAAACGTAACGTTAGTTTCTCAGGTAGCTCATCTGATGCTTTCCTTACCTTGTTAGTAGGTTACAGACAGTGATAAGGTTGGCTACTTATTTTACTTTTAATTTCATTTAAATTTGTTTAAGCAGCGTTTATATTTTCTTTATAAATAAATTAACTTGCAAATTATGAGGGCAGGGCTTTTAAAGTTTAAATCTTCTGGCAAAGATAAAGAAAAGAAGATCCTGCAATTTATGGAAGTAAAGCAGAACAAAATCCAGCAAGATCAGTAATATGTCAATTAATTATCTGCCACATTCCCATGTAAATATCAATGCAACGTTCATAAGTTACATACAGCTTATGAACGTTGCATTGATATTTGAAATATCAATGCAACGTTCATAAGCTGTATGTAACGCAATTTAGTTCTGTATGCACCCTGTGCATACAAAATGACAAATAAAGAAGTCTAAGTCTAAGTCTAAATATCTGTCTTTGGAGGATGTGTTTTTTAGCACCCCTAGTTCTCTCATTTTTATTCCAAATACAATTTATAATTAGAATCACAGGGCTATTTTTATCTCTATGGTTCAGTATTTTCTCAAGTAGCAACTTTAACTGCTATACTTTCCTGTCTTAAAAGGCAGAACTCTTCTAGTCTAAAAAAACTCATTTGTTGAAATGGGGGGACCTATTGTTTGAACCCCTTAGGGGCTTTAAAAAACAAAAATGCCTGTCTCTTTTTGCGCTTTATGAAACAAAGTACCCTATATTTTGTGGATGTACAGCTACATTTCTCATGTAAGTTTGCGTAGTTTTTACACAAACATTTATTTTTTCATATTGCACCAGTACAGTTAATGAGCAACCTGTACTTGTGTGCTTGTTTGTTCTGTCTAAAATGTTTATTTTGGAATAAAGAGGTTAATATAAAAATTTTTTTGTCCGATTCATCGATTAATCGAAAAAATAATCGGCCGATTCATCGATTTTTAAAATAATCGTTAGTTGCAGCCCTAGTTGGGTCGCTGTGAACTTTTAAACCCTGCAGTTTCATCGTATAGTTTGAGCTAGAGCGACGTGCGACGATTGAAAATATCACACTGTGTATGCCCGGCTTTAAACTTTGTGTCCTGCTAACCCACATACCAATATGTGTGCATGTCAACACTTCCCCAAGCGAGCCACCTATGGCGCCCGTGGAAAAACCTCCCACCTGCAGCCATTTTACAGACAGGGAAAGCGAATGTTTCCACTGCTACCATCAACGGCACACAGGCCTGCATTAAATGCATTAAATGATAACAGTAACATGCAGATGGAGTCTGCAGGGTGTGGTGCCCTGTTTAAATAGCATGTGTGAGGGTGTTTATATAAAGCAAAATAATAGTGCTGCACTGTGTGGTTTGGAAGATCTTTTGGATGCACAAAGGCCAGTAAAAATTTGTTATTGCCAGAACGATGGTGATGACAGGGAAACGAGGAGAGGCCTGGCTATTTAAGGTGAACAGTAACAGTGCGTCTGAATGCTGATGTTTATGTGGCTTCTGGTTAAAACAAACTTAGTTCCACAACAACAGATGTGATTTGCTGAATCCACCCTCCAATTCAGAGATTTCAGTTTAGATCTTTTGGAACTTGAACCCCAAAACAAGCATCTAAATGTGACCTCCTGGTTTAGAAAGAAAGAGGACTCTATTGAAAGCTTAAAGGGATTCCCTGATGGGGGTGGTAATTTATGACAGGGTGGCCCAAAAACAGACTTGAGTAAGTTAATCTTAGGTGGTGGTAAGCCTATGTGTCCACAGAAAGGAAAGTAAAAGGTAATAAACAAAAATATTACACAAACACACAAAAAAAAGATTTGCTAAACTTAACTTTCTGTGCAAATAGCAAATAGTTAAGTATGGAAAATCAACTCAATTCCAGTTGTTGTGTTTTTAATATGGTGTAGTGCTTAAAAGATTTTGCCAAAAATCAAAATTACAACTATTTTTAAGCAAAATTGCATTTTTATTTCGCTTTTCCTCTTCCCTAACCCCCAACTTGTAGTTTTCTTTAACCCCCGTCTTTCAATTTTTGAAAGCCTCCTTGCCCAGCATCCATTGTTGTAGGACTTTACTGTCATCTTTGAGCGAAAAAGTGCTTACTTCTACTTTCATAGATGGACCTGCACGCTAGCCGCAAAACTACCTACCTTTCTGTGTGGCGACAAACCCACTTAGAGTGTTTTACCGCCGCCTAAAAAACTGGGGTGGGAAATGTCTGACTCTTGTTACATCTAGTTGGATTAAAACGTAAAATATTAAATTGAGACTATATTGCAAATGCAATTAACTACCAAGCCCTTATACAGCATGGCGTAAAGCATACAATCGGATTCTGTCCAACATTGCAATTTTTTATTGGATAATATTGGAATAAAATTGAAATATGGCCAAAATGGACCTAAAATGTGAAACAGCTGTTATAGACAAACATCAATTTACTGATATACAACATTTAAAACAAGCCACTAGTTGGCAGCGCACCATCAAAGATCCTATTATTCAGTGGCGCAGCAGAGCAACAACCAAAGGTATGTTATACAAATCCTAGTATATCTTTTTCTTACTGTGTCAGGATAAATAACGACTAGTTATTCACTAGACATATTTTATCTAAGGGGTTTTATTACTTATTAAGAGTCTCTTCAAACCATTACAATGATATTCCCATTAAAAGAGGACAGCCTTTATCGGCCACAGCTTCCGCTTTTAGTTTTACAGCTTAAAAACAAATATTTAAATTGAAGAAACAGAATTTCGAAGAAAGAAAATCCTCATTATATACAGTTTAACAACAACTAAATCCATTTAACCAGAAAAAAACAACAAAAGAAGGAACAGATTTAAGTAACAGAATATGAAATTTAGAATCTGATGGAAATTTGCATAAATCAAAGACTAAAACTAAAGTCAACCAACTCTAAAATATGCCATTTGTTGACAGGGCAGTGAATCAGCCCAAACGGTACATAAAAATAAATACACTCTTATACTGAAAACCCTTTTAGCTTGGACATATAAAGGCCAATTTATGCTTCTGACGCATAGCCTCTGCAACCATCAAATCTGTCTCTGTCTAAAAAAAACGAGGAACATCTACAATGGACAACTACGACGAAAGAACCACTTGTACGATGCCTCAGACAAATTATACAAAGATGCCAAGGTCTCTGCCAAAACAAAGTTTTCCTGACCATCCGGCGAAGTTCTCGCGAGTTCGTGAAAAGGCTCCCCCTTGCGCTTTGGCAGGAAACTGCTGTGCGTCCCTCCAAATTCCAGACCGACTGTGCAGAAGCATACCAGCAAAACTGGTTTGCGTCCAGATCCAAGCCACATGTGACACGTGCGGTTGCAGAAGTCTAATCTGCCCTTAACCATTTATAGGGCACCCAGTGAAATACTTTGAAAATCTAAATTTCAAGCCAATAGTGTTATTGGAATCCAGGACAAGACCTTATTACCTTTGTAACATTTAAAAAATATGGATGTTTTGATGGGAAAAAAAATGAATGTCAATGTAAAAGGAAGAAATGCCAACTTGCCCGAATATATTAAGAAATATACAAAAGTGCTTCTATAAGAAATTCAAGAAAAACACTCAGAGTGAAAGAGGCATTAATACTGACACTGGCACATTTTCTTTTATTCATACACCTAAATATGATTGTTAACTAAGCTTATTAACTTTTTAACTTCACTTTTTGCATTTTATTTACTTAACTTTTTTCATCTAATTGCTCATCTAATTGGTCAAATGCCAAAATAAGATGTACAGCCATGTAGAAGTATCTCTGCTGGGTATAGATCTTGTGCTTCTAGACCTCACTGAGCACTAGAAGCCTTGCATACCCCTAACTCCATTTGTTAGGGTTATGCAAGTGATCAAAAACGGTAACCTGAGCTATAAAGGGTTAAGAAAGAATTCCAAATGGAATAAATTTGGTAAAAATCTTATATAAAAACAAACTATTCTAAAGCACATTTACTAACTTTATAAACAAAGTCAGATTTTGATCTTTTATTCCTTTTTTTTTTTTTTTTTTTTTTTTTTACTTCAAATATGCTAAATTTGAATCACACTGAATTACACATGTGGGCTCAGCCCCCTTTGGCCCCCCATTTGGGTGCACCACTGATCACATATGGGGGAAAAAAACAGTTCAACCCTTCTGGTACTCAGGCTTGTGTGCTACGCAGCTAAACAAGGAGCTAAAAGACATTAATAAGTTACAATAAAAAGGCCTCTACTGAATATTAGGCTGATTTTAGCTTCTGCTCTGAAGCAGCCTGAGAAAATGCACCAATGTTTGGTCAGAAACAGGAGGAGGCCAACAAAACTAAGAACTAAGAAAAACTTTTAAAGGGTTAAAGTCAGAACCTCACATTATAAATGGATGTATTGCGTCAAAAGGAGTAAAAAATAAGTAAAACTAGCTTAAAATCCGTATTTCGCACGAGGAGGTGAAGAAACAGTTAGCTAAAAAAGGTGCGGTACTAACGGTGCGGAAGGAAAGACATTTTTTTTTCCTGAAATATCAAAAAGCTAATTGGGAATTAGAGCTTTTTCTTCTCTTTTCGTTTTTTAGTGCTTTTTAAACAGACAAAGAAGTTAGCGGAGTCCCTCCCCAGCCCGGCCTCCCCCCTCCTCCTCACCCAGCAGCAGCAGCTTGACCTCCCTCGCCGCCTTCTCGCCGTCGTCCCGCAGATTCCTGTCGATCATTTTACTGCGCTCCACCGCCGCCTTGTCTTCGGTACTCAACGTGCACCCCATCCTCTACCACGTCCTTCAGACCAAATGGTTTCAATTTATATATATATAAAAAAAAAAAATCTCTAACACACCAGATATAGCCACATGAAATCTTCAACAAACTACCCCTCACCCCGAACACACGCCCTTTTTCAAACGACGGGCGATCGATCTGAGTGTGTTTTTGGGGGGGAAGAAAATGGAAGCGATTTAAAAAGAAAAAAAAGAAGGGATTTTTCTTTTCCCGCCACTCAGATGAAACGTCTTCAGGTTGAAAAATGTCGATACATCCAACAGACGGCTAACTGCTCGGTGAAACGGTCCCCCGTTGATGTCTCTCCCCGCTGTTCGCGTCCATCCGTTGCAGCAGCGACTGCGAGAACTGAGAGGCGACGGCAGAAGACTTCCGCAAGCAGACACAGTCACATCCGGTGCGGCGTTTCAAAATAAAGTTACCAAATTTCGCAGAGAGAAATATCAGCTGTGCTGCTGCCATCAACACATTTGTTTATAAATGTTGGAGATCAGTCTGTTTTTTCCAGTGTAGACTGACTGAGCTCGTCTGCCTGGCTGTGTATTTCCTGGACGGGGCCGCCTTTTAAAGCTGCTTTCTGTATCTCTGCTTCTCTCTCCTTGAACCCCAGTCGGCTTCGGCAGATGGCCGCTCACATTGATCCTGCTTCTGCTGGAGTTTTCTTCATGTTAAAAGGGAGTTTTTCCTCTCCACTGTCGCTACAAGCATGCTTAGTGTGAGGGATTGCCTTGGAGTCAATGAGTTGATGCAATCAACTGGTTTTCCTTAGATAGAAAACTTTGAATCAATCTGACTGGATTATCTGGTTAAACTATAAAGTGCCTTGAGATGACATGTGTTGTGAATTGGTGCTATAGAAATAAACTGAATTGAAATTGAACTGAATTTGTTGTTGGGTTTTATACACGGTAATAAGGGGCTGTGCATCAATCCTTATTTAGCTCTTAAATGTGCTTTACTCAATCACTGGTATGGTTTGAAAACAAAAACGTACTAAGTTTTTCATATATCTACCTTTATTTTTTATTTTTTTTTATTGTTATTCTTTTTTTTTCTTCTTTTGTGCTGTGTTTATAATCTGGATTATTTACCTTAATATGAATTTCAATATTACTGATAAAAGGAGGCCACATTTATCATCTATGACAGTGTTTTGCAACCAATTATCCCAGCCCACCTTAAGGCAGTACTTGCATAAAATGTATAAATATCCAAATCTCAGGTTATTTTGTCCGTTGGGGTTTATATTATGATCTCTATTCGGTCATCATCATGATTTTATTTATTCTGTTACCTTTATTTTGAAATTAAATGCCCAAACCGGAAATACATTGATAGTCAATACTTTGGGTTACATGCAAAGATACAAATTGAGCAATTCGAAAAGCTTTTATATTCTGTTTTCAAATATATTTTTAAAGATTATGTTAACCGCTTATGTAGATTTGTACACCAGGGGTTACAGTTATAAGACATGTGACACATCACATGAATCAATAAAGAGGTAGTTCTCTGGATCCTACAGCTTATGTTTGCCTAAATGTAAATTATTATCCAACATTTCCATCTTGCAGTCTTCCCATGGGAACCGCACATCTAACCAGTTATATCAGGCTGATTGTAAATGCATTCAGCTGGGAAACAAGTTTTGGTTTAGATTTCAGATATTTAACCTGCTAAAATGTGAATAATTGCTGTTAAAATCCTTAAAAATCAGGATTTAAAAAAGAAAATACATTAAAAGGTGATCAGATAAAAAGAAAAATGCCCTTTTTGACATGTTTGACCTTTTTGTTTGAGGTTTTTATGCTGGTTTAGAGTTTCCCCTTTGTTATATGTGCACACACAGCTCCTCCAGGGTGGCGGCAGGAAAACAAAACACAGCTGTAGGTTGAACAATGTCATTTATCTATTGTATTAACACAAGACACACAAATCTGGTTTTGTATTCAGTTATGTTTACAGAAAAACCTTAACAACTTTTTAAACTACAACAACACTTTGTAATACTTTCTTATATACTTAATTTGCAGAGGAAAAATAGAATTTCTCTCAATTTACAGAAATTCATGTTTTCTGTTGCAAAACTCCTGATCAGAGAGAGGCCTTCTGACAAAAGGCTAAATACTGTATGATAGGCTGAAAAGATTAACCAACCCACTTAAAACCTCTTTCTATCATCGTTAAGAAGTGAGACTTGCTCAACCTTTGAGATTTAGTTGCAAAAATGTTTTTTGTTTGCACTAACTGCAAGGCTGGGCTTGTTTGTTTTGTGTAAAGCTATTTAAGATTCCAGTTTTCTTCCGTCTTCCATGGATGCATGATTCCGACTATTGATAGCCTATCAGTTCAAAAAAGGAAAAGGGGGAAAAACCCAGACTGGATTTGAAAAACACCAAAGCACCTTTTCTAGTTCTCATGTGGTTGTTCTGGTGCTGAAAACTGTTGCATCTAAGCTTGTTTGGAACTTTGGTTTTCTTTATTCTTCTTCCCTCTTTCAGATTAAAGTAAATAATATAACTCAGGCTGTAAAACTTGTTCCTTATGGGTTATGAGAAACAGATCAACTCTATTATTAAATAAGTAAAAATGTCTTAAATGAATGTATTTACCCTTAATTTCAGTAGGTAAATGAGATAGTTTGCCAAAGGAATGAGTGTTTTTATTCTTATAATAAGATAATTATATAATATGTACTTGAAATAAGACAATGCATTTGTGTTTTCTTATTTTAAGTGTAAATTTGTTCCATGGCAAAATGTTTCTTTTACCTCCTCAATCCGAGAACAAATGCACTTATTTTAAGAAAAAATAACTTCTCTAGATTTTGATTTTTTCCAGTGTACTGTTGTGTGTAAAATCTTTGTTTTTGTTGTTTTGAACCAATTAATTAGATATTGACTTGATTAATGATAGATTTAACTACAGAGTTTAGATTTAGACTTAATTTTCTTAGTTTTATAACCAATGTTAAAGATGTGAAATTTAATCTTGAAAAACTATTTATTTTGGTATTTGGTAAGCAACAAGTTGGGGCAGCACCGAGTCCAAACAACAAAAAAAATTGATTGTCTGAAAGAAAATTTTTTTATTTTATAGATGTTAAATTTCTGTTTAATATCGGTGCTCTTGTGTGTAAAATCTTTGTTTTTGTTGTTTTGAACCAATTAATTATTGGTGAGTAGATCTTACCTTGATTAATAATGGATTTAACTCTAGATCTTATTAAATATTTGCTCTCGTTGATTCTTCTTCTAATCTCAAATTGGTATTAAATTGATCAATTCTGCTGAATCCTTATCCTGATCAGAGGCGTCAAAAAAGTTTATTTCTCAAGGAGAATAATAAATCCTACTCTTTAAAAACTCCTTCATAGAAGTTAGAGAATCAACCTAGCTTTTTTACTAAAGTAAAAGTAGCATTTTAAAAACTACTTAAAGTATAAAAGTAAAATTAATGCAGGATTAAATGTTAAGGACTGATGCTTTACTGCTCTTTCCTATTAAAGGAACATTTTCCTACAATTCTGGATGATAACTTCCTTAGACTTCATTTTCTTAGTTTTATACCTAATATTAAAGGTGTGAAATGTAATTTTGAAAAACTATTTATTTTGGTATGTGGTGAGCAACAAGTTGGGGCAGCACCGAGTCCAACCACCAAAAAATTGTCTAGATGAAACAATTTTTATTTTACAAATATTACATTTCTGTTTTATTATCTGTACTGTTGTGTTTAACATCTTTGTTTATGTTGTTTTGAACCAATTAATTATTGGTGAGTAGATCTTACCTTGATTAATGATGGATTTAACTCTATCTTATTAAATATTTGCACTCATTGATGAAGGGTGATAATTATGGGTATTAAATTGATCAAATTCAGCTGAATCATTATCCTGATCAGAGGCGTCAAAAAAGTTTATTTCTCAAGTAGAATAATAAATCCTACTCTTTAAAAACTCCCTTGTAGTTACACTGCAAAAAATCTAAATCTAGATAAGTCATTTTTTCTTCAAATAAGTGCATTTGTTCTTGAATTGAGGAGGTAAAAGAGACATTTTGCCAATAGAACAAGACAATTTACACTTAAAATAAGAAAACACAATTGCATTGTCTTATTTTAAGTGCATATTATCTAATTATCTTATTGTAAGAGTAAAATTACTCATTCCATTGGCAAACTATCTAATTTACCCACTCAAATTGAGGGTGAATACACTTAATTTAGGACATTTTTACTTATTTCTAGATCGTTTTTGCAGTGTAGAGAATCAACTTAGCTTTTTTACTAAAGTAAAAGTAGCATTTTAAAAACTACTTAAAGTATAAATGTAAAAGTAATGCAGGACAAAATGTTAAGGACTGATGCTTTACTGCTCTTCCCTATTAAAGGAACATTTTCCTACAACTCTGGATGATAACTTCCTTAGACTTCATTTTCTTAGTTTTATAACTAATGGTAAAGATGTGAAATTTAACTTTGAATCCTCTCGAAAAAAAAATGTATTTTTGGTATGTGGTGAACCGAGTCCAACCACCAAAAAATTAATTGTCTGGATGAAAAAGTATTTATTTTTTTTAAATACCAACATGCTGTAATGAAAATGAGCTTAAATGAAACAAAACTAACAAGTCAATTTTTTTTTTTTTTTTTTTTTAACAGTGCCCTGTCTGGAAATGTGGCAATAAGAATAACTGTCTTGATGCCAAAAAAAGAGCCCAACAGATTTTATTTTCACAAGTGGAGCAGTACGGCTATCGCCATATTGTCCCGCTTGATTTATGCATATAAATAGCTTTATTATAATTCATGTAGGGAGTTTTACAGATTATATGGACTCTGCAATGTAAGTAAACAGGAAAGGAAAAACAGAAAAAAAGGAGAAAAGATGAAAGAAAGAGGAGATTAAAGTGATACAATGATAAAACATCTTCATTCTGCTTGATCACATGCAAAGAGATGTAAAAAGAACAGCACAACCAAGAGATATAGTATAACAGATACAATAAAGTAACACCTTGATACTATCGCTGAAATATAAGTAGTATTATAAGTAAGTATAAGCAGTATTATCTAATCTGACAGTAGAAGTAAACAGTAGAAGTAAAAACGTTGTCTAAAAATAATGACTGCAGTAAAGTATATAGAACCAACATTTCTACTTAAGTAAGGTAACAAAGTAGTTGTACTTTGGTACTTCACACCTTTGTTGCTGATAAATTTACATTTTCTTTCCTCTCCTTTAAAATGTGTCATTAAAAATAATCAAATAATAAATAGTTAATCAAATCTGATTGATTTAAATAGATAACTTGATTGATTGGTTTATAAGTCAGTGTAGTCGCCTTGATAATGAATGAAACAGTCCATTGCACTGAAAAAACAATTTAGAAATAAGAAAAAATGTCTTAAATTAATGTATTTACCCTTAATTTCAGTAGGTAAATGAGATAGTTTGCCAAAGGAATGAGTGTTTTTACTCTTATAATAAGATAATTATATAATATGTACTTGAAATAAGACAATGCATTTGTGTTTTCTTGTCTTGTTCCATTGGCAAAATGTTTCTTTTACCTTCTCAATCCGAGAACAAATGCACTTATTTTAAGAAAAAATAACTTCTCTAGATTTAGATTTTTTCCAGTGTGGAGACAAACTGAATCTGGCAAAGACAAAGCTTCACTGGCAAATAAGGGAGTCACTCAGGTGAGATTCACACTGTTTAACAGGCTGTGTGTTTGAGCAAACTGAGATCTCAGCTCCACCAGCAACACTCACCATGATGCAATGAAAAAAAAAAAAAGCAAAGGTGGTGCTGCCCTCTTGTGGAGATATTCAGTCACTTCTCAGATCTCCTTCTTAAAAGAAGCTTTAAAACTCTTAAAGTTTAAGTAATTTTTTTTTTTTACATTTTTTTGTCCAGAAGTATAAATTAACAAGACATGCATCTGGTTATGTTAGTTGTCCTTTGCGTTAAAATAGAGTTTTGGTTTTGAAGTGTAAAAAAAAAGTCAGAATAGTGCTGGAAACTCATTTAAACCTTCTTAACGCTCGGCCATTTAAAGTAATATAATATATTTGGTGGATGTCGCTTCATTTTATATGATAGAACTTAAAAATTTCCTTCAGTAAAATAGACAAAAAGAAATGCATTTTATCTATGTGCAAATCTTAAATAAAACTGTTAAAATTGCTCACAGTTATGGAAAACAAGTATCCTTAACATGAAAAGGGATTGTTTTTAAAGTTTGTAAAAATGAGATATTTTAAGGATTATTCTACTTTTTCTCAACATGTTTTGCAGATGGGTTAATATATTCTAAAGTATCTTTTAATTTAAGAGGTAATAAAAATTCACTGATTGATTTTAATTAAGAGATTGCAGTATGATCTAATTTATTGCTGTAATTATGCTAAACGTTATCTTTAAAACACAATGATATCAATTTGCCATCTGAACCTTTACAATTCTTTTACAGGAACCTTATTTGAAGCTGTGAAAAGTGAATGTTTAATTTAATTGAATTGGATCGAGGTAATTTGACTCATCAAAGCATCATTTGGTCCAATTTTTGGTTCATTTGATTTAAAATCAAATCAATCATCAAATTTACTTCAACTTACTTGAGTTCAAAGTTTAATTCAATCTAAATGAATTCATTGTTTATTTAAAGCAGATCAAGTCCAATTTTCTGTTTAACTCGTGTAAGCTGAAATTGTATTGCTTTGCAATAATTTAATTTCTATTTTGTTCACATCAGCTACATTTTTGATCCAGCTACTTTCTGTTAAGCTCAACACAGTTTTGATTTTCTTTAGCTTAATTTAACCCTGTAATGCCAAATGTATCGTATTTGATACATACGGTTTCTGAAATGTTTTGCATCTGACACCTTTTGCATAATTTAATGGTAAAAACTTCTGACTTTAATCTTGAATTCTGACTTTAATCTCAGAATTCTGACTGAATTCTGACAATAAAAAAAGCCAGAATTTTGAGAAAAAAAGTCAGAATTCTGAGATTAAAGTCAGAATTCTGAGAAAAAAGTCAGAATTCTGACTTTTTTCCCATACTATACTGAAATAAAATAAAAAAAAATCAGTTAACATTTTTTTTTTTTTCAGTGGCCCTAATCCTATTCCGTAGAAAACAGTCTCACACTCTGGTTAAATTGAATTTATTTACAGGTTTCCTGCGGAATGGAATAGTTTGGAAGTTAATTTAAGAATTTCCCATTCTGAACAAGTGTAAAGAAAAATGAAGTTCATCCAATCATGAGAAAAAAAACACATCTTGCATGAAAAAAACTGTAGAAAATATTGAAATATTTTAACCATTTTGACGTCAGAGGATCTTTAGTTTGTACTTGAGAAGTAAAGACAATCCTATTCACAGGTTTTTGCAAAGAGAATATAATAATATAGTCCAGGGATTTCTTTTTACTATTAAATATTCAATGATGATACAAAAACCTTCCAACAAAAACATTTATTTTGTTCTGTACAGAATTTCACGAAATGCAAAGATGTTTTAAAATGGGTTGAGGACAAAAAGAAGGGAGACCAAACTGATCAGCTGGCATAAGTTACAGTAGATGTTACGGTGGATGAGGGAGTTTAACCCTGTAATGCCAAATGTATCATATTTGATACATACGGTTTCTGAAATGTTTTGCGTCTGACACCTTTTGCATAATTTAATGGTAAAAGTGGAAGACTACACAAGAATTTTTTTTTGACTTATCGCATAGTAATGAATTATTAATATCAAAAATGTATTTCTGTTTTTTCCTTTTACACATTTTGTTAAAAGGGCAAATAAGGAATTCAAACCAAAAAAAATTAATTTTCTGTTTTGTTTTATTCTTGGATCAGGCTTTAAAGGGTTAACAGAAATTCATTTTCTACTAAGACATTAAAATAGAATTTAATCTAGGTCTTTAACATATATTTCCTGTTTTTGTTTAATATTAGAAGCGCTCTGAGATGGCTGACATTTCATCCTATAGTATCTAATTCTATCAAAAGTCAATGTCCATTTAATCCAATTAGTTTTAAAAAACAGTGCAAACATAGAGTAAGATTGAAAAGAACTGCACATGGCCTAAATAAAGGTACTTTTATTTACACATGAATGAGCTTTTGCTCAATTTAACTGAGCAACTTAGCTGACAGCAACCTCTCCTGCCAACAAAAACATGTAGTAACAGGGAGGAGAAATTACTGCTGAATAGGAAGAACCTTCCTGCCAAACCAGGTTTAGCAGAACCGACAATCTGCAGAGATTGGCTGGCAGATAAGAGGACAGCAAGATGCCAGAATTACTTTACTTAAATAAGAAAGACAAGAAAATGAGAGCATAGTTTTGAACAATGTGGGGAAAGAGAGAGAAGTAGAGACCACAAAGTTAATGGCTCTAAAGGTTGCAGATAATGCAGATAATATCGATGGATGATTAACTTGCAGTTGAATGATAGATAAGTCTAACATCAGTTGTGCATTTGAATTTTTATCATGACAATAATAAAAGTTTTGTTTATTAGAAAATAAACACGCTTTTCAGGGGCCAACTTGTGACAGTTGGAAGCCATAGAACTGAGGAAAGGGGCCATAAAATAAACTGAACAAGAGAACAAACTGAAACCAAGAGAGAGAAAAATCCTCTTTGTCAGTTTGACCAGAAAACCTTCAGTTCAGCAGAGGTTTAGTTTTCAGGGTAAACAACAGAGTTTGTTCAAGTGGTATTTAATTAGATTTCAAGTATGGGGGTAGTGGGCGGTGCTGCCCTCTAGTGGTGGTTCAGTGATCTTGGAGCCATTTTAAAGGGAGAAACCTGCTGTTAAAGGGAAGTCTGCTCCAATGGCTCCAATGGCAGAGCTGCATTAAATTACTTATTACTAATTAAAAAAACAACCTATAATGTGGGTAAATTCACATTCTTAAAATTGTGCTCAAGTAAGAGTTTTATTATTTCACTGTATTTTTACTCAAATAAAAGTGCTAACGGTAGAAATTTAGCCATCCAAAAAATATTCAAGTAAGAGTAGAACAGTACTTGGTAAAAAGGCTTATTTACTATTCATATAATAGCATCTGGTTTGATAATTAAAAAATAAATATGTCAGGTTACACAACGTATGAAGTTACTCGCAAATTCTGGTGCTTCAAAGATAAAAATAAAAGGAAAATAAACATTCAACATATATCAATTATGCTATAAAAAATCAAGTGGAAGAAACACTTTTCAAAATATATTCTTTGTTTTGTTTTTTTTTTTTGTCATAAAACATGGATTTAAGACATATTGCATATAATGTCCATAGGTTACAATAGAGTAAGTTACTGCCACATGATAAAGCTTACAGCATGTTGTATTTTCTCTTTTAAATGACGCATTCGGATAAGCAGATAGAAAATAACATTAAATCAATAAAAAAATACCTTTTACTATAACAAAAATTGCCGGTTTGTGTCTCTGGTGCACATTTTTGTAAAAACATCCTTGTTTTCCTAAAGTTACTCACAATGAATAGAGTAGGCTGAAACTTTACTCAGTTTAAGAGTAGTGATTGTTTATTATATTTTTTTTACACAAGAAAACACAAGTAAAACTAGTCAAAGAAGTATTTTTTTTTTCAAAAACTGAAATAAATGTAACTGATTGAATGTAAATAGTTACAAACCACCTCTGGGTAAATTTATTGAGTGGGTAAAATTTAAAAGCAAATATGTTCATAAAGAAAATCAAAACTGGGTGCCAAAATTATTAGAAAACCTAACAATTGTTATAAATCTATGAAAAATGACTTCTGTAATCAATATGTTGCTTTTCAGGGTTGACTTTCTGGTTATTTATGAACAGGAGGTAAAACAACTGCACATTTATTTCTAGAACTGCGCTAACAGTGATGTGAAGAGGCAACTGGAGAGATTTAATCGCAGTTAGTCACCCCTGATGATGTCGTCCTATATCCAGACAAGAGTTAGAGTTTACAATGATTAATACCGCATTAATATAAAAGGGGAACCGTGCCAAGCCTGGATAAAGACATAAGTTTATCCCCAGTTAACCCCAGATATCAATAAAGGTGGAAGAAAATCTTGAAAGCTTACAGTTAGAGAACTGCAGCAAAGTGGGACATCAATCTAAGCTGTAAAGACTTCATCTACACTCACCGGCCACTTTATTAGGTACCCCATGCTAGTAACGGGTTGGACCCCCTTTTGCCTTCAGAACTGCCTCAATTCTTGGTGGCATAGATTCAACAAGGTGCTGGAAGCATTCCTCAGGGAGTTTGGTCCATATTGACATGATGGCATCACACAGTTGCCGCAGATTTGTCGGCTGCACATCCATGATGCGAATCTCCCGTTCCACCACATCCCAAATATGCTCTATTGGATTGAGATCTGGTGACTGTGGAGGCCATTTGAGTACAGTGAACTCATTGTCATGTTCAAGAAACCAGTCTGAGATGATTCCAGCTTTATGACATGGCGCATTATCCTGCTGAAAGTAGCCATCAGAAGTTGGGTACATTGTGGTCATAAAGGGATGGACATGGTCAGCAACAATACTCAGGTAGGCTGTAGCGTTGCAACGATGCTCAATTGGTACCAAGGGGCCCAAAGAGTGCCAAGAAAATATTCCCCACACCATGACACCACCACCACCAGCCTGAACCGCTGATACAAGGCAGGATGGATCCATGCTTTCATGTTGTAGACGCCAAATTCTGACCCTACCATCCGAATGTCGCAGCAGAAATCGAGACTCATCAGACCAGGCAACGTTTTTCCAATCTGCCACGTTCAAAGTCACTCAAATCACCTTTCTTCCCCATACTGATGCTCGCTTTGAACTGCAGGAGATTGTCTTGACCATGTCTATATGCCTAAATTCACTGAGTTGCCGCCATGTGATTGGCTGCTTAGAAATTACGTGTTAACGAGCAGTTGGACAGGTGTACCTAATAAAGTGGCCGGTGAGTGTATATCCATTTAAAAAACATTCCATCACCAATGTGACAAAAACAATCTAATTAGGTTTGTTGTAGACTAAAAAAGGGACTATTTCTAAAAGAATATCAAGCCTGCTGTTTGGTACGGAGGAGGATCTGTGATGATATGGGCTTTTTAGGGAGAACATTCGGGAACGTAAAGAACATTATTAGAGAATTTCTGATCTTAAAGTAAAAAATAAACATCAGGTGATGAGTTGGTCAATGCATCTCTGTCAGCAAGGGATTTACAAGATTCAATTTATCAATTTTTTATCCATTTCTCGCCTCTAATTCCCAGATAAATATAATGTATTTTAAATTCTCTCTAAAACAAGTCCTCCATCATGCAGATGCATGACAGGAAGAAGAGAATCAAGTGTTTTGTTTAATTAGGTAAATAAAATGATAGGTTGGCTAAAAAAAGAGCTGAAAAAAATATCCATTAACTTTTAAATAGTCAACCAGGTATTGCATTTTAACAGAAGCAGAAGACAGCAATAATGCACAACAAGTCATCGTTTAATAGAAGGCAAGAAAAAAACAGCTGAATCAAGTTAAAGTAGAATTACATGAAAATCCATTTAAACTTTATTGGCCAATTTGGTGCAAACAAACGAGCACTGTCATTACTTCTTATCAGGCCCCCAAAACTCATGTGCAATCATCATTTATCAGTAGACCGATTCTCGATAAGGATGGGGAGGCAACTTATTACAATGAGAAACGCTTTGCTAATCACTTGATTGTGATCATATTTAAAGGTCTTGTGTTGTAAAATAAGGCAGGAGACAAGAGGACAAAGGTCAGCAGATAGGAGGAATAAAAACAAAACAAAAAACATAACAAAACAAGGCTCTCCTACCAGAGCTGTTGATATCTGCAGCTCCTCCAGAGTCTCTATGGCTGCTTCTCTAATTAGTCCTGTCAGTTTAGGCAGACAGGAGGGGATAGGGGACAATGTCTATTGGAAAGCCTTTATTATGGAATAAAATGATTCTTTAAGAGGGATTAAATTAATCTGGATATTAATTCGAATAAAAATGCAAACTTTTGCCTTTTAGAAATATTGCAAAATCTGTAATAATCCAAATGGGTCGTCGGTTCGCAGCATTCACTTCACATTAAACACATCTAGGCTGATAAAACAGATGGATACTTCTATTGGCGACATGGGTCCCATTTTTCAAGCTTGGGTGCATTACTACTTCCGATTGGATAAAAATAAAAACTCATTAACCCTTTATAGGGCAAGTTACCATTTTTGATCACTTGCATACCCCTTACAAATGGAGTGCCATTTCTTTTACTCTCAGAGTGTTTTTCATGAATTTCTTACAGAAGCACCTTTGTTATTTTTCTTAATATAAACGGACATGTTGGCGTTTCTTGTAATTACATTGACATTCATTTATGCCATCAAAATATACATATTTTTGAACGTTATAAAGGTAATAAGTTCTTGTCCTGGATTCCAAAAACACACACTGCAAAAAATGTAAATCTAAATAAGTCATTTTTTCTTAAAATAAGTGCATTTTATCCTGAATTGAGGAGATAAATGAGACACTTTGCCAATGGAGCAAGACAATTTACATTTGAAATAATAAAAATCAGTTGCATTGTCTTATTTCAAGTGCATGTTATCTAATTAACTTATTTTAAGTGTAAAAATACTCATTCCATTGGCAAACTATCTTATTTACCTGCTCAAATTAAGGGTAAATACACTTGATTTAAGAAATTTTTACTTGATTTCATATTGTTTTTGCAGTGCACTGCAAAAAATGTAAATCTAAATAAGTCATTTTTTCTTAAAATAAGTGCATTTTTTCTTGAATTGAGGGGGTAAGTGCGACACTTTGCTAATGGAACAAGACAATTTATATTTGAAATAAGAAAAAACTATTGCTTTGTCTTATTTTAAGTGCATATTTTCTAATTATCTTATTTTAAGTGTAAAAATACTCATTCCATTGGCAAACAAATCTTATTTTCCTGCTCAAATTAAGGGTAAATATACTTGATTTAATAAATTTTTTACTAAATTTCAGATCGTTTTTGCAGTGCACTACAAAAATGATGTTTAAATTTGTGAAAATGTCTTAAAATAAATGTATTTACCCTTAATTTGAGTTGGTAAATAAGAAAATCTCCCAGCTGAAGGAGCATTTTTATCCTTAAAATCTAATTATTTGATATTATGCTCTTGAAATATGCTTATTTTAAATGGACATTTTCTTATTCCATTTGCAAAGTATCTTACTTACCTTCTCAGTTCAAGAAAAAATGCACTTATTTTAAGAAAACCTGACTTACTTAGATTTCAGTTTTTTGCAGTGTAATCTTTGCTTGAAATGTAGATGTTTAAAGTGAATGCCCTATAAAGGGTTAATCTAATATTTGGTTATAAATAAAGCAACAAACCAAACTTCCTTTCTGAATCTTTCTACAAACCCTGATGTCGCTTTTATCGTCTCGTCTGAGAGTCCTAACTAATACCCGGAGTGACCCTTGAACCCACCTCTCCATTAGATAATGTAAATGACCAGCTTTCCTGGGCCTCAGCCAGCGGGTGTGTGCACCTTTACCTGGCCTCAGCTGTTCTGTCGGTCCCTCTGATGGCATAGCCCTGCCTGTGCTGCTTTTTTCCTGCTGCCGGCAACACAAACGCAGTCGAGCTGCAGCACACGCCGCAGATACAGAGACGGGAGAACAGGCAGCCAAGAGACAGGCACACTCAGAGGAAGGAGGGAGACAAACACCGCCATGGGCTGCTGTAACAGAAGGTGCGGGTTGATAGCTGGAGCTCTGGTTGGGGTTTTGGTGGCCATCCTTGGAGGCATCCTCATTCCTGTGGGCGACAACATCATCAAGGGAACTGTGAAGCAGGTATGGAGTTCAGTTTCACCCTGACTTAGAGGGTAGGGAGTGACAGGGCGTCTCAGTGTGTGACTGAGTGTGAGCGTGGAGATCAAGGTGAATCAGGAGAAAACAGAGAGACGAGGCGTATGCTTTTGTTAAAAGCTGCTTGAAACTGCAAAAAATGAGCGATAAGTATGACTCATTTGATCCGTCAAAAGATCCCCCATCTGTGAGTCTTTCACGGGAAATTTCTTTATATGAGAGCTCTCCGATTTCCTTTAAAAGAGAGCATCCACCTTCTTTAATGTGTCAGAGATGCTGGCCTGCTGGCAGCCTTGAGTCCCGTTAAAAATAGCTTGTCTGTGTGTCTGCGGGGTGTAGGAAGCCGTCATTGAGCCAGGGACGACAGCTTACGAGAACTGGGCGGCTGCAGGGGTAAAGGTGTATCGGCAGTTCTGGCTCTTCGAGGTGATGAATCCACAGGAGGTTTTGGATTACGGTGCAGCTCCAGTGGTGATAGAGAGAGGACCTTACACCTACATGTGAGCTTTATTTATCGTCTCTCTATCTTTGAAACTGATTTGATCTAAAACTAACGGAAGAAAAACATTGTTCCCTTTACTTTTTAATCAGTTTCTTGAAGCATCTTGTCATTTCCTTCTTTTAGGACAAGATATCTTGCAAAAGACAACGTCACGTTCCACGAGAATGACACCGTCTCCTTCCTGCTCCCCAACGGTGCCATCTTTGAGCCCTCCATGTCAGTGGGAACAGAAGAAGACAACATCACCTCTCTGAACCTGGCAGTGGCTGTATGTATCACAGCCGACGTGTTTTTATTTCTAATTTCATGCAGCTCTGCCGCTAATATGCAATGAGACTTTGATTTCAAAGTCTGTCAGAAGAAACACGAAAATAATCTCTGCTTAGTTGCAGCAAGCTGCTTTTGTTTGTCATTTCTGACATCTGATGGAGTATTTACAGAGGATTAAAAAAAAAAATTTCTTCTTGGTTTATCTCTAAAATGTTGGAAACATCCAAGATAGAGAAAAAAAAATACCACACACAAATGAATCAAATGAAACGTGTCATTTTTATAAATATTGTGATGCTTGAGTCTGTCTAGTTTATAGAAAAGAAGATAAATAGGATGCATGCTTTAAAAAAAAAAACCCCAGTCGAGTTTGATTAAGGAAAATGGTCGGGTTAAAAAAAGAAAACCCAAAACAGCAGTCAGAAATAACAAGGAAAATGTTTTAAGGCAAATGAAAATGAGAAAAATGTGGATCCAATTTTAGCTCGTTACCATGCACACTGTAGGTGAGTCATTTGTGAAATAAATGTAAAAAATAAAACACTGAAGCTCCTAGTCAGTAGCTAAGCACGGAGGAGGGTGTATCATGAGGAGGGTCTGATTGTCTCCCTAAAACCACAATAAAGTACATGGAATTTGTTGCTCTTTAAAACGGGACTATAATCCAAAAATCATTACCAAGTCAACACAGAAATGGCTTCATGGACATAAAAAAGCTTTTTTTCTTGGACAACTCAGTCAACAGACTTAAATCCTGTGGGAAACCTGGTTGGTTCAGAGACTTTGCTAAAAGAAAAACAGTTGAAAATCCCTCCACCCATTTTAGAGGTATAGGAGTAGACTGGAATATTTGCAATACAATAAAGTCACATGCTTACTGAGTAATTATTGTGGATTATAAGTGCATTTGTTACATGTGCAAATATAACTTTATGGCTTTAAGTCTTAGTAATAATTGATTTTTTTTACAGTACAGTGTTCATTTTTTTTGTTTTTTGCTGCTTAGAGTTATAATACATGTATGAGGCTGGGGCTATAAACTTTAATTAACAAGCCTGACAGATATATAAGCTTTCCACTGATCTCAAATAAGTGCAGCTTGCAGAACACTGGAAAAACGATCTAGAAATAAGTAGAATCTTCTTAAATTAAGTGTATTTACCCTTAATTTGAGTAAGTAAATTACGTAGTTTGCCAATGGAATGAGTATTTTTACTCTTAAAATAAGATAATTAGATAAAATGCACTTGAAATAAGACAATGCAGTTGTGTGTTCCTATTTTAAATGTAAATTGTCTTGTTCCATTGGCAAAATGTCACTTTAACTCCTCAATCCAAGAACAAATGCATTTATTTAAAGAAAAAATGAATTCTTTAGATTTGGATTTTTTCCAGTGAATAACACGTTTTAAAACAAACTTTGTTAGTTGGGTGACTTTTTTTATACACTGAAAAAAAATGAAATCTAAGTAAGTTTATTTTTCTTTAAAAAACTGCATTTCTTTCTTGAATTAAGCAGTTAAGTGATACAGTTTGCCAATGGAATAAGGCAATTTACATCTAAAATAAGAAAAAACAATTGCGTTGTCTTATTCCAAGTGGATATTATCTAATTATCTTATTTTAAGAGTAAAAATACTAATTCCATTGGCAAATCTTATTATTTACTTGCTTGAATTATGCTAAATACACTACTTTTAAGACATTTTTAATCGTTTCCGGGTCGTTTTTGCAGTGTACAAATGTTAGATTTGAATTGAAATCATATAAGTCTTGAGGGGAATTTAAAAAGTTGAGGATCAGTTGCCGAAGCGCTAAAACAAAACAATGACAGAAGGTGTTTACAACAGTGAAAGGATCGATTTTACTCCTTTATCTTTGCCAGCTGTCTCTAGTGAACACACCTTCCGCAGAGCAGAGAGAGGCTGGACAAAAATATGAATCTAAGAGCGTATTTAAACTTGTTATCCAGCTGCTCTTTGACCTATTTATCTACTGCATCTCACAGGATGGACTTTGTAGCTTTTTATTCCACCTCATCTTTTGCCAACAATAAAGCTCGCTGCAAGAAAAGCTTTCTGGCTGGTCCCCGTTTGGCTAATTTTCCTCCTCACTGCTCCCTTTGGTTTGGTCCAAAGCAAAAAACTGCATTAAAATGTGTTTTAATGGCGTCCAGAACTAGTTTTAAAGCTTGATATTCTGCATTGTGATTACAGCGGTTCATTGGTCCAGCTTTGAAGTAAAAAAAAAACAAAACAGACTCATATCTCCTAATTGAACACAGTCTCTGTTTTTATTGACAGAGCGCAGATTTCCTTCAAACTTTGATAAGAGGAAAACAATAAGTGGGCGTCTCTGCTCTAATTGTCGAGATATCAGATCCATATAAGAAGATTATTTTTCAAATGTATCAAAAAGGCAACTACCTCTTTGGATTAATTTCCTTTACTTTATTAAAACTGCTTGTTTTTGCTTGTCTTTCAGGGAGCTTATTCTGTGGTACCACCAGGATTACATGTATTTATAGAGAGAATGATAAATTCCACCAATTCCTCCCTGTTCCAGCGCCGAACAGTGAAAGAGCTGCTTTGGGGCTACAACGATCCCATCCTGAAAGAATTTGTGGGCTTCTTCCCAGATGTGAGTAAAGTCTCCCAAAATAGGGAAAAAAAATGGTAAAAGATCCAAAGAGAGTTTCTAGAAAGACTCGATTGTTAGTTTACCAAACCTGTTTGGTATTTTCTAGAAAGTTCCAAATGGCTTTCCCATAACTTATCAGGTATTCCAAGAACTTACTTGGAATACCTAAAATTTTATTCTGTAAGTTTAAGGAAATCTTTTGAATTTAACCTTGCAACTTTCAGAAGAGAACCTGGTCAGATCAAGTAAAGTTTAAGAAAAAAGTTTCGGAAAGTATTTTGTAAATTTTTTTAAAAACTTGCTAGGTTCTGAGAAAGTAACTAATAATTTCTTAGAATTGTTTTGTAAGCTTTCATGAAGCTGCATATCATCACTTAGAAAGAATCTGATGAGTTAATAAACTAGTAAGTTTTAGCAATGGCGTAACGACACAACAATAGTCCCGTAAGCAACATTATCTGCGTGGGCCCCATATGAAGTACAACACTCTGGATTACCCATAATTCCAAGTAGTAGTGCAAAAAATAAAATACTCAAATCTATATTCCAGTTTGAAATTTGATATTTTTCACCAACTGTCTAATGAAATGTACACAGTTATTAACATAGTAATTAAAAGCAGTGTTGGGCACGTTAGTTTGAAAAAGTAATTAGTTATAGTTACTAGTTACTTCTCCCAAAAAGTATTTGAGTTAGTAACTGAGTTACTATACAATAAAAGTAACTAGTTACTAGTAAAAGTAACTATTGCTTTACTTTTTTGTATGAAATTAATAAGTGGGGATGTGTAATTCTGAAATCCTGTGTTTGGGTTGTTATAGATACTGCAACATGTAGCTATATCTATCTATCTATCTATTCCATCCATCCATCCATCCATCCATCCATCCATTCATCCATCCATCCATCCATCCATCCATCCATCCATCCATCCATCATCCATCCAACCATCCATCCATCCATCCATCCATCAATCCATCATCCATCCATCCATCCATCCATCCATCCATCCATCCATCCATCCATCCATCATCCTTCCAACCATCAATCCATCATCCATCCATCCATCCATCCATCCATCCATCATCCATCCATCCATCCATCCATCCATCCATCATCCTTCCAACCATCAATCCATCATCCATCCATCCATCCATCCATCATCCATCCATCCATCCATCCATCCATCCATCCATCCATCCATCCATCCATCCATCCATCCATCCATCATCCTTCCAACCATCAATCCATCATACATCCATCCATCCATCCATCATCCATCCAACCATCAATCCATCATCCATCCATCCATCCATCCAACCATCAATCCATCCATCCATCATCCATCCATCCATCATCCATCCATCCATCCATCCATCCATCGATCCATCATCCATCCATCCATCATCCATCCATCCATCCATCCATCCATCCATCCATCCATCCATCCATCCATCCATCCATCATCCTTCCAACCATCAATCCATCCATCCATCCATCCATCCATCCATCCATCCATCCATCCATCCATCCATCCATCCATCCATCCATCCATCCATCCATCCATCCATCCATCCATCTTTCTCCCTTTCTCCATATAGGCTAATGATCTTTCAAGCTCTCCGTAGTTCCCCTGTGGCGCGAGCACAGGGCGACTGTTGCGCACCTTTAGAGAGCATGCGCGTTTTCTGTCGCTTGCGCGGTGAATCGTGCCTCCGCGCTGTGCGGAGATGCAGGGGAAACCGTATCTGATGGGGAAACGCAGCTCGACGTAACACCAGAATTTCCATCTGGAAAGCGCTGTTTTGCCGCTGGAGTCCTCCTCACTCTCCATCCTCCCCTCTCTCATGACGCGCGCACGAGTCCTATCATGAAAAAAGGTTAATTGTGCGACCTGAGTAACGTGCAGTAACGGGGTGTCGGCAATTGTAACTGCGTCATAGTTACAGTAAGAGTAATCATTTTCATTACTCGTTACTAACAAAAGGTAGCGGCGTTAGTAACGCCGTTACTTTCAACGCCGTTACGCCCATCACTGTTTAAAAGTACCACTGTCTGCTTTGCGATTGGTGTAAACGGCTCACCATCATGTTGAAATCTGGCATGTCGTGGGGTATAAAGAAGGACCGGTCAGTAATCTTAAAATCTGGTGGTTTTAAGAGGAATTTTTCACACTATTACGTCTACAATACGATGTGCTACTCAACAACTGTGAAGGGGGCCAACCAGGTGTCAGTGATGGGGCCCCTAAGAGGTCGGGGGCCCCTAAGCATCTGTAGTCTCTACTACCAGTATTTACGCCATTGAGTTTTAGAAAGAGCTGCAAGTCTTGAGACAGTTTCAGTAAAGAATCCAATACGTTACGATAAAGTGCTGAGAAGTAAAGGCAAGTTCTTGAAATAAAAAAATAGAGCAAGGAATTTTCCAGTTCTTAGAAATTACAGGCCGTATTATTCAGTTCCAACAAAAAAATCTAATCACTTTTTCTTCTTAGTACAACAAAACATACGATGGCTACTACAATGTCTTTACTGGCAAAGATGACATCACTAAAGTCGGTCAGATCGACATGTGGAGACAAAGCAGGTCAGTCTATTCCTGTAACTTATATATAAAAATGTAAAATCTCATCATTTAAACAATCATGATCTGATAACCTGTTTGATCCTTTATGTGCCACATCTATTCTATTCAGTGTTGGTTATTTTGCATGCAGAATTTAAGAAACGCGTGAAGTAAAAACTATAAAACAAACACACTTTGCATAAATTCTAATGTGATACCATCAATAGATGCCTAATATACACACAAAACCTCATAGAAATTTCCAGTGCTTATACTACACCCAGTTTATGTCACACATATGTTTCAGCAGACATTGTCCACTTTTTCCCAAAAATAAGATGAAAATATATATAAAGATAAAATATTGAAAATTCAAATATATGCTTCATATATTTGCTTTGTGCCATAGGAGCTTGGGTTTTTGGAATGACACATACTGTGACATGATTAATGGGACAGGTATGGTACCCAAGTCTTATGTTAAAAAAGAAAAAGAACAACTACATACTCTCTTGAATCTGTAAGCCAAATTTTCTTCTGTTATTCTTTAGATGCTTCTTCCTTCGCTCCCTTTGTGGACAAAGAGGAGCCCCTCTTTTTCTTCTCATCAGACATCTGCAGGTGATGAAAATTTTCCTGGAAATGAACATTCAGGCTAAACTTTGGACCTTTTTCTCTCACACTAATCTAATGGACAGACCTTTAAAAGGAAACTGTAACTGTGTTTTTCCTGATTCCAGATCTGTGTCGGCCAGCTATGAGCAGACTCTAAATCTGAAAGGAATCGATGTGTACAGATACTCTCTTCTCCCATCTACTTTGGCCTCCCCTGTGGATAATCCAGACAACAAATGTTTCTGCTCAAACATGAAGGTCACCAAAAATTGCACCCTTGCCGGTGTGCTAGATGTCAGCACCTGTCAACAAGGTTATTTACATTAAAAAATGCTAAAAAAGGTAGGCCATCTCATTTCGTTTCATTCTTCCATTTATGACTTAACTTTATATTTCTGAACAGGGCAACCTATTTATATCTCTCTGCCCCACTTCCTGCATGGCAGTGAATCACTAGTGAAGGATGTGTTGGGCTTGAACCCCAATGAAGAGCACCATAAAACCTTCTTGGATGTCGAACCTGTAAGTGAACGTCACTGATTGAATTTATTGATCTTGCCTTTGAATTTCAGTGGTTGCATTTAAGACTGATTTGTAAAAGTTTTTTTTTCTTTTTTCAAATTAGACCACTGGGTTTACTCTAAATTTTGCCAAGAGAATTCAAGTGAACATGATGTACGGACCATCAGACGTCATTACGTGAGTTGTGCTATCATTTTTCTTTTTTAGTTTAGTCGTGTAAGGGAAGTGTAATCCCTTAATTTGTTGCGAAGCTGCAAAGTCCAAATAAAGATATCAAATAAGTTTGTGTGCCAACCTTATCAGCTTTCACGCAAGGTCATCACCATAAAAAAGAAAAATGTTGTGTGATGCCGTATTTGCATCAAAAGTATCTTACTGCAGGTATCATTTCAGGTCCCACCATTCCAAAAGTTTCACCATTTCCAGTCATTTTCTTTGGATCATGCTGAACATAAATGTAATGTTACCCCCTCCCCCCCATCTCTTACGTAACATGAATAAGTCATTAAATTTATAATGTTTATTATCGTTCAGAGAGTGACGAACTGGAAAAAGCTTTTATACACTACTCTAAAAAACAAAGGGAACATGTAAACAACACACAATATAACTTCAGTTACATCAAACTTTTTTGAAATCAAACTGTCCACTCAGGAAGCAAGAAAGATTGGCAATCAATTTCACATGCTGCTGTATAAATGGAATAGACAAGGCCGTAGCAGGGCAACAGCCCAGCAGCAAGACCGCTACCTCCATGTTTGTGCAAGGAGGAACAGGAGGAGCACTGCCACAGCCCTGCAAAAATACTTATAGAAGGCCAAAAATGTGCATGTGTCTGCTTAAAGGGAATAAACTGACTCCATGAGGATGGTATGAGGGCCCGATTTCTCAATCCATCCACCAACGTCAGGCTGCATCAGACTGTCTAAAAGTTGCCAAATGCTTTAGTCCAGGTGTTTTAGGGAGGTCAAACAGGCACATGGAGGCCACATACAACACTGAGCCTCAATTTGACCCATTACAGGACATTACATCGAGGTTGGATCAGCCTGTAGCGTTTTCCACTTCGATTTCACGTGTGGCTCCAAATCCGGGCCTCCATTGGTCAATAAATATGATTTCCATTGATGATTTTTGATTTTGTTCTCACCAAATTCAATGTTGTTCAGAAAAAAATGTTCAATGAGAATATTTAAATCATTCAGATCCAATTATTTGAGTGATCCCTTTTTCAAGTGTATTTACAAAAGAAAGAAATTAAGTCCAAAAATTTAAAATGACTGTGAAATGTGAGGCTCAGAGTCTTTAGCTATGAACTATTGCTTTATAATCAATCTTTCCTTCTTTTAGTCGTCTTCCACTTATGCAGATCCCAGACAACACTCTCTTAAAGAACACTCATTAAATATTTCAGGGACATCCCAAGGTTCTTCATGGCATAGAGGGAATATTTTTCATTTTCATTGAACATTTCTTCTTCTTAAAAACTCCAAACAGGGGCTCTAAGGTAAGGAGCTGTTCTTAGCAGAAGTCTCCATGAGCACAGCTCATTTTATACCGGCTCCTCTATTCCTCTCCTTATCTCTAATGGTATTACTTGGCATTCAAGAGAGGAAGCTAATTTCAGATACCATATCACTGTAAAAGAAAATGTTAGCAATTTGGGTTGCCAAATTGGACCTTAGCAATGCCAGTATATTGGCTAATCCTCCGATGATCACTTGTGTAAAACAAAGTAATTGAAAATCTAACCTTGATACAAAGACTGGGCTCAGACCTAGGGGGAATCAGTATTGTCTTTTTCTGGTTTAAAACCCTGCATCAGACTTGAAAGGACTAACTTGTCAAAAGCAGAGTGGCACAACAAGACAATTTTCATAGGGGTTGTCAGGCAGGGACCAATGTTCCCGTTACACACCGTTGCTTTAAGCAGGCTCAGAGGTCTTACACTTTAGAATATAAGAGTAACTGCAGCAGGTTTCAGTCTAATAAAGACCTGAATTAATAATTCATACCTTAATCAATACCCATGCACTTAAAAATGTAGATTTTTTTACACAATATTTTACACAGGATATGAACTGATAAACTTTTTACTTGCAGGGTACTCAAGAACGTGAAGGACTTTACCATATTGCCTCTGGTTTGGCTGAATGAGGTAAGAGAAAAAAGGAAACTTATATGCATAGCATAAATCTCCAACTCTTCAACTTTTTCATATTTTCTCACAATACAACCTAAAAACGTCAAAAGATTTTGATAGGATAGTACGCTACCGTTCAAAAGTTATGGGTCACATTGAAATGTCCTTATTGTTGAAGAAAAAGCGCTGTACTTTTCAATGAAGATAAATTTAAACTAGTCTGAACTATAAAGAAATACACTATATACATTGCTAATGTGGTAAAGGACTATTCTAGCTGCAAATGTCTGGTTTTTGGTGCAATATCTACATAGGTGTATAGAGGCCCATTTCCAGCAACTATCACTCCAGTGTTCTAATGGTACAATGTGTTTGCTCATTGGCTCAGAAGGCTAATTGATGATTAGAAAACGCTTGTGCAATCATGTTCACACATCTGAAAACAGTTTAGCTCGTTACAGAAGCTACTAAACTGACCTTCCTTGAGCAGATTGAGTTTCTGGAGCATCACATTTGTGGGGTCAATTAAACGCTCAAAATGGCCAGAAAAAGAGAACTTTCATCTGAAACTCGAAAGTCTATTCCTGTTCTTAGAAATGGAGGCTATTCCATGCGAGAAATTGCTAAGAAATTGAAGATTTCCTACAACGGTGTGTACTACTCCCTTCAGAGGACAGCACAAACAGGCTCAAACCAGAGTAGAAAAAGAAGTGGGAGGCCGCGTTGCACAACTGAGCAAGAAGATAAGTACATTAGAGTCTCTAGTTTGAGAAACAGACGCCTCACAGGTCCCCAACTGGCATCTTCATTAAATAGTACCTGCAAAACACCAGTGTCAACATCTACAGTGAAGAGGCGGCTGCGGCAAAGAAAAAGCCATATCTGAGACTAGCCAACAAAAGAAAAAGATTAAGATGGGCAAAAGAATACAGACATTGGACAGAGAAAGACTGGAAAAAAGTGTTGTGGACGGATGAATTGAAGTTTGAGGTGTTTGGATCACAAAGAAGAACGTTTGTGAGACGCAGAACAAATGAAACGATGCTGGAAGAATGCCTGACGCCATCTGTTAAGCATGGTGGAGGTAATGTGATGGTCTGGGGTTGTTGTGGTGCTGATAAGGTGGGAGATTTGTACCGGGTAAAAGGGATTCTGAATAAGGAAGGCTATCACTCCATTTAGCAACGCCATGCCATACCCAGTGGACAGCGCTTGATTGGAGCAAATTTCATCCTACAACAGGACAATGACCCTAAACACACCTCCAAATTGTGCAAGAACTATTTAGAGTAGAAGCAGGCAGCTGGTATTCTATCGCTAATGGAGTGGCCAGCGCAGTCACCAGATCTGAACCCCAGTGAGCTGTTGTGGGAGCAGCTTGACCGTATGGTACGCAAGAAGTGCCCATCCAACCAATCCAACTTGTGGGAGCTGCTTCTGGAAACTGTGGGGTGCAATTTCTCCAGATTACCTCAACAAATGAACTGCTAGAATGCCAAAGGTCTGCAATGCTGGAATTGCTGCAAATGGAGGATTCTTTGACGAAAGCAAAGTTTTATGTAAAAAAAAATCTTATTTCAAATGCAAATCATTATTTCTAACCTTGTCAATGTCTTGACTCTATTTTCTATTCATTTCACAACGTATGGTGGTGAATAAGTGTGACTTGCAGGAAAACACAAAATTGTTTGGGTGACCCCAAACTTTTGAATTGTAGTGTATATGGTGGACCATTAGTTGTGTATGAATAAGGTAGAAGGAAAATCAGTTTTTGAAAACTAGATAAAAAAATGTGGCTTATGCACCACAGTTTTAAGACATCCACACTGAAAACCGGCTAAATATCTTTAAGAACCCAACGACAAAAATTTCCCAACATACTGTAAAATTTGAAGGCGTAAATTAGTAATGTCTGTCTTATTTTTCCTCCCCTTTTTTACCAGACGGCGACGTTGGATGATGAAACAGCAGACATGTTTAAGAAAGAGCTCCTATCTCGTATCCAGATGTTGGAGACAGCAGAGTATTCGCTCATAGGTGTTGGGGCTGCAATCTTTCTCATGTGTATTATTGCTTACCTGATAGTGCGGAAGAGCCATAACCAAAGCAAGGTTGCATAGTAAACAACTGACTCAGCTGTTTGTCGTGGGTCAGAGCACATTCCAGGCAACATCATCAGTTTTTTTATATAGACTTGCAAATATTTGCAATCACGTCTTATTTGTCAGCTCTCCTTTTATTCCAAAAGAGAGGAATACTGTGATTTTTTTTAACCGCTCAGTAGAGCTGATTTTCTTTGCCAGTCATTGTTTTGATTTTAAACACTGTAACATGAACTCAATCAGGGATTTCTTGAGGGACAGCGAATATAAACTCATCTGAACTTTGCCTCAAAGGAGAGAAGGGGGTTTATTTGACACCCTATGAAAGGAATGTAGAAGCGCAAATGTTCATAAACTTTGCTAAACTAGTGTGATGAAAATGAATAAAAGCTACAAAAATGTTTTAATCACTTTGTGGTTCATTTAACAATGTGATGAGTATGATAAGAGGGAAAAAAAGCCAAATCTTTGGCCAGTGGAGCCGCTTTTCCTGCTTTTAACCTCTTACACCCTAAGGGGATATAAATAAATTTCTGCCTGACAAAAACACACAAAAGTAAATAACTTATAGCCTCACAGCTATTAGATTTAAGAAGAAACTTTTGGTACGTCTGTAAAGGTAAGATGTCATAGAATGGTTTTCTGGTGTCAGCACCATTGTAGCTTTGACCCTGCCTGAAATATTAGGGACAAAATACAAAATATTTTGCAATTTTTGAACCTCACCAAAATTTTCTTTGAAATAAACATTGCAAAACACTACCAAAATATTATTTATAGCACAAATAGGTAGTACAGACTTTCAAATCTAAATGTTGTGTAAAAATATACAAAATGTGGACTCAATCAGATGAATCATATTTATTTTAGAATGGTATTAGTGAGAAATTTCTTAGGCGGAGAGGCCATTTTGGCACATTTATCCATAAATGTCACCAAACTGTGCCAAATATGTTTTTTACATCAAAACTGGGGGTTTGGTAAAACTACAAGGTCATGTAGCAGCTGGACCCGCCGGTGGGTCCGTAGGGTTCAAGGGGTTAAGGGGTCTTTAGTTCACCACAGAAAACAACATGTTATGATTATTCCTCATATGATACACTAGTAAAAGTTTATTTTCTGTAATAGTTCCACTAAACATTTACTGATTTAGATAGAGAGGTAAAAAAGAAACTATTTGTAAAATATTGGAATATTTTTCTTTAGAGGAGATGCGTAACTATTTAAAATACCAATATCATGAAAAGGCATTGGATGATATTGATTGAAAATACGGAATAAATAGGAAATCACAATTTTTATAACCAAACATCTGTTTCATTTTATTAATTTTATATATACACTTAAAAGCCTAGCAGCTAGATGGTGGTGCATCACTCAAGCGCCTATTTTTGAGCTGTTCTGAGCCACCTGCAGCTGAGGAACAACATCTCGTTAAGTTTTAAAGAGCTATATTTTTATAAAAATATGTCCTCTTTGTTACTGTATCATGATATATCGGGATAAATCGTACAGCAATATTGTGATTGTATGGTATCGCCAAAAAACTGCTAGTTCACAGCACTAGGTTTGGAATTCTAAAAGCACGACCGTTTTTTAAATTAATTCTTAGATAGCGGAATACGTGATTTATTTCTTATTTTTTTCTTGAGTACATGTTTTTTTTTTTATTTAAGAATGAATGGAGCTTGTAAATGTCTAATGGATCCTTTATGCTTATTCACAGCAGAAAGTCATGGGTAAAATCCAGAGATGGGAAGTAACAGAGTACAAATACTTCGTTACTGTACTCAAGTAGATTTTTCTGATATTTTTACTTTACTACTTATTTTTATGGCGACTTTTTACTTCTACTCCTTACATTTTTACGCAAATATCTGTACTTTCTACTCCTTACATTTTAAAAAATTAGCTCGTTACTTTAGTTTTGAATCATTTCAATGGAGTTACCGTTATTATTTTTCACGTCATCAATACCAAATTCAATCTAATTGGATGGGAATCTACGTTGCATTTGACGCACCACTACAAGATGAATCGACAGATTCGGCGGTATTCATTTGCGGCAAATCATTGCAGCTTGGTGGCGGTGGCGTTAGCATAGTAGTATGGACGACAAGATGATTGAAAAGGAACACAACGGATATCTAGTCCTATTGGCAGACATCCATTTAAAATGTAGGCAACGGCATGAAAAAAGTGGTTTCTACTTTTACTTTTATACTTTAAGTAAATTTACAAGCCTGTACTTTGTTACTTTTACTTGAGTAAAGAAGTTTAAGCAGTACTTTTACTTTTACCAGAGTATTTTTTAACACAAGTATCTGTACTTTTACTCAAGTACGGAAAGTGAGTACTTTTGCCATCTATGGTAAGATCATGGATGAAGTTTTGATTTCAGAAGTGGGGGGGGGGGGCGCAAGTACTTTTGAATATAACTAACTTCAGGATGTTTGACGATTCAATCACAGACTTCATTCATCGGCACATCAGATGTTTGTAAAGTGAGCTTCTCAGGAGTGACAGCTGTGACAGCCAATCACACAAGAGAAGACAGAGATCCAATCAGGAGCTAGGGGCGGTCTAATCAGGGAAGTGGGCTTCAGCTTGACCTGCGGTTTTCCCCTTGGTCCTAGTGCAATGAATGTCTGTGTACTGCTGCGTAATATCGGTTTTGGACTGTAAAAAGTCCCCCTGTCCTCCCCTAAAAATTACTTCCATGGGTAAGATCATCCCTGCACTTTTTCAGCAATTTTTATAGCAGTTCTCTTGGCTGAGCTGCTTCTACTACATTTATGTTGTCTATATATTTTTTGGCCAATCAGATTTCGAGCGTTTGTGCGTTACGTCAATCAAATCTCCCCAGGGCCTTCAGAATCAGCAATATTGGCTGAATTTAACAATATTAATGAAGAATATTTTCTTCAACCAATCAGATTTCAGATTTGCCCCACTTTGCCACTTAGCGGTGTCACCCATACATCAGCATTTTCTGTCCTCTGATTGGTCTGTTAGAGCAAAATTTTTACAAATGGTAACCTAGTGACAATCTATAAGATGAGTTTTGTTCCCTTTTTGACAAGTTAGCTCAACTGATCTCAGTTTTATTTAATATCTGACACCAATGTTATATTTTGTGTGCAGATTTTAAAGAGGTGTTAATTATCGGATTAACAACACCGCCTCAAATCCGACAGTAGATGTAATAATAAATGTGGAAACTGATGATAATCTTTTTGATTTAAAAAAAAACATCATCACTTAAACATATTTATTCAGGCTAAGACATTAATAAATACAAATACATAGACTCAATGACAATAAAATTATTCAGAATTGAAATAAAACATTGACATGTAACTTGACTTTAGTTACATGTGCAGCAGAGATCTGTATGAGGGAAAATGCATGCTTAAAATCAAAAATATTAACCAATATGTCTTCAAATTGCAGATGCAGTCCTTGCTGGTAGATAACACTCAAGTTATGTACAAAAAGTAACAATTGTCACCAAATTTGAAGAATATTAACTTAACTAAAATACATTTAAAACAGTTTGTACATAAACAATTCCTATCTACATCACCTATGGGTTGCAAAAAATGACTTTTCACATATGCAAAAGGTCTAAAGGGCTGGTTATACTCTGACTACCTCACTAAGTCTGACAAAGTGTAACTGAAGGCTTTGGAAAATGCGATGACACTGAATTGATCATGAAATGTCTGAGTTTAGTTGCTCGAGTAAAATCCATGCATGGATCCAGAGACGACTGGATTATTTATAGCTGGAACATTTCTCTGACAAAAGCAGGAAAGAAATGAAGCAAAGTGCAGCTTGATGACATCGATGGACCTTCTTTTACAGATTCTAAGCAACCATGAGCTGCAAAATACAAATATATCTTTAGAGAGAAAAAAACAGAACAGAAACAGACACGGATGTAACATCTGCATCTATTTAGATTTAGAGATTCATATTCTTAACATCTCACTTCTGCAGCACATTACTGGCACAGCTGTTAAAGTTAAATAAGGAGCTGGAATTAAAAGCATATTTTATTGCACAACCATAATTAAAAGATGTAATTACATTTTTGAGAAAAACTTATGGTTTATAATATCTAACCATTCCTATGAAATAAGTTTAACTGAAGGTTTATTTTAACTTTTTAATTCACTTTTTATGTATTGCTGCACTGATTTACAGTGGAGCAATATTTCTCAACAAAGACATTTTTCAGGTTTTGAAGTATTTCAGTGTAATATCTGCCTAGAGGCAGGGGCGGATTTAGGAAATGTGGGGCCCTAGGCAAAGACAGGTAGGGGGCCCTCTGGAGTCAGAAGACAACTCATAAAACAGCCCCATTCTACAGATAGAGAAATGTTAATAGAATAGACATCCATTATCTGTTCTAGGTTGTGTCCCTCTCTTCTTGTCCCTTTTCTTCTTGTTTTCCTCTCTATGTTTTGTACTCAGCTGACTTTTCATGCTGTCTCTAAAGGAATGAAAGATTTTTTCCAAGCACTAAGCTCACTTAGCTGATTGCTCCTTCCTGTGTTTCCAAAAAGGCCAAAGTAAATAACCCAGTCCTTCTTTTCACTGTAGACCAGCCATGATCTGCTTATCTGTTCTCCATTTTTCATTTGGATGAAATAATAGCTGCATGAATCATGACAGCAGACAAGATAGAGGAGAGCAGGAGGCGGGGTTACCAATCTACTCGCTCTGGAGAGCAGAGTTCGCTGCTTTTAGATGTTGTCTCCAAAGTCTCCAGTAGCAGAAAAAAAGTCTCTAGATTTGGCGCTAGGAGCTTTTTAGAAATCAAAGTGTTAGAGGGGTCTGAAAAGTGGCTAAATATAGCGACTAAAGTGCTAAGTTGGCAACACTGCTCTATGCATCGTTTGTTTTCAAATGGTTTGCTGCTGTCTGTTTGGACCTTTCTGAACATGTGCAGCAAATGGACTGATCCAATATGGTGGACGCTGAAGGGGGGGCTGAGACACACTTAATATTATCAGCGCTCTGATGGCATTTTAGCCAAAGGATTTTGATCAAAAACATAATTAATGTGCAGAAATACATGTTAAACGAGTTTTATGGGGGCCCCCCAGGAACTTGTGGCCCCAGGCAACTGCTTAGTTTTGCCCAAGGATTAATCTCCCCTACCTAGAGGTTTCATATAAAAATGACTCCTTACTTCATATTTATTCTTGCTATAATTTAAAATAAAAAAATTGTGAAAATTTGCACTTCTAACCATGAAATAAACCAATATTATTCAACAGGTGTTTAATATCTCCAAAGATTGATGAGGGTTTTGCAGCTCTGGCCAAATGAAGTCAGTCAGCATGAAGGTGAAAATGGCTTTCTGGGTCGTTGTTATCCTGTGAGACGCCTGTTTCCTTTAGGCACTGGCTACTAGCTGGCAGGTTTATATTGACGGCATGCACAGAAGATGAATAAGGGATGTAAAGACATCTAATAAGCTCCCTTTATTAGACTTGATGTTAAAAAGTCTCCACCATTATAGGCTATACACATGCTTTTGTGGAAGAATTATTTTCTGTCCTTCAATCACAAATGTAAACTTTTTGAGTTTCCAAAATGCTTTCATTGCAATAATATAATCCTTTTTTGGGAGCAAACACTAAAGATGGTTCTTACTTAAAACAAATTATGATCAAGAGTAACAAAAAAAAAAAAAATCACCTTATACTGTTAAGTACGGTAGAGGATCTGTAATGATCTGGGCTCGTTTCTCTTCCAAAAACTCATGATTTTTCTTATTTAAGTTTTGTTTTTTAAGAGAGGAGGACAATTTCACGTCTCCGAAGTAGAACTAATCAGGATTAAACCTCGTAACAACTCAGCCGGTGTTTGTTGAAATGGGATTATTTGTACTACTTAACAAATGTAGAGTTTTTCATGTATTTTGCTGCATAAAAGATGATTCTTAACAACCAAAGAAGGGGTTATAAATACGATGCTTTTGTCACAATATGTAGATTTATGTTCCACTATCAGGTCTGTAGCACAAAGAGAAATGTCAGCAGAGGAGTAGAGATTCAAATTACAGGAAAGTCTGATCCCATAAAGATCTCATAAAGGCCTTTGTGTTTCTTCAGTCCCCATTTCCATCAGAAGTATGTGATGGAAAGAAATAAAAATCCATTAGAAGAAACACATTTAAATGTTTCCCTCAGACATCAAAGCGTGACACGATAGCTGAAATTCAAAGCGTTATCCTCTGAGGGAAGAGTTTGTCAGAGGAAGTCAGGACATGTCCGCCTCATATCGTGTTGTGACGATCAAAGCGAAGGAAAAACTCGTGGTTGAAAAATTACAGCCATCTGGTCGCATTATTTCATGTGAGACAACAAGATTTTGTGGGATTAAATCTCCCCACACCAACCTTCTGGTGTTAAGGTACATCTGCAGCTCAGTGGTTGAGATGAGAGGAGCAGTGAGTGCTTTGAAGGGCACAGGACCAGAGGACGCTGTGCGTGTCAGTTTCTGCTGCTTGCGTCGTGCATCACACATCAGGGAGGTTATTGCGTCTATTGCGGCTCTTCCTCCGGTCCAGTAGGGGTTTTAGTTTGGCCAAGTCCCCCCTGAGGGGTCCAGGTGGCTGCGGCTGCTGCTGCTGCCTCTGTTGAAGCTTCTTGAAGTCTTTTCTCTCTTTACAGTACTGCTGTACAGCCAGATTCTCTGCAGGGCTGAAGGTTTCCAGTAGGGCCTTCGGGTTTAGGGAGCTGGCCCATGCCCAGGGGGACTGCTGCTTGTCTGTCAGAACCTTCACCACGGCTTCACTCAGCACATTCAGACGGACTTTGGCGACGGTGCGTTTGAAGCCATTTTCTGTGGTCAGGCAGTAGTACAGACCCTGGTCGGACTGCTGGACGGAGCGGATCAGAAGGCCGAGCTCCGTGGAGAGGATGCGATCGTTCAGCTTAACCTGCACAAACGAATAGATTGAATGATTTTTACAGTTTTTAACCTTTTTCTAATAAAGTCTAGCTGACGTTTCTGCCAAAGATAAATAAAGAAAACTACGGAAGAGGATTAGGGCCACTGAAAAAAAAAAAGTTAACTGATTTTTAAATTTTATTTCAGTTTAACATGGGAAAAAAGTCAGAATTCTGACTTTAATCTCAGAATTCTGACTTTTTTCTCAGAATTCTGACTTTCTTCTCAGAATTCTGACTTTAATTTCAGAATTCTGACTGAATTCTGACAATAAAAAAGTCAGAATTCTGAGAAAAAAAGTCAGAATTCTGAGATTAAAGTCAGAATTCTGAGATTAAAGTCAGAATTCGGAGATTAATCTCTGAGTTCTGACTTTTTTCTCAGAATTCTGACTACTTTCTCAGAATTCTGACTGAATTCTGACAATAAAAAAGTCAGAATTCTGAGAAAAAAAGTCAGAATTCTGAGATTAAAGTCAGAATTCTAAAGAAAAAAGTCAGAATTCTGAGATTAAAGTCAGAATTCTAAAGAAAAAAGTCAGAATTCTGAGATTAAAGTCAGAATTCTGAGAAAAAAGTCAGAAGTCTGAGATTAAAGTCAGAATTCTGAGAAAAAAGTCAGAATTCTGAGATTAAATTCAGAATTCTGACTTTTTTCCCATTTATATACTGAAATAAAATAAAAAAAAATCAGTTAAAATTGTTTTTTTCAGTGGCCCTAATCCTCTCCCATAGAAAACAGTCTCAAACTCTGGTTAAATTGAATTTATTTACAGGTTTCCTGCAGAATGGAATAGTTTGGAAGTTAATTTAAGAATTTCCCATTCTGAACAAGTGTAAAGAAAAATGAAGTTCATCCAATCATGAGAAAAAAAACATCTTGCATGAAAAAAACTGTAGAAAATATTGAAATATTTTAACCATTTTGACGTCAGAGGCTCTTTAGTTTGTACTTGAGTAGTAAAAACAATTCTATTTACAGGTTTTTGCAGAGAGAATCTAATAATACCATCCAGGGATTTCTTTCTACTATAAAAAATTTAATGACGATACAAAAACCTTCCAGCTAAAGACATTTATTTTGTTCTGTACAGAATTTCACGAAATGCAAAGATGTTTTAATATGGGTTGAGGACAAAAGGCAGAAAGACCAAACTGATCAGCTGGCATAAGTTACGATAGATGTTATGGTGGATGAGGGAGTTTAAAACAACTTGATAAAAAGCTTAAATCACCAAAGCTGCGTTCACACTGCAGCAGTTCAGCCTGTTTGACTCGGACAGACCAGTGATCCATAAGGATTCATCTGCAGTACTTCTAACTGATCTTCATGCATGTATGCAGTGAATCAAATGAGAAAAAAAAGGTTTATTATAATGCAACTATTATCTTAAATAGATGCATCCCTTAGCAGACAACAGGTCTGCATGAAGCATTAGATTTAGATTTATTTGTCATTTTGTTTACACAAAAGAAATTTAGTTTAGAACAGCTCTCTGGACAATTTCTTTTTTTTTAAGTGCAGCCTTTAAAAATAGTAAAATAAATATATAAAAACAGTAATATAAACATATGACTGTAAAAATCAACTAATAAAGCTTCAGCAAAACCACTTCTAGTTCTAAGCTCTGAAATTAAGGATCATATTCTTACATTTTCTACACTGATTGTGCATCGCAACTGATTTATTGGTTGGTAGGTAGGTGCACATATGGCCTTTACATATAATCACTTTAGTCTATGCTTATTTAAATGTATCAAATTGAATGTATATATTTTTTTGATTAATAAATTGTCATTAATTAATCAATCATTTTTAATTGGAAATTAAATAGTTTTTCTTTTTTAAATTAAGTATATTTAATATTTTAATCATGTAGTGCTAGTAAGGAGTGCTGGTCTCCATCTCCAGCTGTCTACGGGCGAGAGGCGGGGGTCATGATCAGGTCGCCAGTCCATCGTAGGGCTATATTAAACTAATAAATATTAAATTACTTATTTCATAGAATATTTATATTTAGGTATTTTCAGATATTTTTACCCTCCATGTACTTTAGGATCACATCAAATTGATTGTAAAAGCCATACTGCCAACCGCCGGGGTCTGGTGACCCTCATGGGGCCCTGATCCCTGTTTAGGGAAACCCTGTATGCATGGTGGGGCTAACTTATGGGGAGCTGCAGGAAATAGGTTTAAAAATTATTTTAAATGAAAAACATCAACCAGACCATGCATTTTTTTAAATATACCTTAACATGTATGAAGAAGCAATTTGGTCGCTTCCATTTGTCATTTTTTTTTATTTTTGCCAAGACTTCCTGAAACACTCTGACGTTCTTGGCTCAAATATTAGTTGAAGAATTTCAGGATAATATAAAAATATTAAAAAAAAGGAAATAATTAAAATAAAGATTTAATTCGATAACAATATTCAAAGTAAGCTTGATGAACTTTACAGATAATAGGAGCTATATTTTTTTTTGGTATCTTGGTAACTAGTCTAGTCAGAATTTTTTCACCTGGCTGAACTTGTGAGATTTATCAGCATGTAGAATTTATTAAAAGAAAAACAAATAATATAGATTATTGTTTTCTAAAACTTTCAATTGTCTGCTATGAAATATACCATACCATTAGGAAAACAGTGACTGTTATAACTGGTTTATGTCACTAAGGAACTGAGCCATATTTTATAAGCATGAGCAGAATTGAGTGTATTATAGTTATAAATGTTCTGCCAGCTCATGTTGTAACCTCAGCTTCAACACTGTGTATAATTTATTCCTAATCTTTTCTGCCATGCATCTAATACATATGCAGAATGAATTCATATGATTTTAGGTTCTGATGGCCAAAATGAAATGCCCTCTAATTAGGCTAAGGGACTTCTAACTTTCAGAATGACGCAGAAACAGGCACAAAAATAAACGTACAGATGGACACTTGGGTGTGAAAGTAGGGTATCGTGTCGCTCTCTGCTGCTCTGATGTAAAAAAGTCGAGCTTCTTCTTCAGGCTAAAAGTCGGATTAATCAATGAGGAGAAAGAGCTTTTTCATATCAGAGTGGAGGTACATGCAATTTTTAGTTTGGTGAAAAGAAAAACATTATATTGAAAGCAGGACTTTGTAAAACCTTAAACAAAAGCTTTTGGTTCATAAGGCTGAGATATTTTTTTAAGAATGTTGTCTTTGGTTTTGAGGAGAAGTTCAGAGATTTTTAAGAGTGTGTTAAAGACAAAATGTGTCCCAGTACAAAAGTACGGTGTTTAATTTCTACACATTTCCGACTTTAAAGTTACAATGCTTTTTTTTTTTTCCAGAATGGAAATCTACGGAGCCCTTAAAGGGACATGGAGGGAAAAAAATAAACTTTTGTACGGGATCTCGCAAAAGTATTGCGAGATCCTGCAAAAGTATTGCGGGATCTCTCAAAAGTATTGCGGAATCTCGCAAAAGTATTGTGGGGTCTCGCAAAAGTATTGCGAGATCTCACAAAAAATAAACTTTTGCGAGATCTCGCAAAAGTATTGCGGGATCGCAAAAGTATTGCAGGATCTCGCAAAAGTTTTGCGGGATCTCGCAAAAGTTTTGCGGGATCTCGCAAAAGTATTGCGGGATCTCGCAAAAGTATTGCAGGATCTCGCAAAAGTATTGCGAGATCTCGCAAAAGTATTGCGAGATCTCGCAAAAGTATTGCTTGATCTCGCAAAAGTATTGTGAGATCTCACAAAAAATAAACTTTTGCGAGATCCCCTCCATGTCCCTTTTAGGGGCTCCGTAAAAATCAAACAAAAATCAAAAACTCATATGGAAAAAGCTGGACACTAATGTAGAAAATAGTAAAGATTTGACATTATTCCAAAAAAAGAAATTTAAAAACAATCCACTGGACTTTGTTTCCAAGTTTGAAGACGTTTAGCTTCCCATCAAGGAAGCTTTTTCAATTCCAAATGTCAGAAATAGCGTCGAGTTCGAGGGTTTAAAAAGTAGCCCAACAAAGCTTCGTTTTTGTTTTGAAAACATGCAAATTGGAACAGACGAAGGGGTCCACCCCTTAAGAATGGGGGTCGTTTGGCTTCTTTTGTTAGCCTGCAATGCCCTGACGCGAAACGTCTTCAAATTTGGAAACAAAGTCCAGTGGATTGTTTTTTATTTTCTTTTTCTTTGGAATAACTATGACCTGAATGACTGAGAACCTTCACCAGCATTTCATATTATTGCACCAATAATAAAATCCAGTGGAATAGGCAATTATGATATAATTAGGCTTTAAAAACTCTTTAAGTCTCGTAAATATGTAAATTTGTAGCTAATGGGTGAAAAAGGGAAATTGGTTTTCCAATCATGTTTTATCTAACTCTGTCTTGTCTGTTTATACTCTCCTAAATATCCTAAAAATAAACTTGTTTAAATTTTTCGAAACCAAATTACCACTGTCATTTTCAGACAGGAATAATATTAATTTGCAAGATATAATGAGTCTAATAATTAACCGTGATTACAAATACATGAATTATATAAGTTATACACTGAAAATTAATTGGTTTCTTCATAAGGAAAAGAATTAAAAGCGTTAGATGATATATCTTGTTTAGGAGTTAAATTCTTATTCTATGTGTCCAGCTTTACTTTTATATTCATAATTCAATCTCTGCATGGAGAGAAAATTTCACTCGTTCTGCAGACGCTTTCACTCAGATTTAGTTAGTTTCCTTTTTTAGGTATAAAATCAAATGGAACATCCAACCGGAGATGTCATTAGTTAAAGGGAAATTCAAAGGGGGAACGGGGTTGAATGTCCACAGCAGGGTCAGCAGGTTATCTGTTTTAAAGCTCTAATTGAGCACAAAAACAAACCTCTGTTCATAAAGCTGAGTGCTGAAGTGCTGTTGTAAGTATAAGGAAGAAAAAGAGAAAAGAATATTAACTTCCAAAGAGCTCCAAAGGACCTCAGGTGGACTATATCCCACATTTTTAAAGAGCAGCAGAGAACAGCGCCGATAAACTAGATGATTTATGTCACTCCATCAGTCAGTTTAGACGCCAACGTTTCATCATCTCTTGCACAATTATGCAGATTTTATTGCAATATTGAATTGATAAATCCTTTATAACACAATTCTAGGAATCCTCAGAGCTTTTTATTCTGAACACCATAAAAATGCTATATCATGTAAATAATCTATGCATTAATCAGCTACATGTTAACAGCCTTTTAGGGCCCTGAGGCTGATCATAAATCACTGACGACTTTTGACATCTTCTGATGTCAGACTGACCTCTTTCCTCCTGTCGTTCTCTCTCTGAATGAGCCAGCGAATGGACGCCTGAGGAGACTTTGGAACGCACTCCAGGAAGGTGGTGTTGTTTTTCACGCTGTACTGCGTTATCTCAGCAGCGTTCCTGTAGGCTGATGAGCAGACATATTCTCAGTCATATGAAAAGGCACATCAGACGTCACTGAGCTGACAGACAGGGAGCCTACAGAATGGCTCTTATAGGAGCGACTGTGAGACGTTGACATGAAGCTTAGCTTCACTCTTTAGTGGCTCATCGAAAGCAAACATGTTTTACACAAAATAATCGCTTCAAACCAACTCTGCTTCCATCCTGTTGTTCTGCTGGAGTTGAAATTCCTCAGTAAATCAGCTGGATGCATGAAGAGATAAGGACTAAATAGTGGCAATGCTAATATGGCATTGCTAATATACAGTGCTGTGGTGGAAAACAGGCAGGCAAATAAAAAAAAAATTAACTAAGAACCAAATTGAAGAGCAAGAATTTGTCAATTTAAGGATAACTAGCAATTAGGTTACATCTCTCTGTTTGTGCCTAAATGTGTGTAGAAAACCTTTAAATTTGAATACAACTGTTATTGGAGTAAGATGAATTCAAACTGGAGAGTCACGCCGAGAAAAGTTGCAATTAGAAAATATTTAATTTATTTATACAGGTAACAGAATCATATTACTCAAAATGTTTCTATCTGAGGAAAACCAGCTGACTGTATCGACTCATTGACTTTCTGCAATCCCTCACACTGAGCATGCTTGTAGCGACAGTGGAGAGAAAAACTCCCTTTTAACAAGAAGAAACCTCCAGCAGAACCAGGCTCAGTGTGAGCGGCCATCTGCTAAAACCGACTGGCGTTCAAGGAGACAGATGCAGATTAAGACATGAATTAAATAAGGTCTTTGGCGCTCGGGCCCTGGCAGAAGATTTTGATGCTGTGAATCAACACACATTTGGATGAGTAACCTAGGAAATTATTAGAGTAGTCTTCCCCAGGGGCATGGTTATTTGTGGTGGAAAAAGCCAGAGGATGAGCGGGACTGAGAATAATCTGAGGGAGATGGGGGGGTGGGGGTGGGTAAATGTTTGTTTGTGTGCAAAAGAGAGAAGCTAGAACAGGAGCTAAATGAAGGGGGTATTGTAAGATGATTGGCTTTGGAGACGGTATGACCACCGAGCTGATTGGCTGGAGCTGAACAAGGGATATTGCAGGTGGTTCAGGTGAAGCTGAACCACCTATCTTCCAGATTGAATTTACATTTAAGCTCCATCTCCCAGATCTTGTACATCCTCACCTAAAATCCTGTAGAGTCCTGATATCTATAAATTAAATCTCTCAGATGTGCAGTTTTCTCCTAATTTATAGTCCATACGTTTCCTTTTCCATTTAGGCCAAATATAAAATGGTTCACGTAGAAGTTTCGTTGCTTTGATCTTTTAAATTTGGGTCATCTTCTGTGGAAAAATTAACTTCAAGTTTGTTTATTTCAGACATACAAGTATATAATAAAGACAGTATATGTCCATATAACATAAATTAAAACAATCTGAAAAGGGTGTATTGGCAGAAGCAAGAAACTTTACAAAACTTACATTGGACTAGAAATCAAAGAAAAAAATAAATAGATGGCTACCGTTTATAATACATACCAATGTATGATTTTAGAAAAAAAATATTATTCTACAATAACTTTTTTTGTTTTTAACAAACCCAATGTCTTACTGATCTTAATTGACTTCACATATTTCATAATCTTTTATTAAATTTTTTTAAAATATGTTTTTAAACTGTGTTAAAGGAATAGTACACTCAAAACATGATTAGCCTTCATTTTCTACTCACCTCCATGCTGAACAACACTCTGGAGTACTTTTTTGATATCTCAAATGCATCTGGAGATCTGGGAGGCTTCTTGCTGTCTGCTGACATTCAAATAATGGAGGTCTATGGCGCCCGAGGCAGAAAGGTCCATAAAAGTTCACAAAAAACGTGTCAATATTCCTCCATACTGCTCGTCCAATGTATTCCAAGTGTCCTGAGTGGGTAGCGTCCAGAATCTACTCGAAACGAAGTCATTTAGAATGTTTTTAGAGCATAAACAGTAGTGTATAGGATTTCCTGAAAACGCGTTCATGACGCTACGGAAACCGCGGCAGACCAAACCAGATGAAAGTGCGCATTCAGCTCGGCAAAGAACTTATGCTCTTCCTCAACACTGAAGTCCTCAGACATTTTTTTTTCGTTGTTTCATTCTTTGCACAGGTAAACAGCACATTTCTTCTTCTACACTTGCATTATCGGCAGAGCAGACGCTGAATGCGCACTTTCATCTGGTTTGGTCTGCCGCGGTTTCCGTAGACTCGTGAACGCGCTTTTAGGAAATCCTATATACTACTGTTTATGCTCTAAAAACATTCTAAATGACTTCGTTTCGAGTAAATTATGGACGCTACCCATTCAGGACACTTGGAATACATTGGATGAGCAGTATGGAGGAATATTGACACGTTTTTTGTGGACTTTTATGGACCTTTCTGCCTCGGGCGCCATAGACCTCCATTATTTGAATGTCAGCAGACAGCAAGAAGCCTCCCAGATCTCCAGATGCATTTGAGATATCAAAAAAGTACTCCAGAGTGTTGTTCAGCATGGGGGTGAGTAGAAAATGAAGGCTAATCATGTTTTGGGTGTACTATTCCTTTAATGTTATACAATCATTTAGCTCCTGATCTAATTTGTTCCATACATCAACCCCAATAAAACTAAACATTTTATACCCTCTCAGATCATAAGCACTTTTAACTTTGACTGCCACAGTTAATCAGCTTAGAATTTAAAATATCCTAGTTTAGAGAGTTGATGGTGCAATGAAAACCATCCACATCCATTTGAACATTAGCAGACCCACGGCATCATGGATGCCTACCCTACATAAAGGTTCTGACGTGCTTTTAATCATTTATCTTTTGTTTGAACCTGGACACGTTTGGATCGCTCACCTTGTTTTATTTTTTCCTTAAAAATAAAACAAGGTTAAATCTCCTTAAATCTCAGCCTCATATGACCAAACCCCACAGTTGGAGTTCATTTCCCTTCAGAATACAGTAAACTCTTGACTTTTAAGCTTGTTGAGGTAGAACCAAACATATGGAGCAAATTTTGCTGCATTCTTTTTGAAATAAATATTTGAAAAAAATGCTATTTGGGAAAACAGCAGAGTTACTCTGAAAACCTTTTTTTCTTCAAAGATTAATTTATGGAATGCATTTTTTTCAACCAAATTTCCTTTTACAAAACATGTTTGTAACAATAATGGAACAAAATGTCCTCCATATAAAGTTTTAAAGTTTCACAAAGTGAATTTTCGATTTCCAAGATAAGCAATACACTGGAAAAATTATCTAGAAATAAGTAAACGTTTCTTAAATTAAGTGTATTTACCCTTATTTTGAGTAGGTAAATGAGGTAGTTTGCCAGTGGAATGAGTATTTTTACTCTTAAAATAAAAATATTTATATAAAATGCACTTGAAAAAAGACAATGCAATTGCGTTTTCTTATTATAAATGTAAATTGCCTTGTTCTATTGGCAAAATGTCTCTTTTAGCTCCTCAATCCAAGTACAAATGCACTTATTGAAAAAAAAGACTTGTCTAGATTTTGATTTTTTTCCAGTGTAGCAATCACCCAGAAGGTTTTTCACAGATCTAGTTACTATAAACTTTATTTTGCCCTTATTGTAGATTAAAGGAACTTTATCTTTACAAATTGATGATTAAACTTCGTCATCTAGAAGTAAATAATCACTCGTCTGTCCAATTTTGAACAGGAGCTTTGAAGAATAGATCTATATGATCCTGCCTCTAACATATTCTTAAGAAAATGGAGGTAATGAATTTATAGATCAAATATTTTTAGCATAAAGACTTTTATTTTAGATAAACTGCTGGGAGCTAATAGGTGTGGCACAAGATTTTTCTTCTGTAATCAATAATTAAACACTACATCTAATAAAAATGTATATTTATGTAATATTACAGATCATTTTCAACATAAATAGTAGTATTTTTTTACTGGAGGTACCAATAATAATGCAATGATTATTTATAAATGAGCAAAGACTTTTTATGAGTTGATTTTGTTCTTTTTAATTAGCAGCAACAGAATTAAGATGTAATCCATGTTTTAAAGTGACTTTAGATCAACTGCTTTAATACCTTTTAAATTGAAACCTCTGCATTGAGTGAGTGGATTTCCGTGCATTATATCCTGCCTCCTGCTTCTCCTTAAAAAAAAAAAAAGAAAACAGAAAAAACACAGTAAGAATAAAGCACATAAATCCATGACAAAATACACAGTAATAAGAATCCTTCCGTTCTGTTTAAGACGGTTTTGGTGCGAAAGCCGTGTGCACTCATATGCAACAGCTTGGAGGAAGGGGCATGTAAACAGCTGACACATTTCAGAGCAGTTTGAGCCGAAAAACAGAAATTCTGCCTTTTGTTCTGGGACCAAACTAAACTTAACCCGCCTCCGACCCAATCATCTGGAGACCAGCAGCCGGAGCTCAAAGAGACTGCAGACGTTTCCGTTTAAAGGAGAGGTGTCGTTCATTTCTGCTCGTCTGAGTTTTGTTTTGATGGGAAAGGAGGGGAAACAAATGGAATTTGTGACATGGCTCACACTCAAATGGATCCCAGTCATGTGGACAGCTTGTTCCATTCTCTGCTGAATGGAGCATGCATCAGCTGCTGAACCCAATCTGGTCTGCTCCTTGATTTAATTAATGTTGTAACTTATTAATTACGACACTCAAATAGGAGAAAGACAAAAAAAATAAAATAAAAACACTTTGCAGGACTATTCACTGCAAAAACGATCTAGAAATAAGTAAAAATTTCTTAAATTAAGTGTATTTACCCTTAATTTGAGTAGGTAAATGAGATAGTTTGCCAATGGAATGAGTAATTTTACTCTTAAAATAAGATAATTAGATCATATGCACTTGAATAAGACAATGCAATTGTGTTTTCTTATTTTAAGTGTAAATTGTCTTGTTCCATTGGCAAAATGTTTCTTTTACCTCCTCAATTCAAGAACAAATGCACCTATTTTAAGAAAAAATTACTTATATAGATTTAGATTTTTTGCAGTGTTCACACCACTTAATCTATAGATAAAATCACAGACTTTTTCTTTTTCTTTTATTAAGATGAGTTAAAACCTTAATCAAAAAGACACCCTGATTGTTGCTTAGCAGCATTATGCTGTGGGGGTTATTTTGGTTTCAGCAAGGGTAGTAAAAATAGAGTTGATGGGAAAACTGCGGGTCTCTACACTGCAAAAAAATTAACACCTTGATAAGTCATTCTTTCTTAAAATAAGTGCATTTGTTCTTGAATTGAGGAGATAAAAAGATACATCTTGCCAATGGAACAAGACAATTTAGATTTAAAATAAGAAAACACAATTGCATTGTTTATTTCAAGTGAATATTATCTAATTATCTTATTTTAAGAGTAAAAATACTGATTCAATTGGCAAACTATCTCATTTACCTACTCAATTTAAGGGCAAATACACTTAATTTAAGAAATTTGCACTCATTTCTAGATCGTTTTTTGGATTTGATCAGAAAATGGACTTAACTGGAAAAAATCGAAATCTAGATAAGTCATATTTTCTTAAAATAAGTGCATTTGTTCTTGAATTGAGGAGGTAAAAGAGACATTTTGCCAATGGAACAAGACAATTTACACTTAAAATAAGAAAACACAATTGCATTGCCTTAGTTCAAGTGCATTTGATCTAATTATCTTATTTTAAGAGTAAAAATACTGATTCCATTGGCAAACTATCTCATTTACCTACTCAAATCAAGGGTTTGCACTTATTTCTAGATTGTTTTTTGGATTCAATCAGAAAATGGGCTGAAATTATGTCACAAATTCATGTGTAGTTAGAAAAAAACCCACATCAAAAGCATTTACTAATTTCTTTCTTCAGAATTTTGCAGGAAATTGCATCACTCTAACCCAGCTGGGAACAAAATATAGAAAAGAGGAAGGAGTGTATTTGGAAGGAATTTTCTTCACTGGAAAAACAATCTAGAAATGTGTGATAATTTCTTAAGTTAAGTGTATTTACCCTTAATTTGAGTAGGTAAATGAGGTAGTTTGCCAAGGGAATGATTATTTTTACTCTTAAAATAAGATGTTTAGATAAAATGCACTTGAAATAAGACAATTCAATTGTGTTTTCTTATTTTAAATGTAAACTGTCTTGTTCCATTTGCAAAATGTCTCTTATACCTCCTCAATCCAAGAACAAAGGCACTTATTGTAAGAAAAAATTACTTATCTAGATTTAGATTTTTTCCAGTGTTGCATTAATGCAAGGTGCTATGAGCCAGAAATTTCAAATAAAGAAACAGTAAAATCATATGTGCAAAAATATGGAGACAAAAATATTGCGATAACTTTAAATGTTCCAAAGCGAATCTCGGTGCAGAAGAAATGCTCCATCTTCAACTAGACGCTTACACAGCTAAAGTTCAGCCTCCATCTGCCTCTGCATCATCAGCTTCCTGACAGCAGCAGCAGCAGCTGGTAAGGCTGGAGGAGCATCACCATCTCATCTCAAGTCAGAAAATATGAAAAGTGTCTCTTTTTTGACATATTTTTAGATTTCTTTCATGGGTAGATCATATAAACCTGCAGACCCTAAAGCTTGAATAGCCGTCTACCTTTTCCCGGTGGGATAGAAGCGAGAGCAACTGAGTCCATCCCAGGCGCAGTAGGGGTCTCTGGCGAGGCAGCAATCGGCGCAGGCCGAGCCGTAGGCGTCACAACGGTGCAGGGAGACCTGCGAGACCCCGAAGTCCGAGCTGACGTACAGCTGTTGCTGCAAAAGCAAACAGTTCAAATGTCAGTCCCTTGTTTGTCTTAATAAGTGGTCGGCTGACAGGAAAAATGAGGCGTAGTGCCCAAAAAGTTACTTCCTCTGCCTCTGGGATCTCCCCAGGAGATTTTATTTTTTTTTTTTTCCTCATTACACATGTCTTTAGACAACAAATAATGTTTCAACCAATGTAACTTGTCCAGTAATGAAAGGAGAAACGGTTCAGGATGCTTACTTTTTTTGGAGAGATTCTCAAATTTGTAACAGGAGCTTGATTCTGGAAGAAGAGCAAACAGCAGAGAAGTGAAATTTGCTGGAAAACATTAATCTTAATGTCTTTTAACAAACCTGCTGCTGCACTGGAAAGAATTGACATCTAGATAATACATTTTTTCTTAAAATAAGTGCATTTTTTCTTGAATTGAGGAGATAAAAGAGACATTTTGCCAATGGAACAAGACAATTTACACTTAAAATAAGAAAACACAATTGCATTTTTGTATTTTAAGTGTATATTATCTCATTATCTTATTTTAAGAGTAAAAATGCCGATTCCATTGGCAAACTATCTCATTTACCTACTCAAATTAAGGGTAAATACACTTATATTAAGACATTTTTACTTATTTCTAGATCGTTTTTCCAGTGTGCACATTATTTGGCTCTTATCAAAATTAAAAAGTTACATTGCAAAAAATGTAAATCTAATTAAGTCACTTTTTCTTAAAATAAGTCAATTTTTTCTTGAATTGAGGGGGTAAGTGAGACATTTTGCCAATGAAACAAGATAATTTCCACTTGAAATAAGAAAAAAGAACTGCATTGTCTTATTTCAAGTGCATATTATCTAATTAACGTATTCCAAGAGTAAAAATACTTATTTTATTGGCATACGATCTTAATTTCCTGCTTTAAATTAAGAGTAAATTCACTTAATTTAAGACATTTTCACTTATTTCTAGATCATTTTTGCAGTGTATATTAAAAAATTTTAAATAATGCATATTGTTTTAAGACATTATTTCTAATCTTCAGAGTTCAGCATGCTCATTTCAAGATTTAAAACTTTTAAATCAAATAAAATGATTGCATGGACAGATGATTTCAGTTGGTTTCAGTAGTTTTTACTGTGTTTTAGTTTAGTTCTTTTTTATTTTAGACACCTATTTTTTTGCAGTGTGTTGCTTTAAACTATTAGCAGTCCTTGGAAAAATACATTTCCACTGCTAAGATCATTTTAGTATAACAACAGAAGTGGAAACTTCCTCTAAAATAAACTTCTCCACGCCTCTTTAAAGAAATATTGATCATTGAGGATTCCACAGACTGCTGCCGTCCAGGTGCTGTTTGGGAATCAAAGGAGCTGGGAGCGCCTGGATGTGATCAGATCAGACAGCGATCGGAATTTAAGAGATTTCAATAAAACATGTAAAAAAAAAAAAGGTCACGCAGGGTAACAGCCAGACTTCTACATCTGCCGGTCTGTTCTGCATCAGCCTCAGTGTCAAACTGTTTCTGTATCTGCACATTTTTTTAGATTTTCACAAGAGACACAAAAAAAGGAGGAATTCAGACCTTAAACACTTCCAGCTCCTCCAGGATCAGATCTTCATGCAGCGATTGGTTACTTGGCAGCACAATCACCTTCTGTATTGTCCCTTTGTCTGACAGCGGAGAGAGAAGCAATTAGATGCATCGAAATGTAAATCAAGGATTTTAACAAGTAGGAACCCTGAAAATAAGAAAGAAATCTCATAATCTGGCTTCAGAGGTAAAGGACAACATATATGCATCAGCCCAATACCAGGGGTGGAAAGAAACGAATTACATTTACTCATGTTACTGTAATTGAGTACTTTTTATGAGTAATTTGTAATTTTCTGAGTAGTTTTGGAAATATGTACTTTTTACTTTTACTTGAGTAAATTTTAACCTAAGTAGTTTTACTTTCGCTACATTTAAAACCCCCTCACGTTACTGAGTAAAAAAAAATAATAAAAAAAAAATACTGATGGTGACAAAATTAAATGCGGCCAGTAATTTAAACCCCTGTGTTACGGATCCGACACTTAATCGCCATTAAAAAATAGAAGAAGACTTTTGACCTTTAACAGCACTTTATTTACACAATTCAAACATATAAACAATTGATGTAAAAACAAGTGTCAGTTAAAAATCACTATTAAAGTAAAACAAGTTTCAGTTAAAATCATTAAATGAGAAGCTTGTTAATAACAGTGGCATCCTGTAGCGTTTTAGTTTGATTTCTGGTATCTTTTGGGCATTTTGAAAACTTTAAAATGTAGTTTAAATTTCTTTTTTCCTATCATGGTGTTGTCTGTTAGACAGTATGACTGAAAATTGTTTGCACTTTATGGTACATGTTGTGACTGTCCTTGTGCTGTGAGGAAGTATGTTCTTTAGCCCAGCTGATCTTTTGCAAGTGTGGATGTCCACTGAAATACGCCTTGAAATCGATTAAAACACCTTGTGCTCAATTCGATTCATGACTCATCGTTTTTTTATGGTGGCCCTGAAGTGCAAACTGCAACTACAAATCTAAAAGCGCAACTACATTAAGGAAATCGCAACTACATAAAGCAAAGCGCAACTACATTAAGGAAAACACAATTACATTAACCTACCGGAAAAGGTAGGTACCAGTGGGAAACATGAGACATCGCTGATTGGACGACGGGGCCGTTTGACCCTTGAACCGGAAGTCATTCTGCCTGCTGCGACTTTTGAAAACATGGATATTGTCGGCGCCCCAAACATAGCTGCCGTTATCCAGGAATATTTTGAATCAGGACATACGTACGAGGTGATACTGGATATGCTCAAGACTAATCATGAAATTTCAGTTAGTTTGCGTACACTGAAGACACACTTAAAAGAAGCTGGACTGTTCAGACGACGCAACTTCCGGTTCAAGGGTCAAACGGCGCCGCTGTCCAATCACCGATGTCTCATGTTTCCCACTGGTACCTACCTTTTCCGGTAGGTTAATGTAATTGTGTTTTCCTTAATGTAGTTGCGCTTTGCTTTATGTAGTTTTGTTTTTCTTAATTTAGTTGCGCTTTGCTTTATGTAGTTGCGATGTTGCGATTTCCTTAATGTAGTTGGGCTTTGCTTTATGTAGTTGCGATTTCCTTAATGTAGTTGGGCTTTGCTTTTATGTAGTTTTGTTTTTCTTAATGTAGTTGCGATTTCCTTAATGTAGTTGCGGTTTGCTTCATGTAGTTGCGATTTCCTTAATGTAGTTGCGCTTTGCTTCATGTAGTTGCGATTTCCTTAATGTAGTTGCGCTTTGCTTTATGTAGTTTTGTTTTTCTCAATGTAGTTGCGCTTTGCTTCATGTAGTTGCGATTTTCTTAATGTAGTTGCGCTTTGCTTTATGTAGTTTTGTTTTTCTTAATGTAGTTGCGCTTTGCTTTATGTAGTTTTGTTTTTCTTAATGTAGTTGCACTTTTAGATTTGTAGTTGCAGTTTGCACTTCAGGGCCACCGTATTTTTTGCATTAAATAACTCAAAGTAACTAAGTAACTTTTACTCAAATTACATTTTAAATGAAGTAATTTTGTACTTTTACTTGAGTAAATTTTGATGGGTAATTTTACTTTTACTCTGAGTAGAATTTAGGCAAAGTATAGATACTTTTACTCAATTACAATTTTTTAGTACTCTTTCCACCTCTGCTCAATACTCCCAGCACTGCCGCCATCTTTATAATCATCTGTGGTGTCAGGATCTGGAACAAGAAGGCGAGGAGGAGTAAAAGAAACAGCTCTTGCTAACAGCTGATAAGAACATCTCCCACATCCCTGAGTCAGAGCGCGGCTCCAGGAGCAGATAAGGTTACATGATGCTGGCTTCTCCTCAGGAATCCAAGCAGGAGCAACAAACAGGAGGGAGGAGGCGCTGGATAAACACCAGCAGCTGCATGTTTAATCCAAACCTGCACATCCTGAAACCCTCAGAAATAAACCAACCATATGTACCGCATGTAAATACAAGTGAGGTACTTGAGGAATCATAATAGTCTCTACATTACACTGGAAAAAAATCGAAATCTAGATGAGTAATTATTACTTAAATTAAGTGCATTTGTTCCTTGATAGAGGAGGTAAAAGTGACATTTTGCCAATGGAACAAGACAATTTAATCTAATTATCTTATTTTAAGAGAAAAAAAATACTCATTCCATTGGCAAACTATCTCATTTACCTACTCAAATTTAGGGTAAATATACTTAATTTAAGGAACTTTTTACTTATTTCTAGATTGTTTTTCCAGTGTAGTAAAGACCTCCACTGCAAAAAAATTTAATCTCAATAAGTAACTTTCTTAAAATAAGTGGATTTTTTCTTGAATTGAGGAGGTAAGTGAGACACTTTGCCAATAGAACAAGACAATTTACATTTAAAATAAGAAAAAACAATTGCTTTGTCTTATTCCAAGTGCATATTGTCTAACTATGTTATTTTAAGAGTAAAAATACTCATTCCATTGGCAAACAGTCTTATTTACCTGCTCAAATTAAGGCTAAATACACTTAATTTAAGAAATTTGTACGTATTTCTAGATTGTTTTTGCAGTGTCATAATCATTTGCTTGTGGTCCTTTGGGCCCACGCACTGCTGCAGAGCACCTGAGATAAAAGACCTGAGGGGATTTATCATTTTCTTCATGTCTCGTTTTCTTTTTTTATTCTGAGCTTCATCTATTTCATCTTTTTTCCCTTAAGCTTGTGTCACTTTACATTTTCTATGCAGCCTTTTGAGTCATCTCAGCCCTCTCAATAATGACTCATTATGAATCATTTTGAATATTGATGTGTTCACCAATAGTGATCTTCACAATCTGGAAGGTTTCTGAGCCATCTACACTTTTTCTACTCATCTGCCATGTAAGTAATATGTAAATCTGAAGCTTTTATTCATTTGCTTTTGCAAAATACTTATATGATCTATTGAAACCGTTATGAAATGATTAAGTTTACCCTTTGTAAATATGTGCATGATAAAAACCTTACTGAAGTCTATAAAGTTTAGTACATCTTTATCTTTTTGTGAAACCACACAGAAACATGTGTCCAGATGAACTGCACTGGAAAAAATCAAAATCTAGACGAGTCATTTTTTTCTTAAAATAAGTGCATTTGCTCTTGGATTAAGGTAGTAAAAGAGACATCTTGCCAATGGAACAAGACAATTTACACTTAGAATAAGAAAACAGAATAGCATTGTTTAATTTCAAGTGCATATTATCTAATTATCTTATTTATCAGAGTGAAAATACTAATTTCATTGACAAACTATTTCATTTACCTACTCAAATTAAGGGGAAATACACTTAATTTAAGACATTTTTACTTATTTCTAGATCGTTTTTCCAGTGTGGAGGTCATTCACCAAATTCTTTTCATGTTTGCATCGACTGTAGATTGAAGGATGTTTATGCACTGCAAAAAATTGAGATCTAAGTAAGTTTATTTTTCTTTAAAAAAAATAGCATTTCTTTCTTGAATTAAGCAGTTAAGTGATACACTTTGCCAATGGGATAAGGCAATTTACATCTAAAATAAGAAAAAACAATTGCGTCGTCTTATTCCAAGTGGATATTATCTAGTTATCTTATTTTAAGAGTAAAAATTCTCATTCCATTGGCAAATCTTATTATTTACTTGCTTGAATTATGCTAAATACACTAATTTTTAGACATTTTTACTGGTTTCCAGATCGTTTTTGCAGTGTATGATCTATTGAAACTGTTATGAATTTGTCTTTAAATGATTAAGTTTACCCTTTGTAAATATGTGCATGCTAAAAACCTTACTGAAGTCTATAAAGTTTAGTACATCTTTATCTTTTTGTGAAACCACACAGAACCATATGTCCAGATGAACTGGAGGTCATTCACCAAATTCTTTTCATGTTTGCATCGACTGTAGATTGAAGGATCTTTATGCACTGCAAAAAATTGAAATCTAAGTAAGTTCATTTTTCTTTAAAAAAAGAGCATTTCTTTCTTGAATTAAGCAGTTAAGTGATACACTTTGCCAATGGAATAAGGCAATTTACATCTAAAATAAAGTGGATATTATCTAATTATCTTATTTTAAGAGTAAAAATACTAATTCCATTGGCAAATCTTATTATTTACTTGCTTGAATTATGCTAAATACACTAATTATAAGACATTTTTACTCGTTTCCAGATCGTTTTTGCAGTGTGTGAACATTTACTTCGCTGCAGCCAATCAAAGTGGTTTAATATGTGTATTTTGTGCCTTTCTTTAGGTGATGGAGTTTGGTTAAAAGTTGAAAATAAATGTAAATTTTTTTCTTTAATTTGTGAGAAAACCCTTTTATTCTGAGCCAGCAAAGCTAATCTTTCAGTATAGGAGACAGCATCCTTATTAGAATCCTTGCAAAAAAAAAAAAAAAAAAAATCTTAATTTAGACTTTTCTCACTCTTTTCAATATAAATCAAAGGTTTACAACATGTTTAATGTAAAGTAAAGTTAGGTAAAAAAAAAAAAAAGCATTTTACTATTTAGATATAGAATCCCTCTTCAGATATCTTTTTGTTTCTAAAATGTTTACTTTAATAAATATTATGTAATTATCTCATTTTAAGAGTAAAAATACTAATTAAAATGGCAAATCTTATTTATTTGCTTGAATTATGCTAAATACACTAATTTTAAGACATTTTTACTCGTTTCCAGATCGTTTTTTGCAGTGTGTGAACATTTACTTCGCTGCAGCCGTTTCATATTTGAAGAAAATCTACATCATTGACGCTGATAGTCACATGTTCTCTTGTTCTTCCTTTCCTTAGATATGAGAGTGAGAAATTCATCTCCACTGAGGCGTATTCATCCCCTCGAGAAACAAGAAATCACACACTTATGATGAATAATTCCTAGAAATCGTTTTTTTCCCCCATGTTCAGTAAAATCTGAGATTCTGCTGCTAATATAATCTTAAATCAGAAGGGTGTGAAGGAAGATGGAAGGGGTTCATCCTATAGCTACATTAATAAAAGGTTTATTTGCACAAGTTTTATTCACTTTTAATCTAACCAATCTGGACCTTTCTGCTCTGGGCTGTTTTATGTCTATTTATGAGGTCATGCAATGTGCACTTTGAGCAAAATTAAGAACAGGTACAGGTAATCAGTTTACATCACATATTCCTCAAATGGATGCAGTGATTTGAGCTTTCGTCCTTGTGTTATCAGTTTCGCTGCAACACCCTCTGCATGCAATAATCTGTGATATCCGCTTATCTGATAACCGTCTGTTGCAACAGGACTCTACTTAGAAACCATAAAACATCTTAGAGATAGGAGAATAAAAGCTGCTGCATCACTCTTAGTTGCCCAGTTATATGGGTATAAAGTTGAAGGAAAATGCTTTAGTTACAAATTCAGGAATAAAAGAAAGGAAAAAAAGTTTTACTTATTAATGATTCCACTTATAAATTATTTGCAGGTAGGATTTTTTTAAAGCTTTAATCAGTGGGATTCAGAGCACATGCTTTTTTTAGATGCATAAGAGTCCAAATTTAAGATTTATTCATTATTTATAACAACTTTTGAATAAACCGTATGTTAAAACAAAGTGTGTTTAGTATAGAATAGAATTCAACTTTATTTTCATTGCACTGTTACGAGTACCAAGCAAAGAAATGTGGTTTGCATCTATCCAGAAGTGCTATACAGGATATACATATTATTACAGGTGTATGTACAAGAAGTAATAGTTAGGGACTGTAAAAAGTTATTTTCTAAGTATAAATATGAATATGGGAGCTACATGCACAGATTATATAGATTATACAAATTTTTAATGGGGAAGAAATTCATTTTTTTATGCTAGAGGGAGTTCAGTAGATTTATTGGCAGAAGAAAGACAACTGAGTGTTTTTAAATTTGAAAACAATATATTTTCTTTCAGGTTTGCCGTAAACTAGATGATTTTTAATGAACTGAGTTTTATTTAAGTATCCAAGCTGGATATTTTTTTTTATTTAATCTGGATTTTAGAGAAATATTCGTAGGAATATAATCTTGGTTTAATCAAAAGATGGTTACAGATATGTCAGCATCTGTTCCATCTGCGGGTCACCCGTACCTGTGCCCAGGAACAGCACCTGGTAGTTGCCGTCTGCAGCCATGACCTGGTCCACGGCCACAGAGGTGTATCTGTAGGCAGCTCCGGTACGAACCACCAGGGGTCTCCTTCCCACCGGGTAGATGGCGTTAAACATGACAGGATGATTTCGTACAAAGTTCACCACATCATCTGGGAATTCCTTTGTTGTGTGTATGTCAGGTGTAAAGGCTCCTCCGGGACACTAGAGAGGCAGAGATAACATCCTGCTCAGGTTCAAAGCTCTTAAAGATCAAACTCTGTCACCGTCATAACTGATGGTTAGAAAGCAAATCTTCCAATATATGGTTTAGTTTCCCTCTAATATGCACATCATAATTTTCTCCACTCTATAAGGATATTATTTCAGTTTGATTAATTGACAGCTTCAGTAAACCACCTTTCTATAATCTCTTTACTGTAATGCTGCAAGATTGATTTGATTTCTTATACGAGGAGAGGGAAACCCTCTGAAAAAGGCATAAAAGTTAAATCCTTACATAACTTCCTCATTTTGAATTTTTTAAAAGCTAACAGAACCCCACCTTTAAAGTCTTATATGGGTTTTAAGAAAAAGTTATCCTTAGTTGATTTGACATCTGACTGGCTTTATTATTTTAATTATGTAAAATTTTTCCTCACAATATGATTATGATTAACTTTGTTTTAACAACAAAAACTCCTTTTATAAAACTAGACACACCAATTCCATAAAGTGGATCTAATTAGCAACGTTCCCCCCCAACCGACTGTTTTTTTAATAATTGTTCATAAGAAAACTATTAAAAATCTGCGAAAGTAATAGGTTGAAATCATAAGTGTAATTGAGTTATTTGATCATGTCTATACTGTATACATTTGTGTTTTATTTTACATTACAAAGTCCTCCTTCACTCCTACGCTGGAAAAACTATCTAGAAATAAGTAAAATTTTTTTAGATTAAGTGTATTTACCCATAATTTGAGTAGGTCAATGAGATAGTTTGCCAATGGAATGAGTATTTTTACTCTTAAAATAAGATAATTAGATAATATGCACTTGAAATAAGACAATTCAATTATGTTTTCTTATTTTAAATGTAAATTATCTTGTTCCATTGGCAAAATGTCTCTTTTAGCTCCTCAGTCCAAGAACAAATACACTTATTTTAAGAAAAAATGACTTATCTAGATTTAGATTTTTCCAGTGTAAAGCTTTAAATTATCAAGTAATTAAACTTTTTTCTTAATTGCACCAACAATATGTTTTAGAGCAAAGAAAAAGAGACGAAGACTAACTTACTGTTCCTGGTCTCGGGTAGGGAATGCGCCCCTGGAAGGCCACCCACTGGTAGTTGGGCCCCTCTCTGTGAGCGAAGGGCCCGTTGAACACGGTGAGGATGTCTGCCATGCTGTATACGCACACAGCCGACCCTCTGAACACGGAGCTGGGGGAGTAAAATGCACGTATGAAATTAAAACTCCACAGCAGGAACTTCGACTGATGTCTCGGGGACCCTTTTGGTAAAGAAATCTCCCGCTGTTCTTCATTTAAGAACGCCGTCTCTGAGGATGCGTGAGCTAAAAAAACATCTGAAAGGAAGAGTTGTCAAACGCCATTGAGGCAGGTCGTCTAGTTCCCCTTAAATGTATGATGTGGTTTGGCTCAGGCATTTTAAAAAAGCACAGAATAAAACATAAAAGATGTTTTTGTTGGGCAAAGAAACGAAATCTCACTGTGCAAAGCAGAGACGGAGGGAGAAGCACTAGAAGCTATACTGGGTTCAGACAGACTAATTGAGCACAGTTTGGTTTTTTTCACTACTTTAAACTTTCAATGATCCTGAAGTAACAAATGAAAACGAGGTAATGTAACACAGGGCTAAGACGACAATGAGAAATACGGATCTGGACAAGTAGATCGAACTGACTTTTGAGGCTGAATCAAAGTGGTTTAATGTGTGTATTTTGTGTCTTTCTTTAGGTGATGGAGTTTGGTTAAAAGTTGAAAAAAAAGAGAAAAATTTTGTCTTTAATTTGTCTGTAATTGCATGAGAAAACCCTTTTATTCTGAGCCAGCAAAGCTAATCTTTCAGTATAGGAGACAGCATCCTTATTAGACTCCTTGCAAAAAAAATAATCTTAATTTTGACTATGCTGATGAAGATTCTCAGTCATCCAGGTCATAGTAATTCCGTAAAAAATTCAAAAATAACCACTGGACTTGGTTTCCAAGATTTGAAGACGTTTCACCACCTCTCCAGGAAGCTTTCTCAATACAAATGTCAAATAAATTTGACTTTTCTCCCTCTTTTCAAAATGAATTAAAAGTTTACAAAATGTTTAGTGTAAAGTAAAGTTAGGTTAAAAAAAAAAAGAACATTCTACCATATCTTTTTGTTTCTAAACTGTAAAAGTCGTAGTCAAATGTTAGTCTTGTTCCAAAATAAAACAAAGTTTTTCTCCATGAAGAATCATAGAGGATTGTAAATGACATATTTTCTGCCACATTCTGCTAAAAGGTAAAACAGGGCGATTAAATGTCATGTTTTTCAATAAAACTAACGTTCATCTTGTTATCCATACCAAAATAACAGAACCACAGAGGCCTGCAGTGATGCTCACATGGCTTTGCCAGACTCACCTTGTGGATGTGAAGACTCCAAACACCAGCAAGCCTTTGGGCTGATCCGTTTCCAGCAAAAACACATTCTCTGTAAGGGAAAACAGATGCACATTTCCAAATTCAACTCCTGCAGCATGTTTCCCTCCTCGCCCTTCAAGTCACCAACCAGGTCTGAATGCAGCCAGCGAACGCTTTCATGATTTGACATGCAGTGAACAGCCAATATGCTCAGATAAAAAAAGCAAAAGGTCAGCAAAGAAAAATGTTTTTCCAATATCTGACTGTATTAAACCACAATCCAGATTAAATACTGAATATTCTGTGGGGTGTTTATGGAAAAAAGAAATCTCTTGGAAACCTTAAAACATTCAAGTCAAGCTTTTCAAAGCAGTTCTTGGCGGAAAACTTTCCAAACTATGAAGGATGTCTGAGCTTTTCCTGCAGCCTGTGTATGAAAACACGAAGCTGGGAGAGCAACAAAACTAATAAAGAACATGAAGTGCGTCCTTTTTACCCACCAAGTTCATCAAAGTGTGTTTCCGTGCCGTCCTCCTCCAGGACTGAACACACCATTCTGGCTTTCAGGAAGGTGGTCCACTTGTTCACGAGGCTGCGCTGCCCTCCAGTGTCGTTCTGAACACCAAAAGCTACATTTGAAAACTCAGAGCCATAAATCAGAGCATCGATTGAAGCAGGTAGAAATGCAAAGGCACTTACAGGACACACTCGGGCAACCATGGTGTGGATGTTTTTGGTGTTTCCATCATTATCTGTCAACCTCTCACGGAAGAAAAAATACAATTTGGCATCATTTGGGTCAGTTCCGTCTGGGATAAGATGAGCATCAATGAAAATGGGTTCTGAAAGAAAAAAAAAGAAGAATTAGAGAGATTTGGATCATTTTACACGACTAAAAGGAAGAAAAACACTTCAGTTCTCACCACTAAGCCACTTGGAGTTGTGCTGATCTGTTCGAACTGCATTTCTCTTGGTCAGGCTCCTGAAGATGGCAGCATCTGTCCCCATAAAGTCGATGTACATGCCTGAGAACAGCTCCTGATCTGCAGAAATCCACACAGGCACCAGGTTATTCTGACCCATTTTGAAAGGTAGAATACAAAGAAAAAAGAGATATGCAGAATAAAATATACTAAACTGCAAAAAATGGAAATCAAAGTAAGTCATTTTTTCTCCAATTGAGGATGAAAGTGAGACACTTTGCCAATGGAACAAGACAATTTACATTTAAAATAAGAAAAAACAATCGCATTGTCTTAGTTCAAGTTCATATTATCTAATTATCTTATTTTAAGAGTAAAGATACTAATTTCATTGGCACATCATTGTATTTACCTACTCAAATTAAGGGTAAATACACTTAATTTAAGACATCTTTACTTATTTCTAGATCGTTTTTGCAGAGTAATATTAGTGTCTATAAATAAAAAAATTAACATTTAACAGGAAGTTTATGCACCTGAATGAGATCAAGTGCAACTGATGAATGTTTTTTAAGAATAAATTCTAACGTTCACATTTTCTAAAGGATTTAAGTGAAGAAAAAGCATCCAGGACCAAAAGAAACATATCAAACAGGTCAAAGAGCAGGATATTAAACATTACCCGAAGCTTTAAATTATTTGTCTTAAAAGGAAAGTAATAAGATTGATTGTTTAATTGATTGACTTTAATGACTTTATTGATCTCACAGTGGAGAAATTTACTTGTTACATCAGCTCAAGAAGTCAAAAAATTAATAACAATGTGCCAAAGGGAAAAAAGGTGCATGGGATTTATACAGCATATAAAGTGCGTCCACATATGACAGATTTTTTTTTTTTTTGGCAGGATTTTTATACAGGGTTATTGCACAGGGTGTTTACATCTGTATATATATATAAATTGTCACAGTCTTGGTTTTGTTATGTTTATTTAGAGTATTCAGTTTTACTTTGCTCCTTGTTTTAGTGTTTAATTATTATTTTGTTGTTTTCTTGTTAGTTCCTGTCTTCCAGGTTTTCCATTTGTTGTCCTCTGCTGCCCTCTTGTGTCCTCTTTCCCTAGCTCTGTTTTCTGCTCTGTCCTCACCTGTTTCCAATCCTCTTGTTAGCCCTCTCTTTGTCTCTGTCCCCTTTAAAAGCCTCCCTCTTCAGTTCTTGTTTGCTGGATCCTCGTCTAACGTCTCTCTGCTTACCTCGTCTCTCCCTGGCTCCTAGAGTTTGGTTTCCCCTGATGTCTCCTTGGTTCTGGTTTGTTTGTTATTTTTTGTTGGATTTTTTGATTCCTGCCTCTGTACCTGTGGACCTTATTAAACCCACCTAAATTCACCTCTGCCTACTTGCCTCTGCTTTTGGGTCCTCAATCCAACACCAGATTGTGACAGAAATTGATATTTATATATATAGCTATTGCACTGGGTATCAAATATAAAGAAACAGGTTATTGCACAGGGTTTCAAATAGTAATTGCACATTATTGCAATAGGTCAGTTAAAATCAAAGTCATAGTTGAAATAAATCTGTTAAACTTTGTCAAGCAATAGGTAAGGAAGGTGTTCTAATCCAGTCTTTAAGGGCTGCTGTTATACAACTTCAGATGTCTCTCTGGTCCGACACAACTGAATTAAACGCCTAAACTACATCCTAGTCATGTCGTCCAGTTCTTTAGAGTCCTATGAATGACCTTATAATGTGATCCAGGGATGCAAAAGCTGAGAAACTCCTTAAAGTCCATAAGGACTGAAGTTTGGCACCAGTGATGTATGGCAGTGGTTTTCAAACTCAGTGATCAGTATCTACTGTCCTGCATGTATAGGTTTTCTTCACTTCCACACACGTGACTGAAGTAAATTGTTGATTAATAGGCGTCTGCAGCCCGTCATGGCTGCTAAAGAGGAAATGCAATCATTTGATGTAGGTGTTCTGGGTCAAAAACAAATCTAAAACATGGAGGATAGTGTACCGAAGAGGATTACGGCCACTGAAAAAAAAAAAAAAAGTTAACTGATTTTTAAATTTTATTTCAGTTTAACATGGGAAAAAAGTCAGAATTCTGACTTCTTTCCCATGTTAAACTGAAATAAAATTTAAAAATCAGTTAACTTTTTTTTTTTTCCAGTGGCCCTAATCCTCTTCCGTAATAGTGATCCTGAGGACAGAGCTTAAAACCTTATGATGTAAGAGAAACAAAGGCCATGAGAGAAATGTCTTGCGGTCTGGTGAGACTTTTTGGCCAACATGCCAAAAAGAAAACCAACAGAAAGCATCATTCTGAATACACACTTCCACACAGTAAACATGGTGGTAGAAGCATCATGCTGCGGGGATGTGTTTACTCAGCGGAGACACACTGCAAAAAATCGAAATCTAGATAAGTCGTTTTTTTTCTTAAAATAAGTGCATTTGTTCTTGAATTCAGGAGGTAAAAGAGACATTCTGCCAATAGAAGAAGACCGTTTACACTTAAAATAAGAAAACAATATTGCATTGTCTTATTACAATTGCATATTATCTAATCATCTTATTTTAAGAGTAAAATTACACATTCCATTGTAAAACTTTCTCATTTACCTACTCAAATTAAGGGTGTTTACCCTAAATTAAGGACATTTTTACTTATTTCTAGATCTTATTTGCAGTGCAGAGATGAGTAGATTTACATATAGAGAAAATATAGAAGAAGAAATACATTAAAATTAAGATATAGTTCCTTATAAGAATGGTCCTGTCCAAGTTTAGACATAAATAAAGCAGAGAAAGCAGGGTGAGGGATTGCTGAAGAGTCAACAAGTCGATGCAATCAACTGGTTTTCCTTAGATAAAAAACTTTTAATCAATTTGACTGTATGATCTTGTGAACTGTAAGGTGCCTTGAGATGACATGTGTTATAGAAATAAACTGAATTGAATAGAATCTTGGGAAGGACCTAAAAATAACGGTTAATAAATATTAATCCAAATTACAAATGAAAAGCAATCTCTGGAACTGCACAGCTGGTAGGAACACTCACTGAAAAGCCTTAGAGAAAATGCTGGTTTTATAAAGTTTAATATAGCAGATCTTAACAGAAGTGAAAGTCTAGGAGGTCTTTGGTTATAAAGTGACAAAATGTGAAAAAAACTAGTTTATACTTTGGCAAAGAACTGAATAAGCATCAAATATAAGCTAGCTTTACTTTAAACGTATATGCCGAGAGCACTCAGAGACAGAGGGACTAAATCCTGCTGATGAGCAGATTAAAAAGTGATTTAATTAAGCCCAGAGGTTTGATTGCATCCTGTGAGGCAGTGAAATCTGTATCATAGCTCCGAGTTTGAGCTAAGCTACATGTTGCAGCCTGACTTCCTTTCTACCCCCTACAGGTTCTTCTACACAGACCTCATGCAAGGCTGCTCAGCTGGCCCAAAAGCTGCTGGCACGGCAATGCTCGGGTGTCTGAAAGCCGAGCTGAGGTTGCAGTGTGTCGTCTAAAAAGCAACTCAATACCCCCGGACCAATCAGATCAAAGGGCTGGTTGAGTTTAAGTTAAAGAAGATATCACTGCAAGGACTGTTTGGAAGTGGAACTTCAGGTTAAGGAAGTACAATTCACTAACAACAGATCTAAAAACATGCAATATGAACGTAAAAGCAGAATCAATTGTAGATTTTAGATCTTTAAATGTCCAGCTTAAAGTCTGAAGGCAAACATGAATTAATTGATTTAAACTGTTAAATTGAATTGCCTTATTAAAGAGAAATGTAAAAAAACTGTTTTGTCGCTCTGCAAAACAAGGTTGTGTCCAAAAGCTCTAACACCTTAGAGAACAGCATTTACAAACTTAAATACTTAATCCTTAATAACTTGAAATTTTCTCTGCAAACCACTAAACTACTGCACCAATAATATATGACAGGGCTGAAAACGAACAACATTATCTTAAATGTCAGAAGCTGTTTTTTAAATTAACGTGTCTGTAGATTAAACAAGAATTCAATCAGCATGGTGCAATATAGATAAGCTTAAGTAGCTGATCTATACTCAACATTTAACTGTTTAGATTTTTGGTTAATCCCTTCATTTATGTTTTTTAAGAATTAAAACCTTGATTTTTTTGTGCCTGCTTTCAGATCCTAGATTAACATCCATCTGAGTGTTTGCTATGCCTGCAAACAAATCAGTTAAATCAGTTAATGATTGTCAAATCTCTGTTACTCCCTTGTATTTTTTATTTATTTATTTTTTTTATTTCTTATTTTTATTCTTATTTTTTTATTGATATTTATTTTATTTTTATTAATTTTTATTCCTAATGCACCTTTTCCTCCTTGTTTGCACCTTCTTAAGTACTATGCCAATATGTGACCAGTGAAGTTCTCCGCTGTGAGATCAATAAAGTTCATCTAATCTAATCTAATCTAATCTAATCTAATCTAATCTAAACATGAATGTGAAAATGTATAAATGAACAATTAATGAGAAGAAACCAGATATTGACATACAGTCTATAGAAGGAAAAGCTAAACATTATTTTCCTGTTTTTGGACATTAAGGATAAAAAAAAGTTTCCATGTTCAAAATGCATAGAGCATCTGTTAAGATGCAACACAGGCTTGAACAACCAGGGAGTTTCCATCCAGTCCCCTGTCCTGAACAGAGACGTTCTCAATGTCAAGGAGATGAAAACTTTTCTCTGCAAAATGTGCAAAATCTGCAGAAGAAAAGCAGTAGGCCTTACAACGACGCCTGTGAGACAAGTTCTGGACCAAAATGTCCAGAAAAGAGACTCATTGAGGATGACACTGCATTTAAAATCTTGTATCATAATGACCATGGTTATATTTAAAAGAAAAAAGTAGATACGCATGAAAGCCTGAGAATGTGAAGTCTTTTAAAGGGAAGCATAGAGGTGGCAGCATGATGCTGTGGGAGTATTATGCCTCATAAAGAAAAAAACTTCAATTAGATTTATTAGAGTAGCTTTTTCAGACATGAAACGGGCAATAAAAATCATTTTTTCCTCCGTAACTGGTCAAAAATATTCTCTAAAAGTATCTGAAAGTTGTTATTCTGGCATTTTATATACAGATGCTGGTCATAAAATTAGAATATCATGAAAAAGTAGATTGATTTCAGTAATTCCATTTAAAAAGTGAAACTTGTATATTATATTCATACATTACATACAAACTCATATATTTCAGATGTTTATTTTGTTTAATTTTGATGATTACAAATGACAACAAATGAAAATCTCAAATTCATCACATCAGAAAATTAGAATATTGTGAAAAGGTTCAAAATTGATGGCCCCTGGTGCCACACTCTAATCAGCTAATTAACTCAAACCACCTGCACAAGCCTTTAAATGGTCTTTCAGTCTAGTTCTATAGGCTACACAATCATGGGGAAGACTGCTGACTTGACAGTTGTCCAAAAGACGACCATCGACACCTTGCACAAGGAGGGCAAGACACAAAAGGTCATCGCTAAAGAGGCTGGCTGTTCACAGAGCTCAGTGTCCAAGCACATTAATAGAGAGGCGAAGGGAAGGAAAAGATGTGGTCGAAAAAAGTGTACAAGCAAGAGAGATAACCGCACCCTGGAGAGGATTGTGAAACAAAACCCATTCAAAAATGTGGGGGAGATTCACAAAGAGTGGACTGCAGCTGGAGTGAGTGCTTCAAGAACCACCACACACAGACGTATGAAAGACATGGGTTTCTGCTGTCGCATTCCTTGTGTCAAGCCACTCTTGAACCACAGACAGCGTCAGAAGCGTCTTGCCTGGGCTAAAGAGAAACAGGACTGGACTGCTGGTGAGTGGTCCAAAGTCATGTTCTCTGATGAAAGTAAATTTTGCATTTCCTTTGGAAATCAAGGTCCCAGAGTCTGGAGGAAAAGAAGAGAGGCACTTCATCCACGTTGCTTGAAGTCCAGTGTAAAGTTTCCACAGTCAGTGATGGTTTGGGGTGCCATGTCATCTGCTGGTGTTGGTCCATTGTGTTTTCTGAGGTCCAGGGTCAACGCAGCCACATACCAGGAAGTTTTAGAGCACTTCATGCTTCCTGCAGCTGACCAACTTTTTGGAGATGCAGATTTCATTTTCCAACAGGACTTGGCACCTGCACACAGTGCCAAAGCTACCAGTACCTGGTTGAAGGACCATGGTATCCCTGTTCTTAATTGGCCAGCAAACTCTCCTGACCTTAACCCCATAGAAAATCTATGGGGTATTGTGAAGAAGAAGATGCAATACACCAGACCCAACAATTCAGAAGAGCTAAAAGCCACTATTAGAGCAACCTGGGCTATCATAACACCTGAGCAGTGCCACAGACTGATCGACTCCATGCCACGCCGCATTGCTGCAGTAATACAGGCCAAAGGAGGCCCAACTAAATACTGAGTGCTGTACATGCTCATACTTTTCATGTTCATACTTTTCAGTTGGCCAACATTTCTATAAATCCTTTGTTTTTATTGGTCTTCAGTAATATTCTAATTTTCTGATATGATGAATTTGAGATTTTCATTTGTTGTCATTTGTAATCATCAAAATTAAACAAAATAAACATCTGAAATATATGAGTTTGTATGTAATGTATGAATATAATATACAAGTTTCACTTTTTAAATGGAATTACTGAAATCAATCTACTTTTTCATGATATTCTAATTTTATGACCAGCACCTGTAAATATAAAGGATTTCTGTTTTAATTCAAGCCTCGTGTCTGTGTAATATGTCATTTAGTTTCTTGTTTCAGTCTTTATTTAAACCCATTAATAGCTTAGTGGTGAATAAACAGGACTTTTCATACAGTTTAGATTTGTTTCAGTGATCCAAACATTTTGCTTATTTAGAAATCTCAAACAAATGAAGATAGATTTCGGAGAAGCTGGAATCTTCTATGAAGCGACGTCTGAAATTCCCTTTGATGTCTGAACTTAGACATCTCAGCATTTCTCCTATCTATCCCATCTGGTCTAAGAGCAGCACAAGCAAATTCCTGACAACATCCATCCAAGCCTGTTACTGTAACTGCCTGGAGGCAAAACGGATATCTGCAAGAAAGAAAAAGAGTATAGAAAAATAGCAGAGAGAGCTGAAGGCACCTACTGATCATGACGGAGACCGTGTTTACTTCAGGATTGAAGGAGCACCTCCCTTTTCCTGATTCCATTCTTGAGTCAATATAAAACACTTGCTCCTGCGACACAGAAAAGGACAGTCAGATTTGACAACCTTCTAAGAACACTTCTTCTTTGCACAAAAAGATTCCTTATAAGTAAAACAAGTGTCTCTGAAAGAAGCCAGGTTTTCCCTCTATTTAATTTAAATTAATCTTTCAGACACAGACTCGCTTCGGTTTACCTTAACCGGCCCCTAAAGGCCACTAAAATAACATTTCCTTTAAGCAGAGACAGGGAATTTTCCTGCTGATGTGTTGGACAGCGATCTTTCCAACTCAGGCCGAAATGCTGCCAAAGTGCAACACCCTCCCTGTGGCAGACTTAACAGGCCAAGAGTAACCTGTGTAAATTATAGCACTTCCTGTCCCATCCATTAGGATGTGGCATGTTGGATGACATCAGTGAGGAAGCATTAACCCAGGAAAACATTTCTGTTTGCCAAAGTCTTTTGGAGATGGACACAGTACAGCTGGCAGGTTCCAGGAACAAGCCTCTTCATGTTGTAAAGGACCCAGAATATGTCCCCAGCTAAATATTTTAGTCATCTACCAGGACTTGACCTGAATGTTTGATGGCTATGGAAGATATTGAATGATTTTAGAGGTAAACATGTCTTTTTTTTATGTGTTTTTGTTATATTACAGCCAAATAGCCCAACTAAATATCCATTTGATAGCATTCTATAGCATTTATTCTTCAATACGCATCCATATTATTGCAACAATATTATTGTTGCACCGATACCGGTACCAGTATCGGGCGGGGCCCCGATCCAGCACTAAACTGGTGAAGAGGACCGACAAATAGGGCACCGATAACATTTTGAGAGCCAAGAGTTTATTCAACTATTGTCATGCATCCCAGGTAGGCAATAAAAAGTTCTACTGGATTCACTTTCTATTAGTCTTTTTCCTGCTTCACAAAAGTAGGCAGCAGCTTGACAAAGCATGACGGCAATTATTTTACATCCAAGTAGTATGCAGTTCTTCTTATATACACACACATATCAATTTCAAACGGATCAGAATCAGAATCAAGTTTATTGCCAAGTAGGTTTGCACTTACAAGGAATTTGACTTGGTGTTGTTGGTGCAGACAAAAAACAAAATAAGATAGAATATATATATATATACACAGAAGCTATATACACACAGTAGACTGTGCGTTAATGTAACGCAGAAGTCCTGAATGGGGGAGAGAAACATTGTGCAGTGTCACAGGCGGCTCTTGGCCTTGTTGATAAGGCCGGTAGCAGATGGGAAAAAACTGTTTTTGTGACGGGAGGTTCTGGTCTTGATGGACCGCAGCCTCCTGCCAGAGGGTAGTAACTGAAATAGTTTGTGACTGGGGTGCGAGGGATCAGCCACAATCTTCCCTGCACGCCTCAGAGTCCTGGAGGCGTGCAGCTCCTGGAGAGATGGGAGATTGCAGCCAATCACCTTCTCTGCAGACCGGATGACACGCTGCAGTCTGCTCTTGTCCTTAGCAGTGGCTAGTGTTGCACCGATACCGATACCAGTATCGGACGGGGCCCTGATCCAGCACTAAACTGGTGGTATCGGTATCGGTGAGTACCAACAAATAGGGCACCGATACCATTTTGAGAGCCATAAGTTTATTCAACTATTGTCACCCACTCCTGGTAGGCAATAAAAAGTTCCACTGGATTCACTTTGTATTTGATTTTTTCCTGCTTCACAAAGGTAGGCAGCAGCTTGACAAAGCCATGATGGCAATTATTTTACATTATTATGGTATCGGTATCGGCCGATACGGCACAGCCAGGTTTCGGGGCCAAAAAATGGCATCGGCGCAACACTAGCGTTGGCACCAGCGTACCAGATGGTGATGGAGGAAGTGAGGATGGACTCAATGATCGAGGAGTAGAACTGCACCATCATTGTCCTGGGCAGGTTGAATTTCTTCAGCTGCCGCAGGAAGTACATCCTCTGCTGGGCTTTTTTTGGTGAGGGAGTCGATGTTCAGCTCCCACTTTAGGTCCTGGGAGATGATAGTTCCCAGGAAGCGGAAAGACTCCACAGTGTCAATGGTATCGGTATCGACCGATACTGCACAGCCAGGTATCGGGTATCGGTATCGGGGCCAATAAATGGCATTGGCGCAACACTAAACAATATTATATAACCATGAGGTAAAATTTGCATTACTATCAAAACACCATGATCAGAGAAATACTTTCCTTACCTATTGGGATTTGTCCTCATTTAAATGAGGTGACAAAAAGATAATGACAGATAAGACCAGATAATATGAGGTTTTTGGAAAATTACAATAATAATAATAGTATAATAAATCAAATTTTTATTGCTATTAAAAGCCCCACAGTAATAACAGAGCTGCATATCTCCCACAGTGAGCCGTGGAGTTTTCTTTGCCTCTCCCTTTTTACCATAAAGCGACTTATGAAAATCAAAACTGCTCCCTTAGAAAAATCCCTTTTATGACTCAGAGAAACAGGAAGTTGGAGATCGCCAATTAGAATTTCTTTAAGTTATTTTAATCTGGGAATTACACAAAGATAGATTTTGGATTTTTTTGTGAACTTTGAAGCTTATGTGCTACATGTGGTGGAAACATCTTGATATACTTTTTAAATTTTCTCTACAATATGATTTCTTAAGAACTGAATTAATAAGACGCCATGTGATATTTTATTATTTAAATGATCATAATCTTGTTTAGATTGAAAGAAAATTTTAAAGTTGTTGAACATTTGGGGTTATTGCCAATAATTGGATCAATCTTTGCTAACTTTATACATCCTCTGTTGGGATAAAACTTCCCTTTTTCATTAGAATTATAGCAAAAACAAAATTATCTTATACATATGTGGACAACCGAAATCTAGGGGTAAGTTACGGATACGTTTACGCTAATTTGATTTAGACTTAAAGGTGAAATGGATTATTAGATGTCACTATTTCTCAATAGTATGAAGCAGAAAAGCTGTTAAATAGTTTACCCTCTCCATTATATTGCATTTCAAAACACCACGACCAGGCTAGAGGATCTGAAAGCCCAAATGTCCTAAAGGAGAGCTCCAAACGTTCCCCTTCAGCAACTTTTTATGCTTACCAGATCTCTTTTCACGAGGCAGCGCTATGATTGAGCTCAGCGCTTGCAAACAGAGCAGTCTGCCTTTCAAACAAAAACCTCAAATGACAAAAGGCTCTGCAGAGAGGAAAGAGCCTGGTTTTCTCTGCTTATTAACGTTTGGCAGAGCTCCGGGGGATAAATGTTGTTCACTCAGCGAGCTCTTTTCTCTTGGAGGGCTTCCCTGCTTGTTCTTCCAAGGCTGCGTGGCCGGATATGAGAGCCCAGAAAAGAGCAGGCCTCCACTCTCCTCTCCCTTATCACATGAGGCATCAAACTAACATGAAAACTTGGCTTGCATAAAGTTAAAGAATCTAATACCTTGTTGAAAACATACAACAATCCTTACATAGCAATTTAGAATGGACTGACAGTCAAACAATTCATACATTTCCAGATGTAGCTTCATTCAACAGCCAGAAGTCTGCAAGAGCACTTCTAATAGCTCATCCAAAGTGGTTTTTACTCTCCGCTGTGGTTAACCAGTTTATTTCTATAATGAAGAGAATCAATCACTGTGAACCCACCTCAGGTCTTCGGCCTCTGTTGATGTACACACAGACGGGGCTGTAGGCTCCACTGCCACACATAAACAGATGAGTTCTGTTATAGGGCTGCACCACACGCACAAAGTTCCCACAGCCATGCTGGAAAGTGACAGAAACAAAACAAGCAGAAAAACCTGAAAAGTTTGGCATCTGATTATATTTCTAATAACTTTTACTGTTGAAAAAAGGGATAAAAACAAAAAACTGTCATAATTTACCAAAAACTCCAAGAAACTAAACAAGACTTCCTCTCGTACATCAAACTCTGCATTTAAATGTCAACGCTTAACTTCTGTTTTAGCATTTTGGCCCAACTTTGCACATAAATCAAAGAAATTAACAGAAACCGTTTTTTACCCCCTAATTCCACGTTTTAGAGTTCTTGCTTCTTTTTAGAGAAATTTGACAAAGACTTTCTTTAGTGTTTTTCGTCTTAGTGTTAAATCTATTCAGCTTAAAAGTAAATTAGAAAGAAAACTGATTAAGAAAGGGCTTGTTGGGCTACTGTATAAAGCTTAGAACTCAAAGCAATTCCAAAAATTTTGAATTGAAAAAGCTTCCTGGATGGGAAGTGAAATGTCTTCGAACTTGGAAACAAATTCCAGTGGATTGTTTTTTTACTTTTTTGAAATGACTGTGACATGGATGATTGAGTATCTTCCCCAGCGTATCTGCAAACTGATCCTCTATCAGAATACTTGTTTTTTCCCCCCATCATTTCTGAATATCCAGCAGACATCTCGGTTTTTTAAACACCAAATAATCTAATTAAAACATATCAGGGTTGAAAATATCTCCTTTATGTAAACAAGGCATTTTCCAAGCTTCGTGAGACTAAATCACACATAATGTAATATCCCTATGGGTAATATGGTATTGTTCATGTTTTCCTTTGTGAAAACTACGGTGGCCCTGAGGTAATGAATTCCATTATCAGATAGTCTCCAACAACTTTCAACTTTATCATCATGCATTATTTCATCAAGGCCTTTTTACAAAGCTAACATTGCTCAAAAGCAACACAGTTTTTTTTTTTCTTACAAAAGGCAAAAATAAATCTATTTCGCTGACATTTGTTTCAGGTACAAACATGAAGTGAACACCAGTTCATGAACCTTATTTCTTGGAAAAGATTCAACACGAGGCAGTATTTAAACCTTATCTCAGTCATGACTCTGTTATGAATGTTAATAATAATGGAATCCAGTTCTAACTGGTGAGTAAGATCTTAATACAGAATGTGTTGCGTTATTATCTTTCATAATGCAATGTATGATATTTCAAAGAAATAACAGGGACAACCAGTTATTATAGACATGGTTATTGCACCAGTTAACTAGTCTCTAATGGATGGAAACTTTTCCACTTTTGTCATGGTTTTGGTTCTGTTCAAGTTTTATATCTGAGATTTCATTGGTCTCGTTTCCATTTTTGTGTTCTAGTTGTTTTTGATTACTTGAGTTCTTAGATATTTCTTGTTTGCCCTCATGTGTCAGTTTCCTTTTCCCTAGGTCCCTTCTTGCCTCCTCTGTTCACGCCTGATTCCAATCTGCTAATTAGCCTGATCTTTGTTTGTCTCTCCCATATATTCTCCTCCTGTTCCGTCTGTTAGGAATCCAGTTTGTGTGGGTTGTGTATTGTTTGTGTATTCTCCCTCCACCACCAGGTGGCGCCCGGTTCTCGTTGGCCCTTCCACACACCTGCGGATGGTTGGCTCATTATCTGAGGACTCTTAAGCGGCTGACTGCCACTACCTTGACGCCAGAGTGTTTGCCAATTTTGGGTACTCTAGCCAAGCTGAGTTTAGCTGAGTCTAACTGAGTCTTTTGTTTCTCTGAGTCTAACATTGTTTTGGTCTTTGCCTCTCGGCAGGAAGTCATCCTGCAAACTGGATGTTTTGGCCTTCTACCCCTGGAAGGATCGTTTGAGCTTCACACTGAGCAGGGGATGCAAACTGGATGTTTCGACCATCTCCCCCTGAAAGGATTGTTTGAGCTTCACACTGAGCAGGGGATAAATCTCCACACGTGCCGTTCAAGTTCTCCTGGAAATCTAAGCGGCAGTCAGCTCCATTTCTCCTCAGGGAACCAACCTAAGCTAAAGTAAAACCTGTCCGCCCGCCAACGAGTCAACTAAATTCTGGAATAACCCACACCGACTGGATTCTGGGAAGGACACCTTTTTCTGGAAACGTGAGTCCCTTTCCAGTCTTTGTTTTTTTTAAGTCATCCAAGTTTCCTACAGAACCTGAACTAAACTCTGAACTTCCCTTCTCACTTCCAGTTCCGCTTCACCAGCGTTCTGAGTAACTCTGGATCCATGCATCGTGCTCTCAATAAACCTGTTAAACCTTTTCTCTGGTTCTCTGAGTGGTTTCCTGCATGTGGGTCAGATCCCTTAAAAGAAACATGACACCGTCACTCTTTGCTGGTTTGTCATAATTTCTTTGGCCCTGTGAGTATTCCTGGTTCTCAGTTTTTGTGGATTTATGTTTTTGGATTTTTGCTTCTGTCACCCTTTTTGTTATTAAATCTTCAAGAACCTATGTCACCTTTAGTATCTGCATCTGGGTCCTGTCAAACCTCTACCCCACCGTGACAACTTTCTTCTTTTAAGTCACACCAAAGCTTCTAAATGAGATAAACATTGATTCTACTTAACTTGGTCGATGACTCAAGTCGTTGTAATGTTACAGGGTCTAGTTCTGCTGTGACTTTGTAGATGGTCTCACATTTCCACCATGCTGTATGCAGGATGAGATTCATGGATGATTCTGGGCTGCTCCAGCACAGCGTCCCCAAACATGGCACTCTTGTTATTGTGTAAGATTCTTTTCCTGGAATTCTCTACCAGCGTTATACCAAACGCATCTGTCCAAATATTATTACACAGATGTAATTTTTTCTCTGTCTATACACTGACTTGGTAAGTGAGTAAAGGTTTCCTCCTTTCACATCGTCCTTGAAAGCTGAACTTTTCTGTTTCATCTCTGGCATTTCTTCTTCCTTTAACCTTCAGAGGTTGTAACATACGATATAAGTTTCTTTTGTGGTCCGCTTTCAGGCTGAGCTTACTTTGACGGTGAGAATTAAGAAGACTGGAAATTTTTATACTCCCAATTTGCTTGTGGACCATTTTCTATGCGTGGAAAGGCTGATTGAATTGAAAGACGTTTGAATCCTCTGTAGGACAGTTAAAGTGCTACAGTCTTTATTGAAAAACAGCTGTTTTTTATCCCACTGTGCTGTTCACTGTCACTTTCACATTCAGGATCATGAGGCTTAAAGAGGGAAAACCAGCCCTAAAATGCAGAGTAATGATGGTCCGGACATGTAGACTTAATGGAATTCATATTAGGTGTAAATGTGTGGGTGTCCTAATGTAATCAGAGAAACACAGCCTTTAATTTAATGGGTTTACATTTCTTTTGCATTTATGTTGCCATTTGTAAACCAAGAATTAGGCAATCCTATGCATAACTTGGATTAGATCAAAACCACTGCAAACCGGGGTGCTTCTACCGAACCTACCTCGGTAGCAGTTTGAGTGAATGACTTTGTAATTGAGCCTATAGCAGAAAAAAAAAAGCAGAGAAAGGAGGGGGAGGACCAGAACGTCTATCTGGGGAGCCGTCAGGAACTTGGACATGACTTCAGAATCAGCAGCTGCTGCACATCATGGTCGGCGTGCAAACGTCCACCGAGAGCCATCAGCGAACAGCAACTGAATATTTTACCCGCTCACACCCATTTCTGTTATTTATCCTGGTTTGCTTTATCGCCGTCTGTCTTTCCTGCTTTACATTTCCACAGAACCACGAGGCCTGTGATCATAACTGATCAGTCTTACAAAGCCACATTTATGTGTTCAACCTTATCGTATTTTACTTTGCTCTCGTGTTTCCCGCAGAACCTCAAGTTCCTTCACTCTGAACTCAATGTGATCATAAATGCTTATGAGAAAAAAAAATCTGTGCAACTGTGCAAATGGTTTCGATTCTACTTCTGCTGCATACAAATCACTCTCGAGACCTTGTTTCAATAAGTTAGATGTGGATCTAAAGGAGGAACAATGAAAAAATATTTTAACCCAGATTTTTTTTAAATGTTGGAATTCACTGTATTTGACTTCATTTTACAATAAAGTGATTTATGTTGGACCTCTAGAGTAAAACAAAAGAAGCTGAAACAAAGTATATCTGACAACACTATTAGTCTAAATTATAGCCAGATCCAAGCTATGGAAATTGAAGAACAGATGACAAGAAACTGCCAAACTTCTATCAATCGGGAGAAGGTTACAAGTATTTTTCTAAGATTTTGGGACTTTGGTGAATCACACATTAGCCACAAACAATAAAAAAGGAACAGGATAAACCTTCCTCGGACTGGTAAGGCCTCCAAGATTACTCCAAGAGCATCAATGACTCACAATTAGCACTGCAGTCCTCCGCCCTTTTATATCCAAGTAACATTAAATTAAAAACAGTTTGAATTGATTCCTATTTTACATCTTAGAAAGAAATCTTTGTACTGACATCTGTGTCTGTTGTTTCAGCGAAAGATGTATAATTTGCATAATGTGGAAGTAGATAGTGACTGTCAAGGTTCGTTGTGGTTTGGAGGACCCAAATGCAGAGGCAGAGGTGAATACTTGTAGTTTTAATGAAAAAGGTTAACAAAGGCAGTCCAAAAATCCAACTAAAAATGTAACAGACCAGAACAATGGAGACATCAAGGGAAAACACGTAGAAGAAGCCAGGGAGAGACGAGGGGAGACAACTACAGCAAAGACAGGACCAGCAACAACAAGGAACCAACAAAGAGTGAGAGCAGAGGGAGAGCATAAATAGCTGACAGATACAAAGGGAGGGCTAATGAGCTGACAAGGAGCAGGTGTGAGAGGAGACAACGAGGGAGCCAAGGGGAAAGGAACACACACACACAAGAGGGCAACAGAGGAAAACATGAGAATTAACAAATTTAGAAATTACAACAAAATAGGAATTAAACCATTAAAAACTAGAAAACAAGGAGCAAAGTAAAGCATAACATAACCAAAACCATGACAGCGACAGCATAAAAAAAAAAAGCTCCAATTAAATTCATAATGAGCTCTTCAGTAGGATTGTATCTGACAGGAGTTACATTTTATCAGGGAATTTATTTTGGTAAACACATATAAGGAGCAGGGAGGTTTAGGTCAGTGTTTATTACTCAAGAAAACAGAAGAGATGGAATAAAAATTGTATTTTTTGGAGAGTTAGAATGTGAAAACTGTCAGGACTCCCGTTTTTGTGTCTGTGTTTTTGTGTTTGTCTCCCTTCCTCCACCAGGAGGCGCCTGGTTCTGGGCCGCCTCCTCACACACCTGCTGATGGTTTCCTCGTTCAATGGAGTGTTCTTAAGCTGCTGACTGCCACTACTTCGAAGCCAGAGTGTTTGCCAGTTTAGGGTACCCTAGTCAAGCTGAGTTTGCTGAGTCAAGCTGAGTTTTTGTCAACCTGAGTTTAACTTTGTTTTTGTCTTTGCCTCTTGGCAGGAAGTTGTCCTGCTAACTGGATCTCTCGGACCTTCACACCCTGGAAGGATCAACTGAGCTTCAAACTGAGCGGGGATTCAAACAGGAGGTTTGGATCCACTTTCCCCAAGAGATCGTTTGAGTTTTCCACTGAGAAAGGGATTATTCTCCACTGCGACCCGTTCAAGTACAGCAGGAAATCTGAGTGGCAGTCAATTTCTCTGTTCTCCAACTATCAGCCGCATTGTGGGTAAAACACTGGAACCACGGCGCACAGACATTAGTCAAGGATTCAACAACTTCTCTGGAAAAGTGAGTCGGCAACCTAAACCTCTTCTCCAAGTTTCACGAGTCAAATTCCCCACTAAGCCTGAACTAACCGCTGTGTCTTCCCCTCACTTTACAGTTCCTGTTGAGCAGTGTTCAGAGCAACACTTCTACCCCTGTTTACTTCTTCAATAAAACCTGTTAAACCTTTTCCCTGGTCTCTCTGTTGGGTTTTCTGCATTTTTGGGTCAGAACTTTGTAACATCATGACAAAAAAATACCACTAATTGGTCTCTAATTTGTCTAAAAACATACTGATGGTCCACATTCTGTGTATTGGAAGGGAAAAACTGTAACATAAAGAAATAATGAATCCCTTTGACATCTGACTTAAAACTGACAGCATCTCAGAAAAGGAACAATCTCGTAGATTATCCAGCCATCAGGTCCTGACCCGGATTATGAAGCAGGACAACGATCCAATGCACATTACAAAATCCAACTCTGAATGGCTGAAAAAACAAGTTTTAGGATGGTTGTGGAAAAGTATGAGCTTAAAATCATAAAAAAATAGGTTCCTGTTATCACCAACTCTTAAAAGCCATTTTTACTACCAGGAGAACACAAGCAGTTCTTAGTGGTGTAATAAGAACACCTCTTTATCACGACTCGTGTTATCTTTGTCCTTACATCTTTTGACAAGCTGAGACAATAGGAAGGGGAAAAAAGAAAAGAAATATGGAAACAGTATTTCTCAGCTTGTAGAGAGGGGAAGTGTAAACCTCCAAGACGTGGGAGAGATTTAAGAACAAAGAAAATAAGCTGAGTGGCTGAGATAAAATAAAAGATACAGCAGAGAAAAAGAAACTAAAAACTGTGGCAGACAAAATCGGGAATTATCGTCCAATAAAAGCAGAAAGCAGTAAGACTAAAGGATGACAGAGGAAACAGGGGCTCCTTAGTGGCTCCGGGTTGAGATGGCTCACCCAAATATTTGAGGGAGCGTGTCAGCAGCACACATGATTACTCAGAGCTACAAAAATGGCTCAGTTACTGGAAACAGTTCGTCTATTTTTGAAGCGGCAAACTAGCTCTGTTAAACCAAGCATCCATTTGGTTTATTTAATCACTACAAAATCTGTTAATGCTGTTTTTTTTCCTTTTGGTTAAATCACCGTCTCCCTCATTCTCTTTGTTTAACGCTCCACATTTAATTGTTTATAAGCCGGAAACACTCTCAGTAGAACTCAATCCAATTAAAGGAGAACAGATGCAGAGGTGGAATCAGTCTGGCTGTTTCGTTTCATTAGACGTCTTGTTTTAGCAAACGAGTCCTACTCTGAACCCGAGTGCCTAATGAAATCTCTACAACAGTCTGCCATTCCTTATTTGCAACCCTTGATATATGTACACCCATTTTCCAACAATCTTCAGCTTCCAGTTTATACCCATCGCACTCATGAAAAGATGAACCAACAGCGGACAGTTGGCTGCAAACGTAGTTGGAGTTGGGACAAGCGAACAGATGCTCGGGGAAAGTCCCAAGAGGAACTTTATTCTGGGAGAACAGATTGGGGAACAGGTGAAAAAAAAAAAGCTTTGATTTAGATCTTGACCATCATGCCAGAGATTTATAAGCACTTTCCAATCAGTCTTGGAAGATAAGACATCATTAATATTCTTATGGTAACCTCAGTGTTCGCTAAGATTTATGGCCCCACAGCAATATAAGGTTGCATTGAAAGAGAAATGCTTAGTTTAATAAAAAGTAAATTGAAAAGGAATCCTGTTCTCATATGCTGGTGAAGATTCTCAGTCATCCAGGTCATAGTCATAGTTCCAAAAAAATAAAATTAAAAACAATCCACTGGACTTTGTTTCCAAGTTTGAAGATGTTTCGCTTCCCATCCAAGAAGCTTTTTCAATTCAAAATGAGGTTTTATACAGTAGCCCATCAAAGCCTCGTTTTTGCTTTGAAAACATGCAAATTATAATGGACGAAGGAGTTCACCCCTTTGGAATGGGGGTCGTTTGGCTTCTTTTGTTAGCCTGCAATGCCCCATACCTGTCTAAGTGTCTGACGGGGGGTCGTTAAAGGGAATTGTTGGCCTGGCTTAATAGGCGAGGTCTTCTGTTCCCCTGTAAATGGGGGGAAGTTGCGATGATAGCAGGAAGGAATGTAGGTTTTTGAAAGCTGAAATCTGAGTCCCCCCCATTTTGTTTAAGGTTGTTTTTTTCTTTCTTAACATGGCTTACTTTACACCCCTTCATTATAACTGGCTGTCACTACCCGATCTGTCCCGGAAGCACGATCCATCCTGTGCATGTAGGAACAGAATGATATGATCTGGATCACCGAAAAACTGTGTAATAATAACGGTACTGAAAATACTTATTTATATACTTAAAACATTAAAGAATGCTAAACTACACTGTAAAGAAAATATTGAAGACATTTCTGGAAGAAATCGATACGTTTTACATTCTCTCCATTGTCTTGCGTGTCGTCATCATCGGACATGCTCATAGCAGACATAGTAACGTCCTAAAGGCTATTTAAGTGTATAGCTTTTTTTTTCATTTTTATAATATGCTGTATTTATGTAAATACAAAAATCTTCAAAAGTTTGGAATTGAAAGAATAAGGAGCTAATTTTTATTTCGCACAAAAACATGCTAGCAGCAGTAACTGCGGAGGACAAATGTCCCAAATTCACACATTTGGACATTTATTTCTCCTATTAAAGCTGCTGAACAAATGCAAGCTTAAGAAAACTATAATGTGTTAAAGGTTAAAAATGTATTAGAATGTATGAGAAAATAAAAGCCTTAAAATCCTTTGGCTAACTTTTTCAGCTTTGGATTTAAAACATAAATCTGGTCTTTTTGAGTTTGATGTTTTCCTTTCATTTTAACCTTATGGTATATAATGTGTATATAAAAAAAGAAACAACAAAAAAAGACAGTTTTATCATATTTTCTTTTCCAGACTACTCTGAAAAGTAGACTTTTCTATGGGAGAATTATCCTGCCATAATGCAAGAGCACATCATTTCAATTTGAGAAAATTTCATCTTCTTGCACTCAAAACTTATAATGCTCACACTCAAAACATGCGCTCTCTCTCAAATATTTTCTCTTCTCTCTCAAAACTTTGTTTCTTCTCTCAGATTTAATGCTTCTTGCACAGATATTTTCTCCTCTCGCTTGCCTCCTTCTCTTCGCGCACAAACCGCGCACTGCTCGAGTCTCAGATACGCTCGCAAACCCGTAGGCTCTGCTTGCAGATTTTTTTTGCTCTCTCAGATTGGATCGGATCGTCGCCTAGCAACCTTTCCAGCCAATAGAACGACAGACTCAGAAAGGGTGCGCTTGTCTAACTCTACTGAGTGTGCCTGTGATAAACCTTACCGACAATAAAATGGCTTTTTAATTTAAAAGCTATTAAAATAAGAAGCATTTTCCATTTTCAGACGTGACGTGATGTGAACAGAAAACTCCCGCCTCAGAGTTGCTCGTCAGAAAAAAAAAATTATAATAATTTTGCTAGTCAGGGCAGGTGCTAATTCTGCCTCCAGCATAAATTAAATGACTTTTCATTGGCGATTCTTGAATCGCCCTTTATTATTTCCTTTTTTTATTTTCCTGATTGTTGTTGTTTTTCAGCTTCTTATTTTAATAGCTTTTAAATTAAAAAGCCATTTTATTGTCGGTAAGATTTATCACAGGCACACTCAGTAGAGTTAGACAAGCGCACCCTTTCTGAGGCTGTCGTTCTATTGGCTGGAAAGGTTGCTAGGCGACTATCCGATCCAATCTGAGAGACAGCAAAAAAAAATCCGCAAGCAGAGCCTACGGGTTTGCGAGCGTATCTGAGACTCGAGCAGAGCGTGGTTTGTGCGAGAAGAGAAGGAGGCAAGCGAGAGGAGAAAATATCTGTGGAAGAAGCATTAAATCTGAGAGAAGAAACAAAGATTTGAGAGAGAAGAGAAAATATTTGAGAGAGAGTGCATGTTTTGAGTGTGAGCATTATAAGTTTTGAGTGCAAGAAGATGAAATTCTTTTCTCAAATTGAAATGATGTGCTCTTGCATTATGGCAGGATAATTCTCCCATATTTTTCTCAGAAAAGTCATACAAATGTTTTAAAGATGTGCATTAGAATTAGTTGGTGATTTAAGGCAAAAATAAGTACCATTAGTACCATAATTACATTATTTATGGTGATCTGGATGAATATGTGCTTGCACATGGGCAAATGAGCTGATGGTACGGATTGTGCTTCCGGTATGGATTCTTCTTCTTTTTTTGTCCCTACTCCAGGGGCCATAGGTAGAGCTCCCCCTACAGGTTTGGTCGGAGACAGTTCAGTAGATATCAGCAGCCTATAGCCCGGTTTGGCTTATATATGTAAGTTTCCATGTTGCTTAATGAATGAAATGAACGGTGCAGTGGGTAGCACTGCTTACTTTCAGCAAGGAGGTTGCAGGTTTGATTCCCGGTCCGGGGTCTTTCTGCATGGAGTTTGCATGTTCTCCCTGAGCATGCATGGGTTTTCTCCGGGTACTCTGGCTTCCTCCCACAGTCCAAAAAAATGACTGTTAGGTTAATTGGCTTCTTTAAATTCTCCTTAGGTGTGAGTGTGTGTTTGAATGGTTGTTTGTCCTGTTTGTCTCTGTGTTCCCCTGGCGACCTGTCCAAGATGGACCCCGCCTCTCGCCCGTAGACAGAGCTCACTTGGGATTAACCGTGTCAGAAAATGGATAAATGAAATAATATCCGAAGAGCACTTGATGATCTGGATGCTCCCTGCCAGTAGATAAAATCTAAAGGTTGGTTCCCTGGAAATGACTTATTGTCACCAAGTTAGCTCTACTCAAACTGATTAAGTTAGTTAAGTTGTAAAAAATAAGGTGTATAACTTGTTCTATTAACTCAAACATTTTTGTACAATGTATTGCATTTGTTATAATTTTGCAATGTAGAGAATGAAAACAAAAAGTAGAAAATGATGCAAAAGGAGGAGTATTTCTCTTACTGTGGGGTCCTTTCCTGCCATTTGGCACTCTTCTATCTTGCTTGTAGATGCAGGCCAAAACAGCTGTAGACCAAAAAAAAAAAAAAAAGAAATATGCATTACGTTTGTTTGTGATATAAAGATACAATAGATGGCTTTCAAATATGCTTTTTCATGGCTCAGAGGAAATAATTATTTTCATCTGTGGAAAATGTGTCTAGAACCCACGAAGGGGGTTTAAAGGTCTAGAAAAAATGAATATATGTCATGCAATTTACTGGGGGAAAGAAGTGGATGCAGTGTGGGGCTCCCAGGGGAAAACTAAATGCTTTCCCATCTGTTTATCCACTTCACGCCTGTCAATTAAATGAATGATAATTCCTTCACTGCGTTCAGAAATAGTTAATGCTTTTCCCAAATAAACCTAAAATTGCAGTGATTATGAGAAATGTAGGGTTACTTGCATGTAAGTGCACAATTATCATGCTCTATGAAGCTATTATAGGATAATTTGTTTTTTGTTTCATTATTTTTATTTTGGGTTATAAGCAAGATGGGACTAAAGAAGCCAAAACTACATAAGAAGAAGGTGTTTTCTGAACTCAAACCATATGCTGACCTTAAGCGTGCCATGAGTGATGTTGTTAAGGTCCATGGAGAGAATGTGGTTCTTACACCCCACATACATCCGATCCTGGTCCTCATCCATGAGCAGGATCCTGTAGTCCATAGGCTTATCAGATAGGCTGAAGTGTTCAAATGACTGTGAGGCCATTAGGTCTGCGAAGAACATTAAGAAGAAAATGCAAAGCAAGAGGTTATATAAGTTGTTTCCACGCTGATAGAGGACATTTTTTCTCCACGTTTAGGCAAAAAAATTCTAATAAAAGATAGAAACAGAAAATCTGAAAAGAAAACTTAATGTAGATCTTAGGATTTGGCAGCCGCTCTTTAAACACGCCTCAGACAGGAGAAGCTACAGCTGCCACCAGATATTGACTTGGAGCAAAGACAAGATGTAACTAAAGCACCAACTTAATCTGCTATGTAGAACCAGAAAGCCAGTAAAGATATAAAAGAAAGCTTTTCTGTTCCGTCAAGCTTGAGTAGCAACCTAATCTGTTGCGAATACAAGAGACGCATGAATTCTTGAAACAGACAAGGCTGTAGTCATGACCGCTTAAGGTGATCTCTAGATGAGATATAAATATATATGACTGGAGATAAAGTCAAGACCAAACCCAAACAAGTTCAAAGCCAAGTCAAATTTGAGCAGAAAGCAACAAAACGGCAGCTTCATTATTCCTTAAGCTGCTGCTGAGAGTGAAAACTTCTCATGTCTTTAGAGTTTAGGAGAGTTTCCAGTGTGAAAGAAAACCAAAAACTCTAAATAGGCAACAGAGAGGTTATATTTGAAACCTTGACATAATGACATGACTATCTCGTTAAACCATTAATTGTTTTCTCGAGAAAGCAAGATAACTATCTCAAAAACAGTTATTGATATCTTGGGATAATGAGATTATTAACCTACACTATATTGCCAAAAGTATTTGCTCACCCATCCAAATTATTGGAATCAGGTGTTCCAATCACTTCCATGGCCACAGGTGTATAAATTCAAGCACCTAGGCATGCAGACTGTTTTTACAAACATTTGTGAAAGAATGGGTCGCTCTCAGGAGCTCAGTGAATTCCAGCGTGGAACTGTGATAGGATGCCACCTGTGCAAAAAATCCAGTCGTGAAATTTCCTCGCTCCTAAATATTCCACAGTCAACTGTCAGCTGTATTATAAGAAAATGGAAGTGTTTGGGAACGACAGCAACTCAGCCACGAAGTGGTAGGCCACGTAAACTGACGGAGCGGGGTCAGCGGATGCTGAAGCGCATAGTGCGAAGAGGTCGCCAACTTTCTGCAGAGTCAATCACTACAGACCTCCAAACTTCATGTGGCCTTCAGATTAGCTCAAGAACAGTGCGCAGAGAGCTTCATGGAATGGGTTTCCATGGTCGAGCAGCTGCATCCAAGCCATACATCACCAAGTGCAATGCAAAGCGTCGGATGCGGTGGTGTAAAGCACGCCGCCACTGGACTCTAGAGCAGTGGAGACGCGTTCTCTGGAGTGACGAATCGCGCTTCTCCATCTGGCAATCTGATGGACGGGTCTGGGTTTGGCGGTTGCCAGGAGAACGGTACTTGTCTGACTGCATTGTGCCAAGTGTAAAGTTTGGTGGAGGGGGGATTATGGTGTGGGGTTGTTTTTCAGGAGCTGGGCTTGGCCCCTTAGTTCCAGTGAAAGGAACTCTGAATGCTTCAGCATACCAAGACATTTTGGACAATTCCATGCTCCCAACTTTGTGGAAACAGTTTGGAGCTGGCCCCTTCCTCTTCCAACATGACTGTGCACCAGTGCACAAAGCAAGGTCCATAAAGACATGGATGACAGAGTCTGGTGTGGATGAACTTGACTGGCCTGCACAGAGTCCTGACCTCAACCCGATAGAACACCTTTGGGATGAATTAGAGCGGAGACTGAGAGCCAGGCCTTCTCGTCCAACATCAGTGTGCGACCTCACAAATGCGCTTCTGGAAGAATGGTCAAAAATTCCCATAAACACACTCCTAAACCTTGTGGACAGCCTTCCCAGAAGAGTTGAAGCTGTTCTAGCTGCAAAGGGTGGACCAACGTCATATTGAACCCTATGGATTAGGAACGGGATGTCACTTAAGCTCATATGTGAGTCAAGGCAGGTGAGCAAATACTTTTGGCAATATAGTGTATATGAGTATTGATGAGGCTGGCCAACAGCCCTGGATTCCCAATCCATCCATGCCTGCAGTGCCCATAGTTGTGCATTCGCGGTACCGCTTGTGCACAAATAATCAGTTTTTTTGTTTCCTTTTTTCTTTTCACTCATTGTCAGGTGGATTATTGGATTGCATGAAATGCAGTAGAAACAAATCTGACTTTTTTAATTAAAATCCTTAATCTGGACTCATTTTGGGGGTTAATTCATCTTATACCTGTTCCAGACGTTAAACCGGGGCTGTTCAGAAAACAGGCTCCGGAGGCATAGGGCTAATTGCTTATGAATCAGAAGTGGAAGTAAATCATCAAACAAACAATATTGTCTCGTTACCTTTAAAGTTACACACAGGATTATTTACAGAATTACACATAGGCTACCATGACTTATACTTATAAATCCTATCCTGCTGTAGTGGTATTGAAGGATGTAATCAGTTTTAACACACATCAATCATCTCGTTATGACGAGAAAAAGGTTTTCTCATGAGAAAATTATCATCTCTTATCACAAGAAAACTGCTATCTTTAGATAATGTGAAAATATACTAATTTTCTCGAGAAAACCACCATGAAAATGTATCGCAGAGAAACGACTGCTCTCGGCCTCCGTACTTTTTAAAGCAAATACTAACTATTATTTTTTAATTCCAAGTGGACTTTAATTTACTCATCCATCGTTTCTTTTATGAATACTTCAGATTATTTCATGGGGGTTTGGAAGGAAAGCCAACATTTTTCTATTATTATATTATATCAGGTACATAGAAGGCCTGGGTTTACCCTGTGCTCTCATCCCAGTGAAAAACACCAGAAAAGCTTCCAATGGGAGGTGTCCAGATTTGATTCTGATTAGATACCTCAAGCTCATCTAAATTACAACATGTCCCAAAACCTTAACAAGTCGTTTGCTGCATCCACTTAGTCCTATCCCCCCCGTCCCCATTTATCTCAGCAGTCAGCATAAGATGAGTGGTTGCAGGTCTTTAACTTATTACAGAGGTAATTTATTTGAAGAGTTAACCCAACAACCTATTGCTTGCAGGCAAATCCTTATTCCATACAAACCTAAGACTGATCAAAAATAGATTTATATCAGCCAAGGGTGTAATTCGCATCTACTCTGACACCAACTATATAAAACAGCCCTCTCTGTGTTGCTCATACTCTGTGGCAATAGAATGTGGTTTGATGAATCGATTAGGCACCATCAACAAGCAAAAGGTCACCTAGAGTTGGTCTGATTAGATCAGGGGTCCTAATCTATCATAATTCACAAGCCTCAGCTGTCACCAATGAGCCTGTAATAGATTAAATGGAATAACGAAGAGAAAAATCAGATAGCAGCGTTAAATTAACATGAGACCATTGCAAATTGTATAGATCACTCCATAAAATTATTAATCTAATTTACAACTAAAAACAATGAACTGATGGATGATGGTTTAGTTATGTTAAAATGACATGGCGTGTTTATGAAATGGCAGCAGGAAGGGAAGAAGTGGCCAAGTGTGGGTAGAGACGGGGCAGATGTGTGAGGCAATGGCGCCGGACGCATTGTACTTTGCATCAACAGAAATAAAAAAGGGACCAAATTAAGGTTTCCTCCATCAACCCGTCATTTTTCTGTCAGGCTTACCCCAAGCTGGGTCGCGAGGGGTGCTGGTTCCTATCTTCAGCTGTCTATGGACGAGAGGCACAGTCCATCACAGGGTAACTCAGAGACAAACAACAATTCACACACACTCACACCTAAGGAGAATTTAGAGGAGCCAATTAACCTAACACTCATGTTTTTGACTGTGAGAGGAAGCCAGAGTACCCGGAGAGAACCTACGCATGCACAGGGAAACTATGCAAACTCCATGCAGAAAACCCCGGGCCAGGAATCAAACCCGAAACCTTTTTGCTGCTAGGCAGCAGTGCTACCCATTGCTCCACTGAGCAGCCCATGTAGGTTTAAGTATACCAAAATAAAAAAAGACGTTAAAAAACTCAATTTTAATAACAGCCAAACATTATTTAATCCCTCTTCATGTAATCAGGGCTGGTGATGCACCAGAAAAGCAAACCCTTACCTCCTCCATGAACATAAATGAGTAGATTTGTTTTCTTTCTAAGCAACACTGAACTGTTTGACATCTTCCTTAAAATTAAATCCCCAAATGCAGACATAAATTCCCATCTAGTGATGAATCAGAAATAACCAGATAGAAGAGGATCATTAGAGCTGCATCTCATTGCCGTCTGAAAATATTAATTGAGCTATTCACTAATAAACAAGGTTTGATCCATTAGAAAGAAATGATTGCATAGTGTGTAAAAAAAAAAAACGGGTTCCTCTTGGCTTTTCACCCACTCATGGTAAACAGTCCCAGACAGTTATTTCCAGCCCGTTTTCTCCACAGATAGCAAATTCCTACCCATGCCATCAAAGGCCTTACTATTGAAGCCAAACTCATGCATATTTATCACTTTTCCAATCTGCACTGAGAGGAGTGGCTGGGGGGGCGGCAAATAATGTACAGCTACACCCTCTGTTTCCTCTCCTGTATTGACCCTGTCTAAGCTCTCTTTGTATTCCCTCCTCTAATCAACACAACAGGTTTGCTTTGCTTTGCTGCAATCCCTTGGGCTAAAGTCACATTTTCATGATTGGGTGGCATATGCTTTTGAGGTTTCCTTTTATCTTTTATTAAAGTGGCTTTCTTCAAGCACCCCACACCCCCCACCCCTACTGCGGAGTGTTGTTTGGCGTGGTCGCAACGTAAGGCTTGAAGTGTTTAACTTTAAATAACTGCAAGTTAACCTCTTCAGGAAAAAGCAAGTTTCCCACAGCTATTCAGTCCCCTCTTCAGCTGTGTTTAGGTAAATTGCCTCATCTTGAGTTGAAAGCAGTGTTACTTTGAACACTGCCTCGTCCAGTATGTGCACATGGCCCAGTGCCTAGGATTGCATAAAGAAATCCTATTTTCAATGACAAAATAAAAATAAAAATCAAGACACTAGAGTAAGTATGGAAGCTAGCTTTGTTTTTAATATTAATCTATGACAGTCTTTCTAGCGATTAAGTTTTTACTATGAATTGTGCCCTGGATGAGCTTCTCTGTGTGTGTTTATCCCCTGCATGCTACAGCCTCAGTCTGTCTCTAAATAAATCAAGTCACCTTATGATAGATGTTTCCATCATTTTCTGAAAAAAAAAAGAGGTTGTTTATGCAAACTTGTCATCCTGTTTATAATGCTATAAAGGATTAAAGGTATACTATGCAACCGGTGTTGATTTTCCAGCGAGGCTCCCCCCAGAGGTCGAAAGTAAAAGTGCACTGTCGTAAATATGCTCAGCTGTTCTCCTGGTTACTGCGGTAAGTGACTATTTTGTTCCAATTTTCGAGTTTTAAAATTTTGCATGTTTTCATACATTATTTGTTATGCATGTGTCTAAATAACAAAGATTGTAGTTAGGCAAGTTCTCGCCGCAAAGCAAGACCGACTCTCGCGATGCACGAGACTTCTGAGCCTGTGGGTGCGGGCCGAGGGCTCCTGCATTTGCAAGTACGGTATTTCCCCTACAGACCACCAGGGCGGCCGAGAAAACCTTTGTTCGACCTGAAAAGACTCATTTAATCAACCAAAACATTATGGAACACATTAATTAACTGAAAAATGTTGCATAGTATGCTTTTAACTGTTTATTTTCCTTTTTTTGGAAGAAGAATCAGTTTATTACTTTAGCCCTATTGTTGTCTGCATTCCATTCCCCTGAAGAATGCCCAATCCTAGTATGTTACAAATCTAAATAAAAAGTAAAATAACTTATTTTAGTGATAAAAACCATGAGCGTTTCAAGACTGGGACCAACAGAGGCCAGTGCTTTGGCGCCTGTATTGAGGACAGTAGTAAATTAATTTCTTATGATTTTATGAATTTGTCCTAAAAACGGTAGCTGACTGCTCACTTTTAGGGTCAATCATTTGAAGATGTAGTCAGAATGTTCAGAGGGGTCTGCAAACTGCAGTTTTAAAATCTCAAGAGAGATTTAGCTTTGTCGCGCACTTAATATTTTTAAAGAATAAATATACAGTAGCTTTAGCTTTTTATTCTATACATCAGTGCCCCCCTTGCAAAAATCGCCCCACCTTTGCCTCTCTGGTAAATTTGATCTAGAACAACCATTAATCAAAAAAGATTATGAGATTAAAATGAAAGAGCTAGCATAATTGATTTCTTTGACAAAAGATGGCTACTTTGTAGAATATGAAGTTTTTTTTATACTTAGACAAACTTAATTGTCATTTTGTATATACAGATTATATACTAAAAATTAAATTTCGATGCAGCTTTTCAACAGTGAATGAGCAGCTTAGCAGTGAAATGAACATTTCCATTTAAAAAGTGCAGCAGTGATCAAAATGTAAACAGTGTAGGAGTTTAAAGACATGATGCAAAAGGCAGTAATATGAGAAGTTCAGAGCAGTGCAACATAAATACATAAATAAATATGGTGCAAAATGCAGTAGAACACTGTGTTGTATAGAAGAGGATTAGGGCCACTGAAAAAAGAAGTTAACTGATTTATTTCAGTTTAGTATGGGGAAAAAAGTCAGAATTCTGACTTTAATCTCAGAATTCTGACTTTTTTCTGAGAATAAAGTTAGAATTCTGAGATTAAAGTTAGAAATCTGACGTTATTCTGAGACAAAAGTCAGAATTTTGAGATTAAACTTAGAATTCTGAGATTAAAGTCAGAATTCTGAGAAAATAGTCAGAAACTGAAATAAAATAAAAAAAATCAGTTACGTCTTTTTTCTTTTTCTTTTTTACAGTGGCCCTAATCCTCTTCCGTAGAGTTGAGCTCTATTTAAAGGTATGTGAAAATTCGTCTTGTAGGGGAAATATGATCTAATGCAGAATAATAAAATGTTATTATTAAAAAAAAAAAGTGTCCAAAAACAAAAAACAAAACTGAAATTCACATTTTTGCCTTAAATAGTTCCTGAATTTGGAAAGATTTCTCTATTTCACAATGCAGGATCTTATAATCATTTTTAATTCCATATTATGAACTCGTGGCAAGACCAAAACAGCAGAAGGAATAACAGGCTTAAGGAAAAAACCAAAACAAACAATCCAGTAAAATCTCACCAGGAAAAACACTAGCAGAAAAAAAAGAAGAAAAATAACATCAAGAAGTTAAAAGATACAAATGAACTCCAAACCATGACATCTATATTTTACAGATTTAAAAACAATGTCCAACCTATGAAAATGAACAATATTATTGCTTAAATACCAGTTAAAACCTGAACAAACGCTGACATTTTATGGTAACAGTTTTAGAGACACCTTTAGGGTCTGCTACAACCAAGTCTGCCGCTGAACACTGCTGGTCAGCTGTCCAGGTGGATGTTAACATCTATATTCTGCAGAATTTTATATGAAATATTGCATTTCTTCTATAAAAGATGAGATGCCTCAATGAATTAAGATAATGGGATTAGAATCCCTCCAGAACTTTCCAAGAGGGAAACAAATTTTTCCCTATAGGGGTGGGGTCAAGAAATACGACTACTCAATGTTATGAGAATTGTTTTCACGTTGGGGAAACTGGAGACTTTCCCTTCTCCCATGTGAGGTTGGAAGGCCAGTTAAGCCTAACGCTGGGATGGGATGCAGCAGGGGTGTGTAGATCCAGCATGCTCAATAAGAGCCAAACGGAAAGCCTCCGGAGTCTGCATACCATTGGATCTGGTATCTTTCTCAGTGTGCTGCTCTCAGCCTCGTGCAAACACTTGAGTCACTCCTGCACTGTTGCAGCATTGTACACCAGCCCCGAAAGTTCAGCTTGCCAGATGGAGCACCTGCTGTAGCGGAGAGAAAGGGGGCCGCTGTAAACAACCAAGAGTTTCCAGAGTCACACAGTGAACCCATTCCATGTGTTTACACAATATCTGCCAGCTCATAACGTCATTCTGAGTTTGACTAATCTGGCCAGGTGTTGGGGTCCAAATGCCGTCCGCGACATTATTGTAGCAGTTTTATAAAACGGCACAAATGTACACATTACTCAAATGTGACGTCATATTTTATAAAGAGAGAGAAATAAAAAGCTGTGGTGTGGACTTTTGTTTAAGCTGTATATTTGGGAATAAAAGGAGCTTTTAGAGGCACATGTAGATCATTATTTCAGTTTATATGCATTTCTCAATGTTGAGGTCACCTTTTGTTTGAGTAAAGGACGTCAAACCTGAGGCATCATTACAAAGGCATTGCTTTAAATCTGCTTTTTGGTTAACTGAGAGCAGTGACAACAAAATTACAGGCCTGAGCTGATGTCCTGTTAAGAAAACATTTATGGAGAATCTTGTTTTCAAGTCTTTAACCTTGTTGAAAGTGGAGCGAGATGAGAGGAAAAGAGAAAATAATAGAAAAAACAGGGCTTAAGGTTGACAGCTGGTGGGTTTTGTATTATGCATGCTAGCAGGTGGGCCTTGCACCTCCCTGCGGACCTCACAGCAATCTCCTGTGTCCTGCCTTTGATTATAAGCTTTGACCCATAATATCCTATTGGCTCCATGGCGCACTGCTTGTGATGCAATCCACTCTGGTGGACAGTGGAGTTAGCAGAAAAGGGCAAGGTGGCGACGGGAGAGTTTGACTGAGCAGAATTTGCACAAAAGCCTTTTGTCCAGCCAAGTTACAGCGGAGGTCATCCAATATTAAACAACAGATTGCTTCTTCAGCTGCAGATGAGATCAGAATTCACGGGTCACTTGTTGGTAGACATCAACAAATCAGAACCGTGGTAGACTGCCGTTGCATTTACTGTACAGAAACGATAAAAGAGGTTTCACTTCAAGAATTTTAATCTTTAATATTTACAGCGAGGGATGTTCAAAGCTCATTTTACTGAGTCAAACATCAAAGATATGTCAGACAAGTTGAGTCTGAGGTCTTTTAGGGGAGACTCCAAGAAAAGTATTGAGTCTTTGAGAGAGACATCCAGATCACACCTTTCTTAGGAAGAAGGCAAGTCTCAAGTATATAAAGTCAAATCTCAGTTTTGAGGGGATGATTTAAAGGTATACTATGCAACTGGTGTTGATTTTCCAGCGAGGCTCCCCCCAGAGGGCGAAAGTACTGTCGTAAATATGCTCAGCTGTTCTCCTGGTTTCTCCGTCAAGCCAGGCGCGGTTGTTTTGAGCTTAGCAGACAGGCGAACGCAACGAATCACCATGTCTACTGCGGTAAGTGACTATTTTGTTCCAATTTTCGAGTTTGAAAATTTAGCATGTTTCCGACATGGGCTTTCGCTGTTTTCTCGCTGGTTCCGCCATGATAACTGCACAAATATCGCCACTGCGCTAGCAACGAGCATGCCTTTCACTGGGGGCGTGTAGCAGTTCTCGCCGTAAAGCAAGACTGACTGTCGCGATGCACGAGACTTCTGAGTCTGTGGGTGCGGGCTGAGGGCTCCTGCAATTGCAAGTACGGTATTTCCCCTACAGACCACCAGGGCGGCCGAGAAAACCTTTGTTCGACCTGAAATGACTCATTTAATCATCCAAAACGTTATGGAACACATTAACTGAAAAATGTTGCATAGTATGCCTTTAAGTTGGCTTTGACGTCTAAACTTTAAATGAAGTCTCAAGACTTTAAGGGAGACATCCAGGGCTCAAGTTTCCCCCCTGAATCAGGTGCAGTTGATTGTTCAACTGAGAACCTTTCCAGGGTGTACCCCGCCTTTTACCGATAGACTGCTGGAGATAAGCACCAGCCCCACCGTAATACTGATGAATTAAATGAGAGAAGGTGGATCGAAGTCCCAATGAAGTTTTTAAGTCCTTTCTTCCAGGTCCAGCCCAAATGTTTTGAGGTAAAGCCTTGGATCTTTAAGGACAGAGTCAAATAATCATTAAAGGGAGCGACTCAAGTAAAATCTCAAGTCCTGAACTCCACTGAGTGCAAGACTGAAATGATTAATTTCCTCGTTAACCTATTCTTCCAGTTACACTGTACTGCTAAAGTTTAAGGATTTGAACCATTTCTGTTTGACCTTATGCCTACTTTAAATCCCCAACATTAATCAAGTATCTTCTATAATTTTTTATCAAGAGGCAGCTGGTTAGAGCCTGATTATAAGATATAAAACTGATAAAATCAGGTAAAAAAATAAAAATTAATTTACAGTCTAATGAAGCTAAATGTTGGCCTTTATTGTTAAAAATCTGAATAATCAAATATGTGTTTTGCATATTTTATGCAATAGGTTTATTTTTGAGAATCCCCATAAATTAAAGTTGTGCTTCTTAAGTTTTTATTTTTTTAGCCTGGAAGTAAGACGATCTGAAGCAACTCCCAGCTGCAGGAATCAAGTCATCTTCCTGTAAACTCTGAGGAAACAGCCTCTGAGTTGAATTAACCATGAGAGGAGACAAGCTTTGAGTTAAAAAGGAACAATCTTTTCTTTTTGTTAAATGTCTGTGGTAAAAAAAAAAGCATTGGAAGCAAAAGCCAAAACATGTGGCAGTAACAAAGAGGGGACCTGTCATTATGTGCCTGTTGTATGGCAACAATTAGGTGCAGAGAAGACTTCAGCACTCACTTCTCAGCTTTTTCCCCTTTGTGATTATACACTATATCCAAGTGAGGAAATCCACCAGCCACAAAAAGGCTCCTTTCAGCCTTTCAGTCTATTCGGTCAGGCTTGGCCCCAAAAGTTGCTTGCGTGATCAAATAACTAAATTCAACAGCGATGCTTCCAGCAGTAAACAAGGCTGCCATGGTTCTGGTTTGGGATGACCACACAAACAGTGGTTTGTTGTAGGGAAGCATTGTCAAATATTAGAGATCTGCAGCGGCTGGAAAATATGTGGGATCCTCATGAGGGATGCAAACGTGGGTCTGGAAAATTTATTAACCAGTGCTAGCTGAATGAGTTTGTGTCACAAGAGCATTGAAGGATTCTCACTTTGCTTTTCTGAAAGGGGACAATTCTCGATGTAAAGTTAAATGTTACAATATTTTATATTAAGGAAACAGATTAAGAATAGTACATTAAGAGTTTTTTTTAAGTGTTTTTGGGCTGATATAAGTTGAATGTTTCAGATCATTAAACACATTTTTGATATTATACGATGCAGTAAATACAAAATGCTGGTTGTAGTTCATTAGCCTCGTGAGACCATCCTGATCTCGCGAGCTTTCAAGGTTTCACTCGCAGATCAGTCTGGAGACTCTCCGTTAAAGAAAATGTTGAGCCGTTCACCAAACGAACGTCCAATCAGCGTTGGCATTGAGGCGGGTTAAGGTGTGACGCAACGAGAAGCGTCAAACATCAAAGATATGTCAGACAAGTTGAGTCTGAGGTCTTTTAGGGGAGACTCCAAGAAAAGTATTGAGTCTTTGAGAGAGACATCCAGATCACACCTTTCTTAGGAAGAAGGCAAGTCTCAAGTATATTAAGTCAAATCTCAGTTTTGAGGGGATGATTTAAAGGTATACTATGCAACCGGTGTTGATTTTCCAGCGAGGCTCCCCCCAGAGGGCGAAAGTAAAAGTGCACTGTTGTAAATCCATGGCGCACTGCTTGTGATCCAATCCACTCTGGTGGACAGTGGAGTTAGCAGAAAAGGGCAAGGTGGCGACGGGAGAGTTTGACTGAGCAGAATTTGCACAAAAGCCTTTTGTCCAGCCAAGTTACAGCGGAGGTCATCCAATATTAAACAACAGATTGCTTCTTCAGCTGCAGATGAGATCAGAATTCACGGGTCACTTGTTGGTAGACATCAACAAATCAGAACCGTGGTAGACTGCCGTTGCATTTACTGTACAGAAACGATAAAAGAGGTTTCACTTCAAGAATTTTAATCTTTAATATTTACAGCGAGGGATGTTCACAGCTCATTTTACTGAGTCAAACATCAAAGATATGTCAAACAAGTTGAGTCTGAGGTCTTTTAGGGGAGACTCCAAGAAAAGTATTGAGTCTTTGAGAGAGACATCCAGATCACACCTTTCTTAGGAAGAAGGCAAGTCTCAAGTATATTAAGTCAAATCTCAGTTTTGAGGGGATGATTTAAAGGTATACTATGCAACTGGTGTTGATTTTCCAGCGAGGCTCCCCCCAGAGGGCGAAAGTAAAAGTGCACTGTCGTAAATATGCTCAGCTGTTCTCCTGGTTTCTCCGTCAAGCCAGGCGCGGTTGTTTTGAGCTTAGCAGACAGGCGAACGCAACGAATCACCATGTCTACTGCGGTAAGTGACTATTTTGTTCCAATTTTCGAGTTTGAAAATTTAGCATGTTTCCGACATGGGCTTTCGCTGTTTTCTCGCTGGTTCCGCCATGATAACTGCACAAATATCGCCACTGCACTAGCAACGAGCATGCCTCTCACTGGGGGCGTGTAGCAGTTCTCGCCGTAAAGCAAGACTGACTGTCGCGATGCACGAGACTTCTGAGTCTGTGGGTGCGGGCTGAGGGCTCCTGCAATTGCAAGTACGGTATTTCCCCTACAGACCACCAGGGGGGCCGAGAAAACCTTTGTTCGACCTGAAATGACTCATTTAATCATCCAAAACGTTATGGAACACATTAACTGAAAAATGTTGCATAGTATGCCTTTAAGTCGGCTTTGACGTCTAAACTTTAAATGAAGTCTCAAGACTTTAAAGGAATAGTACACTCAAAACATGATTAGCGACAGTTCAGTCTAAAGAACATGGCGGCTTCAGCCGATGAAACTAGCGTTAGCGGGGCTATCGAGCAAGTTTTATCGGAATTCCAGAGTATTTTCACTGAAAGGAGAGCAAAACACTGCTCTGGAGGCTTTTCTCAGAGGAAAAGATGTTTTTGCTCTTCTCCCGACTGGTTTCGGCAAGAGTAGCCTGGCTTGTGGTTGTGTTTTCGTCGTCGCTCTGTTAGTACGTCATATGCTTTATTGATCTGATTGGTTTATTTGGCCCGTCTATCACCAACATAGGCCAATCAGCTAACCAGTATTTTCGCCCCTTTCCAAAATTACTTCAATGGAAGGTTGCCAGATGGGTATGCGGAGCAAATCCATCTGGCAGAGTCAGGTTACAAAAAGTAGACGAAAAAAACAAAACAAAAAAAACCTTAAAATGATAAAGAAAAAAAATCCGAAGAAATTTTAAAATGTAGAAATAAAGAGATTCACTTCCATACAGAAAGCCCACATTCATATCTTCAGGTAACACAGAGTACATGTCAGACTTAACAATATTACTTTAGCGATAGTTTAAAGGTGTTGCTTTATTGTATATCTCGTACCATGTCTTTCGGTTGTGCTGTTCTTTTTTCATCTCATTGCAGGTGATGAAGCAGACTGAAAATGTTTTGTCATTGTCTCCTTTCTATCTCTTCTTTCTTGCATCTTTTCTCTTTTTTTTTCTTTTTTTCCTTTTCTTCTTCTGTTTTTCTGCACTATTTACATTGCAGTGTCCATATAAACTGTAAAACTCCCTGCATAATGATAATAAAGTTATAAATTTAAAATACTGCTCCACTTGTGAAAGTAAAATCTGTTGGGCACTTTTTGGCATCAAGACAATTATTCTTATTACCACATTGCCAGACAGGACACTGTAAAAAAAAAAAAAAATGTAGAAAAAAAGATTTAATGTGAAACAGTCCATGAAGTCATTTCCAAGGGTTGTTATTCCACTGAACCACAGTAAGATCCATTTCCAAAACAAATGTTAAAGAAATGGAACTGGTGAACTCTTTAACAGCACTATGTAAATGCTTTGATAATTACAAAAACTTTGTTTTTAAAGATTAATGGTAGCTGAGAATCTTTTCAAAAACTGATGCCAGTTGTTTATGTAAACTGAGGAAAAGCTTTATTAGTCTGTCTCCCAGCCACCTGATAAACAGTCTGTAGTAACAGGGGGAGGAACTTTGCTTCATTTTGAAACTCCAGTCATTCCAGCACTTTCTCCAACACAACTTTCTCCACTTAGACATTGCCTATTGCTATGTCTACGTGTCAAGACAAGATAGCTGTTGAGACATTTTTCTTTTTTGATGAAACGTCTAAGTGCTAGCCAGCAGATCTGCGGCTAGTTGCAAACAGTTCAGGATTCTTTTGCGGGTCACTTTAAAACTAACATAAGTGTCGCCAGTAAATTTGGTCTTCATTAGTTGCTTTTCTGCATCAAAGGCCAGCATGCATACATTAACTCCAAGCTAATTAGGGTTGTTCTTCATATACTCGAAGGGGGTACCTGTTATGTGGTTGTTAGGGGCAGCTGGTGGGAGAATCCCATTCACTCAACGTTAAAGGAGCTTAGACCGCCCCCTTGCAATTCTTCTTTCCACACAAGACAATAAGAGCTTCATCCCTGAGGCCTTACATCAAACTTTGTTCCAAATACTGTTGCTCTTTGTCTGACCTGCTGGGTTAAGAGCCCTCCAGTTCACTTCTGGATGGCTGCACTTATGGAAAAGAAGTGCGGACCACTACACCTACGGTGCCAATAAAACCTTGTGTCCAGGCAACAGAGGAGCAGCTTGTAAAGATGAAAAATTAGTGCAGCCAGAACCTTTTACCGTGATCCCTTGTTTGGGACTTGCCCTAGTGATGCACTTTAATAACTGGTGGGGAATCTTTGCAGCATATAGGGAAATCTGCGGTGTCCATCCAGGGGAAAACGACCACCCAAGTTGTCTGACAGAGTCGTCCGATTGTCTGTCCAACTGGCATATTGTACATTCCCAGGCAAGCAACTCTTAAAATTCAAAACAGAGTGCATGATTGTACTTTTATGCAGCTACATGTCAGAAGCCAGAGCTTGCTCAGACGGCATGAGCTCTTTATCCACTGTCTCTATCACTTTCATGGCTGTTGTCTGTTGACAATTATTTATATGCAAGCATTCATAATGGGAATCATATGTCTGCACAAATTCTTTGCTTCTGACATCCTCGTTTCCAAAAGCAGACAATAAATCCATATATGAGACTGGAAAGCACTGTGTCTCCTGGTTGTGTGGAGTGAGAGTGACGATATCCAGCCCTAACCTCAGCAACAGGTATTACTGCTGGTCAGACCTGTTGAGGACGAGGCTATTACTCGCTGTAAGCTTTGAAACATGAGAGGACAAACAACCCAAGATGCTGCCCAAGCAGCTAGTTTGCATTCCTGATGCTCCAATTAGCACCCGGTTTCCCCTTTACATGCCACTGGCAGTCTGGGTAACTCATTCTGGCCACCACAGGGCCTTTCGAGCCGGCGACCTCTCCCCTACACGTCAGGAGCTTCTGGTTTCTTTGCTCACCCAGCAGACAGTAAATCTCAGGGATTTCAGCGTCATGGAGGCTCTTGTGGAGACCGTCACAGCAAGGGAACACTTGTAGGAGACACGGGTCAGAGGATTTTCATTGCTGATGTATTTATTACTCAACAAGGACAACCAAAGGAAAATGGAAATGCTCAAACAGTTGGAAATGGATTCTTGGGGCATTTTTCTCAGTGGAACATCATGTTATTTTATTTATTTTATTAAGCAAAACAGTGCAACCTCTATTCGGTTGTCTTTAAAGGAGAAGTTCGGTTTTTTACACTTTAAGCCCATTTTCTGTAGTGTCCAGGATGAAATCGAATGATCGACACCAAAATTTTGACAATTGGTCCTGTCTCTGCTATTTGGCTCATTTAGAATCACCCCCTGGCTGCTTTAGAATGGCTTGCATAGAGCATGTCAGATAATGTCCTTAAAACAACCTTAAACGTTCTTTTTTTAAAATAAGCTACTCACCGGGTCGTCAGCGCTGTTCAATGACGTTCCAAAAAAAGTTTCGTAAAGAAAAAACGTTCCTGTAGTGTTTTATTTAGCATTTTGTAAATCCCATTGAGTTCTGTTGGAATAGTCAATATTCCACTGCCACCAGAAACGGAAATGGGGCCCGTTTACGCAGTTGTAGTCTTTTCGCTTCACTCTGTGTACTCCGACGTCGGGAATCAAGAATCCACCTTTCGTATTCCATTTTCAGAGTTTTTTAAAGTGTTTAACAGAGACGTTAGCACCTCAACGTCGGAGTACACAGAGTGAAGCGAAAAGACTACAAATGTGTAAACAGGCCCCATTTCCGTTTCCGGTGGCAGCGGAATATTGACTATTCCTACAGAACTCAATGGGATTTACAAAATGCTAAATAAAACACTACAGGAACGTTTTTTCTTTACGAAACTTTTTTTGGAACGTCATTGAACAGCGCTGACGACCCGGTGAGTAGCATATTTTAAAAAAAGAACGTTTAAGGTTGTTTTAAGGACATTATCGGACATGCTCTATGCAAGCCATTCTAAAGCAGCCAGGGGGGGATTCTGCATGAGCCAAATAGCAGAGACAGGAGCAATTGTCAAAATTTTGGTGTCGATCATTCGATTTCATCCTGGACACTACAGAAAATGGGCTTAAAGTGTAAAAAACCGAACTTCTCCTTTAAGGAATAAGGTATTTCGAAAAAGACTGCTAATGTTTTATTTGTTTTTATATATATATATATATAGAACTAATTTAAGCCTTAATATATAGACTTACTGTAAACACAGAAAAGAAAATCAGCAAAAAGGGTAAAATGGTTGAAGGTTGGAATGAGATTCAATGACAGCTTCAGAAAAGAATAAAGTATAACTGCATCAATGTTTGAAAACAAACAAAAACATTTAAAACTTAATTCATATGTAAAAGAAACCGAAAGAGTTTTTATTTGCTTTGTACTTCGATGCCAAAGAATATGGATAAACATGAAAAATTTTCAAAATAGTATTGTTTAGGTTAACTTTCAGATCGTTTCATTCTCTATTTCCTTTTAGCTGTTGTAAAAAACATTGTTATATGAGAGATGGCACCAGGCTGTCAGGACTCCTGTCTGTGTGTTTGTGTTCTGTGTTTGTCTAACTTCCTCCACCAGGAGGCGCCTGGTTGTGGTCCGCCTCCTCACACACCTGCTGATGGTTTCCTCGTTAACGGAGTGTTCTGCTGATTGCCACTACCTCAACGCCAGAACCAAGTCAAACTGAGTTCTTGTCAACCTGAGTTTTAACATTGTTTTGTCTTTGCCTCTCGGCAGGAAGTCATCCTGCAAACTGGATTTTTCGGACCTTCTCTCCCTGGAAGGATCAACAGAGCTTCAAGCTGAGCTGGGGTTACAAACAGGAGGTTTGGATCCACTTTCCCCAAGAGATCTTTTGAGCTTCACACTGAGAAAGGGATTCACCTCCACTACGACCCTTTCAAGTACCGCAGGAAATCTGAGTGGCAGTCAGCTTCTCCGTTCACCTACAAACAACCACATTCTGAGTAAACCCGGTTCCGCCCTCCACCGAATCAGTGGAACAACAGCATACAGACTGGAGTCAAGGATTCAACAACAACTCTGGAAATGTGAGTCAGCAACCAGATCCTCTTCTCCAAGTTCACGAATCAAATTTCCCAGTGAGTGTGAACTAACCGCTGTGTCTTCCCGTCACTTTTCAGTTCCACTTGAGCAGCGTTCAGAGCAACACTTCTCTCAGCATTATCTTTTCAATAAAACCTGTTAAACCTTTTCTCCTGGTCTCCCTGTTTGGTCTTCTACATTTGGGTCTGAACTTTAGTAAAATCATGACACAGACAGAGAGATGGCACCACTTCCAATTTGATCAACCATATAATGTCCGTTATTAGGGGCTATCAGTCCCATTAGATGCCTTCAGACTGCGCCTCCTCTACCTTCAAGAAGGTTTCTTACGGCTGATAATATGCAGTTGTTCATAATAGCCGCTTCAGCAATGTCTAAAACCTTAAGTTTTATTTAATATTCACCTACTTTATACTTTTTATCTTCTTCATTTTCAGCCTACCTTTTTTTTTTTTTTTAAAGTATTTCAAAGCTTTTTACTTCGAGTGAATTCCACATCTTTTAGTCACACGGATTTAATGTGGTATTTAAAAACAATTCAGTTGACTGGATATGAGATTTTCTTTTTTCTTTTTTAACAATAGGCTAGTTAATTCTGTGGGTTAAAAAAAGGAATTACCTTAAACCGGGCATACACTGTACGATATTTTCAATTGCTGCCACGTAGCTATAGCACATACTGTATGATTAAACTGCAGGGTTTAAACGTTCAAAGCTCACAATGTATGTTCTCACACTGTGCGACCCGATGCTCTGATACAATCTACCTGCTCACACTGTACGTCTAAAAACCAGGTCGGACTAAGCTTCACAGTGAAATGTTGCTACTCTGACTCGTCTATCCGGAAGCCAAACAAGTAGAAGAGTAATATGAAGTTAACTAGAGTGAAACGCGCTGCCTTGGCAATTTTTGCAATTTTGTGCTGAAAGCCCTAAAAAGAAAAGTCAACAACGTATTCGGACAAAGACATGGCTGAGAAAACGTGGCTACTACTGTCTGTCAATTTTACAGAAAGAACTCCATTTAAATTGAATCCCCGCTATGATTGTTTGTTTCCTTCTGAGAGGAAGAACAATCCTTGTTTGTCCACTGATCAATTTGCCCACGACCACCTTACGACGGCCGACTGAATTTCATGCATGTGTGATTTTCTCACAACCTTACGATTCCTAATCGGTAGGTGGTCGAGAGTGGCTGATCCCCCCCTCTTTACCCCCTGTACAGTACACAACCCACGATCAGGCTGAAAGTTGGCCCGATCGAAAAACTCTCGCATGACTAGGAAGTCAGCCTGAAAAGGGCAAAACAATCGTACAGTGTTAACCCGGCATTAGGGCTAGGATTAGGATGCATTTGGTGATAAAAACCTACTAGTAGGTAGGAGGCAAAATTTGAAGCTATTCTATGGGACTAATAACAGCTAATAATAGAATAATAACATGGGCCCCCTTTGGTTTCTTCGCCATGACCGTTCATATTTTTTAAATGACAATGAAAGCTTTAAAGCTCAGATTTTAAGCTCAGTTTTTAAGCACAGACAGAAGGCAAGGCAAGGCAAGGCAAATTTATTTGTATAGCACAATTCAGTCTGTTGGGATCTGGAGGTCTGTCCACTTTTCTCCACCAGAGGGCGTACTAGATCTCCTGGAGCCGGAGCTGATTGCTACCACCTGTCACTCATCTGCTCATCAGGAGATCTGTATTTAAGGAGGCAGAGGACGTCTCTCCAGTGCCAGAGTGTTTGCCAGTAACGGTTAGCAAGCCTGAGCCAACCAGCCTGTCTGAATCTCTGACTCCCTGAAAACCTGAACCTGATCCAATTTCTCCTTTCCGCTTCCCAGGTTGAACCTGCCTGAAACCTGAAACCCTGAAGAGTTTCTCTGTTGGAAATCTGCCTGCCTGATCTCTGAAGAACCCTGGAGAATCATTCCTGTCAAACACCTGCCTGCCCGCTCTGAAGAATCTAGAAGGGAAACTCAAATCTGTGATCTGCAAACACTCAAACCAAGCTCTGCCTCCGCCAAGCCCTCAGCCTGCCGACAGCCTCTGGACCCTCAAGGTTCCCCCCCTCAGCCGCTAAGCTCAAACTCCAGAACAGGTACTGTCCTGCTCACTCACATCCTGCAAATAACCTGGACATCCACTAACTCCTCTGTCCCCCTCTGCAGTGAACCCACTCGTGACCAGTCCTGGATCTGATTAACCCCTGGATCTGTTTAATTATTGTACAGAGTTATTTCAATAAACCTTTGAACTTTTCTCCTGCTTCAGTGTGTTCTGCATGTGGGTTAGGAACCTTAAGCCAAACATGACACAGTGCAACGACAATGCAAAGTGCTTTACATGATTAAAATATAGGAAAATAAAACAGAATCAAAGCAAGAAGGAATAAAAATAAAATAAAATAAATTAGAAAATGCAGAAACAAAAAAGAATATTAAAAACAGTTGGACTAAAGAAACTAAAGTTTAACTAATGAGGTTTTAGTTGAACTGTTTAACTAGAACAGTCAAAGGCAATCCTAAACAAATGTGTTTTTAGCCTTGATTTAAAGGAACTCAGGCTTTCCGCACTTTTGCAGTTTTCTGGAAGTTTGTTCCAGATAAGTTGAGCTTTGGGGCAGTACTTTATCTAAAATGCAGGTACATCTTGATGAATTTTGGTTTTCTTAAAAAAAGTTTGCAAGAAGTTGGTAAGTCCATAAAACAGTCAGTGAAGAAACTATCCATGGCAGTTGTTGCATTAAATCTCGTGACGGACTAACTAGACAGACCCCTGCACCAACGCAACATTACACCATTGTGTCTAAAAGCTTTTCAAAGTTCACCCTTACACCATTGTCCCTACCTTTGACTGCCACCCCAGTCGCCACCATGCTAAATCAGACCTTTTCAGAAAACGCACAGAGACGCCCAGTGGGCATCAAAATCCTCGCTGCGGGGGAAAAAAAGGATAGAAACAGATTTGTGTTTGTAGACTGTTACAAACACACAGGCGGCATACCTTATTCAGTTATAAAGACATCTTTAGACATGAGCAGAGGGGGACAAACGGTCACGCACCACTAAACTTCAAGGTATTTGTTTTCCAGACTCTGTATGTTAATGCCATCAGCTTGGCAAGGCCAGAAATTCCTTGTAATCACAGAGCATAACTGATTTTACTTCACAGGCTTCATTAAGTCGGAAAACAGAAGGGGAAGAAGCTATTGGGAAGCAAAGGCAGTTAGCCATCTTTTGCAACACACCAAAGATGGAGATTGTTTTGTTAAACCAGATACTAAATTAGAAAAAACAAAAATTTCTAAAGATTAAGAGGACCGTTTTCCATCTTTTTGTTATCAGACTGAGGATTATGTCCCGTCATGCACATTCTTCTTCAGATTTATTCCGTGCCTTGCATGTCTATAAGAAGGCAAGCCTGAGACCAGACTTGACAGCCTACTGTGTGTGGATTATGAGCGATAACTAGGGGTAGTAATGAGTCATGAAAGGGAAACCGGTGTATCCGCTCCAAAGAGCCTGGCCTTTTCAAACCCATGTGGTTCACACCAGACTGAATGAGCACTCATTAAACCACGAAGATCATTTCAATCAATCACTCCTAAAGGCTCTGCATGCTAAAATCAACATTTACCACGGAAACGGTTGGACAGACCAGCTTTTGTCTTTAACTGGGTGGGTTTTATTGGTTAGCTCAATCACTGTATACATTTCCTGCTTCATTTTCTATTGAATTCGGGGTTTTGCCAGAAGTGAGACTGTTGATGAGGTTAAATGATCCCGATCGTAAACAGAGACCAATGAACAATCTGTCAATGTGAGGGAAAGATGAGAGAAGGTTCTAGACTCAGCTTTGCTCCTGGCAACAAATTAGTTGACTTCTTATACAGTAGCAAAAAAAGAGGGAACAAATGAAATGTCTCATTGTTTAAAAGGTTTTTCTCTCACATTTTTGGGCACATTGAAATACTGAGTTATGATTTATTATTGTATACACATGAAATAACTGTTTAAGAGTCGCACCATTCTCATGTTTCACCCAACTCTTATTTTTCTAAGAACCAGACTTTGTTGTAGTTTTAATCGATTGTACATCAGTGCCTGGAGTTTTTTTTTTTTTTTAATAAATTTTCTCTTTTCCTGTTTTTTTACAATTCATCCCTGAACATTTTTTTTTTTTTTTTATAGTTTTTAAATGGTCAAATGGGGGAGAAATATTAAATTTTAGTGTCTTCCTTTAGGGCTGCTCAGTGGCGCAGTGGGTAGCACTCAGATGGTAAAAGTACTCACTTTCCGTACTTGAGTAAAAGTACAGATACTTGTGTTAAAAAATACTCTGGTAAAAGTGGAAGTACTGATTAAACTTCTTTACTCAAGTAAAAGTAACAAAGTACAGGCTTGTAAATTTACTTAAAGTATAAAAGTAAAAGTAGAAACCACTTTTTTCATGCCATTGCCTACATTTTAAATGTAAATAGGACTAGATCTCCGTTGTGTTCATTTTCAATTATGTCGTCGTCCATACTGCTATGCTAACGCCGCCGCCACCAAGCTGCAATGATTTGCCGCGAATGAATACCGCCGAATCTGTCGATTCATCTTGTAGTGGTGCGTCAAATGCAACGTAGATTCCCATCCATTTAGATTGAATTTGGTATTGATGACGTGAAAAATAATAACGGTAACTCCATTGAAATGATTCAAAACTAAAGTAACGAGACAATTTTTTTAAATGTAGGGAGTAGAAAGTACAAATATTTGTGTAAAAATGTAAGAAGTAGAAGTAAAATGTCTCCATAAAATAAGTAGTAAAGTAAAAATATCTGAAAAATCTACTTGAGTACAGTAACAAAGTATTTGTACTTTGTTACTTCCCATCTCTGGTAGCACTGCTGCCCTGCAGCAAGAAGGTTCTGGTTTAGATTCCCGGCCCGGGGTTTTTCTGCATGGAGTTTGCATGTTCTCCCTGAGCATGCGTGGGTTCTCTCTGGGTACTCCAGCTTCCTCCCACAGTCCAAAAACATGACTATTAAGGTTAATTGGCTTTTCTAAATTCTTGTTAGAAAAACCTAAAAACCTGATTTAAAAATGAGTCTCTCCCCCCTACCTGTCAAACTGATGGTATCTAAAATATGGTATGTTATTTATTTGGCAGGCTGGCTATTACAAAAACTCAGAGATTAGAAATGTTATTGTGTCTAGATACACTTGGTTAACCTAGTTGGTTAGATTTCATACAGTTTCTAGGTGGATAAATCCATTTAGTTGATCAGATGGAATAAAAAAAACAAAAAATAAAAACAGAAAAGGCTTCAAAGACTTTTTCTCTTGGTCTAAAACTAAAGTAAAATCTGTTGATTTTATCCTTAGAAAATGATTAATGATTAATGATGATGCAAGACTTTTACAGTGTCCATCCATTCCTTTAAATCAACACAAATCCTGTCTATTCACACTTTGTGCTTTCAGGCTGACAATAAAAGATATATTCTAATTAGTAAAACTGTTGGATCATGTTAAAGAACCAATGATCTTTATTATAATTATGGACGTATAATAAAAATGTTGTTCTATACTCTTGGCGCAGAAGAGCACATAAATATGAAGGATGAAATTGTGGCAAAAGCACAAAAACAAACAAAGTCAAGAGTGTCTAAGTGTGTTAAGAATGAACTATGTACTTGGAAATGCAGCAGGATATGAAATCAGAATGTAAAGCTTTTCCAGAGCGGCATATAAATGGACATTGGTCATGAAATTGACTATTCAGTGTCTACGTAAGGGACACTTGCCTTCAAATCACTAGGAAAGAAACCTTTTTTAAATCTGTTTGTTCTGAATTTGCAGCAGCTGAACCAACTTCCCGATGGACGAGGGAGAAACAGCTAACAGCCTAGGTGGGCGGGAACTGTGCCATTATGTCTGGGCCCATTCTGGACTAAAGTTGCATCAACCAATTCCACATATGATTGCATCCCACAATCCCCAGAGTGGTTGGGCCTTTTACCCCAGTTAGGAGAAGTTCTCAGATTAGGGGAGGTCATAATTTAAGTCATCAATGAGAATTGATGAAGCTTAAATTTGCAAACCTGCAATAAAGCTTAAGAATGATTAAATGTGAACCATTAAGAGACAGGTGTTCTTTAAATAATAAGACAACAACAAAAAAAAAACAGGTACAAGGATACAACTTCTTCCAAAGCTTAGAGTGAAACTGAACCAAAGGCACTGCAAAAAATGGAACTCTAAATAAGTCATTTTTACTCAAATTAAGTGCATTTTTTCTTGAATTCAGGTGGTAAGTGAGACACTTTGCCAATGGAACAAGACAATTTACGCTTAAAATAAGAAAAAACAATTGCTTTGTCTTATTTCAAGTGTATATTATCTAATTATCTTATTTTAGGAGTAAAAATACTAATTCCATTGGCAAATCATCTTGTTTGCCTGCTCAAATTAAGGGTAAATACACTTAATTTAAGACATTTTTTACTTATTTCCAGATGTTTTTTGCAGTGGGTTTGCTGCAAAAACAATCTCGAAATAAGTCAAAATGTCTTAAATTAAGTGTATTTACTCTTAATTTGAGTAAGTAAATAAGATGATCTGCCAATGGAATGAGAATTTTTACTCTTAAAATAAGGTAATTACATAATATACACTTGAAATAAGACAATGAAATATTTTTTTTTCTTGTTTTAAATGTAAATCGTCTTATTCCATTGGCAAAGTTTCTCACTTACCGCCTCAATTCAAGAATTAATGCACTTATTTTAAGAAATAATTACTGATCTAGATTTTGATTTTTTCCAGTGTTGTCCTACACTGAAAAAAATTGAATTCTAGATATGTAATTTTTTCTTAAAATAAGTGCATTTTTTTGGATTGAGGAGGTACACTGCAAAAACCTTCTAGAAATAAGTAAAAATTTGTTAAATTAAGTGTATTTACCCTTAATTTGAGGAAGTAAATGAACAAGTTTGCCAATGGAATAAGTATTTTTACTCTTAAAATAAGATAATTAGATAAAATGCACTTAAAATAAGACAATGCAATTGTGTTTTCTTATTTTAAGTGTAAATTGTCTTGTTCCATTGGCAAAATGTCTCTTTTACCTCCTCAATTCAAGAACAAATGCACTTATTTTAAGAAAAAATGACTTATCTAGATTTTGATTTTTTCCAGTGTTGTCCTAATTTCCTTGAAGTTTAACTTTCTATTTAAACCAGTCATTCTACTTTAAACCAAAAGGCAGATTCATGTCAACGCTGCTGAAAAGCTCTCATTGGGTTCATTTAAAAAAAAACTCTGCAATTACAGTTCTCTCTAAGATGACCACATTCTTACCATTATATGCTCATTATGACTTAGAAAAGCTTCAAATTGCCATAAAACAAACCAGAATAGTTGCTAAGAAAAATAAAAAAAGACACTTAAAGCCACTGATAAAGGGGTAATTATCTTTTATCACACTGGGCAGGTTAGTTTTTAAGACAGGTCTGAGTTTATTTTCCAGGGAATGGCATAGAAAGGCATCATTTTACAGTTTATTATTCGGGTTTTTGCACTGTTTATTATGTGGTTTTAATTGCGGTTTGGCGACTTTTTGCAGAGATGCACAGGAGTGAGGGGAAGAGGAATGCCAAAGGCTGCAAATTCCCCGCTCGATGTGGAGGGTACGCTGGGAGTCTGGGTGAACTGCTTCTAACCCTGGATTGAGTTTCAGCAGTGACAGAGGAACATTTAGGGTCATCTGGGATCGCAGTATACATTTAGGCTACTTGCTTAGATTAGTTTTTTCCGGCTAAAAAAAAAAAAAAGGAAAAATGTGGGATTTAGGGAATCCTGTAAAAGTGTTGACCCTTTAAACTCCCAGCAAGTGCCAAGCCACCTGTACCTCCAACCAAACACTTTCCCAGCTCTAAATTCAAAATCTCACTGAATTACTCCCTCAGTGAGCGCCTCCAATGTTTGTGTAAGAAACGAGCCTCCACCTTTATCCCCGGGGGTCTCGCTACAGATGGTGCTCCACCTTGCCAAACTCCTCTCTTTGCCTCTACAAAGATTTCTTACTTGCAAACCAAAGTTAAACCTCTGCATCGCTCCCTGATGTGCTCAATCAAAGCTGGAATGTAAACTCACACCTGATGTCGGCTTTTAAAGAAACATCTTCACTTTCTCTCTGTTGCTCTCTTATGATAAATTCCCCTCAATTTGAAAAAACAAAAACAAAATACTTTACGATGCAGATATGAAGCCATTAGAACAGAGTGAAAGCTTGTTGATTAGTCAATGGGTCCAAATGCTAATGCTGGTCTCCCTTTAGGGAGTTAAGCTTTAGTAAAGGGGGATAAATGTAATTTAATCCTCAGTCAGAAAAGGAACTGCGCCTCTTAAACCACCTTTGACATTTTAAAAGGCTGATCAGGGAATTAAAGGGTACAGAGCTCAACTATTACACATCTTTTCAACATTACAACATCTAACTTATTTGGATATTGGTGATAAATCAATAGAAAATATGATAATTGTGTTTTTTTTTAACAGAGATCTGAAAAATGCTGCATGTTTTTGTATTTAGTTCTCTTTATAATGATGCCACTTATGATCAAGTTCATTGCACAATTAATAAGTGAGTCTGCCTGTTTTTCAGTTGATCTCAGTACAAATCAAGCTGCTCTGTGAAGGCTTCAGAGGCTTGTTAGAAAACATGAAGGAATAAACATCTTAATTAAAAGCAGGTAAAAACCGATTTAATGAGGGAAAATAAATAAATCAGGGTTTGGTTATAAAGGGACCAACCTTGGTTTGAGCATCTAATAAGGCGGTGTTTGATCCACCTAAAATGACTAAACACACAATCATCCACCTACTAAAACAAATTTAAAAGCCTAAATTTACAGCTTGCCTCAAACATGAGACAAAACCAGCATTTGAAAGGATGTGCGCAAAACAAAAACAACTTAAAAAAAAACATATATTTTGAGACAGTGGCCTTTACCAACAGTATCCAGACAGGAAATAAGCAGTCAGACTGAGGAAAGCAAGCAGCAGAACGCCTCAATACAGGAACTATATACCAGACGTTTGCTTTTACACTGGAAAAAATCGAAATCTATGTAAGTCATTTTTTCTTAATGTAAGTGCATTTGTTCTTAGATTGAGGAGGTAAAACAGACATTTCGCCAGTGGAACAAGACAATTTACACTTCAAATAAATAAACACAATTGTATTGTCTTATTTCAAGTGCATATTATCTAATTATCCCTTTTTAAGAGTAAAAATACTCATTTTATTGGCAAACTATCTCCTTTACCCACTTAAATTAAGAGTAAATACACTTAATTTAAGAAATTTTTACTTATTTCTAGGTCGTTTTTCCAGTGTAGGACTATGATCTCTACTGTTAGTCACCACACTTAAATTAAGTGTATTTACCCTTAATTTGAGTTGGTAAATGAGGTAGTTTGCCAATGGAATCAGTATTTTTACTCTTAAAATAAGATAATTAGATAATATGCACTTGAAATAAAACAAACCAATTGTGTTTTCTTATTATTAGTCTAAATAGTCTTGTTCCATTGGCAAAATGTCTCTTTTACCTCTTCAATCCAAGAACAAATGCACTTATTTTAAGAAAAAATGACTTATCTAGATGTCGATTTTTTTCCCAGTGTACCTCCTCTATCAAGGAACAAATGCACTTAATTTAAGAAATAATTACTCATCTAGATTTTGATTTTTTCCAGTGCATGCTCACTGAAATGAGCTGAAATTTCATCCTGAAAGTTCATTTTTAATGTCAACACTATGCACTGAAACCATTTGGACATTTTTGTAATCCCCATGGTGTTACAAGGAAGTGGCTGCATCGTGTTGCGGGATGCTTTCAACCAGCAAACCCAAGGATGCTGGTCAAGTTTAATGGAAATGTGAATAGAGCCATTAAGGGGAAACGCAGTTTACAAAAGATTTGAGACGCGGACTGAGGCTCAATTTCCAGCAGGATAACAACCCTAAAGATTTGGATAATGAGCATAATGAGCTCATTCATGGGTTTGAATAGCAAGAGCCATGCTGGAATAAAGAGAGGGCAAAGTGCCAATCTATAGATATACAAAGCTGATAGTATCATAGCTAAAAATACGGCTGAAACTACAACAAAAGGGGGTTTGACAAAGTTTTGATACTTTGGAGCAAATATGCAGCACAGACTTTTGGAGAATTGTATTTTTAAAATATACTGAAGACTGACTTTGACCCTCATGTGTGACTTTGTGTTGGTATGAAGCTTAGAAAATAGATTGAACTGGTCATAAAATAAGAGATATAAGAAGTGTTGCAGTGCTCATTATAACCCTTCGCTTCAGACATTTTGGTTTGATTGTAAAGCAGAATCCTACTGGTGTTACATCTAAGGCTGGCTTCCATTTGGAATAAAAAAATAAGCAGAGGAACATGAAGGCGTGGAGGTAACAGAGAGGAGAGAAGGTCAGCGGGGTTGTACATGGAGGAACCGCTGCATGCATTCTATCCAGGTCCAGAGAAAGAAAACACTCCCTTTGACTGCAGACAGGAGAGCTGAAACCTCACTGACAGCCTCAGCTTCTTTTGGTTGGATTATCCACCGTGGAAAGCAGTGAAAGCTAATCAAACATCTACTTCCTCGCTACCAAAAGGGCAGTGGGTGTTAGGATCCTTTAATCTGGCCTGATTCAAACTCCTTCAGCATTCTTATTTTTCAAGGGAAAATATTTCAAGTAAAGAATCTTGTGTCAAAACGAAAGAATCAAAACCAGAGACCGCAACAATACCCAGAGGCCCACCACAGTAAAGCGTGCTGTGATTAAAGCTTAACTAGGAACAGATTCAGGGCGGTTCTGACGAGCACTGCCACTTCCTGCAGGGGTCTCACTGCTGGCCGTCACAAAAAGACAAAAGGAAGGGCAGGGATTGCCTCTAAATGACAAGCAAGTTTCCAAATTATGATTTTGCTCAGAAAAACAAAACTACACCTAATGACTCAAGCACACTGGAAAAAAATTGAAATCTAGATAAGTAATTTTTTCTTAAAATAAGTGAATTTTTCTTGGATTTAGGAGGTAAAAGAGACATTTTGCCAATGGAACAGTACAATTTACACTTAAAATAAGAAAAAAAAACAATTGCATTGTCTTATTCCAAGTGCATAATATCTAATTATCTTATTTTAAGAGTAAAAATAATCATTCCACTGGCAAACCATTACATTTACCTACTCAAATAAAAGATAAATACACTATAATTAGGATATTTTTACTTATTTCTAGATCATTTTTCCAGTGCAACTGTAAAAGCTGACATTAAATGTTCCTTTTCTTATCTTAACAACAAAAAAATATTGTTGAATTAATCATGGATTGGTTTATTTTTCTTACCTTCAAATGAAAGCAAAACTCTTGGCACAGGTTGAGGTAGGCTGGAGACCGTGATGATGAGGAACAAAAGAGCAGGGAGGGAAAACGCCATCGCTGACCCCCCCGGCCCGCCCATGCCTTCCTCTTTCAGGGCAAACGATCAGTCTGTGGGAGACGTTACACAGAAAGGAAAAAAAAAAAATCAGGTCTGACCAAATGTTTTATGTGTCAATTGCATATATAGTTCTGAATAAATTCAGTTATTTTTATTCATAAAGCACACGTTGAATGCAAATCTGTTCTAAAGAGGTTATACATAATAAAACTATGCAATTATTCAGTTTTAAATACGGATAATTTCTTTCTTTTATCATATACCTCGCTTAGCAGAAAAAAACTTTTATAATTTCTTTTTTATTTTAAGAAATTATGGAGAAAAACAATGCAATCAAAATATAAATTCCTATGAATAATTCTATTAAAACCTGAAAAAAAGACTTCCAGATTTTTAACACTGGAAAAACGATCTAGAAATAAGTAAAAATTTCTTAAATTTAGTGTATTTACCCTTAATTAGAGTAGGTAAATTAGATAGTTTGCCAATGGAATGAGTATTTTTACTCTTAAAATAAGATAATTAGATAATATGCACTTAAAATAAGACAATGCAATTGTGTTTTCTTATTTTAAGTGTAAATTGTCTTGGCCTATTGGCAAAATGTCTCTTTTACCTCCTCAATCTAAGAAAAATGCACGTATTTTAAGAAAAAATAACTCTTCTAGATTTTGTTTTTTTCCAGTGAACAAAGTAGCAGTTTTCAAACATCATATATTAAAAGAAAAATGTGTGATTTTTTCAGCTGCGTAGGCCAGAATTTAACAATAAAATAAACAAAAGGCTGAGCAAAAATGAAATGCAAGAGCCCAAACTCTCCTGGCCAAAGTTAAATAAACACACAAATGATTGATCCTTTTAGGAAAATATTAAACGGACTGGCAACACAGTATTTAACATTCTGGAAGGTGTTTCCTCTTGTGATATGAAGCACAATATTTCAGAACAAAACATCATGTCCATAGTTAAACATGGTGGCGGTAGTTTGATGGTCTGCTGCACAACTTGGAAAGCTAGTTATGACCAAAGGGAACTTTAACTCTGCTCTCTATTAGCAAATCCTGCAGAATGGCATGGCATTCCGTTTTAATTAAAGCTCAGGTGCAGCTGCTCAGGTCCTTATAAAGAAAAATATACCTTCCTCCAAAGGATTGGCCAAAATAAACTGTCGTCGCAGCATGAACTGAAACAGTTTGCTTAAAAATATCACAAATTTGTCTCAATACTAAAATATCTGCGAACCGGTAAAACATCACATCCAACCAATCTTTAAAACCTCTTAACATCCACCTCATTTTGGGAATTTTTTAGGAATTTTACCCCAAAAAACTTAGGAACTGTAAACCCAAATTACATGTGTGATAGATTATTTTACTGGAAAAACGATCTAGACAAATTAAGTGTATTTACCCTTTTTTTAAGTAGGTAAATGAGATGATTTGCCAATGGAATGAGTATTTTTACTCCTTAAAATAAGAAATTTAGATAAAATGCATTTGAAATAAGACAATGCAATAGCTTTTTCTTATTTTAAATATAGATTGTCTTGTTCCATTGGCAAAATGTCTCTTTTACCTTCTCAATTCTAGAACAAATGCACTTATTTTAAGAAAAAATTACTTATCTAGGTTTTGACTTTTTCCAGTGTTGAAAGCTACACTGGAAAAACGATCTTGAAATTAGTAAAAATTTCTTAAATTAAGTGTATTTATCCTTAATTTGAGTTGGTAAATGAGATAGTTTGCCAATGGATTTAGTGTTTTTACTCTTAAAATAAGATAATTAGATCATATGCACTTGGAGTAAGACAATGCAATTATGTTGTCTTATTTTAAGTATAAATTGTCTTGTTCCATTGGAAAGATGTATATTTTATCTCCTCAATCCAAGCACAAATGCATTTATTTCAAGAAAAAAATTACTTATCTGGATTTAGATTTTTTTCCAGTGTAAGACCTTCTAGTTTCTGAATATATAAACTGCAAAAACGTTCTGAAAATTAGTAAAAATGTCTTTAAACAAGTGTATTTACCTTAAATTTGAGGAGGAAAATAAGATGATCTGCCAATGGACAATTATGCACTTGAAGTAAGAGACTATAGTTGTTTTTTCTTATTTTAAATGGAAACTGTCTTATTCCATTGGCAAAGAGTCTTACTTACCTGCTCAATTCAAGAATAAATGCACTTTTTTTAGGAAAAATTTACTTACTTAGATTTACATTTTTTGCAGTGTACATACAAATTGGGTGAGTAAGACACAGCCCAAGCTGCATCAGTTCAAACACGACTTAAAGTTGTTTTAAAAGACCTGCTTGCTTGTTGTGGCTGCTTTGTGTTGGTACATTGTGACATGCTGCTATATCTGTGTTAATTGTGCTTTGGGGGTCACTTTGTCCATAAAATGAACTTTGTACACTGCAAAAACAATCTAGAAATAAGTAAAATTTCCTTAAATCAAGTGTATTTTACCTTAATTTTAGCAGGTAAATGGGAATGCCAATGGAATGAGTATTTTTATTCTTAAAATAAGATAATTAGATAAAATGCACTTGAAACAAGACAATGCAGTTGCTTTTTCTTATTTTTTAATGTAAATTGTCTTGTTCCATTGGCAAAGTTTCTCACTTACCTCCTCAATTCAAGAACAAATGTACTTAGTTTAGGAACAAATTAAATTATGAAGAATCTAAGCTTTCCAACAATGTCTATATTGGTAAACATTTTACCAGTGTTATTTTCATGCATTCTGAGTTATTAGTTGTAAACGCTTTAAAACGGGTCACTGGCGACCCGGGGGTTTTTGAGAGGATAAAGAAATTTCACAGCATTTAGAACTTCTGCACTGGAAAAAAATCGAAATCTAGATAAGTTTTTTCTTAAAATAAAGTGTATTTGTTCTTGGATTTAGTAGGTAAAAGAGAGATTTTGCCAATAGAACAAGACAATTTACACTTACAATAAGAAAAATCAATTGCATTGTCTTATTTCAGGTGCATTTTATCTAATCGTCTTATTTTAAGAGCAAAAATACTCATTCCATTGGCAAACTATCTCATTTACATACTCATATTAAGGGTAAATACACTTAATTTAAGACAAAAACTGAAAAATGTTCTGCATAAAGTTAACTGCGTACAGGGGGGCAATTCTGAAGAAATTATGATGAAGCTAAGGCGGAAATTCAACTGAAGAAACTCTGATTACTTCCATTCAATCTGAGGCTGATCCGCCTCCGATGCAGCCAACCTGCTTCAAGCTACATTCCTCGATGCCCAGTCATCTTCCAGCACTCTACCTAAAAGCCTCTCCAAATCATCTCTAGGCCTGCCTTTCAACAAGCGCAAGATCCGTCGCTCCCATGTCGGACAGCGTTTATGTTTCCTGCCGAGGCCTCAGCGCCAAAGTTCAAACTATTGTATCAAACTCTAATTGCATCTCTCTCTCTCTGTGAGTTTTTCAGATTGAAATATAGAAGCTGCACGCAGAAGAGAAGATCTTAGAAATTGAATGACTGTTGACCTCTGGCTCACCAACAGCATAGAGGAACAGCACTGAATCTAAACTTGGTAAAATCTAATGAATATAAACTCAATAACTGATCAACACAGCAGCCTAGAAAACCCAATGATATGATTTTTTTTTACAATAAGCGTATCAGAGTTCCAGGTATGTAGATTTATACTGGATAGACCTCAACAAACTCAACCAAAAACTCAAGCAAAACAACACCTCCCATCACTGGCTGTACAGTACCCCTTCCAGATGCAGCTCCCTTAAATATGCATGAGGTGGTTGTTCACAAAACAAGTGCTGAAGAAGTGCTCCCTCTATCACTTGTTCCTTTTCTATAACTGGACAAGAGCAGCTCAATTATTGATGGATGCAGGTACTGCGCTGAGCTGTGGGGCGTCATCTCCTGCAACACACTTGGATTTTTTAACCACTCAGACTAGCTGCTACAGCACCTGTGTTGTACAGAACCCCACTACACCAGAGACGGATGCAAAAATAAGATGTATTATTTACAGGAGTCCAAACCCTCATGATTTATACATGTGTAATAAAAAAATTATGACACAAGAAAAGAAAAGTACATGATTGCCATTAAAATGTTACTTTAGAGGGTTGTATACAAATAGGTGGAGGCGTGCTTTTGTTCGGCGAATCATGATTGATAGACTGCTGAAGTGGATTTCAACTGTTTAGGTCTGACATATGGAAAACTGATGAGGAACGAGATGTTTTGGCTGCACTTGAGAGCAGTTAAGCAGCAGAGGGGGCAATAAAAACTGCCCCGGGCCGTGAGCTGCAGCATCGCCTCCACACCCACACAGAGCACCTATCCTGATCCACGGCTTAGCCCTGTCCTCAAGCAGAGCACTAAATCATCTCTGTTTATAGATGCATATAAGAGACTTAGGACTGTGAAATGTGAACAGCCCTGGTTGTTTTTTCTTTAAGCAACATGCATACCATCTGCAACCCGCTAATTTGTCCAAATATTTACCATGAAATCAGATTTTAAAACCTACCTTAGAAGTTTACCTTGTTCTCCACCATCTAAGGCTGTAAAATTAGATTAAAAACACGTTACACTGGAAAAAAATCAAAATCTAGAAAAGTTATTTTTTCTTAAAATAAGTGCATTTTTTCTTAGATTGAGGAGGTAAAAGAGACATTTTGCCAATGGAACAAGACAATTTACACTTAAAATAAGAAAACACAATTGCATTGTCTTATTTTAGGTGCATATTATCCAATTATCTTATTTTAAGTGTAAAAATACTCATTCTGTTGGCAAACTATCTCATTTACCTACTCTAATTAAGGGTAAATACACTTAATTTAAGAAGTTTTTATTTATTTCTAGATAATTTTTCCAGTCTAAGGTTAATTATTCTAAAGGTCCAGATGTCTGATTCTGAATGTACACTGCAAAAATAAGTTAAAATTTCTTAAATTAAGTGCATTCACCCTTAATTTGAGCAGGTAAATGAGATAGTTTGCCAACAGAATGAGTATTTTTACACTTAAAATAAGATAATTAGATAATATGCACTTGAAATAAAACACTGCAATTGTGTTTTCTTATTTTAAGTGTAAAATTTCTTGTTCCATTGGCAAAATGTCTCTTTTACCTCCTCAATTCAAGAACAAATGCACTTACTTTAAGAAAAAATGACTTATCTAGATTTAGATTTTTTGCAGTGTAAGGATTCGATCAATCATGAATAGTAAAACTTTTCTTTAATGACATCTTTTGTTTTATGAAATGTTATTTTTATATTGAAATTTTACAAAATTTTAGGTCTATATTTTTGAAAATAACAAAATGCATTTTCATACTTTTATAGATTACTGTACATTTGCTCCCAACTGTACATATAATGAATGTGGGATATCCAAACCAACAGTCTCTATAGGATTTAGGATTATTTCTGCAGGAAACAAGAAGCAAATTTTTTAATTGGTGATGAATTCCAAACACACTACCAGTATTCGTCTAAAGATAAATGTGGCTATGGAAAGTTACTTTCTTTGTAAAGGCTAAAACAAAAGTGTTGTCACCTGATCATAGAAAAAGCCACCTTAGAATCCCACTTTCCAATATCTTATATTCCATATTGTATACTTTATCATTTATTTGTAAAATTATAATCATGATTCAAGCCAAACATTGATGAAGACATTGCAGAACAGCAGCATCATGAAACATTAAATACAGACTCGATATATTGTTGTGAATTAAAATGCAACAACCAAAACTAAAGACAGCAGAAATTTTATTGAAAGGCAGGACAAAAGCGGAAACAAAGCAAAGAGGGACAAATACCGAAATAAGTCATTACACTGCAAAAAATTTAAATCTCAATAAGTCATTTTTTCTTAAAATAAGGAGGTAAGTGAGACACTTTGCCAATGGAACAAGCCAATTTCCATTTGAAATAAGAAAAAACTATTGCATGGTCTTATTTTAAGTGTATAATATCTATCTATCTTATTTTAAGAGTTAAAATACTCATTCCATTGGCAAATCATCGTATTTACCTATTCAAATTAAGGGCAAATACACGTACTTTTAGAATTTTTTACTCATTTTTAGATAATTTTTGCAGTGTACAAAAGATTCTGACAGGGAGAAAAACTCATACACTGCAAAAACGAGCTAGAAATAAGTACAAATTTCTTAAATTAAGTGTATTCACCCTTAATTGGAGTAGGTAAATTAGATAATAGTCTTAAAATAAGATAATTAGATAATATGCACTTCAAATAAGAGAATTCAACTGTGTTTTCTTATTTTAAGTGTAAAATTTCTTGTTCCATTGGCAAAATGTATCTTTTACCTACTCAATTCAAGAACAAATGCACTTATTTTAAGAAAAAATGACTTATCTAGATTTAGATTTTTTGCAGTGTATGTCTTCCACACTGCAAAAACAATCTAGAAATAAGTATAAATTCCTTAAATCAAGTGTATTTTACCTTAATTTTAGCAGGTAAATGGGATGATTTGCCGATGGAATTAGTATTTTTACTCTTAAAATAAGATAATTAGATAAAATGCACTTGAAATAAGACAATGCAGTTGCTTTTTCTTATTATAAATGTAAATTGTCTTGTTGGCAAACCCATTGGCAAAGTGTCTCACTTACCTCCTCAATTCAAGAACAAATGTACTTAGTTTAGGAACAAATTACTTATTTAGATTTCAATTTTTTGCAGTGCATTTCCTCTTAAAGCATCTAAACAATGCATCAGCTCTCGCCCTGAACAGAACCCACCTGGTTAGAACAACCAACACCTTCACACAGATATTATCCAGCAACTGATCTTTCAGGTAGCAGAGCTTTGATAATAATGGCATACAGCCTTTTTTTTAAATATATATATTTAATGTAATGTGATCCTCTGAACTGTCGAGTCTGACACCTACCACACCCCACTTGCTCAGAGAGACAGTGATCTCCCCTGGAGAGCGTCTGACATTGAAATGCTGGTCTCAGCTGCTAAACTCATCATAGTGGGAGTTCATCTCCAGAGCGTTCTTTGACTCGGGTTTGGACACTTTGCTTCACCCCACATTAACAGCCACCATCCTGCAGCACTCTGGCATGAAAGGGGCCTTCAGATAAAAGCTGCATCACTGTTTGAGCAAAAATAATAAATACTCAAATAAATTTTTTTCGAGCCCTTCAGCCAAAAAGAATCCCAGAGTTAAGTGCCAGGAATCTCAGCAGGACCAATTAGACGGCTCTGCACGAAGGAGGCTGGTGCCCGGCGATGAGCGGTGAGCTTTATTTTCACAAGAGTGTGATGATAATTATGTTTATTATCTTCCATTCTTGGCTTTCAGCCCAATGAGTTTTCCTTCAGAAGCATTGCTCATAAACCAATACTCTTAAAAGTGAAAAACTGCATAGCTGGGGAAGCAAACCATCTCTCTGAAATAAATCTACATTTACAGGACTCCCATCTGCTCCCAGTAATGGCTTTAACACAGTTCAGCTCATCTCCATCTGGACGATGGCTTTTGTGCTTTAAGAATTAAACCTTAGTGGTAAACAAGTTGCTCAGTGTCCCGGCTCCAGCAGCACAGCGTGCGTTCATACCACACCCCACCGGTCAGTTGTCAACGGGTTTGCTGCAGCCACACACGCCTTTAAACGCATGACTCTAAGGAGCACCTAAGATCATGTGCTCAACCTTCTTTAAACCAACATATGAAGTTATAGAAGCATTTATAGAAACTCTAATGAGAGAATCAAATGTCTAATGTCTTTAGAAGGCCTTTAAACTCTTTTAGTCTGTGACTCAGTCTGGAATATCTCACTATTTAAAAGTTGTTAAGTGTGAAACAAGATTCTGATATCTGTTATTTAAAAGAAGCATTAAGTGATTGTTTGTCAGATTAAGTTTTGTTTCCCAGTTGTGGGACTTTGCACCTGTTCTCTCAACTTCTCCCTGCATCCAGATCTGCGTCATTAGAGGAAACTCTACAGCACAGAGCAGCAGGCTGCATCAGTCAACATTAAGGGTCCATGAAGAGGGACTCACCTTACAGGAGCTTCCAGTAGAGCCTGTCCCAACTGGAGAGTGAAGATCCACCCAGCAGGAGCTGATCTTATTCCGTCCTTGTTGAAACTCCCCGTTTCCAGTCTCCTCCAGTGACACCAGAGAGGAGGAAATCCATCCAGTGTTTCACGGAGCAGGTTTGACTGAGACAGAGCAGGACAGAGGAGAGGAAAGAGGGAGGAGGAAAAGGAAGAGACAAGCGAGTCAGCTGGTGTTCTATTACACACTCTTCGCTCATGTCCCCCTCCTCTTTCCTCCCCCCCCACTCCTCCCTCCTCGCTCTGTTAACTAGACAGCAAACAGATCACTTTAACAGCCCAAAACATCAGAGAGCTGGAGGACGTCTACCTCACATGGTGGGATGGTGAAGCATGAAAGGTCAGACAGATTCATTACTCTCCCTGCCTTGGATTTGCTGACTGGGAAAAAAACAAAACACTTTAGCACTTATGATTTGAATAATATCAGATTTTTACCCTTTTCTTGTTTCCAGACTAAAGTTGCAACATGCAGCAGCTCAAATGATTATATGCAAGTATAAATGTCCAGGGATAGCACAGTTCAACAGGTTTTTCCCAGAGGTAAAGCGATTTGGTCTGAAAAGTTTGCAACAACTGCAGAACAAAAGCAAAAATGTCCTAATTAAAGACAAATCTGGTCATAATTAGTGTTACATTTGAAGGAAAAGGCTTGCTGGTCAAACAACCCCATCTAAGCTGTAAAGTAAGGGAGCGGCGGCATGATGAGGTGTTTAACTGGGGCTGGAACAGTACAAAAAAAAACAAAAACATAAGAACATCTAGACATCAAAGACTGGACAAAAATTGGTTTTTAAAATGGACAACAACCTTAAATACACCACCTGATAATTTACAAAAAGGCTTAAGTACCATAAAGTGTGTATTTTTGGAGAGCGATTGTGAAAGGATCCCAATTACAGAGAAAATTAAGCTGCAGGCGTCTAAGGTGTGTTTTAAAAACCTTTACAGCCTATAAACGTTTCACACCTGTTCCGTCAGGAAGACTGAAGCACAATTCCTACAAACTCTTGCAAAAACCTTGAGGAACTTTTCCTAAAGTGTTAGAGCCAAAAAAAAAAAAAAAAGGTTAAAACAGTGCATTTCCAGATTAAAGGTAAAAAATATATATATCTTTCAATCTCTCATTCTAGAAGCCGATTCCTGAAAACGTGTCTGATTCAACGTCAGATGATTACAACACAGTTTTGGTGTTTTTTTGTTTTTTTTAAAGCACATGTCAAAAACTGCTGCAGATGTAGAAACACGTCATTATTGTTCCCGTTTGTAACATAAACCTGTAACATGATTTGAAGCGAAAGGCAGAGAAACAAGCCCACATAAATAGGTCTGCTGGGCAGTAAATAGAAGGTGCACATGGCTCTTTGTTTATGAGAAGTTTGCAATGAAAATACCCCAAAAAAACAAAAACGAAGGTTGGATTTTACTGCATTATGTTGTGTCTAGTTTTCCTCAGCTAGTTTTACTTAGGCTGAGCTCAAAATGTTCACTTTTTCACTTCTTGACTCAGTTTTACCTCAACTAAAAACAACCCTATGTGTCATATGTAAACTGTACGGGTAGACAGGTGTCCTTTCAATTGTAATTTTACAAGTTTTGCAAAAAAAAAACAACTAACAGTTTAAGATAAATGATTTCCAAACACTAATAGAACCCAAATGAATGTCTATCCATTTGAACTATATCCACTCTCAGAATTAGGAATAATACAACAACTGATAAAATAAATGAACAAAAAAAAAAAAAAAAAAAGAAACAAGCCGTTAAATATTTTATTAGTCATTGTACCACTTATCCATTTTTAGAGTTTTAGTATGAGTGCAATCAGTTCAAATATGGGCTTTACTATATATTGCAGTTTCCTATTTAAGTTCAGATTTTAAAATGATCTTCAAGATCTTTTGTTTTGACATGACAAAAAGATTTAGAATAATCATTTAAAAAAAGTTTAAAAAGATACCAGAGAGTCCTAAATTCAATTTCTAAGAATTAGACATAATCAATACAACATCATTGGAAGCATGAATACAGATCAGCAACCAGAAAGTCTAAGAAAGTTTTTGCAGATTTCTTATTGAAAAAGTAAAGATTCTCAAACCTACTCCTCAGGGCCAACTGTCCTTCATGTTTTTGATGCATCTCTGCACAAATGGCTCCTTTACCTCCTCAGCCTGTTATCACCAATTTAAACCAGGTGTGCAGTTGCAGGGAAACACCTAAAACATGCAATGGGTCCTGAGAACCAGACTGAGAACTGCTGGTATGATTCTTTTTGATGAGGCCATTTGCAAAAAAGAAAAACAAACTTCCTTTTTGAAATTCTGCCTCTTCTCTTGAGACACATAGTTTAGTTTGCTGATAATTTATCCGGTATTAATAAAGTCTATCACCCAGTTAGGATGCAGCATTAAGATATCCTTTTTTGGAGAAAAAAAAATGGCCCCAGCTCTTCTAAAAAATAAATAACTAAATAAAAGATGTCTCAGCTGTTATCCAAACTGAGCGACTTTATTAATTCCAGAAAACGATAAAGTGACAGCATCACTTGTTGTGTTTTTATGAGATTAGCTAACGTATTTGCATTTTAGTTCACTGTTATCCATGAAACCATTATGCACATACTGATGGGATGCTCATTTTATCATATCAATGGAAAAATAATCTGGTTAAAAGATGGTTTCATTTAGAAAATATTTAAGCAAACTTTTCTGATGAAACATGTGTCTTTGTTTTAACAGAAAAGTTTAGGCAGCTTTCTAGAAGTGCACAGAAGAAAAAAAAAATCAGAAAATGTGGAGCTGAAAAACTCAATTTACATAATATCAACACTTTGTCATTAAATTGACCTTGAACTGTAGGAATGATATGAAGGGAACTATTTTAAAACATAACCTTTAAAACCTTAAACTGAGTAGAATTCAGCTCATTAGAGGAGTTTTTATTTTTTTTAGGGTACCTCCTCGAAACTTTCGTGTGATACAAAAAAAAAAATGCATTTTAAGAAAGAAGCTTGAACTCATAAATCACTGTGGATAAAAAAAACATTAAATAACAGAGACATTATGCGTCATTTGTGCTTTCTTCCTTTCACCAAGGTCTGGATTTGACAGCTTTAGCCTCAGAAAAGGATCCATTTCATAACTGTAAATAATAAAATGAATATTTGTGCTCTATTATGATCTTCATATGATACGCTTTTGGTTGAGAATTGTTGCTGAAACAGGGAGAATGCATCTTAGGAGATATCATTTATGATCACAAGAAAAACAAAAGCGGTAGAATGAATTCACTGCTAGGAGTTACAGTAGCTCACCAATGAGATCTTATTCAGCAAAACAGAAATATGCAACTGTGTTTAACTAAACCGGACCAAAAACTGCAGCAGCATTAGTCTTTAGAGAGATTTTGTGAATTTATTGAAGCAAAAACTTAGAAGTAAAGAGTCTACTGAATGGGTAGTGCAGCAGTATGTTTTACTAACAAAATACCCTGCATCTATATTTCTATTAAAACCTTTCTGTGCAGATTTTCCCCATTGATATTAACTCTATTCATATGTGACACATGCCATTTGACTGTGGGTATAGACCAGTATTCCTTTTAAACCTGATGCCAATTAGTTTTCAGAAGAAATTGATGCATTTGTGGAAAATGACAAAGCAGTAAAGAGCAAAAGAAGGGGAATGTGAGAGTCAGGTCTCTAATGAAAATGTCTGACAGAGAGAAAAAATAAAGCTGAATGAGGATGAAAAAAGGGGATCACTGGTGGCTCAGACAGGAGGAAATAATTACCCCTCTCCAGTACAATGGAGCCAGATTTACGCCTCTCCAATTAAAGTGTCAGGATGGGACCACTAGAGCGATGTAGGTTTTTCATTGGTACGTGAAACCTCAATTGCTTCGTCCTCATAGGTGGAATAAGAGAAGAAAGGAAAGAGTGGGCGAGTGTAAAATTGAGATCAAGCGTATCCTTTACAGCCCCCATGACAGAAACAGGGCTGTAAGCTAATTTAATGAGCACTGAGGTAATGGACTCAGGTGACATAAAACACATTTACTTGGAAATACGTGATACCACAATATCTTCATTTAGGTTCAAAACGTTAAGGTTTTAATCTGAAATGATGCTTTCAGCAGGTCAGTTTGCTTCAGACTGCACGGCTTGACAAGCTGCAGGTGGCATAGATTTCAGGGCCTCTGCTTTTGAGTTCACCAGGCATGAAATGCTGTTCCCACTTAATCTCCTGCCCATGAACACACGCCCCTTTGAACAAGCTGCCCCTCGTTAGCACTGCAGATGTTACGCATTTGTTACACAGAAAATCATAAGTCAGGAGAAGGTCTCCTGCAGAGATGACCATTTAACATGCAGCTAAATATTAAAGGAATAGTACACCCAAAACATGATTAGCCTTCATTTTCTACTCACCCCCATGCTGAACAACACTCTGGAGTACTTTTTTGATATTTCAAATGCATCTGGAGATCTGGGAGGCTTCTTGCTGTCTGCTGACATTCAAATAATGGAGGTCTATGGCGCCCGAGGCAGAAAGGTCCATAAAAGTCCACAAAAAACATGTCAATATTCCTCCATACTGCTCGTCCAATGTATTCCAAGTGTCCTGAGTGGATAGCGTCCATAATTTACTCGAAACGAAGTCATTTAGAATGTTTTTAGAGCATAAACAGTAGTGTAAAGGATTTCCTGAAAGCGCGTTCACGAGTCTACGGAAACCGCGGCAGACCAAACCAGATGAAAGTGCGCATTCAGCTCGGCAAAGAACTCATGCTCTTCCTCAATACTGAAGTTCTCAGACATTTTTCTTTCGTTGTTTCTTTCTTTGCACAGCTAAAAAGCACATTTCTTCTTCTACGCTTGCATTATCGGCAGAGCAGACGCTGAATGCGCACTTTCATCTGGTTTGGTCTGCCGCGGTTTCCGTAGGCTCGTGAACGCGCTTTTAGGAAATCCTATACACTACTGTTTATGCTCTAAAAACATTCTAAATGACTTTGTTTTGAGTTAATTCTGGACGCCACCCACTCAGGACACTTGGAATACATTGGACGAGCAGTATGGAGGAATATTGACACGTTTTTTGTGGACTTTTATGGACCTTTCTGTCTCGGTCACCATAGACCTCCATTATTTGAATGTCAGCAGACAGCAAGAAGCCTCCCAGATCTCCAGATGCATTTGAGATATCAAAAAAGTACTCCAGAGTGTTGTTCAGCATGGGGGGTGAGTAGAAAATGAAGGCTAATCATGTTTTGGGTGTACTATTCCTTTAAGCAGAGATGGTAGTTCATGGAAATGCGCTGTCGCCATTGCTGACACACGTTTTGCTCTTGGGAGACGCTTGTTTGGAGCTTATGCACCAAGTTTCCTGAACAGATTACCATTTCCTTGCATTTATCAAAGACAGAGGTAAAAGACAAACCCTACATTTAAAATTTGCTGGGGTTTTTTCTTGGATTATGCAAACAAAGAAGCTTGAAACAAAATCTAAAGCCTACATGGGGAAACATGCAAACGACCACAAAGACAGAAGGTTTTAAAGACTGGTATCGCCAACAGAGCCACTATGGAATTGAATCATAAAAGGTTCAAGTGGGAATCATAGACACTTCTCTACCCAGTGGTACTTAATGCCTCACTGAGGATCTGACAGCTTTCTCTGGGCATCTAGAGTTATAGCCCATTGAACATGAGCTGGGCTTTTCCTTTTTTTTCTGTTTTGGGGAACGCTTGGAAAACCTCCAAAAAGGAGGATCTTTTAATTTGCTTTATTTTCAAACATCCCCTGCAGATAAAGACAATTATTGGCTTTACTATTCCTTCCCCTCATCGATTGAGCTGCCTTTATACAAGATGTCATTCTTAAGGGTCCTAATCCATATTTCATTGCCAAAGGTCAGGGCCAGGATTGATGAACGGGCTCAGCTATTTCCTCAACCACAAAAAGATTGAAGTCGTTATCAAACAAGAGGACACAATCGATTCAGTCTCCAGCTCCGTCCCACCAAGCTTTTTAAACAGGATACCAAAACAATTTAACTCTTTTATTCGAGTAAAAAAATAAAACTCTTTGCTAACCCAGGGGGAGCACTGAGGCCTTTTGTCAGTTAAGATCTACGGTGCTGGGCTCAATCAGCGAATATGATTGCCTTTTAATAAGAAATGAACTAAACAATTAATGGGCCATCATCGCAGGATAAAATCTTTTAATGTTCTGTGGTTTCCTCCCCAAGTCTGATGAGTAGGAGCTAAAATCAGTCGGTAAGTTTTATTCATATTATTAAGCACTCTCCACAGCGAGATGGTAGAAAAGTCTGCATAGTACGGTGGCCCTGAAGTGCAAACTTCAACTACAAATCTAAAAGCGCAACTACATTAAGAAAAACAAAACTACATAAAGCAAAGCGCAACTGCATTAAGGAAAACACAATTACATTAACCTACCGGAAAAGGTAGGTACCAGTAGGAAACATGAGACATCACTGATTGGACGACGGCGCCGTTTGACCCTTGAACCGGAAGTTGCGTCGTCTGAACAGTCCAGCTTCTTTTAAGTGTGTCTTCAGTGAACGCAAACTAACTGAAATTTGGTGATTAGTCTTGAGCATATCCAGTATCACCTCGTACGTATGTCCTGATTCAAAATATTCCTGGATAACGGCAGCTATGTTTGGGGCGCCGACAATATCCATGTTTTCAAAAGCTGCAGCAGGCAGAATGACTTCCGGTTCAAGAAACAAAGCAAGAGAATATTTAGATGAATCAATGGTTTTGAAACAAAATTAGATAGAAACCCTTAAAAAATATTGGTTTAGATGTCTGTTGCCTTTGGTGGTTTTATAAAATAATTGGAAAATAAATTATAAATTGAGTAAAGTGAGTATTAATTAAGATCTCCTTCAATGTAAAAAAAGAAGCAGTGGATTCACTGCAAAAAATCTAAATCTAGATAAGTCATTTTTTTCTTATAATAAGTCCATTTGTTCTTGAATTGAGGAGGTAAAAGAGACATTTTGCCAATGGAACAAGACAATTTACACTTAAAATAAGAAAACACAATTGCATTGTCTTATTTCAAGTGCATTTTATCCAATTATCTTATTTTAAGAGTAAAAATACTCATTCCATTGGCAAACTATTTCATTTACCTGCTAAAATTAAGGGTGAATACACTTAATTTAAGACATTTTGACTTATTTTTATATCGTTTTTGCAGTGTTGTTTACTGCGCTGCAAAAAATTAAAATCTAAATAAGTCCTGTTTTCTTAAAATAAGTGTATTTTGCCTTGAATTGAGGAGGTAAATGAGACACTCTGCCAATGGAACAAGACAATTTACATTTTAAATAAGAAAAAACTATTTTATTGTCTTATTTCAAGTGCATATAATCTAATTATCCTATATTAAGAGTAAAAATACTCATCCCATTGGCAAATCATCTTAAATTAAGGGTAAATACACTTATTTTAAGAAGTTTTGACTTATTTCTAGAAGGTTTTTCCAGTGTGGAAAATACAAAAAATTCAATAAAAAATTCAGTATTCAGTTTTTTTCCCCATCCTTCTCATGCAGCGGGTCACTGAACCTCTAGATTATTAGTTTGACATGTTTTCTGCTAGTGTGGAATAAAGCCTCATTATTTCTCCCCGTCCAGGCAGCTGTCTGGAGTTTACACTCATTCCATCTGAGCAGCCAGAGTTTATTCTTGCTGACGTCTCTGTAAGCTTTTAAAAGTGTAGAAAAGAAAAAAAAATACAACAAAAGACAGAGATGTGAATAATGCGATCACTAATTAGCTGCCAAGCCCCAAAGAGCAGATCTGATAAATGCTAAACAGGAATAGGCAGCATCCTTCAAGTCCTGCAGTCCTTTCTGAGAGATTAAGCATGAGGGCTTTTACCACCCTGCAACGAGAGAGGTGAGAAATTCTGCTAGAGTCACGCTTGCTGTCAAAACAGGTCAGGAGAAATTTCCCTGCCTTTCTTCTCCATTCCCTCCCTCTTTCTTAGTGTCTGAAGTCATCAACCAGAGCCTGGATGAGACCGTAGAAAGCAAGCAATCTGAAGTGAGTGTAGGGTGGTCCTGTGGGGAAATAAGGGCATCAGGCATGATCTCACATTGCAGATGAAACAAGTCTGTTACTCAAAGACAGAAGTGAGAAAACCAAACTAGGGAAGGAAATAATTGGTGAGCCTTTTATAGTTCATCCACATGTTCACACTCACATTCACTTAGATGTTTTTTGATGAAGTTTTTAAGCTTTTCTTTTTAACCGCTTCACCACAAGAGTACAATTGAAAGAATAGGAAGGCTGCATGTTTTACGACTGTAAGGCATTTATTGAACACTGGAAAAACAATCTAGAAATAAGTAAAAAGTTCCGTAAATTAAGTATTTTTACCCTTAATTTGAGTAGGTAAATGAGATAGTTTGCCAATGGAATGTGTATTTTTTTCTCTTAAAATAACATACCGGTAATATGAACTTTAAATAAGACAATGCAATTGTGTTTTCTAATTTTAAGTGTAAATTGTCTTGTTCCATTGGCAAAATGTCACTTTTACCTCCTCTATCAAGGAACAAATGCACTTAATTTAAGAAATAATTACTCATCTAGATTTCGATTTTTTCCAGTGAAGCAGAAGGTGATCATAAAATACTGACAGCAAGCACTGGAAACAAAAAAATCAAAATATAAATAAGTATTTTTTCTTAAAATAGGTGATTTTTTTTTCTTGAATTGAGGAAGTAAAGGAAACACTTTGCCACTGAAAAGACAGTTTACATTTCAAATAAGAAAAAAAAAAACAATTGCATTGTCTTATTTTACCTGCCTATGAATAATAATAATTATCTTATCTTAGGAGTTAAAACACAAATTCCAATGGCAAATCATCTTATTTACCTGCTCCAATTTAGTGCAAATACAATTTATTTAAGAAAATTTGACTTATTTCTAGATCATTTTTGCAGTGAGTGGGTTTTACACTGGAAAAATGATCTAGAAAGTAAAAATGTCTTAAATTAAGCGTATTTACCATTAATTTGAGAAGGTAAATGCTATATTTTGCCAATGGAATGAGTATTTTTACTCTTAAAATATGATAATTAGATAATATGAACTTGAAATAAGACAATGCAATTGTGTTTTCTTATTTTAAATATAAATTGTCTTGTTCCATTGGCAAAATGCATCTTTTTCCTCCTCAATCCAAGAACAAATGTACTTATTTTAAGAAAAAATGACTTATTTAGATTTGGATTTTTTTTCCAGTGTAATAGTTTTAATATCTGTTTCATTTTTAAATTTTGTCTGTTCCATTTTTAACCATGTTAGTTATTTAAATCTCTATCTAATTTTCATTTTTCAGCACATTAATTATTGACTGTCTCCAGTCAGCACTGCATAAACTCACCGACATGTTCCAGAAAGAAGATTAAATGTTTTACGCTTTGCGACGCGGCAAGTGAGGCTGCTGAAATTAGCCGTCAGAAGATGGCCACGCTTTGGTCATAAAGGGGACGGGTATGGTTCGCAATTCTTGGGTAGGCTGTGCTGTTTGAAAGGTGGTAAAATTGGTAAAGGGCGTCAGAAGCAATCCCCTGTACTCCATATTGCATCAACACACTGCAAAAAATAGAAATCTAGATTATTAATTTTTTTCTTTAAAAAAGAAGTGCATTTTTTCTTGCATTGAGGAGATAAGTGAGACACTTTGCCAATTGAACAACCAATTATTTTTGAAATAAGAAAAAAACCACGTTATTGTCATATTTCAAATGCATTTTATCTAATTATCTTATTTTAAGAGTAAAAATACTCTTTCCATTGGCAGACCCTCTTATTTACCTGCTCAAATTAAGGATAAATACACTTAATTTAAGAATTTTTTTTATATTTCTATATCGTTTTTGCAGTGTACCAGCAGATGGAAGCGTTGAGACCATCTGAAGCTGCTGTGGTACAAAAAAGAAGCTAATCTTCACACCAGGCTGTATTTATTCATTTTTTTTTTTTATCTTTTGCATTCCAATTGTTGGTGCTACAAGCAATTTTCCTGAAACCATGTAGGTCTTCTGCTTCTGTGGTAAATCTGCTTCATGGTTTAACATGGTGTCTGTTGAGAGATGGTGTTCTGCATGATCTGGTTTCATCAAGAAATTTTTCCCACCATCACCTTTTTATCCCACTAAAGCAGCCTGAATATATTGTTAGATTTCTGACATTAACAAGGTCCACATCTGGTACCCAACGGATGTTTAAACCAAGGAGACGTTTGTGGAAAAAATAATCAGAACAGTAGAAATCTCAGCCCTACCCACCTGGCAGGAACAACCACACCAGATTCAAAATTACTTAAACATCCTTTCCTCCATTTTCCAGTGCTTTATGTGTTTTTTTTCTCACGCACTGTGATTTGAATAGCTACTATGTTATATGTTTTAAAAAATTATTGAAAAAAAAGGAAACTTTTAGCCATGTTAGTATAAGCTCAGTTTTTCTGCAATCAAGTTCTCTATATGCTTTTTGGTCACGCTGGTACTGCATTCTGTCCCGAGCATATCCCGCATCTTGCCTATTCATTGCACACTGAACTGAATCAAAGGTTGAACATTTATTGGAAATTTCCTGCTTTAGTTGCTTTAGTAGAAAAAACAAACAGATCATTGCCAGACTCACTGCAAAAAAGGAAAATCTATACACTTAATTCTGTGACATTTCTACGGAGCCCCTCTGATGACATGGTCAAAAAAAAAATTGTTATTGTGGCCACGAAGTAGTATTTCGTGGCCACGCAATAAGTATAACGTGCGCACGAAATACTACTTCGTGGCCACGCAATAAGTTTATCGTGCGCACGAAATACTATTTCGTGGCCACGCAATAAGTTTAACGTGCGCACGAAATACTTATTAATAATATTAACATCATTCCTGGACAACTGGGTAAGCAAATCGAGCGCGCCTTCTCTAAGGTCTAAGGCGCGCTCGATTTGCTTACCCAGTCGGTCTCCGCCAGTCACGTGACATTTGTTGCTAAGACGCTATTTTAGCTGGAAAAGGCGTAGTGTAAACAACCGCAACATAGCTAAACGAAGGACTAAAGGCCCGTTTACATAGCAGCCTGTCCAAGATAAGTAATTACAGTTAACATAAGCCTGAAAACAGGGGCGGATTTATGGATATCATTAATAAGTATTTTGTGCGCACGTTAAACTTATTGCGTGGCCACGAAATAATATTTCGTGCGCACGTTAAACTTATTGCGTGGCCACGAAGTAGTATTTCGTGCGCACGTTATACTTATTGCGTGGCCGCGAAATACTACTTCGTGCGCACGAAATACTACTTCGTGGCCACAATAAAAAATTTTTTTTGACCATGTCATAAGAGGGGCTCCGTACATTTCTGCTAAAATATTAATAAAAAAAACGTTTTGAAGTTTTTGTCAAGTGTATTTTTTCCCATACACACTGGAAAAATGATCTAGAAATAAGTAAAAACTTCTTAAATTAAGTGTATTTACCCTTAATTAGAGTAGGTAAATGAGATAGTTTGCCAATGGAATTAATTTTTTTACTCTTAAAATAAGATAATTAGATAATATGCACCTAAAATAAGACAATGCAATTGTGTTTTCTTATTTTAAGTGTAAATTGTCTTGGTCTATTGGCAAAATGTCTCTTTTACCTCCTCAATCTAAGAAAAAATGCACTTATTTAAAGAAAAAAAAAAAAACTTTTCTAGATTTTGATTTTTTCCAGTGCATTCACCTAAATAATGAAATTAATTCTAGCTAAGAAAAACAGACTGGTTTTAAGCCTTTAACTGAACTGGTATCAAGTACTTTTTCCTTGTTTTTAAGCCTGTTGTATGCTTGTTTTGAGCAATAATTGGTTAGAGGACATTTAATTCTAAGCAATAATGACTAACAAATGAGAGTAAATTGCTTAAAATAAGAGAAAAAAATCTTAACAAGTAAAAGAAAAAATAGATTTTCTACTTGATTTAAGTTTTTTTGGATGCTTACTACTTGGATATTATGTTCTTATTTTTGGAAATCTTACCAAGTCTCATTTGCTTGCTGCACTGGCAGATTATTTTGCTCAAAATAAGCAATTATTCACTTAAAACACCATATTTTTTTTAGAAGGCATTTTTTGTTGTGCTCAATGTAGAATCTGGTTATGATTTGGACCAGTTTCCTTCCCTTACAGCAGATTATAACATATGAAACACAGTAGAATGAGGTGAAAGCCTGACATCTTATGGTTTTTATGGCTAATCAAATGTATGACTTTATTTGAGCAATAAACCTAATTTACTAAATTTCACCAGGTGTTGTTCCAGTAATTGTGGTTTTCAGTGGCAGTTTTTACAAGCTTGCAGTTTGCTGGTTTCTGCGTTAGTTTCCAGAACATTAGAAATGAAGATAGAAGATTTCACCATGATGGTTGCCAGCTACATTTCTCCAGAGCTCAACCTTTAAGCTTTTATTTATATTTGACCAAATCATTGTAGCCCAAAGTCTTACCTTAAAAGGCTGGAGACTTTGAATGCTGTCAAATGATGCAGCATGTCTGCAGTTAAAAGGTTGGTTTAAGAGATCTGTATAAGGAACTCCCCGATGTGAAATGTTGGAGAGGACTTGGTTTGAATAAAGGGAGCTTTATCTGCAGCATAAATCACTGAAGGAAAGCTGCAAGAGGTGTTAAAAGGGGTTTTCTAATTCCTTTAATTTCTCCAACCCCACCTTGTTCCTTCATCATTCTTTCTGTCATCTATTAATCATCAACATGCTTTCCTGAAGGCTTTTTCAATTACTAAAATCCATCCGAAGACAGAAGGGCTTGCAATAAAATGGTACGGCACATAAAGTCAAAGAGGGGGTTCAATTCAAAGTAAATATATCGCCTGTCAACGACATGGTTGTCAGCGTAAAAAACATCGTCAGATTTTAACGAATCAAGAAATAAGTCAAGCAGGTCAACATTTTTCACACATGGCCTTTTAAGCTGGCAGCTTTGGGATAAAGGTCTCCCATTTTCTTGCCTGGAAGCACTTCACTTACTCCCATTTCATGATGAAGGGTACCAAGTTACTCTGGAAATATTAACAACCTACTGATTTGATCATGTTGAGTAATATGCATGCAATCAGTCTTTGTGATTGCAATGAGTAAAAGACTCAGGTTGCATATATTCCCATTTATCTTTAAGGTCTTGTTAATGCAAGACTAAGGCAGCAACATCACATTAAACATTAGCAGCAAGATTGTGTTTGCAGACATTTTCTTGGAGTGATCAAGAATGCAGTTCAACTCCCCAATAAACCTTCATGGTGTACAAAGTTGGTTCATTATCCTTCTTTTTGGGCCTCAACAGTTTATCCGTGGCTCACCAGACTACACTGCAAAAAATGGAAATCTAAATAAGTCATTTTCGCTCAAATTATGTGCATTTTTTTTTTTTATCGAGGAGGTAAGTGAGACACTTTGCCAATGGAACAAGACAATTTACATTTAAAATAAGAAAAAAACTATTGCTTTTTCTTATTTGAAGTGTATATTATCTGATTATCTTATTTTAGGAGTAAAAATACTCATTCCATTGGCAGATCATCTTATTTGGCTGGTCAAATTAAGGGTAAATACACTTAATTTAAGACTTCTTTTACTTATTTCTAGATGTTTTTTGCAGTGTAGCAGTACTCCAAGTTATATTTTAATGGCACTATGGACGTAAGGCTACATAATGCTGTATGTGCATTGCCTCAATCAGCCATCTCCATGACAATAAATAAAGGGCCTTGATAAGGGCCATTCCTTAAGACAATCTAAACAATAACGCTTCAGATGAAGTTTGGCTTGCAGCTTTAGAACTAAACTTACATCTACATTATAAATTCTACGTAAAAGCAGGATTCAGAGATAAAGCAGGTGAGGAAAGCGAGAGCAACTTTAAAAAAAATAAAACCATCGCCTATAATTTCATAACAGTCAGAATGAAAAAAAAAAAAAAATGAAGATGATAATTCAGATATGGGACTCATAATGCATACACTTAAAAAAAATTGAAATCTGAATAAACCATTTTGCCTTAAATTAAGTTAATTTTTTCTTGAATTGAGGAGGTAAGTGAGACACTTTGCCAACTGAATGAGACAATTTACATTTAAAACAAGAAAAAAACTATTGCATTGTATTACTTCAAGTGCATATTATTGAATCATCTTAATTCAAGAGTAAAAATACTCATTCCATTGGCAAATCATGTTTTTACCTGCTCAAATTAAGCATAAATACAGTTAATTTAAGAACCGTTTACTTATTTCTAGATTATTTTTGCAGCGTACCCTAGAGATAACACTGCAAAAAATCTAAATCTTGATAAGTCATTTTTACTTAAAATAAGTGCATTTGTACTTGAATTGAGGAGATAAAAGAGACATCTTGCCAATGGAACAAGACGATTTAGATTTAAAATAAGAAAACACTATTGCATTCTCTTATTTCAAGTGAATACTATCTAATTATCTTATTTTAAGAGTAAAAATACTGATTCCATTGGCAAACTATCTCATTTACCTACTCAAATCAAGGGTAAATACACTTAATTTAAGAAATTTTTACTTATTTCTAGATCGTTTTTCCAGTGAAAGCCCTATACACACTGCTAAAACCATGGTCTATAAATTTATAACAGTCAAAATCACAGACTGATGATAATTCAAAAATGGGACTCATAATGCATGAATCTCCACTTCAAAGAAATTGAAATCTGAATTAGCCATTTTGCCTTAAATTAAGTTAATTTTTTCTTGAATTGAGGAGGTAAGTGAGACACTTTGCCAACTGAACAAGACTATTAACATTTAAAACAAGAAAAAACTATTGCATTGTATTACTTCAAGTGCATATTATTGAATCCTTTTAATTTAAGAGTAAAAATACTAATTCCCTTGGCAGGTCATGTTTTTTACCTGCTCAAATTAGGTTTGAGCAATTATAAATACAGTTAATTTAAGAAACGTTTACTTATTTCTAGATTATTTTTTCAGCGTACTCTAGAGATAAAGCCCTATACACACTGCAAAAACAATCTAGAAGTAAGTCAAAATGTCTTAAATTAAGTGTATTTACCCTTAATTTGATTAGGTAAATAAGATGATCTGCCAGTGGAATGATGATTTTTACTATTGAAATAAGGTAATTAGATAATATACACTTGAAATAAGGCAATGAAATAGTTTTTTTTCTTATTTTAAATGTAAATTGTCTTGTTCCATTGGCCAAGTGTCTCACTTACCTCCTCAATTCAAGAAAAAATGCACTTACTTTAAGAAAAAATTAATTATCTAGATTTCGATATTTTTTAACTGGAAAACATAATATATCCCAGTCAGCCACAGCTCTTTAAACTGACAAATCAGATTAGGCACAATGTTCAGTAATAATGCAAAATATACAACGTTCAGCAGAGTGCATATAATAGAAAGCAAACTAACGACACACAAGCCTTGTATTTATTAAAAATACAAGGCTTCTCCTGTCAAAAAAAAGATGCTTTTCTAATTTTCTCAGTGACCAGAAACTTTGGTAAAATCCATGATGTTAAACATTCCCCGTCACTAAAAAAAGTAATAATTCAGCATTAGAGAATCTAAAAAAGAGAAGATAAATCTATTAAAAACACATAATAACATTGTTTGCACTCAGTTAACATGAGTAAAGCTGATAAGAGAAAAATACAGATTCAGGTTGAAAATAAAACTGTCTGAACTGAAGTATTTTTATTTATCTGTTTTATCTTCTGTTAGCTGCTGAAAGCCTCCTGGAAGCCCCTTTACTGGAATTTCAATCAGGTTGAGAGAAGAGATTTTTTTCCTCTTGATGGTCCCAGAGCAAAAAGGTCACTCAATATTTCTGACTGAGTACAAAGTGCACGATGCTAATGTGTATCCAAAGGGGACGTTCCCAGCATTATTTTAATTCTCACTGGTCATGATTGTCCGATTGAGCCTTCATCAGGGGTCAAGGGTCAACTGTCTTTCACCAACTGTGTGTCAATCACAGGACGGCCTCCCTGACCGGTAAAGGGACTTTCTGCTGTTGCAGCAATCATTTATGTCACCTTTTCAATCTACTTTAAAAATATGTTAATGATACTAAAGACTGCGAGCTTCAGCGGGTTCCTCAACCTAACCTCAGAGAAGCATGAATCCATGTCCTCATTTACTACCAACAGGTCAGTGTTTTTTAGCCTCGTAAGACCATCCTGTTCTCGCGAGCTTTCAAGGTTTCACTTGCAGATGAGTCTGGAGACTCTCTGTTAAAGAAAATTTGGAGCCCTTCACCAAACGAACGTCCAATCAGCGTTGGCTTTGAGGCGGGTTGAGGTGTGACGCAACGAGAAGCGCGACAGTTCAGTCGAAAGAACATGGCGACTTTAGCCGATGAAACTAGCGTTAGCGTGGCTATGGAGCAAGTTTTATCGGAATTACAGAGTATTTCTTCACTGAAAGAAGAGCAAAACACTGCTCTGGAGGCTTTATCAGAGGAAAAGATGTTTTTGCTCTTCTCCCGACTGGTTTTGGCAAGAGTAGCCTGGCTTGTGGTCGTGTTTTTTTGTCGTCGCTCTGTTAGTACGTCATATGCTTCGTTGATCTGATTGGTTTATTTGGCCCGTCTATCACCAACATAGGCCAATCAGCTAACCAGTATTTTCGCCCCTTCCCAAAATTACTTCAACGGAAGGTTTCCAGATGGATATGCGGAGCAAATCCATCTGGCGGAGTCAGGTTAAGTGTTTTTATCGAAAAAAAAAAGTTCTTATAATACATTAAAAGTACCTTTTGAAAATAACTTTAGATCAGGTATTTAAAATACTTAAACCCACATTTTGATATTAAAAGATATATAAGCTGTAAGCAGAAAATAAGCAGAAGAAAATGTTTGAATAACAAATGCCTATAATAAAAGAACTTTTAATCAATGTTCTTTTTAATTGAATTTTACTGCAGAAACAACTTGCATGTTTTTCCCTTTTGTGACCATAAAATAAATACCATCATTAATGGTACAGCTTTAAACAGTCTCATTTATACAAAGCAAACAAGCTGGTTTCATCCCTCTCCTGCAATGTAAACAATTGAAAGTACCTTAAACGCCTCCTTTTCCAGTCATTTTAAACATCAGCAGACAGCTTAATGTGATATTTTGCAACGACAGTGGGGTTGTTTGAGTTTTAAAGAAGGATCGCCCTGCCACAAAAAAGGGGTGGGGGGGCATGCCTTCGACTCCTAAAGACCTCACAATTTTTTGGAAGTTCAAAGGCAGGTATTGCTGGCCACTGTGTAATTAAATTTAACAGAATATATACAACTGAATTACTTTAAAGGCTAGGGCTTCTCTAGAAACACACAGCTGAACTGGCATCAAGTAAAAACATATCAGGATTCACAGAAGCTGCAGCCCACACACACAACCTGCATTATGACCAGATGTGCCAGGAGCCGGAGCCCTGATCCAGTAATGCGTGAGGAATGGTTGAATTTTACCAAAAGGCCAAAGGTCAAGTCATATCGCTTTCTTGACCCTGGCAATAGACCCATATGCATGATGTCAGTTCCCATGTGTTGGAACTGGAAGGTGACTGGAAACCTTTTAACACTAAAGTCTTCCCAATGGAGCTACAATCTTTGCAACCACTGGCCATGAACCTTCAGTTCCCAGATACCAAACTCAAATTATCCAACCCCAGAGGATGTGAGAACTTTCTTCCTTTCATCTTCCCCCACTGTTTTGCTTTTATAAACAGTCCTCATTCACTGAAAACAGCCACTCACCTGAACGAAAAAAAAAAAAAAAACATGCCATAAGTGAAAGTTTAACTCGAGTTTCTAGACTTCAGATCTGTTTCTAGTGCAGCCTGTTTGATCAAACTTCCAGAGAGCTTTAGTAAATTCCTTTTTTTTAATAATGTATACTTTCTGGTGACTATCTTGGCCTTCAAAATGCTTTTAGCTTTATTTCCATAAAAAGTTCGAAGATCCAATCCAGCAGATAATCAGTTGTAGTCCATTAGTCACAAGATCTATAAGGAATATCGCAAAGACGTGTTTGCACTGTTGCTGGACGAAAGTTAATTTTATATTAAAGTAAAAAAGAGTTGGTAAAATTTAATAAATTGGAAAAAGGAGAAATAGAAGCCATAGGCAAGTCAGTATAGTAAAGTAAAGTACTAAAGCAAGCCTAAAGACATCAACAATTTAGCTTTATGTTGATAGATAAGTGAAAAAATAAGAAGTCAGTTTATTCAACAACTGAAAGAAGCATATAAAGCAAGACAAGGCAAGGCAAATTTATTTGTATAGCACAATTCGGTACAAAGACAATGCAAAGTGCTTTACATGATTCAAATATAGGAAAAAACTAAATCAAAGCAAGTAGGAAAAATAAAATAATATAAAAAATGCTGTAACAAAAAAGATTATTAAAAATATTTGGACTAAAGAAAATAAAAAAGTTGAACTAACGATGTTTAAGTTGAACTGTTCAACTAGAACAGTTGAAGGCAATCCTAAACAAATGTGTTTTTACTCTTGATTTAAAGGAACTCAGGCTTTCCGCATTTTTACAGTTTTCTGGAAGTTTGTTCCAGATAAGTGGAGCATAGGAACTAAATGCTGCTTCTCCATGTTTAGTTCTGGTTCTAGGTATGCAGAGCAGGCTGAAGCCAAAAGACCTGAGTGGTCTGGAGGGTTGATAAACTGATAGCAAGTCTGTGATGTATTTAGGTGCTAAGCCATTCAGAGATTTATAGACTAACAGAAGTATTTTAAAGTCTATTCTCTGAGATACAGGGAGCCAGTGGAAGGAGTTTAGAACTGAGGTGATGTGCTCTACTTTCTCAGTCTTAGTGAGGACACGGGCAGCAGATCCACAACCTAAAAAATTCAAAATTAGGATTGTAGTTAGATGTTACCATAGAGAGCGTTCTGACCGGCTGTCTCACTGTATGGTGTGAAGGCTGCAGCGCCTCAGACTGGAAGAAGGTGAGGAGAGGGGTGAGAACAGTAGAGAAGATCCTTGGGGCTCCTCTTCCTTCCATAAAAGACATTTTATCTCAGCGCTGCGTGTCCCGAGCCCTTGACATCATCAATGACCTCTCACCCCCCCACCATGGACAGTTCTCCCTGCTGCCCTCTGGGAAGAGGCTTCGCTGCATTCAATGCATGACCAGCAGATTACAAAACAGCTTCTTCCCCACCGCCATCAGACTGCTGAATGTTGAAAAAAAATTGAAAAACCAAAAAGATGAATGTTTGAAAAAAGTGAAAAATAATAAATAAATAGAAAAAAGCTGAATGGTGCAATTGTCCATATCAAGGCACTTTTTTTGCACCATTAATATTTTCTTCCAATGTTTACATGTTATCACTGCTGCACATTAGGAAATAGGAATATCATGAGTGCTGTCTAAAGATGGTAATTTGGTACATTATGGAGGGAAGGAGCTGTCAGCAAAGAAACATGAAAAAGTATGAATAGTAAAAAATAAAAAAAGGTAGGGAAGATAATTGTTTTCATATTTATATAACAAGGCTTTTTCAGGTTATGGATCTATAATATTTTTACCTTATATAGTAGTCCATATTGCTTTATATTATACTAATCTGACTGTTTTTTCTCTGCTCTCTATGCCAACTTCCACCCAATGCTGAAACTCCTGAGAAACAGAGGAGCATTCGTCTGATTAGAGTGCCTACATGACGGGAACCGGGCTGATATACTGACCCCGTGTCAGGCATCGCTTACAAATGACTGCTTGTGTAAACTTCCTGCTGCTTTATATGCTTGCTGAGGTCAGAGGTGAACAAACGAGAATGACAAATTCTAAAATAAATCAAAGTCCAAAGGTATTTCGTCACTGGAATACCAGAAGTTAATTAACTTTCCTTCATTGTAAGGGATTCAATTGGCTGTTTATCTTATTGATGGATAATGCTTTTGCCTACAAGTTTGCACATAAAATCTGCAAAGGCTGCCTAGCTGAGAGGCCTGATATAACATTTAACAGCTCTGTTATATTCAGCTCTGAGGGGGCACTGCAATGGGTCCTCACTGTCATTGACCCTAGGTACGCAAAAAGACAGATCACCAGTCCTTCTCTGAGACAAACAAGACAGACAAATGAGACTAAGGGAAAGTGGAGACCTCCTCCACTGATGCAGATTGTTATTTTAATTCCTAACTCAAAGTTTAAATGAAAATGAGGTAAAGTGATAAAAGGTACCAACAATAATAAGCTCTACACTGCAAAAAAAGATCTAAAAATGAGTAAAAATGTCTTAAATTAAGTGTGTTTATCTTTGATTTGAGCTGGTAAATAATATGATTTGCCAATGGAATGAGTATTTGTTCTCTTAGAATAACATAATTAGATAATATACACTTGAAATTAGACAATATAATTGTTTTTTCTTATTTGTGTTGTTCCATTGGCAAAGTGTCTCCCTTACCTCCTTAATTCCAGAAAAAAATGTGCTTATTTTAAGAAAAAATGTTGAGATTAAAATTTTTTGCAGTGCAAGGTTCCACGATGCAGCTAGAAAAGAAAAAAAAGCCTCCCAAACATATGATGCCGCAACTAAAATGCTTCAGCATTCAGCGGCAATGATGGCGCTTTGCTGCTTTGGTTCCCCACAAAACTTAGTAATAATAGGACCAGGAAGTTCAAACTTTGTCTCATTTGGCCAAAATGTTCCCCTGAACAGCTTGTTAGACTTTAATTTAAAACAGCTCAAGACAATTTCATTTTTTAAAGTGCAGGCTTAAAAAAGATTAACAAATACATAAAAAAGTAATATAAATATCTGTATATTTACAGTTCTAACATTCATTTGTTGCTAGTTTTTACGGCATTTCTCATTCACCTGAGGCGTATATCCCTGTAGCTCCTCCAAAGTTATCATAGGTCTCTTGGTTGCATCTCAGACTTCCCAACTCCAACCGTTGTCTATTAGTTTCTGGACAGTTTAAGAGTTTAGTTCAAAATTATGATGCATGTATCCTTTTGCTGTTTAGTAGTTAAGCCACTTCTTGCACAAATGTGGCATGAATTTACTGACAGGTTTATTTTGTGGAGGGTTTTGTTTCTCTTTACAGTATGTTCAGGTGAATTTAGTTAGTTTGGAAATCTGTGTTTGGTTTGGTTGATGTTAACTACAGGTGCTGGTCATAAAATTAGAATATCATGAAAAAGTAGATTGATTTCAGTAATTCCATTTAAAAAGTGAAACTTGTATATTATATTCATACATTACATACAAACTCATATATTTCAGATGTTTATTTTGTTTAATTTTGATGATTACAAATGACAACAAATGAAAATCTCAAATTCATCATATCAGAAAATTAGAATATTACTGAAGACCAATAAAAACAAAGGATTTATAGAAATGTTGGCCAACTGAAAAGTATGAACATGAAAAGTATGAGCATGTACAGCACTCAGTATTTAGTTGGGCCTCCTTTGGCCTGTATTACTGCAGCAATGCGGCGTGGCATGGAGTCGATCAGTCTGTGGCACCTCTCAGGTGTTATGATAGCCCAGGTTGCTCTAATAGTGGCTTTTAGCTCTTCTGAATTGTTGGGTCTGGTGTATTGCATCTTCTTCTTCACAATACCCCATAGATTTTCTATGGGGTTAAGGTCAGGAGAGTTTGCTGGCCAATTAAGAACAGGGATACCATGGTCCTTCAACCAGGTACTGGTAGCTTTGGCACTGTGTGCAGGTGCCAAGTCCTGTTGGAAAATGAAATCTGCATCTCCAAAAAGTTGGTCAGCTGCAGGAAGCATGAAGTGCTCTAAAACTTCCTGGTATGTGGCTGCGTTGACCCTGGACCTCAGAAAACACAATGGACCAACACCAGCAGATGACATGGCACCCCAAACCATCACTGACTGTGGAAACTTTACACTGGACTTCAAGCAACGTGGATGAAGTGCCTCTCTTCTTTTCCTCCAGACTCTGGGACCTTGATTTCCAAAGGAAATGCAAAATTCACTTTCATCAGAGAACATGACTTTGGACCACTCACCAGCATTCCAGTCCTGTTTCTCTTTAGCCCAGGCAAGACGCTTCTGACGCTGTCTGTGGTTCAAGAGTGGCTTGACACAAGGAATGCGACAGCAGAAACCCATGTCTTTCATACGTCTGTGTGTGGTGGTTCTTGAAGCACTCACTCCAGCGGCAGTCCACTCTTTGTGAATCTCCCCCACATTTTTGAATGGGTTTTGTTTCACAATCCTCTCCAGGGTGCGGTTATCTCTCTTGCTTGTACACTTTTTTCGACCACATCTTTTCCTTCCCTTCGCCTCTCTATTAATGTGCTTGGACACTGAGCTCTGTGAACAGCCAGCCTCTTTAGCGATGACCTTTTGTGTCTTGCCCTCCTTGTGCAAGGTGTCGATGGTCGTCTTTTGGACAACTGTCAAGTCAGCAGTCTTCCCCATGATTGTGTAGCCTATAGAACTAGACTGAAAGACCATTTAAAGGCTTTTGCAGGTGGTTTGAGTTAATTAGCTGATTAGAGTGTGGCATCATATGTGAGAGGGGCCATCAATTTTGAACCTTTTCACAATATTCTAATTTTCTGATATGATGAATTTGAGATTTTCATTTGTTGTCATTTGTAATCATCAAAATTAAACAAAATAAACATCTGAAATATATGAGTTTGTATGTAATGTATGAATATAATATACAAGTTTCACTTTTTAAATGGAATTACTGAAATCAATCTACTTTTTCATGATATTCTAATTTTATGACCAGCACCTGTAGTCTCTTTTGTGTGTATTCGTTTGATTTATTTATTGGTTTTTGTTAAATTCTCTGAAATTAATCCCTATTCATTCATCCTATTCATTCTTTCAAATTCATTCAAATAAAATCAAACTTGTAGACTTAGGTCTAAATCCATATTTCAGACCAAACGGTGTAGCCAGTCGACAAGCTAACAGAAGAACACCGGTTCTGTGTGACATTTACCTCAGATTGAGGTGTCAAAGGGATGCACTGCAAGAACTTCTGCAGGTCAAACCAAAGCTTTCCTCTGGACAATGTTTTACTATGACATGTACACCCTACATCAGTGTTAAAGACCTTAAACACCTCTTTAAACCAGAAGTAGCTGAGCTAAAAAAGAAAAGTAATATGACTCTGCTACACTAAACGGTTGGTCCCTCATTTCTGTTCAAGGCCTACAATTTCAACCCTAAAAAAACAGGAATGTGGATGACTGCAGCTGGATACAAGGAGAACACGCTGCACTGCAAAAATTATCTAGAAATAAGTCAAAATGTCTTAGATTAAGTGTATTTACCCTTAATTTGAGTAGTTAAATAAGATGATCTGCCAGTGGAATGAGGACTTTTCCTCTTAAAATAAGGTAATTAAATAACATACACTTGAAATAAGACAATGAAATTTTTTTTTCTTATTTTAAATTTAAATTGTCTCATTCCTCAATTAAAGAAAAAATGCACTTATTTTAAGAAAAAAATGACTTATCTAGATTTCGATACAGATTCTCAATACAAAAAACAGAACAGTAAAAGTATGTCACAAATACACTATATTGCCAAAAGTATTTGCTCACCCATCCAAATTATTGGAATCAGGTGTTCCAATCACTTCCATGGCCACAGGTGTATAAATTCAAGCACCTAGGCATGCAGACTGTTTTTACAAACATTTGTGAAAGAATGGGTCGCTCTCAGGAGCTCAGTGAATTCCAGCGTGGAACTGTGATAGGATGCCACCTGTGCAACAAATCCAGTCGTGAAATTTCCTCGCTCCTAAATATTCCACAGTCAACTGTCAGCTGTATTATAAGAAAATGGAAGTGTTTGGGAACGACAGCAACTCAGCCACGAAGAGGTAGGCCACGTAAACTGACGGAGCGGGGTCAGCGGATGCTGACGCGCATAGTGCGAAGAGGTCGCCAACTTTCTGCAGAGTCAATCACTACAGACCTCCAAACTTCATGTGGCCTTCAGATTAGCTCAAGAACAGTGCGCAGAGAGCTTCATGGAATGGGTTTCCATGGTCGAGCAGCTGCATCCAAGCCATACATCACCAAGTGCAATGCAAAGCGTCGGATGCGGTGGTCTAAAGCACGCCGCCACTGGACTCTAGAGCAGTGGAGACGCGTTCTCTGGAGTGACGAATCGCGCTTCTCCATCTGGCAATCTGATGGACGGGTCTGGGTTTGGCGGTTGCCAGGAGAACGGTACTTGTCTGACTGCATTGTGCCAAGTGTAAAGTTTGGTGGAGGGGGGATTATGGTGTGAGGTTGTTTTTCAGGAGCTGGGCTTGGCCCCTTAGTTCCAGTGAAAGGAACTCTGAATGCTTCAGCATACCAAGACATTTTGGACAATTCCATGCTCCCAACTTTGTGGGAACAGTTTGGAGCTGGCCCCTTCCTCTTCCAACATGACTGTGCACCAGTGCACAAAGCAAGGTCCATAAAGACATGGATGACAGAGTCTGGTGTGGATGAACTTGACTGGCCTGCACAGAGTCCTGACCTCAACCCGATAGAACACCTTTGGGATGAATTAGAGCGGAGACTGAGAGCCAGGCCTTCTCGTCCAACATCAGTGTGCGACCTCACAAATGCGCTTCTGGAAGAATGGTCAAAAATTCCCATAAACACACTCCTAAACCTTGTGGACAGCCTTCCCAGAAGAGTTGAAGCTGTTCTAGCTGCAAAGGGTGGACCGACGTCATATTGAACCCTATGGATTAGGAACGGGATGTCACTTAAGCTCATATGTGAGTCAAGGCAGGTGAGCAAATACTTTTGGCAATATAGTGTATCTCCTTTGTGACATAATGTTGTTTGGTCTTCTTTATCCAATACAAAGTAAAAAAAAAATGTTATCCAGTTTGTTTGATCAATAAACTAGTAGTCTCACCAACCCCCTCAATGTTCCCCCTTTAAATCATAGTGAATCAAACAAGGGGCCAATGAAACAAAGAGCGATGGAAACGCTGTTTATTATGCAGCTTTATGCAAACTGTATTCTAACTATAAAATATATTTTGGTGAAAAATACTTGCATTAAATTCCTCAGCATGATGAGCATTTCATAGTAAGTGAGTAAGAAAAACATTGAGTTAGGCGTTAAGAAGTGGCATCAGAGCATCAGAGTCAACACATCTCAACCTTATTTATAAAGCCCTTTAAAACAATCACAGCTGCCACAAAGTTCTGTATACATCAGGTAAAGCTAAAGTTGTATAAAAACATCTATTTTTGTCACGCTTTGTCCCTGCTAGGGTCGTGAAGGGTGTTGGTGCCCATCTCCAGCTGTCTATGGGTGAGAGGTGGGATCCACCCTGGACAGGTCACCAGTCCAACGCAGAGCAACACAGAGACAAACAGGACAAAAAAATCATTTATGCACGCACTCACACCTAAGGAGATTTTAGAGAAGCCAATTAACCTAACAGTCACGAGGAAACCAGAGTACCCGGAGAGAACCCATGCAATCTCAGGGAGAACATGCAAACTCCATGCAGTAATTAGCATCGTGAGACCATCCCGATCTCGCGAGCTTTCAAGATTTCGCTCGCTAGTCAGTCTGGAGATTCTCTGTTGAAGAAAATTTGGAGCCGTTCACCAAACGAACGTCCAATCAGCGTTGGCTTTGAGGCGGGTTGAGGTGTGACGCAACGAGAAGCGCGACTGTTCAGTCTAAAGAACATGCCGGCTTCAGCCGATGAAACTAGCATTAGCGTGGCTATCGAGCAAGTTTTATCGGAATTACAGAGTATTTCTTCACTGAAAGAAGAGCAAAACACTGCTCTGGAGGCGTTGCTCAGAGGAAAAGATGTTTTTGCTCTTCTCCCGACTGGTTTCGGCAAGAGTAGCCTGGCTGTTAGTACGTCATATGCTTCATTGATCTGATTAGTTTATTTGGCCCGTCTATCACCAACATAGGCCAATCGGCTAACCAGTATTTTCGCCCCTTCCCAAAATACCTTGAACGGAAGGTTTCCAGATGGATATGCGGGGCAAATCCATCTGGCTGAGTCAGGTTATGCAGAAATACCCCAGGCCAGGAATTGAATCCAGAACCTTCTTTCTGCAAGACAGCAGTGCTGCCCACTGCCCCACTGAGCAGTACAAATAGACAATTAATAGGATTGTCTGATGAGGAGGGGGAGCTGATTCCATGACTTTAGAGAAACAAATGGAACAGCTGTGTCTCCTCTGAGCTTCTGTTTGGACCTCAGTGCCTCCAGGAGTAGCAGGTCAGCTGACCTGAGGGAGCATAAGGGTGAAGAAGCTGAGAGAAGTAGGGAGAGGGTAAGCCATTTAAAGACTAAAAAACTAATAAAAGTATCTTAAAATTAACTCTAAAATGAGCATGCAGCCAATGGAGGGCAGCCAGGATGGGATTTATGTGCTCCCTCTGACGCACTCCAGCTAAAAGCTGTGCGGCTGCATTTTGCACCAACTGGAGCCTTGCAAGGGAGGACTGGACCACCCCAGAATAAAGTGCGTTACAGTAGTCCAGCCGAGATTAAACAAAGGCATAGGTATTGGTTTCAAAGTGCTGCTGTGAAAAAAAAGGTTTGACCTCGGCCAAATGTCTGATATGATAAAAGCTGGACTTTACTGCAAAGATTATATGCAGATCCAATTTAAAAATCGCTGTCCTTCCTAAAACCCAAATTTCTTTGTGCCTATTCATTACACCTAGTAGGACCTGAGGTCCTTTAAAGACTTGTTGGAACGTACACAAGAGGTTTTCCCCTATTTTCCCCAAATTGGTTGTATTAAATCCTGCAGCTTTTATGGATAAAGAAAAAAAAAACAAGTCGAAGAGTCCTGTGCTGTAAAGTGGAATCTATTTCATTTCTAGCCTTCTCCTTTGCATCGTCTAATCCTACAGATTTTTAGCAAAGCCACCTAAACTGCTGCCAGGTGAATAAAGACAGGCAGGGGGTAGATCTTTCTGGTTGGTTGGTTTGGTACCTACCATTTACTTCTTAGTCTAGAGGCCCTAATGGCTAATTAAACTCTGAGTGACAAACCGATTGAGGCTCTGACAGTTTAATCAATATGCAGAGGATTAGGGGTAAGGCTGTTATCGGAGTAACCCTCAGCTTTAATTATCGTGACAGTTTTGCTTGTTGGAACTAAGCACAGGATTCTGCTCTCCTTTCATTAACAGCTCGTTTTTTTCCCCCTCGTAGGTAGACTCATTTATCAGAGCATGAATATGAAGGGCATTTTATAAACGCCTTCTCTCTTAAATTAACAGAAGATTAATCTGTTCAATGTCATTTTTCCGTGGAATTGGATTGCTTACGAAAGCTGAGACGTGCTCCTTATCCTCTGCCAAAGAAGCACAGCTGTATAACGGTAATATGTCGTTTCCTTTAGAAGACCTCTGGGTGTCGTTTGTTTTCTTGTGAGAAACAAAGTGGAATCCAGGTAACACCCTTTGCACTTTTTAGCATTTTACATTACATCCATGTCAAACTCACACAAAGAGAAAAGACAATTTGGGGAAATTTATTGATACAATTACTTTGTCTTTGGCGCTCAGACCTCGGCAGGAAACATAGAGCTGAATTTTGATAGATATGCATGAACAGGAGCAAAGAATAGGGCTGTTTCCCCCCAGGCCGGAAACTGGTGTTGGATTGAAGATAGATGAAGTTGGTCAGTCTGTAGACTCCTGGTTAGCGAGACGGTCTGCTGAGCTTTATGGGGAGATCCAGTGGACTGCCTGAGCTGATACTAGAGCTTCTTTCAGGGACCTGAAAGATGGAAGACCAGTTTGGAAAACACAGGTTGACAGTCTGCTGCCGGACCGGTTAAGATGAGACAGGGAAGGCAGTAAGATTCCGGGAGGAATGACATGGTGACGGAGGGGCTGGAGGTGGGTTGAAATGGCGTCATCTGAATGAAGTCACAGCGCATCCGCCGCCTGCGTACAGGAGCAGACAGGTGCGTATCGGAGGCCTTTTAAGATGAACTTTGGATGTCGATTGGCTTTCGTGGAGGCGTGGTTCAAAGCAGATTGGCTGTGTCGCAGGTGGAATTAATGAAAAGCATTTAATTTCTTCAGTTGAACTTCCGCCTATTTTCCAAATACCCTATTTACACTACCCTTGAGAAACCGTCCCGAGACCGGTCCGAGCTCAGTAACTGAGATAACTCATCGTGTGTAAATGGAAAGCAAACTGAACTGAACCAAGCTAGACACAACCGAACCGAGCTAACTGCAGACCAGTTCCAGAGGTGGGCTCGGCTAGGCTTTTCCCTGGCTCGGTTCTCTGACAACAAGAGCGCATGAGCAGAACGCGTCATCTCCGTCTGGCCGCACATCCCGATTCACACTCCATTCCAGTAGTTGGCGGTAATGCCCCTCCAGAAACAGAAGAAGAAGAACAACTTCTTCTTCAACAACATAAACAATAATCAAAATGTTCTCCATGTAACATTTTAAATAATGGTATTTTAAACAAAAACACCGAAGTACAGCAATAATAATCAAGCATAACTTTCTGAATGTGACGGGCGCCGCCATTTTGATTTACTTGATTCCCTCCTCCGTCTTCTTCTTCTTCTTCTTCTTGTGTTTTATGGCTGTTGGCAAACAACTTTTGGTGCATTACCGCCACCAGCTGCTTGATTTCCTCCTTCAATACTGGCAGTAATACCGCAGATCGTCACTGGGAGGCGAGGAGTCGAGGAACCGAGATAGCGTGATGTGTAAACGGTCGTCAGAACAGAGCTCGGCCTGGTTAACTGATCGGAGCTTGGACCGGTCTCGGCATGGATTGGTTTTTCAAGGGTAGTGTAAATGGGGTAATATACTTGTATGTATGACTATGTATGACTTAGAACATCTCATCAAATATTATGGAACGTTTTTCTCCATTCTTCTGTTTCACTTTGAGCTTGATGTCATTTAGCCCCCATCACAAGAATGTGGTTCAATGTGACCTTTGACCTGTCTTTCACTTATTTTCTTAATTACCTGTATAGACTGAACCCCTATAGACTCCCAAACATTTAATCTGGAAGATCAATAATCCACTCAAACCAGTTGTCCCTCTAAAACAAAAAAAAGTCCTACCCGACCACCATGGAGTTCCCCAAGCTTTAGGAGAATGAGCTGCAGGAGGACAGAAGCCAAGAGGTTTAATTAGTCAGACACTTTAAGTACCATGGGGCCTTCTCCACCTCCACAAGATGGATTGTCCTAATTGGCTGGGTGAAAGCTCAGGGATCCTCCCAGGTAATTTCATTCGATGCTTAGATTGATTAGGTCAGGGTTAACCTGTGGACCCGGGTTCCCAGAGGAGCTGTGTGGTGGACAGTTTTGGTCCCACTTCCACATCCAGTTGGACACCCATCTGCCATGAGTGAGTCAATCACTAAATGGAAGCAGAGCAGGAATTTAGCTTATCATTTAACAGCCTGTCATTTACTGATGCACATCAATCAACAGGATCCCAAGAACAGATGCTACTTGAGATTCCTCTGCCATGGTGATTCTAGCATAGAGTCGTTTTACCGCGAGGGACGGGGTCATGGCCTTTCTGAAACCGAGATCAAAATCATTTGATGGGACAGGAGAAGCAGGAAGAGAAGCTACAATCTTTTCTGAGAGGCTTGGAATTTAAAAAGAAGCAATCCTAAGAGAACGGCACAGCAGCAAAATTAGAGGTATCAGCCAGAAAACTCAGAGCTCCATCCGGACTAAAGACGGTTCAGTTTTCCACATTTTCCCATGTTAAACCTGCAAACGTCACAGTTTTTTCATTGGATTCTTTGTCCTGAAACACAAAGCGGTTACATATACTATACCATACTGCTCCTGAATTTTTTTTCTAAGCTTGGTCTGTTAAATAGTGCTCTGTAATCCCCCCCACAAAACACAGTAGTTCAAATAATTAGTGCAAAGTGTTTTTTTTAGAAGTATTTAATTTTTTACGCTGTTAAACTTCAAGTTTAAATCTCAAAGAAAGCCAACTTTCTTCACCTGTAATGAATTCCCTATGGATGTTTTTTGTCAAATGTCTCCAACCTGAGCTTTAGATCCATGGATGGTGTTTTGAAGATTGCTGTTTGTTTTGCACAGAGGTGGAAAGAGTACTAAAAAATTGTAATTAAGTAAAAGTATCTTTACTTTGCCTAAATTCTACTCAGAGTAAAAGTAAAATTACCCATCTCAAAATTTACTCAAGTAAAAGTTCCAAATTATCTTATTTAAAATGTAATTTGAGTAGAAGTTACTTAGTTACTTTGAGTTATTTATTGCAAAAAAAGGATGAGTCATGAATTGAATTGAACACAAGGTGTTTTAATCGATTTCAAGGCGTATTTCAGTGGACATCCACACTTGCAAAAGATCAGCTGGGCTAAAGAACATACTTCCTCACAGCACAAGGACAGTCACAACCTGTACCATAAAGTGCAATCAATTTTCAGTCCTACTGTCCAACACCATGATAGCTAACTTACCGCCACAGTGTTTCGTAAATTGGATGTTGATGTTTTAAAAGCCGAAAGCTCCGTTTTGCTGGGCAGGCACATGTTGCACTGCATTATCACATAGTTTCCTTTTGTGCATTTGAAAACAAATAATCCTTCCAAATATGGCCGAGGGTTTTTCTGGCTTTCGTCTCCAGAATATGTTTCCTCTTCAGGCCTTTCCTCATCCATACTCCCCAAGTTGTGATTAGCAACTGCCATCTTCCGAAGCGCAGCACTGGATTATGAGACAATACAAAGGGTAATTGCAAGTCAGGGCCACATTTAATTTTTTTCACCATCAGTATTTTTTTTTTTTACTCAGTAACGTGAGGGGGTTTTAAATGTAGCAAAGTAAAACTACTTAGGTTAAAATTTACTGGAGTAAAAGTAAAAATTACATATTTCAAAAACTACTCAGAAAATTACAAATTACTCATAAAAAGTACTCAATTACAGTAACTTGAGTACGGTAAATGTAATCCATTTCTTTCCACCCCTGGTTTGGCATTAACGCTGCTTTGATCTACTCTAAAACGATGATCCCCGACCCGTCCGGCTTGTTCCAATCTCTTGGTTCACTTAACCTCTGAGGTCTTTACAAAAAAAGTGCCAGGATAAAGTTACACTATAGGTGTATCGATGACTTCTGAATGTACTCGGTTGGTCTGTCTTCTATTTCGGGCTACCAAAGAGGCGGGGGTTAAATAAACACAATTTCAACATTTTCAGAACATGCATATTATTCTTCATATCACAGGCGTGTGTTGTGCGTCATGTTATGTCCAGCATTTTTCAATAACGCAAACTAAATTTTGAAAAAAGGTAGAGGAGAAATAATCTGAAAAGGTTTTTATCTTCCCCAAAACAGTGAAGCTGTAAGCTTTAAGTGCAATCAGATACTCTACCTAAAGATATGATAAAAAAACAGAAATGTTTTTTGAGTTGGACATCTTTTTTAACTCTTATCCCCTCTCAGTTTCAACATTTGACCCCATAAATAGCCATGTGAAATGAAATCCTCCGGCAGCGTTGCATCTAATCTTAAAGCAGCCAAAATGTAGACTTCTGAAATGCATAGTGACTGCTAAGGTCAGCAGCTGCAGCCAGAGGGACAGGAAACTCTGGCTTACATTTGGTATGAATCTGAGCCTCAGACCTGCAGTAGTAGGGCTGAAGCCAAATCCAAATTTTTTTCTTCCCGTTATTCTTCTGTAAAGCTGCATTTTTATTTCATTTTTAATTTTTTTTGTAGCCTAATAGAGGCGCTACAAATAAAAATCCAATGAGCTAGATAGCCTTTTGTTTGATATCACTGTAAAACAGGAAACAAGATCTTGTCTATAAATGAACGACTCATTATAAATGTTCAATTGTCTTCATAAAGACTTATGTACCGTATAAATGTTTTATGTTTACTGTAAGGTCTATAAAAATAATTTGCTTTAAACAAACAAAAGAATATATCATTTTTATCCTTTAGTATAGAAACTGATAATGGGTAAATCTTATTTTTCTTCATTTCTCTACTAACATCATCTTACTCCTTTTTATACCAATTTTCAAGTGGCAGAGACTAAACCGCATTTCAGAGTCGAGGAAGAGCTTTTTTTAAATAAATTGTTCTATCTTTTGACTTTCATGTAACATCAAAAACTTTAAAGATTAATGGATGATCATTTGTCGGTCCGGTAATGGTGAATTACTAATTATATCCTGAAATTCATGCAAAAATAATGATGTTAAAGTTGTAAAAGGGGCAGATTTGCTGTACTGCAAAACTTAATTTTCAAGCCATTTTTTTGCAGAACTATATGCTTCAGAGAAACATGGAGGGAAAATCCTTTTGATGATCATCTTTGCATTTAAGGCAACTCTGAAAAGGAGGATACTGGGCTGCAGAATAACGACCGTTATAAGAGATTTCTAGAAAAGAGGGCAGTGATTTGATGTGTTAAGGACTGTAGTAAGAATATTTGGAGAAAATTAGCTCAGATGAGGCGAACATTAGCACTGAAGAGAAAGTTGAACTCAGGAAAGGAGCAAACCAATCTCAGCCCACTGCGGAAACCTAAGGATCTAAAATAAGATGATTCAGAAATTGCTACGACTGCAAGAGCGGGATTTGTTTAAAGGGTGAAAATATTGTAAAACATAAGCCGTAGCTTTACTTTGCAAAAGGAGTCGCAGGTGACGGAGCATATTTAAGGTGCATTAAGACTGAGCACCACCGGGAGTTCAAAATTTTGCATTCCAGAGAGGTTTTACACCCTGAACCGCATCATCAAATTGGAGGAGGTTCAGCTGCGTGAAGCTGACACCCATCCCATGTGGAAAAAAACAACAAAAAAATAAAACAGCAAACGGATTGAATGGTAGAGATATATCAATAGTGTGTCAGGGTAAACAAAATGGTCCATATCTAGATCCAAGATGGAACCAAATAAAGCAAATAAAATAAAAAGAAGCAGCATCAAAAATGGAGTTCAGGAATACAGATGTGCATCCTCTAATCCGGAATGATTAGTAACCCAGTTTCACAGCCTTATTTAGATTTAATTTGCATTATTCTACACTGACCAAGCTAAACAAAACTGAAATGATTATTGTGAAAGAGGTGAAAATGTTTTAGAGTTCATATGAAATGAGAAATATTCTTTGGGAGCAGATCAAAGGAGAGCTGGAGGCAGATGGTAAACAGACCAGCCCTCGTGACAAATCCAAATACTGGAATGGAATGTAAAACCTTTTCATATAGTGTTCAGAGTTTTAAAGGAGCCACGCAAAAATAAAACTTCAAACAAAGATCGTGTGCATTCAAGAAACATGGCGTAAAAAAAAGGTAACAGAATGGTAACAGGTTTGGAAGTGTTTCTCTGAAACAAGGAATGCTGTTTATAATTTTTGGGGAAAGGACTAAAGCTTAACGCTGTTAAGACAGTCAGAACATAGAGGTAAAGTGATCAATGTGAGCAACAGGTTTCACTTTGTGAAATAGAGTGAAGATACCTTTAGATAAAAAATGTCACATGGCGATGATTTTAATGCACATATGCACACATTATTAAAGGTTTAGTTACTGAGGAATTAGTAGGATCATCAAACCTCGTTAGTTATGATCAAAATCAGAGCAGGTATGGAGATTTTACAGTAACTTCCGATTGATTTTCAGTGCTCTGTTCCTGGAATCCTTCCAGGTTTACAAGCTGGAAGTGTTTTGCCAATAATGACTGAAGTTGGCTGCTAGAAAGGAGGATGATACTGGAGACCTAATCGCTCTTTTAGCAGCACATCCTTGTTACCAGCTGCCATTAAAGACCTTTGAAAGACAAGACTATTACAATCAATGTCTTACAGCTTCATGAGTTTCTGATGGCGAGCAGCTCAGACTGTTACTAAAGAGGATTTCTGGCGCAAATACACAGCTTTGCATTTACTGTGATTGGTTAATTAAGTACAGGATCAAATTAAGAGGATGAAGCTCAAAACTCTAAGAGGATAGAAGAGCAATGCTTCCTCTTGAACCACCACCTGAATGCTGTAACAAATGTTTTTTCATTAAACATGTTGCTCACCTTTACTGGGGAAAGGACAGGGGTGGAGCTAGATGGAGTGCCAGAGGTGGCCATGGCCACCCTTAGCCAATCGTTGGCTACCTCTACCATTTTCCCCCTCTAATATAGACAGTGGCAGCAGTAAAAAAGTTCAAACTTATTAAATTTTTTTTTTCATATATTAACAATGACTTATGGACATCAAAATTCTAATATTAATGTTTTTCAGAAATAAATTTTGTTATTTTGGGTAAGTAGAAAATTATGTGTGCGAGTTATCTAAAAGTCCTCAGTGAAATCATAGATAATTATTTTAAAAATAATTTAAAAATCCATTTAATATAGATATTAGTACATGTAAATATTAATTTTATGCAGAACAATTAATGACAATAGAAAAGATGTTCGCCCAAGAAATTTTGTCCACTATATCTTTTATTCAGACAGCATGGATGTTTAAATACCGTAATTTTCGGACTATAAGCCGTGACCTTTTCCCCATTTTTCGACCTTGCGGCTTATATAACAATGCAGCTTATCTGTGGATTTTTACAGCTAATGGCCACTATGGTAATACCTAAATCTATGGATTTTACCATCCACCATGTTGACGTCACTTTTGCTTCAACACAGAAGTACGGTAGCCACGCGCGCGGGAATGCGGAGGTCCTCCGGAAGCAGACTATTATCACGAGTGCTACGAGACAGAACGACAGCGAAAAAGACAGACATTGCGAGCGCAAGACAGTTTGCGTTAAACATAAAAAACCTGCGGCTTATAGTCCGGTGTGGCTTGTATATGTACAAATCATGCAATTTAGCGTCTGTGGCTAATATTCAGGTGCGGCTAATAGTCCAAAAATTACGGTATATGCGTCTATTTGTTAGCAAAGGCTGTAGGAACAGTGTAGATTGTCTTTATTTAGAAAATATCTAGATCGGTGTTTTTCAACCCTTGTCCTCAAGGCACACTGCTCTGCATGTTTTGGATGTTTCTGAGCTTCAGCACACCTGATTCAGATGATTGCAGTTCAGCAAAGCCTGAGAATCTGCTATCAATTGATAACAGGTGTGTGGAAGCTGGGAAACATCTAAAACATGCAGGGCAGTGTGCCTTGAGGACCAGGGTTAAAAAACAATGGTCTAGATTGACCATGTGGTTTTGGCACCTATCCATTTTCGGCCACCCCTCATTATGCATTGGTTATTGCCTGGCCATCTCTATTAGAATGTTCTGGCTATGCCTTTGGGAAGGGAGGAGCAAGGCTGTTATGGGGAATCAGCGCTGCTACTGACTTAAATACGGTGGCTGAGAAGTGCAAAACACATTTACAATTCAAAAACACATTAGCAAATAAAAAACAAAATAACATTTGAATAAACAAAATTATATTTTATGAAACAAATGTATTTTTGAAAAAAAAGTTAAAATTTTTAAAAACAAATTTACATTTTAGCAAACAAATTTACATTTTAGGAAACAAATTCACATTTTAAATAAGTTAGATTTTAGGTGAAAGAAAGTTTCATTTTAGAGAAAAAAAAATACATTATAGGGAAACAAATTTACATCTAAAAAAAATTGACCGTTCGGAAACACTTGTACAAGTTTAAAGACAAAACTGCAAGCGGCAAAACACAGTTACATAGCCAAAAACAAATTAACAAAAGACGGCTACACGGAAAGGGAATGTCCCAGTGGCCGGATGTGACGTCACGATTACCCTGACTTGTAGTACAAACAGCTCAATCTGTAGTCCTCCTGCTTGACGTGAAAAGACAGCGGCGATTTTAGATGGAAAGAATTGCACTGAAGCTGTTTTTCTTAAGTTTATGCTAACCGAACAATGTTTTGCCCTTATTGTGGTCTCTGGAACTTTTACGGGACACGGACCAGATGGCAGGACCAAGCTGCAGGGCCGAGCTCAATTCGTGGCAGTGGCTGCGGTGGTCCTACCACCTGGTCCGTGACCCGTAAAAGTTACAGAGACCGTCCGCACGAAGAACAAAATGGTGTAAATTGGCTGAAATTTGCTCCACAATAATAAAATTGCCGCTGACTTTTTACGTGAAGCAGGAGGACTACAGATTGAGCTGTTTGTACTACAAGTCAGGGTAATCGTGACGTCACTGGGACATTCCCTTTCCGTGTAGCCGTCTTTTGTTAATTTGTTTTTGGCTATGTAACTGTGTTTTACCGCTTGCAGTTTTGTCTTTGCACTTATACAAGTGTTTCCGAACGGTCAATTTTTTTTTGGATGTAAATTTGTTTCCCTATAATGTATTTTTTTTTTCTTTTTTCTTTTTGTCTTGCTCCATTGGTAAAATGTCTCTTTTACCTCCTCAGTTCAAGAAAAAATGCACTTATTTTAAGAAAAAATGACTTATCAAAATTTTGATTTTTTTTCCAGTGTGTTGAGTAAAGTCAGATATTACAATATATGACAGTTATTCCACAATACATTTCCACTTAACAATGCGAAACATTTAAAACATTATGAAGCTGCACTGTGCTGTGTTTTTATTTTGGTTTGAAAACATGATCAGAAGGAAATATGAAAAGACAAGCTATTATTTGTCTCCTGATTGACTGATCATATTTTAATGTTCAACTCAGAAGAAGTTGTGACTATCACTAGTCTAATCTGAAAAAAATAACTTTATCCAAATTATTCTGAAAGGAAACAAAATAAAATTAAAAAAGTAAATTAACAGATACAAAAAAAGTCGGTTTAAAGTTAAAGTTTAGTTTAACTAAAGTTAGTTTACAACCACTCTATTCACATAAACATATCCAGATATCAGTCCATTTGAGGTAATCCAATCTATGCTAAAATGACAATTGCAACCATCTGTTTTTCCAAGAAGAGCAGAGCTCGGCTGCAGCAGTTTAAAATGTCACATGCAACAATACTGACAAAGACCAGAAACTGACCTAACACCACACCAGTATTACAGTCAAGGCATGGAAGCATATTCTGGAGTGAGGTTCAAGGTCGATCGTTTAAGTTCATTTGTAGTCTAATTTTTAGAGATTTGAATCTTAGAAACTCATCTGGAAAAACCTTTGGAATCATTAACTACCAATAAGAAATATTAGCATTTTTTTTTATCTTAGCTTTCCTGAAGAACCAAGAGCATAGATTTTTATTTTGTAAAGAAAATGAAAGAAGCATCTTTCTCAGTTTATTGGATAAGCAGTTCTAGACTACTTGCTTGGTTCTGTGAAGTTATTGGCCTCTATTCACATCATATAAAGAGGAAATGGAAGAAAACTACAAAAGAATATCGCATTCACTGGAGAAAAAAGATGTTAGTGTGTGTTTTTTTATTAATAATATAATTTTTAAAGATGAAAACTTTGTTTTCTGAATTAACGAGGTAAACTATGAAGAGAAAAGGGGAGAAACAATCGAATCACGACGCTACGGAAGCCGGCAGACCAAACCAGATGAAAGTGCGCATTCAGCGTCTGCTCTTCCAATAATGCAAGCGTAGAAGAAGAAATGTGCCGTTTACCTGTGCAAAGAAAGAAACAACGAAAGAAAAATGTCTGAGGACTTCAGTGTTGAGGAAAGGCATGAGTTCTTTGCCGAGCGGAATGCGCTGGTTTGGTCTTCCGTAGCGTCGTGATCGCGCATATGCGCGCTTTCAGGAAATCCTATACACTACTGTTTATGCTCTAAAAACATTCTAAATGACTTCGTTTCGAGTAAATTCTGGACGCTACCCACTCAGGACACTTGGAATACATTGGACGAGCAGTATGGAGGAATATTGACACGTTTTTTGTGGACTTTTATGGACCTTTCTGCCTCGGGCACCATAGACCTCCATTATTTGAATGTCAGCAGACAGCAAGAAGCCTCCCAGATCTCCAGATGCATTTGAGATATCAAAAAAGTACTCCAGAGTGTTGTTCAGCATGGGGGTGAGTAGAAAATGAAGGCTAATCATGTTTTGGGTGTACTATTCCTTTAACACTGCATCTCAATCCTTGGTTTAAGGCGGTTTTTGTTTTACCATGTTTGATTTTGTGAATCTGCATGTGATGAATATTAAAGAAGCTATAAAAATATGATGCTGTTAAACAGCAACAATAGGCTGGTTGAACAGAACAGGTAACAGCTCAGGGGGAGAGAGAGTAAACAGAAAGAGTGATGGCTTTTGGTTACTACCATGTATTTTGTTTTTCCTTAATGCCAATTGACATCATAACTATATACACAACATTGAAAAGATAAAAATAAAAAAAGAATGGGGATTTTATTACATGCACAACACTTTATCCAGTACATTTGAATGGTTAAATTGTTTCAGTAATATATGTTGTTCAATTTAATTTGATCATAAAGCAATTTGTAAGGGTTTGGTTGAGGTTTTGAGGACCCATATGCAGAGGCGAGGAGGCAAAAGTGAGTTCTTGAAGATTTAATTGATTAACTGAGGCAGAAAATCCAAATACCAAGTTGCAAAATGGGGGAAAACTCACGTGTGGAGCCAGGAAAAGATGAGTAACCAGCACTGAGGAACTGCACAGGGAGAGTTTATGTGGGAGACTGAACAAAGACAGGACTAATGAGCTGATTGGGAGCAGGTGGGAACAGAGGATTCTAGAAGGAGCTAGGGAAAAGGAAACCAACACTAGATGGCAACAGAGGGCAAACAAAAAATACCCAAGAACTCAAATATGTTCAAAAACACCACAATATAAGAATTAAACCCATAAAACTAGAAAATAAAGAAAAATATGGATCAAAGTGAAACTGAAAACTTAAACAGAACCAAGATTGGGACACAACTAGAACAGTTCTAATTATTTCCCTAACCTATACACTTCATTAACCCTGAAGCACGAGATTCCTGACTTCAATAAACAGCCACATTATATCTGACCCTTTTAAATAAATTGCTAAACTTTTACAAAAAAAAAAAGTGCTAAATAAAGTGGGAGAGCTGGAAAACAGGCCCGCTCCTATTCAGGCTGATATTAATTTCCCTTCTTTCAGACAGAGCATCTGCAGAGCCACTTTAAAGACAAAACAAAACGTCTGTTTCTTTATTTCGAACGGTTGACAAATACAACTCGAGGCAGATAAATTCCTCGTTGTCGTCTGTCATTTGTTTCCTCCCCATAAAATTTGGGATTTAGTAGGAAGCGGGGGGAACAGTGTAATTCAAAAGTTCAGGGGTTAGAATGAGGGCAAAGATATTTGCCAGTAACATTTTTTTTTTTTTTAGACTTCAACAGTGTATACAGATGCCATACAAATCTAATGTGTGGAGAAATGAGAGCTTAACCAAAGTGTGAGTTAACGGTTGGTATACGGCTCCCAGGGGCCCAGTACACTTCTTCACAGTCAGTTTAAAACCAAACACATTATGAAGCTGGCCTCTGGTGAATTTGCCTGTGCTCCTGGACAGAACACACACAAACGCTGCTCTGGATCGTTTGCATTTTGTTAAAAACCTCTGCTATTCTGTGACGCCACGTTTCCTGAATTAGTTTATGCTAAAACAGTAAAAGCAAACTACATTTTCAATAGTTAAAACAAAACTGACAGACTACTGATCATCAAGGTCAATTAATAAAGCGTTTCCTATAAACATCGCTATGTGCCAGACTTTCAACTTGATCTGTAACTAATTTGGGGTCAACCGAAACGTCAAATATCAATTTGCGGAATTCAATTTAGCATTTTATACAATTTTCTTTTTTTTTTTTTTTTTACAGTGTCCTGTCTGGCAATGTGGCAAAAGGAATAATTGTCTTGATGCCAAAAAGAGCCCAACAGATTTTACTTTCACAAGTGGAGCAGTATGGCAATTGCCATATTGCTCCACTTGTTTCATGAATATAAATTGCTTTATTATAATTATGCAGGGAGTTTTACATACAATATATAAATTATTTAAGCAGCATCCATGCAGACCTTTTAGTGATGGTGGGTTACCAGATACAGTCATGCACTTATTTATTTTTATACTTTATACCTAAATAAAACCCCAACAATCCTGTTTGGCTGTGACTCCATCCTGGAAAGAAACATCAGCTGTGCTGCTTCCATCAAGATGCTGGAGATCGGCCTGTTTTCCAGTGTAGTCCTGTTTCTCTGACCGTGACTGAGTGGATGTGCTCTCTTCATCCTCTGACATGGGAGCTGGCTCGGAGCTCGTCTGCCTGGCTGTGTGTTTCCTGGACGGGGCCGCCTTTTATAGCTGCTTTTTGTATCTCTGCTTCTGTCTCCTTGAACCCCAGTCGGCCTCGGCAGATGGCCGCTCACACTGAGCCTGGTTCTGCTGGAGGTTTCTTCCTGTTAAAAGGGAGTTTTTCCTCTCCACTGTCGCTACAAGCATGCTTAGTGTGGGGGATTGTATTTGAGTCAATGAGTCAATACAATCAACTGGTTTTCCTTAGATTAGAAAACTTTGTATCAATTTGACTTTATGATCTGGTTGAACTGTAAAGTGCCTTGAGATGACATGTGTTGTGAATTTGGCGCTATATAAATAAACTGAATTGAATTGAATTGAACAACATCATAATCATGGCCAAGTGGAAAGTAAAGAGTTTCAAAATGCATAAATTAAATTAAAAAGTTCACGTTATTAGAACTTTAACTTGGTTTGAAACAGGCTGTTTGAGTTTAAGACCACAGTCTGAACACATACCTGGCTTTGCATCAAATTTGTCATGCATTCACACTGGCATGACCCCCCCTACAGAAAATCCTTCTGGCTTTGAACAGAAGAAGGTAATTTAGATTACCATGTTTCCTCGCCGTTAATGGATGGAAAGAAAGGGAGAAAAAACAAATCAGATAGGCTGATTGCAAACAAGCTCCATCTAGATTGTTCTCTGCTGCAGCACACTTTGTTTTTATGATTTACCTCTTTAGCATGCCATTAATGTAGTAGAATCCCCTTCTTATTCGAGTCATGTGTGGGAGAAAAAAACCTCCAGCGATCCAAACAATGCTTTACTTTATTCCAATTCGCTCCAGTTTCTTTTGACTTTTTGAAGATGAACTTATAACCCATCATTCAGTATGAAATACAAATACATGCAACTTCTTACACTCCTAAAGCAGTTTATTTGGAACATATAGAATTAAATAGATGAGTGACAGTGACAATATTCTCTCAGTGCTTGGATTGTTAAAGGTTTTTTTTTGTTGATTAACTCTATATGAAGAAGATATTGGGGAAATAAATATGGATTACCATGATTTTAAAGCAACAAAGAAAAAATTATGCATTTGTATCATTATTTAAAGTGTAAATTATACTTAAGAAGAAAGGTAAAATACATTTTCACTTTAAAAAAGTCTCACTTTATTTGTAATTTTTTGAAGAAGGAAAAAACCTTAGAGGTTTGAGTCATAATCTAGACCTTATAGAGAATACAAACTCTTTTGTAAAATATATATAGATTCATAATGTAATGTGGGTTATGCGGCTTTAATGATGGAAAACATCTGTTGCTTCATGCAAAACATCTGCCTACAGCGGCAAGAAGCAGGGATGAAAAGAACAGGTTTATCCAAAGCAATGCAATGAAATTGTGAGTTTTAAAGCAGACCTCAGGAGGTAAAACTTTAAGGGTTATCCTGTTCACATCGTTTCTCACTTATATTAATCCCGCAGTAAAAACTCTCAGGACCGACTTAATGAAAAACAAGTTGCAGCCTCACCTTTCTTCACATCAACCTCACACTGCAGCATCATCGCTCTTTTATGTGCAATCTGCCGCTGCCCTCTAGCACACTCCACCTGCGGCAGAGCCTCATGTGAAATCACATTTGGGACCTGGGGAGCTCTGTTGAAACATTGCATACCACAAACCCCCATGTGAATCCAGCATGCCTTCGTTACAATAGCTGGTAAGACGTTTGGAACGTCAGAAAGCACTGCTTTCCTTATCAGAACTTCTGTTATTCCCAGAAAATGTTTGGTGGGAAAGAAAAACTTAATTAAATCTGTTATGGGAAATAGCTGAGGTTGAACTTGTTGAACTTTTGTGTTTTTGGAAAACAATACTGATATCTTTCAAATGATTTTCCAATTAATCACAGATGGTACAGAGAAAGGAGGAACAAAATGCAAAAATAAAGTTATTTAATGAGGAAAAATGTAAGAAAAACCTTACAGAAAACGTATCCATTGGTCGGAGAAAGACACATAGATAAGCATCCAGGTAGAAAAATAAGCAAACCATCAAGCATGAAGCTGAACAACAAGAGATTCCCAAGAAGAAACAATGACAGCCGACTGTTTAAATAGAGAGAAGTGGAAGGAGTGGTGAAGGGAAACCGGTCAGGGCAATCAGGTGAGGAGAATTAAGGAAAGGAGCAGAAGAAGAAACAATTTGGAGCAGGATAGACAAGGAAGGATCAAACAGAGGAAAAAAAAAAACATTTTAACACCTGAGCTATAAGAAATTAGATATAATAGAAATACTGAAAGAAGGAAAACACAGAAAGGAACATCTACAGACCATGACACAAACAGCAATAAAATGCAAGCAATACCGGTAAATACTATTGAAATGGGACACATGCTTTTAACTATTATTTACCGTATTTTCACGAGTAGTTATTGCTTTACAGATTTTGAAAAGTGTTGCAAGTGCTCATATTTACCTACATTTTTTTCAGCAGCCTTCAAAAGTAGCATAACTGATCAATACAATGAATGCATGAATGAAAAACTTTATTTCAGTCCATTAAAATTACACATTTAAAACATCTTTTTATGTTTAAACAAATGATGTTTAGCAAAGTGGAAAAAAAAGCATGCGGAGTTAATAAAAGTCCTGCAGAGGTGGTTCATAGAGAGCAGATGCATTTTAGTCTCTTAAAGCTACAGTGTGTAATAATTACAGGCATATAAAGTCAGAAATTTAATATATTATACATAACTATGTTATTTATCATCACCTATGAGCTCAGCCTTTTAACCATAATATTTGCGTTGCCTTAGAATTCGTTATTTATAATTACATAGGAGCGGGTCTCGCAGCCATGGAGGCTGACATCTTTGCGCTACGGCAAGCGCAGAGGCAACAAACTAGCGATTGCGAGATCTCCCATGACGCTCAAAAATAACTACGGCAAGTTGAGAGAGATTAACTGAGACGGTACTGAACAGTAGATGGCAATATTATGCCCTAGAAGCGTTTAGTCTGCCTGAAACCAAAGAAGAAGAAGAAGCAGGTATACTGCGCCTCGGTAACAAGAAAGGTGAACAAGGCGGCAGGCGTGAGTGACTTTGCAAACTGTTTGGCACTGTGTGGCCAAACATCAGACGAATGGAGGATCATGCCTACTCTGTATCACAACGAAAAGCGGCGGACACCGAACCCCCGTCATCTAAGAAGCGGAAACACGAAGAGAATAAACGCAAGCGTGACAAGAAACGGCAAAAAACACGGATCAACATTGGCACGGCATTTCCACGATGGAAGTCACTGATGGAGGAAAAAGGTTTTCAAAGTGACGCTCAAGTTGCCAGTTTTCTCTTGGACAGGTAATTAATCCTACACACACAATTGTCTAATATCACTGCAGTTTTTGGAGTACAGGATGCTCAGACCTGTCTAAAACAATAACATGCTGCGTGATGATGCTGTTACTCTCCAGTATACTTATTCAGCAACGTCCCTGACGTTTCACAGGTAATGATTCAGTAATTTTCTGTAAAATAATTTTCTGGATATATACCTCGGTTACTTCTCTCCGGCTCCTTTGGAGATCTTCAAGCCTTTCCTCCTCTGCTCTCACCCCGCTGGCTCCCCTCTCTCGCCTGGCCCTAGCTGCACGGCCTCCCTGCCTTCGCCCTCGTCCTCTCCCTCTCCCTCGCGTTGTAACCCCCGTGCCACCAAAATGACTTGGACTCTGTAAACGGGGGATATATATTCTTCCAGCGAACACAATCTCGCTGTTAAACTAATGACTACAATTACTTCGTCTGTTTATCACCATGCAAAGCAGCTCACCAAGACGTCACAACGATGTAGAAAAAATAACGGGTATATTTATTATCTTAAGTCTACATGAAATCTATACCCTACACAGACTAATGAAATACTATCTGTAAAATTATCTATGTAAACAAACCTCATCACTTGAGAGGGTAGGTGATGTGGACGTCGTAGAAGAAATTTTGTCCCGTAACGCTCGCCGTACTGTTGGGGGGGAGAAGCGGTGGGGGGGGAGATGTTCATGTTGCTGCGGTCTGTAGTCTGACCGCTAGATGTCGCTGAAAATTACACACTGTAGCTTTAAGGAAATACTGTTAGAAACATATTTCACTGTAGCTTTGCATTTAGATGAAGGTTACCCCAGCAAGTTTCTATACACTGCAAAAAATCAACATCTTGATAAGTAATTTTTTCTTAAAATAAGTGCATTTGTTCTTGAATTGAGGAGATAAAAGAGACATTTTGCCAATGGAACAAGATAATTTACACTTAAAATAAGAAAACACAATTGCATTGTCTAATTTAAAGTGACTCTTATCTAATTATCTTATTTTAAGAGTAAAAATACTGATTCCATTGGCAAACTATCTCATTTATCTACTCAAATCAAGGGTAAACACACCAAATTTAAGAGATTTTTACTTATTTCTAGATCGTTTTTCAAGTGTACATCCAGAGTTTTTATTTTTAATCAAAAAAAAGGACAGGCGTTAAAAGTTGGGATGGATTGTATATTGGATTACACATTTTTTTCCAATTCTTGAAATATATGTCATTTACTGATCTATTCTTTGCAGCTCTAGGTAGGTTGGCGTGTTTTGTAATTTTATCAAATTACCTGAGCAGTTTTCTTCCCTTGCATACAGTTTCCCATTAAAAACATGATTCTCCCACCTTCATGTTTCATTGTTCACTTAGTTTCATACTTTGATTTAACAAGTTGCTTCAGTTTCTTTGTAAGAATCTTTTTAGACCACATCTCATTTCTTTCACTTCAACATCATGCTCAGCTGTGCTGTTGAGGAAAAGCCCTGTGAATATTTTCACCATCCACAGTATTAGTATTTCCACCAATTCTTGCAGCTTTGTGTATTTAGGATTGCTGTTTCCAGCAGTTCTGATGTCTCTGTGAAAAACAGGGTTGATTCCTGGAAGCAGTAAAAAGCACGAGGCCGCCTGCTCTCACTCAAGCTGCGTAATTGGCACCCCTTCTCGGTGAGGTATCCCACTCCCTGACTAATGCATCCCACCTCTGCCCACCCATCTATCTGCCTATTCATCCATCCAATCCTTCTGCGGCTTCGCCCTCCAGCACCACATCTCTACAAGCCTCAGCTACTATTATGCACGCCACATTAGCCACGTTTAAATAACAGGCGTGCAACAATGACCTGGACCTATTTCTCAATTTGCGGTTGCAAGTGATGAACTGCTATAATGCTAAGTGCATTAGAAGCTGGGCAATAATAAAGGTACAGCCCGGATGATTGAGTGTGGTGTGAGTGAAACTGGTTTTAGCAAAGCAAGAAAGCTCCATGCAGACTCTGGCAAGGGGCAGATGTTAATGACCTCACACTGTTTGCGGCTGCATGTCATAAATCACCTTCCAACACGCAGCTCTACATCTGGATGCTCATTCTGGGTTCTGTTGCCGTTCTAACCGACAGTGATTTTTCAAATAAATAAAGGAAAAATGCATGAATTCCTAAAAAAAATAAACAGAATGTGTCAAAGATTCAAACTTTTGCTGAGATCCCAAATTATTTTTTGCCTTTGGCTGCAAATCACAGTCAACACAAATGTGAATCCGCCTCTCCTTTTTATATATCCCACTATTTTGCTCCATAAAAATGTAGATATGTGGTGATGCCTCATCTCTCTCTGCAGCAGTGGAGGAAGACCTGAAGCATGAAAAATATGTCTGACAGCTGCAGAGAGAAAAACATATGCAGCTGATAAGCTTGAGTTAAAACAACTGTCAGATGGAGGTGATCAGAGAATATTCCTACAAGGAGAGACACTTTTCAGTTTTGAAGAGCCTCAGGTCTAATTACCTCGGTTCTTATGAAAACATACCTTCCTAAAAAAAAAAAAAAACACCAGTAAGAGATGCCGTATGCTTCTGTTCCTCCTCTGGAGCCTAATTCGTTTTTTTCAGTAAATGAATAATACATTTTGTCAAAAACTTCTAAGATTATTGTAATAAAGAAATAAAGGGAGACAGTTGCTGCTTTTTTCTGTCGTTTTTAATAGAAAATGCTGCCATCTAGTGAATATTTTGAGCTTACAATTTATCTTATTGAGTTGTTAAACCTGCAAGATGCACAATTGACTACAGTATATGTACCATGAGTTGTTTTTTTTTTTTCTTTTGTTTCCTCAACATGTCAACATTAGGGGAAAAAAATAAAAAATAAACCAAATTTTTTGGAAGATTTTTATGAATTTCTTTTTGTTTTTTATCAGCTAAATGCTTAGCTAGATTGATAACAGTATTTAATTATAACATATTGAGGATATATAACAAAACAAAACAATAAAAAATAACCAACAAATCTGCATTAATTGAACTTTCACTAAAGTTATAATATAGATATTTTCTTTAGGATTAAGCTACATTTTATATGGTTTAACTTATTTGTATATGTTGCACCACATTAGGTAAATGCTAGCATTGATATTTATTATTTCTCTCACTGCTGTAAATTAGGAATTACCACAGGAACGGGTCATGAATTCTCTCATAAAGGAAGCACTTCCCTATGCAGCCATTAGGGGGCGCTCATTTTCCATGGTACTGGACATAAGAAAGCAGGCACATCTGAGATCTGTTTTTTTTTTTGTGGCAAAATTCAACAAAATACAGGATAAAACAAGTCATAGAGTTACGTGCTTTACTGAAAATTTTAAAAATCCTTATTAGTTTTTAACGGTTAAGCGCGTTGTTTATTTATAAACAGCTACTTCTCACTTTAGTTATTAACTTTAGCAGAAAATGTATGACTCTTATAAGCTTTATCATCTCCAGCAACCTTTTTGCTTAGTGAAAAAAATATTGTAATATGTGTATATTCTTTCAAATTGTGCTCTTTAAACGAAAACTTTCGTTTACTACTTTGATTATGCTTCAATGTTTACATTTTGTGCAGAAACTAACAATAAATATGGGTTTTCTGTCCTCTGCATTATCATTAGGACTGAATTACGTGCCTACAATTCCAGTTATATTTAGCTGGATTCGGTTTAACCTTCTGCATTCATTTTGTAGTCATAAACAAGCTTTAGATCATTTATGGCTTTCACATATAATTTGATTGATCATAGGAAAATAAGGAAGTTTTATTTTCTTTTCAAAAACCAGATGTAGTAGATCATTATGATGTGCATTTTAACCACCTTAAAGGGACGTTCAAGCGGATAATGAAAACTATCTTTCAATTATTCCTTCAACTTTCTCCTATTTACCATTATCCCTCACTGCCAGTTCCAAAGCATGATGCCACCACCGCCGTGCCTGATGCAAGGTGCAGTTTTATTGTTTCTGAAAGCTCCATCTGGACTCATTTAACACAATCTTCTTTCCTGCTGATAAGAAGCTCAGTCTCTGTCTCCCATGTTGATAAAAGGTTCTACATGCAGACTTTTGACTTGTCCATGTGGGCAACAATTTCAATATTTGATGGAAAGCTGCGTCACTGTTGAGAAAAATAAAGTCCCTCTTTCTCAACTCGAGCTTAAACTCTTTCATTGTTTTTACCACCATACATGAGAGAAAAAAGCAAAGATGTTGCTATTTTTCCTCACACTTATTCGTACCCCAAAATTAGTCCAGCCGCAGCTGAAGGTGGAAATGAAAGGAGATAACTGCAGTATCAGCATAAACAAAATGGAAGCGTAATCAAAGGCAAAACAAATTTCATGAAGGAGAGAAAATAACTCATAAATACCCTCCATCCACTCTGAAATTAGCATGAAGTAGTATGTTTTTCCACCTATAAGTGTGAAAAAAAGGGTCCATTTGATGCAAACACTCATCAGACATTTCTTGCTTTGCTTAAATGAGCAATCAAGGATAATGATGTTCACTGAATCTATTTGCTTTTTATGCAAAAAAGTGTTAAACCATTTAAAGGAGCCAAGAAATCTTTTTTTTATACAGAGCAAAAAAAAAACAAAACAAAAAAACATACAAAATGTCTTGAAGACATTAATGGGAACGGGGCGCTTTTGACTGCATCCGACTGCAATTTCACTTTTTTTTATATATATATATATATATATAAAAAAAAAAAGATGCAATAACAAAAGTTAAAACAAGTTATTTTATATGTTTACAAACACAAAACAATCCCCTCTACCGACTCTTGAAAAAAAAGGAAATAACACAACTTTAATCTTGCAGACTTTTTAATTAATATTAATATTTTGAATAGCCAAAATGAGCCCCTAGAATCTACTTAAAAAAAAAGATTTCTTCTGAAATGGAAACAAAGGTTTTCAAGCCTAAATTGGGATACTGGTTTGTTTATTAAGACCAGAAATCAGTCTTCGATAAACAAATAGGAAAATGCTTTATTCTAGGTTTTAGTCTTTTGATAAACTGGACCTCCTCAGCTAAGTGAACGGGGCATTCTTGGCACAACATTTGTCTAACCCGACCCCGAGGTCACGTCTCCATGGAGGCGCTGAATGCTTTCATCTGGGACAGGAGCTGGATATTCGCTGCATAAACTCTTTGCTATTAGGCTGCAATTAGACACACATGCAAAATAAGTGATCTTGGTGGATAAGAGGCACAGAGAACCCCCCCCCCCCCCCCGAAAGAACAGCTAAACACTGAACTAAAGCAATAGAGTTACCAAGTCCTAAAATGTCGCTCCAAGCTTTTTTTTGTTTGTTCTGATTGGCTCTCTTCTGGGTATTTGTGTTCCATCTCAGCCATGGACATACAAGGGTACCAATGTTGTTTACATTTTCAGACAGAGAGATAGTTGCAAAATAATGTCTAGTTAGTAATTATGTACAATTTTAGATGCACAGATTTAACCTTCTATAACTCAACTTGAAAGCATTTAAAAGCTATAACTGACTATGACTTTAACATGGATATTTTTATAAAGATTTCTAAATTTGCAGAATATTGCAAAATGAATTTCCACTAATATGCATCTAAATAAAAAATGATCTTAAGCTGTTATGAATTTGCATTTCTACTATGTTTGAAAATCCAAATATAATGATCAGCTAAAATGAGGAATATTTGAAGCACCTTTATGTCATGATGGAGTGTACAGCTCGGAGGGAAAGACATTAATATAGAAGCATGAGTAAGATTCCTAATGTTACACCGCCAGCGATGAAGGAGGCTGTTGCTTCAAAAGATGCTCAGTTGGTGCAAAAGAACAAGGAAAACAACCATATTATGAAAGCAATACCACCAGCCTGCACTGTTCATGCACTGCAGGGGGAATTCATGTGGGTCGGGGGGGAATTTAACATTTGGTATGTCTACCTCCACCATCAGAAAAGTGCAATAAAAAAGACGGCACTGGCACTTTGGTAAAGCCACATTTGTAGCATAGCAACTGTAAAAACTGGGCATAGGCTGTTAATATGCTATAAACAAGTAAAATATTGATTTAAATTTGCTATGATTTGAGTTTTCCTCAGAAGGGTTTGAGGTCTCGTTGAAGAGCACGGACCAGTTGCACCATTGCCTCCATCCACAGCTCTTTCTGGTTCTGGTCGCTCATTTGAGCCAGTATCTGGGAGGTGTAGACTAAAGTCAGCACTGTTCGCTCAAAGTCCTGCCAGCTGAGATGTTGCCGCCGGTCGGCCAACTCCGCCATCCGACGCTGGATATCAGAGAGCTTCTTTGGCAGAACATCCTCACAGATAACTTCCAATTTTTTCACACTCCTTAGAGAGGCCAGCTCCTCATCTGGGATCAGCAGGTTGTGCTCCTCGCCCCGGATCTGCATTCCAGCAAGAAGAATCTGCCAAAAAAATTAAAAATAAACAGACCAAACTGGATTCCAAGTGAGATTAAACCCATACGACTCTACCTAAATGGGAAGTGTACTGCAGACATTGGATGTCAAGCAAAATCAGTCAGGAAGTGTTTAGATAAGCACATATTTCACATTGCTACTAATGATTTGCAGCACACAAGTTGCAGATGAAGAGTTCTGTCTGCTGATCTGAACTGACCTCATAAAGGAGCTTAGAATCATCCTCTGATTGCAGGAATGTGGGGTTGATCAGGGAATACGCCCCACGCTTTATCCAGTGAGCCGCTGGATACAGAGCTGGTAGACATAGGAACAGGAAATTAAATTAGACAAGCACACTTTGTGTTCAAGAAATTAAGAAACACATTATTTAATGAGGCAAGGGCGTGGGTGGGCCATAGGTTGAGTAAACACAGATTCATTACAGTTAAAGTATTATGCGTGTGGCAAAGGCTCTGGCTCCAGCTGAGAAGAGGGTAATTGGTCTTCGACCTGATGCACAGTTGCTACTGTTCCAGTAGCTCCACGGTTGCGGCTTTCAGAGCAAATGAAAAAAAAACTGCTTATTAATTTAAAAAGCAGATCAGGGGTTCAGTAATCTAAAATGTCCGTGTATAGGTGGAATTAAACAGCTTCTGCCCTCTTTTCTATGATAAAAGTTCTACAAAAACCACAAAAACGTATTGGCTCACTGCCGATTTGCCAATATATGCACATGTAGTGAACTCAGACAATTTGAATGACTTTATTCAACATGCATTTATTAGTTTCTCTTGTATTATGCTGATGTAACCGTAACTTAATAATTGCCTTTAAAACTTTCTCTAATAGAACCTTATGGTTACAACCGATTCAAACTGCAGCAGGCATTCCAATAGTAATCTAACATGACACTAATGGCAGGAGAAGTCAGCTGTGGCAAAGAAAACTTACTTAAAAGGACAAAGAAAAAAGGGAATTATATTCGCTACAGGAAACTCTGGATTTGCATTGTTTCTCTCAGCAGTGCAGCTAATACCCTGATCTGAATCGAAGCATTCGATTGGGGTCCAGAAGGTGTCTTTAATTAATCAGCATCTGAGGAATTAAGTCAATTTAGCTCCTGATGCTTGTTGTTGGTGTTATTTCATGCCAGCTGCAGCCCAATTAAATCATGCAGCAATTAAAATGACCAATTATTTTTTATAAGATTTCTATTTTATACGTGCCCAGTTTGCAGAACATCAAAGGCTGTCCACTGTATTTATTATTATTTTTTTTACAATTTAGGTTTTAATTGTTAATTGTTGCACTGCACATCGTGTGTCGAAGGCTCTAGGTGCAGATAGCAGCGAAAAAGTTATGATGGCTAAAGTGTTAAACTTGTAACAGGTGATTTATGCACAGAACTGACTGGATGTATGCTGAAATTTGTCATTAGCTGCAGTAGCTGCAAAAAAAAACATGCTAATATTAGCCAAAGCTGAGCAAATGTGCTGTTTTTTTTAAAAATTCTGCATGCAAACTTCTGCATGCAAACTTCTGCATGCAAAAACAGACCCTTTTGCATCGTTCACATAATGTGATGCAACAATGATTGCATGTGGTGCTTCTCCGAGAGGAGAGAATTTAAGTTAAATTAGACTTTTTTTCTAAAAAACAAAAACAAAAAAAGGATGTAATAACAAATGCCAAAAAGTTATTATATATATATTTACAAACACAAAACAATCCCCTCTAAAAAAAAAAGGAAATGATACAATTTAATTCTTGCAGACTTTTTAAAAGTTCATATTAATGGTTTGAATAGCCAAAATGAGCCGATAGAATCTACTTTTTTGAAATAGATTTCTTCTGAAATGTAAAGAAAGGTTTTCAAGCCTAAATTGGTATACTGGTTTGTTTATCAAAACCAGAAATCAGTCAAATCAATCAGCCCACTTTTTCCATTTTATTATAAGGTTGGATGCATTTAAACTCTTTAGATCAAAACTCAGTTTGCAGTGATGAGTCTGAATTTTACAAAAATACCTGTAGACTATAATTAACATGAATATTAAAACTAAAGTGTACAACTTTCCTTATATCTAAACAAATACAACTATACTTTTTTAAGTATTTATTTTAATTCAAAGAAATATTTGGCTTTTTTGCAGGAAAACATAATCTAGACAACATAATATTTGTCAACACAGAGCAAATTCATCAATTAAGTCTTTACCGTTTACCTTTGCCGGTTTTATCTTTTATTTTTCCATAATCTGCTGAAAATTCTCCACAGCCTCCTGTGTTCTGGTGTTTTATAAGCAACACAAATATTAATGAGAAACATTGCACAATAAAAGCACTTGGGTTCATCTGAATTTGGATCCAGCTCTTTTACAATACCTCTTCATCTTATAAAGCTGCCTTGTTAGTTCTGCAGCAATAATTCTCCCCTCTGCCAAAAAGAGCCATATTCAGCTTCAGGTTGCAGTTATGAGGTCAGCCAAAGCCTCTAATCTCCATGTGCACCTGCCTTCAGCTTGGTTTGGTTCCAGACTGGGTAATGCTTTCACAACACAGCCAACATTTCAGATGCACAGAGAATCCTTATCCCTGTGAACCAGAGTTAGGATGATAATTGTACAAATAGTGGCCCATTATGTGTAATCTGCCGGTTATCTGAAAGCTCTCTCCAGCCAAATGTGTCAAAAACCAGCAGGGGCATAAGCTGGGTTTTAACCCCTTATATAGAGTCCCTTTGCAGGGCAGCATCAAAACATAAACAAAATAATATTACTCATAAGTAGATGAATGAATCATGTATTTTCTTGCTTCATATGACAGTAGATATTTGTTTCTACCCTTATTTCCTAAAAAAAATTCTGTACGGAGATCACATTAAATTGCATAAATCTATTCTTTATTTAAAACATATCCATGACAGATATAAAAAGATTCATGTATTAAACTGACAGATTTCAGAATCTGTTTCATTTCAAATTTCAAATGAAACAGATTGTTTCCATCAGATGCACCAAAACATGAACAAAGTGTAACATTATTATAGATCTTAAACAATTAATCGGATTAATCGATTATTGAAATCGTAAGCTAGCTTGGTAATCGATTAATCATTACCTGGAATATAGAGACTGTAAAACATGGTTTTAGCTGACACTTAATTATATCAAAACTGCAAATAAAATATATAAACATTTTGCATCTAAGAGATTTAGTTTCACCTGGTTTCATTTAGTAAAAAAATCGTCTTTAAAGAATCTTTGGCTATTCAAATTATTAATTTATTGATAGATCAAATAATCATTAATCTTAATAAAAAGATGAATCCATTTGCAAAATAATCCTTAGTTTTGCAGCCCTACATTGTTAGGTGGGAATCCAAGCTAGAAATGTTTCTAACTTCAAAATATGATTGAACATCAGAGAAAATGTTTCAAATAGGTTTCCCATTCCTGCTCTGGAGTTACACCGATGAAAAGCATTAGGTGGGATTCATTGCCCGCTTGATCTCCCTTCCGAGTATCGTAAATGGCCATAAGGGTCCCTTCATGGGCGACTGAGCAAAACCTTGATTTTTTTTTCACATCTCGGTTTGACCACCTAGCACATAAGAAAGGATATCAAGTCAAACTATAGACAGAGGTGGAAAACAGGAGGGTTTTTTATGGAAGGTACAGGATGGAAACTACACCTACCGTGTAAAAATTTAATGTGGAATGTGGAATTTAGAAAAATATAACAGTGGCTTCTATTAAAGTACATAAAAAATGCTGTCTCAGGGTCTGTAACTGCTTGACTTTATATCACCTGAAAAATGACAGTTTGCCATCTTTACCAGGCCTTAAAGTCTGCAACCTTACAAATCCACACAGCATTTTACATTTTACACTGAACCCAGCAAAATAAAAATGATGTAGAGCAGCAAATACAACATGGCCTTTAAATAACACACACCTTATACTTGTTAAATATCCGTAATAGAAAATCTGTTGCTATTTTAAACAGTTTATTTGCATTTTTATGGAGGAAACACTGATTTGGGATTTTGTTCAACACTGGAAAAAATGGAAATCTAGATAAGTCATTTTTTTCTTCAAATAAGTGCATTTTTTCTTGGATTGAGGAGGTAAAAAGAGATATTTTGCCAATGGAACAAGACAACTTACGCTTAAAATAAGAAAAACGCTGTTGCGTTGTCTTATTTTAATTGCATATTATCTAAATATTTTATTTTAAGAGTAAAAATACTCATTCCATTGGCAAAATATCTAATTAACCTGCTCAAATTAAGGGTAAATACTCTTAATTCAGGAAATTTTAACTTGTTTCTAGATCGTTTTTCCAGTGTATAGGTTATTTCATGTAAAAAAATAAACTCATCTTTTATTTGTTAAATGCTGTATTCAAAACCATTAGTTTTCTCTTTATAGTTTTTAGTCACTATCGAGTGTTTGGAGATCCAAAGAGCTGCAGGTTTTAGACCCCTAGTCTAATCCCTCCCCATATAATATATCCTCTTGATTTCTTTAGCTCTTAATATTAGCTGTTATTCTATTGAACCTCGTTTTATTTAAGGATTTAAACCATTTGTTTGTGGCAAAGTTAAAATTTGCCCCATAAACCGACCTAGAGGTGGGAGTTCAATCATTGGAGCAACAGCAAAATGTAATTTCTTTGGGTCAATACTAATGCAAACAGGAGGACAGCATGGGACATGTTTCCAATTGGATTAGAAATTATATTGTAAAAGAAAACAGGAAAACAAGAGTCAGACTGTTGCTACATGACATTTGAGATTACTAAGCTGGATATATACATTAAATAAGATATGCTATACAATGCTGCTGTTTGCTGGAAAAGCTCCTGTGGCACTTTACTGCTCTATCGGTAATGGCTGCTTATAATAAAACAGCTGTGATTTTTTTTTTTAAAGATTCATATTTCTTAAACAGCTTGGGTTGGAGGTAAATGGGCCAGTGAGAGTGAAACAAGTTTTTCCATAAAAAAACAAAAAACCAAATAACAACAGTGGTGTGTAAAGTTTATACATTACTGTGAAGTTCTAGACTGATCTCTGTGAGAAACAGAACCGAGAGATGCAAAAGATATTTTGCCTTGGCCGCCATTAGACAGTTTAATGCCTCTTGAAGGACTTAGTTTTTTTATTATGATTATTTTTTAATGTAATTTGATGGGTTTTTTTTTTTTACCCTATTTTATATGTTTGTATCATTGCTGTCAGGCAGGTGGATTTCCCGTCTTGGGGGTTAATAAAGCATCCATCCATCCATCCATCCATCCATCCATCCATCCATCCATCCATCCATCCATCCATCCATCCATCCATCCATCCATCCATCCATCCATCCATCCATCCATCCATCCATCCATCCATCCATAGCACCTTTCAGAAACATAGAGGTCACAAAGTGCTTCCCAAAATTACAATACAAATAAAATACATTTACAGTCACAAAAGACTTGGTCATAAAACAACCTTTAATGTACTAGAATTAATATGCTTTCTTATTCAAATAGGTTTTCATTTCACTCTTAAAAAAACATCAACAGGTTAAGTGGTCAGGTTAGATCCAAAACTAGAATAACGACATAGAAAAACAGATTTTCCTGATTGCTATTAAATATTTGTTTGTTTATTTCATTTGTAACTAAAATAAACAGAAATATAAAGTGTACTAACCCCATAACCTACTTGGGAAAGATAATGATCTTAAATCTGAGAGATAAAAATGATGCAGATTCAAATATTTCAGTTGATTTACAACTGCAGCCTTGAGGCCTCAGCATGGGTCTGCAGCAGAGATGGGAAGTAACAAAGTAAAAATACTTCGTTACTGTACTCAAGTACATTTTTCTGATATTTTTACTTTACTTTACTGGTTATTTTTATGGCGACTTTTTACTTCTATTCCTTACATTTTTACACAAATATCTGTACTTTCTACTCCTTACATTTAAAAAAATTGGCTCGTTACTTTAGTTTTGAAGCATTTCAATGGAGTTACCGTTACTATTTTTCACGTCATCAATACCAAATTCAATCTAATTGGATGGGAATCTACGTTGCATTTGACGCACCACTACAAGATGAATCGACAGATTCGGCGGTATTCATTCGCGGCAAATCATTGCAGCTTGGTGGCGGTGGCGTTAGCATAGTAGCATGGACGACGAGATGATTGAAAATGAACACAACGGAGATCTAGTCCTATTGGCAGACATCCATTTAAAATGTAGGCAACGGCATGAAAAAAGTGGTTTCTACTTTTACTTTTATACTTTAAGTAAATTTACAAGCCTGTACTTTGTTACTTTTACTTGAGTAAAGAAGTTTAATCAGTACTTCCACTTTTACCAGAGTATTTTTTAACACAAGTATCTGTACTTTTACTCAAGTACGGAAAGTGAGTACTTTTGCCATCTCTGGTCTGCAGTGCTTGAGATGCAGGCAGACAAAAAAAATATGAATGCACTTAAACTCATGCATCTTCTCATGCATCTTCCAGTGGCGTTCCACGTCACGCACAAGAAGGGCTTACACATATTTCCTCTCAATGAAGACTAAACGGCCTCTGCAATCCTGCCTTCAAGCCCCCAAGTCCTCCAAATATAGAAAGAACAGCAACAGAAGAAAAACAGTGCAGCAGTCAGAGATCAGCAGGTCATCTGCATATCATTAGTCAAACATACCAGCCACATAATAAAGCAGCAGATGGCCTGAAATGGGCTTTAACAGACATTTCCAGACGTATCTTCAAAGAACTAAAACATTAAAATGAAAATATAGCAGCAGTAAAGAGAAGCAAAATGCTCACCAAACCAAATAATTATTTAGTTATCAGCAGCAACAATAATTACACAATTTTAATAGATTTCATTACAGGAGAAAAGCATCCAGTCAATCAACTTATGTTTTAAAAATGTGAATCGATTTTATAAACATTTAACTTGCTCCAGACGTTTATAGAAATGTATTAATGCAGAAGCAAGGCCCAAAGAAAAAAAAATATATACAGTGGGAATTTAAAGCTTGTAAGCATTATGTTCAAACACAAATAAATCTGGATAATATAAATATTGTTCTATTTGCACTCCTTGTAAGATGCTATTTTACTTTTTATATTTTATATCCATATTTTTATCTTAAGTGTATATATTAGTCTATTTTATTGCATGCCTTATACCCACAGTGTTTTAGATATTTTTATAATTTTATTTACCTATTCCATATTATATGTTTCATGTTGCACGATTGTACCATAAAAAATTCCTAGTTTGTGAACTCCTTCACTAACAATGGCAATAAACCTGATCCTGATTCTGATATTTCTGGATCATAGAGGGAAGTCAGAGTACTGGAAAAAAAGAGGATGGGAAGAAAAAAAACATCACAGATCCCTAAAGGGATTCCAGTGTGAAACTAATAAACTACAAGTCAACAGCAATAACTTTCATGCAATCGAAATTGTGAAGATGTCTATAGATAATATATTTGGTCTGTAGTGAAAAACTGTTTGCCTCTCACAGTTTCCTTCTTTCTACGTTTTGCGTTTCAATAAATAATCAGATAAAACCACATTTTTTTTGGTTCAATCTAACCAGCTACAACCAGTTCTGATCACTGAATAGAACCAGTCTGATAACATGAGGTTGACTAAACAATCTCAAAAGACAAGGAAAGCTTGTATACTTAAAGAGCTTCACACACAAGCTAAAATAATTACTTGACAGAAGAAAAGAAAAAAAAAACATATATATATAAATGCAAAGAAGAAATAACTGATTTAGAAGAATACAGGAAATGGATCATGTGTGTTTGATTAATTAAATGTGTTGCAGCAGAGAGTGCTGAGGACAGCTGAGGAAGGCTGATATGGCAGAAAGAAAAATGCTGGAACATGATCAACAGAGAAAATTACAAAAAACAAGTTATCACAAAGGAGGGGCAGCTAACTGAAAGCAGCAGGAATTATTTCAATCATAGCGTCCCCTCGTAACCTACTAAAGCATGATGCCTGGGATATAATAACACAGGATATTGTGCTGTACAGCAGCTGACTGCAAATTTCTGTATTGCAATTACAAAAGAAAAAAAAAAAAACATGCATGTAGCTTAGAGCATTATTCTGGGGGTTAAAGGTTTCTGTTTATCCAGAGCTATATGCAGCGAAGGACTTTGATATCTATTACATTTAGTGATATCATGATGACACTCAGCTATATCTATCTATAAATCTGATGAAGCTAACCCATTACATAGATTACAGGCATGTCTTGAAGATAAAAAACCTGTATGTCTCTTAACGTTAAACTGATCTCAGATTCTAAAGTAAAAAATCTTGGTGTTGTTTTTGATCAGGACCTGTCATTCTAGAAACCAAATCAAGGAGGTTTCTAGAATAGAATTGAATATTGCAAAAATTAGAAATCTCCTGTCCAGGGGTGATGCTGAGAAACTAGTCCATGCATTTGTTCCTTCAAGGCTGGACTATTGTAATTCTTTGCTCTAAGGAAGTCCACAAACTGTAGTTAAAAGCCTTCAGCTGATCCAAAATGCTGCAGCCAGAGTCCTGATGAAAATTAAAAAGAGAGATCATATCTCTCCTATACTGGCGTCTCTTCATTGGCTTCCTGTTAAATCCACAATAGAATTTAGACCTTTAAAGCCAAGTGCATCATATAATTCTCCTTGAAGCATTGGTTGAAAACTAACCAGACATGTTTTCACAGGTAAATTGGTCTGTTTCCATGGGCCTGTTAACCTCATTTTATTGTTAACCTATTTTATTGTAATTTTATGTTATTGGCATCTTATCTGTTTGTGTCCACTCTGTTCTCTCCTGTAGCGTCTTGTTTAATGTTCACTGTTTTTACCTGCCTTAGGACAGCGGATGCAAATTAGCTGTTGTGATAATTCTTGCATTTTTACATTGATGCTTTATGCTGACATGTTGCTGAATGTGCATTGTCCTAATAAATAAAAAAAAAAAACTTGAATATCTGTGTTTTTGAAACTTCTGCAACATCAGTGTGATGTTTTTGTTCTTGAAACCCAGACTTACATAATCAGACACATGTAGTGAACAGAAAACATATAAAAGATGATATCGAAGAGCGTAATGTAGCAAAATTGATGCAAATAAATTATGTAATTTAACAGATACAAAATTTATATTGTTATTCCATTTGTCAGAAAGTTCAATGACAATTCTAATTTTGGAAAATTAGAATCTTCTGTCAATTATTTCATGGTTCAGGCTTTAAAAGGTTAAAATCCTCCTTCTCACATATAAAGCCTTAAATGGCCAAGTCATCGGCGTCGCCAGACCCCATTTACTGGGGCACGTGCCCCAGTATAAATGAGCTGTGCCCCAGTATAAATCTCATGAATATTTGCAACAGTGATACATTTTTTTTAATGCATCAATTTAGATAATTCCAACGGAAGGAGACGTATATTTCTACTCAAATGCGCAGCAAGTGTGTTGGTAACTCCAAATTGAGGATGTATTAGCGCCCCCACGTCAGCGCATGTCACTGCATGAACTGCTGGTAAATTAACGCGCTGCTCTCAACTGAGTTGGATGGGACACTGTGCGGCCGCGACGCATTTCTAGTTCTGGTAACGTTTCTTACCATGCAATTTTATTATTTTCCCAGTGAAACCACATGATTTATAGGCTACTAACTGAAAATTACTGCATTGGTTCGTAGATGGATATCAGGAAATTCCTCACACGAAGCAGAGACAGGGAAGCAGTAAAACAAGATGAGAGAGAGGGAGGTAAGGTCCCGTGATGAATTAGTGATTTAAGCTAACTAGTTACATTAGAAACGTTATAAACAATATAATAGATATTTACATAATTATAAATTAACGTTTTTTAATGTCTGCTGTAGAGAATGAGAATGAAGGTGCTGGAGTAGGAAAGGGAGGAGGAGGTGAGACTGACAGGCAAGAGACAGGTGAGAGACAGGAGAGACAGGACCATGAAGGTGATGAGGGAGCAACAACCAGCTTCCACAAACAAGAAGGGGACATTAGTGACTTAGCGGGAAAGCATGATGGTCCTAAACAAGTGAAGTTGTCCCACAATCCCCAGGACAAATTTGGAGTAAAAAAAAACTTTCATTTAATTCAAAATGGTTTCAAAGCTTTTCCTGGTTGAAAAGAAAAGCCTTGTCATCAAGGATATGCAGTGTGTTTTCAACTTGCTTGATAACATCATGTTCCCCACACTAACGCAGGTCATCCAGATCTCCCTCACAATCGCAATCAACAGCTGTAGTTGTGAAAGGTCATTCAGTGTGTTGAGAAGGATCCACACTTGGCTGAGGTGCACAATGGGACAAGACAGGCTCCATCATCTTGCTATTTTATCAGTTGAAAAGGAAGAACTTTCTAAGCTGAGGCACAGTCTAGTGATTGACCACTTTGCAAAAATGAAAAATAGGAGGTACACTTTAATGCTAAAAAAATAAAAGAAAAACTTAGTTCGGGTTGAGTTAAACTTTCCCCTCAACTAAAACTCTGAAACCTAGGAATTAATGATTACTTTAGAATGTGTACAAGGAAACATTTTATTTTTTATAGCTGCAGTGTTGAAAATGTTCATGTTTGTTAAAACAAATATGCTCTTACACTCATTAATATCTCAACTGGTAATTTTGGTAGGAATGTATCAGGGTGGGGCAGTGTGCTTGTCTGTGTTTGTGTATGGAAGGAGGGGCATATGCGGTAGGGGGCCAGTGCCCCAGTAAAGCTTTGTGCCTAGCAACGCCCCTGGCCAAGCTCCATCTGATATCAGAGATCTGATTGTTCCTTATGTTCCTAAGAGAGGACTTCGCTCTCAATCTGCAGGTTTACTAGTGGTTCCTAGAATTTCTAAAAGTAGAATGGGAGGCAGATCTTTTAGTTATCAGGCTCCTCTCCTGTGGAACCAACTACCAGTTTTAGTCCGTGAGGCAGACACCCTGTCTACCCCTGTAGCTCAGGATAACCTGCCACAGCTTACTTGTGTTTTTATGCACGCCAGCATTTTCAGTGCCTTGTGAGTTTATGCTTTCAAAGGTGCGTAAAGTTGTATGTAAAAAAAGAAATAGATTGAAGCCCGAAACCGTGGAAAAATTATTATTTCCGAATAAAAATGAATAACACCTTTAATTTTGCAGAATTGCAGATATAACAGATCATATTGCTAAATGTAGTGATGCAACCCACCAGTAGGTGGTGACATGTTCATGAGGCATCATGAACTGTGGGGATCATTGAAGCAATTTTGCCAAATGGTTCAATGCCTCATGGGGCCTCATCTCACCATCACTATATTATTTGCATTAGTGTGTGCCTTAAAAGGAGCATAAATTTCACTTCAGCTAATAAAAAAACCCAACCAAGGTCAGCATGCTATTGCTAATTGTAAGTAAAAATGCTAGTGCTAAAAGTGTAGTAAAGAGAATGTATGTCAGCATGGGCGGAAGTTGGTTGAGGACCCAAATGCAGAGATGAGGGGGGCTGAGATGAGTTATTGCAGGTATAATGAAATAAAAAGGGAAACAGAAACAAAATCCCAAAACATACTAGAAACCAAAAGACCAGGGGAAACACCACACATGGAACCAAGCAACAAGGAACCAGCACTGAAGAACTGCACAGAGACTATATACGGGAGACAGAACAAAGACTGGGGTACTCAGCTGATATGGAGCAGGTGTGGATAGAAGTGACTAGAAGGGAGCTAGGGGATAGGAGACAGGCACAAGGGGGCAACAGAGATAACTAAAGACTGGCAGGATTTGGTTGATGTTTTGTGGACCCAAATGCAGAGGCAGGGAGGCAGAGGTGAAGTTTTGTAGATTTAATGCGAGGTAAACAAACAACTGAGGCAGAAATCCAAAAAATCCCAAAAAATACAACAAGTAAAAAGTTAAACAAACCAGAAACCATGGGGACATCAGGGGAAAACAATCATGACGAGGAACTAGCACTGAGGAACTGCACAAAGAGTCTATTTATGGGAGAAAGAACAAAGAGAGGACTAAGAAGCAGATTGGGAGCAGGTGTGAAGAGAGCAGACAGGAAAGGAGCTAGGGAAAAAGGAGAACAGCAGAGGGCAACAAATAAAAACCTGAAAACTGAAAAATAACCAAAAAATAGGGCAAAGTAAGAATTAAACCACTAAAACTAGAAAACATGAAGCAAAGTAAAACTTAATACTCAAAAGAAAACATAACAGAACCAAGACTGTGACAAAGACTGCTTAAATATAAGACAAAATGGAAATTAAACCAAGGATCAAGAAGACAGAATGATTAAGATAAATGAAAACTCAAAGTCCAAAACGGGAGAACTATAACAATTTATGGTCACTTGTATAAGACAGAAATAAAATTAAAAACACAACAGAAAAAAAATCACCTCTTTGTTGCTGTTTACATGCAAGCTAACATAAAAAAAATGCAACAAGAGCTTAAAAAGTATTGAAGTATTTAAGGGATTATTATTATTACAGTTTTCAACTGGCTGTGATATTGTTAACAACAATAATAATTAAAGTCACCTCAATAACAGTTCCTAAAGGAATGGGTAATATGGTAGCAGTGAAAGCTGGCTGCTTGATGGCGATTGGCCAAAATGCTAAGATATTTGACTGACTGGTCAGACATGGGGGAGGTTTTCCTCCTGTGACTCAGAGGAGAGAGAAAAGATCAATCATTCAGTCAGAGCAGCCGTCTTGTGCTGAACTCTTGCTGTGGTTTCAGGAGTTTATTATTTCATAGAGCTTCACAGCAGCTATTTTCATCAGGTGTTGTCGTGTGTTTCATGTGTTTCAACATTTGTAAAAGCAATACATCATGTTTGGATTTAATTAACACCACTGAGCCTCCCCTGTTTCAGAGACCAGCAGCCTCCACTGATATCAGCCATTAAGTTTTGTTTAATAAATGCATAATGACAGCCATCTCCAGAACTGCTGCCTGGTGATTCAAGTTATGTCTAACAGCAAATTGAAAAGCTCAATAGCAAAGGGAAATATACACTAACACATGGCTTAATTTTAGGGCCTACATTTTTGTATTTATACAAGCTGCCGTTGGGGGAAAAAAAAAGAATAAAGGAAAGTAATAAACTATGTTGATGATCTCAGAATTCTGCTCAAATGTATAACATTGGTAATATTTCCATCAAGAGTTGTTGTATTAAAAATGTACTCATTAACATATTTTATTGAATCAAACGGATTGCCAGAGTTTTACTGTTTCAACTTTATTACATGCTTTCATAACCACAAGAACAGATCAAAACAGGAATCTGGTTTCTGTTCTAAAAACATGCTTCTCAATCTCAACCTCTACAGCACTGGCTCCCAACCCTGGTCCTCAGTGTTAGGACTCCTGTCTTGTGTTTTGTGTGTTTGTCTTCCTTGCTCCACCAGGGGGCGCCTGGTCCTGATTCACCTCCTCACACACCTGCAAAGGGTTTCCTCGTTAACGGGTGCTCTTAAGCTGCTGACTGCCACTACCTCGACGCCAGAGTGTTTGCCAGTTTTGAGTACTCTAGCCAAGCTGAGTTTTGCTGAGTCAAACTGAGTTTTTGTCAACCTGAGTTTTAATCTTGCCATTTTTGTCTTTGCCTCTCGGCAGGAAGGAACTGGACGTTTTGGACCTTCTCTCCCTGGAAGGATCAACTGGGCCTCAAACTGAGCTGGGGATTCAAACTGGGGGTTTGTATCTACTTCCCTCCAAGGGATCGTTTGAGTTTCACACTGAGCAAGGGATTCATCTGCACCACAGTCCGTTCAAGTACCGCAGGAAATCTGAGTGGTAATCAATTTCTCTGTTCTCCTACAAACAACTGCATTCTGGGTAAACCCATTCCGCCCTCCACCGAATGAGACAAACACTGGAACACCCCACATCGACTGGAGTCAAAGAGTCAACAACTTTTCTGGAAACGTGAGTCTGCAAACCTTTTCTCCTCTTCAAGTTCGAGATTCAATTTTCCCACTAAACCTGAACTAACCGCAGTGTCTTCCCCTTACCTTTCTGTTCCGGTTGAGCAGTGTTCAGAGCAACACTAGAATCTCCACAAGCTTCTCAATTAACCTGTTAAAGTTTTTCCCTGGTCTCTCTACAATGGTTTCTCTGCATGTGGGTCCGAGCTCTTGATTAAATCATGACACTCAGGGACCCCTTCCCTGCATGTTTTAGATACAGGGCCACTGGAAGTACTTTTGAACAGGGGGTGCTGTGAAAATATATATATATTTTTTTTTGGACAAAAGACCTACGAGCCTACAGGCCTATTTAAAATACAATAAAAAAAAAGTAAATAGATTGAGATTCATTACTTAATTGTCATATACACTTCAGTGCATGCAACCAGGCTCTTTAACACACATCAGTTCTCAGGTGAATAAATGTGATCTTAATTAAACTTCACAATAACACTATAACAATGTAGATTTGGTCAGCTGGCATGAACCTGAGTCACTGTGTTTATGTAGCACCTGGCTCCATTAGCTTTAAAATCCTTTTACGCAAACCACAAGGAAATAATTATATTATTATACTATTTAAACCTTTTTACCGGGGAGTGTTGGCGTAGTGGTTGAAGCAGTGCACTTGCGCTCTGAGAAGGTTGCAAGTACGCAATCTCTACAGCCTCCACTCTGGGTCCCTGAGCACACAATAGCAGCCGACTGCTCCCCAAGGGGATAGTCAACTGCAGAGAGTAAATTTCCCTATTGTGGAACAATAAAGGGATTTACATTACATTATTGAACAGTTCTCAATAACAGAAAGAACAAAAGATCAAAATAATACTCTATGGTTACAATAAAGTGCATGATTAGATATAAAAGTATGCGGCGACACCATGCTTTTACTTTGAGCTACGGGCAGGGGGCCCTGCCTGGTTACAGGTGTCCAAATGTCAAGGCGCACAATGAGGTCATGGGGATAAAGTCTCTCCTAAGCGAACAAATCCGAAATGCATTTCAGTGCCATATTTCCTCCTCCTTTCTGTCATTAGATCATGTAAATTTACTAGTCTGCTACCACGAGTGGAATACCACCTAGCTTTCTTGACGTTGCCATGACAACGTAACTTCCATTAACTTGTGTTGATTAAGCCTCCAAATAATTAAAATTAAAATCTAAATACACGTAATAGTAAAATAAAAAAGTCAAAATAATTTCACAAAATATTCATAAGAAATGTATAAATTGTGAAAAGTATTTTTTATATATTTATTTTTAACCCCTCACACCAAGGGGTGCTGCAGCACCCCAGCACCCCTACTTCCCACGGCCATGTTTAGATATGTCTCTGTTCCAGCACACCTGTTTTAAATTATAGCTCTTCTTCTGCAATTAAGTGCTCCAGAAACCCATTAATTATCTATTTGATTCTGTTTTGATGCAACAATAAGATACCTAAAACGTGCAGGACAGAGGTCTCAGGGTTGGGAAACACTGCCCTATAGTACAGTCACTCCAAAATGTTAATGCAAGAATGCACGGCAGACAGAAGAACCAGATAAAATTATACTGCCTACATGTTTTATAATTACCTGCATTGCCTCTGCAGCATATAAACAAAAATACATTTTCTTAGCCCTTTAAAACGGGGTGGCCTGTGTTGATGACATCAATTCAAGCTGTTCTTTGTTGTTGTTTTGTTTTGTATGATCTTTTATCTAACACAAAATACTGTCATTTGTTTCACTTGTGTATAAACAGTCATCTCTAAATATAGTTTTTAAATCTTAAAACATTCTAATTTAGAAAAACATATAATCACACTGAAGTGAATGTTGTTGTCCTTGCTATTTATCTAGCTATTCTTAGAATGCATTTTAGTACAGATGTCTGATCACAGTGTCTCAGCTTCCCTTCTGCTAATTCCTAATGGATCCTTTTGTTACACCTCCCCTCTGTCCTCTTGTGCACCATACAATCAATGTTTGTATGGGCAGACTTCCCCTGTATGTCATTATGTAGAGGCGGGGAACTTGTAATCTCCAGCTAACTGCTTGCAAGGAGATGAGAGAACAACAATGATGCATTAATTAGCTGGGCTAAACAGTGTTCCTGGCTTCTGGGATGATTTTTGACGAGACAAAGGGAAAACCAAACAAATGCATAAAAAAATGCAAAATAAAAGCAGACCAGAGCTCTCTTGTGTGCATTAGAGAAAGGTGAAAAGGACAGAGAAGAGAATGAAATCCCCACAACAGCAGCTCATCTTCTGCATTTTAATTCAGCCCCAAAAGAGTGTTAAAATCCAGTCAAGTGACAGTATTTTTGTGACTTGGATACAAATTCCAGCATTTTCAGAGCAAACACAGGCTTCAACATCTATTCTCCCAGCGTGAGTCCAATCTCTAAGAGAATTAGCTGCAATAGAGTCACGCTCAACGAATGGAAAACTGATGCTGAGAGATAAATGAGGACAAATATATGCAACCAATACCTCTGAGTCTCTTTCTTTATTACTGACTTTATTGAATTCTCATAAGTACAAATTTGTTTTAGTTTACTTTTATATATATATATATATATATATATATATATATATATATATATATATATATATATATATATATATATATATATGCTCTCTTTTTTTTCTTTTGACATGAAAAAGAGCTCAGTGCTCATTAGGTTACTCATCCTTTTCCTGACAAAGCCTCTTATTGAGCTAGTTTACCTTTATTTCTTCTAACAGAAAGTATTTATGGATCAGTGTTTTTGTGTTCCTTCTGTGTCTGCTTCCAACTTTTTGAACCCTATCAGTGTTTGCAAGAGTCAGCTCACAATGAGCCTGGTTAAGTTGTGTTTTTTTTGCTTCTGTTAAAGGACAGTTTTGTCTCTCCACTATCACTGCATACATGCTCAGAGTGAGGGATTGCTGCAAAGTCAACAACACTTTGCAAAGTCAATGACTGGATGCAATCAGCTGGGCTTTTTTTTTTAGAAAACCTTTAAATAATCTGTCTTTATGATTTGTTTTGGATGATCTCTGTAAAGTGACTTGAGATGAATATTAAAAGAGTAAAATATAATTTTTAGTGCTGTTAAACTATTCAAAATTTTAATCGCGATTAATCGCATATTATCAACAGTTAACTCGAGATTAATCGCATATTTTATCTTTTTATTTTATTTATTTTATTTGACCATTTAAAAATGCAATTGTGCAATAATGTAAAAAACACATGCTTATACATTTTTTTTTTTTTATTAGCATAATTTTTCAAGCACTTTTAAGAAACTAGAATAAAAATATCCTGGTTTAAATTCTAAATTTTAAATTAGGCGTTATGCTTCCACCAAAACTTTACAAAACTACAGAACAGTAAACAGTACTTCAAAGTACTCCGTAAGCTTAAGTTTTTTCTCAAACATAGGACAAAAATAAAGATGTTAAAATAAAGTGCACATTCCGTTATGAAATACAGACTTAATTAAAATGAAATGAATTTACTCACAAAAATAATAAATAAATCAGACGAAATTACAATAACTGGGCTTTGCAGTCATCTCAGCAACATAACATTTTACATGTAGAACATTTTCAAAATGCTTTAATATTCCTTTGGTCTGAACAGGAAGTGCAGCAGCAGCGCCTTCCACATGACTTAGTTCATTTCTTTGTCTTGTTGGCACTAAGCCAGTGAGACGCTCGTTTCTTCTGGACAACATAGACAGACGACTTGGGTTTTGTCAAGAGAGCCTTCTGGCATAACTTAAAAAAGAAACATATCATTCAGGATACCTTGTCTGCTGGCCATTTTTGCCCATTCAAAGCACGGGTCTGTTACGCTGCGGACTCTCCCGCAAACTTAGCATTCCTTGAAGCTACGGAAAGCGCCGAGGGTAAAACAAACAGTACAGAGAGCGCTGCGGAAAAATAAAGAACACAAGCGAACGGTGCGTTTGTTTTGATGCGCGATTAACATGCGTTAAAAAAAATGTCGCCGTTATAGTCTAACGCAGTTAACGCGTTAATAACGCTTTAAAACTGACAGCCCTAATAATTTTTCTTCCTTGTTGAATTGATCAAAACTAAGAATTTCTACCATTTCCATCCTTTAAATGTATCAACCAACAACTTTATTGAATGTTTATTGATCACAAAAACTATGATCAATGTATGGTTAGAGTGTTTTTCTAAACTTAAAGCCTATTTTGTTTGACTTTTTGCTGTTACAATTCCAGGAAAAATAGTAAATGGAGAAACTTGTGACCATTTCATACATTGAAAAAACTGTTTTTATCGAACACTTGTTTTTGATTACCTCTGAATTTACATATATAGTTTGTACGCATTTGCTGAATATTATCTTTAAAATTTACGACTAAAACATTGATCGATGTGCAGACTGACACCGCAGTAGCTCAGCACCGATGCATCTATAAGCCTGTAGCCTGTTTTCCCTGAATATAGTTCGGGTCAAAAGTTCACAAGCTGTTTGAGTCTATCTAGCAAACAATCGAAGGGTTAAAGGTATGAAAGAGGATTTTTCTCAGAATTTAAGTTGTCTAGATTGATCTAAAATGACTTGCCATCCAATTGAGTGGTGGATGGCATTCTTGCACTTATGCCCCCCTAAAAAAATAAAAAAATGAATCCATAAACTCTGGCCGTGATGGGGCCTACAAAACATTAGCCAATTCATTTTGCCTACTGTGAAAAGTGGATTGGCTATTTTTTCGTCAATCAAAAAATTTGCGTATGTTGTTAACCTAGGCTCCAAGCGTAAATCATACGCTGTTTAGCTGACGGTCCACCATTATGCCCGAGCACAAAGAGGTACTCCTACGCTTGTTCACTCTTTTTTATTAACTTGAACATCAATGGCCGAAAAGAATCCTGACAAACCTAACACTAAGAAAAAGCATTTTTTCAATGTAGTTAATAAGTGGAGAGAAAGGGCGATAGAATGGAGCTGGCTGAGTGTGTGTTTAGGAGAATCTTTTCGGAGATGACGTGCCCTGAAGGAGCAAAAAAGATCTGAAAACGGATGCTTTGGTCGCAAAGCTCCTGCTGGACAGGTAAGTTATATTTAATTATGTTGTAAGTACTGTATATTTTTTAAATTATGAAACATGCAGCGGGCTGTTCACTGGAGCAGTAGGTAGCACTGCTACCTTGCAGCAATAAGGTTGCGGGTTTGATTCCCGGCCTGGTGTCTTTCTGCATGGAGCTTGCATGTTCTCCCTGAGCATGCGTGGGTCCCCTCCGGGTACTCTGGCTTCCTCCCACAGTCCAAAAACATGACTGTTAGGATAATTGGCTTCTCTAAATTCTCCTTAGGTGTGAGTGTGTGTTTGAATGGCTGATTGTCGTGTTTGTTTCTGTGTTGCCCTGGGATGGACCCCGCCTCTCACCAGTAGATAGACACCAGCACCCTTGCTTGACATGAGAAATAATGGATGGATGGAAACATGCAGCAGCAAGAACACACAAACAAATTGTAGATATGACTTGCTTTGATAATGCCAGCAGAAACTCTTCTTCTTATGGAGATTTCCTGGCACTTTGCAGCCTCTCTAGGTGAAATACTAAATTACTGGTGGAGGCCAGTGGCGGCCGGCCCATAGGGGGCGCTGGGGCACCGCCCTCCCTGATAAGAAGAGAGAAACGTAAAATATATTTTTAGAAATTAACTCATAAATGTCAGTTTTACTCTCTAGACTGTGTACCTATAAGCAAAACAAATTATATAAACTAAATTTTCCTATCTATTTTCATTAATTTGTGGATTTCCACAGACAGACTCCTACCGTCTCTGTTCTGGGGGCTGTGATCAGACTGACCCACATTTGCAGAGAATCTGTCAATCATGTACTATTGCTAGGTGAATTTAATGGCCAATCAGCGTCTCAGAACTTTATGGTCTTGGGGCGCTGAAAATACTGCGCTTTAACAGGCTTCTGAACCCAAGCGCAGGTGCAGACAGTTAGAGGGAAGATGGCGAATGTAACGACCGAGATGCAGCTTCCACCAAATTCGGTGAGATCCTTATTTATCTACCCGTTTGCCAGAAGAACATCCCTGTTGTAGGATATGAACATTTCATGTCATGGTTATTGTGACTGTGACGAATCCACCTCGTCGCTTAAAACAACCTCTCTAACTTTGCGCGCCACACACACATTCCTGTTATACTGTGTTTGTGAGGACCAATACACTCGCGCTGAGACCAGTAGCTCCATGAACGTGAAACACACAAGCTGTTCCTGGTTACCTGCTGGCGTATTGAGGGTGCACACTTAATATTTCAGTGGGGTTAGCCATGTGTGTGTGTGTGTGGGTGTGTGGGTGTGTGTGTGTGTGTACGTGTTTATGCTACGGGGACTTGTCATCTTCAGTCTGGCTGCGTCTTTGCTGGGTTCAAACCCAGTTTGGTGTAATTGAATAAGTCAATGAATCTGTGTAAAAGAATTAAGTTGTAAAAATTATTTGTTTTTGTACATCAATTGTTTGTGGAGGTAATATATGGACAAAACTGATTAATGAGAAGAAATCAGAAATAAGAGAGCCTGATGTGAGGGGCTTAAACTATTTAATGAGGGCTGTGGGAAGAAAAGCGGCAATTTTTGTTTTCTGTTTCTTTGTTACATTGCTGGTAACTGGAGGGAGGCTGAGGCCCAGACAGACGACCAGTGGAATGAATAAAAACAGATTGTGTATTTTTGAACCGATAAAATACTAGGTTAATTTATTGAAAAAGTACAGTTAGCATAACGGTTTACAGAACATTATTCAGACATCTTCCAGCAGCTGCTATTTTTCTGCACGGCAATACAAAAAAAAAAGACACAGAATGGATTCTTGGCCAAACAAAGTTTTAAAATAAATTAATGGAAACTGTTCTGCCATCACAGCCGGTCATAAAAACCAAACTATCCGGCCTCCTGTCTGCAGCACTGTCTGCGCTAAGGATGGGAATTCCCAAGCTAATGGATTGGATTCGTTAGCAAACACTGCCCCCTGTGGTACTTGCATGTTACTATCAGAGGTTGCTGAGGACTGCACAGGAACATCGTTGGTTCCAATTATAGCCCCGGCCTGTATTAGCGTCCAGCCATTATTTACCCCCGCCTCTCACCAGTAGACAGCTGGAGATAGACACCAGCACCCTTGCTTGACATGAGAAATAATGGATGGATGGAAACATGCAGCAGCAAGAACACACAAACAAATTGTAGATATGACTTGCTTTGATAATGCCAGCAGAAACTCTTCTTCTTATGGAGATTTCCTGGCACTTTGCAGCCTCTCTAGGTGAAATACTAAATTACTGGTGGAGGCGTTTCCAGCATAAAGAACTTCTGCGAAGGGGTGGGCACTAACGCCTTCAAAACTAAACAAACAGCCGGTGGATATACACTATATTGCCAAAAGTATTTGCTCACCCATCCAAATTATTGGAATCAGGTGTTCCAATCACTTCCATGGCCACAGGTGTATAAATTCAAGCACCTAGGCATGCAGACTGTTTTTACAAACATTTGTGAAAGAATGGGTCGCTCTCAGGAGCTCAGTGAATTCCAGCGTGGAACTGTGATAGGATGCCACCTGTGCAACAAATCCAGTCGTGAAATTTCCTCGCTCCTAAATATTCCACAGTCAACTGTCAGCTGTATTATAAGAAAATGGAAGTGTTTGGGAACGACAGCAACTCAGCCACGAAGAGGTAGGCCACGTAAACTGACGGAGCGGGGTCAGCGGATGCTGACGCGCATAGTGCGAAGAGGTCGCCAACTTTCTGCAGAGTCAATCACTACAGACCTCCAAACTTCATGTAGCTCAAGAACAGTGCGCAGAGAGCTTCATGGAATGGGTTTCCATGGGCGAGCAGCTGCATCCAAGCCATACATCACCAAGTGCAATGCAAAGCGTCGGATGCGGTGGTGCAAAGCACGCCGCCACTGGACTCTAGAGCAGTGGAGACGCGTTCTCTGGAGTGACGAATCGCGCTTCTCCATCTGGCAATCTGATGGACGGGTCTGGGTTTGGCGGTTGCCAGGAGAACGGTACTTGTCTGACTGCATTGTGCCAAGTGTAAAGTTTGGTGGAGGGGGGATTATGGTGTGGGGTTGTTTTTCAGGAGCTGGGCTTGGCCCCTTAGTTCCAGTGAAAGGAACTCTGAATGCTTCAGCATACCAAGACATTTTGGACAATTCCATGCTCCCAACTTTGTGGGAACAGTTTGGAGCTGGCCCCTTCCTCTTCCAACATGACTGTGCACCAGTGCACAAAGCAAGGTCCATAAAGACATGGATGACAGAGTCTGGTGTGGATGAACTTGACTGGCCTGCACAGAGTCCTGACCTCAACCCGATAGAACACCTTTGGGATGAATTAGAGCGGAGACTGAGAGCCAGGCCTTCTCGTCCAACATCAGTGTGCGACCTCACAAATGCGCTTCTGGAAGAATGGTCAAAAATTCCCATAAACACACTCCTAAACCTTGTGGACAGCCTTCCCAGAAGAGTTGAAGCTGTTCTAGCTGCAAAGGGTGGACCGACGTCATATTGAACCCTATGGATTAGGAACGGGATGTCACTTAAGCTCATATGTGAGTCAAGGCAGGTGAGCAAATACTTTTGGCAATATAGTGTATCTTCCATCACAGAATCCTCTTTCCTACCTTTAAATTTAGGATGGATTTGATAGATATTCAGAAGCGACTTGCTTTCCGCTGAAATCAGACACCAATGGCAACTCCACAGCAGGTGAAAAAAGTAAAAAAACAAAGAAACTTGTAAAGCACGAGTGTGAAGTAAGCGACCGAGCTGAAGAGTGCTACAGTTCTGTGCTTTGGCCACAGGTGGCAGTATCATTAGAAAACTATGATGTTTGTTTAAAGGTGGGATTTTTGTAAACTGAAATATTCTTGGTAATCTTAGCTGACCTAAAAAATACGCAATTTAATGCAACAAAAAACAAAATAAGTTATTATTTATTACTTATTTATGGTGTATTTACATGTCTAAATTAAACTGATTTTTTAGATCTTTGAAAATACTGAATAAAAAAAGTGTTATTCCTTGGAAAAAGCTGTAAAAAATTCCTTGGGAGAAAGATAAGCTTCCAAAAACAGTGAAAGAGCTGCCCGGTGATGAACGTTTAATTAGAAGCTGAAAGAAATAATCCACTGTTGTTTTGTATGGTGCTGTATGTTATTGAAAGATTATGAGCTGTGACTATTAGGATAGGAATTTCCTCAGTCTTGATCCAGTAAGTAACCCAGACATTTTTCAGTGGAATTTAATCGTTCCATGTCTATCAAGTCTTCCTAAGAACTTTCAAAGAAAAACACATTCTTTCAGAACAGCCCATAAGAGACAAATTATCCATCACCATCTATATCTTATTCCTGATTTAATAAACTCTTGGAACTTTTAAAAAATATTAAATTTTTGCAGGAGAAATACTTTCTCAAATCGCGATTTCCAATTACGATGTGAAATGTATAAATGCCTGAGAAATCTGATGTATTCATAAATATTTTTATTTATTTTTTTGTTGAGAAGATTGATTCAAATAGCTGGAAGTCTTCCTACCTCTCCTTTGGTGCCGACCAGATGCTTGCAGGCTGCACAGGTAAAAAACAGCGAGTAAAGCCCACCACCTTCGTGCCATGCCCATGATCCTCACTCACAAATCCGTTCACAAAAATCGACACCTACTCTTCACCTGTCAAGCTCTCCGCAATCAGCGTCATAAAGGATCATGACAAAAATAATCCCTCCTTACCACGTACATGTAAAGGCTTTTATGTTTTCTCCTCCCTCGGTCCAATCTTTCACTCTCTCCCTGATTTTGGGTGTGTGTGTGTTCCCCGTTTAGGCCTGGGCTCCCATCTGGAATCCATCAGGATTTGTGAGAATGCTTGCCCGACTGGCTGAACTTCTCTCACAGCCACTGGAAAGCTGCCTTCAGTTACTGGGTTTTCTTTTTCTTTTTTTAACTCCAACAGACTGAAAACAAGTGAATGCATCACTAGAAGACTGAGGGAGATGTTATATTTCCAGAGAAATAATACCAACATGATTACTCTGGAAATCATAAGTGATGATTTCTGCCAGACAAAAGACAACAGTCCAGTTTCTGCACCTGGAAACATGAACCTTCATGGAACATCAACAATAAAACTGTTAGAATCCAACTGAATTAACCTGGAATTAATAGATGCTATATTACTTTCAATTGAACACACTTAATAGAGTTAAGAAAGTTTTTTTTTTTCCAAATTTGATTCATTTATTTTTGTTGGACGGTGGGAGCAATCTCAAAACCTGTCCTTAATAATGCCATATGACTGACCACATTTTTTAGGTTCTGTTTTATTGCCTGCACCAAGGTTTGCTATCAGATGTGCATAATCCAGACAGTTCTCAAATAGAAACAGGCTTAAATTTTAAGGCAACCGGACTCCCGCTCAGTCCTTTTGAAGCCATTTTAACACCCAGCCAGGAGTGCTGAGGTATTTCAGAAGCATGGAAGACCAACCTCCTGCATACACTCAAAGTCAGACGCTAATCAAATAGCCACCCTTTGTTCTATTTGATTGTTTATCTTTTAAATTATAATGGCTTATGTAACTTCTTTGGAATAAGTCCATGATTAGATCATAAACGCTAGGAAGCTGAAACCACAATCCTCCGCCCTTTGTGCAGTGATGGTTTTTCTGTTTTGACAAAGATGGCCTCCTTGATGCCTCTTTCAAGCCATCTGTCTTCTTTGTCCAAAATCAGAACAATTTGGTCTTCAAAGTTGTGTCCTCATTTTTTTGAGATGTACAGCTGAATCTTGCCCAGAGCTGTTGGCTCTCTCTTGCTGTATCATGTGTTTTCCAATGTAGAGGTTGTACAGTCCTCACTGCACTGGTAGGCATGCACAACGCCGCTCGGCTTAGGTTTGGGCGTTCGGTCTTTAGGATGAACTACTTTTTGTCTGAGTGCGTTGTTGGGCTTGAAATTCATTGGTATAGGCTGTGTTTGGAGAAAATCTTTCTGAGTCTCTCAAAAAAGTATATTTTCCCAGAAGTAGCATGTTATCACCAAGGGATTAATCTTACGTATAAAACTGTACGTGGAATTTCTAACTTCTGATTCTGACTTTTTGACAAGTTGTCATTGCCCTGAAGTGGAATGAGTGCAAACATCTTTTCTTTAATGGCTTTGTTGATTTCTGCCACATTGAACAGGTAGCACACCGTCATTAAAAGTTCAACTCTAATATGTTTCTGATCTTGGTAATCATCAACATAGTTTTTGAAAAATGTTTAGTTTGCTTGTGTTTACTTTGGTCATCAGAAGCAGACTTGAAAACTCTCAAGAATGTTTTTTTTTTCCCCAGGTCTTTTGTCTTACCATAAACCATGAACACTGGCATTATTTGAAATAAGTGAGCTGTGATGGGCTTCAGATGTTTCTGTATTTTTCCTGGATGAGTTTTCAACTCACTCTGTTTTTCATGGCTAGTAAATTACACCACTATTCGGTGAAATCTCCATTAGTGGATATGAGCTCTATGATGTCTCTGGACCTTTCTTTACTGTTCCATGTTAATGGGTTTGTTTATCACCTCTTCTAGAATTTCTTTAGATCAGTGAAATATTTGCTTTTTAAGGTATTTTACCTTCCTTCGTGTTGTCAGACAGGCCCTTATTTGATCTGTTGACTAATTCTACCAAATCTTTCTCTTTTAATCCATGATTCAACATGTGGCACCATTAGATTTTGATATATGGCCATGGTGGTTAGGACAGTTTTTGTACAATTAGCTAATCTGAGTATATCAAGATGCTAACAACTAAATGCTTTACCATATTCACTTCCAATAATTTCTTTATATTATGCAGCTGAAATTAAACATTTTTAGTAAAATTTTAATTCTTTTGAAACCATTGCTCTGTTTATACGTTGAGTCTTACCGTAAATCCTCTAATATAGGCCAGGGCCTTTATTTCACTCAGGTGCATCTTGGTCCAGGCCATTATTGGAAGGAGGCCAGAATTAGAGGCAGGCCTCTATTTTTATTTGATCAAAACAGACGACCAGTGGAATGAATAAAAACAGATTGTGTATCTTTGAACCGATAAAATACTAGGTTAATTTATTGAAAAAGTACAGTTAGCATAACGGTTTACAGAACATTATTCAGACATCTTCCAGCAGCTGCTATTTTTCTGCACGGCAATACAAAAAAAAAAGACACAGAATGGATTCTTGGCCAAACAAAGTTTTAAAATAAATTAATGGAAACTGTTCTGCCATCACAGCCGGTCATAAAAACCAAACTATCCGGCCTCCTGTCTGCAGCACTGTCTGCGCTAAGGATGGGAATTCCCAAGCTAATGGATTGGATTCGTTAGCAAACACTGCCCCCCTGTGGTACTTGCATGTTACTATCAGAGGTTGCTGAGGACTGCACAGGAACATCGTTGGTTCCAATTATAGCCCCGGCCTGTATTAGCGTCCAGCCATTAGTTACCCCCGCCGACAGCAAAACCAGCCATTATTAGAGACCCGGCTGCTAATGGAATACAGGCCAATATTAGAGGATTTACGGTATACCCATTTCTTTGAGAATTGATCTCAATGGACATCTTCCATCCATTCCGCCATGCTTATCCCTGCAGGGGTTTGCGAGGGGTGCTGGTGCCAGGGACGAGAGGCGGGGTACACCCCGGACAGGTCGCAAGTCTATCGCAGGGCAATACAGAGACAAACAGGACAAACAACCATTCACATACATACTTACACCTAAGGAGAATTGAGAGAAGCAAATTAACCTTAAAGTGAATGTTTTTGGACTGTGGGAGGAGTACCCGGAGAGTACCCACGCATGCTAAGGGAGAAAAAGCAAACTCCATGCTGAAAGACCCCGGGCCGGAAAACTAATTCAGAACCTTATTTTGGCAAGGCAGCAGTTCAACCTACCGTGCCACTGTGCAGCCTCAATTGACAGCTTAACTTCCAACAATTTAAGTTTGTTTTAATTTGAGTTTAGTTTATCTGATCAATGTTTTTCCCTTGAATTTAATATCTGCAATTTTCTTTCTCTAAATCTATTGCACAGAAAACAACAACATCCATACAGAGAGACTGGGGAACGAGCAATTCAACTTTCATTTTAAAGTAAGGACCATTTAAAGCATCTTGATTAAAGGCTGTCAAGATCCTATTCACTCCTCCACAGGCAGTTTCCTTTTTTGTTGTCACTGAATATGTGCAATAAATACATAGCTGTTTTTTTCCTGGTGCTAAAGCAGATAATAGCCTGTGTAGGTGTTCTCGATTTCAATTTTACCAGCTGTTCTCTCTAGGCTGCAGGATTTAGAAACAGAAAAATACTTATGCTGACATGTCAAGAAGAATTGAATAAAAAGTAAGTCACTGATTGGTGTTTGAAGGCAAAAGGGGGGCAATAATGCATCAGTTTAAGAAAGTATGATGTCCTACTTGTAATTTACTTCCTTATTTTCAGTCTCAATGTAAATGAATTAGCAACATCCCCTTCAAATAGCATGAGGGAATATTATGTTCTGGTCCAAAGCTTGATTGATGGCTGAATCTTGCCCTACTATTTCCTTTGTATTTGTCAGTTTAATGGTGACATCATGTTTCCCTTGAAACAAGCTGCTCCATCATGCATGACATCACCAAATTTTCTCTGGCTATTTTGACTCATCTCTTCATTCATGGCCGCGCTTGTAGCGGATTTGATATAGAAGTCTGAGGAGTTGCTCCATATATTGATTATATCAGGTTGCTTCACTGTTGGAATCACAGGGATTTTCCAGATGCCGTCATATTCATACATATCTTTTCTTCTCCGTTCACACATTTTCAATGGAATTATGCTTTAAATCTATGCTTCACAAAAAAAGAAAAAAAAAAATGCGCTTAGGTCCAAGTCCCCAAGCCAGTCATGGAAAGCTACCATCCTGCAACTTCTAGATGTCCATCCTCCAACGTACCTTTTCAGCCATTAGATTGAGGTGTGTTGGAGAGGAGATGTATCTAAAGGGCAAAATGGTAAAACTGAAAGACTGGACTTGGGTACCTAAGGTTCGGGTCAGTGTGCCATTGCTTGTGCCCACGTTTTAACCGGCATATTGACATCTGCCATGGAGGATCAGGAGAAAAAGTAAAAAGATAAAAAGCTATTTTAAATGTATTATTTAAATCCTGAAATAAGAAATCCAATTTAAAAAGCATTTTTCTCATTGTGCATTTTAAATTTAGTTATTAAAGAGGAATTTTAAATTGCATCTACTAATCCTTTATTAATGGAAAATCTATTGGAAAATTGAAAATTGAAATCTAAATAAGTAATTTTTCCTTAAAATAAGCGCATTTTTTCTTGGATTGAGGAGGTAAGTGAGACACTTTGCCAATGGAACAAGACAATTTACATTTAGAATAAGAAAGGAACAATTGCATCATCTCATTTCAAGTGCATATTAGCTAATTATCTTATTTTAAGAGTAGAAATACTCATTCCATTGGCAAATCATCTATTTTACCTGCTCAAATTAAGGGTAAACACACTTCATGCAACACATTTTTCCTTAATTTCTAGATCGTTTTGACAGTGTAGGGCCACTAAAAATTTTTAAAAAGGATTTTTTTATATTTTATTTCAGTATAATATGGGGAAAAATCTGAATTCTCACTTTAAACTCAGAATTCTGACGTTTTGTCAAAAAAAGGGGCAGATGGACCAAGTCACTGACACTCTGGAGGGAGAAACACAGGTAAGTGACCATGATCATGACCAGGTCATTTACCTGGTTTAACAGATCAGTCCATGCTGGTCTGGGAAAACAGATAAAAGGAGGACAGGGTTTCTGATACACACAGGAACAGACCAATCCATGCTTCCAGGAATCCATGGAGCGTGAAGACAGGTTCAGAGTTCCATGAGTCCAGCAGAGAGCTCAGACAGACACTCATAGATTCCGACAGGCAGGCTCAGCACTTGAGGGACAGAGACAAGTCATGGTACCATGATAACTGCAGAATTTACACTGATCTCCATTCAGGAGCCAGGATAACTGGGACTTTAAACTAGCTTCCCGCCCGACAAGCCAACACAGAAACAGGGAGTGCTCAGCAGGAAAGAGCCAGGATACGACCAGGAGATCACAAGACAAACACTAAAAGCCTCCGGGGACGGGGACATGAACCTTGGAATAAACTCAAACTAACAAAACAAAAATACAACAAACAATGATCTGGCCCGTTAGCTGGGCTGCCCCGTATATAAGGCAGAACGAGCAGGTGGATGAGATGAGTGATAATTAGAGATCGGACAGAGCTGGGCAGGTTAGTTTCCTTTTAATTTCAGTGATTTGGTGAACTTAAACTAAATAAAGTAAAAAAAAAATATAAAAATAATATATATATATATATACACTCACCGGCTACTTTATTAGGTACACCTATCCAACTGCTCGTTAGCACTTAATTTCTAAGCAGCCAATCACATGGCGGCAACTCAGTGCATTTAGGCATGTAGACATGGTCAAGACAATCTCCTGCAGTTCAAAGCGAGCATCAGTATGGGGAAGAAAGGTGATTTGAGTGACTTTGAACGTGGCATGATTGTTGGTGCCAGAAGGGCTGGTCTGAGTATTTCAGAAACTGCTGATCTACTGGGATTTTCACGCACAACCATCTCTAGGGTTTACAGAGAATGGTCCGAAAAAGAAAAAACATCCAGTGAGCGGCAGTTCTGTGGGCGGAAATGCCTTGTTGATGCCAGAGGTCAGAGGAGAATGGCCAGACTGGTTCGAGCTGATAGAAGGGCAACAGTGACTCAAATAACCACCCGTTACAACCAAGGTGGACAGAAGAGCATCTCTGAACGCACAGTACGTCGAACTTTGAGGCAGATGGGCTACAGCAGCAGAAGACCACACCGAGTGCCACTCCTTTCAGCTAAGAACAGGAAACTGAGGCTACAATTTGCACAAGCTCATCGAAATTGGACAATAGAAGATTGGAAAAACGTTGCCTGGTCTGATGAGTCTCGATTTCTGCTGCGACATTCGGATGGTAGGGTCAGAATTTGGCGTCTACAACATGAAAGCATGGATCCATCCTGCCTTGTATCAACGGTTCAGGCTGGTGGTGGTGGTGTCATGGTCTGGGGAATATTTTCTTGGCACTCTTTGGGCCCCTTGGTACCAATTGAGCATCGTTGCAACGCCACAGCCTACCTGAGTATTGTTGCTGACCATGTCCATCCCTTTATGACCACAATGTACCCAACTTCTGATGGCTACTTTCAGCAGGATAATGCGCCATGTCATAAAGCTGGAATCATCTCAGACTGGTTTCTTGAACATGACAATGAGTTCACTGTACTCAAATGGCCTCCACAGTCACCAGATCTCAATCCAATAGAGCATCTTTGGGATGTGGTGGAACGGGAGATTCGCATCATGGATGTGCAGCCGACAAATCTGCGGCAACTGTGTGATGCCATCATGTCAATATGGACCAAACTCCCTGAGGAATGCTTCCAGCACCTTGTTGAATCTATGCCACGAAGAATTGAGGCAGTTCTAAAGGCAAAAGGGGGTCCAACTCGTTACTAGCATGGGGTACCTAATAAAGTGGCCGGTGAGTGTATATATATATATATATATATATATGTGTGTGTGTGTGTGTGTGTATATAGAATTTTATATATAGATATAACAGAATAAGGATGTGTGATTAGCAAAGGTATTTATGGCAGGTCTTTTTAAATCTCCATTTAGAAATAGGACTTGAAAAGATGTTTCAAGCTGCATTACTTCAAAATGGATTCATAAATGCAATTCACAATTCCTCTTAAATGTGCAATTAGAAAATAATTTTCAAATTGTAAGATTTAAAATTTTTATTTGAAACATCTTTTTTTTTCTTTTTCAGTGACTCTCCTGGTCCTCCATAGAGATAAGGCCAGAGCCCCCCGCTGACACTTTCCCCTTGCAAAAAAATACAAAGATGTCTTCGGTATGGAATATATATTTAATTTAAAAGTTTTTGGTGCGGTGTATTTTTAATATCTTCCATTGTGACCTTTTTCTGAGAAAAGTTGGACCGTTTTTCTTTATTCTCTTAATATTCCATTAACACTTAATAATTAATAGTTATGTCAGCTGTAAGCCCTTGTCTTTGTGTAGTACTTTATCACCAAAGCAAATCCCTCATATATGTGAAACACTTCTTCATTTGTGATCTGATGTAGCTTCATTTCATTTGGGAAACTCAGTAACTGGAAAACATGAATATCCAATAACATAGTGATTTATTGAATGTCCAGTTAAAGTACAAAATAACGCACTGGAAAACAGTCAGTAACATTTATTTTGGGTAGATCACAGGGTCATACAATGTTGTAGTGAAATTTGATTTGAAATCTGCAATTTTCTTTCTGCAAACGAGCAGCCAAGTTTTAAGGCTCCTTCTGTGTATTTGTTATTTTTTCCACTTAAAAACATGTGTTCAGGTCAAATCTGGAGGAGCAGCTCAGAGTGCAAGCTGTAACTCGTGTCTGCTTCTGGTTAACATGAGCAACGCATAAGGAGAAGGTAGATGTCATGGGAGGGTAAACAACAGTCTTCCCTGTAGCTTCTATCCTTTGTGTTTGCCTGAAGGTGCCCTGCATCAACTGATGTAAGACAAGAAAAGTGATGCACAGCCTTGCATCTCTGAATCTAGTTTTCACAATAAGGCACACTTCATATCTAAAGTCCTTTTCCTTGTGTCACTCTGACCATGAGGGGGCAGTGTTACGACACCCATCCTCGGTGATCTGCAACTACCCCAACTTGTCCAAGATCCTGCAGTGATTGCTTCTCCCTGACTGTGTTGCTCCATAGATTCAGAAATAATTGAATTCTATTCAGATAAGGTCTGGTAATATGAATGCAGCCACTTAACAGAGATCAAAGGGTTTGTTTGGGTTCAAACCAGGTGGAAACCCTTGAGACATCCTTTAGTTTAATTGCTTCTGTGCTTTAAATTACCGGAATGCCTCAAATATGCAAATTCTTATAAGACCACCACAAATCTAAACTTGCCTGATAGTCGAATCACACCTAAAAGTCTGCAGCTGCAGCCTCATCCTCTGGTCTTGCTGGAGGTGATCATAATTGATGTGATACATCACATGTACAGAAAATAATTGGATTAATGTCCTGTGGAAATATTTCTACAATAAAATCAAACAGAATCCTAAAGATGACAGCATAGGCCTTAATATAAAAGGACAGAATTCGTAAAATATCAAGGGGCGGTTTAATAGGGCAATCACAGTGCATTTCAAGTTTTCAGGTTGAAACACCACAACTACAATAATTTTGGATTTCTATTTGATCAACTAAAGAAAACTCATAACTGAATTTTTAAAATCACTTTTATTGTTTTTAACATCCTTTACAAGTAAGATTTTTAAAAGATTGTGCCCCTGAGTCAATTTTTATTAGACACATCCCAGCATTTTTTATTTCTTTTTTTTCTTTTTTTTTGACATTTCTAAAACTAAACAGCTTGAAATCTATCTCTAAAATAATTTAAGTTGTAGTTGCAGGAAAAATCTGATATTTGGAGAAAATTATCATATGGGGTAGCAATATACAATTCAGTTTTTTTTTTTTTTGAGAGAGACCTTCTCATGCAATGAATTCTGGGATGTTGCAGATTTGCAACAGTGGCCCGGAGTGGTAAATTAACACTGAAGACTACATCTGATATCTACGTTAACTTTATTTGAATGTCACAAAAAAAAATAAAAATAATTTCTCTCACAAAATTAGACAACTTTTTTTTCAAACTTTTTCTCCACCGACATCTCAAAACCTCTTGAGAAGGCCGTTTCTGTTAAACTTGCTCAAAATATAGGCAAACTAGTGGATAAAGCATGTTGCATCCATTGGTACCTGTTTGGGCACACGTTGCGAATCCACAACATTGAAATCAAGATGCCTCTGCTGAAAAACCCAGAGGAGATAAAAATCTACTAATTGGCGTGTGTCATATCTATACACATTCATGATTCATCTTATGTAGTATTGATTTCAAAATAATGGAAATTGGTAGTGATACTTACATGAAATTGGTGCTTAGAAAATCTGTTTCAGTGACATCAAGGACTCAGCCATGTTGAAAGTGAGTCAGCAGTGCTATCTGATGAGCTGGAGAGAAACTTTTTGTTGCAAATGCACAACTAAGTCCTTCTGTTGTACTTCTGAGTAACAAAAGCTCTTAAAATCTGGATGTGGAGTAAATAGCTAAGTAGCATTTAGCTGTTGCAAATCTGCGACGTCTGCCTGGAGAAGGTTAAAATAATTCAGTGTCATTTAAGAATGAAGGGCCATTTAAGTTTTATTTTTGCGATCAGGCCAAAAAGTAAAATTAAGGTCTCGCACCATCTTTCAGGGTTTTTTGTACTGTTGCCCTGGCTTTTGGTCCATCTGATTTATATTGACCGACATTTATAGCCCTCCTGACAAAAACCTGCCCACAGCATGTTGCTGCCACATATCAGTTTCAAAACAGGAAGGTGTATTTGTGGCATGTTCATTTTCTTTATCTCTCAGCAAACTGAGAGCAGCCTTTCTTAAGGATTTCTTATAACTATATCCTTCGTCTTTTAAAGGCAAGAGTTTAAACTACTAATTGTGCTTTCAAACAATGTTTGTTACCTTCTAGTTGTGTTATTTTCTATTAACAGATAATGGGTTGAACAGAGCTCTGTGAAATTTTAAAAGCTCCTCTTTTATAACTTTGGTCTTCCAGATGCTGTTTGATCAATATTATATTTAATCAAATCGTTAAAGCCTTCACTGTAAACCCTCTGCTATTCCCGGATTAAATCACATACTCTTAGAGATTAGGTTTTAAAGGGCTTAAAATATAAAAAAAATTGAACACTATATAAAAAAGAGGTGATACGATGAAGAGAGTTACCGAAAAAGTTTCACCCTATTTATTAACCCAGTTGAGTTGCAGCATTGCTGCCATCAAATCTAGTTAGAATTGTGGACTAAAGAAAGAGTCTGTGTGGTGGATCTGTGCCTACCCACCCAGAAAAACATCAACAAACAAGTCAGTGAAATGCTGAGTGGGAGTGTTCAGTCACAGTATTCAATCATCAAATCCTCAAGCAGAAGGGAAATCTAAATTGTTCATCAACACCTCTGCATACAGTCTTATCCAATCTGAATAGAGGAAGAGTCAGAGCTCTGAGTCTGAGTCTTCTCTCTGGTGGGTGTCAGAGTCTGCCAACCCCAAGTGAAGGTAGCTGTCTATGTGATGTATACCACACACTGCAGAGCAGACAGCTACTTTGGGTCCATCCTTGTCTCATTATACTTGCATCCAGTTAGCCTGCTCTTTATAAGCCTTTTATGTAATATTGCCTGTGTTATTTTTTTTACTTATGTTCTGAACATACAGCACTTCAGATTTTCTGGTCAATGATATGTGCTAAAACTGTAAATTACTTCTTATTACTTCATAAATCATCAGTAAAAATTAGATGCATTTTATGCATTTATTCTCTGGAATGATGATATTTTCCAGCAGCTTTTGATGTAACAAACTAATTTACTTTACTATTGTATGTATAAATATCTGAGGTGTAACAAGGTACAAATACTTTGTTACCTTACTTAAGTAGACATTACTGGAGTTAGTATTTTTAGACAACTTTTTACTTCTACTCCTTACATTTTGTTGCAGATATCTCTAGTTTCTACTGTGTGTGTTTCAAAAATAGATTCATTCAGTTTTGCTTCATTTAAGCTCATTTTTCTTATGGTCTGTTGGTATTTAAAAAAAAAAAAAGATAAAAATTATCAAAATAATCTTTGGTTGGATCTGAAATTGTTGCTCACCAAATACCAAAACAAAAAAAGTATTTCAAGATGAAGAAAAGTAAAAAAAAAAAAAAGTTTGACACTTTTACCATTAGTTATAAAACTAAGAACATTAAGTCTAAGGAAGTTATCATCCAGAATTGTAGAAACATTTTCCTTTAGTTCAGTAAATCTTCTGCCCACAACATTTTTTTTTTTGTGCATTACTTTAACTTTTTTACTTTAACTAGTTTTAAAACATGTACATTTACACTTTAACTTGAGTAAAAAGCTAAAGTTGAGTCTCTAACGTCTACAAACGTGTTTTTAAACAGTAGTATTTATGCTTCTACTTGACTAATGCACATTATTACTTTTGATACCTCTGATAAACATCATACAGTCATCAGTGAGATAGGGTCTATTTCAATTGGTTGGTTTTCTGGCGTAGAGCAAGCTTTTCAACATAACCTGTGCAAATTTGTTGGATAATTAAATTCAGAAGCATAAAGTTAGCCTATTTTATCTATTTCAAGATTAGTTATATGCACATTTGGGATCGTTTTCCTATCACAGCCCCAGTTGATTTGAGAGGAAGTTAAACAATGAGGAGGTAGTGAACTTAATATCATGTTCATGTTTTGCAAGACACAGCAAACCAGGCTCACTGCATAATGGTACAACAAACACGCTCGATGGAAAACTTTAGATCGACTATAAGCATAAGAAAAACGATAGAAATAAAAAATTCTAATGTGCCTCGTTTATTTGTGATCTTACCATAGATTTCAACAGTCTTGTTCAAAAATACTGCCAACCCCCCCCCCTTTCCTAGAGTTTATGCGTCTCATCTGCTCATTGTTTCTCTGTTTCATCTCACACCAAAGAAGGGTGGTGCTCAGTCGGGAAGCTTCACCTTTCAACAGCTTCCTGTGAACCGCTCTTCACAACTCTGATGTAAGAGCAGCTCACGATTCAGACTCTCTCCAGGGTACTCATTTTACACCTAATTATCTAACAAACCTGTAGCCAATTAGCATAATTAGATAAGGGATGTTGCAACAGGTGTTTTAAGAGTTATACCCCTTTGCCAGACTTTACATGCTACTGCAACAGAGGATTTAGTCCTTTGTTATATGAGAATTTTCTTATGGGTGTTTAGAAAAATGGTGAAATGTAACTAAATTAACCTTGTTAAAGCTTAATAATAATACGACTGAGGGGTGAAGCAGCATAACTGGTCCTTTAGATCATTCTTCTTGTTTGCTTCTTGTAACCTTAGGATAGAATATTAGAAAGCAACCTGAGGTGAAAAAAGCTGGACACTGAGTATTGCACAAACCTGTTTATCAAATTAAAATTCACCATCCTAATATAATTGCCTAATACATTTTCTTTGCCTAAAAATGATTTGCTTGGCCTAAATAACAAGCCTCCTCATGAAGATGGTCATGTTTTGTAAAAATCTCTAAATCCCCAGTTGACAACATCATGTGATTCCAACCTTATTCTAGAAGAGCTAATGTCAAGGTTGTGAGTTAGGCCATTTTATTTTGCCTTTGTCAAAAGAAAATCTGACTGAGGCAGATTTTCAACTCCGTTTAAAAAAACTTAAAACAAAATAAGATCTGCTCAGCCTCTGAAGCTTTTTCCATTAATGAGGAAACATTCCCTACTAAAGCTGATAAGGATTACTACAATAACGACTTGGCCTTAAGTATTTCATAGATATTTAATATTTAAAATTTGTATTTTGGTCAGCAGTTTTATCCACAAAGAAGCCAGCTCCCTGAAGCTTGTATTTAAAGTTTAAAAAAGCTCCCTGAGGCTGTTACAACTAATAGTTTGTCTCTTTTTTTCTTTTAAAACATTATTTAATCAACAGTGTTTTCTTTAATTGTTTTACACTACATTACCTAATTGAGAAAGATATATAGCTTTAGAAATGCTCACCTCCTATGAAGCTTTTTTCTTAATGGACACACATTTGTGATTTTACACCTCAAAGGTTTGAAGTTATTTTCCTTTTAGCCAGTAGATGTGCTGAAAAACATGTTGCTAAACAGACCTCATGCACTGAAACTAATGGCATTGTTGTTAAAGAAGTGCAGTGATATATTGCAGTTATTGGAAGTTCTCTGGCATGTACTGAAAGGAGAATGTAAACTGACATTTTGCTTTTCTAACAGGGTCTCAAAGTGGTTATAGTTGGTCTATCTTGTGTTGTCTTTGTGTCTGATTTCTTTTTTTTTAAGGGGTATAATCACTTTACACCAGTGGTTCTCAATGTTTTCCAGGCCAAGGACCCCCAAACTGATGGCGAGATGGAACGAGGACCCCCTAAATATATCTTTTGAATGAAATTGTGTTAAATCGAACAGGTTCTATAGTCACTCTATTACAAATGGTGTCATGTAACAAAAGAAATTTTTCTCCCTGGGATTATAAAAGTATTTCTGATTCTGATTCCTGGTTGATGGGACAGGTATTGTGAATGCAACAGTGCGCAGCTTGAAAGAGCCCCTGTGTGTCGCTGAATGTGTACATCGATAAGGGGCGGTTCTAGAAGGGGGCCAACGGGGGCCAGTGCCCCTTTAGATCATGTCCTGGCCCCTGTACTGAATACATATGTCAACAGTTAGCTATTGTAAAGACATTTTTGAATGGAGTTGTTAATAAATCTGCATTTAACTTAATGTATTGTAAAATTTATTCTAAAAACAACTAATATACATTATTCCCATCTTGATCTTATTGCACTGTCTGCTTTTACATTTTCAGTTTATTTTTATATTTACTCCTTTTTAGAAAGTAAGGGACCTTCCTTCTTATGGGAACTTTAACATTAACAAATTGTTACCAGAACTATAAGGCCAGGTAACCGGCTGCTTTCTTGATGACCTTGGGTTGGTCTTATTAGCAGTGAAGAAAGTGCCCTCTCTGTTGGTGCTTCCAAAGTTTGGAATGAGCTTCCATTTAATGTAAAGATGACTGAAAACCTCTCTCTTTTACAGATGTATATTTTTAACTTGGTTTAATTGAAAATTTTAGATTTACTCTTAATGCTCTTAATGGTGTCTTTTATTGCTTATTTTATGTTTTTCAGTTGTTTTTTTTTTTATTGTGAACTGGAAAAGCACATTGGAGGTTTAAAGCCCTATATAAATAAAATTAATTGATTGATAACTATTTCACAAATGCTAAGGATTTGGTGCAATAAAATGAAAACAAAGTGAAAAAGCACTAATGGCAATTGAAGCAACATTATTATGATCCTTTAACAATGTGAAGGCTGACTAAATATTCAAAGATTCTGGATTATTGACGGTTACTATTTAGCCATTGCTTGTTCTGTATGATTGCTTGAGCATTTATAAATGCTTATATATTAAAGATATTGGCCTATCTACTTGTGTCGAGTGTTAAATGCATAAGCGAAAACATTCTGCACTCTCCTCATGATTAATTTAAATCACGATTTCCAGTTGCAGTAATCAGCTCCTTATGAGGAATGAGAATGAGTTCTCTGGGCTTTATCTCAGAAGTCTCCGTTCTATTGCACTCCAGAGAGGAGAGCTGTCACGACGCCAGCCAAAGGCATCAGCCTGAGCTAAGAGTTTATGTACAACAATGTAATGAAAAACCTTTGGCACTTATGAACACTATTCATTCCTTTTCTCTAAGCATTTCTGTTGGTTTTAAGCCAAGGGAATTCCAAGTTTAAGGTGGAAGATGGATTCTCCTAATTCATTTAGTGGTCGAAGAATAGCCCATGTTAATGATTATGTGACAAAATTACTTTTAACACAACTTTTGGTCCCCCACAGTCCCTCTTCTTGACGATGCAGCACTTAGACCTTTTTACTACACTTCACTGTTGCAGGAATAATTGGCCATTTATCTGCACTATTAAAATGATACAGAGGCTCAGGTCCTCTGTGATGCTATCTTCCCTTATACAGGTCCTTCTCAAAATATTAGCATATTGTGATAAAATTTATTTTTTTCCATAATATAATGATAAAACTTGAACATTCATATATTTTAGTTTCATTGCACACCAACCCAAATATTTCAGGTCTTTTATTGTCTTAATATGGATGATTTTGGCATACAACTCATGAAAACCCAAAAATTCCTATCTCACAAAATTTGCATGTAATGAAAAAGGGCTCTAAACGAGCTATACACCTAAACATCTGAATCAACAAATTAACTCTAAACACCTGCAAAAGATTCCTGAGGCCTTTAAAACTCCCAGCCTGGTTCATCACTCAAAACCCCAATCATGGGTAAGATGGCCGACCTGACTGCTGTCCAGAAGGTCATCATTGACACCCTCAAGCAAGAGGGAATGACACAGAAAGATATTTCTGAACTAATAGGCTGTTCCCGGAGTGCTGTATTAAGGCAGCTCAGTGGGAAGTCTGTGGGAAGGAAAAAGTGTGGCAGAAAACGCTGCACAACGAGAAGAGGTGATTGGACCCTGAGGAAGATTGTGGAGAAGGGTGATTTCCAGACCTTGGGGGACCTGCGGAAGCAGTGGACTGAGTCTGTTGTAAAAACGTCCAGAGCCACCGTGCACAGGCGTGTGCAGGAAATGGGCTACAGAGAAGCAGCACTGGACTGTTGCTCAGTGGTCCAAAGTACTTTTTTCGGATTAAAGCAAATTTTGCATGTCATTTGGAAATCAAGGTGGCATAGTCTGGAGGAAGACTGGGGAGAAGGAAATGCCAAAATGCCAGAAGTCCAGTGTCAAGTACCCACAGTCAGTGATGGTCTGGTGTGCCATGTCAGCTGCTGGTGTTGGTCCACTGTGTTTTATCAAGGGCAGGGTCAATGCAGCTAGCCATCAGGGGATTTTGGAGCACTTCATGCTGCCCTCTGCTGAAAAGCTTTATGAAGATGAAGATTTAATTTTTCAGCATGACCTGGCACCTGCTCACAGTGCCAAAACCATTGGTAAATGGTTTGCTAACCATGGTATCATTGTGCTCAATTGACCTGCCAACTCTCCTGATCTGAACCCCATAGAGAATCTGTCGGATATTGTGAAGAGAAAGTTGAGAGACGCAAGACCGAACACTCCGGAGGAGCTAAAGGCCGCTATGGAAGCATCCTGGGCCTCCAGCAGTGCCACAGGCATATTGCCTCCATGCCACGCCGCATTGAAGCAGTCATTTTGCAAAAGGATTCCCGACCAAGTATTGACTGCATAACTGTATATAAATTATTTTAAGGTTGACTTATGTTAATTTTGTGAGTTAGGAATTTGGGGTTTTCATGAGCTGTATGCCAAAAATCATACGTATTAAGACATTAAAAGACCTCAAATATTTCAGGTAGTGTTCAATCTAAAATATATAAAAGTTTTATCATCACATTATGGAAACTAATGAACTTTATCATTTTTAACATGTTCAGGTAATTTAAAGCTTCTATAATGTGATGCAATTGAAGGAACAAACAGCAGACTTATAGTATCACAGATCATGATGTACTATTATATTTAAGTCTAAATTTTGTTTTAAACTATCCCATCTGGATAGTTTAATCGGATCAAACAAAGTGGTTTAAGTCAGCTAACATCTAGCAAGGTCCACGGGCTAATGTTTGTAAATATTAAACAGAAAAGCAAAAAACCGGATTGGCATATTAATGTTTTGTCAAGGCTCAGAACGGAGGACCCAGTATTCAAGGCAAGACGGACAGTGGAATTACACAAAAGCGTTTATTTAAAAAACTCCAGTAGCAGTGGCTAGGGCTCCTATCACAGGAACCTCTGCAGAAAGGAGACACAGGTTAGTGACGACAGTCTGAAGAAGGATGATTATTAGCATGAGTCTCTAACCTGGATTAACAGTTCACTCCGTGCCCAGACAAAAAGGTAGGATCCAGCCGGTAGGCTGCCAACAAGATGCAGCGGGTGCCGCCCAGAATGTTCCAGACCCTGCGGCCCTGGAGAATGAAGAAAAAGGAGACCAGATCCAGGCAGATGAAGGAGGGCAGGAAAAAGGATGTGCTCAGGATTCAGAACCAGGTGCTCAACGGTCCGAAGAGGTTCCAGAGGGAAATCCAGGTAGGTGACAGGAAAAGGCTCCAAGTTCATTAAACTGGCAGAATCCAGCAGGAGTCCACAGACAGGTCAGAGGGGAACAAGCAGGCTCAGTGGTTGAGAGGCAGACCAGGTCAGGGTCAGGTAATCAGACACACTAAGGTAATGCTGATTCACTCTCACCACTGGCTTGAGAACAATCTCACCTGATGATTGAAAGCATGTAGTTAAAATGGATCAGACAGGAACAGGCAGGAACAATGGTTGAGAGGCAGAATACCATATTCTGGATTTATCTCGCATCATAGCATGATAAATATGTAAACTTTTCCTTTTTTTATATGGCCCACATCATAAAAATAATTAGCTTTCAAAAAATTGTGGTGACATATTCTAAGCAAACTGTAGTTTCAAAATACTCTGAGCTTTTTTCTTTGCTTATTTCTGCTTGATATTTTTGTAGAATAATGAATAAACTCAACAAATGGCTTAAAAATATCTCTGCTAGAAAATTCCTGGAATGAAAATGTATTTTAAAGCTTGTTGTGTCATGAGTTCATCTATTTCCCAATACCATCCGTTTTTTAAAAATATGTATGCAAGTAAACCTTAATATTTGTCACTGAACACAATTGAATAAAAATAATTTTACAATTTTGTTTAAAAAAAATTAAAATAATGTCTGCCCAAAAAAATATATCTACATATCTGATTTTTTTAAGCAAAAATATAAGACGAATTAGTAAAATATAAATAAAGTGATTTGTATCTTTCTAGTTAGTGTTTTTCCTTATTTTTCCAGATTTTTTCAGGTCCTCCGTGTAACAAACTGACTTTTATAGAGAAATATTTTGAAGATTTTGCATCACTATCTGGCAGACACCTGCTTTGTGACAGCTTCATCAATCTCTGCAGGCCAAACATTCCTGCAGATCCTCTGATGTCCTGAGGGCAAGCAGATTCAAAGGTAAAAACCACCAGGTGAGGTCAACTCTGAAGGCTGGTTGTTTTGTATTATATGTGACTTATATGAATGAGGTAAGTCTAACTGGGTGGGTTACATTCTTTTACCTCTTGGCTGCAAAATAAACAGCCATGTAACACATCAAGGCATCTCAAGCCAAGATCCCAGATGGTTCGGACTTGGATCAGACTCTGGCCTTCTGCAGATCATGCACACTGCAAAAAATGGAAATCTAAGTAAGTAATTTTTTCTTAAAGTAAATGCATTTTTTCTCCAATTGAGGACGAAAGTGAGACATTTTGCCAATGGAACAAGACAATTTACATTTAAAATAAGAAAAAAACAATTGCATTGTCTTATTTCAAGTTCATATTATCTAATTATCTTCTTTTAAGAGTAAAGATACTAATTTCATTGGCAAATCATCGTATTTACCTGGTCAAATTAAGGGTAAATACACTTAATTTAAGACATTTTTACTTATTTCTATATCGTTTTTGCAGTGCAGCACTTCAGTCTGAACTAACTGTGTAGCGTTTTCTCTAACATGTGTTTGAAAGACTCTAGATAGGCACATTGAAGTGACAGAAACAGCAAAACATTTCATTTTAAATATGCTGATTGCAGAAAAATACTCTTGACATTTAATAACTCTTTATTTATAACATTTATGTAAAAACAGGTGTCAGCTAAAAAAATCACTTAAATGAGGAGCTTGTTGTATTGTAATTTTCCATCCTGTACATAAAATGTTGTTTAAACCCTACAACTGCATAAAATCAAATTTTTCTGTATTGCTTTGTGGAAGTGAAACTCCAGCCTTATTCTGGCTTTAATGTTGAACCTCCACAGAGCCACAGCATCAAGGTGAGCTCAAGGTGGCAAACTCCTCGTTTAGATACAGCATTTTTAAAAACTAGGGCTGGTCAACGATTAAAAGTTTTAATCGCGATTAATCCCATGATTTCCCTGATTAATTGTGATTAATCACATTTTTATAGGCAAAAAAACCAATAATGAATTCAAAAGTAGTGTATAGCAACATTTTATTTTAAATGTACTGCCATATTAAAGGAAGTGCCATAACATTTGTTCTGCAAACACTTAACATCAGCATTTTGTTTATACAGTAGCAGTTAAATAAAAACTGCCCACAAAATTATTAGTCACAAAAACATTAAAACAGGCAATTTCTGAGGTAAAAGCAGAATTTTGTTTTTGTTTTTTTTTAAATCCGGGAGCAGCATAACCAGTCTAGTACCAAATATCTCTGTTAGAATGAGGTGAAGCACAAAAAAAAGTTCACTACTGGGATTTACTGTGCAGTGAAATAGTCTGTAAATATACTAATCTGCCTGCAGTCTGTAGCGATCCACTTCGCTATGGCATTTGTTAGCTTCTCTCGCCTTTGTTTATCTATAATTCTCCCACAATCTGCATCTAACGTAGTCTGCTGAAGCCTCACGCCACTGTCTGTTTCGTTAAATGATTTGCTGGTATCAACTGTGTGTTTAGCATTTAGGTGATCAACTTTGCAGTGATTACAAATAACTTTGCTTCTGTCGACTCCGTTGTCTGAAAGAACTTTAAAATGAAAATGGCCATGTAAAACTGCCGTACCCTTCTCCATGTTTGTTGATTTGTTTATCTGCCAATTTCTTTTCTTTTTCAGTTCCTGTACTTCCGGTTCCGGTACTTTTAGTTTTACCAAATAAAAGCCTGGGAGCAACAGACTTTTACAGTAATAAAATAAATAATAAAAACTGCGTTAATACGAGATTAAATAATTGTCGGCGTTAATTGATTGATGAGTTAACGTCATAATAACGAGTTAACTTGCCCAGCATTAGTTAAAAACACTCTAAAAAGACTAAAAAAACTTCTTTGAAACTAAAAATGATCTCAAGTCTTGTGCTTTCCATAAAATCTCGGAACACATTTTCAAACAGACTGCAGAGTTTGTGGGGATGGCGCCATGTAAAACCCTCCACTGGAGATCACCAGTTGTTTTTTTTAATTGGAGGCTTGTATAAAGTCCTTCACTCTCGAACCTTTTTCTCAAGTTTTCTGTCTAGATGCAGGCTAGAACTGTAGTTTTTTTTAATTCTGTTGTAGCATAATTGAACATCTAAGTCTGACTTTCATTTGCTATTTTTCACAGAATTTATTTTTATTGTTTATTTTCTCAAATTCAAGTTATTTCTGTGATCATTTATTTTTGTTTTTAGTCTTCAAATGAGGGGTGCAATATTGTCCACATTTTTCCATTCTCTCTCTGCAGATTTCTTCTGTGATTGAATAAATATTAACTCCCTACAACGTCATCCAGAGTCTTAAAAAAATGGCTGTAGCAGATCCTTTTATTCCTAACTGTGGGCATATTGGAAGACGCACTCAGATATGCTTTATGTACTGAACTACCAAGAATAGAAACACAATCTGCTCACTAAATTCCATCTCTTAGATAGTGACTGGATTTGAGATTTGCTTTTTCAGCCATGGAATATGTTAAAGTTTTGATTCTTGGATCTCATATGAAAAACAACATCTGGAGAAAAAGGATGTAGCAGAGCTCAAATTAGGCTTTCTCTCTTTTTTTATGCACGCATCTTTGTGACTGTCGAGCAGTTACACAGCCAGTCAGATCCAAATCTCTCCCTTGTTAAAATCTCACACTCCCTTTTCCCTCTTCAATCCTCACAAAGCTGTTCACCACAGAGCAAAGTGCCTTGTTAGATCGGATCAGGTGCCGGTTATCCTGTAATATCCCCTATTTAAGAAGCCTGGATTATGCTATTAAACTCTGCAGTTTTGCTATTTAAAGCTTAAATCCTTCATCACAGAGCAAACAACACAGAGAATTACAAACATGAACAACATAAAACTTCAACTATGGCAAAAAAAGCAACAAAATGTCTGATTTTTAGATGTATGAAGTAGCTTTTAGTATGACGTCCTAAGATTGTGAGCAGTTTCTTTTGGTTTTCATCCAGAACAGACTTCATCTGCTTGTCTTGTTCCTTCAGCTACATGCTCAAAAAAGTTAGTGACATTAAATAGAGGGCACACTGCAAAAAATGGAAATCTAATTAAGCAATTTTTACCTAAAATAAGTGCATTTTTTCTCCAATTCAGTATGAAAGTGAGACACTTTGCCAATGGAACGAGACAATTTACATTTAAAATAAGATAAAACTATTGCAATGTCTTATTTCAAGTTCATATTATATAATTATCTTATTTTAAGAGTAAAGATACTAATTTCATTGGCAAATCATCGTATTTACCCACTCAAATTGAGGGTAAATACACTTAATTTAAGAAAATTTTACTTATTTCTAGATCATTTTTTGCAGTGCATCAAAGTCCCAGTTCAGTTTGTAGTGGGGAAAAAAGTAGTCAACAATTCACCCTAGTTACATAAACAGAGATCGATGGATTTCACTCAGTGGCACATTTATTCATATCTTTGCAAAGAGAGAACAGTTCATCATACAGCCCCTATGGCACAGTATTTAGCCCTGTTCTGCCTGAGCAGCGTTCGTTCCCCCTTACTTACAACAATGGAAAAGTAGTCAGAGTCAAAAGAAATTACAGACACTTTGGGTAACAGTAACATGTTATGAATAAATCTTGAGAAAGAATCTGGTTTGTTATGGGAAGAAGCTATGTCTGGTCTACAAACACCATCACAAGGAGAATGGTGTGGCCTTCAAGGTGAAACAGACTTTTATAGTGAGTAAATATGATAAATTAATATATAATAGAAGAGAAATCTAAATTTTCCGACAACAGTCAACCCTTTCAATTATAAAATGACAACAAGCTACAGGTATCTACATTTAAGTTCTCATAGGTTGTTATGGAGATAATGTATTGGTACAGAGGGTTTCACATAAAACAATTAACATACATTATAATTCAAGTAGCACTCTGACAAATAAATAGGAATCACAGCTTGAAATTCAGGTTTGCTGCAATCAATTATCAAACAGGTGGTTAAAATAATATCCAATACCCATAGTTGGGCGACAGTGGCGTTAGATGTAGGAGTTTGCCCTGAAATCGAAGGGTTGACGGTTCAAGCCCCGACTCCAACTTTCAGTGTCGTTGTGTCCTTGGGCAAGACACTTCACCTGCATTGTCTACTGATGGTGGTCAGAGGGCCCGGTGGCGCCAGTGTACGGCAGCCCCGCTTCTGTCAGTGAGCCCCATGGCAGCTGTGGCTACAATGTAGCTTGCCACCATCAGTGTGTGAGTGAATGGGTGAATGTAGTGTAAAGCGCTTTGGTCAAGTCTCCTAACTTGAATAAAGGCGCTATATAAGTACATACCATTTACCCATTAGTTGGTTTTAACTTTTGACATATAGAGACAATTTGTCTCATAATACCTCAGATTAACAACTCCAATTTCCCACGTTGAACTTTTATACTGTGTCTCTCTGTTTTGGCTTTACTGCATGTGGGTCGGAGCCTTAGAAAAATCATGACACTTGCTTTTATGACTTAAAATGTCACCAGTGTTTAAGGAATATATATTTACTGCTTTAGTATCCTCTCTAATGCTAGTTAGCAAAGATGCATTTGAATTGGCAGTAGATGAATAATAAAAATATAAAAGTGTATTTCGCCACATCCGATAAGGAACCACTTAGACAGGATAAAACAATTTTAAAGGGGTGATAGAATGATTATATAGGGTATTTTGTGCTGGTGCTTAAGGTCTCTGAATAGGTTGGGCTGAAAATGGCATATTTGCTGTTCTATTAACAATAATGGAAGCCTGGTTAAAAGCCCTAGAATGAAACGACAGGTTTTCTTACTTTTATGATATGCACATGAATATTTAGATCAGCTGTGCTCTGATTGGTTGGTTTACAACGAGCGAAGCTGCTGAGCAAAGACGCATCATAGCAACAAGCACTCACGGAAACACAAAATTGTTGATATGGTAGGGTGACCAGACGTCCTCTTTTTCTCCAGACATGTCCTGCTTTTCATACCTCGAAAAATGATGGAGGGGAATTTCAAAAAATTCGGGATTTTGCTCGACTACAGTGCAGCACGCAGTCGAAACACATCGGGCACTGGAACCAAGCTTCGGGGCTGGCCTGGGAACCCCGGCAGACGGGGGCAGGGAGCCAGCAGGAAACGGAGTGACCGATCCCGACTCGGTGATGGTAGCCTGGACACATGCGGCCCCGGGCTTCCCCCCGCCGGGCCTTATTGGCCCCCAGCCCAACTCCTCTGGCTGAGGACGGGCGGCTCATGGCTCTCTGCTGAGTACCGGTCCAGTCAGCGGCTCAGAAGTCGACATTTCATACCCCTCCCTTGGGCCCAACTGTAGGCCAAACAGCTAAACTGCTGTCTCACATCTCCCTCTATTCATGTTCTTGGGCCAGTGAACCAGTGGACTGGTCTGGGTGTCAATTTCGGGACGTGATAAAAGTACATGCCAGAAGCAAATAAGGCAACATCCCCGAGTTTACGTCAATTAGGTGCTTCATTTGGATTCGCTCGTTTTATGGTGGAAGTTTAGAATTGTTAGATTTGGTGTCGATGAGGTTTGAACTTCTCTGTACATCCATTTCACCCACTGAATATCGTTATTCATCTATAACAATGGAAACTCGGTTTTGCATTCTATGACCCCTTCAAGGCTGAGTTAATAAAATGTCTGAATGGTGTGACTTACCGAGAGCTGGATTAAGTTTGAGTTAAGCAAAGCCAGATTTCTTTCTTTCATGTGGGTGAATTGCATGAGAAAGCACTAAAGAACAGAAGGTCTTATTGAAAGTTCAACAAAGAGCCCAGAGGGCAGTTAGGAGCCTTCCTGCAGGCTGCAGCTTTAGTATCAGCCTCAGATGAAACCTTAAACTAAGCCACCAGCCTCTTTTAGCCAAAAATATCCTTTTTTTTATCAGTGCTTCAGGGCTTATTCTACAAACCTAATTTTAATGTGACTTTATACCACTGCTTCATCTCACGTCTACATCATCACAGTAAAAATGGAAAAAAATTCCAAAAGCTAAAGCAAGTTATCTTTATTCAAATATTTTAAGATTTAGCTTTATTTTTACCTTTCATACCATCAGGTGGAAAATACACACCTTAATCAGCAGTTTCAGTTCCACTGTCAAAATATTTTTATGCTAAACTGGTTTGATATTTATATACTGGTTTCCTGTGTGATATTCACAGGCACTGTAGCACCATGAACCAAAATATAACCCATGTACAGAAAAACATGACTGAAATTAGCAAAATTATGTTATGAAGTATTAAAAATATTATCCTGTTTGCAAGATTAATAGTCCAGTTTTTTTTATATAAATCTGCTGTCAAAATTCAACCAGTAATGCATCTTTAAAATGTAAAGAAAATACTCAAACTAGATCATAGTGTACGCTAAAGTGGACCCCCATCTAAGGTCAAATTTAAATTAAGAAATGAAGGAATATAATCACAGGCCCATCAAGATGACCTAAATGCTTTGTATGCTGAAGATAGTTAAAATATATATTCTTTGTTGATTTAATGTTAACTATTCTTTCTTTTTAACCAATCTGAGCACTGTATTGCTAATTTTACTATATTTTCAGAGGCCATTTCCTGTGTGAGCCTAGGAAAGGACCCTATGACTCGGGAAAGGAAAGATAGGGTTGTCATGCACCGCTGAATTATGACAGATCGTAAAAGAGAACTATTATTATTATTTCTGAATTCTAGAGTCATGCTTCATAGGATCTCCGCAGCTAAGTTAATTTGTTAAATAAAGAAGACATTTCTGCTCTGGTGCACAATCATATCCAAATCTTGACATGAGGAGAGTTTTACTCCACCCACCACCTTGACAAAAGGACTTTTGAGTGACATAAATGTTTTTTTACACTCCTTGGTTCATATCCTGATAAGAAAAAATAGAACCCTTGCAAATTGCTGGTGTCTTCTTAACCTGATGGATGAAATGCAAGCTCTATATTGCATTAGATAAAATAATATATAATAAAATATGAGCAAACAAACAGAGCATGTTGCATAGCTTTGTGAATTCCCCCTGGATAGTTATTTTATATATGTCCATTTGTTCATATCTATTTTATTTCCGGAGGATTTGCAGTTTTAACAGAAGAAACTTCCATTCATTTTCTACACTTGCTTATTTTTTTCTTTTTTATTTATTTATCAATAGTCTATTAAAGAGGGCGCGCATCATTTTGCAGTAGACATTACACAGCATGTTATATCAGGAGCAATTTTTAAAAAAAATGTTAGAGTTAGGATGGACAATACTTCAATATAAATATAAATTCCTATATAATTTTATTTGATAATGGTAGTATAACTAAATCACATTTTTGGTATTTCAATATACGCTTCAGTCTTTGATTGCAACATATCGGCTACATAGCAGTGAGATTCACCGCAGCTGTAGGTTGTGTGCAGTGATAGGCTAAGTTCCAGCAGGATACGTTATTTCAATCTGAAAAACTCACCATTATTGATACAATTACTTTAGTCTTTGGCGCTCAGACTTTGGCAGGAAACATAGCGCTGAATTTTGTTTGATATGCATGAACAGGAGTGAAGAACAGGGATGTTTCCCCCCAGGCCTGAAACTGGTGGTAGATAGATAAAGTTGGTTAGTCTGTAGACTGCTGGTTGGCAAGACGGTGTGCTTGACCTGTACGGAAAGATCCAGTGGACTGCGTGAGCTGAGACTAGTGCTTCACTCAGGGACCTGGACACAGGTTGCGAGAACCTGTCCATTTTGAGCAAGCATGAAGTAACAGTGGAGAGGAAAAACTCCCCATTGGGAAGAAACCTCTGTCAGAACCAGGCTCAACAATGCGGTCGTCTGCCAGACCGGTTGAAATGAGACGCGGAACGGAGTAAGAATCTGAGAGGAATGACACTCTGATGAAGCTTTAGCTACGATGGTGGAGGAGGGGGTTGAACCGGGTTCATCTGAATCAAAGTCAGACTGCCTGCCCTTTGGTTATCAGACAGCGTTTTGGATTGGATACCTTTTAAGATGAACTCTGGATGCTGATTGGGCTTTCGTGGAGGCGTGGTTCAAAGCTGATTAGCTGGAATCGGAGGCGGAAGAAGGCGATTTATCAGTTTATTCAGTTGAACTTCCACCTAGGCTACATTACAACAAAATGAGGCTGTGATCGACGTTATGAAACACCCCACATACCTGACAAAAGCAGTCCAAGCAAATGCCTCTGACTTTAGCATCTGTATGATGCATAAACCGTGTAGCATGATGCCCATAAGCAACAGCTGGTTGTGCAACTTACAGTAGAAGAGCTGAGCTCAGTGATGAAATAAAAGACGATATGTGGCATTATGGGATGTGGGTGAATCGATTAATTTAGTTTTAAGTGAGCTAGTGATAACCCTTTGGTTTGTGCAAGGAACCAATACTCATGATATCAGATTTGGTCGTGCGCAGGTTAAAAATATACCTGGAGTCTGTTTCATTTTACTAAAGATGTCAAATTAAACCCAACTTTCATTAACAGACAGAACAGCATAAGTAAAGACTAAAGCAGACTTAGAATCAACTTTATTTATCCCTTCAGAGTACAAAGAGTTAAAGCAAGATTCCATTAAGGATTGAAATACGACAGACAATATAAAAAGAGTCTTTATAGTACATAAAAAGCATAAAAAGAAGTTGTAATGTCCTGGAATATGTTTCCTTTTTATATAAAAATTATAAATATAGATGGGAGGCTGTGGTGTGAGTGAGAGAGAGAGAAGAGGGGAGGAATCTTAACAGGATGATCTAAAAAAGGAAAAACTTGTAAAGCTATGCCTTCTGTGCCAATAAAAGTTTTTCCAAAGTTAGATGCTTAAGAACTGACAGGGGACCATTCAGTTCTGAGTTGTTTTGCTAATTCATTACAACGATTTGCAAACAGTCTTTCAGGCTTAAAAATTATTAATTCAGAGAAAATGTGAAAGAGGCAAGAACCCTTGAACTAAAATGTAGGAAGGTAGAGATAATCAGTTGGTTTTATGTTCATTAAATCTGTTGATTGCTGTTTTTGTGTTTTCTGCTTAAACATTTATTCTAAAATCTTTTATTTGAAGAACTTCATAGATGTGGCAAAATATTTGTCAAAAAAACAATATGAACCACCTTTCATCAAACTCGAAACCACGCCCACATTCCAAAGTGACAGCCGGAAGTCCCGCCTTAATTAAACCGGAAGTCCCGCCTTAATTAAACCGGAAGTCCCGCCTTAATTAATATAAAATTAATATAAAATTGATATAAAATTGATATAAAATTGATATAAAATTATTATAAAATTGATATAAAATTAATATAAAATTGAATTAAAAAACTAATAAAAAATGAATAATTAAAAAATTATTATAAAATGTATAAAAATGCATATAAAAAATTAACTATGTTATTTGAATAACGGTTATGATGATTAAATGATTATTTTTAATTATTTGTATTGATTTCTTATATAATCACTGTAAGCACGCCGTTTTAGCCTCTGCCTGAGCAGCTGTGTGATGAGTGCAGTCACTCACACTCACACAGTGCAGCCACCCCCCAACCCCCCTCGCTGCAGCTGCTGTAGCCCCCTCGCTGCAGCTGCTGTAGCCCCTCACTCTGCCCTGTGCCTATGTGGCCCTTTGCCTATGTGGCCCTCTGCCTCATAGGATTCTGCAAGACTATATATCTTTATACACGATAAATAATGATGTACATGTATATGTATCGGTCTATTAAAAGAAAAAAAAAATAAAAGAAAAATAAAACAAAAAAAAAACTAATGTCTAATTTTGTCCATTCATACGGTTTAAGCGTCCCACATGCGCAGTAGAGACTTCAATAACGTCACAAGCCGTCTTGCTCCTTGTTTACTTCCGTAAAAATGGAGGGAAGGTTTAGATCGCATCTAGCTGTCTTTCCCAAACTTAAATACACAATCTTTTTTAAGATGGTTAGAAAAAAAAATAAATAAAATGCTCCCCCACCATGGTTGTTGTGTTTCTAGCCGCTTCTGTGCTCGCTCAGACACAGGTTGCAGTGGAAAAGATCTGGGTCACTTTAGGCTGCTGTCCTTTCTCCAGTAAGAATAGGTGACTTACTGACGGCTGTCCAGAGCATTCTATACAAAGTGGAGGGCTGACTGAAGCGCTCTATACAAAGACGATACTCTCCTTCCTAAGGGTCACCTGATATGAAAGGTCGCATCATGAGGAGCTCACACCATGCCACACGGTTTAAGCGTCACCTGATGAAAAAATAATTAAAAAATGTATAAAAATGCATATAAAAATTAACTATGTTATTTTAATAACGGTTATGATGATTAAATGATTATTTTTAATTATTTGTATTGATTTCTTATATAATCACTGTTAGCACTCCGTTTCAGTCTCTGCCTGCTGTGTGATGAGTGTGAGTGACACTCACACTGCAGCGAGGGGGGTTGGGGGATGGCTGCGACCCCCTCACTCTGCCTTACTATGTGGCCCTTTGCCTCATAGGATTCTGTAAGAATATATATATATATATATATATATATATATATATATATATATATATATATATATATATATATATATATATATATATCTTTATACACAATAAATAATGATGTACATGTATATGTATCGGTCTATTAAAAGAAAAAAAATAAATAAAACACTTTAGGCTGCTGTCCTTTCTCCAGTAAGAATAGGTGACTTACTGACGGCTGTCCAGAGCATTCTATACAAAGTGGGGGGCTGACTGAAGCGCTCTATACAAAGACGATACTGTCCGTCCTAAGGGTCTCCTCATGTGAAAGGTCGCATCATGAGGAGCTCACACCACGCCACACTGTCCTTCCTAAGAGTCACCTGATGTGAATGGTTAATTAATCCATCAGGTGTTTGGACCTTGGGAGGGGGTGAAAAATACACCACTTAGAAAAAAAGAGGAGAGACTCTTTGTGGATCTCCTGACCGTGGTCTGAATCAGAGTTCTTTTCCCACGGAAGAGGATTTGGGAACAATGTGGCGTAGCATTATATAAATTCAAAAGTCGCGGTATCTGTCTTTGGTAACTCCTGATTCGATCAGCTGATAAGGTGGAGCCACAGCTTCACGATCTGAGCCACAAAGCGTCTGAAACACAATATGTTTAAAGTTAGTTTTTGTTCACTCATTTCACTGCCTGGGATTTTTAAATAGACAGAATCCTTTTTCTTCTTCTCACTAATCAGTCATTGATGGAAATATCTATCGTACAAACCTGATAGATGACAGTCGACGGATTGCAAATGTTTTGTAACGTTCTGCTGCCTGAGAAAAGATTTTCTGCTTTTCTCTGCTGTCCACAGAGAGCAACTTTGACAGAGCGGTTTTTCAGCTCTACTAAAATTGTATCAATAACTGGATAGTGATATTCGTATCTAAAGGCTTATCTATCCATATGTTTGATTATATTCTTAATTTGAAACCAACCGATTGGGAAAACTATAGCTTGTTAAAACAAACTGTCCTCTTTTTTTTTAAATAATTTTTTGTATTAATCTCTTAATTTTTTCAAACATTTATTTCTCTACTGAATCATTAATCTTTTTTATCTATCCTTAGATTTTTGATTTTTTTTTTTGTAATTCTAATAATAGATTTGATATAGTGGCAAACTGATAAATTGTTTAACCCTTTCCTGAACAGAAATCAGAGAAACGCTTTAGGTAATAGCACCTGCACCCTGTTAACGTAGATTTAACAGATATATCAGCTATATGGTAATTTCACTTTTATTACTGAAAGGTTTTCAAATAGCATAGATTAAGAAAAAGTAATTGCATACAGTATTCAGCCTATGATTTTTAGTCTGCCAAGACCGAGCAGTTTTTAACACATCTCAACCTCCAAATGTAGCTACTGTCTTCTTAGTAATTATGTGAAAAGAGCCTAGAAAAAAATCAGAAAATTTCTATTCCTGTTTATTTTTATTTATTTATTTTTTTAAGAAGCACCCTTGTCAGATGGCCAATTCTGTAAAACGGGAGGACATTTTAAGTGCAAATTTGATGGAGCCATCTAGCAATTAGAACTTTTGCTCTATCTAGTGTCATTGTTCTGAAGCAGGGGTTTGAGCTTCATGATACGTTTGTAAGTAAACCCTTTAAGTTTTTGCAAATACTCCTTGTGCAATTAGTTGTTGGCCTCAGCCTTTTGGGACTTGTAGCAGTCATCTTTTTAGCAGACCGTCTGAGGAGCAGAACTTAAACTATTGAATATTTTCAACCCAGTTATCTGTTTTCTATACCCTACCAGCTTCTCCGTCAGTTTTGTTGTAGAGTGAGTTCCTGTCTTTATGTGTCATTACAAGAAATACAGGCAGCAGAAAGTGCTAGTTGCTACTTCATTGCATTTTTTTAAAAACAAATCTGCAGTTTACAACCCTCAGTTTGCAGTAAGGTAATCTGTCTAAAACCTTTGCTTTATTTTGGAAAAAAATATATTTATATTTCAGTCTTTACTAAAATCCCATTTAAGTAGAAATGTTAGGCTATTCACAGTATAAAAGTTAATAATATTGCCTCCTTATCCTCAAATATCCTTGTCCTATGTCTCCACCATACTCCTGTAACCAAACACAAGAACAATCAAATAAACGTTCTGGTATTAGTATCACACTTGGAGGAAAGTTTTTGCCTTGAAAAAAAGTGAATTATAAACAAGCAAAAACTCACATTACAGACCGTTTCTCCTAGAACTTGTTTACAAATGCTTATGTAGGCAAAACCACATTATATGCTCATAACTGTAGCCGTATGACATGACGAATCAAGCATTTTGCAAGATCTTTCTATATACGAAATGACGGACTGTATTTAGCATTTTAGATAATCAGTATCTCTGTTTTCATCATTTGACTATGAAAAAATGTTCCTTTTTTTTTTTTATATCTTTTCCGGAGAACCTATTTTTCTACCACTTTTTATAAACATCTACTTTTTTTCCCCCTAACTTTTCTCAATACAAACAAGCACAAAATAAAACTTTTAGATAAAGGCATTACTCTGTTGACTCATTCTATGGGAGACCTACTAGTATAACATGGAAATAAGAGTTACACAAGGGAAGGTAATAGGTTTTTCTTTTCTTTTTTTAACTGATGCAAATCTAAAGGAGAAGCAATCGATTACAGAATTATCCAATGGTGTCTAAATCAAACATCTGTTGACTGAACATGTAACAAAAACAAAGCATTACCCACTATTATTTAAGCTGGAAAAACTTACAAAAACATTTTAAGGAGCAGATTAGGGTGACATTCGCTGTATGGTTAAAATGTAAACTGCTCAGCTTATAATGCTGTTATTTTTTTCCTCATCAAAATTAGTTGTTTTAGATCTGCTACTTTATGTTTTTGCTTGTCTATCTTTTTTTTTCTTTTTTTTCATGAATGCAACAAGATTCAAACCAACATCTAAGTAGTCTTAAACATCTACGCTTTCAGTGATCATACCATCATTTCTTTGTATAACTAACTAGTATAGTCATGTGAATATAATGTTTTTAATTGAATTAGTTAGGCTATTTATTATTTACAATGAAACCATCATGTCTGTACTCTTTAATGCAAGTCTGTTTTCAACCCTGTTGGCATTTAACCCTTAAACATGATATAACCACTCTGCCTAACTCTTTAGTCAGAACTATATCGGTCTGCAGAAGATAAAACCATGTCAAAAAACCTACAGGATCAGAATTTCAGCTTTGTCGGATCAGTAAAAATTCTAGATGATAAATTTTACAGTATTTTACAAAGAATGATATTACACCCTTTAGGTAAAATTACATCTCACAATCAATAGTCAGTAGTATTATGAGAAATCCTTCTTTCTCCTTTAAGAGTCCTTTCATAAACAAGCATATTTCTGAGAAGAACTTTTACCCTACATTGTGTGCTGTTTCTCATAAAACCCAACCCCCCACCTCTACCGTATCTCCTCACTGGTTGTTCACTTTGCTTCATCTTCAGGCTCCAGACTGATCTGCATACCCCCTGACTAAACATGGAGAAACTATCCAGGCCGTATTCAAGGAATGTACATTGCCTTGAATTAAGGTTTAAACTCTATTTTTCTTTAGATCGGCCCTTGGCCGAGTTAATTCAACTGTAGGATAAATACCATCGGCCCTTGGCTGAGTTAATTCAACTGTAGGATAAATACCATCGGCCCTTGGCTGAGTTAATTCAACTGTAGGATAAATACCATTACTTTAAGTTTGACTGCATTTTTGTTTTTGCTGTTTTGTTGATGTACTAAACTTTACTTTTTCTTTTTACTGAAAGGTACTATAGAAATTATTTGGGCTCACCTTAAACCTACCGGTCCTGAATCTGGGCTATTCAGTCACGGGCAGGAAAATCAGCTGTTTCACAAAGCCCTTTAGATTGGACCAGCACCACAGAGCTATAAGATGAACAGTAATGACACTCTTTGTTGTTGTATCTAATTTCCCAGAGGATACTTTGGGAATGAGAAGTTTGGTATTATGGTCAGATTTCAGTGTTGCGTAGAACCGTTTTTAAATTGAAACCATCCATTACTACAATCGACAAAATACAAAACTGTTAGTTAGTATACAACTACTATTATTCAACCTATCACAGCCATAGTCTAATCTGTTAGATTTGCGTAATAAATGAATAACTAATTGGAAAAGCTCTCCCTATTCAGAGACAATACTTGGCTAGATCCATATCAGGTAGAAGCTTGTTTTTTTACCTTCTTGATTTTCAGAGTGAGAGAACCACAATCAGTTTCATCACAAAACAGAAGATCAATGTTTTATTATGGTATCATCATTAAAACATTTTAAAATTTGCTATAAAGATTAGGAATACAATAAATCCTGATAGTAAAGGCTTTTGAGAAATTTTATTTCTATATCTCTCTAATGATAATTATTTTACCTTATTTCCCCCCACAGGATTACACCGAGTTTATGAATCTTTCTAGAATGTAAGGAGAAATAGTTTGCTTGGACAGGATTGTTATATACATCCATGCTGATGGGAGTGGTCTGTGTTTTTGCACTCTTTGAAATCTGAACAAATGTTTGGGGAAGCGGAATCATCCATTTCAAGGTCTTCGTTTTAAAAAAACTGAAATATATATTTGAATACTTTTTATTATATTTTGTTAGAATGTGAAAAACATTATATAATCAAGTTTATGACAGAAATGAAATAAAAATGTAATATATAAATGTAATATATTTAAATCTGCAATTGATCCTCATAAATTTAAATCTCACCACATTTTTAAAATTGTAATTCTATCTACTTGTTCAAGTTAGTAAACCTGTAGTATTCACTGGTTGGAAAAATGAAATGTTGAAAAACACTCAAAATATTGGACGAATGATTCTTCTGCTGCTCCCTGTTGAAAAACACCGTCAGTGGTTTTTTCCCCCGGGTCCGTTAATTCGAGTGCAGGTAACTTAACTGAGATGGAGTGTTATAAAAAAAAAATTCTGGACAACCAAGCTTTGATTCGCATTTTCAAAAGGAGAGGAGCATCAGCAGCACGCATCTGGAACAGCAACTCTGACTCTTAAACATATATATATCTTCATCCCCTCTTTCTAAATAGGTCCTTTCTTTTTTTTTTTAGAATGATTCACATTTCCATAAGGAACTGATCTTAATTCAGCTTTGTAGGTAAATAAATGGTTCAGTTGTTTTGTTTGTACTTCAATCTGAACCAATACAGAGAATATAAAAGATTATAACTTTGCAAGATGTATGAATCTTTAAACTGCAGAATCAGTGAGAAGAGCAACACTGAAATCTGAGCATAATACCAAACTTCTCATTCCCAAAGTATCCTCTGGGAAATTAGATACAACATCAAAGAGTGTCATTACACATATGATCATGATTTACACAATTTGGATAAAGCAATTATAGCAACTTTTATTGTTTCATGATTGGTAATGATTTTTAAAATGTTTATTTTGGTAAAGTTTACAAGAAACCCTACACTGTTAGGAAAGCATAATATATATTTTTTTTGAATACATGTATGAAATCCAAGGATTGATTTAGAATCCAGACCTACTGTCTGTAAGATTGGTGTGAAAATCTTTCTGTGTCCAAAAATGAAAGTCAAAGGTTAATTCCAAACTTCTCATTGCTAAAAGTGCTTCTTACAAAGGTGGTGTGATAGGGGAAGATCCATCTAAGAATGGATTTCTGAGTTGATCCTGTTTAGAAAGAAAAAGATCAGAATGCAAGACAAACATCTTGTTTATTAATTTGTTCATTTTCTTAATATGTTAAAAAATGCTTCTAAAACAAATTGTTGCTCTCTCATTCAGATTGTATGGACTGAAAACATGTTCCTATTAGCTTGCGTAAACTTTTTTATTTCAACAACTTAATAAAACAAACATTTATCCTATGACCGCTTGGCAGGGAGGATAGAACTGAATCTTACTGAGAGAGAGAGACAAGTCAGGAGATAACATGACTTTCCCCCATGTTTGTATCATAGCACTGGTCCTTCCTAGTTTTTATTGATTAGAATTTAACGACGCTCTGAAGCAAAGATCCTACCAACTAGTGAAACATTTTATAGACCACCAAAACAAAATAATTAGTTGTTGATCGATGACTGAGAATAAATCAATAGTCAGTGCCTAAATTCTGAGTCATCAGTAAAGATTTTACGGTAGAAATAGTAAGAATATGTTTTTAGGAGATAAGGAATAACGGTTAGATTTAAACAAAAGAACAAACAAAGTGTTTCATTAGTTGTGCACTTTAACAGATTCTAAATTATTCCTATCTTTTGTCTTACAAGACAACAAAGTTTGACTAAAATTAGAATTTGAAACTGGCCCCGATTCATCTATAGTTCTAGTTGTAATAACTATGGTTTGCCTAATGTTAGCACAAAACATTTTCTTAGGTTTTAGACAAACATTTTTGGGTAATAGGAGAAATGAAAAGGATGAGTTTTTTTTTTTTTTAGACTAAAGCAGTGGAGAGGTATTTGACTAAACACTTGCATATGGTTTTACGATTGAGTAACTCAAGATGACCGTAGGCTCGTTCTTTTCTAAGCATGAAAAACAGCCACATTACCAGGAAACTAACTGTTCACCTTATAGCTCTGTGGTGCTGGTCCAACCTAAAGGGCTTTGTGGAACAGCTGATTTTCCTGCCCGTGGCTGAATAGCCCAGATTCAGGACCGGTAGGTTTAAGGTGAGCCCAAATTATTTCTATAGTACCTTTCAGTAAAAAGAAAAAGTAAAGTTTAGTACATCAACAAAACAGCAAAAACAAAAATGCAGTCAAACTTAAAGTAATGGTATTTATCCTACAGTTGAAATAACTCGGCCAAGGGCCGATCTAAAGAAAAATAGAGTTTAAATCTTAATTCAAGGCAATGTACATTCCTTGAATACGGCCTGGATAGTTTCTCCATGTTTAGTCAGGGGGTATGCAGATCAGTCTGGAGCCTGAAGATGAAGCAAAGTGAACAACCAGTGAGGAGATACGGTAGAGGTGGGGGGTTGGGTTTTATGAGAAACAGCACACAATGTAGGGTAAAAGTTCTTCTCAGAAATATGCTTGTTTATGAAGGGACTCTTAAAGGAGAAAGAAGGATTTCTCATAATACTACTGACTATTGATTGTGAGATGAAATTTTACCTAAAGGGCGTAATATCATTCTTTGTAAAATACTGTAAAATTTATCATCTAGAATGTTTACTGATCCGACACAGCTGAAATTCTGATCCTGTAGGTTTTTTGACATGGTTTTATCTTCTGCAGACCGATATAGTTCTGACTAAAGAGTTAGGCAGAGTGGTTATATCATGTTTAAGGGTTAAATGCCTACAGGGTTGAAAACAGACTTGCATTAAAGAGTACAGACATGATGGTTTCATTGTAAATAATAAATAGCCCAACTAATTCAATTAAAAACATTATATTCACATGACTATACTAGTTAGTTATACAAAGAAATGATGGTATGATCACTGAAAGCGTAGATGTTTAAGACTACTTAGAGGTTGGTTTGAATCTTGTTGCATTCATGACCAAAAGAAAAAAAAAGATAGACAAGCAAAAACATAAAGTAGCAGATCTAAAACAACTAATTTTGATGAGGAAAAAAATAACAGCAGTATAAGCTGAGCAGTTTACATTTTAACCATACAGCGAATGTCACCCTAATCTGCTCCTTAAAATGTTTTTGTAAGTTTTTACAGCTTAAATAATAGTGGGTAATGCTTTGTTTTTGTTACATGTTCAGTCAACAGATGTTTGACACCATTGGATAATTCTGTAATCGTTTGCTTCTCCTTTAGATTTGCATCAGTTAAAAAAAAGAAAAACCTATTACCTTCCCTTGTGTAACTCTTATTTCCATGTTATACTAGTAGGTCTCCCATAGAATGAGTCAACAGAGTAATGCCTTTATCTAAAAAATTTATTTTGTGCTTGTTTGTATTGAGAAAAGTTAGGGAAATAAAAAAGTAGCTGTTTATAAAAAGTGGTAAAAAAATAGGTTCTCCGGAAAAGAAAAAAAAAAAAAAAAAGATAATAATTTTTTTTCATGGTCAAATGATGAAAACAGAGATACTGATTATCTAAAATGCTAAATACAGTCCGTCATTTCGTATATAGAAAGATCTTGCAAAATGCTTGATTCGTCATGTCATACGGCTACAGTTATGAGCATATAATGTGGTTTTGCCTACATAAGCATTTGTAAACAAGTTCTAGGAGAAACGGTCTGTAATGTGAGTTTTTGCTTGTTTATAATTCACTTTTTTTCAAGGCAAAAACTTTCCTCCAAGTGTGATACTAATACCAGAACGTTTATTTGATTGTTCTTGTGTTTGGTTACAGGAGTATGGTGGAGACATAGGACAAGGATATTTGAGGATAAGGAGGCAATATTATTAACTTTTATACTGTGAATAGCCTAACATTTCTACTTAAATGGGATTTTAGTAAAGACTGAAATATAAATATATTTTTTTCCAAAATAAAGCAAAGGTTTTAGACAGATTACCTTACTGCAAACTGAGGGTTGTAAACTGCAGATTTGTTTTTAAAAAAATGCAATGAAGTAGCAACTAGCACTTTCTGCTGCCTGTATTTCTTGTAATGACACATAAAGACAGGAACTCACTCTACAACAAAACTGACGGAGAAGCTGGTAGGGTATAGAAAACAGATAACTGGGTTGAAAATATTCAATAGTTTAAGTTCTGCTCCTCAGACGGTCTGCTAAAAAGATGACTGCTACAAGTCCCAAAAGGCTGAGGCCAACAACTAATTGCACAAGGAGTATTTGCAAAAACTTAAAGGGTTTACTTACAAACGTATCATGAAGCTCAAACCCCTGCTTCAGAACAATGACACTAGATAGAGCAAAAGTTCTAATTGCTAGATGGCTCCATCAAATTTGCACTTAAAATGTCCTCCCGTTTTACAGAATTGGCCACCTGACAAGGGTGCTTCTTAAAAAAATAAATAAATAAAAATAAACAGGAATAGAAATTTTCTGATTTTTTTCTAGGCTCTTTTCACATAATTACTAAGAAGACAGTAGCTACATTTGGAGGTTGAGATGTGTTAAAAACTGCTCGGTCTTGGCAGACTAAAAATTATAGGCTGAATACTGTATGCAATTACTTTTTCTTAATCTATGCTATTTGAAAACCTTTCAGTAATAAAAGTGAAATTACCATATAGCTGATATATCTGTTAAATCTACGTTAACAGGGTGCAGGTGCTATTACCTAAAGCGTTTCTCTGATTTCTGTTCAGGAAAGGGTTAAACAATTCATCAGTTTGCCACTATATCAAATCTATTATTAGAATTACAAAAAAAAAAATCAAAAATCTAAGGATAGATAAAAAAGATTAATGATTCAGTAGAGAAATAAATGTTTGAAAAAATTAAGAGATTAATACAAAAAATTATTTAAAAAAAAGAGGACAGTTTGTTTTAACAAGCTATAGTTTTCCCAATCGGTTGGTTTCAAATTAAGAATATAATCAAACATATGGATAGATAAGCCTTTAGATACGAATATCACTATCCAGTTATTGATACAATTTTAGTAGAGCTGAAAAACCGCTCTGTCAAAGTTGCTCTCTGTGGACAGCAGAGAAAAGCAGAAAATCTTTTGTCAGGCAGCAGAACGCTACAAAACATTTGCAATCCGTAGACTGTCATCTATCAGGTTTGTACGATAGATATTTCCATCAATGACTGAATAGTGAGAAGAAGAAAAAGGATTCTGTCTATTTAAAAATCCCAGGCAGTGAAATGAGTGAACAAAAACTAACTTTAAACATATTGTGTTTCAGACGCTTTGTGGCTCAGATCGTGAAGCTGTGGCTCCACCTTATCAGCTGATCGAATCAGGAGTTACCAAAGACAGATACCGCGACTTTTGAATTTATATAATGCTACGCCACATTGTTCCCAAATCCTCTTCCGTGGGAAAAGAACTCTGATTCAGACCACGGTCAGGAGATCCACAAAGAGTCTCTCCTCTTTTTTTCTAAGTGGTGTATTTTTCACCCCCTCCCAAGGTCCAAACACCTGATGGATTAATTAACCATTCACATCAGGTGACTCTTAGGAAGGACAGTGTGGCGTGGTGTGAGCTCCTCATGATGCGACCTTTCACATGAGGAGACCCTTAGGACGGACAGTATCGTCTTTGTATAGAGCGCTTCAGTCAGCCCCCCACTTTGTATAGAATGCTCTGGACAGCCGTCAGTAAGTCACCTATTCTTACTGGAGAAAGGACAGCAGCCTAAAGTGTTTTATTTATTTTTTTTCTTTTAATAGACCGATACATATACATGTACATCATTATTTATTGTGTATAAAGATATATATATATATATATATATATATATATATATATATATATATATATATATATATATATATATTCTTACAGAATCCTATGAGGCAAAGGGCCACATAGTAAGGCAGAGTGAGGGGGTCGCAGCCATCCCCCAACCCCCCTCGCTGCAGTGTGAGTGTCACTCACACTCATCACACAGCAGGCAGAGACTGAAACGGAGTGCTAACAGTGATTATATAAGAAATCAATACAAATAATTAAAAATAATCATTTAATCATCATAACCGTTATTAAAATAACATAGTTAATTTTTATATGCATTTTTATACATTTTTTAATTATTTTTTCATCAGGTGACGCTTAAACCGTGTGGCATGGTGTGAGCTCCTCATGATGCGACCTTTCATATCAGGTGACCCTTAGGAAGGAGAGTATCGTCTTTGTATAGAGCGCTTCAGTCAGCCCCCCCACTTTGTATAGAATGCTCTGGACAGCCGTCAGTAAGTCACCTATTCTTACTGGAGAAAGGACAGCAGCCTAAAGTGACCCAGATCTTTTCCACTGCAACCTGTGTCTGAGCGAGCACAGAAGCGGCTAGAAACACAACAACCATGGTGGGGGAGCATTTTATTTATTTTTTTTTCTAACCATCTTAAAAAAGATTGTGTATTTAAGTTTGGGAAAGACAGCTAGATGCGATCTAAACCTTCCCTCCATTTTTACGGAAGTAAACAAGGAGCAAGACGGCTTGTGACGTTATTGAAGTCTCTACTGCGCATGTGGGACGCTTAAACCGTATGAATGGACAAAATTAGACATTAGTTTTTTTTTTGTTTTATTTTATTTTATTTTTTTTTTTCTTTTAATAGACCGATACATATACATGTACATCATTATTTATCGTGTATAAAGATATATAGTCTTGCAGAATCCTATGAGGCAGAGGGCCACATAGGCAAAGGGCCACATAGGCACAGGGCAGAGTGAGGGGCTACAGCAGCTGCAGCGAGGGGGCTACAGCAGCTGCAGCTGCAGCGAGGGGGGTTGGGGGGTGGCTGCACTGTGTGAGTGTGAGTGACTGCACTCATCACACAGCTGCTCAGGCAGAGGCTAAAACGGCGTGCTTACAGTGATTATATAAGAAATCAATACAAATAATTAAAAATAATCATTTAATCATCATAACCGTTATTCAAATAACATAGTTAATTTTTTATATGCATTTTTATAAATTTTATAATAATTTTTTAATTATTCATTTTTTATTAGTTTTTTAATTCAATTTTATATTAATTTTATATCAATTTTATATTAATTTTATATCAATTTTATATCAATTTTATATAAATTTTATATTAATTAAGGCGGGACTTCCGGTTTAATTAAGGCGGGACTTCCGGTTTAATTAAGGCGGGACTTCCGGCTGTCACTTTGGAATGTGGGCGTGGTTTCGAGTTTGATGAAAGGTGGTTCATATTGTTTTTTTTTGTCATAAGTTTCCATAGGTAGCTATTTGGGCATATTCCTTACAATCTTTCTAAGACTTTCATGTTGTTTATATTAATATTAGAATTATACTGTATTAACCGAAATTGAGAATTATGTTGCGATAAGATTTGAATTTATCCTCCAGCCCTATATGTGAGCTTTGATGAATGTTTGCCTTTTAACTGAAAAATAGTGTTTTTATTTCCCATCTTCTAGATCTGAAAAAAAAAACTTTGATGTGCGGTTGATTCAAATAATATTTAATAGTAGTTCTATTTTTTTCCCCAACGGAAGAATGCTCAATAGTGGTTGTGAAGAGCCAAGGACGCGCCCCTCTAAAGCTGCTATGGCGATAGCCGTACTGCTCCACTTGTGAAAGTAAAATCTGATGGGCTCTCTTTTTGGCATCAAGACAATTATTCTTATTGCCACATTGTCAGACATGACACTGTAAAAAAAAAAAAAAAAAAGCAGATTTCCTAACATTACAGGTGCTGGTCATAAAATTAGAATATCATGAAAAAGTAGATTGATTTCAGTAATTCCATTTAAAAAGTGAAACTTGTATATTATATTCATACATTACATACAAACTCATATATTTCAGATGTTTATTTTGTTTAATTTTGATGATTACAAATGACAACAAATGAAAATCTCAAATTCATCATATCAGAAAATTAGAATATTGTGAAAAGGTTCAAAATTGATGGCCCTTGGTGCCACACTCTAATCAGCTAATTAACTCAAACCACCTGCAAAAGCCTTTAAATGGTCTTTCAGTCTAGTTCTATAGGCTACACAATCATGGGGAAGACTGCTGACTTGACAGTTGTCCAAAAGACGACCATCGACACCTTGCACAAGGAGGGCAAGACACAAAAGGTCATCGCTAAAGAGGCTGGCTGTTCACAGAGCTCAGTGTCCAAGCACATTAATAGAGAGGCGAAGGGAAGGAAAAGATGTGGTCGAAAAAAGTGTACAAGCAAGAGAGATAACCGCACCCTGGAGAGGATTGTGAAACAAAACCCATTCAAAAATGTGGGGGAGATTCACAAAGAGTGGACTGCAGCTGGAGTGAGTGCTTCAAGAACCACCACACACAGACGTATGAAAGACATGGGTTTCTGCTGTCGCATTCCTTGTGTCAAGCCACTCTTGAACCACAGACAGCGTCAGAAGCGTCTTGCCTGGGCTAAAGAGAAACAGGACTGGACTGCTGGTGAGTGGTCCAAAGTCATGTTCTCTGATGAAAGTAAATTTTGCATTTCCTTTGGAAATCAAGGTCCCAGAGTCTGGAGGAAAAGAAGAGAGGCACTTCATCCACGTTGCTTGAAGTCCAGTGTAAAGTTTCCACAGTCAGTGATGGTTTGGGGTGCCATGTCATCTGCTGGTGTTGGTCCATTGTGTTTTCTGAGGTCCAGGGTCAACGCAGCCACATACCAGGAAGTTTTAGAGCACTTCATGCTTCCTGCAGCTGACCAACTTTTTGGAGATGCAGATTTCATTTTCCAACAGGACTTGGCACCTGCACACAGTGCCAAAGCTACCAGTACCTGGTTGAAGGACCATGGTATCCCTGTTCTTAATTGGCCAGCAAACTCTCCTGACCTTAACCCCATAGAAAATCTATGGGGTATTGTGAAGAAGAAGATGCAATACACCAGACCCAACAATTCAGAAGAGCTAAAAGCCACTATTAGAGCAACCTGGGCTATCATAACACCTGAGCAGTGCCACAGACTGATCGACTCCATGCCACGCCGCATTGCTGCAGTAATACAGGCCAAAGGAGGCCCAACTAAATACTGAGTGCTGTACATGCTCATACTTTTCATGTTCATACTTTTCAGTTGGCCAACATTTCTATAAATCCTTTGTTTTTATTGGTCTTCAGTAATATTCTAATTTTCTGATATGATGAATTTGAGATTTTCATTTGTTGTCATTTGTAATCATCAAAATTAAACAAAATAAACATCTGAAATATATGAGTTTGTATGTAATGTATGAATATAATATACAAGTTTCACTTTTTAAATGGAATTACTGAAATCAATCTACTTTTTCATGATATTCTAATTTTATGACCAGCACCTGTAATTTAGCAGGAAAATTGCAACAAAACAAGAAAAAATAATTTCTTTCTGTCACCTTTGCATAATTTCTTGGATTCTTCTTATATTTGCTCACCTCTCCTCACCATCAATCATTCCTCTCCATCTTGCACCGCATAACTTAAAATGTGTCAGTGTTCCTCTCTTCCTCCTGCCCCTTGTCTGCTCTTTTATTTCTCGTCAATTTCTGATCCTTTAATCCTTCCTCTCCGCATTGGAATTGTGGATTTTCCACAATGCTTTATTGTTACAATCATTGACTCTGCCATGAGGACACACTGCAAAAAATTTTAAACCTAAGTAAGTTTATTTTTCTTTAAAAAAAGAGCATTTCTTTCTTGAATTAAGCAGTTAAGTGATACACTTTGCCAATGGAATAAGGCAATTTACATCTAAAATAAGAAAAAACAATTGTGTAGTCTTATTCCAAGTGGATATTATCTAATTATCTTATTTTAAGAGTAAAAATACTCATTCCATTGGCAAATCTTATTATTTACTTGCTTGAATTATGCTAAATACACAAATTTTAAGACATTTTTACTCGTTTCCAGATCGTTTTTGCAGTGTGTGAATCTTCCTCTACTTAGTTTGGTTCGCCTGTGTGACTTTGTTTTTGATCATTTGTCCTCTGCCGTCCCACCTCCCCAGTTGACCCGACATGTTTGTGTTCTATAGGGCCCCAGTGGCAATGACTCTCCGTCCCCAGCATCCTGGCACAGGCTCATCTAAATGCATACGCTCTTGCCACTGGCTGGGGATTTGCAAGCATGTGCAGCAGCTTCCATGAATCCATGCAAGTGAGAATGTTGAATATGGTGGGGGAAAAAAAGTGATGATGCCACCCAGTAGGGTCGGTGGATTTTTTCCTGCCTTCTCTGTTGATACTTTCCCAACGCTCAGAGGAACAGTGACTCTGACAGTTTTCTTGCAAGCCGGCACTTCCATTGATCAGTTCACACACAGTAAACAAACAGCATCCCCTATCATCCCTCGCAGCGGCTCCTAGCAGACAGACTTCTGGGCTGAGGCTGGAAGCTGGGCTCATAATCATGCGTTACCCGACAGAGCTTGGCTTTGTACTGATAAAACAGTACTACAGTGTATAAAATAAATCACATGGAGAATATTTATTAAATCCACAGGTGTTATCACCATGGAATGAACACGTGGAGCTTCTCGAACCCTGTTGCTTTCTTTGGCTGAAGTTCAAAAGAAAAACCCCAAAACATTACCTTTACAATCAAGCTGCAACCTTATTTATTCATACATTATTAACAATGTGCTCTAGTCAGTGAAGTCTGTAATGCAAATGTTGCATCCAGGGTTTTATACTATGAGAGTTAGAAATCATACACTTCTTTAAAGGAATCTTTGGATCCTTTTCTTTCATTCTTTAGATCTGATTAAATAAAGTTATCTCTTTGAAGGATGTAAGACTCTATATGAAAGGAATTGATTTGATTCCTTTAGAAGCACATGCTAAGAATACATTTAGCTGATAAATTTAGGAACCCAGTGGTAAAAAATAAGTATTTGATTTAGAAAGAAAATGAGACTGAATTTTATTCAAATAAAATTCTGAAAAGTGTGGTGTATTTTACTATTTAGCCCTAAACTAACATGTGTTTTGGTTGTGTCTTACTAATTTGCGGGTCCAGGAACTGAAATGTTTAACACACATCATACAGTTCCGAAAGTATCCTGAAAAAGCCAAGCTTTGCTGTATCCGACTAACTTCTAAGGCAGATAAGAGGTCCTCCTATCCAGAAAAGCGAAATGGACAACATTTAAACCCTGAAGCCAGAGTTGGACCATTTTTAAGCAATCCTAATAGCATTGTCTGGACAGACATACACTTATGAAGCGGATTCTATTCTAGATTTACCGCACAAACAGTCATATATTCTGAGTTTTCTTTACACTTAACCTCCCGCCAGTTCTAAGTCTTTTCGGAGTGTCTGTTTGTTTTCCACAATTTTAAATCCATACATTTTCCAAGCTTTTACTGTAACTAAGTCTTCCTATTCCCCAATCACCACCACATGGTGACAAGGTTCTAAATCTGAGCAGTGTTAGTTTTCCACCAAAAAGCATTTTGCTGTTGCTGTAAATAGCTGAATTTCAGTTTCATATGATCAAATGACCTTTTCCATACTTTTGCTCTGTCTCTTAAAAGGGTCAAAATAAACATTAAATTGGATTCACAATAACTTTCTAGGTGCCAGGATTCTAAAAAAGCCAGAAGTGTGGTGAGGACAACTAAAAGTTACCTGAAAATAGATCGTCTAACCTGAGCTGTGGATCCCTGCAGCTCCCCCAAAGTCACCAGTTCCATTCCTGTCTCCAGACTGAACTGGGCAAAAAGGTTGAAATACTGAAGTGTTTTATAACCCAAAGTTTTATCTCACCTATCTATTCTTTTCTTTTTTGGAGTAAATTTTGTTCCATTATGTAGCAAGCAGAGAATATGGTGTTTTTTTCACTTTTTTTACTTATTATTTTTTCTCATTTAGTTTTCAAGAGCTTTTTTTTTTTTTTTTTTTACAATTGTTACATATTTTCAATTCTCAAATGCCACTTTTTATATTTTTTGTACTCTTTTCAAATTGTGTTTTATAGATCATATTTTGTTCACTTCAAGCCCAACACAAACATTGAACAAACATTGATTTTTGACCGGTAAAAAGACCAATAGAAATGTGTCTTTTGGCTCCTCCCTTTATAGGAAAGCCCGCCCATTCTTGGATTGCATTTTTTTTTCAAATTTCCATTTACAAAATATGTTTTTTGCAAAAATAATGGAACACATTTCACTTCATTAACTTCCTCCTAATAATAATGATTCTCTTATATTTACTAACAAAGCTCTGGGGCCATCCTAGAATCCCTTGATGTATACAGAGGTACCCCAAAAACAAATAAATGATTGGGTGTTCTGGATTTTACAGGGTATTACAGAAAATAAAAATAACGTATTTTTAATTTAGAAAATATATACATATATAAAACATTTATCATTTTAATTCCTTCAAATTCATGCCCCATGCTCATGCTTTGTCTCTCACATTAAAGCTTAATCAGTTATATCGAAAATTGTGTTTCTAACATGACTATATCTAGAGAATCTTATGGGGCAAGAATACTGATCAAATGCAGTTTTTCTTGTAAGTTGATGTATGTGGCTGATTAAAAATGCTGCAAGTTTAGAGCTGGAAGCAGAACATCAATCGATGTCGGACTGCAAGAGTGGTGGTCAAGTCTTTCATCAAAAAGCAGAGACAGGCAAACCTGGCATGTTTTAAAGTTTAAACCTTGTCAAAAGCCACACAATGAATATAATAGATATGTTTATGTTATTGTAGATATTGACAAAACTTTCTTGTTTATAGATTAGAAGGCTGCAGCTCTTTTGCTGAAACCATTTCTTTCTACACACAATTACAAAAGCCTGAGGTGATCTCGATTGCTGTTTGTTCATTAGTGGGTTGATAATGAAGTCCCACTGAATGATAGGGAGATAGTAAGCTTTACCATCCGTTTAATGGCGGGAAGCATTGCAGACATTTGGTTTTCTGTGATTTCTTTGGAATGGATTACGGTAAAGATGACCTCACAACTCCTCTCCAAGCCTCCTGTTGTTCAGCAGACTCCAAGCCATTGATTTAAGCTCACCACCTGCAGGCAAACTCATTTCTGATGACACCAGACTTTATTTAAAACATAAATATTTAAGCAGGTTGAGCACAAAAGCAGAAACTCCAATGACAGCTCCATTTTCACAGCACATCTACCCCCGTATAAATTACCACTAAAGGAAAACTTTCTCAAAGATTGGGGGAAGTACAGATAAACAAAATAATCTATAATTAAAGCATCTGCAGCGTAATTACAACCTGTGCTATCGGTTCTCCCTGACAAAATGATCCAATGCTTATGAAACCAAATAAAGAAGGAGCCGCATTGTGACTGTGTTGCATAGATTAAATAAAGTTCCTTTATTTTTTAACTGCTTCTTGATTGAAAGTGATGCGACAGTGTTCTTTGTAAGGCCAATTGCTCCCTGGGTTGCTTTCTTCCTCTCCTCACACTGATGCCTCCCTGGATAAAGACAGATCGGCCTTGACGGGGAGAGACCAGGCAGCCGCTCCTCCGTTTCCGCTCTTGACTCTTACGGGTTTGACAACGTAATTACAAAAGAGAAGGAGCTGGGCAATTAAAAGGCTGTGATTGTGGACAGAAGGGGCTGGAGTAGAAGCAGCGCAGCAAAGACGAGACCCCACAGGGCTTTTCTCAAGGAGGAGCTGTCCAAATGTTTCAGCACATCTGACAGGGAAGCAAGTGGAATCATCATTGCACACTTGTTAAATTAACAAATCCATGAAGATAACTTTGAATAACTTCTCTCTTATGGTAGATTCTCAGAATTTTGCTCCGCTTATATATTTAAGGATGAAGTTTCTTGTAGCTAATGTTGCACAATATTTCCTTTAGTAGAAATATCACCAGTATAAAACAACTGGCCATATATAGACAGGGTGTTTGAGATCTAAAGAAGTGATACTATCAGTCCCGTCATTAAGCATGACAAAATTAGCATTTTCAGATTATAAGTTGCTTTTTAATGACTCAAGTTTAAGAAAAATGTTAGCCCTGTATAAGACACAGAGCTCCCCCACTTTATTTTCCAAAGCAAACTAATCAGCTTCAGCGTGGGTGTTATCAATCGCTTACGGTGGCAGGCTGATAAATGTTTTCCCTTTGTTTATAACATCACATATAAGTGAGGATTACAGGGGAGTACGCTGTAGTTAATGGACCAAATGAGTCTGCAGAATGATTCATAACACATCTTCTTAATTCATATTAGAGGTTAATAAAGAGACTAATGTATTCATTGGTTATCTTATTGTGGCAGCAGGTGGTGTATACAGGAAAGAGAACCTGATACTAGCGATTTCTAATGGACCAATAACGCCACCTTGGGAATTTCACCCAAAGAATTAATTTTAAAGGTAGGATACGTAGATCCGTTCTACCATAGAGAGAGTCAGAGACGTGGTTATAATTTAGAAAAAACAGCAATTCTTTATTTAAACATGATTAAAATAACAGGTCTTGTTAAAATATACTACCCACACACACGGGAAGGCGAGGGGGGAGCCTGATTCAGGTGCTGAGGCTTACCTGATGGAGTGGGTCGAGGCGAAGTGAGGAGTGATCCCAGTAGATAAAGCAAAACAGAAAGGAAGGCACCCCAAATCACTCGTGGCAGCCACTACACACATGCACTCTGTAAAACAATGGACTAGAAGGGGGCGGCACTGCACACCAAAACGGGAAGTCCCCACCACCAGGACACCAGGAACCACCACGTCAGCTCTCAGCAACTGAAAAGACAAAGAGGGGCATAAATAGCTTTTCACACACACACGCACACTATAAGGGGAGAAAAAAAAAAGAATAACCCAAAAAAACAAACATTAAGAGTCACAGGAACAATTGGAACCCAAAATGCAATTCCCCATGGACTCAGGCAACCCAGATAACTGAATAAACTCAGGATAAGAAAAGTAATACCGGGAATAATAACAATCAAGAACCAGTCCAGTAACAGAGGTTGAACAGTTGTCACATAAACAGCCCTTTGAATAATCCAGCCCAGCCTATGCTGCTGGAAGAGGGCAATTTCTGCTGCAGGCGGGCTCCAAGTTTAACCAGCCACGATACCGGCTGATTAAGGCGTCTAAGACCGCACCGCCGTGGTTAAACAACAGTTGGAACCGAGGTGGAGCCGCAGCTCAGGCGTCCGACTGCCGTGAGCTATCAAAAAGCTGCAGCTGGAACGTGTCAAAGCTGTGTTGTTTCTCCCAAGTTAACGCCGCTGGAATTCCCCAGATCACCAGGCCCCACACAGACCTGTCAACAAAATATTACTACTTTGTGGTGGAGCAGGAAGTGAATGTGTCAAATTGTCATACAGCATACATACCGATCCGGCCACCAGAGAAATCCCACTGAGGAAGAGGACGGAGGCAAAGCTGCCGATTACGGCCAGGTTTGATTGACGCGCTGATCACGAGCGCTGTAACCGGGAACGTCTTGTCTAACAAACCACCAAACATGCACATCAGCACCACAATTATCCATTGAGCGCACTAGCAGCCACTGCAACCTACCTGTACCGTTAACCAGCAGCCGAGGCGACCCGGAAGCAAAGCGGAGGAACCAGAGGAAGAGGGTAACCGATAATGCCACCACGCCCCTTTTATAGGGTGCCCTCCAGAGGCAATTGGCTGACACTGCCCCTGCAGCCAACACTCCTGCCTCCAGGAGCATGAGATGTCCTCCTGCTACAGTCTTCCCCCCCTTTATGCATCGTCGCCCCGACGATGCCACCAAATTAAGACACCATGCTCGTTCCAGGGCCTAAAGAACCCTGCAATTGCATTAGACGTAGGACCAGAGAAAATTGTTGGTCGTGGGAGATGGTGGACATTGGTATGTTGACCAGCAGCAGACCGTGTTGTCCGGCGAACAGCCCTTTCACTACGGCCCGAGTTTACTACCGGTAGAGTAACCAGCTCCTCCGGTAGCAACTCAGCTACCGCACCACAAGGAACGTCTGATGTTCCTTGTACTGTTGGATCTATGGAGAGAAGAGGCAGCTCCGGGGTGGCCTGGGCCTGACTGGCATTGGCCTGGGGAATCTCCTGCCTCAGTATAAACAAATCACCATGAGCAGATGGTTCATCCTCAACCTGTGGCTCCTCAGGAGGAACTGAAGGAGGGGGGGCTAGAGCGCTAGCTCCAACCACGGCTTTCAACAGCGTACGATGCACATGTTTAACCTGTGTGGGATCATTAACAGTGACAATGGTGTACACCGAGTGACCGTCCTTCGGGGCCTTCAAAATCCGGTATACTACAGAACCCCACAAATCTTGAATTTTGTGACGTCCCTTGTGGCTCATATTACGGAGGTACACCAACTGGCCCTCCTGTAAGGGAGCATCACGGACCTGCTGGTCATGATGGTTCTTCCGCCGCTCAGCCACGACCCTTAACCTTTCACGTACTCCTTCAAAGGCGATCTGCAAACGGGCCTGGTGTTCTTGGACCCACTTATGAATGCTTCCACTTCTCGGCTCCTGTACCTGACCCAACAGAAAATCCAGTGGGAGTCTTGGCTCCTGCCCAAACATTAAAAAGAACGGGGAGTCACCAGGTTGCCTGGTGGGGAGTGGTGTTGTAAGAGTACAAGAGCTGAGGCAAGCAGGAGCTCCAGTCTCGTTTCCGAGAAACTGGCAAGGTTCGTAAGAGATTATGCAGCGTTCTGTTGAAACGCTCACACTGTCCATTGCCGGCGGGATGGTAAGGAGTGGTCCTAGATTTCGTAATCCCATAAAGATTACAGAGCTGCTGGATCAAATTGCTCTCAAAATTTCGACCCTGATCTGAATGGATGCGGGCAGGCACCCCCAATTTACAAAACCATTCAGTTACTAGAGCCTGAGCCACAGTGGAGGCTCGCTGGTCACGAGTGGGTACGGCAAGCGTGTACTTGCTGAACACATCCGTCATGACCAGAACATCTTCTACCCCAGCCTGGGTTGGTTCCAAGACCGTGAAGTCTATGGCCACGATTTCATTAGGCCGAGAAGCCAGCAAATGCCCCATGAAGCTATGGGTGGCAGAGTTAGTGCCTTTGGCCACCTGGCACCTCTCACAGGATTGGCACATATATGCCACATCAGAGGACATACCCGGCCAGTAACACCGCTGCCGCAACAACTCCAGAGTCCGTTCGATGCCCTGATGGCCATGTTTCTGATGGGCTTCTGTTAAAACCTCTTCTTTTAGTACCGCTGGTAACAGCAGCTGGCAGACGGACTCAGCACCATCTGGCCGGAGGGTCTGGCGGTACAAAGTGCCGTTCCTTTCCACCAAACGATCCCACTGACGGAGCAAAGCCAGCGCGGGTGGGGTGAGCAATTTACGCTCAGCAGGGGTTGGTTGTCGCTTTTCCTCCCAAAACTGTAGGAACTGCTGGATAACAGGGTCGGTCTGCTGCAGCCTACAGATCTCTGCAGGGGCATGGTGAGGAAGGGCTATGATGGTAGCCTGTCCTGCCTCTGCTTTGGAAACCCGCAGAGCTTGCTGCAAAGAGGCCGGGAGTGATGTACCCGGGAGCATGGCTTCCATGTCCTGCATACTGGGAGGCTGCTGGCGAGACAAAGCGTCAGCATTCCTATTGACCCTCCCTGATCTATATTTGATTTCAAAGTCAAATGCGGCAAGCTGGGCTGCCCAGCGTTGTTCGGTGGCCCCAAGCTTAGCCGATGACAGGTGGCTGAGGGGGTTGTTGTCCGTGTAAACAATACACTTCTGACCAAGCAGATACTCCCTAAATTTTTCGGTCATGGCCCATTTAAGAGCCAAAAACTCCAACTTCATGGAGCTATAGTTGGCCATATTGCGCTCAGTGGGCCTTAGGCCCCTACTCGCATAAGCGATGGGCCTTACCTTGCCGTTCTGCTCCTGTGACAGGACCGCTCCTAGGCCACCAAAACTGGCATCAACCTCTAAAATGAAAGGGAGGGAAAAATCAGCATATGCCAACACAGGAGCTGTGGTGAGCTTGGTCTTAAGGGCCTCAAAACTGCGTTGGCATTCCTCAGACCAATTCCCTGCCACTGCACCCTCTGGTCTCTTCCCGGATTTTGTGCTCCCCAGCTTGGCTACCAGCTGGTGCAGAGGGGCGGCCAACTTGGCAAAGCCCTTCACGAACCGGCGGTAGTAACTGGCAAAGCCAAGGAATGACCGCAGTTCCGAGATGGTGCTTGGAGGCTGCCAGTCGGTTACCACTTCAACCTTACTGGGGTCGGTGGAAACACCCTGGTCCGAGATCACATGCCCCAAATACCGCACCTCCTGCTGGAAAAAGGCACATTTAGCAAGCTTGGCCTTCAGGCCCTGATGTTGTAAACGCCCCAGAACAACCTCCAGTCTCTCCAAGTGCTGTTCAATGGTGGAAGAGAACACAACAATGTCGTCCAAGTAAATCAACAAGGACTGAAACTGTTGGTCCCCGAAGAGCCGCTGCATCAGACGTTGGAAAGTACTGGGAGCATTGCAGAGCTGTGTTGTTTGTGGCTCAAACAACACAGTGGTATTTGCGAAGTGCTCAGAGCAGGTAGCAGCCACAATCTTAAATGTACCACCTGGAATCCGCCAGGCCTTCCGTCCCCGCACCATGGCTCTTCCACAGGCGGGCTGAGGGGGCCGTATACTAGCTTGATGGCACTTTTGCAGAGCTTGCAGAACTAACTCAGGAGCCTCTGATACAGAGGGTAAGTCAAAGAGGGCCAAACCATGTCGCCCGAAGAGTTCGCCATAACATCGGCGGATCACATTCATCCCCAGCACCCCAGGGGCCTGTGCAGACATACCATTGGGCAAGTCCTTAACCACCAAAATGCCACACTTTGGCATCAGCTTACTGCACAGTTCAAAATCCAGTTCCATGTACCCAAGGTAAGGGATGTTTAACCCATTGGCTGCACGGAGCTGTAGCCAGTCACACAAGCGCAGTTTCTCCGGGCCCCACGGCTCAAAATGCTGATGGAAAAAGCTCTCCGTGATGGTAGATACCATGGATCCAGTATCCACCAAACAAGGAACAGCAGTACCCCCAATATTAATACACATATCGGGGCAAGAGGACATGAGGTTGGGCATTTCTGAACCACCTCCTGTTCTTGAGCCAATATCACTGCCCGCCGAACTGTGACTCAACAGCTCGGTGGGTGGTAGTTTTCCGCAGGCCGTGAAGGACTATGTTGTACACTTGTCTTCTGTGCAGGCAAAGGCTGCTGCGGGCGAGGAACACGGACCCCGTCACATTCCCTAGCAAAATGTCCTGGTTGGTGGCATCGCTTACAGATAACTGGGCCCCACTGTGAGGGGCGGCCCCGGGAATGAGGGCCCGGCAAGCGAGAAATGCTTTGTGTAAGTTGGTTGATTTGCTCTTGCTGGAGTTTAAGCATCTCCTTCATCTCACTTAGCTCGGACGCCAGGGGTGGCTTGACGGACAACTGTGGGCCACTTGTAGCTCCACACTGAAACCCAAGAACTGAGGGCAGAAGTTATTCTGTCCCCTCAGTTCTTGGGTTTCAGTGGCTCCTCCTGGCAAACCCTCCCGCTCCCATTGGATCGCCTCAGCCCGGACTTCAAGCAACGTAGCGGTTGGTTGCCTACGCACAAACTGTTTCAATTCGCGACGAAGAGCACCATCAGTTACGTGTTCAACAAACTGATCGCGCAGTAAGACCTCAGCATTAGGCACGTCACTAGGGGCGCGCTGTTTAACAGATGCCATAAGGCTCATTAATGCAAGGGAGAACTCCTGAAGAGTCTCGCCTTCTTGCTGTCAACGAGAAAAGAAGGCTTCCTGCAACCCTACATAGGAGTCAAAGCAACCATACAGCTCCTGTAATATCGCGATTATTTTAGCTGGGTCTGTTCGTTCTGCATCGGACCGAAATCTTATTTCCTCACGTGCCTCTCCCTCAAGGTGATCTAAGAGGAAAAAAGCCTGGTCGGATGCAGCCAAATGACGCGCTCTAATACACGCCTGCACCTCCTCAATCCATTCACTAATGCCAATCCCTGACTTTCCTCTGAACATAGGGCATTTCCTATCTCGGGGCACAAAAACAAGTCTCTCTGTTACAGTACCAACGGTGGCAGGAGCGGGCACGGCAGACCCGGAGGCCGCCACATCAAGGGCAGGCATGGCCGCCACCTGTTCCTGTCGCAGCCTCTCATTATCCGCCTTTAACTGTGCAACTAAGTTCCTTAAATCCTTCAGTTCTGTATCCATAGTTACACACCCCCACCAAAAGAAAGAAAAAAAAAAAAAAATAATAATAATAATCTACCTGGGGCAGCGGCGTATTAAGAGAAGGGGAAAAAAAAAAATCCAACTGGTTTTTTTTTTTTTTTTTTTTTTTTTTTTTTGTCTAAGTCACAGCAATACACACAACTGTTCAACCCCAACCTGGACCAAGAGAATACAAATATTTAACAATAAGAAACACGAGAGCAAAGGGAAGAGAAAAAAAAAAAAAAAAGGAGAAACACACGTCTCTGCTCTTAGTAGGTCCTACCAGCAACGCCAGAATGTGGCAGCAGGTGGTGTATACAGGAAAGAGAACCTGATACTAGCGATTTCTAATGGACCAATAACGCCACCTTGGGAATTTCACCCAAAGAATTAATTTTAAAGGTAGGATACGTAGATCCGTTCTACCATAGAGAGAGTCAGAGACGTGGTTATAATTTAGAAAAAACAGCAATTCTTTATTTAAACATTATTAAAATAACAGGTCTTGTTAAAATATACTACCCACACACACGGGAAGGCGAGGGGGGAGCCTGATTCAGATGCTGAGGCTTACCTGATGGAGTGGGTCGAGGCGAAGTGAGGAGTGATCCCAGTAGATAAAGCAAAACAGAAAGGAAGGCACCCCAAATCACTCGTGGCAGCCACTACACACATGCACTCTGTAAAACAATGGACTAGAAGGGGGCAGCACTGCACACCAAAACGGGAAGTCCCCACCACCAGGACACCAGGAACCACCACGTCAGCTCTCAGCAACTGAAAAGACAAAGAGGGGCATAAATAGCTTTTCACACACACACGCACACTATAAGGGGAGAAAAAAAAAAGAATAACCCAAAAAAACAAACATTAAGAGTCACAGGAACAATTGGAACCCAAAATGCAATTCCCCATGGACTCAGGCAACCCAGATAACTGAATAAACTCAGGATAAGAAAAGTAATACCGGGAATAATAACAATCAAGAACCAGTCCAGTAACAGAGGTTGAACAGTTGTCACATAAACAGCCCTTTGAATAATCCAGCCCAGCCTATGCTGCTGGAAGAGGGCAATTTCTGCTGCAGGCGGGCTCCAAGTTTAACCAGCCACGATACCGGCTGATTAAGGCGTCTAAGACCGCACCGCCGTGGTTAAACAACAGTTGGAACCGAGGTGGAGCCGCAGCTCAGGCGTCCGACTGCCGTGAGCTATCAAAAAGCTGCAGCTGGAACGTGTCAAAGCTGTGTTGTTTCTCCCAAGTTAACGCCGCTGGAATTCCCCAGATCACCAGGCCCCACACAGACCTGTCAACAAAATATTACTACTTTGTGGTGGAGCAGGAAGTGAATGTGTCAAATTGTCATACAGCATACATACCGATCCGGCCACCAGAGAAATCCCACTGAGGAAGAGGACGGAGGTAAAGCTGCCGATTACGGCCAGGTTTGATTGACGCGCTGATCACGAGCGCTGTAACCGGGAACGTCTTGTCTAACAAACCACCAAACATGCACATCAGCACCACAATTATCCATTGAGCGCACTAGCAGCCACTGCAACCTACCTGTACCGTTAACCAGCAGCCGAGGCGACCCGGAAGCAAAGCGGAGGAACCAGAGGAAGAGGGTAACCGATAATGCCACCACGCCCCTTTTATAGGGTGCCCTCCAGAGGCAATTGGCTGACACTGCCCCTGCAGCCAACACTCCTGCCTCCAGGAGCATGAGGAGATGTCCTCCTGCTACATTATCCTTTCTCAAAATGAGATATGCATGATTAATGCTGTACTTTCAGATTATTCCATAGTGCAGGAAAGGGTGTCCTGTGTTTGCTACTACTGAGGTTATCCGACCATACCCGCATTTTCTGCTGAAGCCCATTCTAAATTAGCTTTTACACTGGAAAAACGATCTAGAAATAAGTAAAAATTTCTTAAATTAAGTGTATTTACCCTTAATTTGAGTAGGTAAATGAAATGATTTGCCAATGGAATGAGTATTTTTACTCTTAGAATAAGATATTTAGATAAAATACACTTGAAATAAGACAATATAATTGCGTTTTCTTATTTTAAATATAGGTTGTCTTGTTCCATTGGCAAAATGTCTCTTTAACCTTCTCAATTCAAAAACAAATGCACTTATTTTAAGAAGAAATAACTTATATAGATTTAGATTTTTTCCAGTGTATAGCTTTTATGTAATTCTTTTCCTTTAATTGTGCAACTAAATTGCAGCAAATATTGCACTGCACATTTTTTTTTTATCTAAATAGGTCATTTTTTATTCAAATAAGTGATTTTTCTTGAATTGAGGAGGCAAGTAAGACACTTTGTCAATGCAACAAGACAATTTACATTTAAGATAACTTATTTCAAGTGCAGATCATCTAATTATTACTTATTTTAATACTAAATATACTCATTATATGGTTAAATAATTGTATTAATTTACCCAAATTAAGGATAAATGCACATTTAGGAATATTCTACTCATAACTAGATAATTTTTGCAGTGTGGAGAACCTTATTTACACTGAAAAACTATCTAGAAATAAGTTAAAATTTCTTAAATTAGGTGTATTCACCCTTAATTTGAGGAGGTAAATGAGATAGTTTGCCAATGGAATGAGTAATTTTACTCTTAAAATAAGATAACTAGATAATATGCACTTGAAAGAAGACAATGCAATTGTTTTTTCTTATTTTAAGTGTAAATTGTCTTGTTCCATTGGCAAAATGTCTCTTTTACCTCCTCAATTCAAGAACAAATGCACTTATTTTAAGAAAAAATTACTAATCTAGATTCAGATTTTTTGCAGTGTAGTGTCAGAGTAATCATAAGACTGTATGGTTAGTATCTACCAGAAAATATCTTTCTATCCATCCATAAGCAATGTTAACACAGGAATAACTGCACTACTTTTATCTTTTTATTGGCAACTCTGGTTGATGTGGATGGGGAGGGGGGGTCCAATTGCAGAACAATTAAGACATGTTTTCAATATTATGTGACTATATTATAAGGCACTGAAGCCTGAACTTGACTTTTTTATTTGGATTCTAATCATTCTGAAGTAATATTATAAGCTACTTATGCTCCATTGCTCCTGTGCCCATCTCCCTCATCATCTCTACACATATTGGCAGTTTCGTTTTGTTTTCTTCGACAGGTACAACACATTTCTCAGGTGGTCTCCCAGAAACCAGCACAAGTGAAGGTGAGTGTGCTTCTCTTCAGCTGGGAGCCTTACTCCAGTCAGGAGACCAGCATATATATCATTTTCTCTGAGCCAGGAACTCATTAAGAATGACAAGGTATCTGCTGGCATGGACTGGATGCTGCAGCCACATAATGGGATCCTTACGGTTTAAAGCGGATCAGCACTTGAACACAATGTGCAAAGCTGCCTGCTTGCAAGGATTGCTACAATACATCTGTGAATCCCTGTCAGGATGACATTGGCAAAGTGATATTACAGTTTTTGCATGAGGCTGAAATGTTTTTACTGCATCAGAATCTCTGATGAACTGCGAGTCCATACCGGCCTGATAAGCGGAACCTCTGGGACCCTGAACTTTACAGCTTGCCTTCATGAAAATGATTTTAATGAATAATCACTGCTAATAATCGCCAGTTTCTGATACTGTCACTGGAAAAAATGAAAACTAAATCCCGTTTTGTTTTGGGATGACAGTCAACACCTGTTAATAAATGTGTTCATATAGTGCAGTCTTTTATAGGCAGGCTTGAGAGGGCAACGTGTTTTCTTCCAAGCTTTAAATCAGAGGACTTCATGTTAAAAACCAACATTTAAAAGAGCAACTGTGTGAGTCAGTTACAAAATACTGATTAAGATGTTTTTACTGTGTACAGCAAATTAGATTTCCAAATGAGCACAACAGGACATGCTTTGATCTGGATAACTGGATGCATGTATATAAGGATGCAGTGATCATAAAACTGAGCGAATGTTTGTTTTATTTTGTTCTGAAACAGCAATTGGTTAAGGAAGCAATCATTTGGAAAGAAGTGCATCTGGCTAATACAGGTGCTGGTCATAAAATTAGAATATCATGAAAAAGTAGATTGATTTCAGTAATTCCATTTAAAAAGTGAAACTTGTATATTATATTCATACATTACATACAAACTCATACGTATATTTCAGATGTTTATTTTGTTTAATTTTGATGATTACAAATGACAACAAATGAAAATCTCAAATTCATCATATCAGAAAATTAGAATATTACTGAAGACCAATAAAAACAAAGGATTTATAGAAATGTTGGCCAACTGAAAAGTATGAACATGAAAAGTATGAGCATGTACAGCACTCAGTATTTAGTTGGGCCTCCTTTGGCCTGTATTACTGCAGCAATGCGGCGTGGCATGGAGTCGATCAGTCTGTGGCACTGCTCAGGTGTTATGATAGCCCAGGTTGCTCTAATAGTGGCTTTTAGCTCTTCTGAATTGTTGGGTCTGGTGTATTGCATCTTCTTCTTCACAATACCCCATAGATTTTCTATGGGGTTAAGGTCAGGAGAGTTTGCTGGCCAATTAAGAACAGGGATACCATGGTCCTTCAACCAGGTACTGGTAGCTTTGGCACTGTGTGCAGGTGCCAAGTCCTGTTGGAAAATGAAATCTGCATCTCCAAAAAGTTGGTCAGCTGCAGGAAGCATGAAGTGCTCTAAAACTTCCTGGTATGTGGCTGCGTTGACCCTGGACCTCAGAAAACACAATGGACCAACACCAGCAGATGACATGGCACCCCAAACCATCACTGACTGTGGAAACTTTACACTGGACTTCAAGCAACGTGGATGAAGTGCCTCTCTTCTTTTCCTCCAGACTCTGGGACCTTGATTTCCAAAGGAAATGCAAAATTTACTTTCATCAGAGAACATGACTTTGGACCACTCACCAGCAGTCCAGTCCTGTTTCTCTTTAGCCCAGGCAAGACGCTTCTGACGCTGTCTGTGGTTCAAGAGTGGCTTGACACAAGGAATGCGACAGCAGAAACCCATGTCTTTCATACGTCTGTGTGTGGTGGTTCTTGAAGCACTCACTCCAGCTGCAGTCCACTCTTTGTGAATCCCCCCCACATTTTTGAATGGGTTTTGTTTCACAATCCTCCAGGGTGCGGTTATCTCTCTTGCTTGTACACTTTTTTCGACCACATCTTTTTATTCCCTTCGCCTCTCTATTAATGTGCTTGGACACTGAGCTCTGTGAACAGCCAGCCTCTTTAGCGATGACCTTTTGTGTCTTGCCCTCCTTGTGCAAGGTGTCGATGGTCGTCTTTTGGACAACTGTCAAGTCAGCAGTCTTCCCCATGATTGTGTAGCCTATAGAACTAGACTGAAAGACCATTTAAAGGCTTTTGCAGTTGGTTTGAGTTAATTAGCTGATTAGAGTGTGGCACCAGGGGCCATCAATTTTGAACCTTTTCACAATATTCTAATTTTCTGATATGATGAATTTGAGATTTTCATTTGTTGTCATTTGTAATCATCAAAATTAAACAAAATAAACATCTGAAATATATGAGTTTGTATGTAATGTATGAATATAATATACAAGTTTCACTTTTTAAATGGAATTACTGAAATCAATCTACTTTTTCATGATATTCTAATTTTATGACCAGCACCTGTAGTACGATGCTGCACAATCAGTGGAAGTGTAAAGTCAATAAATCATATGCATCCTTAAACAGGAAAATATGAGCATGCAATGAATCATTTGTTCAAATGGAAGACATTCAATTCAACCCCTCTGCTGTTTGCAATCTGGCTGCTTTTTTATCAACAAAGTGGTGTTAGGCGTGTGTATAGGGGACCTAAATATTAATATACGTTCTTCAGCTTCAAACCTTTAGAGAAATCTATGTTACACTGAAAAAGCTCATTAAATGTTTGATACCTGTGACAAGTCTCAGTGATTACAGCGATATATCTGTGGTGAATATTTATTTCTCTCTGACCTAGAAACATTTTTGATTTACAATAGGAGCTCATCAAGCGCTTAAACATTCCCCTGAATATATAAATATGCACATTTGTATCTTTTAATAAGCAGCCTTTTACTTGCAGTGTGTTTGGGCGCTCCCTAGTGGCCATCAATGCCAGCTCTTTGCCTCAAATGAGTTAGCAACTAGCAGATAAACCTGTCCTTTGTGTAAAGGGTGTTTATATAAGGACACAAACATATGTGATACTCACTGAGCAGAATACGTTCATACCAGCCTGTGAGCCCTGGTGACCAACCTTATGGCCAGAGAGAATAAATACTGTCACCTGCAATATGTATTAAGACTGACTAATTATTGCCCTGACTCTATTTTTATGCTAATATGTTGAGTCCTTCTATGTGTACAGCATAAATTACAAACATAAATTTTGTTCTTTAATGAAGAAAAATTACTAACTTGTTCCTGCACAGCTTGTTAGACAAATAAAATGACTGGAGCTTCCATTGGGCAACATGCCTTCCACCTTTCCAAATGAGCTCTCCATCACTAGCAATCAATAATTGTCAACCGCTGAGAGTAACGACTCTCAACTATCCCAAAGTTTTCTCTGTTCTGCCAAGTCCCTCTGAGCCACAACTGCAGATTAATCGGGTGTTTTGTGCCAACACTGCCTCTCTAAACTAATTATTTATCTTTGGTGTGCATTTGGGTTGGAAAGTGAATGAAACAACATAATTAAACAAACGTGCACTTGAGGGCTAATTACAAAGCAGCTTATGGATGAAAACCTCAAAAAGAACATATGTGCCTATGAATACTTGTTTGCGTCGGTGAAGATCCGCACCTCTATTTTATTGCAACATCCTTGCACAAAACAGTCCACCCACAAAAGATACTGATAATGCTGCACCCTTTGAGTACTGGCTAATAGTGTGGCATGTATGACTATAATCACACTTCATTACTGAGCTTATAAAAAAAAACAATAATTGTGTGATTTAGGAAAAAAATGGAGGCTTGTTGGATTGTAAATACATCCAAAAATGAGAATACTGAGAATATATTAAGGCGGTGACAGAGATTAGTCATTTTTCTGTCAATAAAGAGCTTGTTTGCTTCTGTCAATAGCCTTTTATTCTAACATCTATCGTGACTTTTCAAATAAAGAACAGGGGAAAAAAACAAAGCAGCAGCAGAAAAACATCTTCCCAAAATGAATCTCTATGATTGATGCCGCTGACTCAAAGACTCCAGACTGATTTCTAGGGGAAAAAATGTAAATGGAAAAGTTTTGAGAAGCTCTGATAAAAGGCAATCTGTGACCTGCTCTGTGTGGAATTAATGGGAGCTGTCAGAAAGGTGAAGTTGGTCAGCTTTGTAGTTTACAAAGAAGTAATTGGAAATGATGAAATGTCAGACAGAGACAAGAATATGTGCATAAATAAGATAAGGCAGCTCATTGACTCTGCTACATTTGACCTTAATTTATTTAGTTTTCTTAGGTTACAGGTGTTTATCAAGCATTGTAGCTTCCAGGATTGATTTTCATATTTTTATTTAATACTACCAAAGTTAAATGTACATATAGTATACAAACAAACACAGCAAAATGGTGTGTTTTATACGAAGCCCCCTAGGGGAAATGGTAAAACAACAGCAAAACGTTGCAAATAAAAAATCAATAACTCCACTGCCATAAAGTGCAGAGACTCCAAAATCACCACACACACCAAGGGGCTCTTGGTGATCGCACTACAACAGCTGGTTTGGGCAAATAAAATGATTTTTATTTGCAACATTTTGCTGTTGTTTTACCATTTGCAGACGGTCCCTAACCACTCGCCTGGCCGCTGCCTGTGCATAGAGATCAATGTAATACATCCAGCACGGAGAACGACTCGTTTTCTCGAAAATAACGCTTTTTGATTCTTGTAATACGTAGTCTGTGCTATCAGGACATGAAAGAGGCGCCATTTGTGTTTCAACAACGAGAGTTATTGATCCCGGAAGTCCGAATCTGTGAATATCTTTCTAACTTGACTGAAGTAAGGTTTTGCGTTCTCACGCAAAAGGTTTTGCGTGGGAACGCAAAACTTTCGCAAAAGGTTTTGCGAGGTAACGCAAAATTTTGCGAGGTAATGGAATAATTTTGCGAGGGAAAGCAAAAGAAAAAAAAAATTGCCCATGTCCCCTAGGGGGCTCCGTAGTTTTAGGCTAGGGATCAAACGATCAAACTCACAATTCTACATGTGTAATAAATTCATAAGTAAAAGAATTTATGAAAATAGGGTGTTTTGAGCTTTCTAGAGAGGGAAATTAGACCCATTAAGTAAAAATTCAACACTTACAGTGTGTGATGGACCGAGCTGTAAGGAGAGTCAGGCGTATTTAAAAAAAACAGAGTTATTTTATTTAACCCAAAAAATTAAGAAAAAACTTAAATTGTGGCTGATCAGTTCACAAAAGAAACACATGGGGTGAAAAATACTTTAAGACCACAATTCAGGCCATAAAGGAGGAGTTATTGGGGAAAAAAAGAACAGTTTACACTATAATAACTGTAAATCAGCCTTAAAGTACTATCCCCATTAAACATAGTCGTAGCATGAGCCAGCCACTTTTATTTAGCCAGAACTTGAAAGCTGATCACAACTGAAGAACATTTCAAAGCCTCCAGAAAATTTTAGACCCGTTTGTTTTCATCTGTGGAAAACCGAATTCAAAAGGTTTTTAACTTGTAGAACATTTATATTAATGCTTTATGTTTTCCTTAAATCAATGCACAAAGTGGTATTTTAATCTGAATAACTCACCTGGAGAGAAAAGACAATTAGAAAAAAAATGTATTGATACAATTACTTGGTCTTTGGAGCTCAGACCTCGGCAGGAAACATTAGCGCTGAATTTTGATAGATATGCAGGAACAGGAGAAAAGAACAGAGATGTTTCCCCCCAGGCCTGAAACTGGTGGTGGATTGGACTTGAAGTTGGTCAGTCTGTAGACTGCTGGTTGGTGAGACGGTCTGCTGAGCTTTATGTGGAGATCCAGTGGACTGCGTGAGCTGATACTAGAGCTTCACTCAGGGACCTGGAAGATGGAAGTCAAGCTTGGATAACACAGGTTGAGAGAACCTGTCCATGATGAGCAAGCATGAAGCGAGAGTGGAGAGGAAAAACTCCCCATTGGGAAGAAACCACTGGCATCTGAATTAAAGTCACACGGCACAACCACTGCCTGCGTACTAGGTAGCAGATGGGTTGCAGATCGCAGGGCTTTTTAAGATGAACTTTTGATGCTGATTGGCTTTCGTGGAGGCGTGGTTCAAAGCTGATTGTCTGTGTTGTAGGCAGATGATGGTGAGTAATCAGTTTATTCAGTTGAACTTCCGCCTATGTTGGGATCTGGAGGCTTGTCAACCTCTCTCCACCAGAGGGAGCCTGAGATCTTCCTCCTGAGGATGTGAGCTGACTTCTGCACACCCGTTTCCCATCTGCTCATCTGGAGGCTTTCTTAAGGAGGAGGAGGCTGACACTTCCCTGCCAGAGTGTTTGCCAGTAATGGTACCAGCAAACCTGAGCCAGCTAACTCTGATCTGTTTTCCTGATTTTTTGAGAACCTCTCTGACTCTGTGTTCTTCTGACTCTCAGATCGTGACATATCTGGTGATCAGTCAACTCCTGGAGAAAACTCTCGCTGCCTGGAACCTGCCTGTCTGCCCTCCGCCTCAGCCTCCGTCTCCGCCTCTGCCCTCAGCTTGCCAATCAGCCTCTGGACCCTCAAGGTTCCCCCTATGCCGGTCAGAATACCCCCTGAGCAGATATTAACCCAAACCGCCGTTAAACAGCAAGTTTCCTGAATCCACTCTAACCGATCTGTCCTCCTCTAGTTGCTTCCCTCCCGTGACCAGCCTGACGAACCAAGACCCCGTTCACATTTCTCTGAAAACATTGTCAATAAACCTTTTAACTTTTTTCCTGTCTCTTGAGTGTTTCTGCATGTGGGTTAGAAGATTAGACCCCAACATGACAGCCTAGGCTCTATTTCAATGTATTCATGCTCTCTGAGCAGCAGCCACTGACGGTTCTGTGAAAACGAGTGATGGGAGAATATCTACATAACAATATCCGTACAGGAAGCATCTACCTTAATAATCTCTGTGTTATTCCAATCAGCGAGGTGATCTGATGCAGAGCGGGATGATTCCAACTCAGAGTTGAGGAGTGTATCTTTCAGTAGTTGATCTCCACAGGTCTGCAGCTTTTCTTTTTTAGCTGGTGTAATGTCTAAGTTGTAAAAATGTGTTTTTTTGGCCTCAGGTCTAAGACTTTGTTCAGCCTTCAGAAGCACCCAGAAAAGGTTTGATGGCAAGTGTTTTTCCTCAAGGTTGAGAGAAAACAACATTTCATAACTAATTAATACTCCACTGTGTTAAAGCCAATGTTTCTTTATTTATTTTCCTAAACCCGACTTTAAGGCCAAAAAAAAATGCATGTTTCTCTACTCTAAACACATTTTGTGTGATTCTTTTAAAAAGCATCTCAATAAACTTAAATAAACTTTTCATAATGTATTAGGAAACAAAGTGGATGGTTTAAATGTATAAGTACAGATTCTATGTACTTGTCTATGTAAGCATTTAAAAGGCAAATAGTTGTATCTTTGATGCTTTTTGATACATGTTCTCAATATAGTTTGATGTTTTTAGGAATGTATCTCCACAAAAGTATTGCATTTGGAAGTTTATATATCATTCAACACCAATAAATATTTCAGAGTGCAAAATACAGCACTCTGAAAGATCTCTGCAGCTGTGGTCTGCAGCTGCATGGAGAAACCAACACTTAAACATCTCAGGCCAAACTCTGACATCTGTAATTCTGTTTTTTTCTGAGGTCTTTCTGTTTCCTCAATGAGAAAAATACCTGCATGTCCTTTATTTTTCAGACTGTTCCTCTGACGTTGTCTGGGGACTGTTTCCTGAAAGTGTAACAGTAACCCCAGAAGACAGATACAAAGTAAACAAGTCAAGCTTGCGTATGATATGAACCAGTAAGTCTAAACAGTGACATAGAGTGTCTCAAAGGCACAACAGACACAGGTCACCTTCAAACCTCAATCCAATTTGTCCTTACATAAAAAACTTTAAACTGCTCTATATTCTAAACTAGGCTAATTCTGCTGCTTTTTTTTTTTTAGCTTCAGAGATGTTAATTTCCTGTTCATTCTTTACTTAGATTTATGATATAAACAGGGATTTTTAAACAATAATTTTCTTTATTTAAGCAAGACAGCTATCAAACCTAATATTGCCTTATATCAACAGCTAATGGCTCCTGAATGTGCAGCCCTTTGCAGCAGCAGCCATCACGAGACTGTGGCATCACAGGTTTTTGTCATGAACCGAGGACAGAGGGACCCAGTATTCAAGTTGAGACAGTCAGAAGGAAAGTTCAAAATGTTTATTAAATAAACAAACAAAACAAAAGCGGAGCTGTGGCTCGCGGACATTGCAGGATGGGGAGCGGGGCACCGCCCAATCACAGACACGCTACAGGAGAAACACAGGTAAGTGACCACAATCATCTGACAGAAGATGATTATCTGAGTTGGCCACTTACCTGGTTTAGCAGTCCAGTCCAAGAATATCCCCAAGTGCTGCAGTCCCAGAGGACATGCTGGAAGCCGATCCTGGTGAGGGATCCAGAACAGAGAGGAACAGACAGTAACAGGATCCAGATCAGGCAGGAACAGAACAGGATCCAGACTTCCAGGCATCCACAGGCTCCCAGGAGGGTTCAGAGTCTGACAGGGTCTGAAAGCGTGACCAGGTGGTCACGCACAGGAGCAGACAGGATCAGGTGCAGATGAGCAGGCTCAGTGGAAGAGGGTAGCCGAGACAGGACGTGGAACCAGAACTTGATGCAGGACTTTAAACTGGTCTCCTCCCTGGAGCCAGGCTTACTGGATAAAAACGGAACCTCCCCACATATAGAGCCAAAAACCCAGAGGACTCCGCTGGGGAGGAACGGTGGACGATCAGGAGAAAAGACAAACACAAAAACCCTCTTTCCACTGGCCGCCAGGATCCAGGACATGAACCAAGGCAAAAACTCAGACAGACTAACAGAAAGACAGGTAATGATCTGGCTGAACTGAATATAACCAAGAGGAAACAGGTGAGAGGAATAAATAATTGAGGCAGGGAGGGAAAACGACAGGTGAAAGGAATGACTAATTAAGGGAGAGCAAACAGGCCAGATCATGACAGTTTTTTATATTGCTCTTCAGGATTTGGAGATATTATCATTTACAGAAAAAGTCTCAATTTAGCCACAGTAAAGAAGCTTTGAGATCAAAGTGCCTGTCTCAGGTTATGTCAAAGAGTCTTGATTCTGAATGGGCAACACCAAAACTCATTATTCAGTCCAATTAGACGTAGACTTGCTGGTATGCCTTAGTTTACTGTATTCCCCAAGAGTGTTTAACCAATTATGTTTAGATAATTTTTTTGTAGAGAATGCATGCTTTTATCTCTACTTTTATTTACAGTATGGAAATCCAACAGAATAGATAAAAAGCTGGATTTTTAAAATGTATTTGACCTCTAAACAATGTGCTGTTTGTGTTTCACATTAGTTTCACTAATTTGACATACATACAATTATTAAAAAATATATTAAACGATATAAAATGAACTAGTTAATAGACACTTCAGTACAACTTAAAATGTTCAAAGTGTGGATGCCGCTTATCACAATAACAAATGACTATGATTTAAACATAATGTCATATGGATTAATACATTTAAACATATTTAGATCCTGTTTGTTTTTCCACAAAGATCCCTTTGGTAATTACTTTCTAACCACTGCAATTTAACACAATTTTCAGCTGTCTCTGGAGATCCACTCCCTTTATTTAGTCATTTAAAATTCTATTTTTAAACGTATTTACAGCCCCTTTTCCTGCTGCAGTTTCCATTTGCCTTAAGTTATCTCATCTTAAAGCACAGAGGAGGGGCTAAACGACTGAAACCAGTTTCCATTTCCGTCCAAAGGGGCTTCTGGTCTTTGAAGCACGTAGATGGAAGGGAAGTTTACCTTTATGCCATGTGTACTCCTCAAATGAAATAGATCTGCTTCTTCTAGCTGTGAATTTAATTTGTATTTATCACATAATGCACTTCAATTTGTTTGGGGATGGCTTCAAAACACTTTATAATGTTTAACACCAACATTAGCTTCTTAAATGTCTAATGATTTCTTTCCATATTGGCATTCAATTCAATTCAGTTTATTTCTATAGCACCAATACACAACACGTCATCTCAAGGTACTTTACAATTTAACCAGATCATCCAGTCAAATTGATTCAAAATTTTCTATCTAAGGAAAACCAGTTTATTGCATCGACTCATTGACTGAAATGTAATCCCTCACACTAAGCATGCTTGTAGCGACAGTGGAGAGAAAAAATCTCCCTTTTAACAGGAAGATTTCCTCCAGCAGAACCAGACTCGGTGTGAGCGGCCATCTGCCGAGGCCGACTGGGGTTCAGGGAAACAGAAAAGGTGAAAAAGGGGTCTTTATGTCCTCCAGCAGACTAAGCCTATAGCAGCATATAGATAAATCTATAGAGATAGCTCAGGATAACCTGAGCCACTCTAACTATAAGCTGTAACTATAAGCTTGACATTCATTTAGAAAGGTCTGACTGTTATTATCTATTTTAAATTTCAAAGAAGCTGTGTGGGGAGTACTTCTACTGCCTGCATCTTTAAATGGGTCTTTTACTTGCAGGTATAAGGTGTTATTTAAATCAAGCAGTAACAGAAGTCCAATAATAGACCAATCTTTAGGGACATTGACTCATTAGGTTTGAGATCCCATCTGTGGAGTTAATTGTTCATTACCTAATATTTTTTTTTCAAAGCTGTATCTGAATGACAGAATTGGACATGGTCAAGAAAGTCAGCATGCGTTCCAAAATGATTTCTGAGCCGTGAGGTTGGCTGTTTGCTTTCACAGTGCTTTGCACCACTAAGGAACCACTTAGAGCTTCACAGCATGACACTAATTGCAGTTTCTGGTGAGTCAACATCTAGAAGATGGAAAGCATTAAAAAAAGAGTCATGATGAGACTGATCTTTAGCAGAGTTTGCTAATGATGAAAAGTTACATTTTATTGACCCGTTTTGAGACAAACTGGGAAGTAATGACATAAAACAATCATATATGCTGCTTCTTTGAGATTCACAAAAGAGAAAGCTGTCAGAGGTGATAAATTAATGACGTTTAGTAACTAATTACCAGCCTCCATAAAAGCAGGATTGTATTTTTCCATGAGGAAAAAAGGAAACAGTTACGGCACAGTGACAAAAACAATGCATGCATTCTGAAATAATGTTAATGGAGTCATCTTCCAGAGACCTGACTTTATTATATAAACAAAAAAAATGAAATGTGTTGGTGTTAATCTTCAGTTAAAACCTGCAGGGAAATCTGAAATGTGAAAGTGGTGGGCCGTTTGTTGAAATCAGAAAAGCAAACATCGGATGGATGGATGGACGGACGGACGGACGGACGGATGGATGGATGTGTAAGATTGCGAACACCTGCCTGACTTTCTTTCACCACTCCTGCCTCTATTCCACCAAAAGAAGCAATTCGCCAATCAGGGAGTCTCCAGCAGGCAGGCGGTAAGTGTTGCTGCTTGTGTATTTTTTTATTTGTTGTGTAAGAGACAAAGAAACAATGGGAAACTGTTTTTAACTCTCTATCCAAACTAGCACGTTTAAACACTATTCCAATTCAAGATGTGATATTAAAGGAATTTCACAGAAGCTCTATTAAGTTTTTCACACTACTAGAAATTATTTAAAGACAATTTGAAAAGGATTGTATTAGTAAAACTCCAGGTTGTGACTCCTTTAAATATATGTCTACAGTCAGATTTCAATGTGACAATTGCATCAGATGAAATGTCAACTAGGAAGCAGTTCGGTTTTGATTTATACTTCAATACAGAAACTAAGACAGAACTATTAAAGCAGGAGTTTTCCAAAGCAGCTGCTGATTATTTTCAGGCAGCCTAAGTATCCATAACAGGTTGTCAAAAAAATAAAAAATAAAATAAAAAATCTGAATATAATAAATTTTTAAATGTCTACAGGTTTAGTTTAATCATTACACTATGTGTTGGGGATGAAATTTGATTAAAAATAAAAACAATTATATCAACAGATAAACATGCCGGAAGTTACCATATAGTGTGAAAAAAACTTCATCAAGGGTAAATAAAGTTATTTCTTTCAAACTGGTTGCTGCTAATGAAATAATCCAAACTGTACCTCGGGAATAAGCAAAAAAAGGAAAATCTGCATTTTATAAGACGAATCATGCAAATGAATACATTGTCGAGAACAAAAAAAAAAAATGAAATTAAGTCTTTTTGATGTCTGAAGGAAGAGGTTTTAGTTTCTAATCATGAAAAATAAGTAAGGTCATTGAGGCTAATGGTAGTGATGTCACAGGTTTAACAGTGGATAAAAACAAGTAATATGAAGAGCATGAGTCTCCTCTAAACTTCACTTTATGATATATCTGCAAAATTCAGCAGTCTTTTCAACCATGTCAATGGTATATAGACTATGGGTCAGGAATCCAGTTTGTGTGGTCTGTTGTTTTGTGTTTGTCTCTCCCTCCACCACCAGGTGGCACCCTGTCCTCGTTGGTCCTCCCTGCACACCTGCTGCTCGTTGGATCATTATCTGGAGGAGTACTTAAGCAGTAGACTGTCACTACCTCGAGGCCAGAGTGTTTGCCAGTTTTGGGTACTCTAGCCAAGCTGAGTTTAACTGAGTCTAATCTGAGTTTTGTTTCACTGAGTCTAACATTGTTTTTGTCTTTGCCTTTCGGCAGGAAGTCTTCCTGCATACTGGATATTTGGCCTTCTACCCCCTGGAAGGATTATCTGTGTTCACACTGAGCAGGGGGAAAAAAAACCTCCACATGTGCCATTCAAGTTCTTACGGAAATCCAAGTGACAGTCCGCTCCATTGCTCCTCTGGATCCTACGTATGTCTACCTGTCCGCTCTCCAACGAGTTCCCCTCTTCACTAGATCAACCCACACTGACTGGATTCGAAGCGAGAGAAGAAATCCACCAAACGCGAGTCCCTCACTAGCATTATCCTTATGGCATCCAAGATTCCCATGGTCCCTGAACTAATCATTGTAATATCCTCTCCAGACTTTCTAGTTCCTGTTCACCAGCTCACTGAGTTCCAGATCCAATCCCATCTACCCTTGCCACAATAAACCTGTTAAAACCTTTGCCTTGCTGCATTTTGGGTCAGATCACTTAAATAAATCATGATACTATGAACAGAAGTGCTTCAGTAAGTGTAGTGTTAAAATAAATAGAATGGCATAACTTTTTATTGTTTCTATTAATACTCGTATAGCCAAGGTCTTCCCGGTCCATTCGTCTGCTTTTAAAAAAAGAAATTCAAATAGTCCTCATTTTATGTCCCTCTGATATGATACAAGTAAATATGTATCAAAATATTTGAGTTCTTTTCTGATCCCCTTATTCAATTCTTAATATGAGAGAAATATTTTATTTATTTATTTAATTTTCGACAAAAAAACCCCCAAAATAAACCCTTCAAAATAAAGGATCTTTTTTTTCTGTGTTCATTTTTATTTAAAAAATTGATCATACTTTTTTGAAAAGATTTTTAATAGTAATTGATTCCATGTTTCACCAAGATAAAAATAGGAAGAGCTAATGTCACAATGTGCTCATTGAAAATTGAGCAAAATGTCAAATTTATTTATCCACTTGGGTCTAGACCCTAAGTTTGATTACTCCAACATGTCCTGTGAGCAGGTTGATAAGGGAAACTGAAATGATCTATTACACAGAGTGACATATTGGGGTCACTGAGTCTCTTTAAAACCTATAGATTATATTTATACTATAGTAAGTTCAAGGTCTTTTCAAGGAAATGAAAATAAAAATTATCTCTACCATCACAAACACTCCTTGATATGGTGAGGAAATGGTGAAGCTTTTCTTCCCAGGGAACATGGCATCATTGCTTCTTTAAGTGCACAAAAATCTACAAGTAAATTGAAAATAACGTCTTTAAAAACAAAAGTGCTGCACTTAAAAATGTCAAATATCTTAATATATGGTCACTGAAATGAAGCGTTTGCGTGCAATTTAAAACAATACATCTGTAATAACTCAGTGTTTTATTATTTACAAAAAAAAACATAATAATGTAATGAATTAAACAAATTTATCAGTTGTATTCTTCAATTCTGAGGACAATATTTGCCTCTACTCCCCGCCGCCTCTCTCCATGTTTGCACCCATTTTTATGATGTCACCCAAGAGCCACTGCTGCAGGGCCCCATGCCACCTCTGCCTCCTCTTATATTGGCTCATTACACTCTTCTTCAGGAAGGCTGAACAAAGTTTAAGACCTCTTAAAGCTGAAAAATACATTGACAAGACAGAAACTATCTAAAAAAAGAACTGCCAATGTGAATGGTCTGCATTTTTTGTGAAGGTTTACATGTATAAAGTTAAGATCTTTCTAATGAGCCATAACAACACTTTAAATTATTTAATTATTTAGATTTTTGCCTTAATACATCAGGTTTTTGCAAAGTTAATTGGAAAGATGACTTTAAAGATCCCCCTCTCTGTTTGGGTTATTAAAGGTATAAAGGATGATTGTTTATTTCCAGGTGGATCATCTTAATAACTGGTCCTCCTAATTTTCAATCATTCTGGTGATATGTTTATGTAAGTCCGCCCTATGTGCTCGCCCCCACTTAGCCATCCTTTTCCGCGCATGTGCACTTTTAGGCGTATATGTGTGATGAGCTTAATTGAAACTCATCTTTCTCACTGCGTTTCTTTGAAAATGGCCGAAGGTCGTAAGAGAAAGTGTCTGTGAAGTGAATTTTTATTTTATTGTAAAATGTATTTTAATTGAAACATTTATCTTATTCTATTTTTATGTGTTTATGTATTTTAGCCTTAGCTTTTATCTTATGTTCCTTAACTGTGATTCCTGTATAGCACTTTGGTCAACCCCGGTTGTTTTAAATGTGCTTTATAAATAAAGTTTGAGTTGAGTTGAGTTGAGTCGAATGAGAAGAAAAGAAAGGCCTCAGAAGAGGCAGATATATCCTGGAATGCTTTGCACGAAGAGCTCTCCTCGCAAAGCATTATTGGATTGCTATCACAGGTGCCCGCTGTAGCTAACTGACAGCGGCGACTAAAAACAAAGATGGCGCAGGCGCCGCGCAGAGGAGGAGGAGTGACGTGACCAACAGGGAGAAAAAAGTCATGATCATATGTCCGATCGGTCAGTTAACTGAGTTCGCTATAAAGTCCACTTTATAGTCCCTGCTCTATATAGTCTATATAGGGATTTAGTGGTTATGGCGGTTATGGTGGACGTTCGGACACCGTAAGCTTGTATGAGCTATGAGAACAGCAGCTTTTAAACAGAGCGTGCACAAAGAGAAATGGGCGCAGCATACTCTTAATAGGCTTTCCCTCTCAAGAGCGGGAACAGGGTTGTCGATGTGCATTTTTTCTTTTCTTCAGTACCTTTAAGCTTAGAAAATGCTATAAGAAAGGACTAAAAGGAGGTTGAGTAAGGTTTTGATAGCAGCAACAACAATGATTAATTATTCATTGCAAGATTAACAGAATTTCTTCTTGCACTTTTACAAAACTTTAACAGGGCTGCACAAATGAAACCAATGCATCTTCAAAGCTGACTAGTCAGCATCACAGAGTTACTTATTTACCTTCTGATACTTTTTAGATTTGCTGCAAAGCAAAGTTCATTCAGATTCAATTAATTTCAACTCTGTTAGAAAACAGTCAGCACAGAGCACTTCCCAGGTCAATTTCAGATCTAGTTATATTCAATCATTTCACTGCACTCATACCCATTCAGGGTAATAGCTGAGTCAAATCCGATCCAATTAGAATGTAATTCCACAAAGTAAAAGCATAACAAAGTGGATTCTCAACTTTTAGATAGAAGTTGGTGCATCATAAAATCAATGTTTCCACTTATTCCTTATGACTTTAGCTTGATTATACCTGGAGAAGAAGTTACCAAACAAACTTCTGAAAAGTTCTGTCTAATTGGAATAACAGCCATTAAAAAGCGATTAGCGGATTTATAAGGCACCTGCCTCTCACTGGCAACAATCTTAAGCATTGGTGAGGACAACAGGGACCAAACCATCCAAAACAATGTAATTAAAAACCACAGTTCCTTTCAAACATGAAATATTTGGATCCAACAGCCAACACATTTACTTTACTGCTGTCGCAGTTAGTGGACAATGAAACAGCTGACCGGACACTAACTGCAAAGCAAAGCAATTATTTTACAGCCCAACACTCAAGAATGGGTTTTTGCATGTTCAGAGGGTTTTTTAATTTCTTTTTTTGCTTGTATCTACACATATAGTTCCTCAAGTATGGGGCAACTATGATTGATAGGGAATGCATCTATTTAACTCAAATTATTTTTAAGTTGTCTGAAAAAAAGAGCTTAGTACTAAAACAAATGAAAATTAGATTTCTGCTCATAGACTGCACTACTGTCACTTTGTACAAAGACCACTGGAGCGTGTGAACACATTGCTCCCTCCTTAGGGCCAGCATTACCATTTCAGAAATTAAAAAGCTTCCCTTTAATTTTACTAGGACATTAAAACCTAAAAAAAATAACTGGCTTTTCTGAAAAGCTTCTGCGAAATAGGTGACTGACTGTAACACACAGTGCCTTGGTAAAGTATTTTGGGAAGTTTATCGAATTAGAAGTCAATGCATTTGTTCAGATTTTAGGTTGTTTTACTGTAAAATATAATTTTTTTTATATACTCTAATAATCCCAGAGGGAAATTACTTCTCTGCATTTAACTCATCCCCTTGGGGAGCAGTGGGCTGCCATTGTGAGGCGCCAAGGGAGCAGTGTGAGGTTAAGGGTCTTGCTCAGGGACCCAGAGTGGCAGTCCGTGGGAGTGGGGGATCAAACTCTCAATCTCAGGATTCAAAGCCCTATGCCCTAACCACTAGGCCGCCACTCCCCCAAAGTAAAGAATCAAGACGAATCTGGAATCTTTGGCTGTTTCTCAATATGCGTACTTGCGCGTTCTTATATGCTTGTGTACTCGTGAAATGTCATCAGCCTCAGCACTAGTACTGTTCCAATTCACAATAACAGCAGCAGTCCCCAGATGTTGTTCTTGCCCCTCCCTCTTTACCCAGCATGCATCAGAGCAGACTTGTCCGTTCTTGAGATTGACAGCTGTCCCAGCATTCACCGAGGCAGCAGCAACTTCCAGGTTAGTGCTGATAGAGCTCAGAGTATTAAGTTAAAAGTTATATTTTCTGTTGCCGTTGTTGAATAAAAGTACATTTTAAGATAATTTGAGGTGAGTAAAGGACCTCGGCAACCAGCGGATCTCCAGGGTAAGAGCAGCCAGGTCTAATCCTAGCCCTCTCTCGGCATAGCCATGTGTAAAGGACCGCTGACTCTGATGGCGTTTTTATGTTTTTTTTGGGGCAAAATGTTGATCTGATTTGTGTTTATCTGACCATGTTTTATTATTATTCTCCCAATAAGTAAGAATTTATTATTATCTAGTGACTATTAATAACAGGAGATGAAATGCAGCCCCAGATGAGCAGAGCGTGTGGTTACATGAGTATGCTTCTGTTCCAATTGACAAGTATTCATGCTGCATGCTCCCGTTCTCCCAGAGTCCACACTTTCCTGTGTTCTTCTCAGGAACATACTTGGCGAGGACATAAGTCCGTAACCGCATTCTTGTGAATTCAGAAACTGCCTCTATTTCGATTTTGAAAACATAACGGCATTTCACAGAGACTTCCAGCTTAGAATGCACACATAACATGCAGACATCAATTAAAAGCACTTAAAAATAGAATAGAAGACACACTTAGAGAATGTAAAACTGCACTAAAAGAATTGGAAAAATGGCAAAACTCTTAAGAATAATGATAAACACATAAAAGATATAAAATATCCCTGAAAAATGTGTTTATAAAATTGTAGGTTGTAGTTTGGATATAAAGTGCAGCTAGTGCCAGAGCAGTTTGAGAAATGGTGCTGATGTTCTGTTGATTATAAGCAGGGGAGGTTTTATTGGAGAAGGTTTGCAGAGGTTTTAAACATCTCACATTGTGTTTCATTTCAACACTGAACCATCAGGGCTCAACTGGAAACCCACAAGTGCTACATTAACAGCTTTAATCAGAGAGCCAGTCACAGGGCTGCCAACATTTCACCAAACATTGGAGTGAGATTTTTAAATAGTTTGGACAGGCAACCCTTGTCACGGTCAGATTGAAAGGCTCTGAGGATAGGTGTAGCTATAGGTTGTAGGTTTTCAGTGTCGGGGTTTGTTGAGGTTTTGAGGACCCAAATGCAGAGGCAGGGAGGCAGATGTGAGTCCTTGTAGTTTAAATGTAGTATTCACAGGTAATAGTTGCAAGATCCAAAACTCCAACTTAAAAATGCATTCTTCTTTGCCGTGGTGGCTCTCTGCAGGAGCATGACATTTGGGAGATCTCCTGAAGGACCCAACTCCAAAGACTAAGCTAAGTTGACCTTGTGTCTAATCTCGGAACCTAATTCTGCAAATAAGAAAGCATTTAAAAGAAGGTCAGATATAACCAAAATTGAACTTTTTGGCCGACTGACAAATAACACAACATTACTTTGAACACAATATCTACAGTACATAGTGAAAGTGTCAGGACTCCTGTTATTGTGTTTCTGTGTTTGTCTCCCTTCGTCCACCAGGAGGCGCCTGGTTCTGGTCCGCCTCCTCACACACCTCCTCGTTAAACGGAATGTTCTTAAGCTGTTGACTGCCACTACCTCGACGCCAGAGTGTTTGCCAGTTTTGGGTACTCTAGCCAAGCTGAGTTTTGCTGAGTCGAACTGAGTTTTTGTCAACCTGAGTTTAACTTTGTTTTTGTCTTTGCCTCCCGGCAGGAAGTCATCCTGCAAACTGGTTTTCTCGGACCTTCTCTCCCTGGAAGGATCAACTGAGCTTCAAACTGAGCTGGGGTTCAAACAGGAGGTTTGGATCCACTTTCCCCAAGAGATCGTTTGAGCTTCGCACTGAGAAAGGGATTATTCTCCACTACGACCCGTTCAAGTACTGCAGGAAATCTGAGTGGCAGTCAGTTTCTCCGTTCACCAACTAACAACCGCGTTCTGGGTAAACCCTGTTCCGCCCTCCACCGAATCAGACAAACACTGGAACCACAGCACACAGACAGGAGTCAAGGATTCAACAATTTCTCTGGAAACGTGAGTCGGCAACCAAACCCTCTTCTTCAAGTTCACGAGTCAAATTCCCCACTGAGCCTGAACTAACCGCTGTGTCTTCCCCTCACTTTTGAGTTCCGGTTGAGCAGTGTTCAGAGCAACACTTCTCCCTCTGTTTAACCGCTGCAATAAAACCCATTAAAACTTTTCCCTGGTCTCTCTGTTCGGTTTTCTGCATTTGGGTCTGAATTTTGTAAAATCATGACAGAAAGTTGATGCAAAGCAAAGTCTTGGTAAAATCCTAGTTTGTTGTTTTAATTTGATGAGCCTTCTGCCCTGAAGAATATGAGGAGGTTATAGATTTGGAAATAACCTGAAAAAAGAAAAAGGGAATATAATTGGTTGCCATTTGTCCAACAGATATGGGTAGAAGTCCCCTGGGTTTCTTTATCAATAAATCAAAAAGATTTAGACCAAAGATTTTACCACCTCTCTACAAGTCTAATAGCTAGAGCTGCAATATAAGCAGTGGACCTGCAGACACTCTAAGGAGGGATCAGACAGTAAAAGGTGTTTATGAGCTGCTGCGATGGAGCATCTGGAAAATGATTATAGTATGAATCCCTTCATTAAATAACAGACATTTTTGGCTTGTTGACTGGGAAAAAAATAAGCAGTTAAGATCTCGCATTTGCAGCTTTCCTCTTGTCTCACTTGCTTTATTTTTCAAAAGGCAAATGAATCCGGCACTCAGCCATACCCCTGACATCCAGCTGGGATGGATTTCTGATCTTTAAGCTTAGATAATAATCCCCTTCTCTGATTTTCACAATGAGTCAACTTGCATCTAAATTGTGTTATTTTGCTCATTTTTATTTTGCAGTGCAGGATCTTAATCCTTGCTCAGTCTCGTTGTGTTATGCACCGTCAATGTTTTCATAGAGTCATAAAATTTTTATGGCATCCCTTGAAAACTGCCCCTTGTGAATTAAAGTGGAACAGAAAGGTGCTCCCGGTCAGGGTTGGACTTTCTGTTGCAAATAAAACATTTTATAGTGGAAGGTAGTCTTTATGGTTCTTCATAAAATCATAGATATTAACAGCTGCTCTGTGGAAATTCATAACAAACTCCAGCCATGTGTTTTTGAAGCATAAAAAACTCAGATGCTCAAAAGAGGTTAAAGGTTAATAACTTAAGGTGAGTTTAAATAATTTAGTCGAGAGTTTTTAACTCAAATATGTTGATTTGGAGTTGAATGATTTGTCAATAAACCCGTATTTTGAATGGAAATTGCTGAGAATTTATTTCAAATGTGTGCAGAGTCAACTGTCTGAACAAGATTGTAGCTTGAATAACATTTTTACTGTTGCCTTATGGGTTGAGTTTACACAGAGCATATGACAGCCCAAAGTTATTTGATTAAATAACAAAGTTACCACCTCATTTCATTTGCAGTTTCGAGAGTGGGCATTGAATGTAACGTTAAAGCATCAGATACGGTTAATATTACATTTGACCAATTTTCAAAGCAAATAAAGTAGCCACTGTAGTTCTTTTGGAATGGTGAATAAAATAAAAAATTAAAGTATATAAAAGAGGATTAAAGATGTATTTTAAAAAGATTTTTTCCCTTAATCACAGACTACGATTCCTTTCTTATTTTCCCATGGGTGTGCACAACACTGTTGTAATTTTCATTTGTCACCAGAGGGGGCAAACTTGTGCAAAAACAGCACTTTGCGCTACGCTCCTTTAAAGGAATAGTCTGCACAGCAAGGAATAATCAACACATCATTATCTATACCTACAACGAATATGTTCAGGCAGTGACGTCACGGTGCGGTAAGCTCTAAGCATTCTCCCCACTTTACAAGCAAAATCAATGGGAACTACTAGACACATCTGCAATCAACAACAATTATTGAAGATTTCCAGAGGACTTCACCATTGAAATTCACCAGAGCTATAGTGAAACTGACAATGCCCATGTGCATGGCAGCTGGATGCTGGAATACATCGGGTAAAAGTGAAAAAAAGAGTTATTTCACCTTTCTGATCCCTGATCCTCCACGGACGGGTTGGTCGTTGGATCGCCAACTTGAAGAGGGAGGATTTGCCATCGAACTTCTGGCCAGAGAAAAAACACGTAATATGTAGCAAACATTTGGAAGAAGAATGTTTTCAAGATGACTTGGATAATAGCGCGTTGTGACAAACACCAGATACAGCACTGGGACTTGATCAACAGCCGATAACGCACCGTGACGTCACAAACCAGTAGGTGGCAGTAGTGTTCTTTGACAAACATGGATGCCTCCAGTAAAGCATATTCAAATGAAAATTACTCTTAATAAAAAAAAACATATCATTTGTTGAACAGTATGTAATAATTTCATATTTAAAGTACTTTCAGAAGTTTGAATTCTGGATATGACCAGACTTTTCCTTTAGAGGGCTGAAAAATTCACTAATATGCATGTCAAATAACACTGGTAAATAATGTTTAAATGAGTATCACACTGATGAAATTAGCAGCTGTTGAGAAATATAGTTAAAATGTCCCTACAAAGTCACTTTAACAACATTTTGCTTTTATTTTGTGCTCTTTTATGACGTGTCAAGGGAAGTTGGCAGATAAACTGATCGCTTCTACAGTTGGTGACAACACAGGCAGCAGTGAAGAATCGAATGTTTCCACCGATATATTTCAGTCACTATCAGAGAGAGACGACCAGAGCTGGAAGAAGAACATCAGCTGTCATCAGATAGCCTAGCAGAAGTTTAGGTTGTAGCTCTGTGTGTGTTGGAGCAGAGCCCACAGCACCACATAGCAGTAAAATAACATACAGGTGAAACAGAGTAGCAAGGGGGAGTATACAAAGGGTGATTTAAGGAGTAAAATTACCACCTGATTTGTAGTTCAACCCAACCTCAGAATCTGTAGTGATGCAATTATTTTAACATGCCACATAAAGTACATTATGTGTCAGCCTTAGAGTGTGTTTTTATTCAACAATAAAACACATAAAAATCAGGGCTGAAGTGTGAAGTGTGTCATTTTTTTTGTGCTTTTATCTTCATCCTGAAGCAAATATCTAAATGCTGTGTTTTACTATATATTAACATGCATCAGCTACACAGTTTATGACATCCGCATAATACAGACTATGGGCGCAGCTCGTTTTTCATGGATGTTTTGTTTTTGTTTTCTAGGAATAAAATGAACCTGATTGGCCATTTGGACCGATTTTATTCTGACCATACTTATTTCTGTTTTTTTATTATCAACAATAAGTACCGATTGTCATGATGGGTCTAAAGTGTTTCGCCCACATGCAGAAGCACTCACAGAGATTGAGAAAGGTTTAACAGTTCATTAGAAAAAAACAGTTTAACAAAGACACTGAAACTGTTTTCCAGCTTGGGGAGGTTCAAGAGATCAGGTGAACCGGAAGCTCTAGGAAGGGACCAAAGTGATGAGTTCAAGGTCGGAGAGAAAACTGGCCAATGTCAGAATAAAGGCTTGACTAGGACTCACTGTTGTGGTTTGGGGTGGACCCAGAGTTGCTGTTTATGAAGGCTTGAACTGTCGGTGATGTTTGTTGAAGGGCGGACAGGCAGACTATGGTGGTCCTGAGGAGCAGCGGGGCAGACTGTCACAAGTTCTCCTGCAGTTGGAGGCTTTCAGATATGGCGAACAGAGTTTTTCTCAGAGTAACGAGAGGTTCCTTCCAGGGCTTGAAGGACTGGACTTTCCCAGCGGATCTGTAGATATCCTGCCAAAGATTCACAAAAAGAAAAAACGATTAGGGCTTGAGGTCTCCGAAAAGAAACTCAAAGTTTGACTCAGCAAAACTCAGAGGGCTAGAGTACCCAATACTGGCAAACACTCTGGCAAGGAGATGGTGACAGTTTGCTGCTCATATACTCCTCAGATGGTGATGACCAACGAGATGCAGGTGTGAGTAGTTGAGAGCAGGAAGAGACCCTCCAGGCCAACAGAGGAACAATGGCACCATCTGGTGGATGCACGGAGAAACTTGAAAAGAACAAAAACAACCCCCACAAACTGGAACCCTAACACCAATATCAAAGGTTACTTTTGTGACAGTGACGTATTCTTACCTGCTGAGCCAAATCAGTCTGTCTACAACCTTTTCTTAGGAAAGTTTTTCACATTACATTTGCAAGACAATGGAAATACCATCTCTGTTGAAGGTCCTTCTTCACTTTTAAAATACGAGAACCCAAGCAAATGTCCCTCTGACATAACTTTTTTCTTTTTTGACAAAAAATCCTCAGTTTGCAATAAGTTGTGCTTTGTCTGTCCACTTTGAATTGTAAAATTTTAAAGAACTATGCCCAAATGTTGGTCACAATTATCTCTTTAACAACAATAGAATGTAAATTAAATCAAGTAAAATTCTTCAATGTGAATATGTTTCTCTTCCATTTTTTTATGTAAAAGTGTAAAGGTTTGGATTTGTAACATACAGCTAGTCGACCTAGATGTTGTGGATTTAGTGTGAATTGTTTGTTTTAGTCATTAGCGATTCAACTGTGAGAGGAGACTTGAATCTTGATTAGGATTTGGCCCTAAAAGACTTGAGACTTGACTTAAAAAAATACTTTTAAGCATATCTGCTGGAAAAATCATGAAAGAAAGGCAGAGCCTTAGAAACTTACTAGAGAAGCTGAATGTTTGAATGAACAGATATGATCTAATTAGCAGGATTGATGTCGGCTGTGGGGGAAGCAGGAACATGCTTAGGGAAAGGGAATAATAAACACAGAATGAATGTATGGGGATTAAGGGGGCAAAGTTGGCAGAAAAGAACTGAAATCAGAACACAATGAGGCATCAGAATGAATACTGGGAAACAGAATGGAAACGGATAAAGAACACGATAATTTGTACTTGGATACAAAGACTAAAACACAAATCAGATCAAAAAATGTCAGATAATATAAAACAAAAAATCTGTATGTTCTTTTTATACACCCTACACACACTTTTGCTATAACACTTAATAATATATATTTAGTGGTGTCAAAAGTACAGACATTTGTTACTTAAGTAGAACTATCCATACTGCAATTTAAAAACACTCTGGTAAAAGTTCAAGTATCAACTCGACCTCTTTACTCAAATAAAAGTGAAAAAGTATGTGCTCCAAAAACTATTTAAAGTATAAAGTAAACTTTAAAAAAAAAGATGCCACTATATGATTGGAAGCTCAATCTTTCGACTATTTCGAGAAATTCTTTGAGATAGGGCCAAGGATGAGGGAGGTCTTGTTGGTCTCTGTCTCCATCTCCTGATACGCTCTCGAACAACTTTTTCTGAATCCGACATTGTAGCATGGCATAGACAATTCACGTTTACAGTTAGAAGAACACCTGCTTGCTTCTGATGATTTCCTTTAGCTAACCAATGAGTGTTTGCGTTATATGACTGCATCCAATCACACTAGTTTTCACTAGATGTGGATGGCGCCAATGATCTGCATTGGAATGCGCACATGACGTGAAATAAATATTTATAAACATTAAACCGAAGCCAAGAGTAATGAGTAATGTTTGTTTTAAAAATGTAAGGAATTTAAGTACAGATACTTTTGTGAAAATGTAAAGAGTAGAAGTCAGAATTAGAAGAAAAAAGTAATGGAGTAAAGCATAGAAACCTTAAAAGTGTACTTAAGTACAGTAAAAGTATTTGTACTTTGTTACTTGACACCTCTGTATATATTTTAGTAAATTTTTGAGTAAACCTTACAACTTTTGCTGTTTTGAAACAGCCTAACAAGGCTATAAAACTGCAGTTGGGACAGGAATATCTGTCCATGTCAGAAAGAGGAAGGATAAGAAGGTAAGCAAAGAGGCTGCAGCATTGGGAACATTATCAGAAAGCAATTAATACTGCACTGCTATACTGAGAAGATTTAGTGTTTTATTTTGCTGCACCTTAGAACAAAATCATGGCAAGACTTATTTGCTTCGTGGGCCTGAATTTCCACTGAGGCCCTTTGTGAAACAATTTGCAGTGGTAACAAGGAAGACGACCGCGGATCGGTGGATCCCTTCACAAAATTCTGACTGGAGAGTTCAACAAATAACTCTAAATCAAGGAGCTATATTTATAGACAAAACTTTCCTTTTAGTTTTTCTTCTCCAAATATCTCCAATGCCTTGGGGGACGCAACCATACATGACCCTGTGGGAAAAAAAAAGGATAGTTAAGGAACGGTTGAGTGAAACGGATTGCTCAATAAAATGAAATAAAAAGTTTTTGAAGCATACTTTCAATAGATGCTCTGGAATATATCATCTTAGCTGGGGGAAAACTTTAACATTATTAAGCTGAAAAACAACAAATCATTTAGTAAGCTGCAGCCACTGACGCAGAGAGATCAGATAAATGGTTAAAGGATGTCCCATGACCTGATAAAATATTCAACTACTTGCCAGATGACGAAGCACTCTGCCAGCATCATTCTTCACTCATTCTCCTCCTCCTTCCAGAAAAAAATGGAATAAGTTAAACTCTGGTATTTACCAAGAGAATCGCAATGATAAACAGCTCTCTGCTGACTGTTTAATTACCTGATCAATGCTGTGACATACAGCCAGTCTGACAATGCTACGCAATTTCTACTGATTAAGCCACTTTCTGTCACCTCCCTGGAGGCAGTTAGAGGCTGTAAAATTCTTGATAAAAAGTCCAATCAAGGTGTTGTACATTTGCTCACATTTCACATTTGCTTGGGTTCTCCAATTCTGTAGTCTGCTTTACACAGCTAGGAAGTGCATTAATAACTGAACAACATTATTGTACTTACTGTGAAGACTCTTAATGAGACAGCACTCTGCCTCTGAGGCCAAAGCAGTCCTTTGTGATTATTCCCCTTAAAGTTCTTGCCGTCATTTGGCTCCATGTCATTAAAACCGCACGCTTTGTATTATTTTTGTCACTTTCCGTATCCTTTCCTCACACAGAGATTAGAAATTCACCTTAAAAGGAAAACTGCATTTCTAATACTGAAAAGCTGAGGAAACAAGGCGATGGGAAGCTTCAGCATGTTAGTCTTTTGTAATACAGACATTAAGAGTGGCAATATAGTGTCATCAGCTGGTAAGCAGGGTGACGTTCATATTTCATGGCATACGGTATCAGTCAAAGGGAGCAAGCATCTGCTCTGCCATTACAGACACCTTCTCTGCCTCGAGAGCTCTTCGGACTATTAGTCACTCTGTTCGCTCTATCACTGTGCCACAGCCAGACAAACAGTGCCTTGAGAAAATAAATGAATCAATAAAAAAGAAGAAGAAAAAAAGATCTTTCAAAGATTTCTCAGAACCACAGGGCAACAAATTTACTCTCGCTGCATCTGAGCACTGCTGAGGGTATGGTGTCCTCATTCATTTTGTCAAAAAAATAAATAGCTGATAGAAGTCCTTTTCAAGTCTGTGTGTGTGAAATCTCAGTAGAGGAACTTGGCCAGAAGGCCAAGTTCAAAACAAGTCAAGGATGCTTGTTAGTTTACTCAGATTGCTTTAGCTGATTTCTGAGCTTTAGAAAATTGAGACTACTTAGTATTTCCCTACCTTATCGTAGAACTCTTTAATATATTGCTTTTTCTCTCACCTAAAACCTAGACAAATTGGAACAGTAGGTGAAGCAGTTTAAATTAAATCTTAATGGATGTCGACAGTCATCAATAGTTTAGTTTTATTTCTAGGCTGATGGCACATTTTTACATCTGTTCTATTAGCCTCTTAGTTTTTAAGGGAAAACTAGGGGGCTAGAAGGAGTCCTAGTTAAATAATGTCTCTCCTCATTTCAGAAGCCTAAATGCATAAAGATTTATTACATTGCAATGGATCTCAGGCAACTGTTTGGCTTTGATTTCCAATTGAAATGTAGATTATTCTTTCATTGGAAGATGTGATTTTTGGACCACTGAGCAATAGGAGTTTTTCTCTCCTTTGCCCAGTTCAGAGGTTTCTGGTCCACGTCTAGGGTTCTTCTGTTGTTGGCTCTCGATGTGCTGCTTCAAGCCTCAGTGCACTCGTTATGAAGCAGCACCAGAACTGTGGTTCAGGAGTTGCTCAATACAAGGAATCTAACATCTTCAGCCTATGTGTAGAATTTCGACTGAGACCGTATATTCTGTTCATACAGTAGTAGCCATTCAAAACTTCCCCACTTCCCTTGATGGGCCCTTGGCTGGTCCCCCACATTTCTTTTCAAACAACAATCTTTGTACCAAAATCTTCTGTCATGATTTGTGGACATTAATATCTGAATAGAAGCACCATCTCCCAGTCAGACCCTGCAATTCAGTGAAAGGGTGGAGTTAGAGTTAAAAAAAATGCACGCCCAGGAGAAGGAGAGGAGTACAAGGGAAGTGGGATGCCATTTGGAATGCCATTTGTCTGGCGTTTGATTGGGAAGGGCCATTTTGAATGGTTGAATGTATGCCACTGTTACAGAAATGTGATGCTACATTAATCTAGCAATGATTCCATTGATAGGATGTCCCTTTATGTAAAATCCTTGTCTGCAACAACAGAGATTTGCTCATCCTGGCATAAACATGTGGACAAAGTTATCGATACCCTTTGTTTAATGATAGAAAAACGTACAGTGGTCAAATAAATAACTTGAGTCCGTCAACAGTAACAATAAATAAGAATTAACTGAAAATGGGCAAATGGAAGTCAGTGACTGCTTTTCAACTAAAGGAGTAGTTGTGAAAACTAAACTTGTGAAACAGGTCTAGACAAAATAGGTGGTACCCTTTAACTTAATATTTTGCTGCATAACCTCTTGAGTTGATCACTGCTATCGAATGATTCCTGTAACTGTCAATGAGACTTCTGCTCCTCTTCTGAGATATTTTGCCCCACTCCTTATAAGCAAACTGCTATAGTTGTTCTAAGGTTTCAAGGCTGCCTTTCCCAGACGGCATGTTTCAACTCCTACCAAAGATGCTCAATAGGATATAGGTTACGGCTCAGAAGGCCATTTCAGGTCCATTTTATTTCCTCTTGGTCATTCTTGGATATTTATAGCTGTGTGTTTTTGGTCATTATCCTGTTGAAGACCCGTGACCTGCAACTGGGACCAAGCTGTCTGATGCTTGGTAGTCTTTATAGCCTTGAGATTTAATTGTACCCTGCAGAGATTGAAGACAACCTGTGTCAGATAAAGCAAAGCAGCCCTATAATATTAGAACCTCCTCCATGGTTTACACAGTAAGGCAATTGTTATTTTATTGATATGCTTCATTTTTCTGTTTGTGAACATAGAGCTTATATGCATTTTTTCAGTCATTTTTGTCTCATTTATCCATATAATTTTTTGATTGTACGTTTTCAAAGATGGTGTCCTTCTTGGCCATCTCCCTTTTAGACGACTTTGGTCCAAGCAATGACAAATGGTGTGATCTGACCCTGATGTTCCTTGAGTTCTAAGTTTAGCTTTAATTTCTTTAGATGTTTTTTCTGGGCTCTTCTGTTACCATTCATATTATCAATCTCTTTGATTTGTCATCGGTTTTCCTCTTGCGGCCACATCCACAGAAGTTGGCTAAAGTACCATGCATTTTAAAATTCTGAATAATATGTGCAAATATGGTCACAGGAAAACCAAGCTGCTTGTAGATGCTGGTATAACCTCTACTTTTAACATTCTCATTATTGATTTCATTTTTTATCTCGACAACTCTTAACTTCACTTACCCTGATCCATGTTGAGTGTGGTACACACCACGTCACCAAACAGTATTGTGACTACCTGTAGCCCTATATGTATAGTCCCACTGACTGATTACAGCATTGTAAACCACTGTGATGCTAGTAACTACATATGCTTTATATTAAAACGTCCCTTTGGTTACATTACTGTCTCTCAATTTTATGGGTACCATTTTTGTCCAGCCTGTTTAATTTTTTTTTTTTATCCATCTGTTAAATTATTTCATGGTTGAAAAGTGATGTCTGGCTATTCCTGTGAATGTTGTGATTATTTGTCTTTAACACTTAAATAAAAGGACACTAACAAATTTGTCCATGTGTGAACATGTTGGACCAATTGATCAGGTCAGGATCAAGAAAGGTCACATCAAGAAAATAATAGCCTCCAGACATAGAATCACCTCCCCTCCACTACACCTTGGACTGTGCTGTTTTAATGGCTTTCTAATAAATATAGCAGATACAGGTGCTGGTCATAAAATTAGAATATCATGAAAAAGTAGATTGATTTCAGTAATTCCATTTAAAAAGTGAAACTTGTATATTATATTCATACATTACATACAAACTCATATATTTCAGATGTTTATTTTGTTTAATTTTGATGATTACAAATGACAACAAATGAAAATCTCAAATTCATCATATCAGAAAATTAGAATATTACTGAAGACCAATAAAAACAAAGGATTTATAGAAATGTTGGCCAACTGAAAAGTATGAACATGAAAAGTATGAGCATGTACAGCACTCAGTATTTAGTTGGGCCTCCTTTGGCCTGTATTACTGCAGCAATGCGGCGTGGCATGGAGTCGATCAGTCTGTGGCACTGCTCAGGTGTTATGATAGCCCAGGTTGCTCTAATAGTGGCTTTTAGCTCTTCTGAATTGTTGGGTCTGGTGTATTGCATCTTCTTCTTCACAATACCCCATAGATTTTCTATGGGGTTAAGGTCAGGAGAGTTTGCTGGCCAATTAAGAACAGGGATACCATGGTCCTTCAACCAGGTACTGGTAGCTTTGGCACTGTGTGCAGGTGCCAAGTCCTGTTGGAAAATGAAATCTGCATCTCCAAAAAGTTGGTCAGCTGCAGGAAGCATGAAGTGCTCTAAAACTTCCTGGTATGTGGCTGCGTTGACCCTGGACCTCAGAAAACACAATGGACCAACACCAGCAGATGACATGGGACCCCAAACCATCACTGACTGTGGAAACTTTACACTGGACTTCAAGCAACGTGGATGAAGTGCCTCTCTTCTTTTCCTCCAGACTCTGGGACCTTGATTTCCAAAGGAAATGCAAAATTTACTTTCATCAGAGAACATGACTTTGGACCACTCACCAGCAGTCCAGTCCTGTTTCTCTTTAGCCCAGGCAAGACGCTTCTGACGCTGTCTGTGGTTCAAGAGTGGCTTGACACAAGGAATGCGACAGCAGAAACCCATGTCTTTCATACGTCTGTGTGTGGTGGTTCTTGAAGCACTCACTCCAGCTGCAGTCCACTCTTTGTGAATCTCCCCCACATTTTTGAAGGGGTTTTGTTTCACAATCCTCTCCAGGGTGCGGTTATCTCTCTTGCTTGTACACTTTTTTCGACCACATCTTTTCCTTCCCTTCGCCTCTCTATTAATGTGCTTGGACACTGAGCTCTGTGAACAGCCAGCCTCTTTAGCGATGACCTTTTGTGTCTTGCCCTCCTTGTGCAAGGTGTCGATGGTCGTCTTTTGGACAACTGTCAAGTCAGCAGTCTTCCCCATGATTGTGTAGCCTATAGAACTAGACTGAAAGACCATTTAAAGGCTTTTGCAGGTGGTTTGAGTTAATTAGCTGATTAGAGTGTGGCACCAGGGGCCATCAATTTTGAACCTTTTCACAATATTCTAATTTTCTGATATGATGAATTTGAGATTTTCATTTGTTGTCATTTGTAATCATCAAAATTAAACAAAATAAACATCTGAAATATATGAGTTTGTATGTAATGTATGAATATAATATACAAGTTTCACTTTTTAAATGGAATTACTGAAATCAATCTACTTTTTCATGATATTCTAATTTTATGACCAGCACCTGTAATTCTCTGACCACTTTGGGCCACTCAACTGAGCATCGCGCTTTTAACTTTTAGCCCAAGATGGTCAGGTAATTATTAAGTCTCAAAAGCAAAGAAAGATTGTGAAATCATGGAGATAAAAATAAAAACTCATGTAAAAATTGTCCATCTATACCCCAAAAAACAAAACACACCCTATAAACTCATTGGCAGTTAACTTCTTAATAAATACATAATTTTTTTCATGTTCAATATAAAACACATTTCTAAGTATACCAAACACAGTCTGTGTCTCTTGTCAAATTCAAAAGTGTATATGAAGAATTGATTAATACTCTGAGGTGACCAACTGGGGAAAAGATATTGTAAACTGCAAAAGGAACAATGAGAACCATTTTACCAGTGCCATATACCTTAAATATTAGTTTCTATAAATGAATGTTATCACAAAGCAACTACTAAATAAATATCCAAAACACATTAACACATGAATGTGTCACGAATTGTTTGGAGGTTTTTATGAGGACCTAAATGCAGAGGCTGACAGGCAGGGGTGAGTTCTAAAAAGGTTTAATGGAGATCAGGGGCCTGTTTCAGAAAGGAGGTTAAGTGAAAACTCTGAGTTTGTTAACGCTGAAATGAGGGAAACTCTGGGTTTTCTGTTTCAGAAAGGGAGGTAAGTTAAACCTGAGAAAGCAGAGTAAGTCAAGCCCGTTTCTGAAAGAGAGGTAACTTATACTCAGAGTCAGTTACCATGGGAATTTACTCTGTGAACCTAACCTGGTCGGGAGCAGGTTTTCTTCAGAAAATCCAGAGTTTATTTTGGTCTCCTCCCCTTTTTTAAAGAGGAAGTGGTGTTTAAACACCTCATTGATTCTTTGGGGACATACAGTATTCATTGCACACATTTCAGTCACGTAGAGCGCATCAAAGGGAATGAAATGGCATGTCCTTTTATGGATGATCCTGTTTGTAAAGCCAGGTAGCTACTCTACTCCCATGATGTGCTCAAGGCTTACCTGCTTGAAGTTTGTTTTTATATTTCATTTTCAGCTGCTGCCATGTTCTTTTGATGCCTGCAGGATTGCACCTATCCATGAAAACTAAATTAGGTTTAATAAAATACTGTTCTTCCAGTTTCACCTCTGATATTATAACAGTTGGGTAAGTTACTCTAAAATAGTTCTTAATTACTAACTACAAATTTTATCTTCATCAAGTCTAATTAGATTAATGTAATAATTACTGTCTCTAGAAAGTATTGGTTTTACTTACTAATTAGTTTTACTTACTTATTAATTACTTTCTAAATCCCAAATCAACCTCAACCACTTGAACAATACAAGGAGAGACAAGAAACTGCACTTCTAATGCTTTCAAATAAACAATATTCAATTGCATGAATTAATCTTAAATTGACCAAAGTGTGTAACTAGAGGGAGAAAGTTCAAATCAAAATATACCTTTTAAAATTTGATATTAAATCCACTATTGTTTTATAGTCTTTAATTTAATTACAGTATTTATATGACTTAAGTAACTTAAATCATTACACCCAACACTGTATAAAAATAATTAAAATGTAAACTTACGCATTGACTCGAGCAGCTATTTTCACCCAAGCTAGCTCTCTCTCCTTCGCCGCTGCAGCCGTGTTGCTTTTTTTTTTTTAAATACATGTTCAAATTCTGCATATGCTTGCATAAGCACATCCAGTTCTGCTGGTGAGAAATATGCACACCTTTTTTTGTCTGACGCTGTTGCCATGGTGACTCGTAATATCTGTGCTCCATTGATAATGGCTTTTTATAGTTGTGGTGCACACGCTTAACTCAGAGTCAGTCAATTTAGAGTTGATTGAACTAACTCATTTCAGCTGTTCTGAAACCCAAAACTCAGAGTTTCCAATCTCAGGATAAGTCAACTCAGAGTTCAAGTTTAACTCAGAGTTGGTTGAACTTCCTTATTGAAACAGGCCCCAGGAATCCAAAAAATCCAACATAAAAATAAAAAAACAAACCAGAACCATGGAGACATCAGGGGAAAACCATCAAGGAGCCAGGGTGAGAAGAGGTAAGACGAGGAACCAGCAAAGAGGGACTGCAGAGGGAGTATATTTATGGCTGACCGAACAAAGGTAGGACTAAGGAGCTGATGAGGAGCAGGTGTGACTAGAGCTGATGAGGAAGCCAAGGGAAAAGAACACAAGGGGGCAACAGAGGACAGACAGAAAAACCTAAGCAACTTAAATGAATCCAGACACACCAATAAAGCTAGAAAACAAGGAAAAACCTGGCTAAACTTGAAACTGAAAACTTAAAGAAAAACAACAGAACCGAGATCGTTACAGAATGTCCATCTGTAACATGAAATAACCCCAAGAAAAGAATTTGATAAACACAAAGATACCCCCTTCCAATTATACATAAATTATCTGCGACCCTATTTCACTATAGTCAAGAATACTGACGTTGACGGACATAATAGACAATTGAAGAACCTTTTTCTACTGTTTTGATTGCCTATGTGTACAAGTCATTTCGAACTACCATTCTCGTTTGAGAAAAAAGATCAATATGACATCTAATGCACATAAACAACTTTTACAATAGCCACTTAAGGGTTCAATTCAACTTTGCTACAAAAATAAACATCTTTACTGCCTCACTTATAATCTTTATGGGAAAATTGACCTGCTATGACATTTTTATTGGTGGTATAACATTAGCCCTTTGGAATGATAGGATTTTCATATGAAGGGCCATGCAGTGTTTTTGATCTTCTAGCTTAAATATAGCCCTTGTAAGTCTTGCAAAAATGTTAATCAGGGTGCAGAGAAGCACTTCTGAAAATCGTTGATGTTGCCAGGAGACATAGCAGGTTCATGCTGTGCAATTTCTTTGCCACAGGCATGTCACCACACTTATGAATATAACATTATTCTGTGACAGATGAGCCACTTTAGCATATTGTTTTGGTTCCATGTACATAAGAATGTAATGTTATAACCTGTAGCCTTGCTTGGTTTTTCAGAGATTCCTCTTTGCACAAAAGTGTATGTCAGAGGGCATCTGCTTTCAATTAAAACTTTCTACGGAAAACCAGATGGACACTTTGGGTTTGTAGATAATTTAAGTCTACATGTTTAATAAAGTTTGTGAGTGCAAATAAATTAAGCAAACCTCAACTTTGGTCTTTAAGAGATCTGGTGACAAAATCAGGTCAGATACAAAGCATCAGCATGTTTATGAAAATATTCTCCTAAAAGAGACTGCCTTGTTCTAAATACTTTACTCATGCAGTCTAAGCGTGTAGTGCAAAGGTTAAAGAGGTTCACTGGAATCAAGATTACCTGCAAAGTGCTGAGTGTGAGCAGAATTTACAAACAGCTAATGGGCTGAGAGGAAAGGCAACAAAAAGTAATGCGCAAAAGACCTGGACCAGCACTGATCCCTTAAGATTATGGCCAAATGCATAGGTGTTCTATTAGAGAATAAAGTAAAAATCTTGGGTTTATTTTTGATCAGGACCTGTCATTTCAATCCCATATCAAAGAGGTTTCTAGAATTCCCTTCTTTCATCTGCAGAATATTCCAAAAAACAAAATAGAAATATTCTGTCCAGGGGTGATGCTTAGAAACTAGTCCATGCATTTGTTACTTCAAGGCTGGACTATTGTAATTCTTTACTATCAGGAAGTCCACAAACTGTAGTTAAAAGCCTTCAGCTGATCCAAAATGCTGCAGCCAGAGTTCTGATGAAAATTAAAAAGAGAGATCATCGTCCCCCACACCAATTTTATTTTGCATTTTAGACACTTCCATCTACATCATTTTCACAACACACATCTATGTAGGGCATTTTCGGGGGGTGGGGGTCAGGGCCACCGGGGGGGGGGGGGGCTTATTTTATGGGCCTCACCACGGTCGGCCTCCTCCATCCCCTCTAGCATCTAGACATTGAGGGTTCAGGGTTGTCGAAGGGGGGGTGTGCTGGCGCCGTCTATCTCCTGGAGGGGGGGTGGACTGTGCCGGACACCCCCTCTTGGTACTCCCAGTTTTAATTGCATCTGAGAGCAACACGCAACAACACCACATTCGAGCGGGCGCAGTGAGGATCGGGGTGTTCTCACACCCCTGTTCTCCGGCTGCCGCCTGGAGTCTGGGGCTTGGAGGAAGAGCAAGCCACCTGGTCCGTGGTTTTGGCTGGGGCTGGCTGCGGGGCCTAGGTGGCCTGCCGGCAGTGATGGGACTAACGGCGTTGAAAGTAACGGCGTTACTAACGCCGTTACCTTGTTTTAGTAACGAGTAATCTAACTAATTACTTTGACTGTAACTATAACGCAGTTACCATTGCAGGCACCCCGTTACTGCGCGTTACTCAGGTCGCACAATGAACCTTTTTTCATGATAGGACTCGTGCGCAGCTGCGTGAAGCTGACACCCCACCCACGTCAAAAAACTCTGCAAATAGACTGAATGGTTAGTGCAACGTTAGTGCAGATTTGTGCAGAAAAAAATATTGTTTGTGCTACTTTTGTTTAAGAGATATTAAAGATTTATTTTAGGTCATCCAGAGGTGCGCGCCTTGTCATGAGAGAGGGGAGGATGAGATTCCGTCTGTCAGTTGAATAGGTGGGTGTTTCTGCTGGTGGGTGTTAACGTACAGCACACACAGAGAAATGGAGAGTGAGGATGACTCCAGCAGCAAAACAGCGTTTTCCACATGGAAATACCGGTGTTACGTCGAGCTGCGTTTCACCATCACATAACGGTTTCCTCTGCTTCTCCACACAGCGCAGGCGGCAAGAGTCACCGCGCAAGCGACAGGAAACGCGCATGCTCGCTAAAGGCACGCAACCCTGTGCTCGCGCCACAGGAGAACTATGGAGAGCGTGAACGATCAAATGAACCTGACAACAGCCAGAAATGATAGCCTATATGGAGAAAGGGAGAAATCTGGATGGATGGATGGATGGATGGATGGATGGATGGATGGATGGATGGATGGATGGATGGATGGATACTCTGCCTTCTCAACCTACTGTTTTTTTTATTTTAAACATTATTTGATGGCCTTTGTGGCAGGGATGGAGATCCATATTTTATGTCACACACAGAGTATACATCTAGATAGATAGATGGATAGATGGATGTTGCAGTATCTATAACAACCCAAACACACAGGATTTCAGAATTAGACATCCCCAGTTATTAATTTAATATACTCACCGGATCTGAATGTCCTGTTATAAAACTTCACATCGCGTTCCCCCCTGATGTCATTTACGTTGAGTTGCAATAAATGCTAAACTGTCTGCAGGTTCTTGTCTTTGTCGTCCGCTCTATTCAGCTGGCTTTGGAAACACACGGCGAGAAGGTGGGGGCCGGGTGGTGAGGTTTACGGGGGCGAGAAATGCAAAAGTAACGCAATAGTTACTTTTACTAGTAACTAGTTACTTTTATTGTGGAGTAACTCAGTTAGTAACTCAGTTACTTTTTGGGAGAAGTAACTAGTAACTATAACTAATTACTTTTTCAAAGTAAAGTGCCCAACACTGCCTGCCGGTGGCGGGGCTGTCACCTCTGCTCTCCCCAAAGAAGGTTGGATGAAGGGGCATGAAGTGCCTGGTTGAAGGTTTTTTTATTTATTTATTTATTTATTTTTTTCGGGGGGGGGGTTCTGGTTGGGTGGCCGGCGCGGGATGGGTGGGCCCTGGTCCCGGGGGGGGCTCTTGCTGGGGGTGGTCCGGTCCGTGTGCGGGGTGGGGGGCCGGGCTTGAAGCAGGAAAGAGATGGGTTGGTGTGGCGGTGTCGCCGCTCCCCTCCCCTCACATCCGGATTTTAGGTTCACTTATGGGGTCATCCGATAGTCCCGGGACCAACCACCGGTGTCACCGGGTTTTTGGTCCTGGTATTATTGGATGTGAGTGTTATGTGTGAATGTGTGTCCGCGTTGTCATTTTCTTTATTTATTATTATTATTATTATTATTATTATTATTATTATTATTATTATTATTTTATTCAATTTTTTTTCTTTTTTTTTCTTTTTTTCTCTGTGGTACGAGTGGGGGCACTAGGGAGGGAAGGCATGATTGAGATTGAGATTTTTTTTTTTCTCCCAGGTTGGGGTCTCAACCGCACCCTCTCCCAAAGTGCGGAGCCCATTCCCCCCGTCCTGCTCTCCCCCCGCTGGCTGGCATCGGGGCTCACCGGTGCACTGGTGGGGCTAGGGGTCTGGGGGTGGATGCCCGGGGGGCTGCTGGCTCATTCCTGGCGGCCTCTCCGCTGGCCCCGACCGGCCGGGGCTTTGCTGGGGCTCCTGTCTGGGGATCGGGTGCCCTTGGGGCCTGGGACTGGATCCGCTTCGGGGTGGGGCTGGCTGTTGTTCGGGGATTTTCGGTGTCGGTGCCGGTGCCTTCGCTACGATGCCGGTTCCTGGGCGGTGTTTTTTTTTTTTTTTCTCCTATGCCGATTCTGTGGTATCGGTTCGGGGGGGGGGCTGCACGGCATGGTGGGGTGCGGGTCTTGGGTCCTGTTTTGGGCTCCGTTTTTCTGCTCGCACTTCTCCTCCTGCATATTTATTTTAATTGTAATTATTAATTTATTAATTAATAAATTTATTTACCTATTTATTTTTTTTTATTTATTTATGTTTTTATTTTTTATTATTTTATTTTTTCTATACCTCGGTGGGGGGGAGCGGTTGCGGGCGGGTCGGTGTCGCAGTGTGGGGGCTCTTTTTTTTTTTTTTTTTTTTGGTGTCTGTTGGTGGGGGTCCTGCTGGCGGCGCGCCGGCTGGGTATTCGGGTGGATTTTCCCTCTTGGAGGCATGGCGGAGCTGCTCTGCTCCCGCTGATCGCGGCGGGTGAGGCTGCGGGGCGGGTGGGGGCTTGGAGTGGCTCTGGCCGGCGTGTGTTGGGGGGCCGGGGCGGCGGGGCTGCTCTGGCCGCGTGTCAGGGCCTGGTGCGGTGGGGGGGGGCGGCGGACGTGGCTGTGCTGCTTTGGCTTCGTCCGGTGGGGGAGCGCCGTGGTTCGCTCCGCTCTGGCTTTGTGCTGCCCCTCGGGCTGCTGGGGTGGGGGGGGGGGGTGGGGGGGGGGGGGCTTCTTCGTGGCTGTCTCTCCTCCTCCCTTGGTGGGGGTCTGATTTCCGGGGCTGGCCCCGCCTTGGTGCCTTCGCTTCTGGGGTCCCTTTGGGCGCCTGGGGCTTTGGGTCTCCCGGCGCTGGACTCAGTGCTCTGGGGGGTGTGCCTCTCCGGCTCTCCACAACCACTATTGAGCATTTTTTCTATGGTTAAAACTTTACATGCACAAGTTCACCCTCACAAACAACTACAGGTGCTAGGCTTCAGGTACTTAGAGATTCACTTCCAAACAGAAACCCCACATTCATATCTTCAGGTAACACAGAGTACATGTCAGACTTAATATTACTTTAGCGATAGTTTCAAGGTGTTTGCTTTATTGTATATCTCGTACCATGTCTTTTGGTTGTGCTGTTCTTTTTTTTTCATCTCATTGCAGGTGATGAAGCAGACTGAAAATGTTTTGTCATTGTCTCCTTCCTATCTCCTCTTTCTTTCATCTTTTGTCCTTTTTTTTTCTTTTTCCTTCTTCTTCTGTTTTTCTGCTCTACTTATGAACTGTAAAACTCCCTGCATAATTATAATAAAGCAATTTATATACATGAAACAAGTGGAGCAGTATGGCAATTGCCGTACTGCTACACTTGTGAAAGTAAAATCTGTTGGGCTCCTTTTGGCATCAAGACAATTATTCTTATTGCCACCTTGCCAGACAGGACACTGTAAAAAAAAAAAAAAAAAAGATAGATCATATCTCTCCTTTCCTGGCTTCTCTTCATTGGCATCCTGATAAATCCAGAATAGAATTTAAAATCCTCCTTCTCACATATAAAGCCTTAAATGGCCAAGCTCCATCTGATATCAGAGATCTGATTGTTCCTTATGTTCCTAACAGAGCACTTCGCTTTCAATCTGCAGGTTTACTAGTGGTTCCTAGAATTTCTAAAAGTAGAATGGGAGGCAGATCTTTTAGTTATCAGGCTCCTCTCCTGTGGAACCAACTACCAGTTTTAGTCCGTGACGCAGACACCCTGTCTACTTTTAAGGCTAGGCTTAAAACTTTCCTTTTTGATAAAGCTTATAGTTAGAGTGGTTCAGGTTATCCTGAGCAGTCTAAGCCTATGCTGCTATAGGCTTAGACTTATGAAGGACATAGAGACAATTTTTCATCATTCTCTCTCTATTCTCCCACTCTGCAGAATCTGTTAGTTCAATCTCTAACGTTCTGCTCTCTCTGCTTTTTCCCATAGTACAGGTGCTGGTCATAAAATTAGAATATCATGAAAAAGTAGATTGATTTCAGTAATTCCATTTAAAAAGTGAAACTTGTATATTATATTCATACATTACATACAAACTCATATATTTCAGATGTTTATTTTGTTTAATTTTGATGATTACAAATGACAACAAATGAAAATCTCAAATTCATCATATCAGAAAATTAGAATATTGTGAAAAGGTTCAAAATTGATGGCCCCTGGTGCCACACTCTAATCAGCTAATTAACTCAAACCACCTGCAAAAGCCTTTAAATGGTCTTTCAGTCTAGTTCTATAGGCTACACAATCATGGGGAAGACTGCTGACTTGACAGTTGTCCAAAAGACGACCATCGACACCTTGCACAAGGAGGGCAAGACACAAAAGGTCATCGCTAAAGAGGCTGGCTGTTCACAGAGCTCAGTGTCCAAGCACATTAATAGAGAGGCGAAGGGAAGGAAAAGATGTGGTCGAAAAAAGTGTACAAGCAAGAGAGATAACCGCACCCTGGAGAGGATTGTGAAACAAAACCCATTCAAAAATGTGGGGGAGATTCACAAAGAGTGGACTGCAGCTGGAGTGAGTGCTTCAAGAACCACCACACACAGACGTATGAAAGACATGGGTTTCTGCTGTCGCATTCCTTGTGTCAAGCCACTCTTGAACCACAGACAGCGTCAGAAGCGTCTTGCCTGGGCTAAAGAGAAACAGGACTGGACTGCTGGTGAGTGGTCCAAAGTCATGTTCTCTGATGAAAGTAAATTTTGCATTTCCTTTGGAAATCAAGGTCCCAGAGTCTGGAGGAAAAGAAGAGAGGCACTTCATCCACGTTGCTTGAAGTCCAGTGTAAAGTTTCCACAGTCAGTGATGGTTTGGGGTGCCATGTCATCTGCTGGTGTTGGTCCATTGTGTTTTCTGAGGTCCAGGGTCAACGCAGCCACATACCAGGAAGTTTTAGAGCACTTCATGCTTCCTGCAGCTGACCAACTTTTTGGAGATGCAGATTTCATTTTCCAACAGGACTTGGCACCTGCACACAGTGCCAAAGCTACCAGTACCTGGTTGAAGGACCATGGTATCCCTGTTCTTAATTGGCCAGCAAACTCTCCTGACCTTAACCCCATAGAAAATCTATGGGGTATTGTGAAGAAGAAGATGCAATACACCAGACCCAACAATTCAGAAGAGCTAAAAGCCACTATTAGAGCAACCTGGGCTATCATAACACCTGAGCAGTGCCACAGACTGATCGACTCCATGCCACGCCGCATTGCTGCAGTAATACAGGCCAAAGGAGGCCCAACTAAATACTGAGTGCTGTACATGCTCATACTTTTCATTTTCATACTTTTCAGTTGGCCAACATTTCTATAAATCCTTTGTTTTTATTGGTCTTCAGTAATATTCTAATTTTCTGATATGATGAATTTGAGATTTTCATTTGTTGTCATTTGTAATCATCAAAATTAAACAAAAAAAATATCTGAAATATATGAGTTTGTATGTAATGTATGAATATAATATACAAGTTTCACTTTTTAAATGGAATTACTGAAATCAATCTACTTTTTCATGATATTCTAATTTTATGACCAGCACCTGTACTGTAGCTTCATCTGGTCTGTTCCTGTTTGGCTGTGGCTCGCTCCTGGAGAGAAATATCAGCTGTGCTGTTGTTCGAGCTCGATTTGTTTATCAGTGTAGTCCTGTTTCTCTGACTGTGACTGGCTGCATGTGCTCTCTTCATCCTCTGACATTGGAGCTGGCTCGGAGCTTGTCTGCCTGGCGGTGTGTTTCCTGGATGGGGCCGCCTTTTGCAACTGCTTTTTGTATCTCTGCTTCTGTCTCCTTGAACCCCAGTCGGCCTTAGCAGATGGCCGCTCACACTGAGCCTGGTTCTGCTGCAGATTTTTTTCTGTTAAAAGGGAGTTTTTCCTCTCCACTGTCGCTACAAGCATGCTTAGTGTGAGGGATTGTCTTCGAGTCAATGAGTGGATGCAGTCAACTGGTTTCCCATATTAGACTTGGACAGATTAAAATGTATTAAAAACTAATAATAATGAAAAAAAAATCAAATAACCAGTGCAGCTAATAAATCCCCACTTTATGAGTCTGGACAGCATCTCTTAATGCTGTTCTCTCTATGCCTCTAGATATAGATTTATCCATCTTTTCTGTGTAGTATAAATTTAATAAATGACTTAGTTCTAGATAGTTTTTTGCAGTGTATGCTGGCTGAGGTAATGAGAGATGGTTCTCAGAGATCTGAGAAGTGTGTTGAAATGTTTTTATTTTTTTTTTCATAAAGAGGGGAGAGTGATAAGCTTTGTTTACCGGCACCATCTACCCTTCTTCGTTTTGTTTTTGTAAGGCTTTGTTTTCTGTCCAAAATTTTGTGGAGGTGTTTTATTTCTCTATATATTTCTAGGAGAGTGATACACTGTGTTTTCTACTCTCTTTCTTTCAGATCTAATACATTTGCCACTGGATTGCTGCATAATCAGACCAAAATACACCATGCTGGGTTTGTTTCTCCTCATTGACTTTCAATGGGTGCTAAACGCCATGACCTCGTCAGACACAATTTTCTGTAAGCTCACATGCAAAATCAGATTTGTCGTGTTCTAGGCTTAAGGAGTGAGAGGAGAAAGAACTGCACATGCACAGAAAATGCACAGCATGGATCAATTGTGCCGAATGGACCATATGCATACAAAAAGGGTCATGCTTTCATAATGATCACTAGAGATCTGAAATTTTACACAATTGTTGTGCACAACATGAACAACAGGTGTAGTGAGTTGGAGAGATCCACTTTTAATTATGCTCAAGATATATAATATTGAAAATTGAACCTTTTTAAGCTAGAGAAAAAAATGATTTTGAACATGTTTGAAGCTACATAGCTCAGATTGTGTAAAACTTAAGAGTTTGTACACATATCTTTAGAAACCAAAATATGCAATTCTTTTGTGCAGAAGCTAAAAACGGCGAGGGTTCAGCTTGCATTTGAAATAAAGCCTTCTTATATGTATGTATATATGGCACATTTGAAGACTGGAGTCATTTGATTTATGCATCTGAAAAAAAAATAAGGCGTTAGTGATTACTAATGTGACGGACTGCGGACCTAATGGATTTATTAGAAACTGGTCAAGGAAGGCATTGGAATCCTAAGTCACAGTTGTTGAGGAACCAAATGTAGGCAAGGATGAGACCACCCCATGCTGACAGAGATATTTTCTTACAGACAGCAAAGATCCAGGAATTAAAGTCACAAAAACAGAAAAAGAAGCAGGTTACTCTGGAGCCAGGAATGCATGATCATATGGCAGATAATCAAGCAAGAACTGAGAGCAAACCAAGCGCCTAAATACTACAGAGAAATAATTGCTGGAATGTCAAACAGGTGAGTTAATTAAGGGAATGAATGTCAGCTATGAGGGAGGTGGACAAAGAAGCTCAGTCAAACTGAATGAATAAACACAATAACACAGAAATCCATAAAAGTACTTAAAAATAAATAATGTTTAAAATGATGCTTCTCCTTTAAATGCTATATTTATACCTTGTAAATTATTTTATGCACTACCAGAACAATAAACTTAATTTAAAATGATAGACTAAAAGTAATGAGCTTCAAGTGTTGTTTTTGAAACCTCAAAATATTTTTTTAACCAATCTCTCTGTCTTTGATTGGAATAACCCATTCATGCCGCGTCCTTGGTTAAAATGAGGACCCATGACCTGACGCAAAAACAGGTGCAAGTTTCTCATATCTAGAGGGCATCTTTCCTCTGCATGTGTTTCCTGTAATCTGTTTGAGTCTAGTGTGAGATCGAATCATATTGCATGAAAGAAAAAAATGTTTCAAAAAGGAAAATATCTCTAATATAGCTTTGTGGATTTCCCAATTCGATTTGGGAAAAAAAATGATTCAGTAATTTATTTATTTTTTTAAAAAGCATTTAATTAATAATGCAAAGTTTTTTTAAAGTAAGCAAAACCAAAGTGCAAACTAAGAACGTATGTTGTGTCATAACTCTCCAGGCTGTTATCACAATCAGCAGAATGCACAGCCATGGCTGCCAGACACTGGGACTTTGACATGCTCAGCCATCATGACAGTAATAATGAATCCACTTTCATTTCCAATTAAAAATCCTCCTAATAGCATTGTGGTTACATCAATTTAGTGACAAAATGCTTTTTTAGCCTAGAACATTTGCACTGAGGCATTTACAAGGATTACGATCGGGCTCATTGCACATTGGCTCCAAGTGCAAACAAAGAAGCACTGATAAGTAAGTAGCCTCAGAAAGATTTATGCTTATGCATGCACGTGCAGGCATGTCGGAGCACAACTGCTTGCTTTTAAATGTCTGCAGCAGTCCGCTATATCCACTCTGTGGACTCTGAAGACACTAATTATGTAAATCTGAAGCTCATTGCGCTCCCCATCTTTTTCTATCTCTTTTTTTAGAGGAAGAGATGCAGAGAAAGTTGGGGCATCACTTCATTCATTTGACAGCTGACTGGCAGAGGAAAGGCAAGTCACAAGATTATTTTTAATTTAAAGATGACTTCCTCTGCTGTCGTTCATTCTTTCATGAAAAGAATTCAAGCATATACTTTAAGAATTTCATGCAATGATATCTACCCATTCAATCACAACCTAACATCTAAGAGTAGAATGTTTGGCATTGTAAAGACTAGCTGAAGGCTTGATAATGTCCTGAACAGGACAATTACAGGGACATTTACAGTGCCAAAGGCTTTTATACTCCTTGACCTTCTCCAAATACTCATTCTGCAGCCTCAAATTTAAGTTCGAGATTCCTTTCTGTTTATCTACACGTAAAATCCCTGTAAAGCATACGGTATAAATGCTTGAGATATAAGATGAAAATGTGTAATAAGAACAGGAATGTGTAGGATATATTCAGACATGAAATACATAAATTTGCATGTTAGAAACATGAATGCTATTTCATTAGAAACCCTGCCTGAATAACAGCAAAGAACCAATCTAAAAAATAAAGTAATCTCACTTCAATGGCAGGGTGGTTTAGTGGGAAGCTAAGAACTTAGGACCCAGAATTCAAGCAAACAGATCAGAGTGTTTTCACAGCAAGCGTTTATTAACTGCTTAGCGTACAGTGGCTCGTTAGCTGGGGCAGGATCACTGGACACTCTGTAGAGGTGGAAACAATAACGAGCATGTGAGTCACTAACCTGGTTATGAGTTCAGTCTGAGTCCAGAGGCAGGAGTGAAACTCAGAAGAATTGTTTCTCCACAGCATGCAGCGGGAAAAAACAATCCTTCCAGCAGACGCTGAAGAGCAGAGGTCGAAAGTCAGAGTCGGTGCAGGAGCAGGTTTACAGGCCAGAAGTTCAGAGGGCTGAAGAAGTACCAAAGGAGAAACTGAGCCGGTGTCAGGACACAGATCCAAGGTTGTTAGCAGATAGAATCCAGGGAACAGTCTGAAGACAGATCAAGCAAACAGAGCAGAGCAGGGGCAAACAATACTAGACGCAGAAAATAGTCAAGATCAGTTAATCAGAAACACACTGGTGTGCTAGATTACTCATGGCTCAAATAATCTGGCACTGATGACTGGGAACAAGCAGCTTAAATAGACAACAGGATCAAGTGGGTCTGATGAGTAACAACTAGCGCAGGGTGGAGCTAAGCACGTGGAAGAAATGAGCCAAATCCAATCATCAGTGCCATGATCATGACAGGTTTGTGGTATATTTTAATCATTATTTATAGGGTTTTAATTAATCAACATTTATCAATAGCACGATTTGGTCACTTATCATCCCTTGGATACACAAAGGTCCTTTTAAGTACAATGCTTAGAAATTAAGATTTTTCCTGATTGTACAAAATGCTTTATTTCTGACCTTAACTGTTTTCCTGCAACCCTGTTTATTATTAAAAAGCCAGCAACTCAGAGCAGATTGAAGGCTGATTAACAATCATAGAAAGGTTTCAGGTATTACAGGAGACAATCGCCTCCCTTTAACGACCGACCCTCAGAATCATAGACAGGTTTCAGATATTACAGGCTAACAATGGAACCAAACGACCCACTCATTGGTTTCCATTTGCATGTTTCCAAGCAATACAAGGCCTTGTCTATACAGGTGCTGGTCATAAAATTAGAATATCATGAAAAAGTAGATTGATTTCAGTAATTCCATTTAAAAAGTGAAACTTGTATATTATATTCATACATTACATACAAACTCATATATTTCAGATGTTTATTTTGTTTAATTTTGATGATTACAAATGACAACAAATGAAAATCTCAAATTCATCATATCAGAAAATTAGAATATTACTGAAGACCAATAAAAACAAAGGATTTATAGAAATGTTGGCCAACTGAAAAGTATGAACATGAAAAGTATGAGCATGTACAGCACTCAGTATTTAGTTGGGCCTCCTTTGGCCTGTATTACTGCAGCAATGCGGCGTGGCATGGAGTCGATCAGTCTGTGGCACTGCTCAGGTGTTATGATAGCCCAGGTTGCTCTAATAGTGGCTTTTAGCTCTTCTGAATTGTTGGGTCTGGTGTATTGCATCTTCTTCTTCACAATACCCCATAGATTTTCTATGGGGTTAAGGTCAGGAGAGTTTGCTGGCCAATTAAGAACAGGGATACCATGGTCCTTCAACCAGGTACTGGTAGCTTTGGCACTGTGTGCAGGTGCCAAGTCCTGTTGGAAAATGAAATCTGCATCTCCAAAAAGTTGGTCAGCTGCAGGAAGCATGAAGTGCTCTAAAACTTCCTGGTATGTGGCTGCGTTGACCCTGGACCTCAGAAAACACAATGGACCAACACCAGCAGATGACATGGCACCCCAAACCATCACTGACTGTGGAAACTTTACACTGGACTTCAAGCAACGTGGATGAAGTGCCTCTCTTCTTTTCCTCCAGACTCTGGGACCTTGATTTCCAAAGGAAATGCAAAATTTACTTTCATCAGAGAACATGACTTTGGACCACTCACCAGCAGTCCAGTCCTGTTTCTCTTTAGCCCAGGCAAGACGCTTCTGACGCTGTCTGTGGTTCAAGAGTGGCTTGACACAAGGAATGCGACAGCAGAAACCCATGTCTTTCATACGTCTGTGTGTGTTGGTTCTTGAAGCACTCACTCCAGCTGCAGTCCACTCTTTGTGAATCTCCCCCACATTTTTGAATGGGTTTTGTTTCACAATCCTCTCCAGGGTGCGGTTATCTCTCTTGCTTGTACACTTTTTTCGACCACATCTTTTCCTTCCCTTCGCCTCTCTATTAATGTGCTTGGACTCTGAGCTCTGTGAACAGCCAGCCTCTTTAGCGATGACCTTTTGTGTCTTGCCCTCCTTGTGCAAGGTGTCGATGGTCGTCTTTTGGACAATTGTCAAGTCAGCAGTCTTCCCCATGATTGTGTAGCCTATAGAACTAGACTGAAAGACCATTTAAAGGCTTTTGCAGGTGGTTTGAGTTAATTAGCTGATTAGAGTGTGGCACCAGGGGCCATCAATTTTGAACCTTTTCACAATATTCTAATTTTCTGATATGATGAATTTGAGATTTTCATTTGTTGTCATTTGTAATCATCAAAATTAAACAAAATAAACATCTGAAATATATGAGTTTGTATGTAATGTATGAATATAATATACAAGTTTCACTTTTTAAATGGAATTACTGAAATCAATCTACTTTTTCATGATATTCTAATTTTATGACCAGCACCTGTATATAGACTCAAACTCACTGCGGATCCAGACATTTGAATTGAGAAAGCTTCCCGGAGAGGTGGAGAAACGTCTAAATTTGCAGCACTTTTAGGGTAATGGTGTCTTTCCATGTCACTGATAGAGTTTAAAGTATGTTTTCATCTTTGGGGAAAAAAATACCGAATTAAATGTCAAGTGTTTTAGGAAATGTATTTTTCTTCTCCTCTTGTTGCCTAATTGGTTTTGGTGAGGAACACATGCATAAGGTGAATAAAAGCAATTACATTAAATTAAGTTTATTTAAATATATTCAAATATATGAATTGGTATTTTAGAAGGGATGGCTTGTTCTTGATTCAGTGCATATAGTAAAGTCCAGGTGACTGTAAAATCTGAGTGTACTGAAAATCAGAAAATTTGTAAAAAAAAAAAAAAAAGCACAAAAAAAACATACTGGGTAAAATAAATTAACACAGTTCTTGTTTAAAAAGATTTTTTAAAAAGTATCCTATGATTGTGCCTGATTGTGATGTGCCTGTGCCATTTTGTTGGACTTTCAAGTTAGTCATTTTTTTAGGACAGCAAATCTAGTAGATAAATGCAAACCAGGTTTACATTTGGGGTCATATGTTGAGTCAGGCACTTGGTACTGAGAATGTATTCCTCCATTTTAAACAAACCCTCATTAATTCTATCAAATGGGAATAACAATCATTACTTGTGTGGATTTGTTTACAAGTTATTAACTTGCCAAAGCCATAATATGAATCAAACCCTGCATCACATCAAACCATAAAACTAAGGCTTGTCTTTGGTCAAACAAGTGGACCAAAGGACTTCCTGATGTGAATTTGGAATTAGTCCAATTTTACTTCCTCTCCTATATTCAATGCAACTGTTCCGCAGTTACACCTTTTAGATAAAAAAATGTTTTTTATTTAAAATCTGCACATTAAACCTTCCAAACATTTTGTTTGTCCAAAAGGACAATGATAAATCAATCAATAATGCTTTTCGTTTCTTTCTCTTCTGAACCTGCTTTTTTCCAAAGAGCCGATTTTAGCCATGGTTAAAATATGTTGCCAGTTCTTAAAGATAAATGTTTGGTCATGTGCCTAAAGGCTTTTGGAAACTAAAGGCCAATTTATGCTGCTGACGCATAGCCTCTGCAACCATCTTGAAAAGATTGTTTTGTTAAAGGCACACTATGCAACATTTTTCAGTTAATTAATGTGTTCCATAACGTTTTGGATGATTAAATGAGTCATTTCAGGTCGAACAAAGGTTTTCTCGGCCGCCCTGGTGGTCTGTAGGGGAAATACCGTACTTGGAATTGCAGGAGCACCGACCCGCACCCACAGGCTCAGAAGTCTTGTGCATCGCGAGAGTCGGTCTTGCTTTACGGCGAGAACTGCTACACGCCCCCAGTGAAAGGCATGCTCGTTGCTAGCGCAGTGGCGATATTTGTGCAGTTATCATGGCGGAACCAGCGAGAATTTTCAAACTCAAAAATTGGAACAAAATAGTCACTTACCGCAGTAGACATGGTGATTCGTTGCGTTCGCCTGTCTGCTAAGCTCAAAACAACCGTGCCTGGCTTGAGGGAGAAACCAGGAGAACAGCTGAGCATATTTACGACAGTTCACTTTTACTTTCGCCCTCTGGGGGGAGCCTCGCTGGAAAATCAACACCGGTTGCATAGTATACCTTTAATCCACTGGCTGAGGTTGGGGAAAAAATGAAAGATTGCTAGATGTACTCCAGCTCTACCATCTGTGTTTACTTCCGTCAACAGAGAGCACATTCGCTTGGGATGTCATTGCATCCTCTACTGCGCACGCAGGACCCTTAAGTTGTATGAATGCAGTTCACACAGGAGATTACAAAGAAGTTGCATATATTTTGAAATGTGAATAGCCACAGAAAAGAATCAGATTTCACAAAAATAATCAGAACTGAGCATCAATGCCTGCAGTGTGAACATAGCCATAGTCCCTCCAGCATGCCATGGGTCGTCCTCTAGGCCTCCTCCCGGAGAGACTTGCCTGGAACACCTCTTGAGGGAGTAAATGTCATTATAATGCTATTAACAGTTGTCTGTGGAATATCAAAAGGGTTTTTTAAATGACTGGACTTACTGCACAAGTGGTAATTTATGACTATACAGTAGTAGCCAACCAGTAGTCCCCTATAATTCCTTTTTAAACATCAATATTTGTACTAAAATATTCTTTCTGTAACAATTTGTGGACATTAAGATCTAAAGAGAAGCTTAATCTCCTGGTCAGACCATGTAATTCAGTGAAAGGGTGGAGTCAGAGTAAAAAAATATGCCCGGAGAGGAGAAGAGGGGAGTCACTTAAGTGGCTGGAAGTTGGAGGGGATTTTACTGGGAGTTTAAGGGAAGTGGGCTGCCATTTGGCTGTCATTTGACTGGTAAGGGCAACTTTCAACAGCTGCTACTGTACTATGCAGGAATTTACTGAGCTCCTGAGAGTGACCCATTGGTTTAAAACTGTTTTCAGAAGCAGCCTGAATGTCTAGCTGCTTGATTTTATACATCTGAATTCAGTGATTTGAAGAGAGGAACATATAGGCTTGCCAAAACAGCATCTGATAGTAAACTTGAATTAGACAAATTGCATAAAATGTTCTAAACAAGTGTCCCATTTTCAGTGCAATATAAAGTCAGTCCTGAATTAGTTCCCCAGATATGGGGGGAGCTGTCAAAAACAATCATCCTGAGGAATTTGTATTTAAATGGTGCGTGGGCATGAAATGTTTCCTTCATAATGATGACAAACACCTTTTGTTTAGCTTTCCTCTATCTTCCAGACTCAATAGCCCTTTAGCGTTCTGCTCAACAAATTGGTAGAGCACATTTTGAGGCTTTATATCTAACTCAGGCATACACTGAAATTGATATACCTTATTGAGTCTTTTCTACCAATTGGTTTAGACTTGTAATACTCATAAACACCACTAGAATGCACTGTGTCAGTGAAATTTTGACTTTTTGAAGAACTGTCCACACAGGAAGTTAGCAGTGGGATGACCATGCTAAGAAAAGACAGCTCTTTTTGTCAAATATTTGAAAGGTAGGCATACTTTTTCAACATGAAACAATGTCAGAGGCTCTACTAAACATTCTAAAGTAATATTATGATGAAAAGCTAATCTTATAAGGGTTAAATAATTTTCTAAAAACACATGTTACCAAATGGTTGATTTGTCCATTTATAATGAAGGCATAGGCACAATACTAATGTAGTTGGAAAATACTTTCTTTTGTAAAGTTCAGTGATTGGATCACTTATACATGCATTTTCTTAGTTGTTATATCCCTTATTGACTTATTCTAATGCTAACATATTACAACCACTTCATTGATGCATGGATTTACATCTTTTATATTTGTATATACATTTTCCTTTTATATCGAAAATTCTACATGGACAGCAAAACCTTTTATGCTTCAAGGACACACAATTCCCAGGCTCTGATACCAGAACACCCTCAAGATTCTGATGCTGATCTGAGTGATGATGATGATGACCAAATAGAAGATCCTGACTATCATCCCACACAAGAGGAAGATGAAACTTCTTTTGAGTCTATGTTTGAAGAGGAGGAAGATGAGGAGACTCCAAACACAAGCTATTCCTCTAAACCACCACCCCGCAAGAAAAGACGTAAAGGAAAAAACACTCTCAAAAGAATATCAGTAAGAGAACTGGACGAAACTCTTGAGCAAAGTACACCTCCAAACCCAAAGAAAGCCACTCGAAGAATCTGGAAATATGAAGACATTGATAAAATCCATGTGCCTGCTTCTGTATTTGAAGCTCCTGAATGTGTGAAAACACCCTTGCAGTATTTCAAGTCACTTTTTACAGATGAGATGATTCAACATATTGCTCACCACACCAACCTTTACTCTGCCCAAGAATTGGGGGATCCAATCAACTGTAGTCCTGAGGAGATAGAAATTTCCTTGCAATGCTACTCGTCATGGGTGTTTTTAGTTTCCCTGCCATGGAGGATTATTGGCATCATGATTCTCGTTACAACCTGATAGCTGACATCATGCCAAGGAAAAGATTCAAGCTACTACGTCGCTGCATTCATTTCAATGACAATTACCAGTTCAACAACAGCACAGACCGCTTTTACAAAATACGCCCTCTTTTTGAAATGCTTCGAAAGCAATGTCTTCTGATTCCATCTTCTCGCAAACATAGTGTGGATGAGGTTATGGTTGCATATAAAGGCACGAGAGCCGGCACACTCCGCCAATATATTGCCAACAAACCAGACAAGTGGGGCTTTAAACTGTTCTGCCGTGCAAGTTCCTCTGGCATCATTCATGACTTATTGCTTTACCAAGGTGCCTCAACATTCTTCAATGTTCCCCTTTGTGAGGAGGAACAAAAGCTACCTCTTGGATCCAAAGTGGTAATGACATTATGCAAGACCATAACAGAGCCCCACCTCTCAGTTGTCTTCTGTGACAACTACTTCACAAGCTTTGACTTGATACAAAACCTCCATGCAAATCTGGGGGTCAAATGCATTGGCACTGTCAGATCAAACCGAATGGGTGAAGCTTCACTGATGTCAGACAAAGAACTGATGAAAAAAGGTCGTGGGGCCTTTGACTTTAGGTCTTCTGAAGGAGTGCTTGCTGTGAAATGGTTTGACAACAAATGTGTTAACATTCTAAGCAATGCATGTGGGATCATGCCTATTGGAAGTGTTAAACGATGGAGTAAAGACACCCGCACAAAGATTGATGTTCCATGCCCATCAGTTATTCCTGCCTACAATCAACACATGGGAGGCATCGATCTCTCAGACATGCTGGTACACATGTACAAGACCCCAGCAAAATCAAGGCGATGGTATTTTCCACTGTTTGGCTACATTCTTGATCTGTGCATCTCAAATGCCTTGCTCATTCATAAGAGGGATTGTGCCCTACTGAATGAGAAGCCACTCTGCCTCAAAAGGTTTTGTCTGGCAGTTGCTCATAGTTTGATGCAGGTCAACAAGCCAGCACAGAAGGTTGGAAGACCACCATCTTCTTCTCCACCACAAATGTTGCATCAGAAGAAACGTTACACCCCAAGACCTACTCAGCCCCAGCCAGATGTGCGTTATGACAACTTTGGACACTTGCCACTTCACTGTGACAAACGAGGCCGGTGTAACCTCTGTCCAAAAGGAGTGTCAAGGTGGAAGTGTCAGAAGTGCAACGTTTTCTTGTGCCTGAATGCCCATCAGCAGTGCTTTGTTGCATATCACCAGAAATAAGGTTGATCCGATACATCAAAACTGCAGTTGCAGTTTGTTCTAATGCATTACAACTCTTTTTGCCTGTTTTTCCTACTCTGTTACTAGATTAAAGAAGTTTTAATAATTTTTTGTTATGAGTAATTGTATGCAAAGTTTTACCATAAACGGAATTCTCAACCGTTTGGTAGAGGCTTGTGATTTAAAAACTATGGGGGTGTTTGCAAAAAAAAGTTATGCACTTTGTTATTGATGTTCTAAAGGAATAAAAAATACAAAGAAAACATTTTTTCATTGTAGTTTTCTTGGTGCGGACCTTAAAGGGATAGAAAACTAATGCATTACATTATAATAATTTCATGATTTGTCACAAATTTTCCTTGTTTTCTCCTGTGAGGTTTTTATGTTTTGTCACTTGCCTAAGGCCAGGTCATGACAGACTCTGAAAATGCAGCAAGGGTTTTCGTTCAAGCGGATCAACTTTAGTTTAGGACGTTTTAAAATGTTTGCCTCCCTTCAAATGTCACAACCGAACTACGACTGGGGGAACAGATGAAAGATTCTGTTGAAATGAGCTGAAAAGTAAACCAGTGCGTGAGGTGAAAAGAGAACAATTGGTTTCAAAGAGAGACAGCCAGAGATGCCCGAAAGGCAATCAGGAGTCTGTATTAATTATGCAAATGATTTGGATTTGCTACTTCATTAAGCAGCTTTTTGAGCAAGTTGATCACAACAGTGGCTCAGTGTAAATTCTGTGTGTGTGTGCATGCATGTATGCTAATTATCACATGTGGTAATTACTGTAAAGACATTCTGAAATCAATTAGGCTGTTACCTAGAGGGAAGTGAGTATATGTTGGCGTATGTTGAGATGAATGACATTTTTTTTTTTTTTTTTTTGAATGAAAACAATAGTTCAGCAATAATTTGTAGCGGGAAAACACCTTCGGAAGGTAATTTGTTGCAGATGTGATTGAAAAACAGCAGGTGGGCACTAAGCTCAGCTAAACTTTCACAAATCTTGATGAACTGCGTGTCAAGCTGTGAGACTGTTTCTGAAAAGCTTATCAGGGAGGGAAACCCCTGATCTCCTCAGTGTGTGACCGCTCCCAAACATCAAATGATGATGCTAAACTAATGTGTCAACCTGCGGAACCGCAGGCTATCTTTGACGCTCTTGCATCAAAGCAATTTCATGAAAAAAAAAAAAGAAAAAGTTATTTCTTTCTCATTTGTTAGTCAGCCTCTATTACACACCTTATTCTGCAGCCCCCAAGCATATTTACTGGTTTAACAAAGAGGGAAAAACTGTCTTTTTTTGTATCACGTAAGAATGTAACTGTCAACCGAAGGCAGACCTCAGTATTCCCCAGTTGTTCTTGTTGAATGTAATTTAAATGAGCAGAAATCCGATGGTGAGAGATGCGGGCGGGTATGAGGCTGTCAGAGTGTGGCGGAGCCATTTTGCAGTAATGTTTTCTCACGTTGCTTTAATTGATTTGTATTTGTTCTCAGTCTGATCAACACCGCAGCTCCATCTCCACATCCGCCGTCTTCCTCTGGAACACGCTCGCCTGACATGACCTGATGCAACGCTTCACACCCTGCAGCTCTGCTATATGCTGCTATTGATTTGTCTCTACCGCACAGAAACCCTCGGCAGATTATTCATTACCATCTCACGTCATGTGGACAGGCAGCATTACTAGTAAGGGGGAGTTTAAAATTCTGCCCAACATCTAAAAGTTTCTGAAGAGTCCTCAGGATATGGACACGAAGCTATAAGACACAAAGTTTTTATTCTCGGAGCAGTGATGCACCTTTCAAACCAAGCTACCCTTTTAAAAATTATCTGTTCTGTTCGCAAATACAGGTTAATTTAGGTGATTAATTTAGAATTTAATTCTTTTTTATTCTATTTTTATGTTATTTAGTTTTATTCTTGATTTTACCACAGGATGATTTTTGGTTAAAAAGTTAAACATAAGGAAAAAGTCAGGAAACACCAAAATAGTATAAAGGGCTGGTTATCCTCCAGCAGCAGTGTGTCGCAGTGAGCTTATCACAGGTATGATGCAGATATTTTTGATTTATGCCCAATATTGAAGCGTGGTCTGCTCTATGTCATTCCACGCCACAACGGAACAGGGACAATCAGGAACTAGTTGTGGGTCTAGATATGGCCGAGGCGGTGAGGAAGTGGGGACAAGTTTGTACGATAACTAAGGGACAAAAAGAGCGGGGATCCAGGTGGAAAAAGCGCGCACCTCGCTCTTCTAGCTGGTCCATCTTCACAAGTTGTTTTCCACAATGGCAAAACAAAACAAGTCAGTAAGGTGCCAAACAAGAGATACGCATAGTGTAGAGTGGATGTAGATTTAACCAATCAGAGACCTCCTGTCTACGGTCACCTACAATTTTGGAGAAGCGCATCAGAGTGTCTGCGGAAGGGTCGGGGGCATCACTGCATGAAAAGTGGGATTTTCGTCAATATACGGCACTGTAGATTGTCGTGGAACTTCAGGTTAGGGGCAGTTTACGGCAATTTGCAGGCTTCGTCGAAAACTCCCGTAAATTGTCATAAATTGACGTGGAATTTCTTAGGCAGTGTTCCCCCCATGCCTCCCCCCCATGGAATTCTAGGGGAGGCTTTAACATGTAAATGAACATGCTGTGAGCTATACAAATGCAAACCAGGGTTGCAGGGGGGGTTTTACCCCAAGTGACATCTTTCTGAGGAAGAAAATCTCTGATACAAAGAGATCAGGCTTAGTATAGCCTCTCACATTTTAGCTTGAATTGATTTATTTAATTAAAGTATAGAGACCAAAACAGATCTTTAGCTGACAGAGCAATACATTTAGAGCAGTAATTATTTTTAAAAAAATTTGCATTTAAGATAAAAAATAAAATATTGTCTGTCAATATGCTCAATTCACAATTACTTAAGTGGAAAAGTTTCAAGAAATGATTCTGAGATGATTCACTTTATAACATGGCGCATTATCCTGTTGGAAGTAGCCATCAGAAGATTGGTACACTGTGGTCATAAGGTCCGGCCAGGTCAACATCCGCAATTGCAATTGCACCAAACAGGAAAAAGAACATCGACAAATTCCGGTTCGTCAAATTAAAATATAGCAGCAACAGATCGGTGACTAGAAATTATAGCACAATTCTTATATATATATAAAAAAAAAAAAACTAACACCGTTTATTTAAATGATTGGATCCAAACTATTGGTTATTCACCAACGAGGAAGCAGATTTCTCATCTCCATCAAAATATTTATTTTATACCGAGGGACTTAAACTTTAATCAAATCCATTCAAAAGAAACTTCTTATTACAGGAATGAAAAGAGATGCTGAGTTTGGAAGTAGTGAACAAGTTCATTAAAAAAAAAGCAGTTTTGAATTATCCTTATCCCTGTTACAAAAATCTACAAAAATATAAATATATATTTGGGCAGAAACTGAACATGTGCTGGATGATGGTGGGATTTTTTTAATATGTCATATAAAATTAAGCGCTCACAGGGTTCATACAGGAATGAGTGACTCTAATTTATTGCTATTTTAATGCTATTTTTTAATTATTTTTATTGATCCGCGGACACCCTGGTTCATCTCGCGCATGCTCTGTACGATCTCCAAGAAACCTCATTGATTTACATGACAGACAAGTACTCCGTACGTGAGCGGGGCGGAGCGCTGACGGAGTATGTGGAATCTGGGAGTAAAGGAGGACAAATACACGTCCGGCTGGGTGCAGCGCCGGACGCCGGACAGTGCAATGAAAATCCGGACTGTCCGCCCTAAAGCCGGACATCTGGCCACCCTAAAACTCCTCTTGGACGCAATGGCGACTCTGCATCGAACAAGACGAACTCAAAGAAGAGATGCTAGCGGTAAATATATGTTCGATTACTGCCTGCTAAGCTAAAAGCGGCCTAGCCTGAGCTATGGCTAATAGCAGCCTAGCTATTAGCCTATCTAGCCTAGCCTTGCAAGAACAAGCTTTATTAAAGTGCATTTTTTGTGATTTACAGGAAGCAGTACGCCGTCTTAACAACTCGGAGACTAATTGCAGGCGCTATGAACCGGAGCAAGGGTAAGATTTAAAGAATATGCTTTCATTCTGCGGTAAAAGGTTATGGATACCGATCATAGCTTTACATTTTGTTTTCACAGACCTCTTATTTGCTCGGAGCCATAATCAGCAAGTCCAGATTTGCACGATGATGATAAAGACGACATTGTGTGTAAGTGACTTGTTTTAATGTTTTCTCCTTCCTTGTTACTGTGACTTGCGTTTGATTTTTTATTTATACCACTCTCATTTAATTGTTTTCCAGCTGCCTGTAAGACGTATTTTCAGACGGTACGCAGGAGCTTCAGATATACGCTGCCAGCCAACACGCTGCGTGCGGAGGCAATCTGCTCGGAGTCGGGCCAGAAGAAAGAGGGTAAGACTTTATTTGGTGACTATTTTTCAGGTGCATTAATAGATGTGTTGTGTCCATACGCAGTGCGCTGATTCATTGTTTTTTTTTTTCAGCTGCTGAAAGCGAGGCAGAGTGTGCTAGCAGATGAGGAAGTGGAACTCTGGAAGTCCGCCTTCCTCGGCGGTGTCTCTGGATGGATTGTACGATCGCCGCCATTTCGTAGGCCGGATCTCACTGAACTCTGTGTTAAGCTGCAGTCCCGGTTAGAAGCGATGCCGAAGTACAGGGCCACGCACACTAGGCGTCTGCACATCGGACCTGCCTCGGAGGGAATGCTGCCAGTTACCTCCAACCCCGAGGAAGCAAACGGACCGTTCACGGAGTTTTAATTTTTAGAAACGCATGTGTTTGGATACGCGTTGTATATAGTTGTGTGTGTTTTAATAAAGCTCTTTCTTTGCATAAACAGCTTCCTGGCAAATGTTCATTTCCTGTATAAATTCATTCATGTCCTTGATGGTAGCATAATAATTGTGTAGTAGTGTAGGATAACATAAATACACAGCATATGAATGAATAAATATATGAATGAATAAATATATGAATGAATAAATAAATATAAATATATATATATGAATAAATATATATATGTAAATATATATATATGCCAACCAATCACGAGCGACTTTACTTGTTTAAAAAGAAGCGGTTCCGTCCAATACTCAGTAAGAAAATTAAAGCCTGGCGTGGCCACGTGTGGTTTTGCTGCCAATCACGAGCGATTTCATTTGTTTGAGAATAGTGGTTTCAGCCAATACTGAGAAGGTTATTCAAGCCAGACCTGGCCAGCCGCGCGGGTTTGCTGCATTCATATGCTAATTAGGGCCATTAGTACAGCTGATCGCTCTCCACATACGTCACGGTACGTTTCCGACAATTTGTGGCACGACAAACGCGGACAAGCACGGGTTGCAAATTGTCGGAAACTGACGAAAATCAGGCAGATCTGCGGAAGTTTACGGGGGTTTACGGGGACGAAAATCTCACTTTTCATGCAGTGCATATTTGTGTTCACTGCGACACGCACGCAGATGAGCTGGTTTCTGAGTATTAATCAGCCTTAAGTCATTAGAAGATTGCTAATAGATGTGTAAATCACATCCATCATGGCGATTCGATTCAGTATCGATTTCCTGACCCAACGATTCGATTATTTTCGATACTCAAGAATAGACCACGATGCGATTCGATTCAATTAATCGATTAATCGGTTAATTTTTTTTTTTTTTTACACCTTACAGGCTAAACAAAGTTTCAAGTTTGAAATAAATCAATGAAAGCTGTAATATCGTTATGCATTTTTTCAGAAACAATAGCAAATAACAGAAGTAGAAAAGTTGCATCAAAAAATAGTGCAAAAATACTGCACATAATCTGTGCAATGAGTGCAATGCAATACCTCGGCTCCAGACGTCCCCGCGCCCTTGAGAGACGCTCCGCTGCCCCTCTCCCAGATTGTAGCTGACCGGAGACAGTGCCGCAGACAGGAGGCCGGCTTGTTTTGTTTGTAAGACCGAAATTGCGGAAAACAACTCGTGAAGTTTGACCCGCTAGAAGAGCGAGGTGCGTGAGAACCCTGGGACCCTTTTTCCACCTGGATCTCCGCTCTTTTTGGCCCTCATGTTCCTCCGTCGTCGGACTAAACTCGCCCCCACTTCCTCTCCGCCTCGGCCGTATCTAGACCCACAGTGTGTAGCACAGACCACGCTTCAATATTGAGCATAATTTAAAAATGTCTGTGTCAAGCTCACTGCAACACACTGCTGTAAGAGTATAACCAGGAAGCAAGGTAGGAGGGCAAAACAGGTTTAGCGCCACCGCAGCACGGGAGGGAGAATTACGTCCAGGAGCAAATGGATAAAAAAAACATGAATCGATTCTCTTGCGGACGTGTCGATGCATCGGGTCGTCGGCTGTTGGATCGATGCATCGATACAAATCGATAATTATTTACACCCCTAATTGCTAATGCCAACCGATTGAGGAGGTGGTTGAAGCTTCCCCTGACATGTACTGCACCTGGGAGTCAGCTCTTCAAGAGAAAATGGTTTGGACTCTGTGCTCCAAAGTAGAGACTGACACGGGAGTGGATTTTGCCAATACATTGAGTCTGAATTTCTATGAAGGGTCAGTTAAGTTCCTGTTTCTAACTGTAGTAAAGTTCAGTTAAAGTAAAAGGAATAATAATTATAAATGGTTTTTGGGTTGTGTAGTTTTTTTGACTCGCATTATAGTGTAGGCTTCAAGGAAAAAAACTACAAAATGGCGGCGCCAGTACTGGATTTTTTTTCTTTCTATTTTATTTTATTTTTTGGCATAGATCCTAGTTTTTTTTAGCTACTATTGGTTTGTTCCCGCTCCCGTCTGCTCTCGTTAATGTTTAATCCTGTACCGTCCCAATCACGTGATCGTTACTAATACTGACTCCCATCCCACGGGAATCCCGTAATCCGTGGGATTCCCGAAAAAATGTCAGTCTCTACTCCAAAGTAGTCTGGTTAACTGTTTTTGTTTCAATATGAAACAGTCAAAACACCACCTCTAACCAGAACCGGTACTAAAGAGCTCCATCGTGTTAAAAATATCAAAGTAGTTCTGGTTTTAAAATGAGGTAGGAAAGAAAAATAAAACTGCTTAGCTTTAAAGACAAAAAGCTTGATCATCCTCAGAATTACTTGCGTTCGTCATCTTTGTCTCTTATTTTCTTGCCCTGTGTTTTAAAATCCTCCAACATGTAATTAATATTAGTCTATTGGTCTATAAACTGTTAGAATTCTGTCTTTTTTGTGTGTACTACCAGCTAAAGTTTATAAAATAGCTGTATCATCAAGTACCTGCATTCATGTCAGTTTTCTTTCATCCCAAAATAATTTTCTGAAATCTTCACATATTTTGTTATTTATAAACATATTCTGACCTGACAAAAAAAAAAAGATTCACCTTCAGTCGGTTGATTAAATATGTCACACTTTCCACCTTTCGTTTGAGCAGTTAATAATACATAGAATTATCTCTGTTTATATATTTTTAGGAAAGGATAAATTACCCGTCACAGCCTGCTTTTAGATTTCTTTGAAGCCTCTATTCTGGAAGTTGATGCCACTACAACTGGGAGTGTTGGCCTAGGGGTTAGAGCAGTGCGCTTGTTCTCTGAGAAGGTTGCAAGTACCGGGTTCGATCCCCACAGTCTGCACTCTGGCTCCCTGAGCAAGACCCTTAATCCCATACTGCTCCCCAGGCGCCACACAATGGCAGCCCACTGCTCCCCAAGGGGATGTAACCTGACTCCGCCAGATGGATTTGCTCTGCATATCCATCTGGAAACCTTCTGTTGAAGTAATTTTGGGAAGGGGCGAAAATACTGGTTAGCTGATTGGCCTATGTTGGTGATAGACGGGCCAAATAAACCAATCAGATTAACGAAGCATATGACGTACTAACAGAGCGACGACGAAAACACAACCACAAGTCAGGCTACTCTTGCCGAAGCCAGTCGGGAGAAGAGCAAAAACATCTTTTCCTCTGAGAAAAGCCTCCAGAGCAGTGTTTTGCTCTTCTTTCAGAGAAGAAATACTCTGTAATTCCGATAAAACTTGCTTGATAGCCACGCTAACGCTAGTTTCATCGGCTGAAGCCGCCATGTTCTTTAGACTGAACTGTCGTGCTTCTCGTTGCGTCACACCTCAACCCGCCTCAAAGCCAACGCTGATTGGACGTTTGTTTGGTGAACGGCTCCAAATTTTCTTTAACGGAGAGTCTCCAGACTGATCTGCGAGTGAAACCTTGAAAGCTCGCGAGATCAGGATGGTCTCACGAGGCTAAAGGGGATGGGTTATACAGGTGCTGGTCATAAAATTAGAATATCATGAAAAAGTAGATTGATTTCAGTAATTCCATTTAAAAAGTGAAACTTGTATATTATATTCATACATTACATACAAACTCATATATTTCAGATGTTTATTTTGTTTAATTTTGATGATTACAAATGACAACAAATGAAAATCTCAAATTCATCATATCAGAAAATTAGAATATTGTGAAAAGGTTCAAAATTGATGGCCCCTGGTGCCACACTCTAATCAGCTAATTAACTCAAACCACCTGCAAAAGCCTTTAAATGGTCTTTCAGTCTAGTTCTATAGGCTACACAATCATGGGGAAGACTGCTGACTTGACAGTTGTCCAAAAGACGACCATCGACACCTTGCACAAGGAGGGCAAGACACAAAAGGTCATCGCTAAAGAGGCTGGCTGTTCACAGAGCTCAGTGTCCAAGCACATTAATAGAGAGGCGAAGGGAAGGAAAAGATGTGGTCGAAAAAAGTGTACAAGCAAGAGAGATAACCGCACCCTGGAGAGGATTGTGAAACAAAACCCATTCAAAAATGTGGGGGAGATTCACAAAGAGTGGACTGCAGCTGGAGTGAGTGCTTCAAGAACCACCACACACAGACGTATGAAAGACATGGGTTTCTGCTGTCGCATTCCTTGTGTCAAGCCACTCTTGAACCACAGACAGCGTCAGAAGCGTCTTGCCTGGGCTAAAGAGAAACAGGACTGGACTGCTGGTGAGTGGTCCAAAGTCATGTTCTCTGATGAAAGTAAATTTTGCATTTCCTTTGGAAATCAAGGTCCCAGAGTCTGGAGGAAAAGAAGAGAGGCACTTCATCCACGTTGCTTGAAGTCCAGTGTAAAGTTTCCACAGTCAGTGATGGTTTGGGGTGCCATGTCATCTGCTGGTGTTGGTCCATTGTGTTTTCTGAGGTCCAGGGTCAACGCAGCCACATACCAGGAAGTTTTAGAGCACTTCATGCTTCCTGCAGCTGACCAACTTTTTGGAGATGCAGATTTCATTTTCCAACAGGACTTGGCACCTGCACACAGTGCCAAAGCTACCAGTACCTGGTTGAAGGACCATGGTATCCCTGTTCTTAATTGGCCAGCAAACTCTCCTGACCTTAACCCCATAGAAAATCTATGGGGTATTGTGAAGAAGAAGATGCAATACACCAGACCCAACAATTCAGAAGAGCTAAAAGCCACTATTAGAGCAACCTGGGCTATCATAACACCTGAGCAGTGCCACAGACTGATCGACTCCATGCCACGCCGCATTGCTGCAGTAATACAGGCCAAAGGAGGCCCAACTAAATACTGAGTGCTGTACATGCTCATACTTTTCATGTTCATACTTTTCAGTTGGCCAACATTTCTATAAATCCTTTGTTTTTATTGGTCTTCAGTAATATTCTAATTTTCTGATATGATGAATTTGAGATTTTCATTTGTTGTCATTTGTAATCATCAAAATTAAACAAAATAAACATCTGAAATATATGAGTTTGTATGTAATGTATGAATATAATATACAAGTTTCACTTTTTAAATGGAATTACTGAAATCAATCTATTTTTTCATGATATTCTAAGCACCAGCACCTGTATGCAGAGTTTATTTCTCCATTATAGGATCAATAAAGTTACATTTCTATAATACCCTGTCAGTTTACTGTTATATAAGTATTTTTACAACTTTATTAGGATTGTTACATCTTTTTTTTTAAGATAGACTAATTTGAAATGTCAGTTGAAATGTTTATAACAGGGGCTCATCTATAATGCCGATGGGAGTATTTCTTTCTGTAACAGAACAGACTTTTCTGACATGATAAAAAGCTTAAGGCTTCAGACATTAATACAAATCTTGGGAGGCACACAGTCGGTTTATGTTTTATTTTAAAACAGCTTGGGGTGGTATATAAGATTATAAAGTTTGGGGTTTATATTTTTCTATTTGTAGAGCAGCATTAATTCCTCATAACTGATCGCTAAGGGCAGAGGACGCTCCAAAGGTAAACTTTTCCTTCAGAAATAAAGACAAAAAAATAGGTCTTTATACCAAATGTGTAGAATAAATGATCTAAAAAAAAAATATATATATATATATATTTATATATATATATATATATATATATATATATTTATTTTTTTTTATTATTATTATTTTTTTATGTGTATATGTATGTTTAAAAGAAGTCTGTGTAAGGGAAAAAAAAACTGCTTTTATGACTTATCTGCTCCCTTACAGCTTTCCTAAGGTGCTATGATCAACTCTTGCATGTTACACAAAGCCGATTTTACTTCTGGGAAACGGGCTTGCAGCAATAAGGTTGAAGCAACAACATTACAACAGTCCTCTCAGTTCACATGTCACCTTGTCAGACAGTCTGATAAAACTTGAGAGAAAGATTAGGCTAATTTAGGCAATTATATCACAAATTCCCTAAAATGTATCCATCCGTCACTTCTGATGTGCTGTGAGGAGGTGCTGATGAGTCAGCTTAAGGTAATACCGTCATTTGAACATAATGCAGCAAAGTGCCAACAGGAACTAATTTGATCTTAAATGAACACGGCATTAAAAATAAGGAATTTAAAACCAATTTCTTACAACTGGTGAGAAAAAAAAGCAGGGGTTTGCTTTCACAGTGGCTTTCAGCTCATCTGCATGATTGGCTCGGGTGTTTATCATTTTCTTTTTGACAGTCGGGCAAGGATTACTAGTGGAGTTTATGTCAGGAGAGTTTTATAGCTAATCAAGAACAGTGAAAGCATGGCCATAAAAGCCAGAGATTGGTACTTTAGGTGTTGGCAGGTGCAAGTCCAGCAGGAAACTGATACCATCATATGAAGATGATGGTATCACTTGTCAGCAAAGGGAAGCATAAAGTGCCATTATTTATTTATTTTATTTTTTGATTGATGAGTTAACTTTGGACTTGATAAAACACAGAACAAATCCAGACAAAGTCTGTGCAGTTGAAAACATCACTGACTATGCTAACTCACTGGTCAAACGGGCACAGAAGCACATGTAGTTGTGGAGCAGGCATCCCAAAAGTCAGGGCTGCTGTCCTGCAGGTTTAAGAGGTTTCTCTGCTTTAGCATAGCAGATTCTGATGACTGCAATTCAGCAAAAGCCTGTTAATCATCTTTCAGTTAAACGCAGCTATGCTGGAGCAGGGAAACCTCTAAAACCTGCAGGACAGCAGCCCTCGAGGACTGACTTTGGGGATGCCTGGTGTGGAGGCTGCAGCATCACAGACTGGATGAAAGTGAGAAGAGTGGTGAGAACAGCAGAAAGGATCCTTGGGGCTCCTCTTCCCTCCATTAAGGATATTTCATCCCATCGCTGCATGTCCCGAGCCCATAACATCATCAATGACCCCTCACACCTCCACCATGGACTGTTCTCCCTGCTGCCCTCTGGGAAGAGGCTTTAAAGCATCCGATGCAAGTCCAGTAGGTTCTGTAACAGCTTTTCCACCGCAGCCATCAGACAGCTGAATGTTGGACAAAAAACCAAATAGAACTCAACTCAATTTTTTTTTCTACTGACATTTTTGCATTATATATGTTTTTGCTCTGAACTTCAACATCAATGCCTTTTGTCACCGTTTTTTTCTCCCACGCTGTGTACATTCGATCTCTGCAGCACTTTATGAAATAGAAATATTCATTTCACTGCTAAGCTGCGCCTCATTCAGTATCTGAAAGCTTTTAATTGAAAACTTGTTAACAGGTTTTTGTTAAACTGCAATCATCATAATGACCTGCGCTAAAGAAGGGAAACCTCTAGCGGCCCTCAAGGACCGACTTTTGGGATTCCTGTTCTATGCTGTTCACATTGTTCTACATCTATGATATTTTGGGGCCTCTAGTGCAGCGGTCCCCAACCACCGGTCCGTCGGTCATTTGGTGCCGGGCCGCACAGAAAAAAGTATATATATATATATATATATATAATTTATGGAAGATCAGAGTCTGAGTGATGTTTTATTTTGAAAAATATACAACATTGGGGTATTCTTTCCCAATTACATCAGTCGGTGCATCTGTGCCTCTTGACACAGGTTAATTCAGTTCAAGACTCATCCTTTCTATAACATCCTATATTTGTGAAGCGGGATTTTCTGCGGTTACAGTAACCAAAACAAAGCTATGGAGCAGACTGGACATCAGGAGCACACTTTAGGTGTTATTGTCTCCGATTACGCGTAGATGGGACCGGCTTGTTCGGAGAAACAAGCTCAGTGCTCCCACTAATTCAACATAATGGCGAGTTTTATTTTTATGCTGTTTATATTTAATTTTATGCCAGTCGTATCATTTTATTTGATCGTATTTACCCCCCCACACTTTAAAGGCTGGTCCGTGAAAATATTGTCTGACATATTGCTGGTTAATACAAGCAGGCAGCACTTTTTTGCCTTAAAGTAGCTTTATAATACCCAAGGTGTTTTAAGAGAAAAATTTGAATTCTCATGATGAAATTAAGAATTTGAAGGATTTTTTGGATGTCACTAGGATGCACATTTGTGAAAACTGTCCCAGGCAAGACACCACTTCTGGCTCCGACATGGCTGACCCAATGCAACAGCTGTGACCCACCAACTCAAGCTGCAGCTCATGCACGGCGAATCTCCTCGAAAGAATCCTGTTTCACTGTTAGCTGTTTTTTTTCCACCCACTGAGCTTCTTCAGCTTATTTACAGCTCTTTGAACAGCTTGGATTTTAAACAAAGCTGTGGCTCAACTTCCTACTCTTTATAGGGCAAGTTAGCGTTTTTGATCACTTGCATACCACTTATAAATGGAGTCCCCCCACAGTGAGGTCTAAAAGCACAAAATCTATATCCAACCATTTAGCAAAGATAATGCTACATGGCTGTACATAATATTTTTGCATTTGACCAAATGGATGAGGCCTTCAATGATTTACTGTAAATTAAGTTGAAATAAAGTTAACTTGAGCATAAAAGTTAATTTAAGAAAAAATGTAAAAAGCTAAGTAAAAAAGGAAAAAATGTTAGTGCCGGTATCAGCATTAAAACTCTAAGGTTATGATGTAACAAAAAGAAAAACAAAAACGGTTCTTTCACTCTGGGTTTTTCACTAATTTCTTATAGAATGACTTTTATTTTGCTTATTAGGGCAAGTGGCTGTTTATTACATTGACATTAATTTTTGGCATCAAAATATACATAGTTTTTGAATGTTACAAAAGTAATATAGTCTATTCCTGTCCTCCAATAAGACTTGCTTGAAATTTTGATTTTCTAAGTATTTCAATGAGTGCCCTATAAAGGGTTAAAGGAATGTGCCCTTAAATGCAAAAAAAGCTTTTCTCTACTGGAAAGCTCCTAATCTATGGAGGACCAACTCTGCCATATTTAAAAATAAATACAGAAATAAATAAATGCTCAATAAATATATAAGCATACAATTAATTGCCAACAAAAATACAAATAAATGTAAGTAGAAATTAAATTATAAAGTGAGACATAAATGTATATAACTCTTAATTAGCTTCTTTATTTATTTGACTTTGTAATATTTACCTTATTTATTTTTTTGTCCATTATAATCTTCAACTTTATTTTTTAATTACTTATTACATTACTTATGACTTATTTTTACAGAAATGTAAAAAGGGCAGACAAAAATAGACAGCGGCGAAAAAATAACTAAGGTAAAAAAAATACAAAGGAAGAATAAAACAGACAAAAATATAACATGCACATAAATACCTAAAAATATAAGTAATTAATAAATAATAAAGTTGATTATAAAGGACAAAAAAAAATAAATAAGGTAAATATTACAGAGGAAGCTAATTAAGAGTTATATACATTTATGTCTCACTTTATAATTTAATTTGTACTTACATTTATTTTATTTTATTTTTGTTGGTAATTAATTGTATGTATTTATTGAGCATTTATTTATTTCTGTATTTATTTTTAAATATGGCAGAGTTGGTCCTCCATACTAATCAGTTTCCTGCTTGGATTAAAATTAGAAATAAAAGATAAAAAAACAAAACAGTTAAAGTAATTTTTTTTATTGGTTTCTCCAGACTTTTGTCACAACAAAGTAAGCGTGATCATCTTAGTTCAGTACATATTTAGCAATCAATTCGAAAGCAACCAAGAGGACAGTAACCATTTCATAGCATAAAAGCAGAGGCAGTTTTGACATGCAGCAAAAAAGGCAGGGCATCTTAGTAAATCCAAGGCAAGGAGAAATATTAACAGCCCCTTGCTCAGGTTTCAACTGTAACCCTTATCTAAACATCATTCTCAGCACCTGGAGCCCATTAGTTCCGGATCGAAGAAAGCTGTTGCAATGAAAAAGTATTTTTTTCTTTTTATTTGACATCTCACTCATCGTGGAGAAGAAACGAACATCTCTGAAATGTAATTTTCTATGTGCCGTTAGCCATTTTTCTAAATGATTTAGTAACAGGTTTCAAAACTGCAACATTCAAGTCTTTCTAGTAACCCAGCATGGTGATTGGTCAAAAAAACAACAAATCTCACTCCATTATGAAAAACTCATTAAATGCCATTTGATATGAGAGAAATAGACCTAAACAAGAAAAAATTATGAGCTCATATCCATAACTGATTTTTAAAAAGGTTCAAAATGATACAGTTTGGTCAATCGAAAAGAACGAGGCGACACGTTGCGTTTCTTTTTGTACTTAATGAAACATTACAACCTTGCATTTTAATCCAACCTATTTATCACAGTGCAGTTACTGTTCATGAGTTCAAACACTGGCCACAAGTACTACAACTGTGGAAAAATGAACACACTATTGATCTGTTACTGGTTACAGGAGACAGCAGAATTTCAGATGCACGTGTAAGTGCTAACCTTAAAAAATTTAATTACTAGTCTGAACAGTGTTATATGATCCAGGTTTAACAAAACTCCCGCAGGATTTGCTACCTGAGGGAGATTATTAGATGTTTTCCTGCTAACAGAGGCCAAAAGAAGAGAAAATACTATCCCAAACATTTGGGGGAAGAGAGAGAGAAAAAAAAAAAATAAGGTTAAGGAAAATCACCAGACAGACAAAAATGAACCTTCAGCAAACAGACCAAAGCAGTGTTAAGACAGAGGTTGATTGGAATAAATGGGGCGAGTCCATCTTCTGTCAGGGGACCACTGCATCCATCTGTAAGCCTGTTCATCCACCTGTCCAGCCACCTCCCGTATGCTGGGGTCTCACTAGAACAGGTTCTTAATCACGTCAGCTGAAGAAGCATCACGGGGAGCTGTGCCATCGGGTGCTTTCTGGTTTTTGTCAGCTCCCTGTGGAGGTGAAGGGACATGAATATTAACACTGCTTAATAGGTGCACTGAGTCCGACTCACATCTGGTCAGGGGTTATTTGTGACGCTCTGCATCCAAACATTGAACATAAAAAGTATTCTAATAAGATGAGGGAACAAAACAGCAGATTCCACAGAGAAAACACACATAAGGTCATTGCATACAAAATAGAAAATGGGGACATTAATGCCATTCATTTAATATATAACTTTGGATTTACTATAATCCACAGGTTTAAGACATGAATGCAGCCATGATATATTAATTCACTAATATTGATAACAGGGTTCCTACAGCATAAGGCAAGTTAAATTCAAGACTTTTTAAGACTTTTTAGTGCCACTTGAAATAAAAATTTAAGACCAAATTCACAAGAAAAACCTTCTTGCGACAACTTAACCCAAAGGTTTATTTTAACATAAACCACTGCACTAATGTTTCAAATTTTGGAAAGCTAAAAACACACAAATGACAGATATATTTTAATATTTAACTGAATTCACAAACTTTGTTTTAGCAGGGAACAAAACAAATCAGTTTTAAAGCCACAACATAACCAGTGCTAAGTCTTTTTTGCAGCTATTTTTCTTTGTATGGTTTTCTTAGTATGTTTGATTTGGCGATAAGTGGAGGCGTTGCAGAGACAAGGGTGGAACTAAACTGCGAAATACCGGCTGTTTCTCTGTAACTCCATTTTGACGTTTTGTGTTTCGTGCTTCGCATGTGTGACTCCACTGCCTTAATTCCCATCGTTCTGAGCTTGAATCGCTTCTTGCACAAAATCCACTGAGACTCATGTATGTTCCCTGGTTTTAGCCATGGAGAAAACTCTTGGTTGGAGCCAATTTTCGTTACATTTACAATTGCTCATATTTTACAGACAAAAAGTAAATGGTGCATCTCCCAAATGTCCCGGCCGCAACAACGCTTTTATTGGTTCTATCGGGACGAAACCAATAATGGCGAGCCGTTATTTTTTTAAATAAAAAAAAAGGGTAAATTTTAATGTTTTATTTAGATTACAAAATAAATCATAATAAAAATAATCCCATTTATGATGTTTTAAAAATTAAGACATTTTAATACCAATTAAGAATTCAATGCCTTTTAAGACTTTTTAAGGACCTGCGGGAACCCTGATCCAAACATTGAACATAAAAAGTATTCTAATAAGATGAGGGAACGAAACAGCAGATTCCACAGAGAAAACACACATAAGGTCATTGCATAAAAAATAGAAAATGGGGACATTAATGCCATTCATTTAATATAAAACTTTGGATTTACTAAAATCCACAGGTTTAAGACATGAATGCACCCATAATATATTAATTCACTAATATTGATTAAATGTTGAAAGAAAAAAAAAAAGCCTTTTACTGACAACAAGTTTGAGAGATAGAAGAGCTTGTTTGAACAAGTTTGGGTGTTTTGGTAACAAACTAAGGCTTGGGAACAGTCAAAGTGTTTGACTTGAGTTCAGGGACATCACGTTTGGAACTGTTTAATGGACCAAAACAGAACGACCAAAAAACCTGCACCTCTTGTAGTAAGGTGGACAAAGTGAGTTAGCCTCTTTGTTCTTTATTGCTTACAACACAAACATTACTAGTTATAAATGACATTGCCACCACCATGCTTGTCAACTGTGAGGGTCAGTGGTTTCCTGGTTTTTCCTGTTTATTTCATCTGATAGGGACAGTTTAGCTCAAAGAAAAATCTACAAGTTTACATTTAAGCAAACCTGTTAAAAATTAAATTATGTCCTTTACTATTATTTTTAAAACTTTCCTTTTTGATAAAGCTTATAGTTAGAGTGGCTCAGGTTATCCTGAGCTATCTCTATAGTTATGCTGCTATAGGCTTAGACTGCTGGAGGACATAGGGACCCCCATTTCATCATTCTGCTTCATTCTATCTCTATTCTCCTATTCTGCAGAATCTGTTAGTTCAATCTCTAACGTTCTGCTCTCTCTGCTTTAGAGTAGCTTTGCCTTGCCTGTTCGGCTGTGATGCCACCCTGGAGAGAAACATCAGTTGTGCTGCTTCCATCAACACCCTTGTTTATAGAGGCTGGAGATCGGCCTGTTTTCCAGTGTAGTCCTGTTTCTCTGACCGTGACTGGCTGGATGTGCTCTCTTCATCCTCTGGCATGGGAGCTGGCTCGGAGCTCGTCTGCCTGGCTGTGTGTTTCTTGGACGGGCCGCCTTTTACAGTTGCTTTTTGTGTCTCTGCTTCCGTCTCCTTGAACCCCAGTTGGCCTCAGCAGATGGCCGCTCACACTGGTTCTGCTGGAGGTTTCCTTCTGTTAAAAGGGAGTTTTTCCTCTCCACTGTCGCTACAAGCATGCTTAGTGTGAGGGATTGCATTTGAGTCAATGAGTCGATGCAATCAACTGGTTTTCCTTAGATAGAAAACTTTGAATCAATTTGACTGTATGATCTGGTTAAAGTGCCTTGAGATGACATGTGTTGTGAATTTGGCGCTATATAAATAAACTGAATTTAATTATTGAGGTTACAGAAACTAGATGACATTTATATCCAATCTGTTTACAGACTGGATTGTGCAGATTAGATTTAACCTTTCAGTTAAAGAAATAGAAGAATCTCCTTTTTTCTGGTGAAATTTGAAGGCATTTTTTGGCAGATAAATAGAAAGAAAAGCTATAGAGTCATTAAGCGGCAGGTGACGGCATGCTCTGAATGCGAGACATGCAGGACGATGGCACTCGGGGCAACATAGCCCGGCCACACTTGTCAGAGTTGCTTTCTTTAAATCGGTGCAAACGGCCCAAGGCATTTATAGACAGGGTCCCTGGGTATTTTACAATGGCAACACAAACAAGCCTTCACTTTCATTCTCACTCAATCACTAAGAACCTCCTTGTCAGTCCATCTTAATTCAAACAACACACGCAAAACACAGTGAGATGCTGAGGTCCAAATCTATTTAAGCCCAGAGCAATAAGAGAATCAATGTGAAAGCAGAGTGGGGACACTATTTTTTGGATTACAGAGAAACAAACACGTCCATAGAATTACAGATAGAGAACGAGACGGCAGAATTCACTTATAATGACAAATGATGTAATGGGAGAGATCCCACTGTTTGAGCTGCTTCTTAATGCAGGAGCTTACAGATTCAAGGCAAACAGAACGTATTGTTGCGTGGAGGAGCAGGGCATCAAAAAACAATGGGACCCGGTTCAAGTATCCGGCAGCGGGTGAGGCGCTGTCGTGCAAATTCCATGTTTCAGGGGTAACAGAGCGTATCCAGAGTTGCAGAGATTTGGCAGGGCTGCAAACTCTGTCAGATCTACATCTCTAATTGGTGAGGGAATGAAAGAGTAGAAGGGACTTTTGTCAATTCGCAACATGGATTACATTTCCAAGAACCATGCATCTGTCAGCCCTCATGTCAGGTTAAAGCGCCGTCTCACAGTATTTGAAGTAAGACAACTTTAAACATCCTTTTAATTTCTTTCTGGGATGTTTTCATTGAAAGTCACGCAGCACTGATCAATTTGGGAGGATTTCATATGAATACAGACTATGAAATTCCAATGTCCTTTGACCAACAACTTTTTTTTAGCATTTCAGTAAACATTTTGCATTTAAGATAAAATTATTTTCTTGTCAATCGGTTCTATCCAGAACTGCTCGAGTGGAAAACTAGTTTCACTTGGTTTCATTTCACAAAAAGTCGACTTTAAAGTATCTTTTAATATCCGATTAATCAAAATATAATTAATGGATTTGCAAAATAATAGTTAGTTGTTTCCTTTTTATATACATATATATATATATATATATATATATAGATTATTTTCATTTTAAATAAGTAAATATTGGCTGTAACATGATTTTATTAAATTATAAAAAACCCTCAGAAATCTTGAGTACTCTCACCACAGCTGTGGACAAAATATTTTCCAAAAGAGAAAAGCACTCCATTCGTTTTAATTATTTTTTTCCCCTCAGGGAAGTTAGTCAGCCAAAATCTCAGAATGCATTAAAATAAGCAGTGCCCTGAAATTCACCACATTTCGTACGTATGTGTTGGATTTTTTTAAGCTGACTGGTCAAAGAATGCACAAAAGGCAAAAATATTAAACTTTTTGCCAATTCTCAAAGTTTAAAGTCACACTTTGAGGGCAAGCCAGCTAAAGCAGGCATCATGTATGGAAGCAGTCTGAACAATTTCAATGAAATCGCCCAAGGGACACATACTTCCTAAAACAGCATTCCTTTAAAAAAGTAGACTTGCAGACGGGCCAAATCCATGCCCTTTAAAAAGCTCTCCATGTCTGGAAGCCTAAACCAGGCGGCCTTCACCAAAATCCATGCTGACAACCTCAGAGGTTTCTGGACAAAAATCCTTCAGACTGATTGAAAAGCTACAAGGTTGTGGGAGAAATCCCATAAGCTATATTTTTATAGAGAAAAAAAATACATCTTAAAAGAAAAATGAAAACTTCCATTTAATATGGGGGCTACTAAAATGCACCCGAATCAAAAAAAAAAAGAAAAAAAAAAAAAAAAAAAGAGTTCAATGAACCAAGATATGCTGGATGTACAGAGTCAGAAAGCTCAGATTGGAAGTGACTTATTTTCCAACAAACTACACTTTAACACAGCTAACCACACAAGAACTCTAAAAGGAAAGAATGAAAAAAAAATATTACTTTTGAAAGTCCCACCCTTTTATGGAAGAAAAATGGAGAGTGGAGAAATTTATTCTTCAAGTCTAAGACAGCCTGAACAGTTTTTGTCAGATGCAGATGACTCCCTGTGAAGTATAGATATATCTTCATGTTGTGACTGCTGCAAATGATGCCACCATGTCTTCATTTTTATTTTTTTACAGATTTAAGTCCTACTTGTTCTGAATAAAGAACTATCGGCAGCGCTCGGCCAATTTTTAAGTGAATGGCCACGATTGTGAACAGCACTGATTTTGAGCGCAGATCGGTGCATTGTGGAATTTTTCCCTTAGTGGATGCGTATCTTTCTCCTACGTTTGCTCCCGCTTCGTTTTAGTCAGAGTGCACAAAACGGGAACAAATCATCCGGACAACTGGAAAGCTACTCTAAACAATGCTCCTCATTGATCTGATAGATCATAGGTCACAGATTAGCAGACCGTGGTCCAGATCTGGACTCACCTGCTGGCTAATCGGGATTTATAAATGCCTGCGTGTTGTCCGACGGCAGTGTCTAATGTCACTTGCGCCCATTCTCCAGTTTGTACGGTAAAGCTCTCCAGTCAGTCTGGGTTGCTGCTGCTGCTACTTTTAGACACAGCAGGCCAACCTGTGGCAAGCCGGGCGATGGGAAAGAAAGAGAAGACGATGAGAAAAAGAGAGCAGAGAAGGTGTAGACTGCTGGAAGAACTGCGGTGAACTGGTGAAAGAAAAGTGAAATGGCGTGCTCAAAGATGATCCTGCACATTTAGAGGATGTTTGGCTCAACCTGCTGCTGTGAAGCAGGATTCTCCACCATGAACAGAATCAAAAATAAATATGGATCCAGGCTCAAAATTAGTACCTTGATATGTACTCATTCCTGAGGCTAAAGCCCACTGCTCTCATTAAGCCAGAAAAAAGAAAGAAAATAATGGTCAGTTCAGGTGTTTTATAAAATATGTGAACAAGCAAATTGTCAGTACGTTTCACTCTAGAGAGCTTCATATTCCTGTTCTACTCATTTGGCTTCTGGATAGACAAGTCCAAGTAGCACCATCTCACTGCGGAGTTGAGTCCGACGTGGTTTTTAGATGTGCAGTGTGAGCAGGTAGATCGTACCAAAGCGTCGGGTCACACAGTAGCTACGTTTACATGCGCAAAATTTCCCCGATCCGATCCTTGGTTGATCGGAAATTCAAAATCTCCGTTTACATGGACACTAAATGAAATGATCCGATCATGACGTGTGTATACATGTACCAAGCGTTGGATCAGATTAAATCTTTTAAGCATGCGCAGAATTTCCTGCCAAACTTGGCAGTTCTGTCTGCGTCTGGTTTTTGGGAGGCCTGACAAACGATGCGCTCGGAGCGAGCGGAAAGAAAAAAGGAGAGAGGAGGGAAAAAGCGCTTGGCAGCGAAATGTCCGAGAGAAAATGTAGAGAATGAGCGATTGAACCGGCGTGGGAGAGCGAGTGGGCTGTGGAGAGAGAAAAGAGGAAGAGGAGGAGGATAAATTCCTGCTTCCTGCAGCTTTAAATAAACTTGAGTGTATAAGTCGGCGTTACTAGACTCCTCCCGCCATGTTGTTCACAACAAGAGCGAGAGCGACCGGTGGTTTCCTGTTGTTGACAAGGCGGAAAAACGCCACGCTGACGTCGCACACATGCGCAGTGAAGATTATTTTACTCTTAAGATCCGAATGGGTGTTTACATGGACGCCAATCGGAATGGCGATCGGCAAAAACCACCTCTCTTTCGGAATTAAATTTAGATCCGATCGGACCGAATCGGATTAGAATCTTCAGTCTGACATGTTTACATGAAACATTTTTGATCTGATCAGGCCTTCAATCCGATTAGTTGTGTCCATGTAAACGTAGCTAGTGTGAGAAAATACATCGTGAGCTGTGAAGTTTTAAACCCTGCAGATTCATCGTAAAGTCTGAGCTGTAGCTGTGTGCAACGATTGAACTACTTTTTGTATGGTTGGAATGCCAACATCTTAATATTGTTTGTGAAGCATCATAAAAATGCACTGAAGGGCAGAGAAACTAGAACACATGACATAGGATACCCAACTGTCTGAATCTGTTTTGTCTTTCATTTTAACAGATGAACGCCTTGTCAGTAAAAAAAAACAAAAAAGCAGAGTAAAGAGAAGCTCAGGTAACAGTGAATGCAAAGATAAGAGACTCTAAGAAAAGGTTTTGCTTGAGCTCCTTGTCCTGATTAGCAAAGTACTTATCTGCATCTTTCAAGTTACGTAAAAAAAACCTCATAGAATTTAAATAAACACTTTTTACAACTGACTATGCTTTCAAAAAGTTTAATTTAAAGTAAACAATTTCACAACCTGGATTCAATTTAAGATGCATTACTTCCTCTAAGTGTCAGAAACAATGCGACTTCAGTCAGAGGCTTCTCCTGTAAGATGGACCTATACAGCAGAACCTTTCTGCTTATGGCCAACAAATTCCTATAACTGAAATTAAATTTTCCTTTGCTATTAGTAAAGTATTATTCGAATTTTAAATGAAACAAAACCATAAACAGGATAATTGCTTCCACTAAAAATTGTTAAAAGTAAGGCCTTCAAATTTTAAGAAGAGCATAACTGTCTTTCTTAAAAATCCTCAGAGGATTGGCTTGTTGTGATTCATCTTACCTGAGACAGGAAGGATTCAGAACAGAAACGAAACTGATCCTTCTCTGATCATGTTCATCTGATATAGGCTGCTTCCTTATCGAAGTTTGAGCAAACACTCGTTGCCTAACGTAAACACCAAGATGAGGTGTTTGTTGTGTCAGTAAATATTTCCATTTGCCGCTCCATATCAGGTACAGGCTAACCAATCTTTCTGTACTCTACTGAGTTGAGTTCAGACTGAAGGGAGGACGAAAAGATAGGACCAAGCCCCATTTCCCAGTAGTTTTCTGCCCGGCTCTGGGGAAGTCATTAGCAGCTGGTTCAAAATGATCCCTAGAAACAGACCTCATTTAGTCGCAAGGCTGTGGCAGTATAGCTACACTTTAGCCCTTTTACCATCAACACTTTCTGCCAGGAAGCTAACAAGCTGGGGAAGTTCTCAACTATATACATTGTAATGTTTTAACTATGGAGGATAAAAAGTGCCACAATTAAATAAATAAACACAGCGATAAACAATTATTTAAATGTGTAATTCATTAAATAAATAAGGAATTAAATATATAAATGTGTCATTAATTTAATAAAATACCTCTTCATTTTATTAAAAAAATATATATAATTATGTCAGTGTGAATTTAATTATTTCATGGTCCTGTGTCGCAGTGCATCGAAACCATTAAAAGAATCTGTCAAACTCACCCATCAAAGTTAGGTGGCGGGGTTAACGCGAATCGAGTCTCTGTAATCGATTTGCTTCGCCTTAATGTGCAGGGTGACCAATCAGGTGTTAGATAACCGCCCCCTAACTTTGATGGGTGATTTATTTAATGAATTACATATTTAAATAATTGTTTATCGCTGTATTTATTTATTTAATTGTGGCACTTTATATTAGTGACATGGTTTTAATTAATGAATTACATATTTATTTAATTCCACATTTAATTCATTATTGAAACATTTATTTATTTAATGCTGTATTTATTTATTTCATTTGGGCACTTTTTATCCTCCATATTTAACTGGTATGCAAGATGGTTTAACAGTTCAGAAAAAAAAAAAAATAAGACCATCTTCCTATTACCACCAGCACCTCCATCCCCAGCGGCAATTCAGCTCAGTCACACACTCCTAACACCACTTATGGTAATGAGCATTTCTCGACTTGAATAACGATCCCTCATGAACACTTCACAGCCCAAACATTATCTGGTCATCAGGAAACCGCCAGTCAAGTGAGACCAAGAATAAGAAAAGACTACCACGGTGTCCGCATCATCACAATCCTGGATTATGGAGGAACACAAAACCCCAGTGGGTCAGTAACCCGACACTCCTGACCTGCCAGAGTGTCCATTAAGTTTTCATTAAGCCTCTATTCAAAGGAATTGAATGGTCTCCTGTGTATACAGGTGCTGGTCATAAAATTAGAATATCATGAAAAAGTAGATTGATTTCAGTAATTCCATTTAAAAAGTGAAACTTGTATATTATATTCATACATTACATACAAACTCATATATTTCAGATGTTTATTTTGTTTAATTTTGATGATTACAAATGACAACAAATGAAAATCTCAAATTCATCATATCAGAAAATTAGAATATTGTGAAAAGGTTCAAAATTGATGGCCCCTGGTGCCACACTCTAATCAGCTAATTAACTCAAACCACCTGCAAAAGCCTTTAAATGGTCTTTCAGTCTAGTTCTATAGGCTACACAATCATGGGGAAGACTGCTGACTTGACAGTTGTCCAAAAGACGACCATCGACACCTTGCACAAGGAGGGCAAGACACAAAAGGTCATCGCTAAAGAGGCTGGCTGTTCACAGAGCTCAGTGTCCAAGCACATTAATAGAGAGGCGAAGGGAAGGAAAAGATGTGGTCGAAAAAAGTGTACAAGCAAGAGAGATAACCGCACCCTGGAGAGGATTGTGAAACAAAACCCATTCAAAAATGTGGGGGAGATTCACAAAGAGTGGACTGCAGCTGGAGTGAGTGCTTCAAGAACCACCACACACAGACGTATGAAAGACATGGGTTTCTGCTGTCGCATTCCTTGTGTCAAGCCACTCTTGAACCACAGACAGCGTCAGAAGCGTCTTGCCTGGGCTAAAGAGAAACAGGACTGGACTGCTGGTGAGTGGTCCAAAGTCATGTTCTCTGATGAAAGTAAATTTTGCATTTCCTTTGGAAATCAAGGTCCCAGAGTCTGGAGGAAAAGAAGAGAGGCACTTCATCCACGTTGCTTGAAGTCCAGTGTAAAGTTTCCACAGTCAGTGATGGTTTGGGGTGCCATGTCATCTGCTGGTGTTGGTCCATTGTGTTTTCTGAGGTCCAGGGTCAACGCAGCCACATACCAGGAAGTTTTAGAGCACTTCATGCTTCCTGCAGCTGACCAACTTTTTGGAGATGCAGATTTCATTTTCCAACAGGACTTTGCACCTGCACACAGTGCCAAAGCTACCAGTACCTGGTTGAAGGACCATGGTATCCCTGTTCTTAATTGGCCAGCAAACTCTCCTGACCTTAACCCCATAGAAAATCTATGGGGTATTGTGAAGAAGAAGATGCAATACACCAGACCCAACAATTCAGAAGAGCTAAAAGCCACTATTAGAGCAACCTGGGCTATCATAACACCTGAGCAGTGCCACAGACTGATCGACTCCATGCCACGCCGCATTGCTGCAGTAATACAGGCCAAAGGAGGCCCAACTAAATACTGAGTGCTGTACATGCTCATACTTTTCATGTTCATACTTTTCAGTTGGCCAACATTTCTATAAATCCTTTGTTTTTATTGGTCTTCAGTAATATTCTAATTTTCTGATATGATGAATTTGAGATTTTCATTTGTTGTCATTTGTAATCATCAAAATTAAACAAAATAAACATCTGAAATATATGAGTTTGTATGTAATGTATGAATATAATATACAAGTTTCACTTTTTAAATGGAATTACTGAAATCAATCTACTTTTTCATGATATTCTAATTTTATGACCAGCACCTGTATGTGTTTACTTATTGGCTAAGAGCTTTAGTCTACAGGTGCTGGTCATAAAATTAGAATATCATGAAAAAGTAGATTGATTTCAGTAATTCCATTTAAAAAGTGAAACTTGTATATTATATTCATACATTACATACAAACTCATATGTTTCAGATGTTTATTTTGTTTAATTTTGATGATTACAAATGACAACAAATGAAAATCTCAAATTCATCATATCAGAAAATTAGAATATTACTGAAGACCAATAAAAACAAAGGATTTATAGAAATGTTGGCCAACTGAAAAGTATGAACATGAAAAGTATGAGCATGTACAGCACTCAGTATTTAGTTGGGCCTCCTTTGGCCTGTATTACTGCAGCAATGCGGCGTGGCATGGAGTCGATCAGTCTGTGGCACTGCTCAGGTGTTATGATAGCCCAGGTTGCTCTAATAGTGGCTTTTAGCTCTTCTGAATTGTTGGGTCTGGTGTATTGCATCTTCTTCTTCACAATACCCCATAGATTTTCTATGGGGTTAAGGTCAGGAGAGTTTGCTGGCCAATTAAGAACAGGGATACCATGGTCCTTCAACCAGGTACTGGTAGCTTTGGCACTGTGTGCAGGTGCCAAGTCCTGTTGGAAAATGAAATCTGCATCTCCAAAAAGTTGGTCAGCTGCAGGAAGCATGAAGTGCTCTAAAACTTCCTGGTATGTGGCTGCGTTGACCCTGGACCTCAGAAAACACAATGGACCAACACCAGCAGATGACATGGCACCCCAAACCATCACTGACTGTGGAAACTTTACACTGGACTTCAAGCAACGTGGATGAAGTGCCTCTCTTCTTTTCCTCCAGACTCTGGGACCTTGATTTCCAAAGGAAATGCAAAATTTACTTTCATCAGAGAACATGACTTTGGACCACTCACCAGCAGTCCAGTCCCGTTTCTCTTTAGCCCAGGCAAGACGCTTCTGACGCTGTCTGTGGTTCAAGAGTGGCTTGACACAAAGAATGCGACAGCAGAAACCCATGTCTTTCATACGTCTGTGTGTGGTGGTTCTTGAAGCACTCACTCCAGCTGCAGTCCACTCTTTGTGAATCTCCCCCACATTTTTGAATGGGTTTTGTTTCACAATCCTCTCCAGGGTGCGGTTATCTCTCTTGCTTGTACACTTTTTTCGACCACATCTTTTCCTTCCCTTCGCCTCTCTATTAATGTGCTTGGACACTGAGCTCTGTGAACAGCCAGGCTCTTTAGCGATGACCTTTTGTGTCTTGCCCTCCTTGTGCAAGGTGTCGATGGTCGTCTTTTGGACAACTGTCAAGTCAGCAGTCTTCCCCATGATTGTGTAGCCTATAGAACTAGACTGAAAGACCATTTAAAGGCTTTTGCAGGTGGTTTGAGTTAATTAGCTGATTAGAGTGTGGCACCAGGGGCCATCAATTTTGAACCTTTTCACAATATTCTAATTTTCTGATATGATGAATTTGAGATTTTCATTTGTTGTCATTTGTAATCATCAAAATTAAACAAAATAAACATCTGAAATATATGAGTTTGTATGTAATGTATGAATATAATATACAAGTTTCACTTTTTAAATGGAATTACTGAAATCAATCTACTTTTTCATGATATTCTAATTTTATGACCAGCACCTGTATAGCCATTTGAAATGCAACACGTATTTCAGTGTATTGGCCTTTGGCAACATCAGCAAATGAAAAAAAAGGAAATCCATACTGTATCAAAAGTAAAGGAGAATCTCAAAAGTTTATAAGTTGTTCGTATTTCACAAGTGTTTGATGTTTTAAGAGCCAACACAAAAAGTTATTGATCAAACCATGGAGAAGTGCAAATATTTATTCAATTCTTTTTTTCGAAAAACCCACAGAAAGATGGAGGAACTAACTAGACATACTAAAACTTTATATCTTCCCAGCCATGAACATAGTTCCTCATAAAAATGATGTGGATGTTCTTCTCAATGTATGAATCTCTGTTTGCCCTTTTATTGGGAGATTTTTATTTAGCTGGCCTGTGCTTGGAAGGTGCATTTCATATTTATGCCCAACATCTTACAGCTGGGCCACCTTTTGAATAAAAAGCACATTTCATAATTTATTACCAACAGCAGCGCACCATAGAGTTGGAGGGCAGGTGTCAACTCCCAAGATGCACTAGAAAATGAACCTTTTTCCCCCCCTGCAAAACCAACTGCTCATAATGCAGTATCCTCAGTGTGATCCTTTATATTAACTGCAGTAGGGTGGCAGTGGTGCTACCGGTGCAACCAGACACAGTGGTTACCAAGCAGCAGTCAATGATTTGGCTCTGGGTCAGTTTATTAATCTCCTGTTGAGGCAGCAGGCAGGTTTTCAAATGGATAAGAGTAGAAGAATTAGCATCTGGTACCTGCAGTGACAGTTTACCCATTAGCTGCACCCTGATGATAATCCTTTTTTTGTGGGATAAGAGATAATTACAGAGAAAACCAAAAGTCCAGCCAAAAGCATTCTCATGTTTCGCCATCTCTACCAGGTTTTTAATTCTAAAGAAAAGCTTATATGAAGTGCAATGGGGAAAAAAAACAAAAACAAAAGCACACCGCAAAATACTAAATGCACATCTTTTTAGTACTAATGAGAATTTCAGCGTTACAAAAATGTTTAATCCCCTAATTGATCACTTGCTGGTTTATATTTACAACATATGAAATTTCACCAGCCGTAATACTTAAAAAAAAACGTTTAAAATAATGTTTTTAAACACTCCTTATTTGCACGCACACGAGAGTAAAGTTCTATGAAAACATGAAGCCCGCACCCTTCGGAATCTGTCGTCAATTCAGACTCACCCTGAGTGCTTGCAGGTATGTGAACCCATGCGCTACCGCCCCGCCAGCAGAAAAGCTGGATTGTCAGGCCAAACCGGCCAATACTCTGCATTTTTTTTTTTCCTTTCTCCTCTTTCTTTTTCTACCCAATAAAAGCAATAAAACCTAGCATCACTGCTGCTGGGGTGGCTAAGAGTAGCGTCTTGGACTTGGACAGATTTATTTTGTATACACGAGTGCATACAAAACGAAATTTCGTTTAAAACAGCTCTAGACAATTTAATTTTGTCTTCCCGGATAAATCTGAACGTTTGCATTCAAAAGTCGTAGGGAAATCATATTTACATGTAAAACCATTCTGGCTTAAACATGTATATAAATGTCTTCTTTATCAGACCATATTTTCCCAAAATTTAGAAAAAAAATCCTGTCTTAAAATCTGAGGTTCTCTTTTTTTATTTATTTTATGCAGGTCAGTTAGTTATACGTCAGCCTGAACACATAAATTCAGCCAATCATATATCAACGGTCATCTGTCAATCAAATTTTTTTGGTCATAGCATTTTGATTCATATGGCACAGCTAATATACGTAACGGTTGAAATAAGAATAATTTACTTTACCACTGAGTTAAGTCCCAGTGTTCCTTCCCATTGGGAACCTACTAGCACTAAGTTGCTAACTGATTAGCAAGAGGATTTCAAGATGCCAGCCACAATCAAACTTGTTTGCAAACCTTCGCTACAACAATCCCACCCTCTTGATAAACGACCAATCACATTCACTTTATTAACTCGTGCACCACTTGGAAGAATTCGGAAATGCAACGGTTGTAACGGCAGTTTCCCTACGACTTTAAGGGGAGATATATATTTCGCTTTCCATTATGTAGAAAAGATTAAAAGAAAAATAGGCGGGGTTGATTATCATAGAAGCAAAAGATGTATGGAGTGTATAGAGCAGGGTTGCTCAAGTCCAGTCCTCAGGAGCTACCATCATGCAACTTTTTGATGCACTCCATTTTTAAACACACCTGAATCAAATGAGTGGGGGATTACCATTCGCCTCGTGAGACCATCCTGATCTTGCGAGCTTGCAAGGTTTCACTCGCAGATCAGTCTGGAGACTCTCTGTTAAAGAAAATTTGGAGCCGTTCACCAAACGAACGTCCAATCAGCGTTGGCTTTGAGGCGGGTTGAGGTGTGACGCAACGAGAAGCGCGACAGTTCAGTCTAAAGAACATGGCGGCTTCAGCCGATGAAACTAGCGTTAGCGTGGCTATCGAGCAAGTTTTATCGGAATTACAGAGTATTTCTTCACTGAAAGAAGAGCAAAACACTGCTCTGGAGGCTTTTCTCAGAGGAAAAGATGTTTTTTTGCCCTTCTCCCGACTGGTTTCGGCAAGGGTAGCCTGGCTTGTGGTTGTGTTTTCGTCGTCGCTCTGTTAGTACATCATATGCTTCGTTGATCTGATTGGTTTATTTGGCCCGTCTATCACCAACATAGGCCAATCAGCTAACCAGTATTTTCGCTCCTTCCGAAAATTACTGCAACGGAAGGTTTCCAGATGGATATGCAGAGCAAATCCATCTGGCGGAGTCAGGTTAGATCACCATGCCTCTGCTGAGCTAAATGAAGGGATTGAGCCTTTAGATTCAGGTGAGTTAGAGAAGCGATGCATCTAAAAGGCAAAGGATGGAAGCTATTGAGAACTTGACTTGAGCACCCCTGGTATAAAGTAATAATATCCATCCAACTGACTGGCTACTGAACTGCTGTTTTTTTCAATGTTGCTCCCTGATTGTACTAAATAGTCAAAACTTTGTTTAGAGAAAGGAAAGAGACTAAAAATAACTGACTGTCAAGAGGAAACTTATCACAATAACACCCTTTTCCCTGCAAGATATCCTATACAAACTTCCTCTTTCTAAAAAACCCTTTGAGAAATGCAACTGAACTGACCACATTCATAAGTGACTAAAAGTGGCGGTGTCTTTGTACACAGTAAAATGACAAAGAGAAAATGTCCTGCTTAGTTATTTACTATTTAATAAGTTTAATTCCATAAAACAGTTAGGGGGAGCCATCCCTTATCAAAGCTGAGAAAAGGCCGTTGTTTATGCACCAACGTCCATCTTTTCATCTGCCCAATATAAACACTAGGGCTACAACAACGAATCGATAATATTGATAAAAATCGACTTTTAAAAGCGTTGGCAACGAATTTAATCATCGATTAGTTGTGTCGCGCGATTAATGCGTCATCCGCCGCCGCCGTCATCCGGGGGAAGAAAAAAAAATATGGCGGAGCGAGTAGCGCCGCAGTTGCAGTGTTGCCAACTCAGCGACTTTTCAGACCCCTCCAGCGACTATTTTTCAAAAAAACGACTAGCGACAAATCTGGCGACTTTTCACGGTGTCACTGGCGGCTTTTGCCTGCCGTGGGGCGCCTCCCCCATCCCAACCCCTTTCTCCCTCTCCCACAGGAATCCCTCTCAGCGCTGCAGTCAGAGCCGCTGGATTTTAGTGAGGAGTTTATCCTCAGCGTCCAGACTGCAAATGAAGCGCGCATGCGCCGGGATTGACGGCGCAAATTGATCACAATGATCACAATGCGCTTTGTAAAGTGAAAAACAACACGTAACATGCAACTTTTGTAAAAACAAATGAACATGGCACGGAACCACCACTGTTATGACGCAGCACCTGAAAAGAAAACACGTTGGAGCCTTCAATGGCAGTGAAGAGAGCTCATCAGCAGGATGAGTAACAAAGTTTGTTTCGTTTTAAAGTGGGGAAACGTAATGTTAGTTTCTCAGGTAGCTCATCTGATGCTTTCCTTACCTTGTTAGTAGGTTACAGTGATAAGGTTGGCTACTTATTTTACTTTTAATTTCATTTGAATTAGCTTAAGCAGCATTTATATTTTCTTTTTAAATAAATTAACTTGCAAATTATGAGGGCAAGGCTTTTAAAGTTTAAATCTTCTGGCGAAGATAAAGAAAAGAAGATCCTGCAATTTATGGAAGTAAAGCAGAATAAAATCCAGCAAGATCAGTAATATGTCAATTAATTATATGCCACATTCCCATGTAAATATCTGTCTTTGGAGGATGTGTTTTTTAGCACCCCTAGTTCTCTCATTTTTATTCCAAATACAATTTACACAGGGTTATTTTTATCTCTATGGTTCAGTATTTTCTCAAGTAGCAACTTTACCTGCTATACTTTCCTTTCTTAAAAGGCAGAACTCTTCTAGTCTAAAAAAACGAATTTGTTGAAATGGGGGGGGGGGGCTATTGTTTGAACCCCTGAGGGGCTTTAAAAACAAAAATGTCTTTTTTGGCGCTTTATGAAACAAAGTACCCTATATTTTGTGGATGTACAGCTACATTTCTCATGTAAGTTTGCGTAGTTTTAACACAAACATTTATTTTTCATATTGCACCAGTACAGTTAATGAGCAACCTGTACTCGTGTGCTTGTTTGTTCTGTGTAAAATGTTTATTTTGGAATAAAGAGGTTAATATAAAAAATATTTTTTGTCCGATTCATCGATTAATCGAAAAAATAATCGGCCGATTCATCGATTTTTAAAACAATCGTTAGTTGCAGCCCTAATAAACACCCACAATACAGAGCAGCCTTTGTTAAGTTTGCTACATCACATCATGCAGTCTTTCAGAATGGGAGAATCTGTCACACAGTATAGCTGAGCTTGTGCAAAAAGTGGAAAATTACCAGATTTTGTGTTTGATAAACCACAGGAAAAACAAAAATACTGTCACATCACACGGCCAACATTTTTAAAGCAGACCATGCTTCGAAATTGGGCATAAATCAAAAATATCTGCGACAAGCTTACTGCAACACACTGCTGCGGGAGGATAACCGTCCCTTTAGTTGTACATGGTGCTGTAAAGCTTCTTCCAATTGCTTTGGTCTAACTTCTACCTTTATTTTGTGGTCAGAGCATGATTTTAGGCACCTACATGCTTTGCAGCAGAGCAGACCAAATGGAAATTAAGACAAAACCAGTCTAGATCTAACAGATTGACAGATTGATTTGTACTTTATACAAACCAGAGAAAAAATAAATTAATTGTTTTTCAAAATAGATCCTTCCCAGATCATGCTTCTTACTTTAAGCCATCCTATCTTTTTGTTAATTTCCTTTACTAGTTTTTAATTTCTTGGACATACCCTACAAAGATAAACAGCAAACAGAACATAAATCTTTCATGGTTGTAAACTAGATAACATGCATTTTAGTAGAGAGTATTATGAGATTAAAATCTGGTTCACTATTATAAACGGGACTTTATATTACTTTATATAAGACAAACCCTTGAAACACTTCAAGAACATGTGAAATCTGGCTCTATTTTCACTTTGACAAAACCCAACAACAACCAAATTAAACAGGAAATGTAAAATTTTTTGTTGAGTCATGTCAAACGGGTAAGAGAACGGCAAAAGCACAAACTCTTTATCAGCTCAGTCGGTAAGAAATGCCAAGTTCTTATTCATGTCATTACTGGCAGCTTTACGCTGAAAAAAACAAAGTAGAAATCTCGGCTCACAATTAAATTTTCAATATGAACATGACAGAGTACCAAGCATGGTTACATCCAAGGTAAATACCCAAGAAAAAACACACTAGGAGAATTTTACATAAAGGTTTGTACAACCATGAATGATAGTACTAGAGGAGAACGGGCAGCATGTGACACAATGCACTTTGGACATTCTAGCACAGACTGCATAGAACTGTGTTAAAGGGCCTTTTGTCCAAGGAGTTACCTCATCAGCACTAACTGGGGAGCATCTGACATCAACAAGTATAGATGACAGAGAGACATCAGGGAATGCACATTTACATATTCGTTCATGAATGCATGCAGAAAATGAGGTACCTACCTTTTCAATCAGGAGCTTAGCAGCACTATAATGATCCTCAAAACAGGCAAGCAATAGTGGAGTGAAGCCATGCTTGTCTAAAGCCTGTGGAGACAGAACAAGGTACAAATCTTCAATAACAGGAGCAGGCAGTAGAGTCTTTAAAAAGTATTTAAACTCTCGGAAATCTTTAGTGACTTTATGACATTAACACTGAAAACTAAAAGATAATGATAAGAAATGTTGTTTCCAATAAGTCTAATGCCAAGTGGAATTTTCTGCCAATAAAATATTACTAGTAACAGAAAGCTGAACTATTTCCCTGAGCACACCACTTCCATGTAGGGCTACAAGTAATGATTATTTTGCAAATTGATTAATCTTTCGATTAGGGCTGGGCGATATAGAAAAAAAGCTTATCGATAAAAAAAAATGCATATTGATCGATAATTATTGAAAAAATTTGAAACCATATTTTATGTGCAGCTCTGCCTGGACAGTTTATGATATTGCTAAATGATTTAATTATAATAAAGAACACAAACACAGACTTCTAATTAAATCTTTATTTAACCAACTTTTTTAACCATAACAGAATTGTTTTAAAGAAAAATAACTTAAGAGTCCTGAGTTATGTTATTAAATACTGACAAAGAATAAACTAAAGTAACCAGAAAAGTGACCAAAAAAAATATAACAAATAAATAAATGGACCACCACCCCCGCCTCTCCTTGCTGCGACAGCTTCATGTGCTCTGTGTTGTGGTTTGAGAGGGCGGCGCTTTGTGACTGCGTGCCTGGGTCCACCATTGTGATTGGTTGGGAGGAAGTAGTGACTAGCATAAACCTACATGCTAGGCTACAATGAGAAGGAAGGAAAACTGCGTTTTTTTATCGAACTTTTATCGACTCTCTTTTTTTCTATTGCGCCACACGTCTATCGATCGATATATATCGTTATTGAATTATCGCCCAGCCCTACTTTCGATTATTTTCCGGATTAATAATCAGATAGCCAGAGATCCAATTATCCAAGATCCAAGCCAAAGATTCTTTAAATAAGACTTTTTTATTAAATAAAGCCAGGTGGAACTAAAACTTCTCCACTTGAGGAGTTTTGCATAGAGCATATTGACAGAGGATTTTTTTTTTCTTATCTTAAATGCAAAATGTTTACATAGTTTTTTTATAATCTGGGTATTATTACTGTGCTCTGTGTGTTGCTCTGTCAGCTAAATGCATGTGTTACAGTCTCTTTTCTCTAGTTAATGATTTATTGATTACTGAATTAGTTAACGATTGTTACAATAAATGATTAATCACGATTAAACCAATTTGTTTCAGCCCTAATTCCATGGTATACAGAGTGGTGGAAGCATCATATTGTGTAGATGTTTTTCAATATTCATATAATAACAAGTCAGGGTATTTTATTTAGTAGGGACTAGAGTTCAGAAACGGGGGATAAAATAAAATACAAAGCGAACAATCAAACAATGGAAATAACTAAAATCTGGGACAGACGACTATATTCTGGTCGGATAGCGGCCCTAAATAGAAACCAGGAGCTTTAATAAAATGATAAAAAGCTTTTTCATCTACAGTTAAAGTCTGGATCAAAATATAGGTCAGAATCTGTGGTGACACTTTATAACTGATGTTCATTAACTAGCTTTAGCTAGGGCACTAGCCGATGAATGAAAAAAATAAAACAGACCACCTGATTTTGTATAAACCAACAAACAGTAGCAGAGAAAGTGTACAATTCTGCAATGTTGAGTAGGAACACTGAGTGGTAAGGGAAGCAGAAGAGAGCAGTTATACTCTGTGTTTATGGCAACACTAGACAGTAGGCAAATGAATGCAAACATATTGTGAACTATTGTGATGGCATCTCTTACGTTGATATCTGCTCCCTTACTAAGAAGGTAATCGATCAATTCCGATTGGCCAAAGTCTGCAGCAACATGAATAGGCTTCCCTCCACTTTCAAGGGTCCGATTTACATCTTCAGCCTGAAAAAGAGGAAAGCATGTTGTTTGGACGAGATATTGAAACTCAGGCAAACTGTAAACATTCAGCAAAGTAGAAAGGGCTTATTGTGCCTGATGAAAATTTTAAGTATTGACACTTTATGCAAGTAAAATACTGGCATCATGTCCTTTTGTTTACCTACTTTGCTGTAGTTATAATAACAGCCTGTTAAACTTTGCTTTTGACACAAAACCGAGAAACACCTTGGCCTGCTTCCTCATTTCTTTAGCCTACAAACCACACACACATACACATACCAAGCAGCTGAGCTTCCGGTAACACCACCAATGAAATGTGACATCCTTCATAAAAAAACATGTTTATCTGATTTTCTACACAAAAATAAAGGCAAGAGATGCCAAAGTATTAACAAAGAGATATGATCCCTGTGAATTAATATACGTAGGCAGACAGAGAAGTTATCCCCCTAGACAGCAGTTTGATATTAGGAAACCTTAGGAGGGTGGGCCAGTGTTATCTTAGCAAACTGGTTTAAAACTCAATAAAATATCAAATGCAATTTTATTGAGATCCGGATGAATGCTAAAGTAACTATATATGTTAATTAAATAAAATGCATCTCATTTTTGAGGGCTTTCCAAGTATGTGTTAGGGTTTTAACTTCCCTTCTTTGCTCTGTAATTACATGGCAAACATATCCACTTTTATGAAACAGAAATTATAGTTTCGCTACATGATTCACACAGATCCTTATCTAATTCTATCTCAGATGAGGCATTTTGATTTCAGATAGTAGAAAAGGACATCAGTGTGCTAGATAATCTGAACATCAGCTCTGCTGAATACCTGCAAAGCAAAGGTTTTACTATTGCTGAATTGAAAGGAACGTTACAGCATATTACTCCCAAAACCTTAAATGTAATGTCCCGCTGATTCAGAATCATATAATAATCCCCACAGCACCACTGTCACCCACTCACCTACAAACTACACTGAAGGTCAACTTTGACGTAATGAACATGATTCCTCATTTTGGAGCTTAGCAGGGACGGATAATGAATCTCAGCCTCATTTAAAAGTTTTTAATTGTTACCATCAATGGCTAAGGCTCTGGAAACTGATTAAATGGAAGAAGGATTATATTATATTATATATTTATATTCAGACTTGCAAAGAAAACTACTTAATGTTTGAAACTTCATGACTGCAACTTAATTTTGCTCCAAATTAAAAGCTGTAATTATACATTTAAACTGATCATCTGTTTTTTAAATGAAGAATCAGCAATATCTAAAGTCCTTCAGAATATCACATGTCCAAGAATGTTCTGCCACCCCAAAGGTTTTTTAAAGAATAATGGAAGGGATAAAAACCATTACATGATCTAAAGGTATTCTTACTTTTAGCATAAAGACACCATGTTCAGGCTTTCATTTGGCAAAGCAGATTTTAAGTTTGTATGGACCGGCCTGCAAATTCAAATTTTGACTGATGGCAATTTTTATCCTAAGAACTATAAGACAAAAAAAACTTTATCGGGTTCTTTGATCACTATAGCAGTTTTGAGTACAACAAAAAGGTAATTAAAGAATTAAAATAACAATCCAATCTATGGATCAAAGCATGTCCCTGACTTTTATTGGACAAAGTTAAATATAAAGAAACCGATAACAATTTACTGTTTGTCAAACTGATAAACGATCAGAACATTTCAAAGACCCAGCAGCTTATTTTTGGTAGAGCTCTATTTTAGCACATTTAACTTCCCTTTATGTGTAAAGAAGAACTTAATTTTTTTACAGTCGTAAAAATTTTCCCGAGTGGTGCACGATTTTACATGGGTGAATAAAGTGAATGTGATTGGTCGTTTATCAAGAGGGTGGGGTTGTTGTGACGGAAGGTTCACAAGCAAGTTCGGTGGCGGCCAGTTTCTCTGAAGCACCTTGCTAACCTGTTAGCAACTTAATGCTAGTAGGTTCCCAATGGGAAGGAACACCATAGACAGCAGAACCATGCAAGAGGAAGAGAGTTTTGTGTCAAAGGTCGTGGATGAGTCTCCCCCGTCATCCATTTTTTATTTAGAGGAGGAAAGCGGGGACGAAGATGTTGTGGACGAGGACGCCATGGCGGCAGAAGCTTGGTTTGGTGTAGAAGGCTTCCAGCCGTACATGTTTGAGCCCTTGCCTCGCAATGCTGCTAGTTCTGTTAGCTCTACGCCTGCTGAAGACACAGACGTCCATCCCCGTGAACACTGGAAAAGGAAATTATTCTTATTTCTAGAGTTGTCAAAAGTATTGACACTCAAAAAAGTATCGACACTGAAACGTATCTGGATAATACTCGTTTTTAAAAGTATCAATACAGTGCCACCACCAGTGGCACCTAAGCAGTCATTCATCTAAAGTGCAGAATAGAGGACAATTCACTTTCAGAACACTGTGTGATTGAATAATTCTGTGCACTTTTCAGTTTCAGACTTTTTTTTGGTAAGAGGTGCAGCTGCTGAGAATAATTTTTGTTTCTTAACCGATTTGGCTAGTGTCATTGTTATGCGTGCAAAGCATAGACAAGGAAGGAACACTTGATTTTAATTTTATAAGTTTTTTTATCAAGCTTGCTTAATATTGTGCACAGCATACAACCTTTATTGTATTTTATTTATTAATGAAAATATTTCTCTAGAATTTGTTTTTATGCTTGTGGTATTGAAAACGGTATTGAGTATCGAATATTTTCCTTAGTATCGGTATCGAGTTGAAAAGTTTAGTATGGTGACAACCCTACTTATTTCTAATTTCAACCGTTGCCTATGTTTGCTGTGACATATGAATCAAGATGCTATGACCTTAAAACACCTTCACATGGGAAAACAGGAAAATAAACAAATTTTTCAAAGTGAATATAAAGTCCTAGATTTCCAAAACATTAAAATTGGTTATGTAGTCCATTTCATTAATTGAGTGAGCAACTGAAATGATAACTTGCTAGGTAGTAGCTTCATGTCATGGTTTCAATAGTGTGGGTGGACGAGGAGGTTGTAAAACCCATTATTTTCTTTTAAAGGTAAATGACCTTTCAGGTCGTGAAACCATTGTGGTATGTATACCTTTTGTGGCAACACTTAAAGGCATGTTTTGCAGAAAAACATGTTTTGTTCTATGGGGCCTAAACCATTTCATAGAGAAATATTCAAAAATTGGTGCTTTTTTTTGCATAAAAACCCAAATCTTGTTTATCAAGATGCTATGACCGAAAAAAAAATTTGACTGACAGATGACCGTTGATATATGATTGGTCAAATTTAGGTGTACGAGCTGACGTATAACTAACTGGCCCTACGACTTTAACAAATGTCTTCATCAATACCTTGACAAGCAAATATGAGACTCTTCTTCTGGACTCTAGAATGCAACCAAATTGGTTGCACACGCCATTTTAAGGGGGTAATGGAGGCCTAGTGGTTAGGGCTGGGAATCCTGAGGTTATGAGTTTGAGCCCCACTACCAAAGACAGCCACTCTGGGTCTTTGAGCAAGACCCTTAACCCTACACTGCTCCCTAGGCACTGCACTGCTCCCCAAAGGGATGGGTTAAATACAGAGGTAAATTTCTCCAATGTGGAATAAATAAAGTTAAATTATTAATATTATTTAAATCTGTTGAGCATGACTATTGGTTGCACTTATGCGCCGGTCATTTAACACGTTTATTTTCTTATGCAAAGACAGTTTGAAAAAGTTGTATGTATATCTATAGTATAGTCAAGAATCTGGTTATATTCTGAGTAACTTCCCAAAAAATGTTTGTTTTTGTTTCTTTGTTAGATATGCTCCTGTTTGACTCAGAGCCAACACTGCAAATAAACAACCAACAGTTTTATTTTTTTTTATTACTACATACTACAGAGCTTATGCTGAACTTTATGAGAATAACATGCTGACCCTTGAGCTCAGGATGCAAACCGATCAAACGCTAATAGCAACTGCTAAGAGGGGAAAATAAAGAATGAAGGTCTTAAACTTCATCAGAGTAGGCACTTTAATCCCACACTGTTAACATTTGATCACTGCTGCACTTTAAGGAATGGACATGTAATGAAAGCTGTACAAAATGAAATGATAATAAAAGTTGTCAAAGTCACTTAGCCTAACATCTATTCAAAAGGAAAAGCATTTGCACATTCACTACTTTAAACCTTCCATACCACATCTGGTATCTAAATAAGGAAATAAGCTAACAGTTTTAATTTTTGCAAATCTATAAGAATAGTATGAGGACAATTAGTGCTGTCAAAATTATCGCGTTATTAACGCGTTAACGCGAGGCCATTTTAACGGCGATAATTTTTTTAACGTGAGATTAACGCTATGTGGTTTTATGGTACAATTTTCCAAGTGCATCCCGCTGCAGCCTGCGGGAAGGCGGGGCTATTTTCCCCCAGTCTATGCATTTCTCATAGGCTTCCAGAGCGGAGCTCCTCAAGGAAAAAAGACGCTCATACACTGGGTGGCGCTAGTGCCTTTTCTTTAAGCCCCACCACCAACAAACAAGTTGAGTGTCTGGTAACTAGTAGCAACCTGAAATACGCTGAGAAAACAGATTACTGAGGTGAAATGGAATCTGCTACGGCACTCTTGTCGGTATCGTGTGTGTGTGTGTGTGTGGGTGGGTGTGTCTGTGTGTGGGTGAGTGGGTGTGTGTGTGTTCTCATTTTTGTTAAGAGGCTGAAAAGTAACTTTCTAGAGAGCATAGACTACCTTCATCTAGTGATGTTGGTCTATTGATTTTGATGTATTGATTGAAAATTGTTCATTATTACCTTGGTTAATTAACATCTAATGTTAATTCTACTAAATTTTATAGCAGTAGGGTAAAATGCTTGTCTTTGTTCAAAAGACTGTATTAACTGTAAAGACTGTCTTTTACATCAGCCTGTTTTCAGGGCCTTTTTTTTGGCTACATATTTGTTATTTTTTGCTACATGCCATCTTCTTGCCATATGTTTCTATGGCATAAATCAGTATCTGTGACCTGTTTTCATTTAAAAAAAGAACATTGGCACAAACCTAGCCTGTATGTATTTTTTTGTATGTCATCCAGAGTATTTAAATGATTTTCAATCAGGAAAAAAAATGTGCGATTAAAATGCGATTAATCGCGAGTTAACTCAGGCATTGATGCGATTAATCGCGATTAAAAAATTTAATCGATTGACAGCACTAAGGACAATATATCACCAAGGTACATTTAGATTCCTTCCTGTTAAGCTAAATTTGACATGGTTAAGCCCACCGTCTAAGGCGACAGCTGGGATCCCCGCCCTCCAAATCCAGACACTGCTGGGTTTTTGGCCTGTCTGGTTGGTTAGCCAGCTAGGTTTTAATTACAAACATAAAAGCGCACTTTAAAAACGTGTTCAACCCATTAAAAACACTAGACTAGTTTATAAAACACATGTGCATAAAACAAACATTTAACTCGTTGGTGGTGCAACACTATAAGCACTAGAGTTAGCAGTCGGTGCTATTGTTGGCTAGCTTACCAACAGGTTGCCATAGATTAATCATCATGCACGCTGAGTAAACTTAGAATTAACAAAACCAAACCCCCATAACTATTGATTAACAATAAATTACTGCTGTCCAACTGTAACAAACACAACATATACATTTTAAGTTTTTCGATACAGCAATTTCTATCGACGACTTATGTGGATGCTAAGACTTCTGCTTTAGCAGGAAGTTTAACTGTTAGCACCAATTAAATAATTTTAAGCTGCTGTAAAATTTTAGCTACGCGTAGAAGTTCCCATTGGCCGGTTTTGCAATAAATTATACATGTAATATCCTTAACGCTGGTAGCTAACCGGCTAGCATGAAAGGCTACAAAACCTATTTTTCCTCTTACTTTCGGCTAAAGCTAACACTTGTCGGAAAATAACAAAGTTAAAACAGCATTCCTACCGTTACCAGCTTGGCTTTAACCTCGTCCAAATCTCCGGTTTTTAAAGCCCACATTAGCTCTTTATCTGCCATGATCTTGCGTGTAGCACCTTCCTTGTAATGCAGTAAAAAGTTAGCTCGCTAACAGTGGACTAACACTCTTCTAATGGCCGCTAGGAGCAACACCCAAGATATAGAAGGCTGTCAAATGTGCAGCGCTGCAACGTTTTGTCAAATACAATGAAGCGGTCGATGACTAAAAAGCAAAGATTGCTCCAACAGAAGTTCTGAAAGACAAAAGTGGCAAAAGGGGATCCGCCTTTCTCGGCACATCAGAAATATTTCCAAACTGTAACCCGGAAGGTAACTACCAGAGTGGCGTTCAGGCGCTCACGTTAAAATTAAATACGCACACAGCCTTATCTTCAACATAAAGATTCGCATCGCGTAAGTTATTTTTTTTTTTTTTACAACAACATTGCATTCAGTCAATATTTTTAATACACCTGACCACGGAGTAATAACAGATGTATGCTAAAACTATTTCAACACATGAAGTATGAAAAACAATCGTAAATTCCGATGAGACCTGAAAGCATTCTCATATTTCGGAGCTTTTTTTGTTTTTTACTGTTATTTTTTTCTTTTTATCGACCAATCTCATTGTTTAAAGTTGAAGAAGACAATAATTGACACGTGTTAACCCTTTTATAAAGCCTAAAGACAGTTTCAGAACTGCATACCTAAATTAAGATACAGGCCATTCAAACCACAGTTTCCCATAACTGGCACTGACCTAATATCAGCTCTTGACTCATACTTCCTTTTAATCTAGGTTACTGCCGTAGCTGAGTTTCATTAGATAAAACCTCACGCCCTTCCAAAGAGAATAATAATAATAAAAAAGTTTTATTGAGACAAGAAAAAATGTTATGCTGAATTAACCCTTTTTTTCTTACTCTGGACTGATGTTAAAAACCACTAATGCTGTCTGCACCACATTACAGTAAAACTGGCACAGGTTGCAGTTTGCACAATTTACCAGCCCTCCATCTTTGAATAAGATCATTACAATTCAAGACACATTTTTAAGCATTTTTCAGTGTTTTTAATGCTGGAGTTGTAACCATGTTTCCAAATCAGATATTCATGTTTCGACTTACTTGGGCCTCCGTTTAAGATGAATTAAAGTCACCAAAATAAGTTTGCAGTAAATTACTTTAGTAGAATCTTACAACAACAATTTCAGCAAAATCAAACCTTTACTTTGAGTCAAAGATAGGAAAAAATCAACATAATTCATAAACCATAAACAACTTTTTCAGAATATATACTGTAGTATCCACAATTATTTACAGCACATCAATTTCTGATTAAATGAATGTAATTTTTTTAGGCTATAGTTTTTAAGTAGCTGGATAGAACTTTTGCATAATGATTCATGACTTCCATTTTTCCTTTAAAATGACTGATAATTCATATGACTTTAACACATGGAAGACTGGCTAAAACATACTATTTAAGCCTGGAATATATTTAGTAAAAAAAAAAAAAAAAAAGAATAAAAAAGGTTCAGGAATAGCCAAGCTTTAATATCCTCCAATCAGTCCCAAAGGGCTTTCCCCCAGCTTCAGTTGCAAATGGAGCTGACAATCGTCAGCATAGACATGAAGAAGCAATTCCATATATCCTGAGAATGAAACCTAAAGGCAATATATACAATGAAAATTGAGCCCTGTGGGACCTCACATTATAAAGGGGTGCAGAAAAAAAATCATCACCCAGTCGATAACAGTGTACTGAATGCCTACAAAAAGGATTAAGAAGTAATATTAGGATACTGTGATCAAAATTGCTGGAGGCAGAAGCAGAACCAAGACCGCTTAGGTACCAGAATCACATCCAACAAGATATTATTAACGACTGACAGTAAACGGTTCAGTACTATGATGAGCTATAAATCCATAATGAAATGTTTTATGAATTTAATTCTCAATCAGGTAAATTTGTAACTGACAGAAAACAAATTTCTCTTAATTATTGATCTATTATCAATTAGCCAACATGGAGTGATCTAGACCCGGTTTCCTCATTAAGTTCTGTAATATCTGCAAGTTTACGTCCAATAGGATAGCCTGTGTGGGGAATGCTTTAAGGGTATTGTTATTATCTATCATTTGCTGGCTGCAGAGATAAAGATGTTTGAAGAAATGTCTGTAATTTTGCATAAGTGTATTAGTATAATGCTACAATAAAATATCAATGTGTCTAACTATAAATTATTACCAAGATATTGTTTTTTTCCTCTTCATAGCTGAGTTTTAACTTGCGTTTGTGATGCAGTGGTGATTGACTGCAGAGTTACAGTCTGCAGAGTCATAAGGCATGGGAGTGCAAACTCTTAGTTCATCCAAGATCCTTCCATTCGAAGAGTTATTGTACATTAAGGGGGCATGTTGGCCTAGTGGTTAGAGCAGTGTGCTTGTGCTCTGGGAAGGTTGCAAGTACATGGTTCGATCTCCACAGCCTCCACTCTGGGTCCTTGAGTAAGAACCTTAACCCCACACTGCTCTCTGGACGCCACACAGTGGCAGCCAACTACTCCCCAAGGGGAGGGGTTAAATGCAAAGGTAAATTTCTCCAATGTGAGATCAATAATGTTCAGTTATTATTATTATTATTTAATCTCTGAGTATCTAAATTGAAAGATGGATGATGCAATCACAACATTTAATATTGTATTCAAAGAGATCTTTTTTTTTTAAACTAAACTTAAAGAAAGATAAGGGTGAAATTGAATCTTGTTACACTTTTCGAATTTGCATGTGTGACATTTATTGCAGAACTTTTATTTAAAATAAAGACAATTTATAAAATGTAAGATCCCAGATCCTCTTTTATTTAACTTAACAATATAAAAAATATAAATAAATTGAATTGCTTCCTCAAAGTGAAGAAGCAATCCCATTTTTACAAGGGGATCGTGCTTTAATACTGACAGTTTCTCCTCCTTGATCCCTCTAAAATGAAATCTTTAGAGCCTGCAGGTGAATGTGCACTGTAAACTCAACAAGAGCAGTAAAGCATCTACTGTATATTCCAGTGTGTGGTCAGGAGAGATAGAGACATTCTCATAAAAGCAGTGACTGATGGTGTTTTAGTAGGGCATGGCTTGTGCGTCATAATTTTCAAGGCGCTGAAGGAACCAAAGCAGATGATGGCAGTATTCAATTGAGGGCAGTAGCTCTTGTCAAAGAAGCTGCTTGAAGAGCTGTCTAGTCAGTCTCAGATGCAATAAATCACAAGCAGAAGAAAACTTTGTAAAAATATGTTTGTTTTTTTTTGCCCTGGTGTGTACAGATGAAGGGCAAGGTTCCTCTTCAGCTACAAGTTTATACAGGGCTGAAATATAGGTGAAGACAAATGTTTTTGCCCACCATCAGAACAGAAAATCTTAAGATCATAACAAAAACAGTTGTTTCAAAATAAAAACAAAGGACGCTACTCAGAAAAAAAATCATGACAAGAATGTTAAACCTGCTAATGACATTCAAGAGCTCTCACATCCTCTCCGATTTTATAAAATCTCCTCTGAGAAGCTTGACAGCTTGTTCACACATGCAGATATTATAAACTGAGCAGCTGAGGAGCAGGTATTAATACTCTTCACTGTAAGTGTAATGAGTTGTTGGAGATTTTATGCAAAAATGGTTGAAGGGGTAAAATTGATTACTGCTCAGGTTTCCCCTACTTGTCATGCTAAAGAGACATACAGCACCATATAAAGGTGATGTTGAAAGTCAAATGCAGCACCACAAAGTCATGTGCATTTCATTGCAAATTCTAAAGACACCAAACTGACACTTTATGCATGCGGTATATATAGCCCTTCCTTGTCATGCACATCATTGTGACGGTTGGCATATGGTGTAATTTTCTATTTATTCAAACTGTAAAATCCTAGCAACAAACTTGAATTACAATAAAACTAAAATGCTTTCTTTAAACCAAACTACGATGTTCTTCTTATATTTGCCAAATTTATGTTAAAATATTTTGCAAAAATATGTTGCGGTGCATGATGTTTCCCAATCTGGCAGTTTAGAATGGCCCTCTATTGGTAAAAAAAAAAATTTCTTTAGATTTATGGCCTAAGAGATCAATAGACTTTGGTTCAAATTGGGTGAGATTTCGTATATCCAGATGGTTTATGAACATTTTGGCTGGAACACATGAGTCAGTGAGATCTGGCAACCCTGCTGATGTGGTGAGTAGGGACGTTACGCAGCAGCAGTCACTGTCGTGTACGTGTTTATAACCAAAGCCAGTAAAACCTCATTACAGAAGTCTTGGTGATGGTTGTCGTGTGATACTTGAAGATAGATCTGTTAATCCACAATGGGCCGGATTTATCAAGATCCAATTTTGCTTGCAGTAATTTGCGCTCGCAAACTGGAATTTTGCGCGAGGGGCTGAACCATGGTTTACAGGTGATTTAACAAGAGTGATTGCGTAACTGGTGGCAGGTGCAAAACTGTTGGAGACACCCTATTTAAATGACGGTTTTGCGAGTTTTGTGGTTTGCTGCAAAGTAGTTTGTACAAACTAGTGCATTAAGAAATTTAAATCTTACAGTGACACCCCCACCCCCTCCAAAAAAATAATAAATATATATATATATATATATATATATATATATATATATATATATATATATACAAACTTTGGCAACCTTTATTCCCTAAGATGGTATGTGGCTGAATTTCTACTTCACTGCAGTAAAAAAACAAAAAAAAAAACAGGTGTTTGGTATTGGCCTGTAGAAAAATGCACATACCAAATGGCTTACAAGAAGTGACTGTGGATGAGATTACTGCGCGTACGCATTAACTATTCGAAGTATTAGAAAGAAGCTTGAAGACAATGATGCATTGACAATGCAGATAGGTTTCAGTATAACTATAACAACATTCAAACCTTTAAAGGTATAGTTGAGGATTTTTGCACATTTTTGAAAAGACCACCCCTTCCCACTTAAAAAAAATGCTCTTGCACAAACCTGTACCCACTCCTGAGAGAGGGAATGCCTATTAAACCTATTAATGCATGAGCCCATTACTACTCGTGCACGCTCTGTTTAAAAGTTGCTGTTTGCATACAAGCCTACTTTCCAAAATAAGATTTGCTTTTTCCCCTATGTCCGACTCACCACCAGTAAGTGAAAATGGGGACGGCCTTACGTAAACATATCACCAGAATGATGGACAATTAGGAGGACCATTTATTTTAATAATCCACCCAGAAAACAAACACCCTTCACTTTTTATTTTTTTATTTTTTATTTTTTTGATGAAACTGCTGCACTTAGTGAATAACATCCTTCATGTTTTATATACAGAAGTTAATTATAAGTTAAATCAGAATCAGAAAATGCTTAATACAAATAACAGGAAAGCTCAGTGGTTGGGAGGCAGAACAAGGCATGAAAACAGGAAAACTACAGGAAAGCTCAACATCACTACAAAACTATGGTACTCTAAAACTTGAATATGGTCAGGAACACTACAAAACTAAAACCCTCTCACCACTGGCCTCCAAGAACAAGAAAATGAAGATGAACTATTAAATCTGCAATGAACTCAAACTTAACAAAGAACATCAGCAAACAGCAACAATGATCTGGCCCCGATAGCTGGGCTGAGCCATATATAAAGCAGCAGGAGTAGGTGGATAAGATGAGTGATAATTAGTAACCAGGCAGAGTTAAGAAAAAAAATAAAAAATAAACACTTTGCCATGATGTGTTTAAGAGGTCTGACCCAAAATGCAAAGAACCACTCAGAGAGCAAGGCAAAGGTTTAACAGGTTTGTTGAGGTAAGGGTAGAAGGGGGTATGATCTGGAACTCAGGGAGCTGGTGAACAGGAGCTAGGAAGTGTTTGGGGGGGTTATTCTCTCACTAGCATCCAGTCTGTGTGGGTTGATCCAGAGAAGAGGGGACATGTTGAAGAGTGGACAGGTAGACTCTCTTTGGACCCGGAGGAGCACTGGAGTGGACTGTCACTTGGATTTCTGTGAGGGACTTGAACGGCACATGTGGAGGTATCTCCCCTTCTCAGTGTGAGCTCAGTAAACAGTCCAACGGCACATGTGGAGGTTTCTCCCCTGCTCAGTGTGAACTCAGAAAATAATCCTTCCAGGGGAAGAAGACCAAACTTCCAGTATGCAGGAGGACTTCCTGCCAAAGGCAAAGACAAAAACAAGGTTAGACTCAGAGAAACAAAGACTCAGGTTAGACTCAGTTAATCTAAGCATGGCTAGAGTACCCAAAACTGGCAAACACTCTGGCGTCGAGGTAGTGACAGTCCACTGCTTAAGTACTCCTCCAGATAATGATCCAAAGAGCTGCAGGTGTGCAGGGAGGACCACCAATGACAGGGTGCCACCTGGTGGTGGAGGGAGAGACAGACACAAAACAGACCACACAAACGATTCCTGACACACTGCTCCTAACTATCCATTTAAAGTTGGTAAGTGTGTAGAAAGATAATGACTGTTTTCTAAAGTGGCTTAGTCCATCTCTCTCAGTAGCACTGTCATAGTCAAATGTAATGCAACTAATGTGCCAAATCATCATCATATATTGAAAAATCTTAGGAAGGTACAGAGACCTATGACAAGTTTGTACTTCACCAATGTTACCAGTAATAGTGGACTTATACAGTCAGTTGGACGCGAAAACACAAGTAGGCCTTTTTACTATAACCAACAGATTCATATAAAATCTATGACACTTCTAAAACCGGTTGCATGTGTCTTCAGAGCAAATTATGTGCTGGGAGTTTGCTTGCATCTTGCAGAGAAAGAAAAGCTTAAAAGCAACAGATACTGATGTTAATTGAGGCATCACATACAGAATAGAAAACCAGAATGTGCTCCTCAACATTGTGTAAATGTAGGTTCTTTAGTTGTTAAATCTGAAAGAGAAGAAAAGCAGGAAGAAGTTTAATGGTTCAGCTCATCATTGTGTCTTATTTTAAGGCGCTGGGACTCAAAGAGATCCTTACATTCCAACACTATTACCTCTTTTGAGTTGTCAGTGGGAAGCCAGAAACTTGTAAGTGGCAAGAAGGCATATATTGACCTTTGTATTAAGATTTGTATTAAGATAAAGGTCAAAACCAACACCCAAAATGGTACTGCCAGCTTATTACTTGGTATACTAGATTTCTCATTTTTTACTCCAAACGCAATGATGGTCATATGAAAAGAGGTTTATTTTTAGTTTCATGAGGCAACTAAACTTGTCTTTAAGAATTTTGATATTCAGTTTGCATCATCATAAGGTATTTTGTTCTTGTTTCTGGGGTCAATAAGTACAACGCACACAAAAACACATTGATTTCTTGAACAGAGCTCCTCCCTGTGCAGCATAGTGGCTGGGAACTCCTATGGAGTAAATACATACGTGTACTTTGACTTGCAAAAGGGTTCCATGCCCTTTGAACTTTTCAACAGTATTCAAATTACAACTATAAACAAAAGTAAAAGACCAATGCAAAGTGGTATACAGTTGTGAAATAGAGAATTATACATGATTTATTTTTATTTTTACAAATACAAGACTGAAAAGGCCATTGTTCAACAATATTCATTCCCACTAAGCCAATTGTTTGTGGAACCAACTTAGCTGCAATTACAGCTGCAAATGTTTTTTGCTTCATGTTTCTACCAGCTTTCTGAGGCATTTGGGAACAGCAGTTTTCAGATATTACCACAGATTCTTGATTGGGCTTAGAATTTGACTTTCATTAGACCATTTTAACACATGAACAGGATTGGTTTTAAATCTGTAATGATCTTTGCATTGATGCTGGGCTGATCACTTATTCCACACACCTGCTCAGCTCCACCCGTTCCACAATCAGCTTCACCTGTTTCCCTCACTATATAATCACCATCAGACCAGCCATCAGGGCCAGATTATCTTGTGCCAACCAAATAAGAATAAAGCAGCATCTCCTTTGAATCATCTTTTGCCTGTTGGTTTCCTGACCTGTTGTGTCTCCTGATACCGGGCCGGCCCGATCCTGCTCTGACTATGCCTGCCTGGATATCCCTTCTGTTCTGCCCATGGACCTCTGGATACCTGAATTTGTCTGGCCTAGACTGCCTACTTTCCTCTCTCTGGACCACAACTCGGAGAAGCCCAGCATGTCTGCCTTCTTCCCCTGGATCACGAACTTGTAAAGCCTCACACAACCTGCCTGCCTGTCTGTCTGCAGCCTGTCTGCTCCGTTCAGACTCAGTCCTATTCTCCAAACAGGCTCCTGTTTTCAAATGTTACTGACCTGTTTTGGTTGTATTTGGGTTCAGCCTCTGTTCTTCACAAAATTAATTCTCTAGTAGTCCTGGCTTTATGTTTAGGGTCATTGTCCCGTTTAAACGCAAACCTCTGCCCAGTCTCAAATCTTTTGTAGACTCCAGAATCTTTTCTTCCCAGATTGTCCTTCATTTTGCTCGATTTATCTTTTCATCAACCCCTATCACCATCCCTGTGCCTGCTGAAGACAGGCACCCCGAGACAATGATGCTGCCACCACCATGCTTTACAATTGGAGTGATATGACGTGTCAATTCCCTGCCACAAATCGATTTGCATGTTGGCCGAAAAGTTCTATTTGGTCACATCTGATCAAAGTCCCTTTCTTTCACACATTTGCTGTGTCCCCTACATGGCTTCTGGCAATTTGCATTTTTTTTCCCGATGGCTTTCTATTTCCTGCTTTTCCTCTGGACATAATCCCAGCTGAGCTTTGGATCTCTGCAGTTCATCCACAGTTACCATGGGACTCTTGGCTCCATCTTTGATTGGTGCTTTCCTTATTTGGCCTGAAAGTTTAGGTGAACAGCCTTGTTATGATGGTTTACAGTTGTGCCATACTCTCTCCATTTCCAGATGATGGATTGAACAGTGCTCTGTCGTATGTTCAAAGCTGTGGAAATCTGTTAATACATTAAGCCTGTTTAAAACTTCTCCATAACTTTATCCCTGACCTGTCTGGTCACTGTTTGCTGCCAAATATTTTCTTATCCAACATCTGAGGCCATCGAAGACTTGGCTGTATTTGAATTACATACAGGTTGAGACATTAGCAACCCTGAGGTAACCTCTGAAGGCAATTGGGTCGCCCCAGGGAAAAGAGTTTAATGCTTTTGCACACTGAACATTTCAGTTTTTTATTCCTCAGTAAAAAAAAAAAGTAATTTATAGTTTTCTTAGTACCTCACTGATGTATATCACTTTGTTTTTTTTCTTTAACATAAGAGCTTTAATAAATTGTATTCATGTTTGTGCTTGTAATGTGACAAAAGGAGGAAAAGGTGAAGGGGTATGAATACTTCTACAAGCCATGGTAAAAAAAACAAAAAAACATGAGTGATCCCTTCAGGTCACAAGAAACTTCATCCTGTGAAGAACAAACATCTGAACGTTCCTTCCTGTTTTTATTTTGTTTGCTTGTTTTTTCCCCATCTTATCACGCAATGTGAGAGATTGTTTGTCTTGAAATAGACAAATGTGCTCTCCATTACCACAAATGGTTACAAGGACAAAGTAATACAATCCATAAGGGCCAGTTTCCTGAAACCGTCCCAGCTCCAACAAGCCTGAATCAAATATTTAGATAATTTGCAGGACTCTGGAGAACTCAACTCAATCTAAATACATCAAATTGTAGCTCCTAGTCCTTTAGGGTTGGATGTCTGCACTAATTTAATATCAGTAATATTTATATCTGTCTTCCATTAATGTGTCATCTACACTAATTAATATTAGTAATATTTATTTCTGTCTTTAAAGAATATGTCTATCATACAAAGTCATTTGGAGGACAGGCTAAAAAAGTTGACCATCCCTCCTGCAGCCCTATTCTTAGTTTTAGCTGTAATCTTGCTCGTCTAGAACTCAAAAGCAGAGTTGGGAATAAAAGCAATTTCTGTGACATGCCACCAGGGATTGATTTAGACCTCCAACCTCTCAATCACAGCTGGCCTGTTGATCTCTCATATTGCACATGGGGAAAATCTAGCTTCTAAACTAGCAATGAATGATGATAGAAAGGAGGAGCATCATCTGGTGTTTCAACTCTTGTTATGTGGAAACTTCAGATTTTGGGTGATCAGCTACAGAAAGAGTGCCTGATTTCATGTTACAGCTGAACTCCAGGTGTATTTCATTAAGGTTTTATGTAATAGATAAAAAAGATGCAAAATATAAGCTTTGTTTACATTAAAATTATATACTGTAATGTGCATTTGTAGCATATATGAGACTTTTTGACATGATTCTAGAGGGGACTCTGGTTCAGATACAATTCGAGTCAGGAAGCGTTTTAAGATGTTTATTTTGCAGATTTACAGAGAGACTGGTTTGGTCCGGCGTGGTATTCTGGACTGGAACTGCATGGGAATAGAGATCAGTTAGGACATTATCAAAAGAGAAGATGCTGATTTCTTACAGTTCTTGGAGAGAGAAGAGGATGGGGAGAAGGTTGGTGAATCCACAGGGATTGAGTTAGGCTGAGATGGAGTTATGGCTTGAGAGCTCCAAAGGGTGGACAGGCAGGGGAGTGTTTGAGGATGGATCCAGGAGGACTAGGTGAAGAACCAGCTTGGAGATAGCAAAGCTGCTAGGAGACAAGGAGGACAAGAAGGTATGTTTTAACCTCTAAGTTCAATGTTCAGATGCAATGGAGCTAGCAGGTGTGTCACCACTATGTGGAATTTTAACCGACTGGCCTCCGTCCCAGAGAATCCACTCCTCTAAATACTGATCCCTGATTGCATCCGATTGGAACCAGCTGGAGGCTCACCTGGGAGGAAGTTTCTGAGGAGGAAAAGGTAAAAACCCTAACACAGCTCAGCACACAATCCTGTGAATTTGAATTAGACAGGAATTAAAGTAGTGACTAAAAGTTCAGGGTGTGAATAAAATGCACATTACAGTTTAAAAATAGTTTTCCGTTCTTTTCACAGATAAGTACTACTTTATATTGGTCTACAACACATAATGTAGATGCAAATTGTTAGAAATATTTTATTTATACTCCGTTTGTGTTTCATGGGTTGTGTTCTAATGAACTATTATGATTTATAATATGTGATTCATCTTTTATTAACTCTTGCTTAAGATTGTTCCAGATAAAGGTCATGCAATGGACGGGTTGTGAAAGAGGCCTGAACATCCTCTATCACTGTTTCTTCTAAACATGTGTTCTTGGAACAATTCAATTGTGAAACAACCACATGCTTTGTTTTAACATATGTGCTGAGGTTTAAAGTAAGATCCTTTTGTTTCCCTTTCCCTGAGTTAAACCTCAGCTGGTGTAATTAGGGACATCCCCTTTTCTTCAATAAATAACGAGGAGAAAGCTGAAGACTGCAGAGTGGGTTGGAGATTTGAAAACTCTGCAGTCTCCTTCCTATTCTCCTCGCGAGTAACTAAATTAATTGTCTCCCTGTACCTCCCTGTATGTATGTATGATGTTTTAGGTGCTTAGACCTGACAGAATCCATTGATGACTGCTATAACGTGAAAAAAAATTGGAAATATTCAAGGCCACAGTGCTTTTGCAAGTGCCTGTAAAGAAAAAAAACTTCACATTAAAAAGCTCCTATACTGTATAGCTTCTAAAAAGGACAAACACAAGTACAGCACCTTATGTGAATCATCTGTAAGAAAAGACAGAGAACTTGAAATGCATAAGAAGTGTTTAAGATGACATGCAGACAACAGCAAGTCATACTTTTATTTATTTATATATATCTTTTTGCATATTTCATAGGCTGAAGCCGTTGGAGATTAATGTGTTGTTGTCCTCCATATCCTCACTCTACCACGCCCTAGAAGTCAGGCCATTGATGTTGGCATCCTAAATGGATGTGTGGGCTCAAGGTATTAAACAAGGCAAAGGACAGGACCTATCTGAAGCAAAGGCACATTGACATCAACCTCATTCACACCTTTTGAACAGACACTGCCACCGTGGGCTCTGAGGCGCATAAGCAGGAAGACACTGCAGTGTCTTTGAAAATTCACTTTTCTTCTACTTGCTACCAAGAGACCAGGATCATCGTAATAATTCTCAGATGCTTACCAGCCACTAATAAATTGGGTAGAAACACCCAGTGCTGTCTATTGTATACCTGTTTCCCCCTCCATCTTCGGGCTCCTACTTCCATTAGGCAGCGCTCCATCCTATCATCCATCACCCTAAGGTGTTGTCCACTATTGGCTGCCCTTGATCACCCCTGACTAGCCTTGACTGGGGACCCACGCTTTGTGTAGTAGATGTGAGCCCTGATAGGATGTGACAACTTTATTAAGCACAAATCAGGCTGCTGCATTTCCATTCTCTGCTGGACATGTGAGCGATGTCCGCCTCAAGCTGTGGTTTTTATCACAGTGTGAGACGCTGTTTTTCTTTTTATCTCTCTCTTTTCATTTATGGCCCTCGGATCTCTGACATTATCACTCCTTGCCCTCAACTATCCCACATGAGCTTTCAGGGGACATATGGTGGCTTGGGGTGTTGTTGGTGGGTGGCCCAGAGCAATAAGGCTTAAAAGTTGTACCTTTAACTTTAAAGCTACAGTGTGTAATTTTCAGCGACATCTAGCGGTCAGACTGCAGACTGCAGCAACATGAACGTCTCCCCCCCACCGCTTCTCCCCCCCAGCAGTACGGCGAGCGTTACGGGACAAAATGTCTTCCACGACGTCCGCATCACCTACCTTCTCAAGTGATGAGGTTTGTTTACATAGATAATTTTACAGATAGTATTTCATTAGTCTGTGTAGGGTATAGATTTCATGTAGACTTAAGATAATAAATATACCCGTTATTTTTTCTACGTCGTTGTGACGTTTTGGTGAGCTGCTTTGCATGGTGATATAAACAGACGAAGTAATTGTAGTCATTAGTTAAACAGCGAGATTGTGTTCGCTGGAAGAATATATATTCCCCGTTTACAGAGTCCAAGTCTTGTTTGTGGCACGGGGGTTACAAGGCAAGGAAGAGGGAAAGGAAGAGGGCAGAGAGGCCGGGGTGAGCGTGCAGCTGGGGCCAGGCGAGAGAGGGGAGCCAGCGGGGTGAGAGCAGAGGAGGAAAGGCTTGAAGATCTCCAAAGGAGCCGGAGAGAAGTAACCGAGGTATATATCCAGAAAATTATTTTACAGAAAATTACTGAATCATTACCTGTGAAACGTCAGGGACGTTGCTGAATAAGTATACTGGAGAGTAACAGCATCATCACGCAGCATGTTATTGTTTTAGACAGGTCTGAGCATCCTGTACTCCAAAAACTGCAGTGATATTAGACAATTGTGTGTATAGGATTAATTACCTGTCCAAGAGAAAACTGGCAACTTGAGCGTCACTTTGAAAACCTTTTTCCTCCATCAGTGACTTCCATCGTGTAAATGCCGTGCCAATGTTGATCCGTGTTTTTTGTCGTTTCTTGTCACTCTTGCGTTTATTCTCGTCGTGTTTCCGCTTCTTAGATGACGGGGGTTCGGTGTCCGCCGCTTTTCGTTGTGATACAGAGTAGGCATGATCCTCCATTCGTCTGATGTTTGGCCACACAGTGCCAAACAGTTTGCAAAGTCCCTCACGCCTGCCGCCTTGTTTACCTTTCTTGTTACCGAGGCGCAGTATACCTGCTTCTTCTTCTTCTTTGGTTTCAGGCAGACTAAACGCTTCTCAGGCATAATACTGCCATCTACTGTTCAGTACCGTCTCAGTTCATCTCTCTCAACTTGCCGTAGTTATTTTCGAGCGTCATGGGAGATCTCGCAATCGCTAGTTTGTTGCCTCTGCGCTGCCGTAGCGCAAAGATGTCAGCCTCCATGGCTGCGAGACCCGCTCCTATGTAATTATAAATAACGAATTCTAAGGCAACGCAAATGTAATGGTTAAAAGGCCGAGCTCATAGGTGATGATAAATAACATAGTTATGTATAATATATTAAATTTCTGAATTTATATGCCTGTAATTATTACACACTGTAGCTTTAACACAAAAGTCTTCATAAACTGGTTTGCAATATATAACAACAGGTTTTTATTTTTTTATTGTTTCTTAATCCTCACCCAAACACAGATAGATAAAAAAACTGGTATTAAGCACAGACAAAAGTGTTCAAAACTGAATGTTTGGCTGGACACTTTCTTATATGCTGTTCCCCCACAAATCCGGTATTTATGCTTAGCCGCGGCTGCTCACTTCTGGATCGTCTCCCACATGTTTTTGTATTTTCAATCGGCTTAGCCTTGTTGCATTGTTTCAGGACTTTCTCCCCTGCAGTGGCTTATTTTGTTCATGTATTAAAGTTTCCATCATCCACCTGCCTCTTGCTTTAACTTGCGTTTTGGTCCACCTTTTAATGACAATTGAGACAGCTGCCGTAACAAAGCGTGAGCCGTGTGTTTATTTTTTCTTCATCTCATGAATTTTATTGGAGTCAGTTGGTGATGCAGAAAATATTGCATTAGTCTTTTATGTAAATACATAAACCCCTGATGAAGATGTGTAAAAAATCCTTAAAATGTATTGCACTTCAAGATCAGTAGGATAATTTGACACAGAATAAATTTACTTTCAGCTTTCTTGATTTAAATAGATTGATTTAACAAAGGAGCAAAGAATAGTTGTTTTCCACCCTAAAAAACTAAAAAAGCCTTTTTAAATCTTTACATTTATTGAAAGGTCCAGATCCTATAATTAGTTACATTCAAGCTTCTGTTTCTCTGGGGTAGAATTATAATGTGGCCCACCTGTCAATCAGTGGGAGAAGGAATGAGTTATTGTGGTAAAATAAAAGCTTAGAAAGTTAACAGAAAGAGGCAAAAAGGGGCTTTGGAGTCACCAAGTATCCATAAGGATTGTTTACTATAATCATATAATGTATAAACATAATGTCCATGCTAAGTTTGTCCACATGTCAAGGAAATGTGGTGATTGTGATTTTTCTTTCTAATATTGCTGTACTCAAGCAAATGTTTATCTATTTTGGGTGCCTTTCTATTCTTTTTTTTATACAAGATTCAATGTTTATACAAATACAACTGTGTCGCAAACTGGTGTCTAATAAATTGGGTTCTTCATGGGTGTGTTCACAGCTGTTTTTTTCTTCTTATATAATTAACTTTATTTAGCACCAACTCACGAAACGTCCTCTGCAGCCAGTTTACAAGGTCAATTCATACAGATAGATTAGCTTAAAAGCATTCTATCAAAGAAAAACATGGCAGATTGCAATGAGTCATTGCCTTGCACAACTCACTCCTTTTGGATTAGGATAGTTGCAGTGCAAGCCACTGTCATGCATGGATAGTAAGTCATAGAAAGACAGCCTTGGAAGTGGTTGAGAAGTATGAATACTTTATTGTTCACCTTTAAAGCTGTCAAGAAGAATGGACATGATGACTTGTGTCCTTCATTGTTTGCAGGAAAAAGCTGTATTTCTTCTATAAGTTTGTTGGGAAGACTGTGATCTCTTCTAACATCTGTAGGGGGTAGCGAATGGCTCAAAAAAGCCACACAGCTGAATGAAGAGGACTATCCATGTTCTGTAAACTCCTCTAAAACCTCTGGTTATGGTTTAACAAGGAGATAATTATGCCAGAGGTGCCAAACATCAGCTCCTGGTAAACATAACAGTCGCTCGAGGCTGCAGAACCCAAACACTAACCTGAGCACTGCCTGGATTGATTACAAGAAAGCCTATGACTTAATGCCCCACACCTGGATCTTTGAATGCATGGAGCTATACAACATCAAATGGACTAAGGGCCTTCATTGCAAACTCAATGAGGTTATGGAAAACCACCCTTAATTTCAATGGAAAGACACATGCATAAGTCTCCATCAAATGTGGCATATACCGAGGAGATGTGCTGTCCCCACTGCTGTTCTGCATAGGTCTTTAAGGAAAAGTCTGGTCACATTCAGAATACAAACTTCTAAAAGTACTTTAAGTATGAAATTATTACATACCTTTCAATAAATAAGTGTTTTTAATTAAGAGTAATTTTCATTTGAATGTGCTTTACTGGAGACATCCATGTTTGTCAAAGAACACTACTGGGGAGAATGGTGCTAGGCTTAACGAACCGTGACGTCATTGCCGGAAGATGGCAGGAGGGAGGTGTTACTATATTTGATCAAAAATGTTAGTTCCCGGACTCAGTGATCGCGATTTAAAAATTATTTTATTTCTGATTAACGCTAAATTAATTAAATAAACGCAAATGTATCAGTAAGCGATGCAAAATAAGGTGACTCTACATGCCTGGTTCCCACCGTGAAGCATAAAAGAGGTGGTATGATGGTGTGGGGGTGCTTTGCAGGTGACACTTTGAGATTTATTCAAATTGAAGGCATAATGAACCAGCATGGCTACAACAGCATCTTGCAGCGGCATGCTATTCCATCCGGTGTGCGTTTAGTTAGACCATTTATTTTTCAACTGTACAATGACCCCAAACACATATCCAGGCTGTGTAAGGGCTATTTCACCAAGAAGGAGAGTGATGGGGTGCTGCACCAGATGACCTGGCCACCACAATCACCGGACCTAAAGCCAATTGGGGTGGTTTGAGGTGAGCTGGACCGCAGAGTGAAGGCAAAAAGACCAGCAAGTGCTAAGCATCTCTGGGAACTCCTTCAAGACTGTTGGAAAACCACTTCAGGTGACTACCTCTTGAAGCTCATCAAGAGAATGCAAAGAGTGTGCAAAGCAGTTGTCATGATTTAATTAAAGATCTGACCCAATTGCAGAAGACCAAACAGAGAGACCAGGGAAAAGTTTAACAGGTTTATTTAGTATAATGAGATGAGTCCAGTGCTGCTCTGAACACTGTCAAACTGGAACTGGAAAGTGAGGGGAAGACACTGCGGTTAGTTCAGGCTCAGTGGGAAATTAGAATAGAAGGCTTTCTACTTTGTTTTTTTCAGCGTAAAGCTGCCAGTAATGACATGAATAAGAACTTGGCATTTCTTACCGACTGAGCTGATAAAGAGTTTGTGCTTTTGCCGTTCTCTTACCCGTTTGACATGACTCAACAAAAGATTTTACATTTCCTGTTTAATTTGGTTGTTGTTGGGTTTTGTCAAAGTGAAAATAGAGCCAGATTTCACATGTTCTTGAAGTGTTTCAAGGGTTTGTCTTATATAAAGTAATATAAAGTCCCGTTTATAATAGTGAACCAGATTTTAATCTCATAATACTCTCTACTAAAATGCATGTTATCTAGTTTACAACCATGAAAGATTTAAGTGCAGTTTCTTGTCTCTCCTTGTATTGTTCAAGTTGTTGAGGTTGATTTTGGATTTAGAAAGTAATTAATAAGTAAGTAAAACTAATTAGTAAGTAGACCAATACTTTCTAGAGACAGTAATTATTACATTAATCTAATTAGACTTGTTGAAGATAAAATTTGTAGTTAGTAATTAAGAACTATTTTAGAGTAACTTACCCAACTGTTATAATATCAGAGGTGAAACTGGAAGAACAGTATTTTATTAAACCTAATTTAGTTTTCATGGATAGGTGCAATCCTGCAGGCATCAAAAGAACATGGCAGCAGCTGAAAATGAAATATAAAAACATACTTCAAGCAGGTAAGCCTTGAGCACATCATGGGAGTAGAGTAGCTACCTGGCTTTACAAACAGGATCATCCATAAAAGGACATGCCATTTCATTCCCTTTGATGCGCTCTACGTGACTGAAATGTGTGCAATGAATACTGTATGTCCCCAAAGAATCAATGAGGTGTTTAAACACCACTTCCTCTTTAAAAAAGGGGAGGAGACCAAAATAAACTCTGGATTTTCTGAAGAAAACCTGCTCCCAACCAGGTTAGGTTCACAGAGTAAATTCCCATGGTATCGACTCTGAGTATAAGTTACCTCTCTTTCAGAAACGGGCTTGACTTACTCTGCTTTCTCAGGTTTAACTTACCTCCCTTTCTGAAACAGAAAACCCAGAGTTTCCCTCATTTCAGCGTTAACAAACTCAGAGTTTTCACTTAACCTCCTTTCTGAAACAGGCCCCAGATGTTGAGAAAGAAAAAAAAACAAAAACAAACAGAGGATATGAAGTGAAGATGTTGAATAACACCAAATATTGCCAGATTCGATAGTAGTAGAAAAAAGTAACAGACAGACTAGGAGAAATGGTCATTATTTTCTGTTTCAGTTTAAGTGTATAACAGCATAAGTACAGATATAGTTAAGGATAACCTCAGCCAAAAGTTCTTTAGAAGCTAATTTTCTATCTTCTACTGATAATTCATTGTACTGCATTTAGCATTGCTGTATAAGACAAAAAGAAATCATCATAAACTTGGACATTCAAAACATATTTGCACTTAAGTGAAATATGTCCTTTAAAATGTGTTAAAAATGATAAAAGTTCACAAAATATATGACCAGTCCTGTCCATATGATAAAAGAAAACAAACTGTCAATGCTAGATCACATACCAACAAAGAAAGTTTTGTTGTGTTTGATTATTTTTTGGGGGGGCAAAACCCTAAATCCTCGCGACCCTTATGGATCAGTAGTAAACTTCTAAGCTGCAGAAATATGATAAGATTTCAGAGTATAGGAGGTAATGGAATTTTTTTCTATTTATGATATTCCTCTGATGACTGCTGAGAAGAAGTATTTTAGTGACAGAAAAAAAAACCTTCTTAGCTCATGGAATTGGGTTAAACTGAATCTTGAGAAGATTAACTGAGAAATTCTCAAAGCTCCTTGCACCATAGAAAAGGGGAAAATCCTTCAATTTATCTGATAAATCTTTAGGAAGATTGAACCAAATTCTGGGCTGAGAGAAAAGACAAAAGACTGGTGCATAAACATTTTATCTGCACTTAAGTAGCATTAACTCAGCTTTGTTAGCTGTTCTCACCCCAAAGGGAGATCAGGAAACAAAGTCACATGGACAATCTCCCTAAGTCCTCTTTTCTTTTCATATATGTGGAGGTGAAAGTATACAGCCTGAAAAGAAGGCTGAATATTTATTTCTTACAGTTGTTGGTGTTGGTTGATGCCTCACTTCCTTATCTCAAAGAATGGAGGAAGCTAATCTGAGGGGTAAAAGTATCTCATTAAAACTAAATCTTGAGTGCATCTTGTAAGGGAGATTTATCACACTGCTCCAGGATTTGCGGTGCTGCAGTGGAGGACAAAGCTAATTTACCTTCAGATTATAGTGATGAATCTTGCCTGCAATGCAAATAAACTCTGGCCTCCAGGAAACTACAACATCAGCCATCTTGTATCAACTGCTTTAAGGAACTAAATACAAAAGCACTTATTACATCAGAATTTTAGCAGCTGTAAATCAAAATTATTTTGAATAAATTTCCTTGTGAGTGAATGATGATGGGAACAATTTTTTTCTACCGTATGAGTACATAATCATACAGTTTTGAAAGTAAAGATTCAGATTCTGAGCTAGAGATTAACAGCCAGCATGTGTGTAGCTACTACATGATCTTGAATCTGTAATAAACGCCACCACACTGCTCATGCTATACACATCTGCTTTAAAATCACCAATTCACATTCAGCGACTTTATAAATGTTGGCCGTGGGTGTTAACGCAAGGAGGATCCATCACACTCACCTTCTCGCTCACCCTATGATGGGGATGACGTCTGGAGGAGAACTGACGGTTTCCTTCCGTGAACCCCCTTTTTATACCAAAACGCTGCCAATACGCCATTATACTGTAGCTGGAAGTTAGAAACACATTCAGCACTCATCTGGAACACATCAAATACGTTGATATATAAGGAGGAAGGCTCAGAGAGAAAGAGTTGGAGCATGTTTGACGAGGACCCAGCAAAGAGGAACTGAAGAGAAAGGGCTTTTTAAAGGAGACTGAGACAAAGAGGGGGCTAATGAGGAAACTGGGAGCAGGTGTGCACAGAAAATGAGAGGGAAAGAGCTAGGGAAGAAGGAGAACATAAGAGGGCAGCAGAGGGCAACAAATAGAAAGCTGGAAGACTGGCGCTGATGGTTGGCTAGCCTCAGATGGCATCTGCTCATCACACTCGGGGCTCTGGGAGCGGCTGCGGCTGCAAAAGGTAGACAATCTCCCTCCCGGATTCCTCCCTCTACTCTGGGATTGGACTGGACTTTGAACCAAGTCAGTGACTTTGCCCCTAGTCGTGATCAGCCTGACATTCCAGTCATTGACCCGTGTTTTCTATCTCTGCAGAGAATCCGGTTGTCCGCCCTGCTGACGCCCAGCCGCTTGCTGTGTTTTTTTGTTCAAAATAAATCCTGTTGAATAATGTCCTGGTCTGTCGGTCTGAATTTTGGATCCTAGTTTCTGAGGTTGTTACAAGATGTTTTGAATGATTGTTTTAACTCCTTAGAATGCAGTCAAGGCTTGTTTACGAAAGCAAGCTCTTTCAACCATGAATTATTCAAGTGTGCATATCCCTTAAAGTTAACAAATGCATAGTGTTTCCCAGTTTTCCAGAGCTATCTTTCGTCCCACCCACTTTATGCCCTTGATCCACATCGTGACAAAGCATGTGTTTAAGTGGATTTCGCCAAAGTATACCCACAATTCATTGCTGCATATTGAGCTAAGGCAGAAATAAAAACATATTTTACTACAAATCAAAGGGCAGCACCTTTCACGCCAGCAAGGTCTCGGACACTGCATCCCTCCATGGAAGGGCTGCACTAAAACGGAAATTTTGCCCTACTGCAGTTAATCTTCATCATGGGTGAAGCCTAATGCCTTAAATGTACATTTAAAAGCAACCAGGGTTTACCAAAGTACAGTTCAGGTAAAACAGCAGGAAAGATAAGACCAAAGCAGAAAAATTAAAAGTTTAAATCAAATAGCTTTTTCAAGTATCCACTTAAGCTTGATTAAAAGCTAGAGAGAAAAGGTCAATTTTTAGGAAGGATTTAAAAATTCTGCACATCAAATGTGCCAGGGCAGGTTGTTCTCATGTGGGCTTAAGCACAGATACACAGACTTCTAAGACTAGAACTGAAGATGCCCACTATAAAACCTGTTTGACAATGTGAAGAAGCAAAGATGTTCACCAAAAGCAAAACATTCCATGAGATGAGGGATGGGACCTGTAAGTAGATTTCTACCTGTGTAAAGATTCTGCTCCAAGCTGCAACCGAAAAAAGTAACAGTCAGCAGTTTCAGGTCAAATAGTAGATCATTTATATTTTGCAATATACTAAAAATTACCTCTCACCTATTAAATGCTACAGGAGATTTGAGGCCCAAATCTGCTGCGTCTGCTCCATAATGACAGCGCAATTTCTAGAAACTAAAGAATGGCTTATTATTGACTCTTGATAGTGCTGCCAAGGTTCTTAATAAATATGATTTTCCCTTCATGCAGCTCTTACGTGTGCTTTTCTTAATCGTATCAGTGCAATTTCTTTCATTTTCATTTGAAAGAACTCAAACACTTCCTTTTGTAAATGACTTTATGCAAATACATGGCACACTTAATCTGTTTTTGCTCATTTTTACAAGCTTACTAATGCCCAAACAAGCTCTAAGAAGATGATTTATTTTGAAAATCCCAAATTAGTATCTTCATCCTATTTGACATAAACACCTTTCTTGAGATCTTACCTTTTTTTTATATCTAAGCTTTGGTAATAAGAGTGTAGCTCATTAACAGACTGCAGCATGTATTTTATAATAGGTTTTCCTGACATCCATCAGCATTTGATTGTTTAGGGCTTTGAAAGTAGATCTGAGTGTGTGTATTTTCCTCACACAATAAAGCTCTAAGGCATTAGGCTGCTTGTGGAGTCAGAATGTATATATGTAAAAATGTATATATGCTTTGCAAGGGCAGGGCAAAAAAAAAAAAAAAAAACTGCAGAGTAGGCAGAGATTAAACAGCCTGCAGAAAGGACTGTGCAGCAAATCTGAGCAGGCGACAATGTGGCTCCAAAGAGAGCCCACGCTCTAAATTAAATTAGCAGTAGATAGGCTCATTAGCACCAGGCTGGTTAGTCAGGGAGCCTGCCGGCCTACCACAGAAGCTATAAGGGATTATTGTCAGTTGTGTTTAAATTGTATAGATTAATGTGTGCTACAAAGTTTATGGGTAAAAATTGCTCATCTTCTTAAGACAAATATAAACTATAAATAATAAGTTGGGTTGATATCCTTGAAATTAATATTTTATTACTGAATGTATGTGCACTTTATTTATAATTCTATTTGGGAAATACAATATTATGAGGTTGGACACTATAAAAGTTAATTCCTTTATTAACCATTTAAAGAAACGGTGGAAGGATTGGGAGATTTCAAGCAGGGGTTGAATTCCAGCCTGTCTGAATGATTAATTAAATATAATGAGTATGAATGATACTCATTTCAGTGATCTCATTACCAGAGCTGTCATCTTTCAAAATGAGAAAGTAATGGTCATTGTTCAGCCATTGAGTTTGACCTTTATAAGAAAAAATAACAAAACTCAGGGAAATGAGGGAGATTTGATAGGTTTGAAACAACTGGTAAATCCATGATCTCTGCACTGTTTAAAATGTTTCTAACACCAATTGTTTTTGTCCTCAGCCTCTTCATCCTCTTACAGTGATAATAATTGAGTATAGATGGGTTGGTACACATCATCATCATCATATCTTGGCCTTGTGAGGTAGTTTGGTCAAGGATCAGCAATGTGAACAAAAAACAGCATCAGCCACTGGTTCCAGATTCCTGTGATGTTCTTTATTTAGCCTTTTTCACTCCAACAAAACATTTCTCTTGAGCTTCCCAGAACTTACTGTTTCATCCCCAATTGGTAACACACCTGCACTTGAGTAGCCTCGTGAGACCATCCTGATCTCGCGAGCTTTCAAGGTTTCACTCGCTAATCAATCTGGAGACTCTCCGTTGAAGAAAATTTGGAGCCGTTCACCAAACGAACGTCCAATCAGCGTTGGCTTTGAGGCGGGTTGAGGTGTGACGCAACGAGAAGCGCGACAGTTCAGTCTAAAGAACATGGCGGCCTCAGCCGATGAAACTAGCGTTAGCGTGGCTATCGAGCAAGTTTTATCGGAATTACTGAGTATTTCTTCACTGAAAGAAAAGCAAAACACTGCTCTGGAGGCTTTTCTCAGAGGAAAAGATGTTTTTGGTCTTCTCCCGATTGGTTTCGGCAAGACTAGCCTGGCTGTTAGTATGTCATATGCTTCGTTGATCTGATTGGTTTATTTGGCCCGTCTATCACCAACATAGGCCAATCAGTTAACCAGTATTTTCGCCCCTTCCCAAAATTACTTCAACGGAAGGTTTCCAGATGGATATGCGGAGCAAATCCATCTGGCGGAGTCAGGTTAGCACTTGAATGGACTAAGCCACAATTAAAATAAACAAAGACTTAACAGAGAAATAATAAAATTATTAATCTAATTTACAAACTTATCTAAATATTAAAAGAGTCTGCAAAATAAACAATGTGATACAAGATAACTCAAAAGTTACTTTAAAGAAAAACAAGCAAAGCATTATCCCAAAGAAAACCCTCTAATTGGTAGAACCCAGCAAGGTAATCAATCACATCGTCAGGCCATTTTAGCAGGAAATACAGCGACAAACAATGCTGAATAAAAAGGAAAAAAAAAATATCATGAATATACTTTGAAACAAAATAAACCAGTTCAACCGATAGTCAAGCAGTAGCAGCTTTAACCTAAACATATAAATAGATGAAAACTCCAACATAATGCTAACACAAAAAACCAGAGATAGCAAGTGAAACAAAGTTGCAAACTGTTTAAATTTAAGCATTCTAAACATCTTAGGGTCACATATTCAGCCCCATTTTCATTCAATAATCACTTGTTCCCCATTCGTTCCACCAACACCATAATCAAATTTGCTGATGACACTTCTGTTTTAGAATAACCTGAACCTCAGATCTTATATAAGAAAGAAATAATTATAGACTTTAGGAAATCTAGTTGCACGACACACATCCTTCTCTTAATGCAGTAATATAGGTAGAGATCAGGGTCAATTCTAGGATCAGAGGTCTAGGGGTGCTGAGCACCCAGATAGCTGTCTGGTCAGCCATGATTCAATTCACTGTTTTCTACAAAAACATTTTCTACAATTTTTAAACTTGCTCAGTGCCTTTTACAACTTACCTACTCAATTATTCACTACCAAATACCAAATTACCAAATACCTAAACAAGCAAAGCACAAAGCAGTATTTGTTGTAGAAGAATATTCAAACTATTATAACCAGTTTTCTTGAAAGGCTCTTTTTTTTTGAGTGAGTGAGTGGGAACTAAAATAGTTCTGTTAAGGACCAGTAGTCTTATCTCATAAAATAAAAAAGGCAGATTTTGAGATCCTTTGGTTTGGTGGCTGCTATGTTGCTCTCTCTGTGTCTCCTCTTCTTCTCTTTCCCTGCTCTCCTTTCTCATCTCTCTGTTCTTATCCTCATTTAGTGAAATGAAGCAAGTAGTAAAGCATATAAATGATTAGGAAAATGTAATAAAAATGACAGAAGTCCACTGATATGTCAAGTGTACGGGTGCTTGTGGAAACCATTAAAATATGAGACGATGTTGGGATCTGGAGGTTTGTCCACTTTCTCCACCAGAGGGCGTACAAGATCCCCTGGAGCCTGAGCCGACCACACCACCTGTCTCTAATCTGCTCATCAGGAGATCTGTACTTAAGGAGACGGAGGGCTTCACTCCAGTGCCAGAGTGTTTGCCAGTAACGGTTAGCAAGCCTGAGCCAACCTGCCTGTCTGTGATCTCTGACTTTTGTGAACCAAACCTGATCCCGTTTTCTCCTCTCTGCTTCCCAGGTTGATCCTGCCTGAATACCTGAAACTCTGGAGAGTTTCTCTGCCGGTGATCTGTCTGCTCGTTCTCAGTAGAACTCTAGAGAGCTGTCTCTGTCAAGTATCTGCCTGCCCGCTTTAAGAAGATCACTGGAAGGAAACTCAATCTGTGATCTGCCTGCACTCTGTAAGCTCTGCCTCCGCCTCTGCCCTCAGCCTGCCGACAACCTCTGGACCCTCAAGGTTCCCCCCCTCTGCAGCTCTGCTCCACTCCTGAATAGGTACTGACCTAAACACTCTCAACTTGCAAAACACCTGGACCTCCACTAATCTCTCTGTCCTCCTCAGCAGTGAACCCACTTGTGACCAGTCAAGCCCCCTCCTGGATCTGATCAAACTTTGTACATTTATTGTAAATAGATCTTTGAACTTTTCTTCTGCCTCTGAGTCTTCTGCATGTGGGTTAGACACATTAATCCGAACATGACAGTCGATCATCGAAACAATACGTTTCTGATTTATTAAAAGATAAACTTCTGTTAGTCTATAAATCTCTGAATGGCTTAGCACCTAAATACATCACAGACTTGCTATCAGTGTATCAACCCTCCAGACCACTCAGGTCTTCTGGCTCCAGCCTGCTCTGCATACCTAGAACCAGAACTAAACATGGAGAAGCAGCATTTAGTTCCTATGCTCCACTTATCTGGAACAAACTTCCAGAAAACTGTAAAAGTGCGGAAAGCCTGAGTTCCTTTAAATCAAGACTAAAAACACATTTGTTTAGGATTGCCTTCGACTGTTCCAGTTAAACAATTCAACAAAAACATGTTTTCTTTAATCCAACTGTTTTTAATATTCTTTTTTGTTTCTGCATTTTTTATTTTATTTTATTTGTTTTTTCCTACTTGCTTTGATTCAATGTTTTATCTTCCTGTATTTTAATCATGTAAAGCACTTTGCATTGTCTTTGTACTGAATTGTGCTATACAAATAAATTTGCCTTGCCTTGCCTTGCCATTGATACGGGCTACTTTTACCTCAATTTGACTTTTAATTTTTTTTTTTTATTTTACAAAGAAATCTAATTTCCTTGATTAGGCTGTCTGTACACACACTCACACTCAGCAAGACTTATAATGTTAATGGCTTCCAGTTAGCTTGTTGCTTATTAGCACCTTTGCATATGACAGCAGCTGGCTTCTCTCATTCCAGTTTAAATAGGAGACTGGTACAAAAGACCTTTAACACTAGCTAACTCCTAAATGAGTGAATTGAGTTTAAGCTCAGCAAACACAAGGATACTTATATTTTCTTTTTGTTTGTTTGCTTTTTTCTTTTAGAAATCGCACACAGTATAAAAAGCTAAGATTTTAGGGGTGCTGAAGCATCCCCAAAAATGGGCTAAAAATGCCCTCAGTTGAGAGCATTGAAAACTATAAGTTCCTGTATGTTGATACATCTAGTGAATTCATCTGGAACATGAACCTTTCTAACCAGGTGGGGAAAGCCAACACGGTACTAAAGCACCTCAAAGGAAAACAGGAAGAACCTGCAATGGGCGGTGAGCAGCTGAAGGCATTAATGGGTCACAGTTGCCCTTTCTGACAGGCTTTTACACCTGCTGACTCCAGAAGAAAGCCAGGATTTGCAACACACTTCATTCACCGGTGACATTGTGTTCTCCCCCTTTCTGTCTTGAAAAAGCTTTAACACTTTAAATAACCGATCCAGCAGACTTAAAAACAGTTCATTTTCCCATAAAGCTGCAAACAATCACTACATGTTTGTCAAAGTACCTAATTACTACTATTTTGAGTAGTTTTAAAGTCCAGCAAAGAGGAAATGAAGGGACCTGGACCTACCATTTTCATTTAGAGCAACAGTAATTTTTCATCAAATATGTTTAATTTTAACTGGTTTAGTAAATCAAGCAATTAATTCAACAATTTGATATATTTTAGAAACATTTCTCTCTGCTGCCCAAGATCAAAAACAGCTATAAAGAAGAGTCATAATTCTATTTCATTTGAAATTTATTGTTAGTTTTTGTAAAACTTCTGTGAGCTTCTCTCTGCAGCTCGGTTTGACGTCTGTGAAGTAATCGTTGTGATAAGCTGAACATGATGATGTGTTCAGGACCAGCTTGTGCTTCTATTAATGTCTCCATAGAACTTGCAGTTATTGTTGCGATATTATTGCATTATCTTCTAAAGCATAATGAAAAGCAAAAGGCAACTATTTTGCTTTTCCCCACTTCTTAAATTGCCACCTAAGTAACCAAATTCATAGCATACATCTATTTAAAACTCTGGTTGAAACATGAAGATGGTAAGTTTATGTCTACGGGGAGAAGCGGAGCTCCAGGTGAAACTAGTGAATTTCATGTTCGGTCTAGATTTGTATTTGTATTTTTTTCATTCTTGTTTTATAGATTCTATTCACCACTTAAAGTTGTATTGAAATGGACGTTCCAACCGTAGCATTTCCAAATTCTCCCAAGAGGTGCCCGACTTTACACTAGTGACTAAAGTGCATGTGATTGGTCTTTTATAAAGAGGGCGGGATTGTTGTGGTGGTAGGTTCACAAGCAAGTTTGTGGCTGATTTCTCGGAAGCATCTTGCTAACCAGTTAGTTACTTAGTATTAGCAGGTTCCCAATGGGAAATTGCATTGGAACCAAGTAGCACTAAATTGGTGACTTAGAAACGACACTGTCAAGGAACGCTATGGACAGAGGAAACATGCAAGAGGAGGAGAGTTTTGTGTCACAGGTTGTGGATGAGTCTCCTCCATCATACATTTTTTATTTAGAGGAGGAAAGCGGGGCCAAGATGTTGAGGTACTAAAGCATCTCAAAGGAAAACAGGAAGAAGCTGCAATGGGTGGTGAGCAGCTGAAGGCATTAATGGGTCACAGTTGCCCTTTCTGACAGGCTTTTACACCTGCTGACTCCAGAAAAAAGCCAGGATTTGCAACACACTTCACTCACCCCAGACATTGCGTTCTCCCCCTTTCTGTCTCGAAAAAGCTTTAACACTTTAAAAATATATGTGTCTATTTGTTAGCAAGGGCTTGAGGAAAATATGGTTTGTCTTTATTTAGAATGGATGTTGCACTCATTCATTTTCCTGTTGGAACAGTGAAGACTGACCCTGAGGTTCTTGCCCCTGTCTGCTTTCAGCCATTCCTCAGTGCACATTGGTTCCTTCCAGGCCAGCCCTATAAAAATGTGTTGGCTATGCCTCTGGTTTTGGAATAATGTATCGAGACAAACATGTTGTTGCTCTGCCCCTCAGGGCTGGTAACCTCAGTTAGCTTTACAAACTGTTCCAAACACAGTTGATGATATGCAGCATAAATGTCATTACCAAAGGCTCATCGGTAGAATGAATCCAGCAATAGAAATCAACACTTTAATTTGACTAGATTCCCTTTTATTAGATGGAAAAAAGAAAAAAGAAAAATGTATTTGGAGCATTGTTCCAAAATGATGGCACAATGGCCAAAAAAAAAGCATTTTGGATCAAACAATTTTTTACTGTTACTGTAAAGATGTTGCTAAATAGTAATCATTTTGAGATGTCAGGACTTTCAAGGTGTCTTTTACTTATAATGTAGGATGTCAAGGTCGAGTGGAGGTTAGGTGAGAACCCAAATGCAAAGATGAGGAGGCAGGGAGGAGCTTTGATTCAATGAATAAGGCAAAAGAAACAAAATAAAGGAAACTTAAACCTAAGAGATGTCAGGGAAAACAGAAGAAAAGAGTAACTGAACAAGAGGTGTATATATGGGAGACAAAAACAATAGGAGGACTAATTATCTGATAGGGAGAAGGTGTAAATAGAAGTAACAAGAAGAAAAGAATAAAACACTGCTTCAATATGACACGAAAATGAAAAAGAAAACACAGAATAACATCAATCAAAGTGGAACTGAAAGCTTAAAAAGAAACTCAACCAGAAGTCCATAGGGTACAATCATGACACAGGCAGGTTTAAAAATTATATTTGTTTGTTTCATTGTTCCGACACACATAAATGAGATTACGGTTGTAACAGTTGTGATTGTAGTCCAACTGTAAATAGACTTGCCTTTACCATAGTTGAAAACGGTTGTATGTAGATCTGATAATTGTGGAGCCACTCACCGCAGAGTAGCCTCGTGAGACCATCCTGATCTCGCGAGCTTTCAAGGTTTCACTCGCAGATCAGTCTGGAGACTCTCTGTTAAAGAAAATTTGGAGCCGTTCACCAAACGAACGTCCAATCAGCGTTGGCTTTGAGGCGGGTTGAGGTGTGACGCAACGAGACTCGCAACAGTTCAGTCTAAAGAACATGGCGGCTTCAGCCGATGAAACTAGCGTTAGCGTGGCTATCGAGCAAGTTTTATCGGAATTACAGAGTATTTCTTCACTGAAAGAAGAGCAAAACACTGCTCTGGAGGCTTTTCTCAGAGGAAAAGATGTTTTTGCTCTTCTCCCGACTGATTTCGGCAAGTGTTTGATCTATCAATTGGCTCCTCTTCGTCGTCGCTCTGTTAGTACGTCATATGCTTCGTTGATCTGATTGGTTTATTTGGCCCGTCTATCACCAACATAGGCCAATCAGCTAACCAGTATTTTCGCCCCTTCCCAAAATTACTTCAACGGAAGGTTTCCAGATGGATATGCGGAGAAAATCCATCTGGCAGAGTCAGGTTAACCGCAGAGTGGTTCAGAAGCGAAAATCACCTTAACAGGTAAAAATAATTGACATGAAAACTGTGAGCTTGTCTTGCCTCCTTAATCATTTTCCATGTGAAATGAAATTCCACACACAAAGGCTAATTAAAAAGAAGACAAAACAATGGAAACTGTTCTCTTTTACAGTAGGGTGACCATATTTTCATTTGGGAAAACCAGGACACCTTGGAGCGGGGGGGGGGGGGGGGGGGGGGGGGGGGTATTGATTGAAAGAACAAATGTCTCATCATCGGGATTTGCTCCGTGATCAGAGGAAAGGTTACTTGCCGCAGAACAGTGGTGAAAATTGGAAGTTCAGTTTAATATAATACAACTCTGTATAGTTCCGTCTGAGATTAATGAAAATAGTTGTTTTAATGGCTATTGAGTCAGATATGTGGCGGTAATATTTGATTTATCTAAAGGTTTTTATCTGTTACTGTGTAAATGGGTTTGGCTGTAATTTAAGGACAGATTCTAATAGATCTGCAGAGTGGGAACTATAAATCTGATAGGAGTTGAATTTTTTTTATTGTTGTTTTGCACAATATGCTTAACTAAGTATTTTTTGTTGTTGAATATTAGAGATTTTGCAGTTATATTTTTTATAAATACATTGTTTAGATTTACTTATGTATTTCTACCCCTTTTATAGTATAGAAAATCCCTTTATTGTCCCACAATGGGCAAATTTACAGCAGCAGAAAGATTATTGAAAATAGTCACACAAATGAGGACCTTAGAAAAATGTATAACAATAACATAATAGGGAAGAGTTAAAATATACAAAATAAAATCCTGTAAAGTGTTTTAACAATATAAAACTGGAGAATAAATAACCAATATGCAGCTATAGACATTTTTACAGTAATGGATACTTGAAAATAGCAGCAACATCAGAGATGTGCAGAATGACAGCAGCAGGTTATTTAACTGACTAAGGTTTCTATCATTACATTTGATTTTATTTGTTCCTGCTCCCGGTGGTTGGAATCTTTATTCCACTCTGGATTCTTGTGAGTGTAGTCTTTGTTCACTTTAACTTTTTTTAAAATAAATAAATAAACAAACAGTTTTGAAAACTTCGGTATTCCTGCTTTGTGTGTCAACTTACATGGTTGCTAAGCAACAGAGCATACGCCGGTAAAACCCGCCGAAGGGTGGACCTGTTCGAATTTACAGACAAAACTCTTCTGGCCTCCTTATTTTCAAGGACTTCGAAGGATCCAGTCTAGGTAGACCGCGTCCTTGGAGGATGCTGCCCAGGTTTTTGAACAGAGCCTCTGATTAAGAGCAGGGCTGCCCGCACTGACGCGGCTCAGGGATTACGTCACACGGAGCGTCGTGCGCAGTGAAATCAGGACATTTCCTCACTTTTTAAAAAAAAACCCGGGACGCCCGGGACAGAACGTGAAATACGGATATGTCCCGGGAAATACGGACGTTTGGTCACCCTATTTTACAGTTCCTGACCTGGTCTGTGAGTGTGACACCCAGATTTTTTCAAGGGAATTAGCAGAGCTACAATTTTATGGCTTTATTTGGCTCTCCTTCTTCTATCTTCAACAAATAAAGGCTGAGAAGAGAGTTATTCTGTTACTCTTCCTCTTAGATTGAAGACTGATTTCTTAGATGAAATGCTTTTGAAGACTTATTTGTGTAATGGTAGGGACATACTGTTCCTTGTAAATCAACTGTGGCTTCTTGAAAATAATATTAATTTGATCAAAAATTCATGTCATTCAGTAAATCAGAAAATTTGTTTTCGCTTTGCAGACAGAAGGAAGATGCAAACTGTGCTGAGCAAGAAATTATTAAATCAAACAAGCCTTGTTTCTAACTTTATTTCAGGAAAACCTTACCTATGCAGCTGGGATGTGTTTAACTTGCATTTTAAGAAAAAGCTCTAATGTTGCTTTTAACCACTGCATGTTGACTAATAGTGGTGTTCAGCATGTTCACTATTCAAACTTCATGTGGGTGGTGCTCAGTCGGGCGGCTCAACCCATTGCAACTACCCCGTTGTGAGTTAGAGATGGCGGCCTGGAATCTTCGCCTCATCGGGTTTCAAGTCAGCTCTTGGAAGCTTTTAAATTTTCCTCCATGTCTTTACGCCAACCTTCATTTTTTTCCAAAGCAATCAAATAGCGAAAGTGGGGCGACTGCAGCCATTTGGGTAGACACACCGTATTACCCCCATCTGAGTTTCAGGTTGCTCTCCATATGTTTTTTTCACTGAAATGGTGATAAACCTGGGGGCTCTGTACTGATAATGGCTCTGCATCTTCTCCTGCCCGCATTTAAATACAGAGATGAACCAGCAAGAAGCTTCCACTTTGTACATACAAGCTCTGCTTTTGTTCCACAGTCTGACTACGGGCTTCATTTGCATAATTGTAATTACCTGTGTGGGCAGAAGACTGCCTGCTGCCCCAGGTAACTCTAAGATGAGGTCTGTTTTTCTCTCATCTCGCTAGTTCTGCCGTGAATCACTTACATTTCCCAGTCTAAACACCTTGCAGAATCTGTGCAAGTCACAGTTTTACAGTCCCTGCCTTTCTTAATGACATATTATGCTACAGGGGCCGTCAGTGCTGTTTTTTTTATTTTAGAAGCAAGTGAAATCAGAAGCATTTTATATATCAACTGAACAGACAAGGCTCTGATGTCCACTCAAACTAAACTTATAGCACAACTTACACAGTAAAAGACAGCTTTGAGTATTAAGCAGGCAATGTTATCTTTCTCTCATGTTCATAGTTTTGTTTAAAGTAGGAATAAGTCCATCCATCCATCCATTATCTTACACGCTTGTCCCAATTGGGGTCGCGAGGGGTGCTGGTGCCTATCTCCAGCAGTCAATGGGCGAGAGGCGGGGTAGTAGGAATAAGTATTTTCAGGAATATTTATTCTTTCAGTTTCCTCTGAAATTTAGATAAGTTGCTTTTATGTTTTAAACAACTTTTTAAACTGTATAAGCACTTAGCAAAGAGGCTAAACACATCGTGTGTCATTTCTTCATTTTCTTCTCATGATTGAACAAAATCATCTAATTATTTTTGTTGTGAGATGTGCTGATTATAAAAATCACTTGCTGTGTTTGGCAATAATCAAACAGCTTCACTCTGAAAAACAACAGTGCTTCAGAAATAACAGCTTCTTCATTTAAACCAATTCTTTAGCAACAAGCAACAAACATATTCATCAAATCTGAAAGTAAAAAAACAGGGTGAAAGCTGGGTTCAAATCAGGAATGCAAATCAGAAACTTTTGATGTTTTTCAGTCTATTGGATTACAGATTAAGTATGCCCATCATGCAGCAAAGGGGCTGAAATTCAAGATAAATCCAGTTGTGTTTTTATTTTCCTTTCCCAGCTATTCAGCAACCCACTTTGAAAATTCGCTGCTCGGGTGAAATCCTGAGTTTTAACCATGCTCTGTGGTGAAACGTATACCTGTGGAAGGAGGATGATGAGATGTAAGACAGAGACAAATGGGAAGATAAATGTGCTGGAACAATCATTCTCCTGAGCCTTGGGTAAATATTATTGGGGAACACTTGCTGCTATATAAAAGCAGAACTAAAAGAACTTTTACATAACATCTTCAGAGCCCTGCAGAAGCACATTTTCATGCTGTAATTTATTCACCTCATGAGCCCGTCAGCGGACGGGCTCATGAGAAAAAAGTCAGAATTCTGACTTTTTTTCTCAGAATTCTGAGAAAAAAAGTCAGAATTCTGAGAAAAAAGTCAGAATTCTGACTTTAATCTCAGAATTCTGACTTTTTTCTCAGAATTCTGAGAAAAAAATCAGAATTCTGAGAATAAAGTCAGAATTCCCATACTATACTGAAATAAAATTAAAAAAATTCAGTTAACTTTTTTTTCCAGTGGCCCTAATCCTCTTCCGTAGACTTATCAAACTTTGTGTGACCAGAATTTTTATTTCATTTTTCCTGGTGGCGCAATCTCTGAAGGATTACTTAATCGGTTGATTAACAAAAATTATTTTATAATTTCAGAGAATTTTAGGGCAGAATTATATAAATTATATAATAAAACCACAACAAACCATTGCAGGAAGCCCGAACATGTTGAATTCTTTATTTTATTCTTCAGATTATGTTAGAGTTTCTGGGGTTTTGCTGTCTTTTCTGGTGTGAGTGAACTCCCTGTTACAGGTGTTGAGCCAACATGTTTTGCTAAACACCTGAAAACATTCTTCAGTAAAGATGACTAGTGTGCATATACCTTCCTGGAAGATTACCCTTGTTAGTAGACTTAGATTTATTTTTGCCATTTTGTATACACAAGTGTAAACAAAATTAAATTTCATTACAACAGCTCTAGACAATTTCATTTTTTAAAGTGCAGCCTTGAAAAACTAATAAAAACATAAAAACTTAATATAAACATATGACTATATTTACAGTTCTATTTAATTTTTTTTAAATAAATAAAATAACACATTTTGCACAACATTCAGCAGTCTAATGGCAGCGGGGAAGAAACTGTTATGGAATCTGCTGGACCTGCATCGGATGCTTTGAAGTCTCTTCCCAGAGGGCAGCAGGGAGAACAGTCCATGTTGGGGGTGTGAGGGGTCATTGATGATGTTACGGGCTCGGGATTTGCAGTGCTGGGATGAAATGTCTTTAATGGAGGGAAGAGGAGCCCCGATTATCTTCTCTGCTGTTTTACTACTCTTCTCACCTTCTTCCAGTCTGGGGTGCTGCAGTAGTATTCCAGCAAAAGACCTAATCCAGGAATATCTTTCTTCTTAAAATGTTTTTTCTTGTGAATTTCTTTAGATGTTATTGTTCCAGACAACCAGTGAACATTAGTTCATCTGATCTTCGTGGGAAAGGTCTTTCCTGTGTCCAGCAGTTCTCAGTCTTCCTCGTCTGCCTCCAGTGACCAGGAACCTAATTTCTCAACCGCCATTCAATCTTCCTGCATTGTTAGGGCCTTATCGTGGGACATAAAGGATCAAGTCACGAAGGATTAGCGGTCCGAACCTGATGTTCCTGCTTCCTCTGGAACTGGCCAGTCTCCATTTGAGTCCTCTCTAGCTTTTCAACCTCCCCTGTTTGCCTCTGGTGAGCGGGACATTGCTGTTACCTCTGTCAAAAACCACATTTGGCAATGAAGACAGTTCTGGAACCTTCACAGGTTCTGCCTTGAACCAGTCAGTGGAAACAAATCGACTTCTGGTTGATCAGAGATGGATTCCTACTCCACAGTCACCTGTGAAAAACATTTGGCTATCAACTCGTGACATTAAGGCTTCTAATCGCTCTCTAATCTCTCCCGGATTCATTGGTCCATTCGATATCCAGACTGTACAAAGTCGCTTTGCAGTTTGCCTCAAGCTGTTGGATCATTTACATTTTCATTCTTTTTTTCACGTCTCTCTGATCAAACCTGTCTCGTCTAGCGCTCTTTGCCCTCCATCCAGTGACCCTTCACCCGCCCTAAGACATTGGCAGGTATCTGGCTAAATTAAGGACTTTGAATGCTCTGTGTCGAGGAAGTGGTTTCAGTATCTGGTGGATTTTGGAAGGTTATGAACCTGAAGAATAGTCTTTGGCTCCATGTTCTTTCACATTGGAATCTAACCTTATTTGGGAGTTTTGGGCTTCTTGTTATTTCTCTTCTTTGCCACCAGAGGAAAATCTTTGAAGGGGGGTAATGTTTAGCCTCGTGAGACCATCCTGATCTCGCGAGCTTTCAAGGTCAGTCTGGAGACTCTCCGTTGAAGAAAATTTGGAGCCGTTCACCAAACGAACGTCCAATCAGCGTTGGCTTTGAGGCGATTGAGGTGTGACGCAACGAGAAGCGCGACAGTTCAGTCTAAAGAACAGGGCGGCTTCAGCCGATGAAACTAGCGTTAGCGTGGCTATCGAGCAAGTTTTATTGGAATTACAGAGTATTTCTTCACTGAAAGAAGAGCAAAACACTGCTCTGGAAGCTTTTCTCAGAGGAAAATATGTTTTTGCTCTTCTCCCGACTGATTTCGGCAAGAGTAGCCTGGCTTGTGGTTGTGTTTTCGTAGTCGCTCTGTTAGTACGTCATATGCTTCGTTGATCTGATTGGTTTATTTGGCCCGTCTATCACCAACGTAGGCCAATCAGCTAACTAGTATTTTTGCCCCTTCCCAAAATTACTTCAACGGAAGGTTTCCAGATGGATATGCGGAGAAAATCCATCTGGCGGAGTCAGGTTAGGTAATGTTAGGGTCTCTGGGGTTTAGCTGTTTTTCTGGTGTGAGTAAACTTCCTGTCCAGTTTAAAGACCAGTTTAACCAAAAACAGTTGCTCCTAAGATTTAACTAGCTTTTGGCATGGATTTCATATACTGAAGAAACACTATATCAATAATTAATTCCTGTTAAAATATATTCATGTGACGGAGCCAGCTTCAGTGGATGTTTTCTTTAACTGCATAAGATAATATTTCAGGTGATGTACAAATATCTGCTCTATCATTCTTGCAGATAGACATTTATCTCAGTGTTCTTATTAATCTCTTCAAGATATGTCTTTTAGCATTGTGTTGGCTTCATGCTTTGCAGGTAGGAAGCCACCTGCTGCTGAGTTATGATGATACCTCTAAAATGAGCTAGAACTCCAGTTCTGTTGAACACACAATTTTCTTGAGCCATGGTACAGAAGAGGAAGATTTGGTGGGTAAGGCAAACATTATGTTCCACATCATATACATGAACTAAATCCATTGATCCTCCCCATATATCCTGATCACTTTGCCTTCTGAAGAAGAAAGCTCTATCCTATTGGTCAAAAATGAGTAGGCTCAATTGGAACTTTTGAAATATTAGAATTTTTATCTTTCACATGCCTACCTTCCACCACCTGTATCTCCATATTTGCCAAATTCTGATTTCACTGAAAATATCTGATTAAACCCCCAAAAAAGCAACACCCCCAACCGATGTAACAGCTCTATTTTCAAATACTGGGCTTCTGGTATGGCAATGACCTGCTTTTACTATTTCATAAATTCACCTGTGGTAACATTCATGCAACTGGTGCAACAAAATAGACCTGCAGAATTAGTCAAACCAAGTTCTAGAGAAAATTTTATATCTGACTCACTGAATGCAAATGTACTCCTATGAAGTCATCCACATTTGCATTTGTAAGAGGAACTCCCATTTGAAACATAACAAGTTACTGTCAATTTTATTTGTTATCAGGAAAAACCAGAAGAAGAGTAAAAATGGATGATCAGGACCAACACAGCTCTGAAGGTCAATGAATGCAGTGTCAGATTCAGCTAATATACTGTACATATGGCAAGTAACTGCATATCCTCTATGTCCTTTGACCAGATGTCGTGTTATATCCGAAGTTACCTTGCACAAAACAAGGCTATCCCAAGTACACTAAAAACATGCAAATTGATCAGTTCAACCTTTTGAAAGATAAGGAAAGAATTATTCTATTTACTTAAATTGTACATCTCAAAGAAATTGGCTAATATCAAAGTTTATATATTATTAAAAAACACATCTAAAATAACAAGAACCAAGTAGAGTCCTCCAGATCCACTGTGCTGAAACTTTCATATATATCCCTGCTGTAGCACACCTTAATCAAATGCCTGAGTTCCATCAGTATTTCATTCAGCTCTGCAAAACCCTGGGAAAGTTCCTATGATTCAGGGTGATAGAGAAGGAATGGCTGAAAAAGTTAGAGGCTCTCGGATACTGGACATGGGAGCAAAGATCCCAATAAAATACATGGTGTCTATAGTTTTAACACGCCATCAAGATAATGCAGTTCAAGTGGGAAGAGATATATTGTACTGTACTGTAAACTGGCTTATTTCTTATATTTGAGAGGTTTACCGTTTTCTCTTGTGTTCTGAATTGTCTTTTTAACCTAGTTGGAAATTTTTGCATGCAGAATGAAATATCTTGAAAGCTTGATTGAATAATTGGTGAAGAAAAAAGCAATTTTAAAGGACTTTTAATGAGGTTTTACTGCTGGACATGAAACATTTTTTTTGACATTGTCAGTTTCACCTTGATCGTTTTATTTTTGTATCCAAATAGCTACATTATTTTTATTTTACACAGGATGGCTTAATTCAGTATAAAAGCAGATAATTCCATATATGTGACACAATATTTACATTATATATATATTATGTTAGTGCTCTTTGTACTAACCCTAACCCTAGAAAATTAGCTTTGCAAGATCCTAATGACTGTCAGGGTTTGGTTGTGGTTTGAGGACCCAAATGCAGAGGCAGAGAGGCTGAGATTTCTTGCTGCTTTAATGAAATAAACACAGGTAACAGAGGCAGGAATCCAAAATTCCAAAATGAAAAATATAAAGCAAACCAGAACTATGGAGACATCCGGGGAAACAAAACACGAGGAGCCAGGGAGAGAAGAGGAACGCAGACCACAGCATGGGAAGACTGCAAAGACAAGGAACCAACAAAGAGTGAGAGCAGAGGGAGAGCATATATAGCTGACAGAGACAAAGGGAGGGCTAACGAGCTGACAAGGAGCAGGTGTGAGAGGAGACAACGAGGGAGCCAAGGGGAAAGGAACATACACACACAAGAGGGCAATAGAGGACAACAGAAAAACATGAGAACTAATATAAATCTAGAAATTACAACAAAGCTGGAATTAAACCAATAAAACTAGAAAACAAGGAGCAAAGTAAAGAACAAAAGAACCAAGACCATGACAATGACATTGTTGAAAAAATAGACAACAGCTCTACTTGTTTAAATACCTAATTAATGACAGAAGTAGATAGTTTGTAAAATACTGTTTAAGGTTTATTAATTTTTGTTCTATTTGTGACAACAAAAAGTAGATCCAATAACAGATCTTAACTTGTTAAAACTCCCTTTTTGTTTTACATTTCTACATATATGTTTCTGTCTAATAAAACAAACAATTACAACAGATTATTCAAACCCAGTTTGCAAATTGGTAAACTTTTTGCTCTATTTGAAAAAAATAACCATTTATATATATTTCTTCTACATAGTATACCCATATCCATAATAGCGGGAAAGTTTATTCTGCAACTCTGTATATTTGTGGAAAACACAGAAACTATGTACAAATTGATGTTTTCAAGACTTTGTGCCATCGGATGATAAGTCAATGCAGTTCAAACACCTGTAAATGAGAAACCACAATTATTTCAGGGCTACAATTTGCCACTTAATCTATAGAGAAATAAATAATTGCATATGAAGAACTTCAATGAGATCAAACAACTGGAAGTGGGTCAGGGCCACTACTTATGAACGCTCCTCTTATAACCTTTGTCTTCTTTTTCAGTTAGTTGGCAAAGGCTTGGAGTCTTTTATTGGTAGTATACATACATGCATTCATTCATACAGTGGAGATATTAAAGGAATAGTACACCCAAAACATGATTAGCCTTCATTTTCTACAGACCAGGCAGATGAAAGTGCGCATTCAGCGTCTGCTCTGCTGATAATGCAAGCGTAGAAGAAGAAATGTGCTGTTTACCTGTGCAAAGAAAGAAACAACGAAAGAAAAATGTCTGAGGACTTCAGTGTTGAGGAACAGCATGAGTTCTTTGCCGAGCTGAATGCGCACTTTCATCTGGTTTGGTCTGCCGCGGTTTCCGTAGCGTCGTGAGCTCGCAGGCGCGCGCTTTCAGGAAATCCTATACACTACTGTTTATGCTCTAAAAACATTCTAAATGACTTCGTTTCGAGTAAATTCTGGATGCTACCCACTCAGGACACTTGGAATACATTGGACGAGCAGTATGGAGGAATATTGACACGTTTTTTGTGGACTTTTATGGACCTTTCTGTCTCGGGCACCGTAGACCTCCATTATTTGAATGTCAGCAGACAGCAAGAAGCCTCCCAGATCTCCAGATGCATTTGAGATATCAAAAAAGTACTCCAGAGTGCTGTTCAGCATGGGGGTGAGTAGAAAATGAAGGCTAATCATGTTTTGGGTGTACTATTCCTTTAAACCTCCTGTGAATGCTATATCCCTCTGGAAAAATTCTTGAACTAGGTTTGTGTAATTGTGCATAGTTAAACTCAAATTGGGATGTACGTAATTGGATTTGGGGTCTGAATATAGGATTAGATTGTATCTCAGAAAAAAAAATCACAGAAAAAAAATAACCTTCAAAAACAAATTGAAGCCAATTTACTCAGATTGGTTCTTTCGTTGTCCAGGTTCATTTAATTTACTCTTGTGCCATTAATCTTCTTTTATTTTCCAAGCTGACAGACAATAGAGCACAAATTAGATATATACTGACCATTTAAGATCTGGGTATGTCTGCCATTTTATTACCTCTATTGAGAAAATGATAACCTAAACCCAGGCGAATGATGCAGAAACATGCACTTAATTGAAAATTGACATATTAACGATCATTAGGGACATAGAAAAATCAGTTTGTGTTGCAAGTTCTGATGAAGAAGCAAATGGAGAAAAACTGATAACACCACTAAAAAGCAACGCACTTAAATATTTTCAGAAGTACACTCTTAATAATTTCAATTAATGTAAAAAATGTTAATAACTAATACCTGCAATTCAGGAAAAGGTGACGAGAAAAGAAAACATGCAAGTAAATGTCCTTTAGAAGGTGGCTGCCTCATTTTACAACAAAAGGGCAGTTATACAAAAATGCTAGAGAGCAAACCAAGATCTAAGTAGTAATTACATCTTTGTATCATCGCATAAATGGCCAATCAAATCCCCAACGAGACTGCAAATAAAACTCAGCCAGATCTAGAGATGTGGAACGTTGTGGAATACCAATTGGAAAATGGAATACATTTCTTCATATTATGTTATACTGCCTGAGCCTACCTGCGTATTGTTTAAATCTCTTAGATGGATTGGAATCTTGCTTTTAACTACCATTACAAATTAATATTTAATTAGAAAGAATTAAAAAACATTCAATGTGTCATGTCTGCTGAGCTACATCTATTCCTTTCATATAAGAAGGATCCATCGCTCTCCACTGACTGGTGAGGAGGAAAGATGATTGTATCTCTCTGTAAATGAGTTTGGGGAGAGAGTGCAGGTCACAAGTGGAAAAGATAACGGTTTGTGCAGATGATACCATTTTTCATGTATTTCAGGGCTGGGAAGTGATTGTCAACTGATCTGGGCCCATTGTCAGTACATGATGCCTATTTGTGAGGAAATGCATTGTTTAGCATGAAACAAAGATGGATAGTGGTACCAGTAATCTACTTAAAATGTTTTAATGATTCTGACCTATGCAATGTGTGATAATAACACACATCTAGACCAGGGGTCTGCAACCTACGGCTCCGGAGCTACATGTGGCTCTTTGGACCCTCTGCAGCGGCTCTTAATAGTGGCTAAAATGTATATAAAGAGCTAAATAATGCGCTATGAAATAAATACCAGTCTTAAAAGCTTTAATGGTTATTATACAATGGATAAGGATGAAATTAAAAGAACCGGAAATATGTTTTAGAGCCATTTTTTCTTTGAATTAGCTTGGAATTTATGTGTTTTAATACTATTTTAAAAGCTAAAAATTCAAACACTGTTAGTTGTTTAAGATGACGACTAATTTCCTATACCAGATAATAACAAAAAACAAATAGGTTTTTTTTTTTTTTAAAAAAGTCATACCTTGTGTCTCGAAACAACTTTTACTTGGTCTGATCTCGGGAAAAATGGCTCTTTGGTTATGAAAGGTTGCAGACTCCTGATCGATACTATTAAACAAGTAAAATGACCACATCTTTTTTTAAGAAGGGTGTTATATCATTAGGTTGACACTTTGTACCATATCAAGTATTGAATCAATAACAATATTCTTGTTTTTTTTTTTTTTTGTTCCTATACCATGTTGAATTTTTACAAGAGCTAAATAATTTTAGTGTTGCCCTGCGATGGACTGGCAACCTGTGCAGGGTGCATCCCGCCTCTCGCCTGTAGACAGCTGGCACCAGCACCCCTTGCGACCCGACCCCACTTGGGATTTAACGTGTCAGAAAATGGATGGATGGATAAACAATTTTGCAAAAAAAACAACAAAATTTTAATTATTTTTAACCAATAATGTCATTGTGCTTTCATTTTTCCTATGAACTAACCACAAGCATGTAGATGTTTTACTGAATTGTTGAAGGACTTTACTGTAACATTTATTTGGTGCTTATTTCAACATGCATGGATAAATCTTAGACATTTAAACATATTGCTGCCAGTTAAAGGAATTGGAGTAAGAAAAATTGAGTCTTTGTCTTGTTAAATGTATCGTGACCAAAATTTAGTGCCTCTGGGATTTGAAAATAGCTTTTTCTTAAATTGCAATCTTAAAATGCAAATGCAATTAACTGCCAAGCCCTAATTTTTAGAAAAAAGGGATTCTGACTAAAGCTGTTTTTTAAGGGCATAACATACGCACAATATATACTGTCAGGGTTGGTGGATGTTGTAGTGGACCCAAATGCTGAGTAGAAGAGGAAGAGATGATTATTTGCAAAATTTAAAGTAATAAAAATACAAAACGCATTGTCAAGAACCGATCGACAAGAAAACTCCGGAAACAAAAAAAACTAGGAGACACTATGGAGGACTATACCTAAAAAGTGACAAGGATCCAGCAATGAGGGACAGCACAGGAGGTGAATATATGTGAGACAGAACAAAAAAAGGGCTAATCAGCTGATAGGGAGCAGGTGTGGAGAGAAGTAACTAGAAGGGAGCTGGAGAAAGGAGGCTGACACAAAGGAGAAACAAAGGGCCGGATTTATCAAGATCCAATTTTGCGTGCAGTAATTTGCGCTCGCAAACTGGAATTTTGCGCGAGGGGCTGAACCATGGTTTGCGGGTGATTTAACAAGAGCGATTGCGTAACTGGTGGCAGGTGCAAAACTGTTGGAGACGCCCTATTTAAATGATGGTTTTGCGCGTTTGGTGGTTTGCGGCATGGCAAGTTTGGACAGCAGAAAGCGCAAAAGGAAATTCGACCCCATGGAAATGGAGGTGTTGGTGGATGAAGCCAAAAAACATTTAAGTGAACTACAGCAAAAAAGTGTGACTGTCACACAGAGGAACGCTATATGTGAACAAATCTGTAATAAAGTAAACGCTCTTGGTGAAACCTTGCGGATGTGGTAATGTGGCCTTTTTGTTAAGTTGTTGCATGTTTTCTAATTTTGGATTTTTTTTATTTTTGAACTTGTTTGCTTGTTTTCAATTTTGTGTGTTGCATGTTTTTTTGGATTTTGTTTGGAGGCCACATTGCCACACACACCTGGACACGCCCACAACGGCACAGGTGTTCCCAATCAACTAAGCAGCGTGCCGACTGGGACGCTGATTTAAAAAAGGGCAGCTGCTTGGTTGGAGGGACAGACACCGGACATGGGAAGGTTTGGTTGGGGAAGGCCGATCTTGGAGGGAGCCGGACGGAGCGAGTGAGAGGGAAGCAGCGGGAGAGCCTTGGGGACTGACGGCAGGAGGCCCGCCGGAGCGAGGTGGAGAGACGCGCACCGGAGAGAGAGACGCGCACCGGAGAAAGAGACGCGCACCGGAGAGAGAGACGCGCACCGGAGAGACGCGCACCGGAGAGAGAGACGCGCACCGGAGAGGGAGACGCGCGCCGGAGAGGAGCGCGCCGGAGAGAGAGACGCGCACCGGAGAGACGCGCACCGGACAGAGAGACGCGCACCGGAGAGGAGCGCGCCGGAGAGACGCGCACCGGAGCGAGCGAGGTGCAGGGACGCGCACCGGAGCAAGGTGCAAGGACGCACGCCGGAGAGACGCTCACCGGAGCGGGGTGCAGAGAGGCCCGTCATGGAGCGAGGCGCAGAGGCACGCTGGCGCGAGGCGCGTGTTGGAGGAGACCTCGCAGGCCAGCTACGCTGGAGAGGCCCACACGCGCAGCGTGCCGAAACGAGGACCCAGCGCTGGGGTGGACGGTGCCCTCCATTATACCCGCCAAGTGCGCGTCTTTTAACAGACTTCCCCATTGACTCTGCTGCTCTCCACCATCTGGATTTTTATCTTTCTTTTTAATCTTTTCTCTTTTATCTATCTTTTTTTTATCTTTTTCCTTTTAACGTATTTTATTGAACACTTTTAGCGAGCTCGTCTTTTTACGTAAATTATTGAACTTTTAATCTATTAAACTTTTTAAGGCCCTGCTCACAATCGCCGCAGTCTGTTTGGTTTTTATGTTTTTTTTAAAGATGATCGCACCACTCGGGTGCCACAGAATCTGGCGTTGCTGGTAGGACTGCGGGGTTGTGAGCAGTGTTTTTAACGGGTTTTATTTTATTTATTTATTTTTTTAAATCAGATGGGAAGGTGCTCTCCCATAGGACTATGGATCGGCCGGGACGGGCCTTATTAAAGTGTGGGGGGATGTGGTAATGTGGCCTTTTTGTTAAGTTGTTGCATGTTTTCTAATTTTGGATTTTCTTTATTTTTGAACTTGTTTGCTTGTTTTCAATTTTGTGTGTTGCATGTTTTTTTGGATTTTGTTTGGAGGCCACATTGCCACACACACCTGGACACGCCCACAACGGCACAGGTGTTCCCAATCAACTAAGCAGCGTGCCGACTGGGACGCTGATTTAAAAAAGGGCAGCTGCTTGGTTGGAGGGACAGACACCGGACATGGGAAGGTTTGGTTGGGGAAGGCTGATCTTGGAGGGAGCCGGACGGAGCGAGTGAGAGGGAAGCAGCGGGAGAGCCTTGGGGACTGACGGCAGGAGGCCCGCCGGAGCGAGGTGGAGAGACGCGCACCGGAGAGAGAGACGCGCACCGGAGAGAGAGACGCGCACCGGAGAGAGAGACGCGCACCGGAGAGACGCGCACCGGAGAGAGAGACGCGCACCGGAGAGGGAGACGCGCGCCGGAGAGGAGCGCGCCGGAGAGAGAGACGCGCACCGGAGAGACGCGCACCGGACAGAGAGACGCGCACCGGAGAGGAGCGCGCCGGAGAGACGCGCACCGGAGCGAGCGAGGTGCAGGGACGCGCACCGGAGCAAGGTGCAAGGACGCACGCCGGAGAGACGCTCACCGGAGCGGGGTGCAGAGAGGCCCGTCATGGAGCGAGGCGCAGAGGCACGCTGGCGAGAGGCGCGTGTTGGAGGAGACCTCGCAGGCCAGCTACGCTGGAGAGGCCCACACGCGCAGCGTGCCGAAACGAGGACCCAGCGCTGGGGTGGACGGTGCCCTCCATTATACCCGCCAAGTGCGCGTCTTTTAACAGACTTCCCCATTGACTCTGCTGCTCTCCACCATCTGGATTTTTATCTTTCTTTTTAATCTTTTCTCTTTTATCTATCTTTTTTTTTATCTTTTTCCTTTTAACGTATTTTATTGAACACTTTTAGCGAGCTCGTCTTTTTACGTAAATTATTGAACTTTTAATCTATTAAACTTTTTAAGGCCCTGCTCACAATCGCCGCAGTCTGTTTGGTTTTTATGTTTTTTTTAAAGATGATCGCACCTCTCGGGTGCCACACGAACAGTGGATGAAGTAAAAAGAAGATACCAGGATATTAGAAGGGGGACCAAAGAAAAACTGGCATATAACAAAACATCTGCGAACAAAACAGGAGGGGGCACAGTAGATGAGATGCCTCTGACCAGCATTGAGGAACAAGTACAGCTGACGCTCTGTGAGGAGCAAATCACTGGAATTGCAGCTCCAAAATGGCAATGCTGGATAAACGAAATGTTTTGATCGTTTCCTCGTTCATTCCAAAAATATTCACACGGAGTGAAAAATTGCGTTCTCTGCGTCTTCTTGCTTCATTTCAATGTCTCCTTCTTGCGGCAATAACCGCTGCCATGTGTGCGCAATTACGCATACAGACCATTTGCACCTTCTTTTGAAACGTGTTAAATATAGAGTCAGATACCGTTAGCAAAATTGCTTTCAGGTTTGATAAATCACTTTGCGAGTGCTAAATAAATATATTTACATGTTCTCCTCCCACAAGACGCACTTTTGCGTGTAAACGCCCCTTATTGCATATTCATTGCAGAAAAAGTACTAAATGGATAAGAGGCGCTATTTAGCACGTTTTAAAGACCAAATCCTTTTAGCACGCTGTCGATAGATCAGTTTGTACATTTTTTAGCCTGCGCAGTGAAATAGCTCACGTTTTTATACACGCAAACCTTTGATAGATCCGGCCCAAAGAGTGACTAAAAAAATACAACACTGCTTGAATATAACTAGAAATAACTAGAATGACACAAGATGGTAAAGAAACCAATGACCAAGATAACACAGGACAAAAATCAAGGTGTAACTGAAAACTAAAAAAGAAACTTAAACAGACCAAAACGTCCATAAAGGGCAGAATAATTAAAATATACAAAAAAATCTACAAAATAAAATATTGAGAGGTAATTATTGCTCTTAAGTAAAAGGGCTCAACCTCTTGTAAAGTAACCAATAATTGGTGTTAAAGTCCAAGTTTAAATGTTATTGTTTTGTAAATTCTTTAGTAGGAAGTCACAAAATTAATTATTTATTAATTCGGCCTGATTCTTTTGATATTAGGGAAAGACAGAAGAAGAACAGCAGAGATCAAACATGAGTAATGAAATAGATATGATGAGTAACGTATTTTTACCGTATATAAGAGTTGGCAGAACTAAAGACTTACAAAGACAAATCCTCCATATTAGGACATTGTATTCCTGGAAAAAGATAAAGGTTTTAAAAAAAAGAGAGTATAAGACTGATTTATGGAGTTATTTTTTTGTCAAACAATTGAATCTGTTTAAGGAAAAATAAAGCATAAAATCAAAGCTCTGTAGCAGCGGAAAGACACTAGAGATTTTAACATTTAGAACAGCTCTGGTTAGTGTTCTTTAGAGCCTATATTCTAAATAATAAAGTATAGTAACGACATACAGTATATCATGTACTATAAGGTTCAAACATTCAAGAAAACCTCAGCAGAATATCTGTCTAACAAGCATATTTAATAAGCTGATGGTTGCTTTGATTAACAAAAGAACTTAATCTCTTCTTTTCAGCAATAGCAAAGCTGTTTGTTTAACCAATAAAAAGAAACTTTCATTGATCCATGAAAAATTCAAACTCTCTGCTCTCCACAACTAATGCAACCTGCTGGAATAAAAGCATATTTTTCACTATAAGATCATAAACGTCAATGAGGTCTGAAAGCGCCCTTGTGGAAAGGACACAGATGTCCAATATCCAAATATCTAATCACAACCTCCAGGTCTACAGTAAGGCTGAAACATTTATATGACAGCCGTATTCATATAGGTCCAGAAGGGACTTAGCTTTGAGAACGTACTACTGACACCCTTATCTGCGCCTCGGCAGCCCTCCTCTGCAACACAATCACACTCCAATATACCCTGAATTACTTTGAACAAAACAAATAGCATTTACAATTCCAGCAGATAAGCAAAAGGGGCATGTGTGAAATAGACTAACAAACAAAAGAAGGGTTAGATGCAACAGTGGAGTTAATCTTGGTCCGAGGCCGGATTATCAACAGGGCTTGCGTTTCTCTTGGCCAATAATAGCAGAGCTCCTGGATTTTATGAATAACTTCATCCAAAGCAGCAACACTTCTGGCAACGAAAGCTGCAGAGAGTCAATGAAGAGAGAAATAGCTTAGATGATGGAAGGCAGCTTCTAGCTGACTGGGACCATATTTGTATATAGTTTTCTGGTGGCAGCAGCTGTTGTTAAGGACTTTTTCTTTAACCGTGACTTTCTATCATAAACCTTTCCTTTTTTGTAAATCACATGGATGTGAGGTAAACTTGCGCGTTTAAAGTTTTGCAGAAACTGAACAAATGTATAATATAAATGCAGGAAACTCACTTCCTGCAAAATGGAATTTCAAAAGAAATTCAGAAGTGAGCTTCCTGCATTTATGTTATATCTTCGTTTGTGTTTCTTTTTAAATTCCATAGAAAATGCATTTTCTATAATGTGTGATATTTAAATTGCTCAATGTATTTTTAAGGGAATTTTATGTAATAAAAAGTCTCTGGATGCACATTTTTTAAATATTTTAGCCGTACAAATCAGAGAATTGCAGCAAACATATGTATTCATTCCCCTTTACTCTGATACTGATGAATAAAAATTATATATATTTAAGAAGTCCCCTTTTAAATGATTCTCTTTGTAAGTAATCCAATACGCTTATAAATACAGCTGTTCACTCAAGGGTTCAAGCATTATTAGAAGAAAATGGGTGAACAAAAAAACATGGACCAGGGAACACAGCTGACCAGTCAGGGAGACCATTTTGGAAAGAGTTAAAGTAGAATTAGGTTATATAATGTTATTTCAATCTCATAAAATTCAGCGTTCTACTGAAATGGTTTTCAAAAAAATGTAAAAGTTTAAATTCCTGCTGGAGAGCATTACACAGATGGGTTAAGGTTCATGGAGTAAGTGCCAATAACCACAGTTCAGGTGATTTAATCTGTTTAAATTAGAAATATTTGAGACATAATCTACAAATCAACCCTTTTATGCGAGAGTATCAGGGGGAAAAAAAGTCTTAATATATATATATATATATATATATATATATATATATATATATATATATATATATATATATATATATATATATATATATATATATATATATATATATATATATATATATATATAAAGGATTTACCAACTATGTAGCAGGAACAAGACATAAAAAAAAGAAGTGAACTTGGTTTGATGAGAACAAAATGGGAGTATTAGCAAAATGAGGAGGCAGTATCATGGGTTGTTTTTCTGTTGTTTTTTTACTGCTGGAAGTTGGTTTATAATCGTTTGAACAAAGAGCATTGGTACATACAGGGCAATCTTTAAAAACTGCAATGGAATCTATTACACAAAATGTAATTTGTATTAGAAATCCAAGTCTTAACCCAACTAATAATATAGTAATACCTTAAAAAAATCGTTCACCATTTACTAAATCTGATCAAGCTTTTGTTTCTTTTTGGGGTTTTTTCTACAGAATGTACGTACATTTCCAATTGTAGATGTGGAAATCTGATGAACTTATTGCAACAATTGTTCAAAGAAATAAAGAGGTGCGCCTCCCTTGGATTATGTTGCAGTGTTTTTTTTTTTTACAGAAAGACAATGTCCTATGGTGTACATCAGAACCCTGCACATTGTTAAACTTTTTGGGGGGTCAGAAAATTATTTATTTGTTCAAATTTTTTAAAATGTATTTGTCCCAAAGATATTCTGTTAAGGATGCAGATTTTTCCATGCTACAAATTCAGTTGACATGAATCAAGTGATCAACTGTCCTCTAAATCCTCTCAGGATGAGGGAAAACAGAAGGAAAAAGCTTTTCTGTCTATCGGTATTGCTGTCATATATCAAAACGTCCGCCATGCATCTGTCACATGGATGTAGTGCAGCAATTAGCAGCATAGCTTACTAACACAACATTCCCCTGGAGTGTAAACATGAATGTCTAATTACAATTAATATAAAAACAGTGAGAACAGCCCCCATTAAGGAATTCATGTTTTTGATGAATTCATTTGCAGCAATCTGGATGATTAACAATTCTCTATTTTGTTTTAGCATTTTTCTTTCTATGCAGTTTTTAATCATAAATTGGTAAGCTGAAAGTGAAGTTCTTAATAGACATACACTATATTGCCAAAAGTATTTGCTCACCTGCCTTGACTCACATATGAGCTTAAGTGACATCCCGTTCCTAATCCATAGGGTTCAATATGACGTCGGTCCACCCTTTGCAGCTAGAACAGCTTCAACTCTTCTGGGAAGGCTGTCCACAAGGTTTAGGAGTGTGTTTATGGGAATTTTTGACCATTCTTCCAGAAGCGCATTTGTGAGGTCGCACACTGATGTTGGACGAGAAGGCCTGGCTCTCAGTCTCCGCTCTAATTCATCCCAAAGGTGTTCTATCGGGTTGAGGTCAGGACTCTGTGCAGGCCAGTCAAGTTCATCCACACCAGACTCTGTCATCCATGTCTTTATGGACCTTGCTTTGTGCACTGGTGCACAGTCATGTTGGAAGAGGAAGGGGCCAGCTCCAAACTGTTCCCACAAAGTTGGGAGCATGGAATTGTCCAAAATGTCTTGGTATGCTGAAGCATTCAGAGTTCCTTTCACTGGAACTAAGGGGCCAAGCCCAGCTCCTGAAAAACAACCCCACACCATAATCCCCCCTCCAACAAACTTTACACTTGGCACAATGCAGTCAGACAAGTACCGTTCTCCTGGCAACCGCCAAACCCAGACCCGTCCATCAGATTGCCAGATGGAGAAGCGCGATTCGTCACTCCAGAGAACGCGTCTCCACTGCTCTAGAGTCCAGTGGCGGCGTGCTTTACACCACCGCATCCGACGCTTTGCATTGCACTTGGTGATGTATGGCTTGGATGCAGCTGCTCGACCATGGAAACCCATTCCATGAAGCTCTCTGCGCACTGTTCTTGAGCTAATCTGAAGGCCACATGAAGTTTGGAGGTCTGTAGTGATTGACTCTGCAGAAAGTTGGCGACCTCTTCGCACTATGCGCTTCAGCATCCGCTGACCCCGCTCCGTCAGTTTACGTGGCCTACCACTTCGTGGCTGAGTTGCTGTCGTTCCCAAACACTTCCATTTTCTTATAATACAGCTGACAGTTGACTGTGGAATATTTAGGAGCGAGGAAATTTCACGACTGGATTTGTTGCACAGGTGGCATCCTATCACAGTTCCACGCTGGAATTCACTGAGCTCCTGAGAGCGACCCATTCTTTCACAAATGTTTGTAAAAACAGTCTGCATGCCTAGGTGCTTGAATTTATACACCTGTGGCCATGGAAGTGATTGGAACACCTGATTCCAATAATTTGGATGGGTGAGCAAATACTTTTGGCAATATAGTGTATATTGTGGTAGACAAAGCAGCACTGATAAATATTGATGTATTTCCTTTTCTCCCTTCTGTAGATGGTAACTTTAATTTTCCTGCAAATCGAATGTTTAATGGACAGTAATAAGGCTCAATGGTAGCATAGATCTTAGGGTCATTCTGCCGGGAGTTGGCATGTTCTCCCTGTGCATGTGTAGACTCTCTCTGGGTATTCCGGTTACCTCCCTGAGATTGAGAGTGTGCACATGGGTGTGAGTCTATATGTTGCTCTGAAATGGACTAGCGACCCGTCCAGGGTGTGCACCGGAATCAGCCCCCCTGACCCTCACAATGAATAACAGATGAATAGATTGGTGGTAAACCCTGCCAAAAAGGAGCATGTTTTCTATATTTCATCTTCTTTGGGCCTTAGCTAGTACCACATAAGCAGATATTTCTTGCAAGAAATGTACTGCTGCAGGTGGTGCTGCTGAGACACGGTAACGGTAAGATGGATCACCTACAATGCGGTCCATCTTTTTACCATTTACCTTTTTAATAAGGACATTTTAAGGCAGTTCTTTTGCCTTGCCCCTGTATTCTTTGGTGTATCATATTGGGTTCTTCAGTGTACAGGGTCACCAGCCCAGCTGGAGTCGGTCCAGCAATAGCTCAGCACTTGTAACAAGTATGCAAACATTAGTGTTAAATCTAACCTCACCAACTGACTTTGCAAGTTACTCAAAATGACCTTGTGGGACTAGATCTAATTAAACCAAACCCTCATTTATGCCATGGTTCATTCTGCTCTCCTCAGAACAGCCCAACATCCGATAGGTTGACCAAATCCTGCTTGACAAGTTCAGTGAAAACCTAATCTTCACAGCTTTTGTCAGGTCTCGCAAAAGTTTTTATTTCCTTATAGATGGTGTATAACTGCTAATAGAATAATCTCTTTTTTCTTACTAAATTTTTATACAGCTTCCAGAAAAAAAGACATTTCTCCTCAGTTTGAATTTTTACAGGATGTGATATCGACCTCTTTAGGAGCGAAACCTTTGATAGAGTTTTGTAGAAAATATTCCACATTCTTCTTGTTCAGTAGCAGGGCAAGACATCTATTTCCCTAACGCTCTACAATCTGAACACCCCAGAGAGAGACACCGGCTGTTGGACTCTCTTTTGTAAGGACTCCACTTTGTCTACAATGATCTGGAGTCTATGAGGCCAAATGGACGGAGCGTACCAGGGATCATCAGTGACAGCAACAGCAGTCACTGGAAAACATAAGGGCTGTCAGGTGGATTTGGGAGGAATTGTCAGGGTTTGGTTGATGTTTTAAGGACCCAAATGCTGAGGCGAGGAGGCAGAGGTGAGTTCTTGAGGATTTAATTGAATAACTGAGGCAAAAAAAAAAAAAAACCCACCAACAAAATATATGGAACCAAAACCCAGACAATTTCATGGGAAAAACTCACGTGAGGAGCCAGGAAAAGACGAGGAACCGCCAGAGTTTATATGGGAGACTGAACAGAGACAGGAATAATGAGCTGATTGGGAGCAGGTGTAAACAGAGGCTTCTAGAAAGGAGCTAAGGAAAAGGAGACCAACACAAGAGGGCAGCAGAGGACAATCAAGAAAAAACTAAGAACTCAAATATGTCTAGAAAACACCACAAAATAGGAATTAAACCAATAAAACTAGTAAACAAAGAAAAACATGGATCAAAGTGAAACTGAAAACTCATAAGAAAACATAACAGAGCCAAGACCGTAACAAGAATTGAACATATTTAAACGCCTTTAACTTGATGGCTGCAATGAAGACAGCAAACAAGAGTCAGATGTTATTGATACAGTGACTGATAATTGTGGTGACACACTGCTACTTTTTTCACCTTGATATTCATGAGCCTAAAGTGCATATTAGACGTCCCTACCTTCACAGCAGAGCACTAACAGCAGGGAATACGACCTTATGCTAGCCAAGCTGCCATGCCATAATTGTCCTCATGTCACTAATTATGGATATTGTCAGCTAATGAGTAAATGTAATAGGAGAGTTATAGTTCATCGCTAATGAGTTAACCTAATTGGAGCATTCATTAACTTGAAAACAGTACATCAGGCTGTGGAACTTTGTTGTACATGCAGTTTATTACTGACAGCCAAAACAAAGTTGGACAAAATAAGGGGCCATGCTTAAGGACCTTGTTTGATAACATGTCTCTCTCCACCTTAATTAATAAGACACTTAATTAGGTGTAGATGTAACTGAGCAAACAACAGCTTTCAAGTAAATGATGCATATAAAGAACGTGTGAAGAAGTTAATAATGCTGCCTTTTATTTTCTTACTATTAAACAGAGTTTAGTTGTCAAAGGTTAGCCGGCTTCTCTGTGTGATTAAACATTAAACAGGAGAGGGGACCAAAAGGTTTAACTTCAAGAAAAAAACAATTACTTCCGACTGTCTTTAAAAACACTCTATCAAAAATAAAGCATACAATTTTTTTCCTTATAACGAGACAAAAGTCTACATTCATTTATTATTGTAAGTTATCCCATTAAAACCACAAACCAAAGGCCTGACTTTCAAAGATTTTTAATATGGTTTGCTAAAATGCATTTAATATTTTGGTGTTTTATTTTTGGACTTGCAAGAAATGGAGGTGATGCAGGCGATCTACACTTGTTGTGCAAAAGTTAGAGTGGCCTTAATTATTGAAATAATAATTCTAATATTAAACATTATTTATAGAGCTAAAATTAAATGTAGATTGTGAGAAAGTTATCTTTGTCTGCAGATTGACTAATTCTAACCCGCTTTTTAAAAACAATAATTCAGTCTCTTTTAAATCTAATAAGTTATATTAAGATTTCAGGATTCAAACTTGAAATATGAAAAAAAAAAAGTAAAAATTTTGAATAAGTTGCGAAAGACAACCTAAACAGATACTCTTTCATTTCATTTTTTAAATAGCAGCACGCATTTTATGATTCCTGCTCTTTTTAAGGTCGTGTTACCGCTTGGTCTCAAGCAACAGCAACAACCATCAGGCCTGACAATGATACAAATACAAAACAAACTAAAACAAACAAATAACTGAATAGGAGAGATTTTGACAACTTTTATACATTTTGTAACAATATCTAATTTTTAAGCCACATCTCAACTCATCACGCAATATTTGTAAAAAGGTTATCTTAACATTGGTGTTTTGTAAGATATATTTACCATTTTGTAATATATTGCCAGTGTTGTGAAAGGCCAGATGCGTTGCAAAACAGCAAAAAGTATAGAAACCATAACATTCTTTACTTGTTTATACTTAAAACAATATCAGAGTGAAAAAAATATATAAATTAAGAATTGTTTTTATAAAAAGCAAACTACCAAAAAATAAAACAAGACTTTTAATTCCATTCAAGAATTGCGCTAAATTATATCATTTTGTGGTGGAGTTGCCATAACATTAGTGTGTAATACATTGATATTATTTGTCAAAAGCTCAAGTTGTTGGATTCATTAAAAATTCTGTAATTTGCAAAATTCTTGGAAAATTAAATATTTATACTTGCCTGAAACAGTTTTGAATTTAATCAATTTAAAAGAAAAAAAAAAATGCACTGACATTTCGTTTGGCTTTATTCCCAATTTAAGTGTGCGACACATTTATGATTCCTCTACTCCCTATTCAGTTTTTCTACAAGGCTTGATAAGCCTTAAGGGTCATTCTGGTTTCATGCTTTATACATCATTACCCTCGCTTTAATTGAGCAGTAAAAAGAACAGTTAATTAAATGATCAACATTGAGAACATGGATGCCATCACAGAACAAAAGGATCTCTGTTGGTGGGCAGCACAGCCACTGACCTTCCCTGAGGAAACACTCTTTCAGCCTCTCACTATGTGGAGATGTTAATTGACACTTTTTACTCAATTTCATTAATATGCATTCAACCTTAGGACCATTCAGCCTTATTTAAAAGTTTTAGCCTGAGACCTGTCAATTTAAATCCCTTCTTCTCTGTGGGTATTATGTGTGGTATTTTGTTTTTTGATGTGCTGGAGGATTTAATGCTAGAAACCGTCATCTCTTTGTCAAGCTCTTTTGTAGATGTGTTCCATAGTCTCACTCGGATGTTTTCTGGCAAAAAACAAATTACTAACTATAACAAAAAAAATCCAGATTTGCTCCTAAATAGAATAGCTAATGGAAAACAAATGATCAAAAAGAAATTATTTATGTATATAAATCTGTTGTAAAGAACCTGCAAGAGGAGAGATCAATAACTCAGCTGGGTTTCCTCAGACAGAAAACCTTTAACTTTAACTTTTTGTTTTTTTAAAAATAAACAAAAGTTGAATTGCAAAAAGACTGTTAAGACATTATAGACTTAAGTAACCTCTCAAACCCTTTCAAATAACTAAATAGATAATTAAATGTTACTTAAATCAGTTAGAAAAAAATGCAAATAAGTTATAAATACCTTTGATTTAAAATTGAAGATTGAAATACAGTTTCATTCCAGGGTGTCCACTTATTGAAGTTATAATAATTATAAAACTATTTCATCATTTTACTAAACATTTAACAACATTAAAATAAAGGGAATAATACAGTAGATATATGTTACATTTTGTATGCGGCATTACGTCCACTGATTATATTTTTTTCAAATGTTCCTGACATATTTATGCAACCAGTTATGCTAAGCTACTATATAAAAGTCTGATCTTCAAAATATAACTTTATTCTTTTAACTCATATACTAAAATGATTATTTAATATATGGTGTTATAAATTTGCATCCAGTAAGAACATTTTAATGCTGAGTCTTACCACCTCCAAGAACTCAGCTAATTCAACACTTCTATTATTCTAGAAACAGCCCAGTTTTATAAAGCCGCTGTAGGATATTTATTCCTCCCAAAAAATGCAATACAAATTTGTAACCTGTTTGGCTGCAAGTAATTTCATGGCACTTAGTACACCTCTGAAAAAAATCGCTGACTTAACATCTTGCAAGAAAGAGTCAATTAGAATGTTATACATTTATAACCCTCAACTTAACTCATTAACAAATTATAATCATATTCAGAAACATTTTGACATGGATTCATCCTGTCACACATAAAGAACAAAGCAGAAGGGTATACTTAAATGTGGGTGAAAACTGGGTCACCGAGAATTAATCCACCTCAACATTTGAAGAATGCATGAACCTTGGATGGAAGGATGGCAAAGGTGTCTGAAGACAGGTATGTTGTCATGTGAAGCACAGATCCAGCCTACTAAAAATAAACCTTAGTCATTTGCATCCAGAGTAGCAGTGAGAAAGCAGTTAAAAGAGATGGTTGTTACAGTACTTTGAAATGCTTGTCAGTTTGACTCAGTTAGCAAGCTGTTTCTGATTCCAGAAGCAGCATATCAAAATTTTCCTGCTATTTATTTATTTTTTCAAATGATTCCCATAGCAAACTGCTCCAATCTGGATTGAAAAGTAATTCAGTAACTTTAAATACAATGGTACAACCACTCTTTTAGATTACATCCTAGGTACAGATGAAATCTGTTTTGTTTTCTAAAAGAACAAGTTTTAGCTTATTTTGTCATGTTCAAGAGAAGTAGCCAGTGCTTCATGTTGACTGCAAATGTTTATATATTTTCTTTCTCAAATTAAGTTAATGCTTAGTGTCTAGATTTGGTTGAGGTTTGTTGGCCCAAAAGCAGAGGCAAGGAGGCAGAGGTGATTTTCTTGTGGGTTTAATGAAAGGTTAAGTGAACACAGGGGCAGGAAATCCAAAAATCCAAACACAAAAACAAAGTCCAAACAAACCGGAAACAAGGAATCCAAAATCCAAAAATCAAAACATGAAAACAAAGTCAAAACTAACCAGAAACCATGGAGACATCAGGGGGGATACTATTACGAGGAGGAAGGCTCAGAGAGACGGAGTTGGAGGAAGTTAGACAAGAAACCAGCACTGAAGAACTGAAAAGAGAGAGTATTTATTTATTTATTTATTTATCTATTTTCAATTAAAACATTTTTTTAAAGAAAAGAGAGAGTATTTAAGGGAGACTGAAACAAAGAGAGGACTAATGAGCCGATTGGGAGCAGGTGTGAACAGGGCAGAATCAGGAAAGGAGCTAGGGAAAAAGGAGAACACAAGAGGGCAGCAGAGGGCAACAAATAAAAACCTGAGAACTGAATATAACCAGAAAACACAACAAAATAAGGATCAAACCACTAAAACTAGAACACATAGGGGCAAAGCAAAACTGAATACTCAAAAAAAACATAACAAAACCAGAACTCTGACACTTAGCACAAAAGTTGTCGCCTTAAAACAGCGGAGATAGTGGATATGTTGACAAAATAGATAATTTATTTTACAATCAACGAACCATTTATACAAAAGTGGAAAGAAGAAGTTCCCTGTTGAAAGAAATCCATAAGACTTCTCATTTTCTTTTTGCCATAAACTTAAAAGAAGGTTCAATAATAATGTGGGCCTTGTTTTAAACAGATCAGACCAACGCTAAACTTTCTAGCAAATAATCCAAATGTTGCTTGCAGAGAAAACTATAATAAACCAATGAAACATGCTGGTGGGGGAGCAAAAATAAGGTATTCTTTTCTTAGTAGAGACAAGGATGCTGATCAGAAATGAAGGTGACAAGGTTGGAGCTGAATACTGACTGGTGAAAGACACTAGAGTAAAAACTGTAAGGGCTGCTAGAAAATTGAGTCTGGGGTTGGGGTTAAACTTAGATCAGAAAAAGTCACCCTTAGTAAACAGCTGGGGCTGTAATGCAATGGCTTGCATCAAATCATATTCATAAATATGAGTGAGCAACTCACATCCACGACTTAGATTAAATTGATGATGAGCAGCAGAAATTGAAAATTAATCTTATAGATGGCATCGCGGCTGAACTCAGTTATGGTGCAAAGAAGAAGAGGCAAACAAATCAGTCTCTAAATGTGGAGAGGTTTATGAGAAATAATGCAAAACAGACCTTCTGCAGCCATAGGTGTGTCTTTACCAAGGCAAAAGGGCAGAGTACTAACACATCACAGCACACTAGATTTTTGAGAACACATTTTAACGTGTCTAAATGTAACACTATTTATTACTTTGATCTTTATCTCTAGTATTGATCATACTCTCTTAACTTTGCTCTTGATATGACCAAATAGTTGATCAATCAGACTGGGTTCAGGCAGACTTGAAGCATTAGTCATGATAGTGTTTTTTAACGTCAAGGTAAAAGGAGAAAGCAGTTTGTTGTAAGCTTTTCAGCAGGACACACATGGTGTGCTTGTCAACCCCGGAGCCTGTCATCATAATGAAGCATCAAGAGAGAGGCTGTGATGCCATTATACAGACAGATGTGAGGGATGGGGGGGTGAAGCACACGGCAAGAATGAGAGCGTGCTTTGTGAACATGTGAGAGTGATGGGCGGTAGCGCTGCAGTCTGTTACCAAAATGGCATCAAGGAACCAGTGTGTCAGGGTTGAAAAATTGCATTTGTGTTCTCTGTCTATCATGGTGCCCTCATAGTTTCCTGTGGGTAGGCAAGAGGTATCCTTTTTTGGCAACTTACTTTATACAAACAAGATAAATAAAAAAAAAAATAATTAGTTGGTTTTGGCATAAAGATTTTCTTCAAAGTTCATTTTATTGTGGTTCTAACATGATAACATTTTAAGAATATATTTTAATTTTCTAATCCCTTCTGCAGCCAAGGCCCAGAGGTCGAGCACTAATCATGGTCAAACAGTTCATTTTGCACATACATGGAATAAATTCACCACAACTTCTGTTCAAAATATAAGAGTTTATTAACAAAAATCTTTCAGCTCCAAGTCAAACATATTTCAGTTTAACACTCTCAACTTAGACTAGTAAAACTCAACTAAACTAAACTAACTACTATGTACAAAGAGGAAGGGGGAAACAGTTGAAAAACATATTACAGTTTAAGATGGATTCTGTGTTTGAATCTGGAAGAATTTGGGATATGATCAAATTAGCTTTTCACTAATTTTAAAGAAATTGGAATGTTTTTCAGACCAATTCACAATGCAAACCCATGAGGTGAATAAAACATTATTCGGCCAAATAATGTTTTATTAAAGGATTTGCTTAATCAAGAACCAATAACCTTTAGCTAAATGATTCTTTACTCTCTTTAAGATAGCTAGCAGCGAATAGACATCAGGATTCCACTAAATGACTCTTGGTCATACTTGGTAATGGAAATGTAATGAACATTTGAGGAACACATGAACACTAATTTTATATCAGTGTTTAAATCCTTAGTGAATAAAGCTTGTCTAAGCTTAAGCAACAGCTCAACACATATTCCTGTAGCATAGCGTAGCATGCAGTCCATTCTTTAGCATCAATTAGCGTCGTCTTTACTCAGCAGTAAACACGTGATATGATTAGCATCATCAAAAGACATGTTTGTTCTGTCCCTAATTATGCCAGACCTGCAAACCTTTTTTTCATGTCCAGTTGGAAAGCTTGAGTTTCATCCATTTGCAGCTCTGCAGTCAGGGCACAGCAGGGGTTATTTGTCTCAGTCGCTCATCAGGCAATCCTTCTCTCATCGAGTCTGGCTCTATAAGTTCTGAAACCCAAGAGCAGGCCCCCCCAAACTCGGTCCTCGAGAGCCGTTGTCCTGCAGGTTTTAGAGGTTTCCCTGCTTTAGCACAGCTGATTATAATGATTGCAGTAGAGCAAAAGCCTGTTAATCAACTATCAATTAAAATCAGCTGTGCTGGAGCAGAGAAACATTTAAAACATGTAGGACAGCGGCCCTCGAGGACCGAGTTTGGGGATGCCTGCCCAAGAGAAATGTGTTGCAAAAGTTCGGTTTTGCAGCAGTTTGGTTCTGAAAGGTTCTGACTTATCCTTAATGGTTCTGGAGATCTGGTTCCCCTGGGGCCCCCAGCAGTTCTCCTCTGGTCATCCTATCAAGATGAAATATGGACACTGGTCCCCAATGTCCAAAAAGTATGATCATGGCATATGGCACAACACTGGGATGAGAATCAGTTCCTCTAAGTCCAAGGCCATGACCAGAAAAAGATGTCTTGCCTGCTTCAGTTTGAAAGGAAGGTTCCTGCCTCAAGTGAAGTTAAAGTTTCGTGGGGTCCTGCTCACTCATGAAGCAAAAATGGAGCGAGAAATGGATAGATGGATTGCAGCATCTACCATAATGCAGCTGCACCGGTCTGTCCTGGTGAAGAGAGAGCTGGACAAAAAGGGAAAGCTCTTGATTTAATGGTTTGTCTACATTCCTACTCTCACCTATGGTCATGAAATCTGGATCATTAAAAAAAGGGGGGGGTTGGGGGGGGTTGGGGGTTTGGGGGCGGTGGGGGTAATTGAAAGAAGAAATGTCTAATCATCGGGATTTGCTCTGTGATCAGAGGAAATGTTACGTGGCGCAGAACAGTGGTGAAAATTGGAAGTTCAGTTTAATATAATACAACTGTGTGAATAGTTCCATCTGAAATGAATGAAAATAGTTGTTTTAATGGTTATAGAGTCAGATATGTGGCATTAATGTTTGGTTTATCTAAAGGTTTTTATCTGTTAATGTGTAAATGAGTTTGGCTGTAATTTAAGGACAGATTCTAATAGATCTGCAGAGAGGGGACTATGAATCTGATAGGAGTTTAATTTTTTTATTGTTGTTTTGCACAATATGCTTAACTAAGTATTTTTTGTTGTTGAATATTAGAGATTTTGCAGATATATTTTGTAGATACATTGTTTAGATTTACTTATATATTTCTAACCCTTTTATAGAATAGAATAGAAAATCCCTTTATTTTCCCACAATGGGCAAATTTACAGCAGCAGAAAGATTATTGAAAATGGTCACACAAATGAGGACCTTAGAAAAATGTATAAGAATAACATAATAGGGAAGAGTTAAAATATAAAAAATAAAATTCTGTAAAGTGTTTTAACAATATAAAACTGGAGAATAAATAATCAACATGCAGCTATGGACATTTTTACAGTAATTTGAAAATAGCAGCAACATCAGAGATGTGCAGAATGACAGCAGCAGGTTATTTAACTGACTAAGGTTTCTATCATTACATTTGATTTTATTTGTTCCTGCTCCCGGTGGTTGGAATCTTTATTCCACTCTGGATTCTTGTGAGTGTAGTCTTTGTTCACTTTAACTTTTAAAGAAATAAATGAATAAACAAACAGTTTTGAAAACCTCGGTATTCATTCTTTTCCTGCTTTGTGTGTCAACTTTCACGGTTGCTAAGCAACAGAGCATACAGCGGTAAAACCCGCCGAAGGGTAGACCTGTTCGAATTTACAGCCAAAACTCTTCCGGCCTCCTTATTTTCAAGGACTTCAAAGGATCCAGTCTAGGTAGACCGCGTCCTTGGAGGATGCGTCCTAGGTTTTCGAACAGAGCCTCTGATTAAGAACAGGGCTGCCCGCACTCAGGCGGCTCAGGGATTACGTCACACGGAGCGTTGTGCGCAGTGAAATCAGGACATTTCCTCACTTTCTAAAAAAAACCCGGGACAGGACGTGAAATACGGATATGTCCCGGGAAATACGGACGTTTGGTCACCCTAATTTACAGAAACCATTCATATTTTTATAAACTAGTCTGACTTCATGTTCTGATTGAATTGTCTTTGTAAAGTGACTCAACACATGATTTGTGTTGGGAATTGGAGCTATTTAAGTACATTTAATTCAATATTTATTCTCTCATTAGGTCTCAAAATACAAAAACTACAACAAATATTTTTCACTTTCCAACCTGAAACTGGTTCTTAATTTATTCAGCATTTTGCTAGTTTTACAGAATAAACAAACAAACAGAAATATTTTAAATACAAAATGACCAAAATTATTGGAGTTGGAATCATTAAGTTGTTAGAAACTTTACCACACAGCATCCCTGTGCTGCTAGATTTAATTCAACAAAAGCTGCAAAACTATTGGTAAAAACTCAAAAGTGTTGTTGCACATGTGGCACATTATACATCCTCAGACTGAAGGTGACCATGGAATAACAAGCTGCTTCTGCAGATAAATGTAGGGAAGAAAGTGACAGTTCTGGTGACACATTTCCCTGTAAATCATACTGAAGGGGAAAGTCAAACCAGCAGAGTATGAAAAACAACAGATTTTTGGAGGTTGGGAGCAAATTGTTTATCAGTTATCTAAATTAGCAGCACAAGCTTTTCATATTTTGTTAAAAAGAAATCAAATTCACTTTTCAGTAGATGCAATATAGAGGCGTTTTTCTCCAGACTGGAAGAACAAAAGGAGATTTGACAGAAGTATCAAGTATTTATGCAAGATGAGGACATTGGATTTTCACAGCTATGCGGAACAGAAAAGCAATATTTGTTTGACTTCAAGATAAGATGAACATTCCTATTTCTCAACATGCCACCCCTTCTTTAATGATAATTAATAGGACTCATCCTTCAACCAGCACTAATTTCTGGGATGACAGACGTGCAACGCACGTTTCACAAACTCTACCTCACATTTTCCAACAGCCTGAAGTAATGACACTGACTGATTCTCTACTTCTTGGTTGTGGCTCTGTTTGACTGACACCTGTATCTTTCAACTGAAAATTCAGTTTCGAACAAGGCCTGGTTTACATGTATAATTAATTAGGCTCATCTCTCAGCTGAGGCTTGGCAGGTAATTATTAATGACAGCTGCTATTCTGGAGAGTTTGGCTGTTCGAGAGAGAGGGGCCTCAGCAAATCACTGGCAGACAGTGTAATTTATAAATCGTTCTCTGTCACACTTGGAGAAAGGTTTGGGGAGATAATAGTGTGCCTTTTAAGAAAAAAATAGATAACGCTTCCATTGCATGAGAATACTTTTTAGAAATGTTGAAGAAAATGGTATTCAAGGGGAAAAAATCTTAGGTAAAATTTTCCCATGACTTTGTTTTGTAGATTAAAGTCTTAAAGAATGATTCTCAGGACAGTCTCAAAGCTTTTGCCAAGCCATCTGAGAGTGTGACTGAACATGTGATGGAGTCTGCCTATTTAGAAAAGGGAATGTCTTACTCAAGTTGACTTTAAGCTGGAGTGCTCTACTATCTCTGAGCAGCATCTCTCTGACATGTTAAGAGTGAGAAGTTATGTTTGGTCAAAGTACTGTGGTATCAGTGTTTCAAAAAAAGTTCATGATCAGCACTAAAGGAAAACCATTCTAATATTTACCAACCAGCTCTAGGCTGATCCTAAAAGTTGCTTTAATAAAGTACAGTTTGCTCTATGGGATTGCAAAGCTCCCCAGCTACTTCTGTATATCTTTACTGTTCTTTGCAAAGGCTTTAACATGCCTTGAACTTTTTACATTCTTTAATAATCACGAACTCTAATTTCTGTTACATTTTTGTCTAACATAAAGTCCTGGATGATTGCAAAGTCGAAGAAAGATACTCACTATCTTACAAATACAAAGTTCTGTAATCAGTAGTGTTAGGCCATCCCTCCTCAATTCAATACTTTGTATGACTACCTTTCAGCAGGATAAAAAGAAGAGTCTTCTATGTTTTATTAACTTTGTACATCTAGACCTGGCCTCCTGATTCATCTCAATAATCCAGTTAGAAACATCCATAGAGATTTAATCATTCTACAAAACTTGTCTAGAAGACATATTCAACTATTTGAAGAGATGAAGAACTGAAATCGACAACATAACCTTTGAAGACGTGTGGCAATAAAGGGATATTTAAATGAAAAGGGTTATTACTTACAGAAGTAAAGACAGGATCCAGGACATAACAGCATGAACAGAGAATATTTCCAAAAAGTTAAAGTACAAACCATTGGACTTTGTTTTCCAAGTTTGAAGACGTTTCTGTCACAAACCGAGACAAAAGAACCCAGTTTTCAAGGTGAGACAGCCAGTAGGAAAGTTCAAAACGTTTATTAAAACAAAAACATAAACAGACCAAACAAAAGTGAAGCTGCTGAGGATCTGCAGCTCACGGCGACTGTAGGAGGGGGGCGTGGGAGAACACAGGTAAGTGACCACTATCATCTGACAGGTGATGATTATCAGAGTGAGTCACTTAGCTAGTGTAACAGTTCAGTCCAAGCCCTGAAAGGGGAGCAATCCAGTCGCTGGACTGTCAACAGACCCGGTGCGCATCACCCGGAGTGTCCCCGGTGCTGCAGCCCCGGAAGACTTGCAGGAAGCCAATCAGAGTCAGGGGATGACAGATCAGAAAGGATTTAGGCTTCCAGGAATCCTAAAGCTCTCAGGCAGGTTCAGAGTCCGACAGAGTCCAGAAGCGTGACCAGGCGAACACTCACAGAAGCAGAATGGCTCGGGCGCAGATGGGCAGGCTCAGTGGTTGAGGGTAACAGAGACAGGACGTGGAACCAGAACTTGATGCCGGAAACTTTAAACTGGTCTCCTCCTTGGAGCCAGGCTTACAGGAATAAAACCTGATCCTCCGAGCCTAAACCCAGAGGACTCCGCAGGGAAGGAACAGTGCACGATCAGGAGACGAGACAGACACAAAACCCTCTTTCCACTGGCCGCCAGGATCCAGGACATGAAGCATGGAGTTGCATGAAAACACTGAACAGACAGACTAACAGGAAACAAATAAGGATCTGGCCCTGATTGCTCGGGCTGAACCAAATATAAGGCAAAGAAAATAGGTGAATGAAATAAAGTATAATAGCAGCAGGGAGGGAAATGGCAGGTGAATGAAATAATCAATTAAAGTAGAGGAATCACGCCACATCATGTCAGATTCTCTTCCTAACCAGGAAGCTTTTTCAATTTGAATTGCCTGAATTAGTTCCAAGCTTTATAGAGTGGTCCATGAACAGAGAATCCAGAAATGAGGTATAAAAAACAGGAAATTAAAGGGACAGTATGTAACTTTTTACTGAAAATATCCTTAAAGTAGCCTTTTTATTTGACTCTTTCCGACTAAAACATTGTTTGATAAGCAGACTGACCTCAATAGGTCAGTGCTGATACAGCTACAGTAGCATATTCCTTCATCTACTTCAGGTCAAAAGTACCCACGCTATTCGGCAGATGTGACGTACAGAATGTCCATGTTGAATAGACTTAGACCAAGACAACTTTTATTGTCATTTTGTAGCTGTTACAATATCTTCCGGCCCTGCATCCAACGCTGCAAAGCCTCTTCACAGAGGACAGAGAGAACAGTCAATAGTAGTCAATAATGTTATGGTCTCAGGACACACAGTGCTGGGATGAAATGTCTTTAATGGAGTTGCAGAGGATCCTCAATGATCTTCTCTGCTGTTCTCACCTTCTTCCAGTCTGAGGCACTGCAGCCTCCACACCATACAGTGAGACAGCTCTCTATGGTGCTTCTGTAGAAGGTGGTGAGGATGGGTGTGGGCAGGTGGGCTCTCCTCATCCTACATAGGAAGTACATGCACTTTTTTGCCCTTTTGACCAGTGAGGTGGTGTTTACAGTTCAGGTGAGTTTGTCTGTGCTGTGCACCCCCAGGAAGTTTGGTATGGTATGGGTATGAATAATGAATCATTAATGAATTAACCTAGGAAACAATTGAAGTGTCATATTCAAGATGGATATTGTGGATATTTACAAGTGCCTGGCGCCCACCTCGACTCAGACACCAATGCCAACTCCAGGTAAGGTGAAAAAAAGCACAAAGTAAAAAGAAAAAAAACCCTTGTGAAGTATTAAGGAAGAGCTATGAGAACAAGCAGAAGAGTTAGTGGGGCAGTTTTGTGTTTTGACAACCGGTGGCAATATCATTAGCAAAACTCTAATACCTCTTTGAATACAAATGAGAATTTAGGGGCTATGTGCAAAACAGGTGAGCACAACATAAACGCAAACAGCTGTGGATAATAAGTTTATACTTCAAAGTTTTTGTCCTCCAGAAACTTTAATGTGATGCCAGGACATAAAGTCTTTTGCAGTTTGGAACAGATTTGTTTCCGTTATTGCCAGTGGTTTCACTCTGTCCAGAGGATAATACTGTTATGAACATGCATCAGCTTTGATTTGCTAGTTTTCCTGAACACAACGCTCTGCTGTGTTCCTTGGTCTCCATACAGTATTTACCCACTGGTGTATTTGTGGACATTTTAATTAATTCCCTCACTTTACATTATTTAATGTAGGTCTATGAATTAAATCCAAATAAGATAAAGAAAAGTGATAATTTTGGAAGGTTCTCTATGTCAATTGCTTATGTTGAAACAACATGGGAGCAAAGACTTCATCAAGGGTACGTTGAAAACGTGAAAAGTATCAATATGTTTGATACATTTCTAACCCTTTTATTCTTCTGTAATCAAGCATCCTTTGTTATCAGATTAAAAATGAAAATTGATGGTTTTATGCAATCTATTAGTGAATTAAAGGCCAGTTTTTTTTTTTTTTTTTTTGCAATAATGCAGTGCGATAGTGTTTATTATAGCACAACATTGAAACTGATGTTACCTCTGACAAGAACAATTCTCTTAAATAAAAAGTTGAATTAAAAAGTTTCCCCGATGCATAAATATGTTTTTGTCTTTGTCTTTTTTTATTACAATAGGTTTGATTACACTATAAAAACTATTGATAAGTGCCAAAGGCATCTCAAGACACTCTACAGAGATAGTTCAACAAGATCATACAAATACTACCCCATTGTGTTTTTTCGGAAAGTTGTATATATATACACATATCAATGTTGACAAATTAAAGGTATACTGTATACACAAGGAGACAATCTTCTTTAGCTTTGAGTTCGAAGGGGGGCCAGCTTATCTATTGGTTGTCAAACGTGTCAATCTTTGTGACAAATTCATTTTATCTTTGCTGTGCATGTGCACTATTAGGGTTTATTCAGCCAATTTGCTTAATAAGTGTCTTTGCTATTTACTTTGGAAATTGCTCATAGACCCAAGAAGCAAATGGTCTTACAAGTTTATGAAAACGAGACTAAGACCTCAAAAGAAAGAAAGAATAACAGAGTGTATTTGGGAGATTCTTTCACACAATGGTGAAAGACCAGGTTGGATGGCCTTATGCAGGTATGGTAGAAAGGACCTGGGTATTTCATACCTACAATTCAGAAAAAAGAAAAAGAAATCCTTCACTATACCTTTAATAAATCAATGAATAAAATCGTAGTTAACTTGCAGAGAGACTAACTTTTTCCACATAAAACACAAAAACTATTTCTTAAAAAGAGCATAATTTCTGTATTGTCATCTTTAATGTTAGCTTATTTATATGAAGAACTGCTGTATCTGTCAGTATGTGGCTCACATGATAACAATTAAAATATCAAATTGAATTTTCCACCTGAGAGTGTCACTACTGCCACCTTCTGTTTAGAGGGGAACTGTTTTTTGCCCCGTCCACACGAACTCAAACCCTGGCCTAAACGCACAAATTTTTCACCAAACCAGCCTCTCATCCATACGAAGCCGGCGTTTCGGGATCTGTAAACAATCTTTTTTTTATTAACCCTTCAGAGTGGGAAGATTTTGAAATGCCGTTTTCGCGTTTCCATCTTTGAGCTCTAACCGCATTTTTTTTTTTTACACGCATAAGTCATAGCGTCGCCTCTAAACACACATGCGCGACACAGTATCACAACAACAATGGCGCCGTACTGTGTTGAATGGTTGCTGCTCATGCTACTCACCCTGCTGTCGGGCTTACAACAGAATCTTCTTCTTCTGGAATATCTCCAGGAAGAACAGAGCAATATCGACGACATAGTTCAGCACCTGAATTTGACTGAACCACCAAAATGGACCTGCAGGGCCATTTTCCAGTTTTCTGGTTTGGTTGTTGTATAAATATTACTGCGCATGCCCAACATTTCGTTGCCTGTTTTCGCATATTTTTGCTTTGGCACCACAGCGCCACTTACAGGCCTGGCATACATTTTGCAGCGTTTTCATGCATTCGTGTGGTTGATCACATTTATTTTACGTCTCCGTCTTTACGACAAACGTTCTGGAAAATATTAGCGTTTCGTGTTCGTTTTGACTTCGTGTGGACGGGGCCTAAATACATCAGAATGGGTACAACAAATCAGCTGGTAGTAGTGGGAAAAACGGTTGCCAATAATTTGCAAAGGGTGATCATAGGCACCCCTGGTCCCTCATCAAGCTCCGCCCCTGCCACACAACCACTGAATCATAAAAAGAAAACACACAAATTCAGACAGAATTCATGACAGACATCCATGAGAGGAGTGATCAGGAAAAATTATTTTTCTACAATTATCTCTAGAGCACAGATCTAGAGGTCACCTTGCAACTGAAAATGCGACAAAGCCAGACAAGCACAAAAAAACATCATTGAAATGTTGAAAATCAGTCAAAAGCATTGTATGATACAGTTAACAGTGTGTAGCTCTGTTCCCAAAGATTCTCTTTTCCTATCAAGGAAGAAGCAAAAAATGAGCTGTGGTTACTGTTGACGAGCTTTATATAAGCGGCTAACTGTTCCAACTTGGAGATCCCTACATGGATTTACCGACTATAGTGTTAAACATAGTCTTAATCGGCATGTGTCTGATGCAAATTTTCATTTTTATGCAGATGATACAGTTATTTACTGCTGTGCACCTTCTCTTAAACAAGCCATTCCACACTTACGGAATGCTTTTAATGTGGTCCAAAATTCTTTGCTACAGTTGAAACTTGTGCTCAATGCAGACAAAACTAAATGTGTGCTTTTCACAGACCTTCGGAACAGGCCACTGAATGTTCCTTCAGTGGTTACTCTTGATGGACGTGAAATAAAGATTGTTACAACTTATACAGTAAGTATCTTGGTATTGTTATTGATGACTACCTATCATTTAAGCCTCATGTTCGCTGTCTAGTGAGAAAGTTGAGACTAAAATTGGGTTTTTACTTTCGAAATAAGCTGTGCTTTTCTTTTAATGTAAAAAAAACGGTTGGTGGCATCCACTTTTTTAACTGTGCTGGACTATGGTGATATATTATATATGCATTAATCTGCTCAATGCCTGCAGATGATTGATGCAGCCTATCAGGCATCATTGAGATTTATTAATAATTTTAAAGCTCACACCCATCACTGTGAGCTGTATTCTCGTGTAGGGTGGTCTGCCTTGGCTACACAGAGGCTTTGTCATTGGTATATATTTATATATAAGGTTAATCTTGGTGCGCTTCCATCTTACTTATGTTCACTTCTTATGAAAAAAAGTACTGGTCATTACTCTCTCCATTTTCAGGCTGTTGTCTTGTTTTCTGTCCCACGTGTCAGCAGTGGTCTTGGTCTCAAGACCGGTCTCGAGACCATTTTTTGATGGTCTCGGTCTCGTCTCGGACTTGACCGCATTTGGTCTCGGTCTTGTCTCGGGCGCTGAGGACTCGGCATATTATTTCAAGACCGGTCAAGACCACAACTGTGGAAATAACACTAATCATCAGAATATTATCAGTTTCTTTAAGATCCTTCTTTTTATTGGATGCTTGGATTCAAATCCAAGAAATAACCTGTCTCATTGGTAAATGCAGTGAAGGAGATCAATCTATTTTTTCAACAAATTATCTGTCTCATAATATTTCACAACTTGGTGACAGATATAGATTTATTTAAGAAAAGTCATATAATATAGCTTTAATCTGTATATGAGAGAGAAACAAGAGAAATGATTGGCTTTTTTTTCAGTTTTACACATTTTACAGAATTTTGCACATTGTTTTGAAATAGCACATTTAAAAACAACATAAAAGTATGTACTGTTCATGAACGGCAGAGAAAATCCAATTTTGATTGACTTTGATTGAATTGTTTGAAATACTGTGATTACTACACAGAAGTACTAAATAAAGATGTTAATGTTTAGTCCAGTTCTGTGTGTTAAATATCTAGGTGTTTTTATGTGAATGTGGGTCTTTTAGATCAATTTTAGTGATTTTATCATGTTTCACATTTTATTGTCACATACTGGCGCTGGTCTTGACTCGGCCTCGACTTCCCTCGGGCTTGGTCTTGTCTCTGTCTCGATAGACTCTGCTCTTGGTCTTGGTCTCGGGTTAGGTGGTCTTGACCACAACACTGCGTGTCAGTACTGAGCTGGGTAAAAGGGCCTTTGCTTACTCTGCTCCCTTTACATGGAATTTTCTGCAAAATAACTTGAAACTTAGTAAATTGGTTCCTTTGAATACTCTTAAGCTGAGAATGAGATGTTTTGAGGTGGACTCCCTCACATGTGAATGTTTTAATTGAAATTTTATTGTAAGTGCATATTTGGCTTTTATGTGTGTGTCTTTGTAGGTATGTAATGATATGATGTAATTTTGATGCCTATCTTGGCCAGGTCTCCCTTGCAAAAGAGATTTTTAATCTCAATGGGTATTACCTCGTTAAATAAAGGAAAAATAACAAAAAATCAATTAAAAAAACAGTGTTTCTTGCTTTTTACTTCCACACAGACATAGACTCTCTCTTTATTTTTCTACAATACACACTTGCACACTCAAACAAACACCCACACATGCGTACAGGAAGACACAACACAAACTTAGTTTGATATGAGTTTAATACAATTTGTCAAGTCGATGATTATTACATTGGAAATGATATTAAAAGGATAAAGTCAATGAGAAACCCACCCAAATGCTCAAAGTTAACCAGACTTTACTTATCCTTTTTTTAGATAAATATAATTCCAAACAAAGAAGGGTTACGACTTTCATTAACACAAGAGTACAGCATGCAAATACAGCATGTTTGGGTTACGCCAGGGCCGAAAGTGGGCGAAGATAAATTGAGGTTAAGGGAATTATGTTGCACAAGTCTTATCCTTCTTTAATTTTAAGCTATAAATTAATTTCTTTAAAAACAAGGTTTGTCCAAGGTTACACTCGTTTTTTTATGAATAACAGGGGAGATATTAAACTGCTGTGGTGCCTGTGCCGCATAAAAACAACTAAGTCATAAAGAAATCGTTTGAAGTTACATTGCGATGCACTCTCATTGTTATTTAATGAACTCTGCTCATTTCTCTTCCTGCAAAATCCATTAAAATCAATAATTTTTGCTTCATTTTCCCCCCCATTGCTCTTTTTCCACCTGGAAACCAAACTGTGGTTCAGGAGATGAGAGAGAAAACTGAGGCAGAGAGTCAGTAAATTACCCAATCAAACCATAGTCTTAATTTGAGTCCAATTTATTTGTGCATTTTTTAAAGAATGAACACTACTTACATGAACAAGTTCACTGATCACCAACTATTAAACCCCAACAAATAAGGTGAAGCAATATGAAAGAGACTGCATTCAGATCACACATGCCCTTACCTTTGTTGTACACGGCAAATGCCATTTAGATAAATGCTTGACACATGGTGCTGTTTTAACCCAAATTAGCCCTATGTCTTAGATCTCAGAATTGCCTAATTAACTGAGAGAGTCCTACAGCCTTTCAAGGTTTGCACTTTAAACAAAGCCGGCGAGCAACGTAGTGATCTGGTTTTTTTTTTTGTGCACCTGCAGGGCAGAATAAGTGGTGACGGGAGGGAAACACTGATTGCAGTAAAGCCAAACCTATTTCCTGTTACTGCCCTGTTTCCCACCTCCCAGAACCCTCGAATATGTGATGCTTAAAGTTGTTGACAGGGACTCACGTAGGGCTGAACACGATTAGAACTAGATTTGTATTTAAGATGCAAAACACTGTTTGCAGCTTAATCTCAAATTAGGAAAGCAGGATATGAAAAAAAAGATCCAACACTTGAACTAATTTGTTGTCATGGATAGATAAATATTTGATTCTTCAAAGCCAAAGTGAGAGCTTTACTCTTACAGATTAATTTCTACAGTATGTGTACCCATGTGACACAGATAAAATAATAATAAATACTAAAATTATCCTGACCATAACTCAAAATCCTGTCCACTGAATCAAGGGCGTAGGTTTGATTTCAACTTTGGTAGGGACACTGTTGCTCTGATGTCATTGGTCCTATGCAAAAATATGCATGCTTGTTTTTTTTATGCTTGACGTGAAAATCAGGGTGTATTTCGTTTAAAAAGAAAAGCAGCATTTCTTGCTACATTTATACAAATTTTATAAGCACTACACACACTAGATGCTGTTTATCAATAACTGTCACTTTACTGGCTCTGATGAATGAGGAAATAGGACCTTTTTCCACTTTGAAAAGGTTTGCATTTGAAATTACCTAAGACGGTAGGTAAATCTGTGCCTATTTAACAGAATATAGTCTAAATATGTCTGGTATATGTGGATTTATACTTTTTTTTTCAAGATATAGAACCGTGCAGAGGTAAAACCCACTCTTATATTTTAAATGTTCTCTTTGTATCATTAAAACAAAGCAAAATAATAGATTCAAGGGACACCAAATACATGTCTTTACCTGAGCACTGGAAATAGAAGAGGAACTGACACTGATCATTTAATTATTAACTTTCACTCTACAAGCTTTACATCTAAACTGTAGTTACTCTGTTTAACCCATTTCATGTATTATTTATGGCTGAAACAATTAATTGGATTAATCAATTATTGAAATAATGTCAACAGATTTAGTAATTGATTGATCATTATGGAGTAACGAGAATCTAAAAGATGTCTTTAGCTCACAGAGCGACCAACTTAGAGCAAGAATTATACCAAAATTGTAAAAAAAAAATTGATTAGCGTTTTTCATTTTAGATAAAACATGTTTTCATCTGTCAATATTCCCCATTCCAGAACTCCTCTACTGCTGCAACAACACTTTATTGTAAATTATAAACAAGGTATTCACATCTAATTGTTTGCAGGGACAGGTAGTTTTGGTAGGGACTTGTCACTATGGTCCCTATGCAAACCTACGCCTATGCACTGAATATATTTTTCTTTTTCCATCATATTCACCACAATCAGCAGAACCAAAAAGCTTTCAGCATATGTTGAAAAGATACCTTAAAAATCATGCCTCTCTCATAACCATAAGGGGAGAAACATACACATGTAAAATGAGAGGTATGGTGTATGGTTTCAACTCCTTCAGCACAGCAAACTGGAGCAGTGACTGCCATCCTGTAGATAACACCTTAACCCATCTATTCATCTTAAGCTCTCATCCTATCAAATCAATTATCTTTGGAGAAGAAAAAATAACTGTGGCCCAAAGAACGTCCCTCCTACAGGAATCCATGGAGGTGGTGGCATGAACCTTTGGCATCTTTTTCTGATAAGGCTACAAGTCATCTTCAGTGCATCAAAACACCTGAATAGAGACATGAATACATCCAATACAATCTTTCTTTATACAGAAAACGGATTATTATGATAGATAGGTTACAGGTTTACGATGACCTAAAAGTTAGTTAAGAGACAGGAAAGAATCATATTTGATGATGAAGTGGCCAAGCTAATCTCCAGTTATAAGTCCTCTAGTAAATCTGTTGATCTCTGCATTCGAGGAAACTAAAGTAAAAATTCAAGAACCAGAAACTACTAAGAGATCTGTGTAAACCAGATCACTAAGATGTGTTTTATTGCTCTACCTATCTATATATTTTTTTTCTTTTTTCTCTTATTGTATGATTTTATATAATACTAACTGAACTGACTTAAGGCTCCTAAATATAACTGGAAATTACTTGCATATTTGCCCTTTTATAGACTTCAGCTTTTGACCTTTCTCAGTTCAATGTTGAGGAAGCATGTTTGATTATTAAGCAATTTAAATCACTGTGGCAAAGCATGCCTTAGAGAGACCATGGCGACACTAGATACTGATTTGAAGGTTTCTTATCTGCTAAGTAAGAGTTTATATCTATAATGATATTGGCTCTTTTTTTTCTAGAAATTTTTTCCACTCATTCAGCATTTTGTTGGTTTTCAGTTGCCTTTGTTGCAAACTTAATCTAATTTGTTCTAATAATAATAATTTGATTTGTGAAGCACTTTTAAATAATGATAAAAAAAATTAAAGAGTAAAACAAAAATATATGGGGGACAACTGGGACTTTAACTTAGTTCTAAAAACCTCCCCCGGAATTTGATGTCTGAAATCTGAAAGGAGATCTCTGCCTGCACTCATGGTTTGCACAGCCCCTATTTTGGTAGCCTCGTGAGACTATCTTGATCTCGCGAGCTTTCAAGGTTTTACTCACAGATCAGTCTGGAGACTCTCCGTTAAAGAAAATTTGGAGCCGTTCACCAAACAAACGTCCAATCAGTGTTGGCTTTAAGGCGGGTTGAGGTGTGACGCAACGAGAATTGCGACAGTTCAGTCTAAAGAACATGGCGGCTTCAGCCGATGAAACTGGCATTAGTGTGGCTATCGGGCAAGTTTTATCGGAATTACAGAGTATTTCTTTACTAAAAGAAGAGCAAAACACTGCTCTGGAGGATTTTCTCAGAGGAAAATATGTTTTTGCTCTTCTCCCGACTGGTTTAGGCAAGAGTTTAATCTATGAATTGTCTTGTGCCTGGCTTGTGATTGTGTTTTCGTCGTCGCTCTGTTAGTACGTCATATGCTTCGTTGATCTGATTGGTTTATTTGCCCCGTCTATCACCAACATAGGCCAATCAGCTAACCAGTATTTTCGCCCCTTCCCAAAATTACTTCAACGGAAGGTTTCCAGATGGATATGCGGAGCAAATCTATCTGGCGGAGTCAGGTTACTATTTTGGCTCACTGGCCGCAACAATGCATCTCAACTTCTTTGTGATTATAGATATTTTGGTGGTTCCTCAATGGGGACTTGCAAAGTAAATCATTTACTACTAAAAACATATATCGCTAATGCACTGTTTTTCATTTATACTGGTGGATGCATAAAAAAGCCACCTCAGATTTTGAAACCTGATAATTTAACATTCAATTAATAAACAGTAAAGGTTTGGTTTTGGGTTTGTGTCTCTTATTGTATGACTCAGCATGGAGAGCTTAGCTCAGAGAAGAGAACAGTTAGTAATTGTGAGTTTACATTAGGTACACCATAGAGGTGGAACGGTTCACAAAATCCACGGTTCGGTTCGGTAAACGGTTTCGTGGTCACGGTTTTCGGTTCAGTTCGGTACAGTATATGTTGATTGTTACAACGAAATTGTTTCTGCTGCACCCGGCTACGCTGCTTCGCTTCTTCTTCTTCTTGTTTACTACTGGTGGTTGGCTTTTTCGCAGTACCGCCACCTTCTGCTCTGGAATGTACACGCTTCCCCTATGAGAAAAAGGAGCAGCGCATGAACCGAACGAAACACACGCGAACCGAACCGAGACAGTCGAAGGGAACAGTTCGGACGGTTTTCATAAACCGTTCCATCCCTAGTACACCATGATTTGTTAAACCCTGCTGATTAAGTTTGAGAGAGAGGGGGGACCAATCTAAAACACTTGAAAAGACAATATTAGCGAGACTGTGTGTGGCTCAAGAACAGAAACGGGACTTAAGAATGGACCAACAAGAATAACACTAAGGCATCATATATGCCTTCCATGACAAGATGGTACTTTTATAAATCACACACAAAGGCCTTTCTCCAAAGTGTCAAGTGAATAGAGTCACTGACAGAGGTGGTATTTGACCTGTTTGCATCATAATGCAGGTTGAAAAAAAACATATACCTTCTCATTGTTCTGGAAAGTAGAGGTGAAAAGTGTGAAATGAAGTGAACAAAGGAGGTGGAGAAAATAAAAGTGAAATACCCTTCGGCTACAGAGGACACATTTATAAAAAGCTTTGATGTCTGCATAAAAGAAAATCTCATCCTTTCCATCTTTGCCCACCAACTTCAGATGATTTTTTTGGGGGCTGCTGTTATGTTTATTTTCTACACCTTGGTCTCTGACAGATTTATCTGATAAGACACAGCCTGGCTTTCCTCAGAGAGGGAGAGAGAAAGAGAAAACATTAAAGTAACACAACCAAAACCATTCAAGCAATGCATGCAACAATGCGAGAAGAGGTAGAAATCGATATAGCATTTCTACTTATCCCCCTCAAGGATGTTAGAAAGAAAGGATGACTAGGTAGCAGCAGGAGTCTTAACATGGAAGAGGAACCACATAATTGAAGGGAAAAGAGCTCAGCACCTAATTCTATTATCAGGCAGCCTGTGTTGCAGGCAATGTGTGGATGAACTATCAAGGAGAGCTGGAGGTGACAAAGAAACACAGACTCTGTAACATCAATTCAAAAGATCTAAAGGCAATCTTTAACTGAATCAGAATCAAGACATAAGTTCTGGGTTTTTTTTATATATGGTTTAGTCTTTTTATATTCTGTGCACTGACTCATTTTGTATTTCAGAATACGAAAAATGTTAATTTAATGTGGGACAGCAGCAATTTGGGTTTATCTGTCTCTATTTTGTCTTAATCTGAAATGACTGATCATGAAAATAAAAGCTTCTATAGATTATCAATCAGACAGGCCCCAGAAGCGCCTAACTTCTCCACAACAGCTTTAAGATTTTACGGCAGCTTATATTGTGAATTATCTGCTGCTAGTTTTTTAATCTCTAATTCATTGATACTTTGTGAGCTGAGTTTCTTCACAGCTGATAATCCCCAGGAGATTGTAAAATAGATTTACATAGATTGCACCTTTGGTTCCTCTAAAATGAACGATGTTGCTCTCTGAAACAGGTCTTGTCAAGGGGTTGGTGAGGGTGTGAGTTTTTAAAATTTTATTTAGGAATATGGCCAAATTTGATGTAATATTTAAATGGATTGGTGACAAGCATACCGGCCAACTCTAACCTGTAATGGGAATTAATATGTATTAGCATGTAGATTAAATGATAAAAGCTTTAAAGCTTACTTAGCTAAATATCTGGGGGAAAAAATGGAATACACTTTAATTACTCAGATCTTCACTCATCAATATTTCAAACTTGTCATAAAAGGAACAGATGGACCCAGTATTCAAGGTTAGACAGTCAGTAGGAAAGTTCAAAATGAGAACTGAAGCGGAATGCTGTGAATCTGCAGACCTGTAAAGACTAACAGAGTGGGGCGGGGCACCGCCCAAATCACTGACACTCTGGAGGAAGAAAAACAGGTAAGTGACCACGATCATCTGACAGGAGATGATTATTCAAGTGAGTCACTTACCTGGTTAAACAGTTCAGTCCATCCTCTCAATTACAGGCAGGATCAGCCGATGCACTGCCAATGAGCCGCAGCCCTGAGCTGCGCAGAATGTCCCCGATACTGCAGCCCCGTAGAACATGCAGGCAGCCGATCCAGGTCAAGGGAAAACAGATCAGGCAGGAACAGTTCCGAGATCCAGGGGTCCGTAGTTCAACCAGGGGTTCCCATCTGCCGAGGAACAGATAGATCCTGGGTTCCAGGAATCCTCAGAGCGTTAAGGCGCTTTCAGAGTCAGAATGGGTCGAGAAGCGTGCATAGACAAACACACACGGATGTAAACTGGCAGAATCAGATGCCAATGGGCAGGCTCAGTGGTTGTGGAACAGAGACAAGAAGGGTACCGGTATTTCTGCCGGAAAATTTAAACTGGTCTCCTCATTGGAGCCAGGCTTAAGGGAATAAAATCGGGTTTCGAGCCAAAACCCTGAGAGCTCCACGGAGAAGGACCGGGACACCATCTGAACACAAGACAGACACGAAAACCCTCTAAATCCACTGCCAGGAACCAGGACACGAACCTTTGAACTAACTAAAACTAACAGAACCAACAGGCATGAGAGAAACAGAAAACAAACTAACAATGATCTGGCCGCGATAGCCCAGGCTGAGCCCAATATAAAGCAGAAACACAGTTGGATAGGATGAGGAGTAATTCGGAACCGAGCAGAGTTAAGCAGATGAATAATAACAATACTACATTTTATTTAACAGCGCCTTTCTGGACACTCAAGGTCACTTTACAGAGAATAAAAAAAACAAACCAAAAAAAAAAAACATGAACAATTGATGACATGAACAATTAATATCAACTATCAGGGCAGATAAAGACAACATTTTAATCTATCAGATATGTTATTTCATTCACATCTTTATTCTAACAGATTTAATTGTCAAGTATTTAAGCCCAATGTTTCAAATCTAATATTGTATCTGTATCTGTATTTGGTTTGAAGCTAAATAAAAAATGAGCTGCAGTAAATGATGCTTAAGCTGTGCATCAATATGCATTTCAAATTTTACAATCCACAAGAGGTTATTTAAAGGTTTTGTCACTCACTCATGCTCACTCATGACTAGCAATTTAGTTTTGATTTTGAATAAAGCTGTTGATCCCACTAATAATTTATAGCATATATTGGCTTTAGCTATGCCGTGCAGAATGTGGATTATCAGATTTACCTCTTTATATTCTTCTAAGTAAAGTTTTTGTAAGTTTGTAGAGATGTTAACAAACTCTGGGATTTTCTGGCACCTCTTAAAATCTGAAATGTTTTCTTTACCTGATCTCCTCCCTGGTTTACACCTGAATTTCATATCTTGAAATCACATAGCTGTCATCTTGAGCGCCTTAACAAGGTGATACTCATAAATCCTGATGAAACTAACCCATCACATAGACTGCAGGCATGTTTGAAAGACATAAGAAGACTACCTGAATGGCTAGTAACTTTCTGCTTGAATGAGTTTTTGATCTCAAAGTAAAATTCTCTGTATTTCTAGGTAGAGGTTTCTAGGAGGCTTGTCTTCCTGGCAGTATCCTTCCTGGTCGGGGCTGTCTGTGGAGCTTGTTGCCTTTTGTATCTCTGCTTCTTTTCCTATGTCTGCTTCTATCTCCTTGAACTCAGTGGGCCTCTGAAAATGGCTGTTCACACCCAGCCTGGTTCTGCTGGAGGTCACATCCTGTTAAAATTGAGTTTTTCCTCTCCACCATTGCTACAAGCATGCTTGGTATGAGGAATTGCTATTGAGTCAATGAGTCGATGTAATCAGCTGTTTTTTTTTTTTTTTTTCTAGAAAACTTTGAACCAACCTGATTGTATGATCTGGTTGAATTTTCTCTGTAAAGAGCTTTAAGATGACATGTGTTGTGAATTGGCACTATATAAATAAACTGAATTCTATTGATACAGAGCTATACTTTTCATCCAAACCCACTAATTTGTGTCGTCCCTTTTCCCCTTTCAAACTGTTTAACTGAATTAAAAAACTTGATTCACCCATAATTTTCTGAAGCTTAATAGTACAACACCATCACCTCCCCCTCGCCAAAGGTCAAGCGTCTTGGTCTCATTCTGGACAATACCCTATTCTTCACAGCACACATAAGCAGTGTCACCCATTAAGCTTTTTTTCATCTCTGTAATATAAACCATATAAATCCATCATGCACCCATAATAGCACAGTATTCTAGGTTCACTTCATTCTTAAATACCTCATTGACTGCTGCAACTCCCTTCGTTTTGCTTTACCTAACAAGTCCGTCCATGCACTCCCGTTGGTTCAGAATGCAGCTGCCTGTATCATTTCCAGAACCCCCATGACCCACCACATCACTCTCATCCTGAAATATTTCTACTGGCTCCCTGCTTAGGTCCATATTTAATTCCGGTTTTTGCTGTTCATCTTCAAAACTGTCCATAATCTGGCACTTTCCTACCTCTCAGGCCTCCTACACCCACATAGACTTTCCAGAATCATGCGCTCCCCCTTAAACCTCTCTCCTCTTCATTTAAATTGCATGCACGTTCACTGTGGGCTGCAGAGCCATTAAATGTTCAGCGCCTCGACTCTGGAACTCTCTCTCTCAAGACATGGTTAACTATTAAGAACCCATGTTTTCAGACTTTCCCTACATAGCTAGATGATTCTATAGTGTTTGTCCTATGGGGTGCAGGAGTTTGCCCTGCAAACAAGGCTTGTCGGTTTGAGCCCTGGCTCTGGCTTTCAGTGCCATTGTGTCCTTGGGCTCAACACCTCACCTGCATTGCCTACTAATGGTGGTCAGAGGGCCCATTGGCACCAGTGTACGGCAGCATCTCTTCTGTCAGTGAGCTCCAAGGCAGCCGTAGCTAAAATGTAGCTTGCCACCATTAGTGTGTGAGTGTGAATCGGTAAATGACTGAATGTAGCGTAAAGCACTTTGGTAAAGTTTCCTGACTTGAAAAAGCGCTTTATAAGTACAGGCCATTTACCATTTTTACTGTTTATGTGTGTTGTGTATACGGGGTATTTTGAAATGATCTGTAATGTAAATGGCATTTACTGCTTTTATTGTAGGGCATTGTAAGGTGACTTTGTGTGTCTTGAAAGATGCCCATGAATAAAATGAATTAATAATTGTGTTAGATTAGTAAGAATTATCAAATCATACAAATCAAAGACTGGCCACTTGATCTATTCTCATCTTATTTATATTCATCTTATGTAGTTTTTGCTATTTGGCATAAACTATGAGGTTTTTATTTATAAATATCCACACTTAATCCTTTCAGCAACCTTGGACTTGCAGTTGTGTCCTTTTTTGAAGCCATGGTCCCCATTTGTGGTCTAAATAAATAATGTGAGTCTTGTGGCACAAAATGGCAATATTTGTAGACAGCTCTAAACTATGGTGATGCTCTGGCATGGGAGCTGGCTCGGAGCTCGTCTGCCTGGCTTTGTGTTTCCTGGACGGGGCCGCCTTTTACAGTTGCTTTTTGTATCTCTGCTTCTGTCTCCTTGAACCCCAGTCGGCCTCAGCAGATGGCCGCTCACACTGAGCCTGGTTCTGCTGGAGGTTTCTTCCTGTTAAAAGGGAGTTTTTCCTCTCCACTGTCGCTACAAGCGTGCTTAATGTGAGGGACTGTATTTGAGTCAATGCAATCAACTGGTTTTCTTTAGATAGAAAACTTTTTATCAATTTGACTGTATGATCTGGTTGAACTGTAAAGTGCCTTGAGATGACATGTGTTGAGAATTTGGAGCTATATAAATAAACTGAATTGAATTGAATTAATTCAATAGTGTGAAATGCACTGTGAGGAGAAGTGGAAGCAATATAGTCTTGGGTTATTCTATCATCCATCCATCCATTTTCCATCATGCTTATCCCAAGCGGGGTTGCGATGGATGCTGGTGCTCCAGCTGTCTACAGGCGAGAAGCCTGGGTACACCCTAGAAAAGTCACCAGTCCATCATAGTATTCTATTTTCCAATGTTGTTTTAAGGAAACATATTAACATAATATTATCAGGGTGTTGTGGTTGTTCAGGGTTGGCGCAGTCTCCCTCTCTCCCACAGATGGCTGGTAATTAGCGGGGAGATGCTTAGTGCAGGTGTTCGGTGTTACAGTACGTGCTTAAATACGGATGGCTATCAGCATCAGCGGAGAACCAGAGAGGGTTTAAATCCAGCTTTAAATCCAGAGCTCAAGTTGGAGAACCTATTGAGAGGGAAAAAAAATATTTTGCAGTCTAAAACTACATGCGGTTGAGGGGTGGCATGAAGAATACGATTGTTCAAGGTAAACCATAAATTTGCCCTAAATCATAAAGTATACATAGTAAAAAGGTGGAATAAAGTGTTTTGGACAGATGATATGAAAATAGTTTTCTATCTGAGTGATAACACTGCATGGCACACTGAATACACCATTCTCATTGTGTAAGAAAGTGGGGACATTATTATTCCATGGATAAGCGGAGAGATACACAAATGCTGGTCAGAGTTGGTTTAAGACTCAGTGGCAAGACATAAAATGTGATATTTATAGACTCTCCATTGAGTCTAACCAAGGCTGAGCTCTTTTGCAAGAAGGAATACACTTTCAGGGTCTAGATGCAAAGGGGCATCTCCCAAAAGAGCTGCAGATGTAGCTGCTATAAAATATGTTAAAAAGTGCTGACTGAAATGGAGGATGAATGAAAAAAAACTTTTCTATTAAAAACAACCTCTAGGACGCTACTTAAGAGAAATGCTCCCCAGTTTTTTATTAGTTTAAGAGATTACCTACAGTGAAATTTATGTAACAGAGCTCTAACGGCAAGTATCATTAGAGCACACTGTAGTATAATGCTTTTCACTCTGGGCAGAGATTTAGGATAAAATCTGACGTTTGGTCATTTGTGAGTGAAAAGTGAGTAAATTAGGAGACAGCAAAGCTATGAAAAAAATGTCACACAGAGATTTTTAGTGAAAAAACATTTCTCACTTTCTTCTCTCCCCTCAAAACAAGGCAAATAAATCCATAAGCAACGATGTTGGAGCTCACTGCCATTTTCTGCTGTCACCATCATTTTATTCCCCCGTTAATATTTCCCCACATCGCTCCTCTTCTCACTCTCTCCCTTCCTCCTGCAAGCCCTGCTTGCCACATTTTCTCCACAAGTATAATATCCACCTGGTCTTGTCACAGCGCCTGACATTTCATTCCTGAAATTGGGCAGATAGGCAAGTATGGTTTGTAATTTAAATTCCAAGCAAAAAAAATGGGTGAAAAGGCGCAGCTGAATTCTAAATGCGCAAACAAAAAATGTCTCTATATAAGGAATATTACTTTCTCACGTGACCATGAACGTCTCAAGTGTGCAGATTTCTTTTTTTCTATGTGATGGGCCACTTCTCATTCTTAGGCAGAAGCTCTCTTCAGGAATAGAGCACCACATGTGTCAGCAGTGCAGCTCATATTCATGAACTGACTATGGGAGAGTGAAGAAAAGACAACATGGGAAATGTTTCTGATTAGGAAAAGCTCTGCAGGAGCTCCAAAATAATCTAATCTTCATTGTGCTTCATGCATATCATTCTGAGATGGATAACTTTCAAAAATACTGGGATTGTTTTAATGAAAAATGTTAATTTTAGTTAATAAAGACGTTAAACATAATGAAAAAAAGGACAACATAGTAAGTAATTAAATTAATGGAACAGGAGCTGATATCTCCAGCTAAAAGTTAGCCTCGTGAGACCATCCTGATCTCGCAAGCTTTCAAGGTTTCACTCGCAGATCAGTCTGGCTACTTTCCGTTAAAGAATATTTGGAGCCGTTCACCAAACGAACGTCCAATCAGCGTTGGCTTTGAGGCGGGTTGAGGTGTGACGCAACGAGAAGCGCGACAGTTCAGTCTAAAGAACATGTCGGCTTCAGCCGATGAAACTAGCGTTAGCGTGGCTATCGAGCAAGTTTTATCGGAATTACAGAGTATTTCTTCACTGAAAGAAGAGCAAAACACTGCTCTGGAGGCTTTTCTCAGAGGAAAAGATGTTTTTGCTCTTCTCCCGACTGGTTTCGGCAAGAGTTTGATCTTGTGGTTGTGTTTTCGTCGTCGCTCTGTTAGTACGTCATATGCTTCGTTGATCTGATTGGTTTATTTGGCCCGTCTATCACCAACATAGGCCAATCAGCTAACCAGTATTTTCACCCCTTCCCAAAATTACTTCAACGGAAGGTTTCCAGATGGATATGTGGAGCAAATCCATCTGGCGGAGTCAGGTTAGCTAAAAGTATCCCTGCAATGACAAAGCTTAATAGAAGGAAAATGTCTATGGTAAGTTATGTTTATCTTGATCTGAACCGATCCAAATCATCTGGCATTGAGTAACATTTACATCCAATAATCCATAAATATATTATTCAAATGCCTTCACTGTAAAACATTTACATATACCTGCTACCATTCACACATTACATGACATAAAACCTGACACTAGTCCCAGAACAAGCATCCCAGCCAAGCCTAAGGTCTTTGGGGAATTAATCTTAGTTGAGTCACACTGTAAAGTCTTTTATTTTGGTGACTAAAATGTGACTTGCAGAGTCCCTAATTCAGTGTTTGTCTTCCGATTCAGAAGTGCACCAAAAAAATCCAGCCTCCAGTTCAATTTAGGCAAGAAGAGCAGAACATAAAGTAAAGAAAAAGGATGTTAGATTTAATAACTATAGATGTACAATTTGGCATGTCTGGGAGTCTACCTGGTCCTCTTATGACTTACTTGAGGTTAATCTGCAAAACATGATATTTTTTGACTCTATTCATTCGGAGAACTGTAACAATTCCCATCATGTAAGAGTAATTGGGAGTCATGTCATGCAAATTCACTGTAAAAAAAAAATCTGTTTTAATATAGGGTGGGTATTATTGGTGTATACAGGTCCTTTTTTAACCCACATACTGAGACAGATTTAGGCCTAAGGTCTTCTTACAAGTAGAAAACTTGTGAGCCTGTTAAAAGCGTGACTTGTCTCTTAAAAGCGTTGAGACCTGACCTTGAAGCCATTAAAGCACTAATTTGACTGATAACAGCTCCCTCAGGGTCGTGATTGCCTCCTAATCCTTATCGTCTCATGTCCACCTGATTGTTTCACGACGGCTGGTTGCATTTTGTGATTGAAGGGGAGGGTGAAGAGGTGGGGAAAGGGAAGGACAGTTATGAGTGAAGGGCCTTTAAATAGAAACACAGCTTTTCATTTCTGCATAAGCAAGCTGCTTCCATATGATACACCATCCGCTCCATGTTTGGAAGGAATACTGATGACCACTTGGGTGCACTGGCTGCCGATTCAAGACTTGAGGTGTGAGGCTCTTAACATGGTTGGCCAGGATACAACCAGGCGAAAAGCTATTTTAGGATAGAAAATTATGTGTTATCTAGTTTTGTGTTTATGGAGGTTTGAGGGAGGCTTTCAATGTGTTGGCAGTAAAGTAAAGCACTGTAGGAGCTGTCAGGCTTCTCTAATTGAGCAATAGAACAGAAGGAGGGAAAAGGAAAGAGTCATGCCTACTCCTTATGTTATAGGAACTCAGAGGGGGGGCCGGGTTGAGGAAATGGGAAGAGATTGCTATCAGGTATGGTGCTGGTAAACATGCTGCAATAAATGCTCACTTAAAGAACATATCTTTCTCCAGGGCTTTGGATTTTTATGTCTATTCCAGCAGCTAGGGATGTTAACTGGCATTAAAAATAGTTTTCTCTACTGTAGGTTCTGTATTGCATTAGATTGTTAAATAATGTAAAAACATGTCTAAAAATCGTTTGAAGATACCCTGCTATGACTGAGTTTGTCCGATGGTTGATCTCAATAAGTCTTTCATCACATTCGCTCTTCTGTAGTCAAGTCTCCACAACACTGTTAATATTACATTTATGCAAAAGTCAAATACTTTCATGAACAAAACAAAGCAATTTCTGCTCCAGTACAAAAAAGGAAGCCTAAACTGTTATATTTATGCACATGAAACATTAAAGCATTTATCAAAATAAAAAAATCAAATCATTACCTAAATGCCACAAATCAAGAGATCTGAATGAATTCAAGACTTAGTAAGGGAATTTATCTATGAGGTTTAGATCTCGTACTGGAAGGTTTTCAAACCTCTGATGACCTGAGGGCTTCAGACATTTAATACTTGACTATAAACTCCAATGCATCTAGTAATTGTTGAACAATAACAAATTCATAGGTTACATATTTTTCCAAACAGTAAGCAAGCAGAAAAGTTAAAGACAGCAATATGTTCTATTTTTCTGGTAATGGTCCAGACTATATAATAATAATTTAACTTGCTTAACAGTTGTACCTGTCCTGTTATGAACAATATGTCATGAAACCGGAGACTGAGGGACCCAGTATTCAAGGAGAGACAGTCAGTAGGAAAGTTCAAAACGTTTATTAAATAATAAAACAAAAACTAAAGTGGAGCTGTGGCTCGCGGACACTGCAGGATGGGGAGCATGGCTCCGTCCAATCACAGACACTCTGTAGTGGGAGAAACACAGGTAAGTGACCACGATCATCTGACAGAAGATTATCTGAGTTGGCCACTTACCCAGAGGACTCAGCAGGGGAGGAACATTGGACGATTAGGAGACGAGACAGACAAAAAACCCTCTTTCCACTGGCTGCTAGGATCCAGGACATGAACCATGAACTAAAACTGAATAGACAGACTGGCAGAAAGACAAGAAATGATCTGGCACTGAATGCTCAGACTGAACTGAATTTAAACCAGAGGAAACAGGTGAGAGGAATTAATTATAATGAGGCAGGGAGGGAAGAGGGCAGGTGAGAGGAATTACTAATTAGGGAGGAGCAAACAGGCCAGATCATGACACAATGGCTCTGTTCGAAAACCTAGGACGCATCCTTAGAAGACCGGATTCGAAGGCCGATAACGTCATAGCGCGGCGCCGAGGTCTGGTCGGATTCCAAGAGTCCTCGTTATGCGGCCTTAAAATGCGTCCTTCTTTTTGCCCGATTTGAAGGACGGGTCCGATGTATCCTCGGTATTCTTGGATATCCCAGGATTCATTGCGAGACCAAGCAAGCCGTGATCAGAGGAAAGGTTACTTGGCGCCGAACAGTGGTGAAAATTGGAAGTTCAGTTTAATATAATACAACTCTGTGAATAGTTCCGTCTGAAATGAATGAAAACAGTTGTTTTAATGGTTATTGAGTCAGATATGTGGCGGTAGTGTTTGATTTATCTAAAGGTTTTTATCTGTTACTGTGTAAATGGGTTTGGCTGTAATTTAAGGACAGATTCTAATAGATCTGCAGGGTGGGAACTATAAATCTGATAGGATTTTTATCTTTTTATTGCTGTTTTGCACAATATGCTTAACTTCGTATTTTTTGTTGTTGAATATTAGAGATTTTGCAGATATATTTTTTATAAATATATTGTTTAGATTTACTTATATCTTCCTATCCCTTTTATAGAATAGAATAGAAAATCCCTTTATTTTCCCACAATGGAAAAATTTACAGCAGCAGAAAGATTATTGTAAATGGTCACACAAATGTGGACCTTAGAAAAATGTATAAGAATAACATAATAGGGAAGAGTTAAAATATAAACAATAAAATACTGTAAAGTGTTTTAACAATATAAAACTGGAGAATAAATAACCAATATGCAGCGATGGACATCTTTACAGTAATGGATATTAGAAAATAGCAGCAACATTAGAGATGTGCAAAATGACAGCAGCATTTTATTTAACTGACTAAGGTTTCTATCATTACATTTGATTTTATTTGTTCCTGCTCCCGGCTGTTGGAACATTTATTCCACTCTGGATTCTTGTGAGTGTAGTCTTTGTTCACTTCACAATAAAAAAGAAATAAACAGTTTTGAAAACTTCTGTATTCATTCTTTTCCTGTTTTGTGTGTCAACGTTTACGGTTGCTAAGCAACAGAGCATACGGCGGTAAAACCCGTCGAAGGGTAGACCTGGACGAATTCACAGCCTAAACTCTTCCGGTCTCCTTATTTTCAAGGACTTTGAAGGATCCAGTCTAGGTAGACCGCGTCCTTGGAGGACACGTCCTAGGTTTTCGACCAGGGCCAATAACCCTTTATTCTGGGCTGATTAATTGAAAACATGTATATAGTTTTAGCAGGTCCTTAAATATTTTGGCCAGAAATCTCATACTTTTCTGTCCAAGCATAGATCTGGTTATTATATAGAATTGTGTTTACGAAACAGCTGTATGTGTAAAAAAAGTACAAGTCCTTACTGTGCAGTGGGGTTAAAGGTTGAATAACAAAAATGCTTGCAGAGAGGGCTATTCATCAACGTCACCCTCATGACTGCTTAAACAGGCCAATAGGCCCTGACTTCAAAACAAAAACCATTACCTCTTAGAAACTCAAGAGTCCGCTGGGAACAAGGTCAACTCACACTGTATTAGTAGGCAAAAGTCATGATATTTCATGAAGCTTTTCTTGTATTACAGTTGATGAAAATTCAGAAATAGGGGTTTGGAAGACCTAAATTATGTGCACCCCCTCTGGCCTAAGCATTCATGGCCCAGAGCTAGATAGTCATTACCTTCACAGAGGAAGGAAGATAATTTTACAACCTGCAGAAAATAGTTAAAAAAAATCAATATTTGAATGCACTCCTCTGGCCCCCTAATTAAATATTATTTTGAAAATATTTTCTCTAACTCCCCTCACTGAACTGTCCCTATGCAGAAATCAGGAATTACAAATCTTTCTTACACATTAAGCCAACCCTCCTGTTTACTTACAGCTTTTATTAAATCAAGCTCTACACTTTCTAAAGTAAGCTGTATTTCATTTTCTGCCAGAACCTTTGTAGTTACCTTGACTCACTTTCTTTTAGCCAGTCATCAGATTATTTGAGCCTTTTAGGGACAGTTCTCAAGCGTACCTGATGTTTCTGATTGCCTAATCCTCAGGTTTGTCAGTTCCCTATTAGCATGTCTAGTGTCAGTGATCCTAAAGAGAACAACCATTTTGTAGCAATATCCCAGGTATAGTACAGACCTCAACTTGATAAAAGGCAATGCACTTTTTGGAACTTACAGGCAGAAGGATAAAGTATCAAGATTTAATATACTGTATATATATATATATAAATATATATATATATATATATATATATATATATATATATACTGTTGATAACAAATACAGTTGAAAGTTTTGTGATCTTACTTTTGTTTTCCTCCATAACAGTCACAGGAAATCTTTTTCTCATGGTTGTAGGCGCGACATGTTTTGTTCGTTGAAGAAATATGAAAAACAGCTAAGGTAAGATTAAATGATTTATAAATCTTAAGAAATATTGATAGCTTCAAATGTTCACAACTTAATTGGTTCCTTAGAGGCAAAAACATCAGCAATAGCTGAAATCTTTTACCGACTACTATAAATCCTATTATGTTCTTAATCTTTCATCAATCTCCTTATTTTGTTCCTATATAGACACTGGAGTGCAGTTCATTATATGTGGACCTGATATATTAGTGAAAATCAATCTTTGTGCCATTCCAGAAATCAGTTTAAAGAGCAGAGAATTAGCTCGAGCAGCACAGCATTCAAGTATCTGATCATGGTCACACTAACATAAACAGATAATAAATCCACCCACAGTAGGTCTGTGTTTGGATCCATACAGCGACGTAGAGTCTCTCAGACTGCCAACCAATAGAGCTAATCAAACTGTGCCGCATGAGAAAACAGCTTTCGTTTGCCAAGTTGACCTAAGGCAGTGGTTCCCAAAGATTTTCTTCTGGGCCCCCCTTTGGATTACAATAAAATTTCCGCGCCCCCCCATCCCCCATTCCCCCCCCCCCCCCCCCCCCCCCCCGACCCCAGAAAAAAAAAAAAAGAACAAACTGGGCACACACATCGTTCAACCACATACAATAAATCTATACACATATTTTGTTTTCAAACTCCACTTAAGTTTATTTCACACTACAACTACACCATCTTTACAGTGGAACACTTTTGTGTAACTGTATTTTTTTCATAGTTCTATAATGTAGATTAGAAGAGGATTCTTTGTTGTCTGTGTTATTTTAAACATATTTCTTTTTTTTATTTGTAACAATATTTAACTTTGCTATAATCTATACATTAAAAAAGCCTCTGTGCAAAATGGAGTGAAAACATTTAACAGCTCCCTGAGAGTTTTTTCTTTGTACTCCTCCCATCTTTTCAGCGGCTGCAGTGAGCCTGCTTTTTGCTGCAGATCTTCTCAAATCTGGGTTGCAGTGTCACAACTGTCCATTATGCTCAGTCAAGCAAGCGCTGTTTTTTTTTTTTTTTTCCTTCATTCATCCATACCGCTTCCCGCGCCCCCCCTGCAATGGCATTGCGCCCCCCCTAGGGGGCGCGCCCCACACTTTGGGAACCACTGACCTAAGGGATTGTAATGTTCATTCAGCGAGATCTAATTGTTGACTTCACTCCCTCAGGAGTCTAGGGCACCACTATCAGGAGAGCATAGGTTAGCCACAGGCTAAGCTTAGCATATGTATAAAATCATTAATGTGGCAGTAAATGCTCTGACACAAAGTCAAGGGAGCAGTTAGTCTTTAGCTGAACAGAAACAAATCATGTTATACAATTTTTGCTCAGCCCTGATTGAATAGCATACATGTACAGCATCAATCTTCCACTGCCTCATCATAGTTTTTAGTATAAAGTTTTACAGCACTGAAGTTTGATCAGTTTTACTTTAGCTGTTTATTTACCAAAAATGCAGTTGAAATGAAATTATTATACACACAGATTAAAACGTTTTTTTTGCCTTTCTAAAGTGAAAACCGGGTTGAAAAGTTCTGATCTATCAATTTAAGATTGCTTACTGCTGGAAAGATGCAAGATAGATTTTTTCTGACTTGTTGAAAATGGTCTTTACCATCATGCCAGTACCTGGCGGCAGTGACACTCTCCGATTTTTTGCCCTTTTCGGGGCGATTTTCCAGTCGTACCAGAACTTTCCGATCAGTCTGATCGTGAGTCATATAGTGTACAGGGGGAAACGAGGGGCCACCAGCTTCCCACGACCACCTCCCAATCAGGAATCGTGAGGTTAGGGTCGGGTGAGGCCAACCATCGTGGGTCAATCGCTCAATGCGCAAACAAGGATTCTTTTTCTTCTTCCGCTCAGATTTAATAACAGAAGCATGGCGGGGGTTCAATGAGTGAAATTGAGTTCTTTCTGTAAAATTGGCAGACTATAGTAGCCATGTTTACTCAGCCATGTCTTTGTCCAAATACGTCACCGCCATTTCTTTTTAGGGCTTTCAGCACAAAACTGCACAAATTGGCAAGACACAAATTTCACTCTAGTGAGCTTTATATTCCAGATAGACAAGTCTGAGTAGCTCCATCTCACTGCCGAGCTGATTTCCACGTTTTTTAGACGTACAGTGTGACCAGGTAGATCGCATCAGGGCGTCGTGTTGAACATGCATCTTGAGCTGTGAACATTCTACGACAAAACCCTGCGGTTTCATCCTAGAGTGTGAGTTGTAGCTGCGTGCATGATTGAAAAAAAATTGCACAGTGTACGCCCGGCTTAAGAACAGGCTCTCCTCAGAGCTGCGTCCTGAGCCCCCTGCTGTTCACCATGATGACACATGACCGTGTCCACAGGTTCCTCACCAATGACATAGTGAAGTTTGCAGAAAACACTACGATGTTCTGCCTCATTAGAGACAACAACGAGCTGGACTACAGAGAGCAGGTGGAACAGCTGGTGGGCTGGTGCAGAGACAACAAGCTGAATGTGGAGAAAATGAATGAGATCATCGTTGACTCATCAAGCAGCACCAAATTCCTGTGGATGCACATAATAGATACCCTCACCTGGACTGTAAACACCACCTCCCTGATCAAAAGGACACAGAAAATACCACCCCAAACACACACACACACATCTTCACAACCTTCTAGTGAAGCACCATAGAGAGCGTTCTGACCAGCTATCTCACTGTGTGGTGTGGAGGCTGCAGCACCTCAGACCGGAAAAAAGTTAGAAGAGTGGTGAGGACACTAGAGAGGATCATCGGGGCTCCTCTTTCCTCCAAAAAACACATTTCATCCCAGCACTGCGTGTCCCGTCACCAATGACCCCTCACACCCCCCACCATGGACAGTTCTCCCTGCTTCCCTCTGGGAAAAGGCTTTGCAGCATTCGATGCAGGTCCAGCAGATTCCAGAGCAGCTTCTTCCCCACTGCCATCAGACACCTGAATGTTGAAAAACTTTGCATCAAACTGACCATATTAATGTGTTTTTTGCACCACAAAGTTTACATTTGATCACTGCTGCACTTTAAGAAAAGGAAATGTCATGAGAGATGTGCAAAATTAAATTTCATTTTGCATTCACTCTGTGTATACAAAAACACAACAAAAGTTATCTAAGTCTAATGTTTTGCAAGGTTAATTCCAAACCACTGAGTTAACTGGAAGAACAACAGATGATGGATTTAACAGACATGTTTTGTCTATCCTAGGATTCATATTTCAGACCTAATAGCCTACCTTCCTTTGCTCAAACCTCTTTTATTGTTTTACATGGAAAGCACATAATTTTTCAGCCTTTACACAAGAAACAAAATCAGTTTGGTGTCTCGCCTTTCAATGTGCAGACCTTACAAAATAAACGGTATCCTGAGGAATCTCAAATAAAGGGTTAGGCAGTCAGACTTTAGAAATAAAGGTTTCTTCCAAGTTATTAATGAAAGTCAATGATTTTAAAAGGCTATATGGTGAAGTTAAGATCTCAGTCCCTTTGGAAATCTGTAGGCAGAGCTTTAAGTGTGTGTGAGTAGGTGGCCTAAAAAAGCAGAGTTAGTTATAGATCTGTCAGGAGGATTGGGCAAAAAATACAGCAAATTATTTTGAGAGGTTATGGAAGAATACATGTAACAGTTTGCACAGGTAACAAGCAATTTCAGGCTTATTTAATGTCAGTGAGAAAAAGGTAAAATGACTGTGTAAGTATATTGTTTATTAAATGCAGATTTCTTTTTAATTGTTTAAAGCTACTGCACAGATGCACGCTATTAGAAAAGCCCTTGAAACAGACCACCTCCCATTAACCTTCACAGCTGACTTGATTTTAAGAGGCACAGATTTAAAAATATGCTGAAAACAATTCTCCTAAATTTACCTCCATACAGCGACTGCAGATTTGTCACGTAGAAAGCCACGGTCTAAAAACTGGTCCCTTTGTAATATACTATTTTTTTTATGTATACTGTGTTTGAGGAAGCCATTGGAATACATTGAATTTATTTACATGTAAACAGGTTAACATAATTTAGGCTTAATATGCTGCAAAAAAAAAAAAAAATCAGATGAAAGCATCACGGGTCTTAAAGGACCTACATGGTCTATACCACTATAGGTAGGCTTTGGCATTGAAACATTAATTAGTTTTTGCCAAAAGAATGCTAAGAAAATATCAGTTGCACCATTTCACTACCACAGCAGCCTTGAAAAGTTGATGCAATGCAGGTTGGATCTGTACTTCCATATATATGCACTGGAAAAACAATCTAGAAATAAGTAAAAAGTTCCTTAAATTAAGTATATTTACCCTAAATTTAAGCAAGTAAATGAGATAGTTTGCCAATGGAATTAGTATTTTTTTCTCTTAAAATAAGATAATTAGATAATATGAACTTTAAATAAGACAACACAATTGTGTTTTCTAATTTTAAGTGTAAATTGTCTTGTTCCATTGGCAAAATGTCACTTTAACCTCCTCTATCAAGGAACAAACGCACTTAATTTAAGGAATAATTACTCATCTAGATTTCGATTTTTTTCCAGTGTGCCAAACTAACCATTCAGTCTGAATATTACAGAATAAATTGAAAGACATCTAAACAGACAACATTTCTTTTCCTATTATCCAATATTGGTGAGCCACTGGTCTATAAGATGAGGATACCCGGTCAGACCAGCATACCCATAGTCAATACCCGTTTATCCCTTTAGTTTTCAAGGAAAAATAAACTTTTAATTACCTCAAGGGGTGTGTATCCTTTTAGACATGAACAAAAAAACAATATAACTACTTAATTTTTGGTGTTTTTCGAAGCGTATGGTTATCTGGCTTTAAATTCTTTGTTTTTTTTTTGTACATGACTAAAGGGATAGACACCCGTTAAGTAGTTTAAAGTCTATTTTCATACAAAACTAAAGAGATAAACACAAATCTGACATCTTGCACATGCATATTGACTATGGGTATGCTGATCTGACAGAACACCAGTCCATAGTGCTTTTCCTTGCTTTTTAGCTGATAGGAAGCTGTCTTCTGCTGCTGTAGCTCTTCCTCTTAAAGGTTTATCCTGTGGTCCAGTCAGAGACTTCATTCCTCATACGATAAACTTGGACAAGTTTACTCCATCAAATTTAGCTTCCTATACACTGGAAAAAAATCAAAATCTAGATAAGTCATTATTTCTTAAAATAAGTGCATTTTTTCTTAAATTGAGAAGGTAAGTGAGACAGTTTGCCGATGGAATAAGACAATTTACATTTAAAACAAGAAAAAAACTATTTCATTGTCTTATTTCAAGTGTATATTATGTAATAACCTTATTTTAAGAGTAAAAATCCTCATTCCACTGGCAGATCATCTTATTTGCCTACTCAAATTAAGAGTGAATACAGTTAATTTAAGACATTTTGACTTATTTCTAGATTGTTTTTGCAGTGTAAACACACTGTAGCTGTTACGACTAAGTGTTTAAATAAGTGTACTTTCTAAAATGAAGGACTGTGTAGCATCAAGAGATATTCAGAAATGAAGAATGAGTGAAACACAAGTTTGAGTAACTGATTAGACAGGGGTTTGATCATAACACAAAACTATCATCATCCAGATGTTTTAACTAATAAATTCTCCAAAAGGAACATTACATAAAAGGCCAGTGAGAGTTGCAGCTTGAGTTTTTTTTTCTTTTTCTGTTATCTACCAGGTTGCTTATCAAACATATATAGGCTGGTAACAAACCACTCAGCCTGCAGCTGTTTCACACAAGCCCTTCATATCTGCTGCTCGTTGAAGTGTGTAAGCTAAAAGTGTTGCTGTTTGTTTTCAAAGTGTAAAAAGTCCCTTAAAGATATGGCTTATGTTGTAGTAAATGTCAGCTTCATTTCTCGTTTTTTTTTTTTTTGTAGTTATGTTTGTTCAAATAATGATTCTAGTTTCTTAAAGAGGACATGTTTTGATTCTCTCTGCTCTTGCCTCGTTCACTACACCTAAGGGGGTTGAACGGGGGATTGACGGAGTGCATCTTGAGCGATTCTGGGATACTTACATCTGCTTTATCATTTGTGGAAATTAAGTTTATAAATGTTAGCAAAATTATATGAAATGTTTATCAAAATAGAACCCCCAAAACAACCTGAAAAACGTTAATACCTAAGGCCACGATCACACCGCAGCCTGAAGTGACCCAAATCCGATTTTTTTGCCCACAAGCGACCTGGATCTGAACTTCTCATAGCTGTCTGAACAACACAGTTCCGATTTTTTTCCAACCCGGGCCACTTGGCTCTGTGGTCCTGAATCCGATATAATTCGATCTTTTCAAATGTGACCTGTGTCTGAACGGCCAGGTCGTATTTTTTCCGACCCGAATGTCATTAATACCCGACAAAGGTCACTATTCTGGGTCTTGCTACACAGAAGCGGCAAGAAAAACAAACACCATGACGGACGATGTAGAATAGCATTTCATTTTAATAATCTTGAAAAAATTGAGGTTTTGAGGTTTGGAAAGATCACTAGATGCGCTCCAGCACTACCATCCATCTTTACTTACGTAAACACAGTGCACGCTGGCTTGTGACGTCAGTGCGTCCTCTACTGTGCATGCGGGACACTTAAGCTGAATGAATGCAGTTCAAACAGAAGATCACATCGAAGTCGCATATATTTGGAAATGTGAACGGCAACGCAAAAAAATCGGATTTCACAAAAAAATCGGAATTGGGCATCAAGGCCTGCAGTGTGAACGTAGCCGAAAAGTCCACTCTCCTTGTAATACTGATGTAATTTTAAGTTTTCCAAAAAGTGATAGGATGAGCAAGCAAAAAATATTATTTCATAATTAAACAAAAATTAAGAGCAAAAAATAAACCATTATACTGTTAAGAAACAATAAAAAATAAAAATAAAAAATTCATCCTGCACCTCCAATTCATTCAGTAATCAATGGAAATGGAGATGAAAATTATTTCATGTTACTTCAGTGGCACATTTAGAAACTCACCATTTATCTTGGCTTTGTTTTGGCCAAACTCACATTTTTTGTAGGATTTTGAATCTGGGTCCAAGATGTCTAAAGGTGGACTTCGTTTCTGGTAAACAAGTGTTGACTGGTTCTTCAGTCAGCTGGGTTAATGAATTGAAGTTTATTACTTTTGTTCTTACTAACTCCTATGAGCCCTAATTCTGGCTGCTGTAACAGAGTGAATAAGCGTTATAAGCAGGTTGTCCTGATTTTGCTAATTTATTTTAGTTAATCTCTCATGCAAACATGCTGTTTAAACTCCCCTGGAAGCTTTGGTGGATTTTTAGGTTTATAACTAACTGGTTGAAATATAAATAGCATGTTGCTTTTAAAAGGGCTTAGATGTTAAATTTCTTATCACTGTTCTCTGAGTGTGAATTTAAGGGATTTTTATTTGTCAGTTACTCCCTACATGAGTGTGTGTTGTTTTGCAACACACGCATATCCGGTTGTCACAATTTTAGTTGTTTTTAAGTGTTTGAACTACATTCTGATTGTAGATAATGAAAAGCAATTAAAATATGTTTCAGCTATATTGTCATGATTTTATCAAGAGCTCGGACCCACATGCAGATAAACCAATCCAGAGAGACAAGGGGAAAAGTTTAACAGGTTTATTGAGAAGTTTTGTGGAGATTTCAGTTTTGCCCTGAACACTGCTCAACCAACTGAAAGGCGAGGAGAAGACACTGTGGTTAGTACAGGTTAAGTGGGAAAATTGATTCTTGAACTCGAAGAGGAGGAAAGGTAGGCAGACTCATGTTTCCAGAGAATTGGTTGACTCTTAGACTCCAGTAGGTGAGGAATGTGTTCCAGTGTTTGTCTCATACGGTGGAGGGCGGACAGGGTTACCCAGAATGCGGTTGCTTGTAGATGAACAGAGAAGACTGACTGCCACTCAGATTTTCTGCGGTACTTGAACGGACTGTGGTGCAGATGAATCCCTTTCTCAGTGTGAAGCTCAAACGATTTCTCGGGGGGAAAGTGGATCCAAACCTCGGGTTTGTATCCCCAACTCAGTTTGAAGCTCAGTAGATCCTTCCAGGGAGAGAAGGTCCGAAAATCCAGTTTGCAGGATGACTTCCTATGGAGAGGCAAAGACAAAAAATAACAACGTTAAGACTCAGGTTGACAAAAACTGAGTTTGACTCAGCAAAACTCTGCTTGGCTAGAGTGCCCAAAACTGGCAAACACTCTGGCGCTGAGGTAGTGGCAGTCAGCAGCTTAAGAACACCCTGTTAATGAGGTAACCCTCCGCAGGTGTGTGAGGAGGAGAACCAGAACCAGGCGCTGCCTGGTGGAGGAAGGAAGACAAAAACACAGACCACACAGACTGGAGTCCTAACATATATTTGTATCTACAATATTAAACTCACCTTTTTATCTTAAATTTTACGTTCTCTTGAGTTCTGGATTGTTGCAAATACAGATCGCAATAAAGAAAACTTTTATTTCAATGCTTTTTACTCTTTTTTACCAAGTGTGCAAATAATTCTGATGGGGGCTGGCATAAACAAAGCATCCGAGGGAGGTTGGTTCCTTCAAGAGAGCAGACTTGGAGGCTGGAACTTACTTAACGACTTGGTGAGTAAATAGTTCAGATGGTAAGGATCACAGAAAATCTCTTTACACAAAGAACAAGGCTTAAAATAAACATTGAAGAGCTGTGATATTTGGGCCATGAAGTGGCACTGCAGTAAAATGGATTTAGGAGAACCATTCAAATGATTTATCCATTTTAAACATTATTTACAGCCATGGCCTTGCAAAACCATTACAATCATTACATTTGTCATGCATTTACAGCCACAAAATTCTAATGTAATCATGTTATAGGGTTTATTTTAACAGGATAAATGTAAAAATCCTGTGAGACACAGTCAGGGTAAGTGCAGGGTGTATTTATATACTCAGCAATACAGATAAGTTGAGTCACCTGGCAGCAGTTCATGGATGATCTAAAGAAGAGAGGCAGGTTAGCATCACATATTGTACTCATCAATATTTGGGGGTATTATTGGGGTCAAAATGCACTGCTGCACTATAACACTGTGTACTTGGAGAATAAGCAATAAAGATTTTGTAACTCCTACGCTCTAGTTTTAGTGTGTCTCAGGTATAATTGATCCAATTTGGGAAGCAGCAGATCTTTCCTAATCACCGATGCTCATATATAAATGGCTCTGATCTATGAGCAACCAGAACAGAAAGGGACCAGAATGTATTAATTTTATTTTAGATCATTTTCTACATTTTACCTAATTTTTTAAATTGCTCTGTAATCTAGAGGATGGGCAGTCAGCAAAGGAACAGCAGCAAATTTAAAGTGCAATGTGTGGTGTTGAGTGGAGCTTAGAGAAAAAGTGCTGGAGAACCATTTATATGGAGTCGGACTCTTTCATTTATATGATAGAAAATTCTCATACACAGGGAAACGAGAGGTAAGAAACTACAAACAGCTCAAAGTATAGTTCTTATAGAGCTCAGTTACCACACTATTGACAAGAATCAATCAAACTGTATATCCTGCTGCTCTTTTTAAGCAGAATTCTTGATGAGAATATTGGCTCCAGCAAGAATCACAGCAACAACTGCCACATCAACAGATGCAGCAGCAGCAAAGAAGAAAATTCAGATGAAACACTCAGGCAATCTCTGAAAGTGACAAATATATATTTTTTTGGCTTTATTGGATTTTTAAAAATAACGATGTGTTAACAAAGCTCAACTAAATGAATGATTTATCAACAAGCTCTCTGCCGATATTATTCAAATGCGAGGATTTAATTCTGCAACTTTGTTTGGGTGCATTGGAAAATGATGCATTTAAAAACTGCAGGATAAAAGCTCTCAAGGACTGAAAATGTGAGATCCAGTAAAACAGACAAATTTAGATTAGTGCAAAATTACAAATTCGACAGAAAATGCTACATAGTTTTCAAGATGTTTATCAATTAAAAACATATTGCGTGCATTTGTCAAGCCTCAAAGGGGAGCTCTTTTTTTTAAAATGCAGCTATAGCTGAAATTTCAGCTACAATTCCTTATGGGTGGTATCCCAAACCTGCTTTGAACTTCTGTCGTCAGGAAACTCCATGCCAAATTTTGCAAAGAGTGTCAGATTTTGTAGGTTTAAACTTTGAAGCAATCTTGCATTATCCAACCTTTAGATCAGGGTTGTTGGATTCCAGTCCTCAAGGTCTGGGGTCCTGCAACTTAGATGTGTTGCAGCTTATTCCTGTTGCAACACGGCAACACATCTAAGTCAAATAATCAGGTAATTATCAGGACACTGGTGAAGAGACAGACGTAAAAGATGCAGAAAACTGGACTAAAATTCAACAAATCTGCTGTAGATGGTCAGTTTTCTAAATGAAATAAATGACAAATTACAAGGCAGAGGTGAATCACTTGGTGATGGAGGAATGTTGCCATTTCTTGGAGAAGGAAAGCAACTGAAGGTTGCAGGATGGTAGTTCTCCATGACTAAAGTTGGGGCAACCTTGTTTCACATATTTGCTCTGATCCCTGCTGTGTCCCCCAGCAGGCTCATGATGGCCCCTGTAGTGAACTGAAGTGGTAACTTCCTGGCCTTCCTGTGGCGCTGGCTTTCCTCCAAGCCCTTTCTGTCCCAACAGTAAGTCTCCTTAAAATAGCTATGGGCTGACTGGATATGACTAAAACAGTGTCTGCAAGATTTTAGGAGGAAAGTTGGCTGAATATATATCCATGCCAAGCCTTTCACCTTTCATTTTTAACTAGATTGCATGCTCCTTTAAATCCAGATCAAATACAGTTCTATTATTAAAATAAAGCCTATATATGTGTCATGATGCGATGGTTTACTAGCCCATATGCAGACTCACAGACACAGAGGGAGGATAAAAAGTCCAATGTTTATTGGCAGTCAGAGGAATCTTCAGGATCAAGGCTCAGACAGGCATGATGGCACAGGTAAGACACACGATCCAGCACAGAGAGAAAATTACAAACAGCTTATATAGGGAGCTTCCTTAATCAGCAGAATGTCAAACAGCTGATCAAGCTGAGTCCAAGCTCCCCAGGCTTGGATCCACGGCGCCCTCTGGTGGGCAAAGTCCCGGATCCTGACAGTACCCCCCCCTCAAGGGCGGATTCCAGACGCCCCAAAGAAAACAAAAAAACAACTCGCCCATGGAGGGCGAAGGGCGAACCAGGGATGCCAGAAAAAGTCTCAGGTGGACAGCCATGAAACCGGCAGCAGAGCAGAGTCTCAAAAGCTGCAGGGCCCTTGGAAGAGGGCGTCAACTCCGCTTCAGCAGGAAGCACCGGGAGAAACTCTGTCTCCGCTTCCACATGAAGCCCCGGGAAGGACGCCGTCTCCGCTCCCGCAGCTCTGCAACAGGTCCACCCACTACGGCTCCGCCTCAGGAACAGAGGAATCCACCGATTGTGGCTCAACCTCAGGAACCGAGGGATCCACCGATTGTGGCTCCACCTCCGGAGGCTCTGGAAGGCGCAGAGCAGGCTCAGGGGTCTCTCAGACGGCACAGAGCGGGCTCAGGGGTCTCCTAGACGGCACAGAGCGGGCTCAGGGGTCTCCCAGACGGCACAGAGCGGGCTCAGGGGGCTCCTAGACAGCACAGAGCGGGCTCTCCAGGAGCGCGTAGAAGGAGTCTGCAGAGCTAGTCTGTTGGCTGGATCGTTCTGTCATGATACGATGGTTTACTAGCCCATATGCAGACTTACAGACACAGAGGGAGGATAAAAAGTCCAATGTTTATTGGCACTCAGAGGAATCTTCAGGATCAAGGCTCAGACAGGCATGATGGCACAGGAAAGACACACGATCCAGCACAGAGAGAAAATTACAAACAGCTTATATAGGGAGCTTCCTTAATCAGCAGAATGTCAAACAGCTGATCAAGCTGAGTCCAAGCTCCCCAGGCTTGGATCCACGGCGCCCTCTGGTGGGCAAAGTCCCGGACCCTGACAATATGGAGGATTGTTTATCAGATCAAAAGTCAATCTTTAAAAAAATAAGAGGCAATTATTAAATATACCTTTTTATATAAATATTTTTAACAAAATGTTTTTTTATTTAATATTCTGACCTTAAATGTTGTATTAAAAACATACATATATTTATAGCTGATCTACAATCTAAAGTGTATCACCTGGTGAAATGAGATTGTAGACTGAATGGCTTTTTCAGAGTTCCTTATTGAGTTAAAACCTAAACCAAGTTTGATTATTATAGAAAGGTAAACGTTTTAGTTTAGACAACATTATGTTTATTTGGCACATTCTAAAAAGAGCAAAGAAACACAAAGCCTAGTTTCCAACCCTCTGTTGTGATCAAAAGTAAAGAAAAATACATTAGGCAGAGATATAGGTTTTTGGATTACATTAGAAACATTTCACGGAGATTTTGACATTTCTTGAACCTTTCCATGGCATCACTTTCAACATCTTTTTTATTATTATTCTTTGTTTGATTCATTGGCACCAACAACCAATTAACTTCTGGCCTTGAGCAAGTTGAGCATATTATGTTTGAGCCAAACACTTAGGTATGCAACCATATGGTGCCGTTTTTTCTCCCCGTATTATCACCCTGGGGCACAATAGCATTAGCTAAATGCCTTGAAAGCAAATACTGACTCCTTTCAGTGTAATAGCTCAGGCCTACAGATGCACTGAGACAGGGGAGCCAGCTGGAGGAATGAGAAAGGGACTAGGATGTTAAAAAGAGAAAGCAAGAAGAAAACATGTGACAGATTATTTTCTTAGCCTTCATGGAGCTGAAGCCAGGATGCTCTAATAACCAGATGGACGTCCTGAGTGCCATATTTCATATCTCCCACCTTAACCAGTTGAGTTTATGAGGCAAAGCTTTGACAACATCTGGTGGAAAGACTTGACAGTTTGGCTTGCATGTAGATTTTCTAAGTGCATTCCCAAACTCTGTCCAGCCATCATATGTTGAGCTTAAAGTTCACTTCCTGAGCAAAAGTTCTCCCTGCTGACACATCCACTCACCATGGGTATCTATTTTTATTTTGGCCCACATTATTGACTAAAACTCGCCATGTTATCCTTGGCTGTAGTGATTCTGAGCTTTACTGTACCATTTTACCAGAGCTACAGATATTGAGGTGGACAGATGGCTGGTCAGGCGTACAGTTACTCAGCACCAAAGGGGAAGGCTTCTACCTTTCTGACTGGGATGATGCCACATTTTTTGACAGAACTAGATTCTGACAGCATGGTGAAAATCACTTGCTGTATTTTATGTATTTCACTTGGTTGGTTGTCTTTTAAAAAGGCAATCTAATGACAAAGGCAAGCTGGTGGCTCAGACACCAGTCACAATGAACCATCAAGCTCTGACTTACCCACATTCTGCCTCTCCTGCTGAGATCACATCAGGGAGTCTGTTGACGCGTTGTCAACCTGTGTAACGCTTATTCCTACAGACTTTTCCATGTGGTCTTTGTCAGTCATGTTGCTAGGAAATGTTGATTAAATAACTAGCAATGCTGCAGAGAGAGGACATGAAACTTTATTGTCCCAAACGAAAATTATTTTCCACATGCCCCTAGACTCCCATTACAAGCAGGCAGCAGCATTGCAGAAAATATCATAGAACCAGCCTGATGCTTTGAAAAGCAAAACAGGTTGTACACCTTTTAAGAAATATGTAGCAGCATAGTTGCTCAAAGCAGCAACTCAGCACTCAGCCTTTCTAGTGAATGTTTAGCTGTGGGTGCTTTACATGAACAATAAGATTGGTGATTACTGAAATGGGTATTATGCCTCACTGCCCTGGGTACCATTTTCCTGGGAGTTGCAAGATTAATCGGCCAAAATAAAATGACTATATTTTTGTTTTCATGGTCAGCAAATGCTGGTAGCCTGTGTATGTAGTTTAGTTTTCATTTCTATCTTTATGGAATTTGGAATCTTGAAAAAGTTCAGATCTATATCCAAAGCGAATCTCCAACAGGCTTGGAATTTGATATTCAGAGATGTTCTGTTCGACTGAACTTGAGGTTTATGCAAAGAGGTACAGCTTAAAAATATCAGTCTACTGATGTTATAAGGTGAGAGAAACCAGAACCGACTCCCAGACTTCCCTCTCCCCAGACACCTCCTCCTGCACCTCTTGGAGAAGCACGAACTGCTCCTAGGAGGGCAGTCATCGTGCACTTGGACGTCCTGTAGGCCTCCTCCTGATTGGACATGTCAGGAACCCCACCAGAGGGAGGCGTCCAGGTGTATCTGAAAAAGATGTCCAAACCACCTCCGCTGACTGCTCTCGATTTGGAGGAGAACCAGCTCAACTCTGTGCTTCTCCCGAATGACTGAGCTCATCACCCTGTAAGGGAGTTCCCAGCCACCCTTTGGAGAAAGTTAATTACAGTATCCAGGATTTCATTCTTATGGGCATGATCCAGAATTCATGATCATAGATGAGTGTTGGAACATAGATGGGTAAATCTAGAGCGTTGCCGTTTCGCTCAGCTCTGTTCACCATGACAGACCGGTGCAGCGTCCGCATTATAGCAGAAGCCGCACAGATCCCTCTATCGATATACTGCTTCATTCTCCCTTCACTAAGGAACAGGACCTCGAGATACTTGAACTCCTCCACATGAGGCTCCGCCAATCTTAAAGGGGACAAGCCACCTCTTTGTCGATCATGAACCATGGCCTCGGATTTGGAGGAGCAGGTTACCATCCCGCACTCAGCTGTGAACTGCCTCAGTGCAGGGAGGAAGCCATCTTGGCAGGAGGAAGCCAGCAGAACCAGGTCATCCGTAAAATAGCAGAGACAAGATCTGCTGGTCGCTGAACATGAGCCGCTCAGGCCATTGGCTATGCTCCTGTGCATAAAGGTTATGAACAGGACCGGTACCAGAGGTCCTAATATTTAGTTTTTTTTCTAAATCATTCAACTAACAAAGAAATTGATTCCTGTAGAACTGATAGACACAATTAAACTCTATTTCATTATGCAATGTAATTTTATCGCTTATCTTTTAACTCCTCACTATTATGTTATTCTTATACATTTTTCCAAGATAAACATTTGTGTGACATTTTTTCTATAATCCTTTTTCAACATGAGAATTTCCCCATTGGTGGACAATAAAGGGCTTTTCTATTCCATTCTATTCTATTCTATAATGCAGGTATCTGTTTGGTTGAATCTGGTCGAGTTCATTATGAATCAGAAACCAGCAAAATACATGCTTATCTAGTAGCTGCAGTAAAGAGTTCTTGAGTTCTATTAAAAGTTCTTATCTCTGTCTAAACTAACTTTCTATCATCCAAACCAGATGCAGCATGTTTTAGCATATAGCATGTCAGGATACTCAACCTACAGAACCAAACCAGGGCTTTTTATTAACTGATAAAATCTTTCCTTAATACACCTTAAGCATTAAAAAAGTCAGAAGCATGTTTCTACCACTAACTATTCAACATTCAGTTCTACTGCTTCTGTGCTGTGCAGCTTTGCTTCACACAGCCACAGCACTGTCAGCCACCTTCTATAGATTATTATGGTAACATTTAAAGGCCAGTGAAGACAGTGAAAATAGGAAATTCATATTTTTATTTAGGTATATCCTTATAAAGACACTATACAGAAATAGGCATTTGCTAATGCAAACATGTTAGATGTACATGCTGAAAAGTTAAGACTATTAACAAAGTTATAAAGTTTTTTTTGAATAGTTTTTTCAGTTTTGTGAGAAGGTCAAGCTCCAACACTTTGTAGCAGAATAAATCCAAAAATGCATCAATTGAATTTAGAGGAATATTTCCAAACACATAATAAAAAACACAAAAAAAGCACTGCACTTTTTTGTAGGGTAATGGACTACTAAGCTCTGAATTTATTTAGTTTGAATTTGCAGTTCTTTTAAACTATTTTTGGCTCCTCAATTTGTGGAGGGAAAATGCTAATGGTAAATCCTGTATTCCCTCTTAGTTTTTAAGAGAAGGGGCTCCTCAGGCAGCTTCCTCTCGCCATATGTTCAGTTGACTCAGCTCCGTCTTACAGGAGCCACCTCAGCCCCGTGAGTCTGTAGAGGAAGTTGACATAATAGCCCCAAGTCACAAATGAAACAAAAAAACTCAAGAAAACAGAAGGGAACTCTGCCAAAAGTGCTCCCAGCTATAAAGGGTTTCAATGTTAACGTCTGGGCACCTTTATCAAGGTGTTTGTGTCGTAGGATACAACAATTTTATTCAAACACTCAGCCAATTATATGAGCTGCCTTGCAACTTTTTCACAAAGGTGAAAATAAATAATTTTCTCTCCAATGCACTATAAATGTAAGGACACTCACTGCATTGACCCACATAGCTTTAAATGTAGGAAAGCACAAGCTTTTCGCAACTGAACATCAAACCTATGATATTTACTGAGTTAGAGAGGTTTTGATTGTTATCATCCCTCATAGGAAGATACAGTAGAAGTGGTGTTGAAGAAATAAATATCCGGAACAGCTGGGCATCTGAATTCATGCCAGACTGGTGGTGAGCTGAGAAGAAAAGGTGCAATTATATCATGTTGGCTAAATTACAAAACGTGAGTGTCCATTGCATAATTAGCTACTACAGCTGGTTGCATGAAAGGAAGGTTTCTATTTGAACTCAGCACAACCACAAACAGTAAAACAATGTTGTATCTTATGGGTTTAATCTTAATTTAACGCATTAGCCTCTGTATTCATTGTAGCCGAATTTGCAACTGATTGTAGGTGAAGAATAATACATGCAATACTTAAATTATATTGCTCTAACCACTAGGCCATCACTCCCAAGGATCTAGAGGAGTTCCCAAAGGAGAGCAGGCTTCCTTTATTAGTTAGCTAAGCTTCTCTAAACTGTTTTCTCTGATGCCTTTACCCCGACAGATGATGGCAGATCACCTTCTCCAAACAGACTTACAGAAGTGTTGCTTCATATTGCCGCACTGAAGGACTTTAGCTTCTTAAAGAAATAAAAACCTGCTCTTTCCCTTCCTGTAGATGGCTCTATGTGTCTTCAGTCCAGTCTGTTGTGTAGGTGAAAAAAAGGTATTTATAAAACAATAACTCTGGCATTTATGGAACAGTGCGACCAAACTGCATTCGTTCAAAGGTTATACACATTACAGCAAAAGATGGCTCTGTGAAGCGTGAGTGAATTACTCCAAACTCAATAAATGTGGTTGAGTTTGTTTGTAGCACTTAGGAGTGATAATGAATTATAAACAAATCAATTCACCTTTCACTCCTGCATTTGTACATGAGTGGAATGAGTTATGATGAATTATATTTATTGAGCAGATTCTCATTTTCATTTGGTGTCATTTTTCAGCTTGGTAATTTCCATTCAAAAACATATTGACGTGTGATTGATCTACCTTCGCAGCAATTATTATATAGGCAGAGTTTAAAAATAAAAAGACATGCTGTAGATTTAAACACAGGTAGAAATACATTTTCCTCCTGTATCCACATTCAAAGGATGACTTTTCATAAGAAGGTTTTAAGACAATGTGTTTCATTTAGGATCTTGTTTTGTCTTTCCTGGTTTGGATCCAGACTTAGTCGATGCAGAGGAAAAGTGTGAGAAATAACGCTCCAAGGCTGAGATGAACCATTTCTTTGCAGAGGCCAGTTGGCAGTTCACTTTAGCTGTTAGATGAAAGCTAAAGAAGACCACTGATCTGCTGTACAGCACACTGCTGCGGGAGAAGGATAGCACCCCTCTCTCTTATATTTTCTCCCTCTTTGTGTTTCCCTCCTCCATACCAACGAGAGTGATGCATCAGGGTCAGGAGTGGTTGAGCTTTGGGGGAATCTAAGGGCCTGCGCCTACTCTTCAGCGCTCCGAACGCATAAGGAACTTAGAAAAGGAGTCAGAAAATGGGAAAAAATGTGCTGTTAAAAAATGTAACTTGTGAGTAATGCAGGATCTGTTTTTATCTTTTACATAACACAATTATGAAAGCATTTAAATTAATAAATCCGAAAGCCATCAGCATAAATCGTTTAAACTTTTCTGCAGACTTTCTAACCTAAGACAAGGGAAGTTTATTTGTATAGCACAGTTCGGTCAATGACAATTCAAAATGCTTTACATGAATTAGACAATAAAGAGAGGAAACATAACAAAACAGTAAAGGCAAATAAAGATAAAAACATGATAAAAGCAGGTAGTGAAACAAACAAATAGAGTAGGATCTCAACCTTAAACGAATAATACCCCAGGTAACTTCAACAGTCAAAGCAGTTCTAAACAAATGGGATTTTGACTTAAAAGATCTCAGGCTTTTAGCACTTTTCCCATCTTCTGGGAGTTTGTTCCAGATCAGTGGAGTACAGAAACTAAATGCTGCTTCAACATGTTTAGTTCTAGTTCTGGGTGATCAGAGTAGGCTGGGACTAGAAGACCTGAGTGGTCTGGGAGGTTGATACACTGACAACAATTCTGTGATGAATTTTGATGCCGATCTATTCAGAGATTTATAAACCAAAGAATTCTAAAGTTTATTCTCTTAGCTATATGGAGCCATTACTTCAGAACCGGGCTGATGTGCTCTACTTTCTTAGTTGTAGTGAAAACACAGGCAGCAGTGTTCTGGCTCAGCTGCAGCTGTCTGATGGACTTTTTAGGCAAACCTAAAGTTACTGTTGCAGTGATCAATTCTACTAAAGATAATTGTACGAATGAGTTTTTTTTAGAACCTGCTTGTACATTAGTCCTTTAATGCTGAAATTGTTCAACAGGTGACAAAAGACTGACTTATTAACTGCCTTTATGTGCCTCTGAAGGTTCAGGTCTAAGTTCATCATGACACCAGGATTTCGGTATTTTCTAGCTGTAAGAGCTGAAGGTGGGATCGGTCCACAAAAATTATTAACCAAGTTTCGTTTTTATTCAGCTGGAGAAATTATGGTGCATCCATCTAGCCAATGGTCTGATAGGTCTATGTGTCATGAAGCAAGGACAGAAGGACCCAGTATTCAAGGAGAGAGAGTCAGTAGGCAAGTTCAAAACGTTTATTAAATGAAGAAAAAAAACTAAAAGGGGAGCTGCTAGCATCTGTGGCACACGGCAACTGCAGATGGGGCACCGCCCAATCTCAGACAATCTGTTAATGGAAGAAACATAGGTAAGTGACCACGATCGTCTGACAGAAGATGATTATCTGAGATGGTCACTTACCTGGTATAACAGTCCAGTCCAAGAGTGCCCCCAGTGCTGCAGTCCCAGAGGTCTTGCAGGAAGATGATCCTGGTTAGGGATCCATAACAGACAGGAACAGACATAACAGGCAGGATCCAGGCCTCGTAGAGCTCCCAGACAGCTTCAGAGTCCAGCAGACCTTAGACTACCAAGTGGGTATCATGGATGGATGAATGGATGGATTGGTTCCTCTTTTAGTGTGCTGTTGAAAATAAGAAATTTGCATGTGTTTTTGAAAGTCTTACATATTAAGTACTACTGGAATCATATGAAACAGCAGTTTAACAAATAATTAATTAGTAATGCATAGAGGCCTAACTGGAGAGATCCATTAGGATGGGACGTAGGACTAACAGAGGAGTTTGTTTGCTTTAACTTTCCAGATGCAATAATTTCTTAGCTTAGAGAAGGAGCTGTTCTTTAAATGTGCCCTTTTCATCCTCTGGCAGTTTGGGGAAAATTATTTCTAGTTTATTTTGAAAGTCATTGTATGAATTTATAGGATGCATGTTTGTCTTTCTCCGTAGCAGGAATGTCGACAGGGAGAATGTGTCCTTTCAGGAGTTACATTACAATACCAGTCTACACCAGCTATCTGTGGAGTGCCCAAAAAGACAAATGAAGTACGGGTGAAAGAGATTTAGAGGGAGAGATTAAAATCTCTGAGGGTTGGCAAAAGAATTAGCTTTTTGCTCTTCGGTTTATGGAAGCTCTGTAGTCTTTGTTATTTACATTTTAGAGCCTTAGACATTTTATCACTTTTTTCACCAGGCAGATGACTCTTCTGGGTAAAAAAACAAACAAGAAACTTTTTTATCTGAGATTACACGTTTTAAAATTCTTTTGGGGAAAACTGCTTCAGGGAAATAATGCCTCATATTGTCACAGGGCAGAAAAGTATTACTGATCAGATAACTGGTTGAATTTTCTCAATAGTAAATGTGAGCGGTTGCTTTACTGCTGATCTGTGCTAATGAACACAAGAAGTGTTAAACTACAGGGGATTGAGTCACAACTTTAATGTGGAGGTGGGTGAAGCTAAGAGGTTGTGTTAAAGTGTGAATATTTTCATGCTGTAATGACACATTCGGTTTTAATGCCTGAAAGCGCAAAATAATGTGTAATGCACTTTGATTGCTCCTGTGCATACAGTCTTGCAATATCATGGGTGCATTCTGATTGAAATGACTTGTGAGATGTGCCAGCGTTCCAGATCTAAGGAAAGAATGCCTTTTGGGAAAGGAGAGTGGAGGGTACAGGGGAGGGGGCGAGGATGGGTTGGGATAGGGAATCTGTCAGGTGTAAAAGAGCAACACAGCAGTAGCACAGAATGAGGAACAGGGCTGCCTGGATGTTGACAGAAAGACATCAGTCCTTGGTGACAAGGACAGAAACCCTTATCAATGGGCTGCATTCTGCAGGACCAGCAGAGACTCACACAGGGGAAATGCTCAACCCCATAGACATTGTTTAGCTCATGAAAATCCAGTAAAGGCTTTGCTGAGCTTCAACTCTGTGAATTTATTCGTCAAAAAATTCACCCTTTATCAAGATCACAACAGGTTTTGATTTTTTTTCTCACCACTTTATATATATATATATATATATATATTTGTCACTATTAAATTATTTCATTAAGACAATGAGAGAATTAAAATCATTTAGGTATGCCACACTACCGTATATAAAATAATAATGACTGTTGAGAAATTGGATGAGTTACATTCTTTTCATTATGTTGCTCATCTGACATCAGACATGCTCAGAGAAGTCCTATGCAACATAATTCCACTCTACTGTCTTTATCTGTATCTCTATTGTGTATGCAAATATTTAAAGTTTTTCTTTCATCCAATATATGTCCCATTGACTTGTATTCTCTTTTAGGGCCTAAAGACATTGAGGCACCTTAGCCAGACTTGAATAAGTTTAGTGCCATAGCAGAAAGTTTCCATAAAATCAATCGTATTAAAAGAACACATAAATACTGATGGTAAATCATCACAAACCACCACTGAAACTTTGAATAGGTTGAGAGTAGAGACTGACATTTTTTCGGGAATCCCACGGGTCACGGGATTCCCGTGGGATTAACGTCGGATGGGAGTCGGTATTAGTAACGATCACGTGATTGGGACGGTACAGGATTAAACATTAACGAGAGCAGACGGGAGCGGGAGCAAACCAATAGTAACTAAAAAAAACTAGGATCGATGCCAAAAAATAAAATAAAATAGAAAGAAAAAAAATCCAGTACTGGCGCCGCCATTTTGTAGTTTTTTTACTTGAAGCCTACACTATAATGCGAGTCAAAAAAACTCCACGACCTAAAAACCAACAGTGCTTCCGCTCTGAGTTTTTCACCCGCGCTCAAAAACAACAATGGAGGGACAGTTAGTGGCGAACTCGACTTCGAAAAGTTTGATTCGCAACGCAAGCTGAGAACTTTCAGATTCAATGTATTGGCAGAAATCTTATTGAAGACAACAAGAATGGGAGTGGTGCAGGAGCGGGAGTCATTCTGAATGGGAACAGGATGGGAGTGGGAGTAATTTAACCAGGAGTGGGACGGGACAGGATTTAGATTTCTACTCTGGCCCCGGATCGGGACGACACACAATTTTTTTCTGTGGGAGTGGGACGGGACAGGAGTGAAAATCCACTCCTGTGTCAGTCTCTAGTTGAGAGGACCAGGATATGCAGTTTCCACAACTGTAGTAAAGACAACTGTAATAAAGACACTGCAAGCCAAAAAAAAAATTAAAAGCCAAATATGGAATGCATTTTCAAATGTTACCCATTGGGTTAAAGGATGTTTTGTGGCAACATTGAGGTTGCAACATCAGTGAAAACACTCATGTGGAAACTGGTGGCAGAAGTAATTGTGATAGGAAAACCAGTGAAGCTATTACCCATTCAAACATACATGGTCTGAATTTTGTGCCAGTGCTACCACCTCAACAGACGAGAGTTACACTGACATTTTATTCTGTATCAACAAGAAAGCTTACCAATCCTGGTGCCAGACTGGCTTTGGTCGACATTCTGCACAAGTAATTCCAAGCCCTGAAGGATTTTCTACAGCACAGACCAGAACAGGTGGTGATGTTAACAGCTAAGGACAAGACACTGAGAGAAAGTGTACCAAATACTGACTGAAGGGATGATGCAGCTCTCCAGGGAAAAAATAAAGGAGATTAAGCTGGACGTCGAAGTTAGGAGCATGCATGGAATCTTGTTTTCTTCTACATTCTCGAGCAGATACAAAAAAGATCCTTAGACTCCAATGTGAGATTTCCTCCAAAGGACAAAATCCTGACCAAAATCACAGAGACCATCGCACACTACTCCATTACGCCATCTGCACTGTCTGATGATGATCTACTTATTATGGAGGTAACATGTGCTGTGGTCATTGTTGACATGTTTTACGTGAATGTATAAGCGTTCTAATACAGGGAGATGCGCCTCTCTTAATTGACCAAGAATTTAAAAGAAACAATTTAAATAGTACAATTCAAAGTGAATATTATTCAGATGATAAGTGACTCATTGTGTTTGTGATTTTTGGTCTGTGCATTTCTAGAGTCCTCCGGTTTTCTCTTCTTTCGCTTCCACTCAGACACACTGTTACATTCTCTATCAAACCTATGCAATATCACACATCACTAGGGTCTTGATGTGTTGGAGAATGGACTTTGCAGGCATGGGGTAAACACCATAGAGTTTTCCCCTCGTATAGGTTTGGCCCTGTCCTGCACCTCAATTTTGATTCACAAGTGTCACTTAAAAAACCCAAGTTGACTGATCCTTTTTTTTTTTTTTACCAGAAAATTATGACATACATTTGATTTTCTTGGACAAAATGTTGGGATTATGTTTATATTTATGTTTACTAACCGGTTTAAACCTTATTCACTGACCGATATTAGCAGTGAATATTGTACAGTGTGTAAATCTATATAAATGAGCATTCTGGTCTTCTGAATTATTCTTAGGAGAAAAATAAATGGAAGTGCAACATGCCCAGTCATCAGTATTCTGGACAGGTATTTGGCCTGTAAACTGAAGGGCAGGCCTGTGCCTGTAATCTGCTGTGAAAGCTGAGTGCTATGAAGGAAACATCTCAAGCGTTCAGCGGGTGACGGCTGCCTGCTCCTTTTGCTAAAGTCAATCTCTCGCTTGACTCTCCCCTCCTGCTCTGATGGATATAGTATGTGTGTGAGGGTTTCAAAGGAACACCAGTACACACAGACAGATGGAACACACGCACAAATACAGAAAACTCTGTGAATCAGCGATGCAGGGTGAGTACACCCCCTATGCTGCCAGTGGGAGGGCGCCAGCTGGATGCCTGTAAGTTGGGATTGGGTGGAGTGTGGGGGGTGTGCTGTGGTAATGATTTGCTTTGGCTGACTCTCCCTTTCAAACAGTTTTAACATCTGATTGATCATTTTCAAATGGTGCCTAATAACAGTAATTGAGAAAAAAGTTTGAATATGAAACGCAAAAGGGAACCTTGCCTCGGGGCAGATTGGGGGAGATTTTCCCTTTTTTCCACAGCCTTTTCTCCTTGAGCTGACACCTGGGTTTTCAGGTTTACTCTGGCAGAGCGGTGAGAACACCCTGAACTCTAGTAAATTGAAAAATGACTCCCAGCATTGTAATGTCTGGATCTAAATAACAATAAATTAACATACTTTTCACCAATGTTCAAGTTTCAGAAATGTAGTGTTGATAAATCAAGCTTCTGATTGACATTTTAGAGGTTTAGTTTTAAATTTAAAGGATAATTCTGGTTTTTAACACTTTTAGCCCATTTTCTGTAGTGTCCGGGATGAAATCGAATGATCGACACCAAAATTTTGACAATTGGTCCTGTCTCTGCTTTTTGGCTCATGCAGAATCCCCTCCTGGCTGCTTCAGATTGGCTTCCATAGTGCATGTCCGATAATGTCCTTAAAACAACCTTAAACGTTCTTTTTTTAAAATATGCTACTCACCGGGTCATCAGCGCTGTTCAATGACGTTCCAAAAAAAGTTTCGTGAAGAAAACCCGTTCCTGTCTTGTTTTATTTAGCATTTTGTAAATCCCATAACTATTTTTTCCGATACATCACAACCGCTTATAAACTTCCGCTTCCGGTTCGAATCTGAAGCGTTGCACACTCCAGACCACTAGTTGGCGACGGTATCCTCTACCGTCAAACTCAAAGTCCAATATGTCCTCCTCAAGAATCCACCTTTCGTATTCCATTTTCAGAGTTTTTTAAAGTGTTTAACAGAGACGTTAGCACCTCGACGTCGGAGTACACAGAGTGAAGCAGAAACACTTGGGCCTTGCGAAAAGACTACAACTAATCGTAAACAGGCCCCATTTCTGTTTCCGGTGGCGGAGGGATATTGACTATTCCAACAGAACTCAATGGGATTTACAAAATGCAAAATAAAACACTACAGGAACGTTTTTTCTTTACGAAACTTTTTTTGGAATGTCATTGAACAGCGCTGACGACCCGGTGAGTAGCATATTTAAAAAAAGAACGTTTAAGGTTGTTTTAAGGACATTATCGGACATGCACTATGGAAGCCATTCTGAAGCAGCCATGAGCATGAGCCAAAAAGCAGAGACAGGACCAATTGTCAAAATTTTGGTGTCGATCATTCGATTTCATCCTGGACACTACAGAAAATGGGCTAAAAGTGTTAAAAACCGGAATTCTCCTTTATGTTTTTATTTGTTCGCTTAATAAAATACATTTTTATTTTCTAAATTTAAATTTGATTATTTTCTTTAAGTTTAAATTCATTAAGGTCATCAGGGAGATTTTTATTTGCTAAAAGCATTCTGACAGAGTTTAGGTTTTCCCCATTTCTCCAGACAAAACCTTTCTATTAGAGTCAGTTTTATATGCTATCTTAGGGCCATCACTTGCAACTTTATATAAAACTCCTATATTACCTTGCAAATGGAAATAAATGTTTTCCAGAAATGGAAAAAAATAAGGTATGGAAGAGGGATACATGATGAGAGCCAAATAAAATATACAAATATTCAGTATTCCGACGTACTGGTGGCCTGTCCAGGGTGTACTCCCTCTCTCACCCATAGACTGCTGGAGACAGACACCGACCCCACAGCGACCCTGATGAAATAAGATGGAAAAGATAGATGGAAATAGTCCATGTTGAAATCATCAAGTATAAGGTAAATTCTACTTTGTATGCATGTGCAAAAACACCGGCCAGCAGAGTGTGTGTCGGAAAAAACCCGGGTAGGTAGGACAGCTGGAAGGAGCTCACTGTGTTAAATTCAAAGCACAGCATCTGACAGCTGGTCACCCCTTTGCTATCTGTCCTTCTCACACATGTTGGCACAGAGGTAATCTGTGTGTATACTTAAGAAAAGGAAGACAACCTGAAGGAATCAAAATGAAAAAGACAAGAATATCGCATAATACAACAGAAACAGATGCTGATACCACCAGTACTGAAATAACGGGTCAGCCTTTGACCTAAAGACTGGGTCAGCTGAAACAAAGAAAGAAAACAGAGAGCAAGATGTGAATGACTGAAAATATGGTTCATAAATGTGGTGGCACAGTATTCGGCATATGTTGGCAAAAACTCTAGATTCAAGAGGACACAAGGACCTAAAGTAATTGCCTCCCATGTATGTTTGACTCCTCCAGATTCAACATAACTAACCACACTCAAGAGAAAATAATAAAATGGTTTTCATTTAAATGACATGCTGATATCAAAGGCAATTTGTTGTCCCTGTGTGAAGCATTCAGTTGTATTTTAGCAACAAGGCAGAACTAGAGATAACGTTATGTTCTCTGTGTCAGTCCTGCTGCCAATGTATAAGTGATTCTAACTCCCTGGACTCTCTGGGTCTGGATTTGATTGCATATGACAACAGTTGTTATAAATATACCAAAAAGGTACTGACCAATTTAGATAGCACTGTAATAAAGATAATACATCCCTTTTGACTGGAATGTACTTTAATAATTCCCAGGATAACCTGAAATGTTTCCCTTGGAAGAGACATATGTGGGTTTCCATGAAATAGTGAACCCTAAAACCTGTTTTAGATAGATGTAAGGATGGAAACAAACTGTCCCACAGTATCACATATCTATTATACTTAACAATTTGTATGTCATTTGTGTTTCACATATCAGTCCTTTCAATAACATCACACACAGTACCCAGTATAAATCTTATCTTGTTCTCCAGATAGGTTTTCTAGATTGGGTTTAATAACTGTTAAGAGTGGGCGACTTGAAGATGTGTGTTTTGGAGTTTGCATCGCACATGTGCATATATATATATATATATATATATATATATATATATATATATATATATATATATATATATATATATATATATATATATATATGCACATATGAGGCAAAGGCGGAGAAGAGGAAAGGTTGCAGCTGGATTGCAGTTAGAGAGGGTCATCACTAGTCATGCATATTTTGGTCTGCAGACTGTCCTCAAGAGCTCCACCTAATAATATTAATAATATTTGAACTTTATTGACCTCACATTGGAGAAATTACCTCTGCATTTTACCCATCCCCTTGGGGAGCAGTGGGCTGCCATTGAGGGGCGCCGGGGAGTAATCGAGGATTCAGAGACCCAGAATGGCAGTCTGTGGGGCTCAAACTCAGAACCTCAGGATTCCAAGCTCTATGCCCTAACCACTACACCGCCACTTCCCCCACCTGGTGATAACTGTTGCTTATATTTCCTTTAAATGATAAAAATCCCCTCTTCAGAATTTTGAAAAACATATTTAATTTAGACTAATGTATTGTTTTTAATAGTGGCATTTAACCAATTTACAAAGACAAAACAAATGTCAAAACAAATCATATTGACCCACTAGCAGTGAAATGAGGGTGAAAAATTTGATGAGATTATGTTTAAGCTCATAAGATGCATGCATGTGCTTCGTAACAGTTCTACTATTCATGGAAATAAGTTTGTTCAAAGCCCCAGCAGTGGAAATACCTGTTCCTTATTGCCAGGGAACAGTTCTCCTCCTGGATGAGCATTTAGCAACAGTAGACATTTGCTTGCATAGTGCTGTTGGCTTTGCAGTAATCCCCCACACCAAGCATGCATTCAGCAAAGGTGGAGAAGAAAACCTCCTTCTTAACAGGAACAAACCTCCAGCAGAACCAGGCTCAGTGCAAACCACCTTCTGTCGTGGAAGATGGGGGGGTTTAAGGAGACAGAAGCAAACATACAAAAAGAACATAGAAACACTGATACTTTCTTTGCTAGAAAAGGTATGAATAAACTAGTTCCATTGTGTCTCTGTCTGAGAAAGACACAGTTAAAACTTACATCGCATACATACATCTTTGCAGATATACTAAAACACACAGGATTCTAACCAAGACTAATTCTATTCTCTGTTGGCCCAAGCCCTACAGAGTACTACATACAGTATGACATACAGCAGTAGCCATTCAAAATTTTCCCACCTTACTTGATGGATCCTTGGCTGGTCCCCTACAATTCCTTTTTAAACATCAATCTTTGTACTAAAATATTCTTTCATGATTTTTGGATATGGAGTCAGCGTAAAAAAACTGCACGCACAGGAGAAGGAGGCGGTCACTCCAGCGGCTGGAAGTTGGAGGGGAGTGAGCTGCCTTTCGACTGGTGTTTGACTGGGAAGGGCCATTTTGAAGGGTTGATACCGTATTGCTCACTAAAAAAAATTACTTCCTGAGTAAATCAGTTGCTCATTGTTATTAAAACAAAGATTGAAATGTATTTAGCATCCAAAATCTTTGAATATCCACTCTAAACCCTTTCTCCTTCTGTCCCTCCCATATGCTTACCCACATCCACCCTAAACCCCAGCCATCCACACCTACAATCTCCCTCACATCCAGCCCCATATTAATCTACTGTACATTTGTTACCATCCTATTTAGAAGTTCACAACAAATTGTAAAGATGGTCAAAGAAAAAAGAAAGAGAGCAGATACTGTCAGCCACAGTCAAATCTAGGCTCATATGTCTAGGAGAGATACAGGACTGAGCACTGTAAAAAGGCTCAGTTTTATGATCAATAATGGGTTTCACTGACTGCAGCAGCCCAGTTTTTTTCTCCGTCCAGGTTGGTGTCACAGCTAAACAGAGGGTCAGGACAAATAAAACTACTATGACAAGACAAGTCAGAGAATACAGAAAGTTAGCAGTTACACTCTCAAATACTTTTTGCCTTTTAAAAACACTTTATTTACACAATTCAAACAATAGAATGAAATATTGATATAAAGCAAGTGTCAGCTAAAAATCATTAAATCAGGAGCTTGTTAAATTGTAGTTGTCCTTCATCTGACACAGTACATAAAATGTTGTTAAAATCCCACAAGTGAATAAAATCCTCCATGTTCTGTGTGGCTCTGAAATATTGCAGAACTGCAGAGTAAAAGAAGAAGTATTCTGCCTAAGAGATGGCTGAAAACAAAGGTAATTCACTATGCCCCTGTTTACAAAATAAACTATTCATGATGGCTGTAAATATTTTCATTCATAAAAAAATCATGAACAGTCATAATGTGGAAACTACACCTTCCTAAGTAAGTATTCCTTTTATAAGTTGAAATGCTAGGAACTAACATACCAAATTAGATTCACTGGAATTTCATGCTGCTATATTCTAAAATATTTTTTTCTCATACATCAAAGAAAGATGTTGAGATCTCAAAGCAGTGGATGATTTACTGATAAAAGTAGACCTTCAAAAAGCTATTGATAAATTTTTGTTCCTTAAAAATTTGCTAGTTTACTCTCAATCTGTCTGAATCTGTCAAGCAATAGCCCAGCCTTGCCAGTTTAATGGCCTGGTTCTCCATCTACATATTTCTTTTTTTGCCCCTTTTCTGGCAATGCATCCTCAGAGCAAAATATAAAAAGGATTTTGGATGGGTAAAGCAAATTGCTCTCTTGACAGATTCAGCAGAAAATATCTCTAAAAAGTAATCTTAGATATAGACTTTATGCTTATTGTGCTAAAAAGGAAATGAAAGAACAGTTCTAGGATATATCAGATCTTGATTTCTGGACCCTTGACTTTGGCAACCAGAGTTATGCAACAATGGTAAGGTAATTTAAACACATTTTTGAAAAACTAAAATAAAAAAAATAAATCCAGCTCATACTTTAGATTTTTTTTTTTTGAAAGAAAAGCAATCATAGGTTTGCAGGAAATTAAAGATATATGGTGACAATCCAGACATAAAGACGAACTGCACATCCTAGCTGAAGCCTGTTTCAGGTATAAATACCCGGTTTATATGGAGTACGAGGCAACAATTTGTATCTGATTCTGTGAGGCAGATATTATGGTGGAGGGAGTTTCATTGTGAATTTTGATATTCCACAATACAGCACAAGGAAAATGCAGTAAGTTTTACCTCAGACAGTAGGAAGAAAATAAAGCAGTCTAAACTTAAGACGTCCTAACACCACTAGTGAAAAGAGAAAGAATGGTTAGATGGAGGAAGTGAAAGTGGCCGGAAAAGCTGGAGGCCAAAATTGCAGAAATACAGCTGAGATAAGTCCAGAATATAGAGAGCAGAATCCTGGTGCTTTCTTTAACTTTGGCTGACGTGTGTTGGTGTGTTTGTGTGTGGGTGGGTGTGTTTCTGTGCTGCAGTGAAGCCTGGGGCTGTACCCGCTGAGAACAGTTAGACTGGGAATCAGACTGCTTGCTGGAAGCAGATCAGCAAAGACTGCTAGAGATATACTCATACACAAGCCTCAGAGAACATGCATCATACTGCAGTATATCTGCTGGAGATACAGTCATACACAAGCCTCAGAGGACATGCATCATCTTGCAGTAGCACTTAACAGGAAGCATGGTAATAAGTTCACAGTGTTCAACAATTGTACACATGTGTGGCATACAGAGCCATCAGTAGGTTAAAATATCCACCCCATAATCAAAAACATGTTAAATCTGATATAAATGTACCACTGTTTATGTTCAAATTGTGATTGATTTATTTTCTAATAAGTACAGGTGATTTTGTTATTTCGAAATTAGTTATTGAACAGAAGTCACTGTCGACCCCTGACCAGCAGAGGGCGCGTTCGCCACACTGTGTGTTCTCGGTCATTCAGAGAATGAGGACACGTATAAACTGTGAAGCTGATATACGTGTGTGGCGAACTCTGATTCTAATATCAACATTTTTGGCTCTTTGCAGGTAAGAAGGGAGGGTGGAAACTGTGAGTTGATTTGCGAATATGTCCGATGTGAGTTAATGATCTCAGCTGATTTGTGGCGTTGTTGTTGATATTGTTCAGCCATCTGAAATAAGTTAGCTTATAGTTAGCATGGGTTGCTAGCTACCGTGAGTGAGCGCGAGGCTGGAGAGGAAACAATAACTCTCTGCTCGGGAGTAGTTTGTCAAGCTGAGTAAATAATCTAAAGTAAGGCATGATTGATCTAATTAACAGATATCTGAATCAGTTTACAATGTTTGTTAAATATGATTGGTTGACTGTATTTGAGAAAATATGCTATAGAAGGATAAACTTTTGTTTAATATTAGCTGAGAACATGATTTATTGTTTATATTTTGGTGCAGAAGTTTATGATTTTTCTGATTATAATAGATGGTAAGGATATGATTCATTGTTTATATTTTGTTGCAGAAGTTCATGATTTTTCTGTGTTTAGAAAATATGCAGAAGCTATGGTTTATTGTGAATATGTTGGTGGAGAAGTTCTAAATGACACTGTGTGTTCTCGGTCATTCAGAGAATGAGGACACGTATAAACTGTGAAGCTGATATACGTGTGTGGCGAACTCTGATTCTAATATCAACATTTTTGGCTCTTTGCAGAAGAAAAATAAAGCGGAATTTCAAATTAAATGTGTAGTGGAGACAGCTTCATTCAGTACCACGCTACATATTTTGGTAGCAGAGGGTGGTTGGTTCAGCCCAGGGCCTAATCGCATAGAAAGAAAGCCGGACCAATCAAAGCAGCATCATGGAGGAAGCAAGGGACGAGGTGAGCAGGAGATTGCTGACGCTGGGGGAGAAGGAGCTCATTCACCTATGTGAACATCTAAAGTGTAACGCACCTGTTGGGGGTTTTGCCAGCAAAACAAGACGCACCCTAATCAGGTTGGTGGAGAAGACATTAGATGAAATTGAAGAGGGTGAAGAGTCCACAGATTCATATCAGAAGTATCTCCAGCAATTACTGTCCGATCTTTCCTCTCTGAATCCAACACTGGAAGAAACTGAGGCTGAGACCGTAGTTCAGGAGAAAGGGGAGCTAGAGGAGTTGAAAATGCAGTACCAGAAATTACAGCAACAGATGGAAGAGGAAATTGGGGCGTTGGAGGAAAAAATGAAGCAGAGGATGCAAGCAGCAGGAGGACACACTGCATCGGTCCCCATTACTACAAAGGATGTAGACACAAAGTCTGCCATCACCACACCAACCAGGCTGCCTGAGGTCACGCTGAGGCGGGAGTTTCGGATAATGGGACAGATCGGTGAAGCGGGCCAGAAAGAAAAATTGTCCTACACCAGCCTCATAAACCAGATCGAGTCGGCACTACAGAAAGGACATGGAGAAGCAAAGATTATTGAAGCAGTCACACGTGCTGTGAGCCCAGGTCTTCATCTGCGGGAAATGTTGGAAATAAAGCGAGGACTGACATTACCCACCCTCAAAACCATACTTAAGGGGCATTACAAAGTGGATTCTTCCTCTGACCTGCTGCATCGTCTGATGAACATGACACAAGACCCAAGGGAGTCAGCACAGAATTTCTTATTCAGAGCAATAGAACTGAAAGAGAAGCTAATGAGAAAATTCAGCGATGATGATGCAAGCGAAGAAGGTGAGCAGTTCAGTCCTCAACTAATTCAAAGAAAATTTCTCCGCTCTATAGAGACTGGTCTTTACAGTGATGCAGTTAAGTTTCAACTCAAACCATATCTCAGCAACCGTACTGTCACAGATGAGGTGTTAATTGAACGGATCAATGAGGCAACAAACTTAGAACAAGAGAGACAACAAAAATTGAGGAAGACAGTTGTGAGCAAGTCCCCAAAAATCAGTGAAGTGCAGGCAGAAGTGCATCCATCAGAAACCTCAGAGACAGCAGTAGATAGTGTTACTCGTGAACAAGGGGGAAGAAGTAAGAAAAGTCAAGGACCCAAAACGGAGGTAGACTCATTAGAAGCGCTAAAGGCTGAGGTGCTAGAAATTAAGAAGTTGGTGTTACAGACAGTGGAGGCTACACAAGTTAGACTAACAGAGAGACCATTCACACCCGGCCGTACTCGGCTCAGAGGTTGTAGGGCATGTCAGGAAGCTCAGATGGGGGACGCCTGCAGACATTGCTTTAGGTGTGGGCAAGAGGGGCATCTGTCTAGAGGATGTCGACGGCCTAAGGAGCAGCAGGGAAACGAGAGGGGGCTGCCGAGCCGAGACCCCCGGTAGCCCATGAATCATCACGTCTCACCATACCGCAACCTGCCCTCCCCTATGCACCACCTCAAATCTCGTCAGTTAACTATCTTCCACCACGACGCAAGGAAAGACTCATCAAGTTAATTGCAAAGAGACACACTGTCCATTGCACATTAGATACAGTTCCAGTGGTAGCATTATGGGACTCAGGTGCTCAGGCAACCATCATTAATGACGAATGGAGAAAGCAACATTTACCACACAGCACAGTGCGACCTCTCAGTGAGCTGTTGGGCTCAGATATTGTATTGGGAGTGGCCGCCAACCAGACTGAGATCCCCTTCATGGGCTGGGTGGAAGCAGAATTTAGGCTAGGTAAGGACTCCACCCTGACCAAACCACTTCTAGTACCAATTCTAGTGTCAAGTGACCCCCATGTAGCAGTAGAGCCTATAATTGGCTATAATGTGATAGAGGAAATAACAGGGGAGAAGAATCAGACAACACAGACAGAGACCACTCATACTGTGAGTCAAGCTTTTCAAATAACGGTCAAGACGGCACAAGCAGTGCTACAGCTTATCCATGCCCCGTCATATGAAGAAGATATAGGGATTGTGCACACAGGAAATAGAACACTCACTTTAGGCGCTGAACAGGTCACCACAGTGTATGTTAACATCAATACTGGGGCTCAATATCATGGCCAAGACCTGCTGCTAGTTCCAAACGAAGATCTGACATTACCAGAGGGTGTAATGATAGAGGAGGGTCTAGTCAGAGCCCCGTGGAAAAGGTCAGGTTATGTACCAGTTCCCATTGCTAATACAAACAAACACAGTGTAACCCTGACCCAGCGCACCATTTTGGGTCACCTACAGACAGTGAAGACTGCCTATGCTGCCAGTATTGAGCAAATCAATAAAGGGGAGAAAGTAAAGCCAACATCACCAACAGCATCAGCACCAGGCAGTGACAATTCCCAGAAATCAAAACCGGCCTGGTGGGACCCTCCCGTCGACCTCAGTCACCTAAATGAGGAGCAAAGTAGGATCGCCAAACAGCTGCTGAGAGAGGAGTGTCATGCATTTGCATATGACGATGATGACATTGGCTCAATCCCCTCACTGAAACTCCACATCACACTGCATGACACGACCCCAGTAAGAAAAACTTACATGTCGGTTCCGAAGCCACTACACCAGGAGGTAAAAGAATATATCCAAGACTTATTGAATCGAGGTTGGATTACTCCTTCACGCTCTCCGTATGCCTCACCAGTCGTGTGTGTGCGGAAAAAGGATGGAACATTAAGACTTTGTTGTGATTACAGGGAGCTGAACAAAAAGTCAGTCCCTGATCGCCACCCTATACCCCGAATACAAGACATGCTTGATTCCCTCACTGGCAGCTCCTGGTTCTCTGTACTAGACCAGGGGAAGGCCTACCATCAGGGGTTCTTGGATGAGGAAAGCCAGCCCCTGACAGCTTTCATAACTCCCTGGGGCCTGTACCAGTGGATCCGAATCCCGTTCGGGTTGAGTGCAGCACCTGCAGAATTCCAGAGAAACATGGAAGACTGTTTGCGTGGCTTGAGAGATGTAATGTGTCAACCCTATCTTGATGACAATCTGGTCCATAGCTCAAGTTTTGAAGACCACATTGAGCACCTGAGAACTGTATTACGGAGATACCAGGAGCATGGGGTGAAGCTCAGTCCCCGTAAGTGTGAAGTGTTAAAGCGGAAGGTGAGATTTTTGGGGCGACTAGTATCTGGACAGGGGTACACTATGGACCCCTCTGAGGTTGCCCCAGTCCAAGCCCTAAAGGAGAAAGCACCCAAAACAGTGGGAGAACTGCGAAAAATGATGGGATTCCTTTCATACTACCGAACATACATCCCAAACTTCTCCAGAATAGCCCAGCCGCTCTACCAGCTGCTATCAACATCAGATCAAGAGAGTGGCAAGGTCAGGCCCAAAACCAGGAAGAAAGGTAACCTCCCACCTAACACTCCGATACAGTGGACAGTTAACCACCAAAACATATTGAACTCTCTCATAGATAAGCTGATAGAGCCTCCTCTGCTGGGTTACCCAGAGTTGACCCAACCATTCATCCTCCACACAGACGCCTCCCAGGAAGGATTAGGGGCTGTGTTATACCAGAGACAGAATGGCAAGATGGTAGTAATAGGCTATGGTTCCAGGACTCTAACCCCGCCTGAAAAGAACTACCACATGCACTCAGGGAAATTGGAGTTTTTGGCTCTAAAATGGGCCATATGTGAACGATTTCGTGATTACCTTTATCATGCCCCACACTTCGTAGTTTATACAGACAACAATCCATTAACTTACATTCTCTCAACAGCTAAGCTTAATGCGACAGGTCATAGGTGGGTGGGTGAGCTGTCTGAGTTTGACTTTTCGATAAAGTATAGGCCAGGAAAGAGTAACGCAGATGCGGATGGCCTATCCCGCATGCCATTAGACATAGATACGTTCATGACACAGTGTACAGAGGAGGTGGGTCAGGAAGTGTTCAGTGCAGCAGTGCAGGGACTCTGTGTGCAGGGAGACACTCCCCCAGTCTGGGTAGCTACCGTCCCAATAGAAGCACTAGATTTAGTAGGAGATCCGAGTGCACAGCCCCAGACTAGGTCTCTGACACCAGAACAGATTCGAGACAGTCAGGAAAAAGACCCTGTCATAGGCCCAGTCCTGCGTTACAAGAGAAACAATCAGCACCCGCCCAGGAGAGTTCTTAAAGCAGAACCAGCGGATGTCAGAGTATTAATGAGACAGTGGGCAAAGTTGTATGTAAATGAGGATGGAATTCTCTTTAGGAGAGTGGGAGATAAACATCAGCTTCTTCTACCAAAAGAACATCATCAAGTGGTATTTAATGAGCTTCACAGAGAAATGGGACATCTTGGGGTTGAGAGAACTGTAAACCTGATCCAAGATCGGTTCTACTGGGCTCGGATGTACTCCGACATAGAACACTTTGTCACCCAAGAGTGTGAGTGTCTCAAGGCAAAGCAACCTCACAAAACAACCAGGGCCCCCATGACAACCATTGTCACAACACGGCCAGGGGAGATGATATGCATTGACTTTCTGCACTTGGAGACATGCAAACAGGGGTTCGAGTACATTCTTATTGTGATAGATCATTTCACTGGTTTTGCCCAAGCCTATGCCACGAAAAATAAGTCTGCCAGAACTGTGGTCGACAAACTTTTCAATGATTTTTCCTTGCGTGTTGGATTTCTAGAGAGGATTCATCACGACATGGGAAGAGAGTTTAACAACCAATTAATGGATCAACTACAGAGGAGCTGTGATGTGCGTGGGTCCCATACAACATGTTACCATCCTCAAGGTAATGGGAAATGTGAGAGATTTAACAGGACTATCCTATCTATGCTTCGCACCCTCACAAGTAAACAAAAGGCAGACTGGAAAAGCTCATTGCCAAAACTGGTGCATGCCTACAACTGCACCCGCAGTGGGGTCACTGGGTTTTCCCCCTACTACCTACTGTATGGAAGGTCACCCCGTTTGCCAGTAGACCTGCTTTTCAATCTACAGCCAAGAGAAGCAAAAGAGACATATGCTGAATATGTACAGAACTGGCAAAAACGGATGCAACAAGCCTACGAGATCGCATCTAAAACAGCAGCTCGGGAAGCTCTACGAGGCAAGAAAGGTTATGACAAAAGAGCATATGGAGCCAACTTGCAACAGGGTGGACGAGTGCTTGTACGTAACCTGTCAGAGAGGGGTGGCCCTGGGAAACTGCGGGCCTACTGGGAACCGAAAGTGCATGTGGTGGTGAGAAGGAGGAGCAGTGACAGCCCAGTGTATGAAGTGGAGCCAGAGGGAGGAGGTAAGAGACGTGTGTTGCATCGAAACCTCCTACTCCCATGTGACAGTCTGCCCCTGGAAAAACGAGAACCAGGCCCTGCTAAACGACAAGAGAGGATACCAACATGGACAAAAAGAAGGAAACAGCAAATCCCCGAACCAGAGGAGGATTCGGACAGTGATGAAATTGAGCTGGTGTGTCGTTTCCAAGACGACCAGGAAGTAAGAAGGCAGAGAACTGTGGACTTGGATCCAGAGGCGGAGCCATTTACACCATCACACACCCTGCAAAATCGAGTGCCAGATCTGGAAGATGGAACGATGGCTCAGGAGGACGCAGAGACTGACAACAGAGGCATCGCAGCTGACGGAGGCAAGGTGAACGACACTACAGAGGCCAGGGAAAGTCTGCAAGAGTCGTCAGAGGAGGATGATCCTGACCCTCCACCAGTGAAAAGCTACCCGCAGCGACATCGGCACCGTCCCCAGATTCTGACCTACAATGCCTTGGGTGAGCCAACGTGGGTGAAAGCCGGTGCGGAGAGCCTGCCAGTCGTGAGTATGACTCCAGCCTGCAAACCACCAACCATGTGGCGTCCATGGACATCTCTGGATACTGAGGTAATGGGTTGAACTCACACAACCATGAATCTAGCTGCAAGAAAACTGACTCAAAAGGTAAAAGGACAATGGTGAAATTGGATGGAGTGAAGAGACGCTTCCAGGAGAATGTATTGAAGTAGTACTGTACAGATAGAGACGGGTAACAGACTAAAAGAACTGAGGCCGATATGAGTTCTGTTACATGAGAGTGTTGATCCAAATAGGATCTAAAGTACAGTAGCTGATGTTTACTGGTATTAGGGCTAAATTGTCCAGATACTTTGATGAATGAGTACTAATTGTATGTCATGTCAATGGCGACACAAAAAAAAAAAAAAAAAAATTACATCATAAGTAATACCATGTTATCAGTAAGAAACTTCAATATGTGGCATGGTACATTTTGGGTATCAGAAATGTCTGTGGACATTTGTTATTGGGGAGGAGAGTGTGGCATACAGAGCCATCAGTAGGTTAAAATATCCACCCCATAATCAAAAACATGTTAAATCTGATATAAATGTACCACTGTTTATGTTCAAATTGTGGTGAATTTATTTTCTAATAAGTACAGGTGATTTTGTTATTTCGAAATTAGTTATTGAACAGAAGTCACTGTCGACCCCTGACCAGCAGAGGGCGCGTTCGCCACACTGTGTGTTCTCGGTCATTCAGAGAATGAGGACACGTATAAACTGTGAAGCTGATATACGTGTGTGGCGAACTCTGATTCTAATATCAACATTTTTGGCTCTTTGCAGGTAAGAAGGGAGGGTGGAAACTGTGAGTTGATTTGCGAATATGTCCGATGTGAGTTAATGATCTCAGCTGATTTGTGGCGTTGTTGTTGATATTGTTCAGCCATCTGAAAGAAGTTAGCTTATAGTTAGCATGGGTTGCTAGCTACCGTGAGTGAGCGCGAGGCTGGAGAGGAAACAATAACTCTCTGCTCGGGAGTAGTTTGTCAAGCTGAGTAAATAATCTAAAGTAAGGCATGATTGATCTAATTAACAGATATCTGAATCAGTTTACAATGTTTGTTAAATATGATTGGTTGACTGTATTTGAGAAAATATGCTATAGAAGGATAAACTTTTGTTTAATATTAGCTGAGAACATGATTTATTGTTTATATTTTGGTGCAGAAGTTTATGATTTTTCTGATTATAATAGATGGTAAGGATATGATTCATTGTTTATATTTTGTTGCAGAAGTTCATGATTTTTCTGTGTTTAGAATATATGCAGAAGCTATGGTTTATTGTGAATATGTTGGTGGAGAAGTTCAAAATGACACTGTGTGTTCTCGGTCATTCAGAGAATGAGGACACGTATAAACTGTGAAGCTGATATACGTGTGTGGCGAACTCTGATTCTAATATCAACATTTTTGGCTCTTTGCAGAAGAAAAATAAAGCGGAATTTCAAATTAAATGTGTAGTGGAGACAGCTTCATTCTGTACCACCCTACACATGCACAAATGTTAACATCCAGGAATACTTTTTACAGCACGTCCTCTGGCTTGGAACAGAAAAAAACACGGTAAGAAGATAGGAAAGGAGGAGCAGATGGTGTTTTGCAAGTAGGGCTGTGTGTGGACTTAGGAGTTTAAGTGTGTGAAGCTAATAATAGTTGATGGGGGTCACCAGATCTTTCAATGCATCATTAAAAACTTGAGCAATAACACCTGTCGTACTGTTACAGTTAAGTGCTGTAACAGATAACTAGATAACAGCTAGATCCCACGAGGAAAAGCAAATAGATGTGAGACAGTGATTTTGTACAATTCAATGGAATTTGTAGGATAGCTTGAATATTATTGCTACAATGAAGTCAATCCATCCAATTTCTATAAAAGATTAATCACAGGAGTGATGGAGGAGTAATACCAGAGTGCGGGGGGGGGGTCCGGGGGGGCTCGACCCCCCTGATTAACCCATGAGACCCCCTGAAAGCCTCAAAATAGAAATTTAAAGGGGGTCTTAAATTGCGTCAAAAAATTTTAAATAAAATATTTGGTCACTAAAATGGTCACCAAAATATTTGCTGAACATGTCCAGTATTTAAAATTCAAAACCTTTATTCAAAAATATGTTCTGTTTTTTGCCAAGTGGAACCAGCCAATCCAGTTCACTGACCCCAGCCAATCACTCCTGTTTGTGGACCTCAACGGACCTCCTCTGGACAAATTCAACCCAGTTTCATTCGTCAGAAACTGGATTAAAGCAGGACATGCGTGTGTGTGTGAAAGAGAGAGACAGACAGAGAGAGAGACAGACAGACAGTCTTTGTGTGTGTGTGTGTTTTCATAGACTGTCTGTTCAGGCTCTTGCCCGCTCCACCAGATTCACAGAAAACTTCATCTACATCTTCCAGGCTGTCAGGAAGCTGACCCCCCCTTCAAAATGAAAATCACCATGGACAAACTGTCTCCTGCACTACTATTATTACTATATTTATTTACTGTTCTTTTGCACTGTTACTGTTACAAATATATTTTACATAATTGGTAATAATAATAATAATATTTTTTTCTGCTGCCATTACCATCTGCCTTTTTGCACTAGCAGAAATATTGAATATTTTATATTATTGTACATTTTATATTTTATTGTGAAATTGAATGTTTAAATTTTAGTATTAGGGACTGATCTTATCTGTTGTGCCTGTGCACTTTATCTGTTTCACTGTTGGTGAATAAGAAACGTCCTCTCCAGTCCTTGTACAGTATGTCTGGTGAATGTAAAGAATTGACATTAAAGCTGACTTTGACTTTGCAATGTTATAGATCTAATGCATATTGAGAACATTTAGATCGGTATTGCGCAACAGCTGGGAGACGGAGACCCCCCCAAATATTGACAGGTATTTCGCACACTGAGTATTACAAATATTTTCATTAAATGGACAAATGGACACAATCTGGAAAGGGGTGAAATGTATAACAATCAACCCAGATCTAATAAATCTCAGAACCATCTTTCACTGCATGAAGGGCCCTACCTTAAGTCTTTTTCTGCCTCCTGCAGCTTTTCTGTTAGCATCTCCCGATATTTAGCTCCATCTATTTTGCCATAAAGTCTGACCAGTTTCCTTGTACTACAGAAAAGGTCACCCATGACATGATGCTGACACACTTATGTTTCACTGTGTAGAGTGTGGTCAGGAGTATGTGGACTGTTTTTTATGTTCGCTAACAAGCTCAGCATTGGACTCATATTACCAGAGCACCTTCCTCTTCTATGTTTGTTTTGTCCTTTTTATGGCTACAAACTACAAATGGGACTTCTTAGCCTGCATTTCACAATACTTATTTTCTCAACACTTTTCTCTAAAAAAATTAAATAGAAAAATGGACTAAATATGAGGTGCACAACTGATATCTCCAAGCGATTTTCCCACCTGTGCAGCAACACAAAACCGAGCTATTTGACTTCTTAAAACTTTGTTGTGTGAAAAAAGGCTTTCAAGTGTTTAGTCCAGTTAAATAAAGGAGATCGATGGATTTACTCAGTCGGCACTTTATTTACTTTGCAAAGTAAAGGAGAATAAGACATTCACATTCACAGCATGATGATCTGCCAAGTTCTAACCTTAGACAGAGTTGTTCCCTTGCTTTTAAGGCAGAGTCAAAACAATAACAGACACTTTGGTTAAACAGTTACCTTGAAAAAGTATGTGGTTTTGTTATGAGAAAAAGGTATGTCTTGTCTATAACCATCTTCCACTCAGACATTTTGTGGCCTTGCAAGTGAGATAAACTAGCTAAGAAAAAAACATTTTTAGAGAATACATAGCATACTTCAATATACTGAGAAGGAAGGAACAAAAATAAAATTTTCCGACCACAAACTTATATTGTTTTTGCAGGTTTTTTATTGTCATAACACTGTCACAAGTACAGCGCAATAAAATTCACCCTCTGCAAAAAAAGTGAATAACGGAATTATTATTGCTTTTTTTGTTGTTTCTGTACCTCATCATCAGGCAGAACTCATACTCAACATTGTCGTATTTATGACATTCTGCAAATCCTTTAGTACTTATTATGCTCTCAGCGGTGAAGAATCACGACGCGCTTCTATGGCATTTGTAATTAATTTAGCTCACAACTAGATGGGAGCAAATCTTACACACTGGTGCTTTAAACAATCCATAACCTTCATCACTAACCCCTCTGCTTTATTCTTTAATCTTAATGATGCTGTTTGTTTACCTACATTCTCTAATAAACCCCAGAGAGATCTACAAGAGGCTTTTGAGGAACAGTTGAATGTATTACATCTGATTCAACATGGGTGGAATACTAATCATTTGTTTATTCAGAAGAAATGTAGTTGATTTTATTTAATCGCTTAAGAATAAGAGAGGTCTGACTATAAATAGATGCAACAGATTATTTGGCAATCCTGTATTATCAGATTTAAACTATTGACTGAATCCCCTACCTGCCCCTAAACACTAACCATAAACACTAACCCTGTGTGCATAGTAGGTAGGGTGAGTGAACAGTTCAGCCCTTAAATAGCGACTCAGCTTAGTTCGATTGCAGCGGCTGCACCGTCATAAGGCCTTATTTGTCAGCCGATTTCATCATAGCGCAGTGCCAAGGCCTGTTTGAATTGGAAGACTCCTCGTTATGCGGCCAACAAATACAGCCTTCTTTTGGCCCGTTTTAAAGGACAGGGTCATTGTATCCTGAGTAGCCTTGGGTAGCCTGTGATTCAGTGTGAGTCTGTCCAATGAAGATATATGATCTAAATATATATATATATATATATATATATATCGAAGGGTTGACAGTTCAAGCCCGACCCCGACTTTCAGTGTCGTCGTGTCCTTGGGCAAGACACTTCACCTGCATTGTCTGCTGATGGTGGTCAGAGGGCCCGGTGGCGCCAGTGTACGGCAGCCCCGCTTCTGTCAGTGAGCCCCAGGGCAGCTGTGGCTACAATGTAGCTTGCCACTATTAGTGTGTGAGTGTGTGCGTGAATGGGCGAATGAATGTAGTGTAAAGCGCTTTGGTCAAGTCTCCTAACTTGAATAAAGGCGCTATATAAGTACATGCCATTTACCATTTACCATATATAAACAGTACAGACCAAAAGTTGGACACATCTTCTCATTCAAAGAGTTTTCTTTATTTTCATGACTATGACTAAATTGAAGATTCACACTGAAGGCATCAAAACTATGAGTTAACGCATGTGGAATTATATACTTAAAAAAAAAAACTGTGAAACTGAAAATATGTCTTATATCCTGAGTTCTTCAAAGTAGCCACCTCTTGCTTTGATTACTACTTTGCGCACTCTTGGCATTCTCTTGATGAGCTTCGAGAGGTAGTAACCTGAAATTGTTTTCACTTCACAAGTGTCCCTTGTCAGGTTTAATAGGTGGGATTTCTTGCCTTATAAATGGGGTTGGGACCATCAGTTGTGTTTTGCAGCAGTAAGGTGGATACATAGCTGATAGTCCTACTGAATAGACTATTAGAATTTGTATTGTGGCAAGAAAAAGCAGCTAAGTAAAGAACAATGAGTGGCAATCATTACTTTAAGAAATGAAGGTCAGTCAGTCCAAAAAATTGGGAAAACTTTGAAAGTGTCCCCAACTTCAGTCGCAAATACCATCAGGCGCTACAAAGAAACTGGCTCACATTAGAACCATCCAGGAAAGGAAGACCAGGAGTTCATCCGAATCACCAGCCCCAGAAATCGGAGGTTAACAGCAGCTCAGATTAGAGACCAGGTCAGTGCCACACAGAGTTCTAGCAGCAGACACATCTCTAGAACAACTGTTAAGAGGAGACTGTGTTCAGGCCTTAATGGTAAAATAGCTGCTAGGAAACCACTGCTAAGGACAGGCAACAAGAAGGAGAGACTTACTTGGGCTAAAGAAGACAAGGAATGGACATTAGACCAGTGGAAATCTGTGCTTTGGTCTGATGAATCCAAATTTGAGATCTTTGGCTCCAACCATTGTGTCTTTGTGCGACGCAGAAAAGGTGAACAGATGGACTCTACATGGCATGGAGGAGGAGGTGGTATGGTGTGGGGGTGCTTTGCTGGTGACACTTTTGGGGATTTATTCAAAATTGAAGGCATACAGTACTGAACATACATAGCTACCACAGCATTTTGCAGTGGCATGCTATTCCATCTGGTTTGCATTTAGTTGGACCATCATTAATGTTTCAACAGGACAATGACCCGAAACAAACCTCCAGGCTGTGTAAGGGTTATTTGACCAAGAAGTAGAGTTAATGTTGCTGCGCCAGATGACCTGGCCACCACAATCACCAGAACTGAAGCCAATCAAGGTGGTTTGAGTTGAGCTGTACTGCAGAGTGAAGTCAAAAAGGCCAGCAAGTGCTAAGCATCTCTGGGAACTCCTTCAAGACTGTTGGAAAACCATTTCAGGGGACTACCTTTTGAAGCTCTTCAAGAGAATTCCAAGAATGTGTGAAGCAGTAATCAAAGCAAAACGTGGCTAGTTTGAAGACCCAAGAATAGAAGACTTGTTTTCAGTTGTTTCACTCCTTTTTGTTAAGTTTAAATTTCCACATGTGTTAATTCATAGTTTTGAAGCCTTTAGTGTAATTTTACAATTTTCATTGTCTCGCAACTCAGCAATCCTGCTTTGTAGTGCAGACCTCAGATGTGTTTAAAGCTAACTGCTAGGGCTACATGTTCAATCATCTTTGATCTTCCTCAGAAAATCAATCATGTTAAATTCATCCAAAGATGCTTTTATTATAGTTCCTAGAGCATTATAAAGTTATCAAGTTTGAATCTCCTTCACACAAAAATAAAGCAGTTTACCTTCGACAAAGATGCAGTTTATCCTTTTTATCTTTTAAGCAGTATACGGCATAGAGCTAAAAAGTTACTTCACTACAAACCTTGATTTATTGCATGCTGTTAAAAGCTGGCTGCTTTTACAAATATTTTATGGGGCTCTAATAGAAAATATAACCATTACTGGACGAAAAATATGTGTTTGCCATAATAAAAGTCAAGGCAACTTTTCTTTTTTATTTGCTGATAATTCTGTAGAGTACAGCTGGAGAGAGAAATAAATGCAATTCCCCTTTATCCCTTTTTTTTTAACCAATTTGTCTCACCTGTAAGTTATCACTTAACAGTTTATATATAAGAACTCATAACAATATTTAAGAATAAATGTATATGAATAAAGCATCATTTGTTCAGTTAAGACTTCAACATAAAGGTCTTGGAGTCTCAAGAAATCTTGCAGTTTCTTCAGATTTGTGAGTTGGATGTGTCCATATTACTATAAAAAAGTTTGTGAATTTCATTTTTGCTCAGTTATATTTTTGTTTTTTAATGATATGCATTTTTCATAAGTCTCAAGACGCCACTCGACAGAAACACTCAGCATATCTAAACTATCTTTTATAAGTAATATGCATAATCTTGTTTGCATTGGTATTCCATGTAAGAGTGAGGAGCTGAAAAATCAATTACTTAAAAAGTTAAGCCATTGCATTGTGTGTACATTTTTCTTCAGAGTAGTTATGGCTCTGGGGATCAAAATAATTTATATTTATGCTTTTCTACTGACTGAACGTTCTCGAAGTAGGCAGCTTTCTTTTGTAATGTCATTATTAATGGGTCCCAGTAGGATCATTCATTTCCCAATGCCTGGAATCTTCTAAACAAATAAAATAAGCAACTGGTCATTTGTAGTGTTATATGGCTTGAATTAATGAGAAATGCATAACAAGCATGAAAAACACCAATCAAATAATTTATGTTTTTTAAAACAACTACTGGTCCAGCTGAGACCTGTTAATGAAGTCAGTTGGGTCAAAATCTAAACTTTCTCAAATTAAAGTTTGACATTTGGCAAATTGCTAAATTTAATCCTTAGACAAATTCAAAAACTTTTCGTCTGCTGTTGTTTCAGATATGACTGAGTCACATTTTTAGTTTTCCTACTCTGAAACATATTCATTATCTGAGTACAGTCTACACACATCTCTCATGTTTTGAATAAACCTTGAAAAAGAGCCTGACTTGGTATGGGAATAGTTTTTTCTTGCCCCAGACAAGTTCTCTCACCTAGACACTTCCATGCCTTGTAGGTGAAACAGACTGAGTGAAAAAGTTTCTAGGAAATTAAACAGAAAATCAATATATGAAATTGGAAATTAATAGGAATCTAAATTTTGCAATCAAATAGCACATTCTACTTTAGACAGAACAAACGATTCAATGAGAATATTACATTCGTTCAGATCTAGGATGTTTTATCTGAGCATTCCCTTTGATTTTTTTGAGCAGTTTATGTTCGAGCTTCTAATATGATAAAAAGTGTAAAAGAAAAATAGGTATGAAAACAATGAAAACAACAATATTCAGATCTGGGGGTTTTGGTGCAAATTTAGCCACAACAGATCTTTTTCACATTTGCTTTCTTTCAGTAGACATTATTTAGACAAGAAATATTCAGGTTGTATAACCATGAAATCTTGTTGCACAGGACATTGGTTAGTGTAGTGTTAAATATCATTACAAACAAGCATTCAGGCTTACAAATGTTTTCTTCAAGAAGCTTCTGTTTTTGTTAAATGTTTTTGAAATATTGAAGGATAAGAATTCACATAATTTACATCTGAATCACAACAGCATGTGACAGCCACATCACAAGCATCCCAGTATGGATTCCAGCTTTATTTAAACGCTATTAACCTCCAACTGTTAGCTAAAAGCCTTGTGAGTTGATGCACTTCAAGGATTGCATTCTCTCTGCCTGAAACTCAGTTTATAATCCCCTGTTTAACCATGAGTTTCAGCATGACAGAGAAAACCATGTCATTACTTTATAGCATTTCTGATTTCTGAATGTGCAACACCTGCAAAGGAACTCATGGGAGTACTCACAAATGTTTTTTTTTTATATTAATAATTCTAATTTTCTATTGTAAAGATGTTGTCACATCTCGGTTAGTTGTTTTAAGGTTCAGTATATGAAATCTATGGGAATATTTTCATACATTTGAACCATATTTGCCATATTTTATCACTTTAAATGGCTCTGTACTGATTGTTTATCTGACTAAATAATGAAAAGTCCTTTTCTTCCCCATTATAGTTTAATCTACTGAACCCAGACATTCACAATATGCTATTTCTGACTATAATAACCTTATTATCAGAGAGACATAAATGGAGGATTAGTAAGAGATGTTCTCCCATCCTCCTGTATGCCTTTAAACCATGAGCACCAAGGAACAACCTAAAAGCAAACAATGATCTGACTCTGATAGCTAGAATATGAGCCCAATGTAAGGGAAACGGGCAGGTGGAAGAGATGAGTGATAATTAGGAGCTGGAAAGAGTTAAGCAGGTGAAAGGCATGAGTAATTAAGGCCAGCTATCACAGCAGATCATGACAGTCTTCTGTCTAAAGGCAACAGAGAAAACAGAACATTTGAAAGGTTTAGGACAGGGTTCCTCACATCCAGTCCTTTATCCTGCACCTTGTAGATGTGTCTGTATATACACCTTAACCTCTTACACCCTAAGGGGGTATAAATAAATTTCTGCCTGACAAAAACACACAAAAGTAAATAACTTATAGCCTCAAAGCTATTAGATTTAAGAAGAAACTTTTGGTACGTCTGTAAAGGTAAGATGTCATAGAATGGTTTTCTGGTGTCAGCACCATTGTAGCTTTGACCCTGCCTGAAATATTAGGGACAAAATACAAAATATTTTGCATTTTTTGAACCTCGCCAAAATTTTCTTTGAAATAAACATTGCAAAACACCATCAAAATAGTATTTATAGCACAAAAAAGTAGTACAGACTTTTAAATCAAAATGTTGTGTAAAAATATACCAAATTTGGACTCAATCAGATGAATCATATTTATTTTAGAATGGTATTAGTGAGAAATTTCTTAGGCGGAGAGGCCATTTTGGCACATTTATCCATAAATGTCACCAAACTGTGCCAAATATGTTTTTTACATCAATACTGGGGGTTTGGTAAAATTACGAGGTCATGTAGCAGCTGGACCCGCCGGTGGGTCCGTAGGGTTCAAGGGGTTAATCAAACAATGAGTTCAATAACAACATTCTAGAGAACTTAAATGCCTACCAATGATCTTTTATAAAAGATTTGATTGTGGTATTTGGAAGCAGAGACACTGTGAAATTTGCAGTTCACTGCAGAACATAAAATTGAGGAACCCTGGCTTTAGCCCTGAACGCTCCGAGTCTGGTTTTGTCTGATTCGACAGAAAATCTTATCGGACCAGTTTCTGGCATTTTGCGCTCATTAAAACTCAATGGGAATAAACACAATTTTAGACACAATTTTCTGCAAAGGGGTTTGTGTAGCTCCAACTGAGACAGACCTCAGATTGTAGGGAGCTGGGTTGGTTTCTCCTTGTGGGTTTTTTTCGTCTTTGCTTGCTGCTTTACCCTTCATCCACTTGGGCGACTGGAGGCTGTATCTGGAGGGGCTTAACTGTTGGCTCTGTCTGCGCACCTGTTACTCATCACCTGATCATCCTGGAGCTCAAGAGGGAGCAGACTGACATCACCTTGTTGCTTGAGAGTTTGCCACTCATATTACTCTGAGCGCCCATAGAGATATTCTCTGTGTTATTTTCCTGTAGACAAATTTTAGAAATTAACTATCCCTGTCTGATCTGGATTGAATCCCTGTCTGCTCACTGAGGTTGCTGCATCCGGGACACTTTAGGCGACTCTGCACCGCAGGTCATTTGGCCTTTCCACTGGCTAGATCCTGCCTTCCTTGGAGAAGATAAACTGAACTTTTAAACCAAGAAAGTGACTCACTTGGATAATCATCTCTCGTCAGATGATCGTGGTCACTTACCTGTGTTTCTCCCTCCAGATTGTCAGTGATTGGGCGGCGCCCCCCCCTCCTGCAGCCGCTGCGGTCCGCAGATCCACAGCTCTGCATCTATTAAAACAAAACATAAACATAACAAAAGTTAGAACTTTCTCACTGTCTGTCTCACCTTGAATACTTTGTCCATCTGCTCTGTTTTATGACAATTGCAGTAGAAAGCACAGCTTATCACTTTTACCTAGAGAAAAAAAAATAAAAAACATAAAAACTAAATAAATCTTTCACAACTTTCAGGAGAACAAAAAAATGGATATAGCTAATCCTCAAAAAAAACAAACAAGTAGGGGCAGACAGTGCAGGTAAGCACAGCTGATCACTCCCCCTAGATGTAAAAAAATAAATAAAAACAAAGACTTCAACAAACCTTACAGGGGCCTGTTTCAATAAGGAAGTTCAACCAACTCTGAGTTAAAACTTGAACTCTGAGTTGACTTATCCTGAGATTGGAAACTCTGAGTTTTGGGTTTCAGAACAGCTGAAATGAGTTAGTTCAATCAACTCTAAATTGACTGACTCTGAGTTAAGCGCGTGCACAACAACTATAAAAAGCCATTATCAATGGAGCACAGATATTACGAGTCACCATGGCAACAGCGTCAGACAAAAAAAGGTGTGCATATTTCTCACCAGCAGAACTGGATGTACTTATGCAAGCATATGCAGAATTTGAACATGTATTTAAAAAAAAAAGCAACACTGCTGCAGCGGCGAAGGAGAGAGAGTTAGCTTGGGTGAAAATAGCTGCTCGAGTCAATGCGTAAGTTTACATTTTAATTACTTTTATACAGTGTTGGGTGTAATGAATTAAGTTACTTAAGTCATATAAATACTGTAATTAAATTAAAGACTATAAAACAATAGTGGATTTAATATCAAATTTTAAAAGGTATATTTTGATTTGAACTTTCTCCCTCTAGTTACACACTTTGGTCAATTTAAGATTAATTCATGCAATTGAATATTGTTTATTTGAAAGCACTAGAAGTGCAGTTTCTTGTCTCTCCTTGTATTGTTCAAGTTGTTGAGGTTGATTTGGGATTTAGAAAGTAATTAATAAGTAAGTAAAACAAATTAGTAAGTAGACCAATACTTTCTAGAGACAGTAATTATTACATTAATCTAATTAGACTTGTTGAAGATAAAATTTGTAGTTAGTAATTAAGAACTATTTTAGAGTAACTTACCCAACTGTTATAATATCAGAGGTGAAACTGGAAAAACAGTATTTTATTAAACCTAATTTAGTTTTCATGGATAGGTGCAATCCTGCAGGCATCAAAAGAACATGGCAGCAGCTGAAAATGAAATATAAAAACATACTTCAAGCAGGTAAGCCTTGAGCACATCATGGGAGTAGAGTAGCTACCTGGCTTTACAAACAGGATCATCCATAAAAGGACATGCCATTTCATTCCCTTTGATGCGCTCTACGTGACTGAAATGTGTGCAATGAATACTGTATGTCCCCAAAGAATCAATGAGGTGTTTAAACACCACTTCCTCTTTAAAAAAGGGGAGGAGACCAAAATAAACTCTGGATTTTCTGAAGAAAACCTGCTCCCAACCAGGTTAGGTTCACAGAGTAAATTGCCATGGTAACTGACTCTGAGTTTAAGTTACCTCTCTTTCAGAAACGGGCTTGACTTACTCTGCTTTCTCAGGTTTAACTTACCTCCCTTTCTGAAACAGAAAACCTAGAGTTTCCCTCATTTCAGGGTTAACAAACTCAGAGTTTTCACTTAACCTCCTTTCTGAAACAGGCCCCAGATCTCTCTCTGTAAATCACCTCTTACTGCATCAGTCATTAGTATTGTACTTTCCCCTCTTTTTTAACTGTAGTTCCTTTTTATATTTTGATAATAACCCTATAAAAATTATTTCGGTTTAATAGATGCTGCACAGACTCATTAAGTGAAGCTTTGCTGTGTAGTCGTGCTTTTTAATTTTTTTTCATTTATAAAAACTTTTCAGAATCTGTACCAGTGATATGTGTTTCAATTGCTTTTGCTCAGAGACGGAAGTGACCAAAAATCTGCACAGATCCTCTTACCCTGCGTAGTCTGAGTCTCTCTATACTCAGTCGGTATGACTAAGGGTGTACAATTAGGGAAGAAACTATTCAAAATACACCTTACATTTTTTTGGTGTTCTTTCTGTACTTCAATGATATCTTATTGCAGTTGCTGGGTTGCTAAATGAAGCTTGTAAAATTATGACATTAGTCACACAGAAATATTCGAGAGATTTATTGGCTATTTCTGTCAATTTGAACCTGAAATTGCTCAAAGATTATTTTAAGAGAGCTTTTTCCGACTCTTTGCAAAACAGCTGTCATTCAATATCCTCCAAACACAAACCAGAAGGAGTTCCTTATGGTATAAACTATTAAACATATACAGGTATAAAGGTTATATTTTTAATAATAAATCAGCTAGAGTATAAACTTATAAAATTTAACGTATTCACTATAAATTAGGCTTGTATTTATTAAAAGAAAACATATTTGCTGAAAAACAAAAGATTACACTTTTCCAGTTTGAACATTCTCACATTAACAAATAGTCTCCCTCGTTCTGAAACCAGCCACCGTCTCGACTGTATGTCGCTCTCATTTTTCGCAGCCACCCACTCAGAAACTAATGAATGAGAAGCTGGCTGCTCCTGACCAAACCCATGGGTTGTCTTGAAAAGAACTGCCATACTAAGGCAGGAGTGCTAAGGAAATAAATAACATAGTCATTATCTCTTTAACAGTTGCCATAACTGGCAGATGTCCAATGACCTGCTCCCACAGGTGAACTCTGCTTCACCGACTCTACCACTCCCAGCTGAGATGGGAATGAACAGTGCTTTATATAGTCGTGTTGCATCAGAGAGCAACGTCAGACAACACATTTTAAGAGGTTGCTGTTTTGGCTTCATACCATATGAAATCTTCCTTTCTAGAACTCAAAATAGATTATGTTTTTATAATGAGGCAGTTCCTATTCATTTTCAGACTGTATGTTTCTTTTGATGCTTCACAACAGTGACAATGCAAGCAGGACTTTCAGCAGTAAGAAGATTTCCTTTGCCCTGCTGTGAAGAATAAATGGCTGTGTGGGGGGATTTTTTTTTCTCTGAAGAGAAAATGAGTCATAGAGATAGGAGGAGCTTAATTTAAGTGTTTCAAAGCCAACTCTTCTTTTGTTCTTTCAAGGAACAAAATTGAAATGGTAACAAATACTGTTGCTAGGAGACACTGGTGGTATTCCACTGATAGCATGCCAGAAGAATCAAGGGATGAGAGTTGGAAATGATTTTGAAGAGAATTTCCAAGTTTGAAGGAGATTATCATAGGAATTGGGAGCAAATACACTTCTATTGAGAGTCCATATACACTTCTCATGGGCATGTATAGTATTTTAGACAAGGGTTTATCATTCATCTATTCAGTTTGTAGGGATTACATAACATCCATTTCAACCTTTAAAAGTCATACCTCTTGGACAATCATTGTCAAACAGGACAATTGGGACAGCTTTTAAAAGTTCTGTCATGATCTTGGTACTTGTCCCTGGTCTTTCACACACCTAAAAGCTCTGCCCATTTCTACTTTTACCTAATCATCTGATCCACCTGTACTGGCCTCTTTTTAACCAGCCTTCAGGGCAGTCATCAGTGCCAGATTATTTTCCAGCCATTGGTGAAAAGTATTCTAGCGTATCTGTATATTAATAGGCCTATCCTGACACGTTCTGCCTCTCAACCTCTGAGTTTGCCTGTCCGATTATGTTATGTTTGCCTGACCTGTCTTCTTACTCCTGCAGAATATCTCCCATGTCTTTGTACCGTACCTGGAACTGTTACCCAACTCCGTTCTAGATTCTCCCTCTGCACCTCACTGGATCTCTGACCTCCTGGCTCACAGCACGTTACCAACATCGGCTTTGCCTTCATCCTCTGGATTATCCTGCCTACCTTTGTCTGCTCAGATCTGATGTCCTGTCTCTCCTGCGACCACAGACACAGCAGCGTCTGGGACTCTCTGTGTTGCAACCACTGCGTCGTTGTAGCAGCTGACCGGCTGGAAGCAACCTCAACCTCTGGGCTTGGACTGAACTACAAGACCAGGGGTTCCTGCCTTAGATGCTGATGCTGCTCACTTTTGGTTCAGTTTCCAGTTAACATTTTGAGAAATCTCGAATTCTGGATCCTAGTATTCTGAGCTTGACAAATTCTTTAAATTTGCTTTTGGATCTGAAATAAAACATCTTTAAACCAAGTCTTAAAATAACTTAAGACACTGTGTGCGTCCATTATGTAATGAGATGTGTAAGGTTAAAGGAAATGCAGATTTGGAGTCCAAAGTTTCTTTCCTACCCATGATAGCATTCTTACTGTTGACCCTGCAAAAGGTAAAGGAATTGGAGCTACTGTAGGACCATGAGGTAGTAGCTGCAATTTAACGTAGAGCAGGGAATATTAGCCCGAACCCGACGGGACCCGAGAGGTCCTGCCGGGTTCGGGCGGGTTCGGGCTGTACTTTTTATTATTTCATTCGGGCCGGGCCGGGCTCGGGCTTTAAACCGTTATATGCGCGTCATGTTAAGATAAAATACCGCTGTTTTTTTGTTGATGCTTGTTATTTTTTCTTTTAACTTCCTTGGTCAGAGAATATATTTAAGCCTAGAATTAAGTTCTTGTTCAGACATCTAGGCTAACTATTCTGAATAAAAATAGTAAAAATATACAGCAAAAATGATTCATTCTTGACTGATTGTGATATGCGCACAATTGAAAAATGTCAGGCTGCAAACGGGTCGGGCTCTACGAAGCTGTCAATCATAACGGGCCGGGCCGGGCACGGGCCTGGTTCTTTCGGACTCGGGTCGGTTTCAGGCTGACTTTCAAGGCCCGTTTCATGCTCTAATTTGACGTATTCGGAATCAGATCAGCTTTTTGATGAAACTTTTTTTGTGGAAAAACTGTGGTTTCTACAACACTTTGTAGAATCCACAGCTGAAGATCGCCTGAAGGTGGACACCTTTTTGTTCACCTTTTAACCATCTTTCTCAAACTGTTTCTGTCTTATATAATAACATTTGCATGAAAATGTTTGGAGCACTTAAGCTAAGGTTCTAAAGTTGTGTACCAGTTGTCTTACATTATGATGGTGACAATATGCTGCAGTGACTTTGCAACACAACACCACTACTCATAACAAAAGTGTGCTTACTGTATGTAATATTGAAGGAGTATTTAACACACATGTGGTGTTCAACATGACATAAATTACAAAATAATTCAATTTTGAAAGGAGCAAAGCACCCCATCATACATAGGGTGACCAAACGTCACCCTATGTGTGATTTCCCGGGACATATCCGTATTTCACGTCCTGTCCCGGGCGTCCCGGGTTTTTTTTAGAAAGTGAGGAAATGTCCTGATTTCACTGCGCACGACGCTCCGTGTGACGTAATCCCTGAGCCGCGTCAGTGCAGGCAGCCCTGCTCTTAATCAGAGGCTCTGTTCAAAAACCTGGGCTGCATCCTCCAAGGACGCGGTCTACCTAGACTGGATCCTTCGAAGTCCTTGAAAATAAGGAGGCCGGAAGAGTAAATTCGAACAGGTCCACCCTTCGGCGGGTTTTACTGCTGTATGCTCTGTTGCTTAGCAATCGTGAAAGTTGACACACAAAGCAGGAAAAGAATGAATACCGAGGTTTTCAAAACTGTTTGTTTATTTATTTATTTAAAAAAAAGTTAAAGTGAACAAAGACTACACTCACAAGAATCCAGAGTGGAATAAAGGTTCCATCCACCGGGAGCAGGAACAAATCAAATCAAATGTAATGATAGAAACCTTAGTCAGTTAAATAACCTGCTGCTGTCATTCTGCACATCTCTGATGTTGCTGCTATTTTCAAATATCCATTATTGTAAAAATGTCCATTGCTGCATATTGGTTATTTATTCTCCAGTTTTATATTGTTAAAACACTTTACAGAATTTTATTTTTTATATTTTAACTCTTCCCTATTATGTTTCCCTATTATATTTCTCTAAGGTCCTCATTTGTGTGACCATTTTCAATAATCTTTCTTCTGCTGTAAATCTGCCCATTGTGGGACAATAAAGGGATTTTCTATTCTATTCTATAAAAGGGTTAGAAATATATAAGTAAATCTAAACAATGTATCTACAAAATATATCTGCAAAATCTCTAATATTCAACAACAAAAAATACTTAGTTAAGCATATTGTGCAAAACAACAATAAAAAAATTTAAATCCTATCAGATTTATAGTTCCCACTCTGCAGATCTATTAGAATCTGTCCTTAAATTACAGCCAAACTCATTTACACAGTAACAGATTAAAACCTTTAGATAAACCAAACATTACCGCCACATATCTGACTCAATAACCATTAAAACAACTATTTTCATTAATTTCAGACGGAACTATTCACAGAGTTGTATTATTATATTAAACTGAACTCCAAATTTCACAACTGTTCTGCGCCAAGTAACATTTCCTCTGATCACGGAGCAAATCCCGATGATGAGACATTTGTTCTTTCAATATCACCCCCCCCCCCCCCCCCCCCCCCCCCCCCCCCCCAAGGTGTCCTGGTTTTCCCAAATGAAAATATGGTCACCCTAATCATACAGCCGTAATGATTCTGTTCTCCACGCTTTTAAAACTTATTCAGCTTATTAAAATCTGCAAATTTAAATAACCTCTTCTAGTTTTCTACAGAAGAGTTGTCCAAATATTGTTGATTGCTAAAAAAAGGCAGTGGGTACAGTCACTTCTGCTTTACAATTTCCCCATTGAGGGACAATAAAGGAAATCAGAATAAGTATGAAGCCAGACATAATAAAGCCCTTTGGAATACAGTACATCATTGGTTGTTTCTTGCTTTTTTGTGGAACCACATTGACCCTCAAAAAAGAATCCCTTATCTGGAAGCCATACCTCTACACAAATCCTTCAAAACAATCAAATAACCATGAATTATTCAGTTACCAAACATCTCACAGATAATCATTTAATGAATTTCCCTTCTACCTTTATACTCCAATATAATTGAGTAGAGATAAGTTTCTGTTTAGAAGGAAATTTTATCTTCTGGTGAAAAAAAAATATCAAAGTCAAAGTAATTATATTTGGACCAAAACAGGAATATTCAAGAGTCAGTAAACAGCTTCTGTTGATAGAGACCCACACACATATATACACGCCTGCCCACAAACATATACTCACACGTATATACAGTACCTTGTGAAAGTATTCAGCCCCCATATACTTTTTGATATTTTGCCACATTTCAGGCTTCAAACAAAGTTATGAAATAGTAATCTATTGTGAAGAATTAGCAAGTGGGAACCATTCTTGTGTTATTGGAATTTTATTTGATATTTTAAACTTTCAGACAAAAAACTTAAGGGTGAGACGTGCAAAATTAATGGTCCCCTTTACTTTCAGTGCAGCAAACTCTCTCCAGAAGGTCAGTGGGGACTACTGAATGGTCCAATGTTGACCTGAACGACTGATGAAGATAATGAGATTCCACCTGAGTGTAATTGAGTCTCCGTATAAATATACCGCTCTGTGCGAGTTTTAGAGTTGTGTTTAAATCACAGAGAGGATCATGAAGAACAAGCAACACACCAGGCAGGTCCGAGATACTTTTGTGGAGAAGGTTAAAGCTGGATATGGATAAATACCAAAAATAGCACTGTGCAGGCAATAATATTGAAATGGAAGAGGTATCAGACAACTGTGAACCTATGAAGACCAGGCTATCCCTCTAAACTTTCAACTCAAACAATGAGAAGACTGATCAAAGATGCAGCCAAGTGGCCCATGATCATGCTGGGCTCAGATGGAGACTCTGTCCATAAGAAAACAATCAGTCGTATACTGCACAAATCTGGCCTAAATGGAAGAAGGCCAATACCATAAAGAGTGTGGTTCAAGGTTTGCCACAAGCCACCTGTAAAACACAGCAAACATGTAGAAAAGGGTGCTCTAGTCAGATGAAACAAAACTCAAACTGTTTGGCAACAGTGCAAAACCTTATGCTTGGCGCAAAAGCAACACAGATCATCACCTTGAACACACCCTCTGTCATCTTCATGGTTTGGGCCTGCTTTTCTTCAGCAGGGATAGGGAAGATGGCTAATATGGCTGGAGCCAAATACAGGACCATGCTGGAAGAAATCCTGTTGGAGTATGCAAAATACTTGAGACTGGGACAGAGATCTATCTTTCAACAAGACCATGATCCAAAACATAGAGCAAAATCTAAAATGGAATGGTACACAAAAAAACATATCCAGGTGTTTGAATGGCCAAGTCAAAGTCCAGACATAGGGTCTCTTTTATGGGGCCGGTTTTAAGTTTTTTATTATCAGGGAAACACTAAGTTTTCCATTTTACAAAGAGACTTTACTCGATCATTTCTGTTGCCATAGTGACACCATGTGCAAGCTTGTAAGAAGCAGGTTTTCCTCAACTCAGTGTCCTCCTCCACCATCCTTGAACGCTAATCACATTGGTTTACATCCCAAAATTGTCAGGACTCCTGTTTTGTGTCTGTGTTTCTGTGTTTGTCTCCCTTCCTCCACCAGGAGGCGCCTGGTTCTGGGCCGCCTCCTCACACACCTGCGGATGGTTTCCTCGTTAAACGGAGGGTTCTTAAGCTGCTGACTGCCACTACTTCGACGCCAGAGTGTTTGCTAGTTTAGGGTACTCTAGCCAAGCTGTGTTTCCTGAGTTTTTCTTAACCTGAGTTAAACTTTGTTTTTGTCTTTGCCTCTTGGCAGGAAGTTGTCCTGCTAACTGGATCTCTCGGACCTTCACACCCTGGAAGGATCAACTGAGCTAGGGTTCAAACGGGAGGTTTGGATTCACTTTCCCCAAGAGATCGTTTGAGCTTTCCACTGAGAAAGGGATTATTCTCCACTACAACCCGTTCAAGTACCGCAGGAAATCTGAGTGGCAGTCAGTATCTCCGTTTTCCAACGATCAACCGCATTTTGAGTAAAACCTGTTCTGCCCTCCACCGAATCAGACAAACACTGGAACCACGGCACACAGACAGGAGTCAAGGATACAACAACTTCACTGGAAACGTGAGTCGGCAACTAAAACCTCTTCTCCAAGTTTCACGAGTCAGATTCCCGACTGAGCCTGAACTAACCGCTTTGTCTTCCCCTCACTTTACAGTTCCGGTTGAGCAGTGTTCAGAGCAACACTTCTCCAGTTTTACTTCTTCAATAAAACCCTTTAAACATTTTCCCTGGACTCTCTGTTCGGTTTTCTGCATTTTTGGGTCAGAACTTTGTTATATCATGACAAAAATAATCAGCAGATTTAAGAATGTAGTTAATTCAAAGAATAAAATGCTTGTTGGGAGAGCATTTGAGGATCATGTTTAAACGTATTATTTCATATTCAGTTATGTTTATTTTATACAAAACTAGATAAAAAATGATGCCACGATTTTGTAACTTTTTTCCAAAAGGCCTAAACAATAATGTCACTCAAAAAAAAGTAGGGACGTATCTGTGCAACTCACAGAGCCACAGGAAATTTGCAAATATTTCCAAACTTCACAAGAGTTTAATATCATGGTGTTAACACCCAATATGCTTATTGTAAAATGTGTTTGACCGTAATCAAGTACACTAGTGAGTCTGGGACGAGTGTTCTTAAAAGGCACACTTGTAAGCCTAATACTGGAAGAAATTAGCCTTTCATCTCTTTGTTTGTCAAATGAAAAGTACCATCACATCTGAAGTCTAAACTGACCAACACAATTGCTCACATGTGCAGCCAAGATTCAAGACCGTTTGCTACAGCAGAGGGAAAAGACTTTATCAGTGTTGCACAGGGCCTACTCAAAATTGGAGCCAAGCATGGACAGGTGCAGGTGGACGACATACCACCGTGTGCACGCACAGTGTCCCGTCACATTGAAGAGGAGTATGAGAGTTTAACAACTTGTCATGGAAGAGCTGCTTCAGGTATGTCACATAGTGCTATTAGTAGTCTAAGCTTTCATTATCCTAAACCTAGATTTATTTCCCTTTTTTAAAACTGCTCAATGCCTAAATATTCTGAATGGATCATGTATTTTATGTTATATTTGGTTCCTAATAACACAATAATTCAGTTTTCTGCAGCCCATGCTGTAACCACAGATCTTTGGACGGAGGAGAGGAACAGCACACGCTACATTGTATATAAAATAAAACTTGCCAGGTTATTCATAAAATCTGGAAAACTGCTTCAAAAAAGAGCATAGTGCAGTCTCTACTCTTTGAATTTCCTTTTACAAAAAGAGCTGGACCATTCATTGAAGCAAACTGTGAAGACAAGATGCTCTGAGCTCTGGTAAGCTGCATAAGATCCTGCTTTGTCAAAACGAGCTCCGTTACTTAAACAACATAGATTGCAATCTGCTCGAGGACATCATTAAACTCCTGAAACCTTTTGATGAGGCTACCAGAGACCTCTCTACTGAGCAGATACAAACCCTTCACCTCATTCTCCCGACCAAGGCGACTCTACTCAGGGATCTGTTAATGCAGGACGGACACGGGGTGGTTATGAAGGAGGTAATACAATACATTAGGGATTTTGTTGTTAAGGTGGGAGTTACTGAAGTTGCTGACAGGAGCTTGGCCCTATCACAACAAATTACCACAACAAAAGAATTGTGTCTTTGATGTTGTCCAAGATAAAGAGTAGATTAATCATTAAATAGATCAATAACTGCTCCTTAAGTAAAATCAAGCACATTGTTTGCATGAGTAATAATAATATTAATAATACATTTTATTTAACAGCGCCTTTCTTGACACTCAAGGTCACTTTACAAAAAATACAAAAGATAAATAAAAAGAAAATGAAAATATAAAATACAGATACAGGAACATAAAAACAATTATTGATAGGGAAAAGAGCAGTGTATTCACAGATAAGCGAGCTGGAACAGATGGGTTTTGAATCTGGCTTTGAATAAGGGGAGAGAGTCAATACTGCGGAGGTCTGGAGGAGACCTGATGCTCCATAATAATGATGTTCCATATATCATGATCTTGATATCAATGCATTCATCATTATGTGATTTCCCTCCTCTTCCTGAAGCTGAAAGTGAAGTTAGACCAGGCAGTGGATTTGAAGTAAAACATTCACCAGTACCATATTCTATCCACAGCTTTCTCACCTAGCTTAAGGAGTTTCTTGAAAGAAACTCTCCCTGTTCCGGAGTACTGTATGAGGAGGTCATCAACAACCTGGCAGCACTCATAGAAACATCAGAGAGAGAGGAGAGAAAGACAGGCTGTGTGGAGAAAGCAGGTGACTAACACAAGCATGAACAGAGCACTCATAGAGCAATAGTGTCAAGGTTGAGTGGAGGTTTTGAGAATCCAAAAGCAGAGATGAGGAGGCAGAGAGGAGTTTTGCGGATTTAATTAACTTCCAAGGCAACAGAGGCAAAAATCCCCACAAAAATACAAAATACTGAGAACCAAAATACCCAGTAACATCAGGGTGGACACACATGGGGAGCAAGGAGACAACAAAGCAACGAGGAACCAGCAATGAGGAACTGCAGAGGTGGTGTATATATGGGGAACAGAACAAAGAATAGGCTAATGAGCAGGTGTGAATAGAACTAACTAGAAGGGAGCCAAGGGGGGGAAAAAAGGGACAAGGAAGCAACAGAGAGTAACTAAAGAAATATAAAACTGACAGAAATACATAAGTATTCTTTGCAAAGATGAATTTTTATTTTAAATGTTTTTTCTCTTTGTATTGTTGGACAGTGTGAGGAAAATCTAGTAGCCATTCCATTGCCATAAATAAGTAAATTAGATTTTTTATCAGTCATCTTCTCACCAAGGAGCCAACTTTCTCGGGGAAGATTCTTATTTAAGGTATGTCTCAGCACACTTTTGTCAGACATATTTGTAAATAATTTCCAAAAAGACATTATTAAGCTCATTCTGAGTTTTCCATGAAAGTGCAGACTTTTTATAAAGTTCAAACAGAAAAAAATCTGATAAAGATATGTGGGCTTTAAATGCCAAAACAGCCAAGAAAACAGAAATGAAAAGATACCAGAGGCATTTATGTGAGGTGGTCTCTTTATGTTCAGCCTGTACAGAAACCCATTGGTTTAATGTCTCAATGTGAATGAGAAACTGCTGTATAAATAAACCTAATTATTTTATTATCTGAAAGTAGTGCATAGGCCAGTGAAAAAGGCTATGTGGAAAAAGGGTGGTCAAAGGTTGTCAATATTTGTGACCTCTGTAGGAATAAAGCCGTTTTCTGCATGAAGTTGTGCTTTATATAGAAAAAGTTGACAGCAGGAAGGGTGCGAGCAATTATGTTAGAGGCTTTTGTCACAATCCTTTCCAGTTTCTCTTTCTCAAAGAAAATGTCAAAGCTTTCACACTGCGCACTGACATATGATTCCTTGGCCTTGTGGTGCATCTACAGTTCTCTTGACATGAATCTTCTTCACATGCTTGAGAACATTTCATCCAGTGAGCTTGTTTTATGGCGTGGGTTAAGTTGATGTTCTATTTCAGTGTGGTTCAGTGTAAAAGGTGTCTGGGTGTTTATCAGGCATGTCTGTTTGGGTTGTATAGAGTCTCTTTTTACAGTGTTTTTTATATGAAAGATCAGTAAAAACAGACTTTGGTGCCTTCTATAAAAAATAAACAAATAAACACTACAACAAACAGAAAACAGAAGATATAAGTAGTTATTAGGAAGAAATAAGCTTCACATAACTTAAATTATTAAGAACACTTCTCTGAACTTTGTGATGTGATGCACTCTAAGGGTAGCAGGACGATTACAGACAGCTGAAGTTTTAATGACAGATTCAGATTTGCATGAATACATATTAATAAGCAGGAACCCTCTCAATCCATCATTAAGAAACAAGTTGGTTTGTTTTTATATTTACCTAAATGACCAGATCTGTTGGTAAAAAAAAAAGAAGGAGAGGGGCTTGGCTAAATTAGATTAACCAAAAGTTGAAGAGAAGACTTCACAGCAGGGTAAATGACAACAAAAGCACTAAACCTCCAGACACACAAAAAGGAAAACGCTCTAACTGGTGGGACTGGAAGCAGTGTCACATCTGAGAATGTCCTCTCACTCCTTTCCATGTGGTCAGTTTGACCATTACTCTGTGGATAATATCTGAAAAAAGGGAATAAATTTGGCTCCAGTAGGCAAAGAAAAATATATTTTTTAACTTTTAAAGTAATTGGATTTATAGCCCAACTTTGTTTTCTTACAAATGTATGGAGCAGTTTAGAATAGAATAGAAAATCCCTTTATTGTACCACACATCAAAATCAGCACTCAATTAAACAACTTATTGAGGTTGTTGGGAACAGTGATGGTTATAAAGTCTTCCAGCTGCTGGGAGGAAGGATCTGTGATAACGCTCCTTGGTGCATTTAGGGTGCATGCGTCTGTCACTGAAGGAGCTCTCCAGTTCTGCAACGACTTTATGCATCGAGTAGGAGACATTAGAGTCCTGCACGGGTCGAGTTTTACCAACCCGCACCCGCCCGAACCCGTTAGGATGACTACCGAACCCGACCCGTCACCCGCGGATATCTTCAATTCAAATCCGAACCCGACCCGACCGTTGATATTTAACCCGCAACCCGACCCGTTAACACATCAAGTAATAGGCTATAGTACGCTGCGCTGCAGAACAGCGCCATTAACACTGCAGCAGACGTGTATGCACTGACTGTGGCCTTTTTGGAGGGAAGCCCACACTGCCAGCAGGGCTTTAAGCTACAACAAGGGTGACCCCAGACAGTGCCTGATTAATATAACATTTCTGATGTCCATAACAATAGACACGCATAAAAAAAAAAAAAATCACCAACTACCCGCCCGCACTAAAAAAATATCCGCCCGACCCGTTTATTTTTATTTATGTATTTTTCACCCGCAAAAGAGCATTTTTGTCCCGGTACCCGACCCGTTGCAGGACTCTAGGAGACATTATCTAACAGAATTGTTAATTTAATTAGGATCCTTCTATTTCCCTTCACCTGCACCAGGGGGCATCCAATCACAGAGCTGGCCATCCTGATCAGCTTATCCAGCCATTTTGTCCCAGCTACAGATAAGCTGTTCCAAGAGACAGCTCCGTAGAAGATAGCTGATGCCACAACAGAGTCATAGAAGGTCTTTAGGAGCGCCCCCTGCCCTCCAATAGACCTCTTAAGGAAGAGTCTGGTCTGACATTTCTTGTAGAGTGCATCAGTGTTGCCGGTCCAAGCACTTTGACCTTAATGATGTTGGAAGAGTATCTACAGCAAGATGAAAAGAAATAATGAAAAAAAGAGATGTTTATATCGGTATTTATAATAGTCCTTTGCCCCATTTCTATATGATTGTTGAATGAAGAACACTAACCACAACGAAATTATTAAACCTAAATGTGCATCATTGTTCTGTTCTTTTTATAAACCTCTACATCAATGGGTCTTCAAAGATTTTCAGTCCAAGAAAAACAAAAGTCATTAATGCTCTTTTTCACCCACAGGTGAAATATATTTATCACTAGTAAATCAAAACTTTCCAGGAACTACTAAGGTGTAGAGAAAGATTATTATATATATCCCGACTGGAAAGTGTCATGATGGGTTTACTTAGTGTTAAGCCCAAGATGCAGAACACACACGGAGACACTGGAAAAAGTCCAAAGAGTTTATTTAAGGGCACAAGCACATGAATAACAGTTCAGGCTGGGGGCTGATTCACTGGGGTCTGTGCAGGGAAAGGGAGATGGCCGGATTTGAGCTTCCAGCTCACAGCAGGGAACAACAGGGGATTAACTCAGAGGATTCTTCTGGTTGAGCTTCCAGCTCACTGCAGGAAACAACGGGGGAAAGTCTCCATGGGAACCTCTAGGGAAACTCCTCGAAGAAGTCTTCAGGTTACATCCACGTAGGGATCTTCGGGTTGGCTCACCAGGGCAGATTAGCAGGTTGGGTTTTCCAAGAGCTTCTTGGCTTGAGACTGGTTTCCTGTGACGCAGCTCTCCCAGAGCTGCAGACCAGAGATAGGGTTCCAGAGAGGGAGCTCTCCCTGAGCTTCACAAGAAGACAGGAGGTTAAGCTCATCCAGAGCTTTCACGAAGAGACAGGAGGTTAAGCTCATCCAGAGCTTTCACGAAGAGACAGGAGGTTAAGCTCATCCAGAGCTTTCACGAAGAGACAGGAGGTTAAGCTCATCCAGAGCTTTCACGAGAGACAGGATTCCTGTGAGGCAGAGACAAGGAAGATATTAGAGTCTGGTCTAGACCTAGGAACAACCAAGACTCAGTCAATAGCAGAAGGTTCAGGAAGCTAACCAACTAAGATCAGCACTGCAGCGTGAAATCAAGGTCAGGCAGGAGCTTATAAAGGAGAGGTCTTCTAATGAGAGGATTAGGAACAGGTGTGCAGGAAGGTTCCAGCTCCAGAAGACCCACGGCGCACTCTGCTGGAGACAGAGGGTAAACTCCAGATCCCCACAGTAACTCCAACCCTAAGGGAAAAACAAAGAGAGCAGAAGAGGATCCTCGGCGCCCTCTGGTGGGCAATCCTGGGGATCCCAACAGAGCCCCCCCCTCAAGGGCAGATTCCAGACGCCCCCTGAAAAAAAAAGTCCAAAAAAAAAAAAAAAAACAACCCACCCAGGGCGGGCGGAGGGGGCACTAGGGTGAGGAGGGCCAGAAACAACAGAAAAAAAGGTCCAAAAAACAACCCACCCGGGGTGGGCGAAGGTGGAAACAGGCCAGGAGGGCAGAAAAGAAAACCAGAGTCCAGAACAAAAAACGATCCACTTATGGTGGACGAAAACAAAAGAAAACCCAAAAACTTTCTTGGGCAAAGTCTCTGGTGGCCGGTCGAGGGACCGGCAGTGGGACAGAGTCTCAGGTGGCCTGCCGTGAGACCGGCAGCAGGACACAGTCTCAGGTGGCCTGCCGTGGGGCCGGCAGCAGGACACAGTCTCAGGTGGCCTGCCGTGGGGCCGGCAGCAGGACACAGTCTCAGGTGGCCTGCCGTGGGGCCGGCAGCAGGACACAGTCTCAGGTGGCCTACAGTGGGGCCGACGGTGGAGGCGTAGATGCTGCTCAGGAGGTTGAACGTTGGGAAGGTGGCGAGGTCAATTCTCAGGGGGCCTACCGCTGGGCCGGAGGCTAGACAGATGCTCAGGAGGCCGACCACGGGACTGGGAACGAAGCAGCGTCTTAGGAGGACCACCGTCGGGCCGGAGGCATGGCAGAGGTTCAGGAGGCCGGCCAACAATCCGACAACGGAGCAGAGTCTTAGGTGGCCGGCAGCGGGGTCGAAGGCGACGCTGACACTCTGGGGGTCTGCCACGGGGTCGGCGATGAAGATGATGCTCCGGGGGTCTGCCGCGGGACCGGAGGCAAAGCTGACGCTCAGGAGGTCCACCACGGGGCCGGAGGTGAAGCTGACGCTCAGGAGGTCTGCCGCGAGGCCGAAGGCGAAGCTGACGCTCTGGAGGTCTGCCGCGGGGCCGAAGGCGAAGAGCCTTTTCAGGAGGAAGACGCCCAAACTTCAGCAGGTACCCCCACGGGGTACCTTGTCCCCTCCTCGGCCGCTCAGGCTCTGTAGCGACTGCCGACTGCGGCTCTGGTGGCGGCTCTGGGGAGACCGTCGAGTGTGGCTCTGGAGGAGGCTCTGAAGAGGCCGCCGACTGCGGCTCTGGAGGAGGCTCTGAGGGAACCGCCGGCTGCGGCTCAGGAGGAGGCTCAGAGGAGACCGCCGAATGCGGCTCAGGAGAAGGCTCTGAGGAAACCGCCGATTGCGGCTCCCGGTCAGGAACAGGGGAGCCCGCCGATTGCGGCTCCCGGTCAGGAACAGGGGAGCCCGCCGATTGCGGCTCCAGATCAGGAACAGGGGAGCCCGCCGATTGCGGCTCCAGATCAGGAACATGCGGAATCACGACTGTGGTTCAGCCTCAGGAACTGGGGAGGCCACTGACTGTGGCTCCACCTCAGGGACAGGAGACACCACCGACTGTGGTTCCGTCTCAGGAGCAGGTGACACCACCGACTGTTGGTCAGCCTCAGGGGCAGGTGACACCACCGACTGTGGTTCAGCCTCAGGAGCAGGAGGGACCACTGATTGCGGTTCAGCCTCAGGAGCAGGTGACACCACCGACTGTGGTTAACCCTCAGGAGCAGGTGGGACCACCGACTGTGGTTCCACCTCTGGAACTGGAGGGAACATCCATGGAGGCTCAAGTTCAGTCTCTGAGGAGGCTTGAGGCGTCTGTAGGGAGCTCTTGGCAAATAGTGGCCTCTGCTGAGGGACTCTTGGAGGCATGTCATCACCAACTCTAGCTTCTGAAGCTCTCTTAATTTTAAACTCCGGGGTCTCTGGACGGCACAGGGCAGGCTCAGGGGTCTCTGGACGGCACAGAGCAGGCTCAGGGGTTTCTAGACGGCATGGAGCTGACCCAGGGGTCTCTAGACGGCACAGAGTTGACTTAGGGCAACGACTTTTCTTACGCCGAGAGGTCTTTGGAGCTAGGCTAACTGGTTTATTGATAGAATCAGACGCAAAATTAACCGGTTGAGAAATCATAATTCCTGAGTGGATTACAGGATCTGAAGCTAAAAAATCAGGCAAGGGGTCAGGTTTTAAATTAACTGGGTCATTAACTGGTTCAGGATCTGGATCTGGCTGGCGTGTAACAGAAAGCGGTGGCTCGAAAGGGCAGATATCATCTCTATCACCATAGAAAAAGTCCCATAGATCAGCTTCATGGATGTGGGGAACTCGATTAACAGGCGAGGGAACCGGTTTAGTTTTTACGGTGACGGGTGCAGGTGTCTGATCAGGCTGACGAGGATCTCTAACAGAATGATGAGAAATAGATGGGGTAATCTTGAGTCCTTTAACGGATGGGGCTAAATGGTGGTCTAGAACATGAGAACTGAGGCTAAACTGGCGTGGAGAGGAACTGCAACTGGTTTGCGATGCTGTGTCTAATCCTATGGCTAGTTCTATGAGATCCTCGAGGTTATCTGGTTCGACATAAAAAGAAAGCTCTTTTCTGACAGATTCATTTAAAGCTAAGTGGAAAGCTGATTTGAGTGCAGACTCGTTCCACCCAGAAACGGCTGCTCTACCCAGGAACTCGGAAGAAAATTCAGCTACGGACCTATTACCCTGTTTAGAATTCAGAAGGTAACTGGAAACGGAGAAACTAGAGGACTGACTAAAGGTTTTTTCTAACTCCCGGATGAATCTTTCATATGTGCAGTTTTTTCTGGTTTTAAGCGGAAATTTTGTCTCTGCCCATTCTAGGGCCTCATCAGACAGAAAAGAAACTACAAAAGCAATCTTATCCTTATCATTAAGAAAGCTAGTAGGATGAAAACTAAAAAATAACCGACACTGAAATAGAAATCCCTTGAGCTTACGTGGGTTGCCAGAAAATCTCTCAGGCAGTGAAGAACCAGGTGACGAAAACGACGGACTGAGCTCAGACCAGAAAGGAGGGTTATCATCTTGACTCGGAGGTGACGTCACTGCCGGTGAACTAGGAAGCGGAAGTGAATTCGGGACAGGATGAGCCGCTGACGTGGCGTTAGCATTGTAGAAATGATTAGAGAAGGTTTGATTAAGCAGTAACTCACGGAGGGTTTGTGTGTGTTCATGTATCTGAGCATCCCGTTTCTCAGTCCAACGGCGGAGGTGTTCTGCTGGGCTTTGTGTTTGGCCGCAGTGTTCTGTCATGATGGGTTTACTTAGTGTTAAGCCCAAGATGCAGAACACACACGGAGACACTGGAAAAAGTCCAAAGAGTTTATTTAAGGGCACAAGCACATGAATAACAGTTCAGGCTGGGGGCTGATTCACTGGGGTCTGTGCAGGGAAAGGGAGATGGCTGGATTTGAGCTTCCAGCTCACAGCAGGGAACAACAGGGGATTAACTCAGAGGATTCTTCTGGTTGAGCTTCCAGCTCACTGCAGGAAACAACGGGGGAAAGTCTCCATGGGAACCTCTAGGGAAACTCCTCGAAGAAGTCTTCAGGTTACATCCACGTAGGGATCTTCGGGTTGGCTCACCAGGGCAGATTAGCAGGTTGGGTTTTCCAAGAGCTTCTTGGCTTGAGACTGGTTTCCTGTGACGCAGCTCTCCCAGAGCTGCAGACCAGAGATAGGGTTCCAGAGAGGGAGCTCTCCCTGAGCTTCACAAGGAGACAGGAGGTTAAGCTCATCCAGAGCTTTCACAAAGAGACAGGAGGTTAAGCTCATCCAGAGCTTTCACGAGAGACAGGATTCCTGTGAGGCAGAGACAGGGAAGATATTAGAATCTGGTCTAGACCTAGGAACAACCAAGACTCAGTCAATAGCAGAAGGTTCAGGAAGCTAACCAACTAAGATCAGCACTGCGGCGTGGAATCAAGGTCAGGCAGGAGCTTATAAAGGAGAGGTCTTCTAATGAGAGGATTAGGAACAGGTGTGCAGGAAGGTCCCAGCTCCAGAAGACCCACGGCGCACTCTGCTGGAGACAGAGGGTAAACTCCAGATCCCCACAGTAACTCCAACCCTAAGGGAAAAACAAAGAGAGCAGAAGAGGATCCTCGGCGCCGTCTGGTGGGCAATCCTGAGGATACAGAGGATACAGAAAGGAAGGGTCCCTGTATTCCAATTGAGAAAATTTGATCAAGTGCAATGAGAGACCAGCTGACCAGATCCATTGTTTGAATTCGGGTGATATGATTAGAGGCCTCAGAAAAGCAAGACACAGCAAAGCAGGGACAGAGCAGGGAGTTGCAGTTCAGCAGGAAAGTGAGACCGTCTTCTTCAAGAGTCAGAACAGAACATGAAGCGACAGCAAAGGCGAAAAACTCCCCTTTGGGATAAACTCTGGCAGAACCAGGTTGAACATGGCCATCTTCTGCCGGATCTGCCAGATTGATTGAGATGTGATGATGAATGCAGTAGGAGTTCGGGATAAATTACACTCTGATAGGGACGAGTTTGAAGAAGCACCATGGAAAGTCTGATGGAGCTTAGCTACGATGGTGGTGTGTTGAATCTGGGTCAAAATCAGACTTAGTGTAGGGCAACCACTGCACTGGAAAAACGATCTAGAAATAAGTAAAAATTAGATAGATTGCCAATGGAATTAATGTCTTTACTCTTAAAATAAGATAAATAGATAATATGTACTTAAAATAAGACAACCCAATTGTGTTTTCTTATTTTTTGTTGAAATTGTCTTGTTTCATTGGCAAGATGTCTCATTTACCTCCTCAATCCAAGAACAAATTAACTTATTTTAACAAAAAAAATTACTTATCTAGATTTCGATTATTTCCAGTGTGCTTGGGCTTTGGATGGGAAGCAGGCTGAGTCTTGGATTTGAAGACATTTTAAGATAATCTCTGGATTCTGATTGGCTTTCATGGTGGTGCAGTTAAATGCTGATAGGCTTGCGTCGGAGGTGAATGAGCCTCTGATGGATGACGGATCTGTAAGTAATTTGTTTCTTCAGTTGAGCTTCAGCCTAGGCTTCATTTAACTATTGCAAGTTCACAATATTCATTAGTTTGACTTGGTATATCATGAAAAGACCATTAAAAACCGTTTGAGACATCAAGCCCTGTATTTTTTCCACCAACAGTAATGTCCTTTATCTTCTTTAGTCTTTATTTAAAAAAAAAAAAGTTTTCTTATCATGTACAGCCTTCCTATGTTAAAGTATTCACATTCTGCTGATGTCCATACTAAAAAAAGCAGGTTAAACTAGCTTCAGATATAAAGGCTTTTATTCAATACCCATTATGGGATGGTAGTGTCACTCAGTGTGAGATGAGGTAAACTCCTATCGGCCCTCTAGGAGTATTCAGCTGTAACTCATGGGAGGATGAAAATTGTATTGCAAAGAGGTAGCAGCAGCCAAACAAGTGTTCTCAACCTGTTTATTAGTCTCTTGAAATGTGTTCTTACTGATATGCAACCATTTCCTTATCTCAGTTTCTCCTTGAGAACACCACCATTCATTTTTCTCCCTTTCCTTACTCTTAGCTCTTCTGCTCATCCATCTTTTGGGTGCCTCATATCTCCCTTGCATGTGCTGGCATTCTTCATATAAACTGTTGCAACCTCTGAATAGCTCCACACAGTGTTCACAAAACCCCCATATCTTTCATAAACACATTTGAAATTCATCTAAGTGAGCATCTCTAAAAACAGTTTGTACTTTCTTTTGTTAATACTGATAAAGGAACATGGCTGCTTCTTATCATCTGCTGTAGTATAACCTCAGAATCATTCTGACACAAGAAATGGAAAAAAAAATAATTTCACCAGATTGCCCATGTTTAAATCCCTATAAGAGTCTAACTTCAAATAACTTGAAGCTTGTGTACCAGTAAAATGATTTGCTAAAGGAGAGTTTATTTTTTGTAGTTTAAGAATTGCTCTATTTCCCTAAAACAAAGTATATTACAATCAGGCAGTGTGCAACAATAAACACTCTCAATTTACCACCACAATCCTTGTAATTTAAAAGGATTATAGCTCCCCTAAAGCCAAAATGTGATATGGAGGAGGGATTTGTGATCACAACATTTATAGCTACACATTTTCTTCTCAACCACCAGTTTTATTCTATCTAGAAATACATGAAATGGCTTGAAAAAATAAAGCAAGAGACTTTATAGATTTTAGTATAATTGAACTTTTGAATGTGGGATGTGCCATCCTCAAATTTACCATTGAAGCAGTTGATTAAAATCTATTAATAGGTATGATGTTAAACTGGACTGTATGTTGTTTCTCGCAAAGGAAAAACATAGGAGCACTGAAAAAGATTTTGGGGGAACTATGAATTTTCTTTGATAGCACTTTTTTTTTTTAATTAAAGACATCCTAGGTAATAATTCATGTCTTGTGAGGCTAGCTTTCTTCAAAAGGGGGTTTCCATTCACAAAAACCAAAATACCTGCCTGGTTCTGCCCTTTGCAATGAAAGGTTGTCCTCAAACTCAAGCCAAGGGAAGAGTTTGATCCAATCTGATTTCAACCTATAAAAGTTGTTAGCAGGTTATCAATCATCAAAACACTAAATGCTGGAGTCATGTCTTGTTTGAAGGACTGAGAGGGATTTTCAACAACAGCTTCCTGCAGGAGGGGAGAATGAGCCAAACTCAACACTCCAACACTCTCTCTCTGACCCCCCTCCTTGCAATGCCTTATTTATTAACAGAGCATAACACATGGTTACAAAAGAGAGTATGACAGGACAGTTGATCAGGTCATAAGACAGGATGCCCAACTGACTGAATCACAAGACAGAGTGAAGCATCTCATTTCTACAATGTTTCATATGAACACACATTGATTTTATAATCATTATTGAATAAACCTAACAATCGCTAAACAAAACCCCAAAATTCTCAGGCACACTGTCAAAGATTAATTAAATAAATGGATATTGTATAAGGCAGATTTAAAAATATGATAAGTAAATAAAATAACATAATATCAGCAGAAGGTAAGCAAATATCCCACCACCCATCCCTCTTTAGGAATACTGCTAGGTAGCAGAGCTTGATGTTACCATGGTAAAACATAAACGGGGAAAAAAATTAGAATGCAATTACAGTGCAATATTTCTTAGCGTTGAAAATATCTTATATATGCCCCTAAAAACTTCAGCTTTATGGATGTTTTCATTTCTAAAAATTATTTAATGAACATGACACTTCCAGCCTATTACTTTGTAGCTATCTTAGCCCAATGAAATCGCTTTTAATAATTTTTAAACTCCCTTTGGACTTTATTAGACATCTTTTGTATAGGGGGGCTTTATCTGTTAAATTCCCAACGACATTTACATAATAAATTCATTATTTGCATATGTCTAAAAGTTTGCACAATTGCTAGACTGCTTCATTACTCTTACACAATCCAGTATCTTTGAAGAACAGTGCAACTTCACCTCTTTGCCAGATTACCTTGGTTTTGATTGGTCACATTTTGTGATTTTTTTATGCATGTACCAATGGTTCCACTAAACCTTAAACAATCCCAAATGAGATTGCATTTTATAGAAATTTTGAACTGATCTTCCTCTCATAACTGCCACCAACTTTGGTCTTGTTCTCTGTGATCTTAATATCCACCATTACTCACCTGTTTACTATCTGAGTTACAAAGTTAATTTTTTTTCAAAACTACTTTTCTTCAAATTCTTAAGTTCAACATCCAACTTGAGCTCTGTACTTAAGATTAAGAGAAAAAAAAAATCAATACAGGGTTACTGAGAAAAGGTTCACTAAGGGTTTTATTTGACAGTATTATACGATTAAAAAGTTGTAAGTGCTCTAGAGGCAACCTTGTTAAAAAAATGCTTTACAAAAATACCCTAACATTTGAATTGATTTAATTGTTTTCTATTTGAACTTTTAAGGAATAATAAATTAAATTACACGGTTGATTTTCCTGGCTAGTGGGTAGCTTTATTTTGTTTGTAACAATGAGTTACAATCGATATTTGGAAAGCCCCTTGGTGTTTCAATGTGTAGTTATTCAAGCAGCACATTTTCAAACAGTTCTTTAAGCTTTATTTCTTAGGCAGTGAGGCTGACAGATTAAAAATGGGGCCTGAGCTACTTAAAATTATCATTAACATTCTTAAACTTTAAAAGTGTGAGCAGAATGTATATAATAACCAAGTAATACAAGAATTGTATCCATAAAATAAGGAAAGCAGTAGCTAAAATTCTTATAGCATGATAGCGCTTCATGAATAGACATGTATATGCAGATCATCAGAACATGTGAAGTGCTTTACGAGGAGCAACATATACAAATGTGATCACTTTTCATTCATAATGCAATTTATCAAATTGGAACAGATCGCATATGGAAACATAATTTATCAAGCAATGTCATTTTTAAGATGCTGGATGACCTAAGCACTGGCTGTCACAACTTTGGTCATTTTTGTTGGCAGACCTTTTTTTTTTGCTGGCTAGCTGCACGTCTGTTCCTGCTCTGCTCCACTCCATTGTCTGCTTATTAGTGTGAGCACTGCAAACGATCTAGAAATAGGTTATTTGAGCTGGAAACCCCAAGGTCAAAGTGGGAAACACCTCCTAAGGTGGTAGAGAATTGCCGGGCCAAGATCCTTTGGGACTTCCAGATACAGATGGACAGAATGATATTGGTCAACTAACCAGTAATATGGTGGTGGACAAAAAGCAGAGAATAGCCGTTGTGGTTGACATAGTAATATAAGTGACTGTAACATCAGAAAAAAGGAACAGGAGAAACCTCCCCCAAAACTCTGCATGGTGACAATCAGCAGCACAACAATCCTTGTAAGTCATCCTCAACATACCAACAAATAGCTGACTAATTTTTTTTTTTTTTGTAAAGGTATTTAAATTGTCCTTTTTTGGAATGTGAGCAGATCATGTCCTTTGTGTTTATGACAGATATACATATTTCTTTCTTTTTTTTTTTTCCATTTCTTCAGACCAAAGCTCTTCAGTCTACTTATTGTCATTGAGAATGCACAGTTCACAACATCAGATCAAAACATTAATAAATCAAGCTTTATACAACATAAGAGCACAAAATCATATAATCATTTTTAAATATCTATATAACCTGTAGAGTTTAACAGGATTTTTTTTTTATATAGCCACAATATTCTAATACCACTTTGTTCATATACAGAAACGCCTGACTGTTTCAGAACCAGCAGCTCTTATTCCATTCATCTATAACTTGTCTAAAACAGTAAATCAGACTCATTTGTGTCACTTTTTGTCGTTGGGAAAGACAGTAATTACCAGACATGCAGATAAACTCTAGTGCCAGAACAGAAATAAATAAGGACTTTAAAGAACTTACAGTAGAGGAATGTTTAAAATACATTTTCTTTCAGCTGAATAAGATAAAATAAAAGACTAATTGAGATTGGATAGCTTGGAGAAAGAAAAATCAAAATCTTCCACTATATGAAGCTTGCCGACTTGAACCTGGTTTTACTAAATTGCAAATATCAGCTTCAGTTTATTTTACCATCTGAGGGGTTGAGAGCATGACAAGCGATGGTTTAAGCACACTGAGCTTGGAAAGGTTTGAGCACAGATATACAACAGATATACATGTTTCTAATTCCACATGATTTATGTTTTTACTACTTTAAATTGATCACTTTCATTCATATAAGGCTTAAGAAAAAAAAAAATACAAATAGTGGCATGTCAGTTGACTAAACAATGGTGAGACTGGTTGATATATCCTTATGTTCTCCAACAAAATAAAAATACAACTGCTTTTTCTTTTGGATTAAACCCCTCTCTGTGATTTCGTACTGCAGAGGTACAGACAGAGAAGGGTAGATGTATGCTGACAGAACTTGATTGTATCCCCGGAAGGCCTTTGAACCTCTCAGCTTGCACAAACACACGGTTTCAAAAAGAAAACACCAACACAGCCCAGGGACTTACAGAGAAAATACATCTGTATTGACAGGGAGTGGAGATAACAGTGGCAAGCAGGAGAGAAAATGCAGCTATGCATTTTGTCATTGCACACAAATGTTCCACTCAAAGCACTGAGCTCAGATACACATGGCACTCTGGCTAAAGCACCTGCTGCTGGAATTCAGTTTAAGATACAGATAAATGATGAAGAAGGCACACAGTTACCAGCTGTAGAGTCAGTTAAAAAAGTAAAAGGGAAGGTAAAATCATCTAACAAGAAAGTAAATAACTTTATCTTTATACAATTGTGTTTTCTTTATCTGCACCAGCTATAAAATTATAAATAAATATGATCTCTTTCTCTACAAACTAGGATTGTTGTTTGAACTGTTGACGACAATATGAGCTGGGAAACCATAGTCAACATCCTTATTTGTGCAAAAAATGTGATCATTAAAATTAACTCTAAAAATGTATATGTCTATTGCCAGTACATACCATATACAGCTGCAGATCCGCAAATTGTTTGTGATTGATTTAATAAATGCTTTACAAGGAATCCCCCTGTCTGTCTTCCCTGAATACTGGGTCCCTCTGTTCTGAGTCATTACAGTTCTGCTGCTTTGCTAAATTATATTGATATAAATGTAAGAAAAATAAATAAAAAACTTTGACAATGCCTGTTTAATAAACAGTCATGCATGTCTGGTGTATTTTTATCCTCCCTTATGTCTTTAAAAGGGTAAGTAATTCTAACATACCTTTGCTTACTGCATTCAACTTAAAGAGCAACACACTATGAACTCACAGCTTTGATTTAGTTGAAAAAAACCCTAGATTTCTTTGTAGTTGTATGTGTGGGTGTAAAAACTGTTCTTTTAATCCATGCTCTGCGGTCGCATTGCCCATTTCCCCTTGACAATAATCATGCATCATTAGCTGATGGGCTGCCTGATTGGTTTCTGTGTGAACATTTCTAAATTTAACTCCAGCAGTACAATTTGAAATGCCTTTTTCTTCTCTCTGGCTATTGGTATGTGGTTTTCTTGGCTCCTGTTGCATCTAAGTTTTGTAGCCTTTCAGCTATCAAACCTCACCTGCTTTTGGACATATTCAAGCTAAAGAAGCGTGGAAATCTTAAAAATGCAAGAATCTTAAAAATGCACAAACATGAATAAAACGTTGCTCTTATATCACAATTGTTGTCTGTGTACAAAGAGATAACTAAATAAAATTGTGTTACCAGCTTTAAGAGATAGAGGAACTATTATTTTGTTCTCCATTTGTTGTCATGGTAATAACATCCCAGTTAGCAGAATGTGTATCAATTAAAAATTGCATCTTAAGATGCAATTTAAGATGAAATGCCTTCAGAACAGTAGATCAGTGGTGAACGGTCAGGGCCTTCAAAGCTTCTCTGCTGGCCTAAAATATCAGAAACACTAAGCTACATTCACAATCTGAACTTTAACTTTTATTTTCGTCTTAGCAACTTTACAAACTTAATTATCTTACTTTCCCAGCATGTCTCTTGGCTGCGCTGCTTCCATTACATTTATGAGGTTGCAATATTTTACTGTAACCAATCAGCTTTCAGCTTATGTACATTACTGTCAATCAAATTTGCCAAGGGCCTTTAGAGTCACTAATGCTGGATGATGTTACCTTTAATATTATTCGGGGGATATTTTTTCTTTTCAACCAATCAGATTTCAGATTTACCCCACAAGGCCAACTACCTGGACACCATAACATCAATATTTTCTATCCTCTGGTCAGTTGGAGCAAAACGTTTACAGCCAAGTTCAGCTAGCTACAATCCGCACTTTCAAGTTGTTTTTGTTAAGTGATTTTCTGTCCTCAATTGCTGATAATAACTGGAGATACTAGAACTTTATTCACAAAGTGTCAGGATTTTACTAAAGTTCTGACCGAAATGCAGAAGACCAAACAGGGAGACCAGGAGAAAAGGTTTAACAGGTTTTATTGAAGAGATAATGCAGAGAGAAGTGTTGCTCTGAACACTGCTCAACCAGAACTCAAAAGTGAGGGGAAGACACAGCGATTAGTTCAGGCTCAGTGGGAAATTTGATTTGTGAACTTGGAGAAGAGGATCTGGTTGCTGACTCACGTTTCCAGAGAAGTTGTTGAATCTTTGACTCCAGTCTGTATGCTGTTGTTCCAGTGTTTGTCTAATTCGGTGGAGGGCGGAACAGGGTTTACCCAGAATGCGGTTATTTGTAGGTGAATGGAGAAGCTGACTGCAATTCAGATTTCCTGCGGTACTTGAACGGGTTGTAGTGGAGATGAATCCCTTTCTCAATGTGAAGCTCAAACGATCTCTTGGGGAAAGTGGATCCAAACCTCCTGTTTGTAACCCCAGCTCAGCTTGAAGCTCAGTTGATCCTTCCAGGGAGAGAAGGTCAGAAAAAAACAGTTTGCAGGATGACTTCCTGCCGAGAGGCAAAGACAAAGACAATGTTAAAAATCAGATTGACAAATACTCAGTTTGACTCAGCTTGGCTAGAGTACCCAAAACTGGCAAACACTCTGGTGTCGAGGTAGTGGCAGTCAGCAGCTTAAGAACACTCCATTAACGAGGAAACCATCAGCAGGTGCGTGAGGAGGCAGACCAGAACTAGGCGCCTCCTGGTGGAGGAAGGGAGACAAACGCAGAACACAAACACACAGACAGGAGTCCTGACACAAAGACAGACGGATGGATTTAGTTTATGAATAATCAGCATCTTTAGTGAGTGTGATATATTTAATTTTCAGGCTTTATGCATTATTTTATTTGGTAATTAGATGCATATTGATTCAGAACTGCATGCAGATATAGACTAATGCTGTTGTCTTAACTGGGCTTCTTCCTTAATTGATCTCTGTATTTAACCTCATGTCAATCTTCCTTTCTGGTTATACCTATGGTTGTTACATTTCAAAATTTGTATAGAATTTATGGTTTCTTTTATCAAAATGTAAAATTGGTGATATTAACCCCTTGACACCCATTGTTGCAAATATGCAACTAACCCTTTGTATTACAGTATGTACACAGCCAAGATAGCATGTGCATTCCCTCAGTGACAGTTATTACAACTGGGCCTTAACGGTGTATTTTATCATATAAATGTATACATTTTGGGGAAAAGGGGTTAAGAAGTAGATAAAGTTAGCTGGTGCCCACTGCAGGCCTAATTCTACTGCCCACCACTGATGATCATACATAATGAGACATAATGGAACTCATAAGCTCTAGAAAGTCTTAAGATAATAGAGGACAATGTTTAATTGGTAATGTGACCAAAAAAAACAACAATGCAAAATAAATGTTGACTTAGCAGTAAAGGACATGGACCTCAAAAACACCCTAAAAAAAAAAAAAAAAAAAAAAAAAAAGAAGAAATAAATTCCTTTGTGAAACATGGTGGTAGGAGCAGCATGTTTTTATGATGCCTTTCTAGAGATATAGCAACAACAACAACAACAAAAAAGCCGGTTAGAACTGCTATAATGATGGATAAAGCCAAATCTTACTCTTAAACCACACTTACAGTGAACTCATATTTATGTGCTTTAATGCCCTGTCCATGTACAATACTACATGTGGAAGAACATATATAAATAGATTAAATAGATATTTACAGATAAGCTTTGTAAACTAAAATAACTAAACTAAGATTGCATCTAAAGCAGGGGTGATCAAGTCCAGACCTCAAGAGCTACCATCCTGTAACTTTTAGATGCATCTCTTCTCCAGCACACCTGAACCAAAAGGCTCAATTCCCTCATTTAGCCAAGCAGAGTCATGGTAACCTGCCACTCATTTGATTCAGGTGTGTTAAAAATGGGGTGCATCAAAAGGTTGCACGATAGTAGCTCTGAGGACTGGACTTGGCAACCCCCGATCTAAAGGATATAGTGCCCCCCAGTATAAATTCCTACAACTGGCTAACCATGAAAAACAGATAATGCAATCAACCTGGTACTTTACTTTATTCCACACCTCCTAACCTACCCAGGGAAATACAGCCTTCATCACAATCAATGAGGGTATCCTTTACCCAAATCTCACCAAATAATCATATAATGCTGTCAGTGGATCAGCAGCTTCCTGACTCCCTGGTAGCAGTTGAAGCTGAGGAGCATCTTCTCCTGCAAAATAACTATAAGCTCTGGTGCCATCCTAGGGTGTGTTTTATACTTAATTATTTTCTCCCTGTACACCCTTAATTGCACCTCGGTCGTCAGTCCCATGTGTGAAACTCCTAAGGCTTTCAGATGACGCTTTTGTGCAATGAAATGCTGTTGTGACTATTTTTTAATTAAATAATTGTCTGACCTGATGTTATTTCTGTGAAAACACACCCAACTAGCTGTGTGTTAGTACAAAAATTGAAGAGATTCAAGCTTAAATCGTCAAACTGTTTGTCACTACCCGATCTATAATGAGAGCAGGATCTGAACCATTAGCTAAGGAATAGATCCGGGTTACCATCGATTGTGCTTTTAGACTGAAATTACTTTTTCTTTCTCTGAGGTTATTAACATTAATGCAATTTTGTTTAACATTCTTTGATGATGATTTTAAGGAAAGAAATAAAAATGTTCAGTACCTTAATTACATTATTTATGCAGACCGGGATGAATATCTTGTCACGTCCACACATGGGACGTGCTTCCGGTACAGATTTAATTGTGACACTGCAAAATTTTCACACACATGGAATAAAGTTACAATAACTTGCATTCAAAACATAAGATTTGATCAAGAAAAAAAAAAATCACTTAACTCCAAGTCAAACATTACAGTTAAAAACTCTCGACTAAACTAGTGACACTCACTAAATTAATTAGCTACCATATTAGCAGGGAAGGAGAGACAAATTAATATGGCTGAAAACAGCTATCAAGAAATTATTACAATGATATCTCCGAATGTATTTTATTTCTAAAATCCAAAGTCTATTTTCAAGAGTTTGAAAGTTGAAATTAGCAATAAACTAATTTAGAACAAATTGAACATGTTCAAACCAATCCACAATGCAAATCCAAGAGGGGAGAGTTAGGGGAAAAAAACATTATCTGTTGAGATAGTATTTTATTTAATGATCTTCTAAAACAGAAATCCGTAACCATTAACATAATTAATTCTTAACCTTTTGTGATTCTTCCTGGGGACAATTTATACTGCTGTGATTAAGGCTGTTTGAAGTTCTTCCATCTCTGTGTAATTTGGCTCTTCAACATATCTGGACAAGTTTAAAGTGAAAAAAAAAATAGTTAGGTCAACAGAAGGGATCAACAAAGCCTTTCCTCCATCCAGGAGTTTTACAGGTCTAGGGTAAGAAATAGATCACCCAACATCTCTGCCTCCTTGCTCCACAAATCCAGGAAACTGTCATGATGGGTTCTCAAAGAGCGACCCAAGTATGCAGAACACCACTGACAGACACAGGATTAAAAGTTTAACAAGTTTATTTTACAACAAGCACACAGAATGTACTGGTTCTGGTTCGGGCCTGGATCACTGGTTCACCGGAGTCTGCATGGGAGACAGTTCAGTTAGCTTAGCAAGGTGGGACCTGGTTTCAGATGATTACTGATTGTACCTTGAGGGTTCTTGAGGTTAACTTTGGGAGAGTCACTGTTGGATCTGGAGAGGAGTTGATCAGCAGAGTCCGCTTGCTGCTTCAGCGTCTCACGTCTAATAAAGAACAGACCTTGGCTTTGGGTTTTCCAGCTCTTAGTCCTGAGCTGCATGGAAGTTCTCTATAGATCTTCGGGTTTGGCTCTGAGGGTCGGCTCGGCAGGTTAGCTCTTCCAGAGCTTCACAGAGGAGACACGGGTTTCCTGGAAGACAGAGACAACGGTTAGAATCCTGGCTGGATTCAAAGTCACAAAGTTACACTGAGATTCTAGGCTTAGGCGCTGACCAACTGGATCAACACTGCGGCGTTGAGGCAAGGTCTGAAGACAGCTTATATAGTGGATCCTCTGATGATCTTGATGGGCTGCAGCTGTGCAGGAGGCTCACTCAGAAGGATCCACGGCGCACTCTGCTGGAGAAAGGTGGAATTTCTCCAGCTCCAAACAGAAACAAACCGTGACTCTTACTTTCATCTAGGTGCTACAGATCATTATTTCCAAATACAATCCACCAGAAAAATTTTTTTTACCTAAACTTCTTCTGTAAAAAACCCAATGAATGCTTCACAGCCTGAGTATTCAGCTACTCTGACAGGGAAAAAATTAAAAAAATAAGCATACTGAGTACCACAATATAACCCAGTGTCAGAATTGTACACATAGAAATATGCAAACTGTTGCTTATAATTATTGTATTTCCTGTTTTCACTAATTTACTAATGTTAATTTCTTGTTTGTACACCTAACCTGGGGTATAAAGTAGATTTTGCTTCCAAATTGGGTAGCAATTTAAAATTACTATTGGAATTATGATTATTAATTTGAATTATTATTGTTAGTAATTTGAATTATTATTATCAATATTATTTTTATTATTATTAATTATTATTTGGATTTGTTATGATTCAATAAAATTTTATTGAATCTGGAACCCATGTTACTGAATTTCTATTGCTAGACCATTCAGTACATATTCACTAATGTTTACTCTATTTTACAAATAGAAAATCATCTTTTGTTTGTGGTGAATGTTCCAGAGATTTTATGGGATATGATCTCATTTTATGGTTCCTTGCCGCCGACAGTAAACTTACAATAATTTAATTTTATGTTAAAATAAGAACCAGTAGAAAAACTTTATTAGTGCACAAGGTCAAGTTAAAAGCTAGATAGAAATTAACCAGTTTTCGGAATGGGCTGAGTTTTTCCCCTTTTTAAAACATCATATCACCTCACTGCAGATATTTGACCTGCACTGCAGTATTGAATTCCCTTAAGCAGTTTGATTTCCTAGTCTGCAGGCCCGATTAAGCGGACAGAGGACAGGTAAAGTACTCCTGAGCAAATCAATAAAAGCTTCTTCAAATGTTTGTAGTTTCATAATTTACAAACCAGGTTGATCAAGATAAGTGATCAAAAACCTCATATTGCTTTGGCTGGTCTGGTTCAAGTCAGGATTGATTTTGAAACTCTGCTGTGGACTCAATCATAGTGTTTAGATCTCTCACATGTTTATCTTTCTTTAAAGCCAATCTTTTTTAAATGAGTTGTAAAGAATTATATGAAAAATAAAATGAAAGTTAAATTGGGGAGCATTATGGAAAATAAATTTTTTGATGCAAGTAATTAAAGCAATAAATTTGCCAATATAATTTCAGCTTCCCTGTTTGAGCAAAATATAAATCTACAATGGAGTTATTGTTATTGTAAATTGTTTAGTAATGGAAATGTTAAACAAAGGAGCTTACATTGGCAACACGATTAGAACCTAAAAATGAAGTGTGGAAATATTTAAAGGTGCGGTGTGTAATAATGACAGGGATTTACTGATAGAAATGTAATGTATTATCTATAGGTATGTTATTTATTAGCACCTATAAAGTGAAAGTCAAGACATTGCTATTTATAATTACATAAAGCAGGAGTCGGTTCCCAGTCGTGGAGGCAGACATCTTTGCGTTACGACAGCACAGAGCTGACAAACTACTAACTATACAGATCACCATTACAATGTTACTGTTGCAAATTAGGCTTGTATACAATCCTACACAGTCTAATAAAATACTATTTATAAAAGTATATATGTAAAGTAGACTTACATCTGCAATGGCAGGCAATTGGCCATCTATGAAGATGACCAATTCCAAGCGCCAGCTGTTTGGTTTCTGAATAGCTTTTTTTTGAGCGGACTTGCATCTTTCTTTTGCGCTTGGTCCATGTTTGTTTTGGTGGCAGCTTGCTGCTGGAAAAAAGAGCACCGAAGGCCCAAGAAAGGCCACAGCTAGCCAGGGTTTGCTATCGAGGCTATTTGTGGAAGATCAAAACAGAAAAGTGGTAGTAGATTGGTGGGGAAGGGGTTCATGTTGCTGCAGTCTGTATTCTGACCATTTTACGTCACTGAAAATTATACACTGTAGCTTTAAGGAAAAATAAGTGTGAAAATATGCAAAAGAAAATTGGATTTCAAGAGGGATAATACTTAAACATGGCTTGGAATACAGTATTCATATCAGTGGGCACTAAGCGCAAGGTAAAGCTGTCAAGGCATTCATATGTGTCTGCTAAGTTCCCCCTCCTCCTTGCAGGAAGTGGCGGCCTATTGGATAGGGCATTGCGCTTAGAATCCAAACTTTCGGAGTTCGAGCCCCACTCCCACAGACTGCTATGTCACGATGGCCCACTGACCCACACGAGACTGTATTTGCTGCTGCGCCCCCATATGTTTGTGTCATGCAACCTGCAGAGATATCCTCAGTTTTAGCCCCACTCCCATAGACTGCCACTCTGGGTCCCTGTGCAAAGACCCTTAACCCCACACTGCTCCCCGGGCACCGCACAATTGCAGCCCACCGCTCCCCAAGGGGATAGGTTAAATGCAGAGAGTTCATGTTGTTGCTCTGTACTTGTGAGAGTGTAATGACAATAAAACACTGGGAAAAAAATTTGATGGATGGATGAGAACTCATCCTTATTAGCAGTAATACTAGTGTTAGAAGTGCTCTTCTATATCTCTAATAGTCTAAATACAAGATAATGTTATAAATAGATTGATTGGTACTTACCTTGATGCTGTGTCTCTATTTGAGTTTGTTAGGATCAGGAATTTTCTTTTTTTCTCGATGTTATGTTTGAAGGCTCTGTGTAGGTTTTAGTATAGGGTGACCAAACGTCCGTATTTCCCGGGACATATCCGTATTTCACGTCCTGTCCCGGGCGTCCCGGGTTTTTTTTAGAAAGTGAGGAAATGTCCTGATTTCACTGCACGACGCTCCGTGTGACGTAATCCCTGAGCCGCGTCAGTGCGGGCAGCCCTGCTCTTAATCAGAGGCTCTGTTCAAAAACCTGGGCTGCATCCTCCAAGGACGCGGTCTGCCTAGACTGGATCCTTCGAAGTCCTTGAAAATAAGGAGGCCGGAAGAGTTTTGGCTGTAAATTCGAACAGGTCCTCCCTTCAGCGGGTTTTACCGCCATATGCTCTGTTGCTTAGCAACCGTGAAAGTTGACACACAAAGCAGGAAAAGAATGAATACTGAGGTTTTCGAAACTGTTTGGGCGTTTCTCAATTCACGAGAACGCGAGTACGTACTCGCGTTCTCGTCAAGTCCGTTCTTGGCGAGAACGCAGGAAGATCGGACTTGACGAGAACGCGAGCACGCAAGCATGTATGTGTATTGGAGCAGAAGCGTACTCGTGACATCATCACAGGCAACGTTGTTTAGCTTTTCTTTAACAGTCAAAACTATTTATTCCCTACACAGAACATTTTGAAAACAACATTTTTAATTTCTAAAGCTTAAAAAACATTAAAAAAAAATACCGAACCGCAAAAATCCGCCATCAGAACGAGCGGTAGTTCACACATAACTAGACCGAGAGAAGTGCACTACAGACGGGGTAAATTTAGCCCTGGCTGCGGTTACCCTCGGAGGTCTGCTAGTCACTCTGGTCCGCTCAACTTCGGACTTTTTTTTTTTTATTTCGCACTAACTCTGTAAACAGGCCACACAGGGAGGCTTAAATGTATAATGTTATCGCCTCAAACGATTTCAAAACGTAGGAGAGTGAGGTAAAGTGAGACACTGGGTAATGTGAGACAACCCCTGTATCTAGGCAACAGAACACATTTGTGCCCATGTGACCATTTTGTTTCCAAGCTCCTCCCATTTTCCCTTTGCCATAAAGGAGAGAAGCTCATTTTGCTGAGGTAAGCATGTTTTTTCCAACAAAATGTTTTTTTTGCATGTAAAAGTAAATTTTCTTGCTGTCAACTTAATCAACTTTTGTGCCAAAGCAAATTGATTCAAGTATAAAAACTTATATTGTACCTGTTGATGAACTACCAACATATAAAACCATGTGATGATGCTAGCTGAAGGTTAGCCTGAATTGCTAAGAAAGGTAATTTTTTCAAAAATGGTGGAGGTGGGGTAAATTGAGACAAATGCTGTGGGGTAAAGTGATACAGTGTCTTACTTTACCCCCACCATGAGGCACAGGTTACGTTTAGTTGTAAACATATTTTAATGTAATATTACATTGCATATGTAATGTAATATTACTATTAATTACATATTAATTAATATGTAATGTTACTTTTTTATTTTAAATGTCATAAACATTGTAGAAAAGCCATCATGCCAAGGAAATACACCAGGAAGACAACCTGGGGCAAAACACCCCTCGAGGAGATGGAGAGTGCAGCCGCTGAGGTCAAGGAAGGAAAGAAGTCTCTAAGAGCAGCTGCAAGGGACAGAAATATTGACAAGTCAAGCCTTTTAAGATTCATAAAGAAAAAAGAGAAAGGGGAAGTAAAATCGGTAGCCTGGGGTGCAGTAGCTGAGGCAAAGAGAATTATTACAGATGAGATGGAGGAGGAGCTTGCCAAACACTTGAAACAACTAGCTGAACAGTTCCATGGCCTTCCTCCAATTAAGTCCCGTCAACTGGCCTTTGAATATGCAGAAAGAAACAATATCCCTGTCCCTGACAATTGGACAAGGACACAATGTTCAGGTAGGCTAGGGTGTGCAAGAGATCACATGATTCTGTAGGTTAATTAAGGCCAACTGATTTTGGCACATAGCTAAATCTTATAATAATGAATTGTCTACTCTAGGTGAAGATTGGTTTCGCAGCTTCCTAGCACGTCGCCATCTCTCTATCCGAACTCCAGAGGCAACATCCCTGGGAAGAGCTACAGCCTTCAATAAAACTACAGTCAGGGAGTTCTTTGACAATCTGGCTGTAGTTATGGACAGGTGACAGAATTAATTATTTAGTCGCAAATGCTTTACGGCGGCATTACCTGTAAGATTTGGCTTTGATTCTGATAAGGTTTTACTTTGCCTCTCATCTTTAACAGGCATGCTTTCCCTCCACACATGATTTACAATGTGGATGAAACAGGTGTCTTTACAGTACAAAAGCCACAGCAGGTACACTAGAGTGCATATTACCAGTAGTAGAATACTGGTTGCACATGCCATTGATTCTAAACTTTCTATTTGATCAGGTTGTGACAGAGACAGGAAAAAAGCAAGTTGGTTCTGTCACATCGGCTGAGAGAGGAGAACTGGTGACTGTGGTGTGTGCAGTGAATGCTGCTGGGAATGCCATACCTCCCATGTTTGTCTTCCCCAGAGTCAAGTTTAAGGATTGCTTCATGACAGGAGCACCTCCAGGAGCCAAAGGTACCGCCACTAGAACGGGATGGATGAATGAAGACATCTGGCCTGAGTTCCTTGATCACCTGATACAACACACTAACTGCACCCCTGATCGCCCCATACTGCTAATCCTGGATAATCTGAAAGCTCACATCTCACTCAAGGCAATAGAAATGTCCAAAAGCAATGGAATTGTTCTGCTCACCCTCCCACCCCACACATCCCATCGCATGCAGCCTCTCGACGTGACCGTGTATGGCCCGTTCAAGACCCAATACAGCCGTGCTCTTGATGGGTGGATGAGGTCTAACCCCGGCAAAACAGTCTCCATCTACCAGACTGCAGGACTTGTGAATGAGGCTTTCATTTCAGCAGTGACCCCACGCAACATCACTTCTGGATTTAGATCCACTGGGATTTTCCCATATAACCAAGACATTTTCCCTCATGAAGCGTTTGCACCATCCATGGTGTCAGACCGGCCAAACCCTGAGCTGCAGCCTGCCAATGCAGATGATCTGGATGGTCCACCCCCTGCAGATGATCTTGATGGTCCACCCCCTGCAGATGATCCACCTGCAGACGAACCACCAGCTATAGATAATTCACCCGCTGATGCTTATCCATCCACTGTGCATGGTCCACATGGATGTGCCTCGCCAGCTGATTCAGATGTGCCACGTGTTCCCAGCCGAACTGGATATGTGTCTCCTCGTGAAATACTACCACTTCCCAAATGTCCACCCAGAACACAAACCAAACGAAAGCGTGTGAAGACAGCCATCATAACTGATACTCCTGAGAAGCAGGCAATTGAAGAGGCTTATAAGGAAAGACAAAAGAAACTGGCGGGGAAAAAGAAAAATAGCAAAGAAAAGGGAAAACCGAAAAAGAAAGCAACCAAAAGGAAAATCGTAGTTAGCAGCTCTGAGGAGAGTGATGTCCCTGTCCCATTTGATAATGAAGAAGAGAGCTCTGAGGATGAAAGAAGTGATCCAGGAAACAAAGATCTGTCTGTGGGTGATTTTGTCATGATTAACTTTACAACCAAACACAGGAACCTCCGGTATATTGGCATGGTTGAAAAAGTTGAAGATGATGAAATTCTTATCCAATTCCTTAGAAAAATTCAGGGAAACACAAAAGTGTGGGAAAGACCCACATTTGCTATTAAAGAAAAAGATGTGGCACATGTTCCCAAAGCAGATGTGGTGAAGAAGCTGCCTCAACCTAAGAGGCGTGGAGGGACCACACGTAGAGAACAACTCTTCATCTTTCCCTGCAATCTTCAGGGCTGGAATGTGGAGTAGTTGTAGAGGCCTACTGTATTTGTAGAGAATGCTCTGATTGTGGATTTAGTCCTGTTGAGTCCCAGGCTGTTCTAGCTGGCTCTAAAGTTCCTGTGTTCTGACCCCAAGACTGTGTTTTTATATTAAGACTTTTATATACATATAAAAAGGGATATTTTGTAATGTAGGAGTTGAGTTGCAGCAAGGTGATTCATACCTCTCATTTGAATGTTAATAAAATATTTTGAATTACATTATGTTGTATTTGATTTTGTTTAGAATTACTTTCAAGTGTTGTAGGAAAAAATGTGCTTAATAGACCAATTCCAATTGTTATTTTACTAGTCTGGAATTTGTTCTGGGATGTGAGGTTGTCAGGCCTGCTGTCAGGATTCTAACCTGTTACAACATATGTTGTTATGGTAGTTTCAGAGTGGAAAAAGTAAGTGGATCAGTTTACCCCTAGTTGGTTCACTTTACCCCGTTGACTTCTCTGGTCTGTCTCATTTTACCCCTAAGCTGGGGTAAAGTGAGCCACAAGACCACTTTTTTTAAAAACATCATATTTCCACTGCCCTTCATCTTGAATACATTCTGATGATTACAATAACAAGGAAACATCCTGAATTAATGGGAAGTGTGTAAATTTAACTGATATCATTTTAGCTCACTTGGAGGGGAGCAAATGTAAAAAACGTCTCACTTTACCCCACTCTCCCCTACTTTTGAAGAACAACAGCAGCAGAAAAGGGAATGTTTAACTTACCACTGTGAGCGCTGTCTGGAATCAAGCTGCGGCCGCGGGGCATTCTGGGAAAGCGGTCAGTCTGAAGAACGCACAAGTCTGCTCTGATGCATGCTCGATAAAGAGGGCGTGGTGAGAACAACATCCGGGGATGTGATGCATTCTCGATCTGGCGTTCTTGAGAATTGGAACGGTACTCGGGCTGAGGCTGATGACGTACACGAGCACACGAGAACGCTCAAGAACGCATATTGAGAAACGGCCTTTGTTTATTTATTTATTTTAAAAAAAGTTAAAGTGAAGAAAGACTACACTCACAAGAATCCAGAGTGGAATAAAGGTTTCAACCACCGGGAGCAGGAACAAATCAAATCAAATGTAATGATAGAAACCTTAGTCAGTTAAATAACATGCTGCTGTCATTCTGCACATCTCTGATGTTGCTGCTATTTTCAAATATCCATTATTGTAAAAATGTCCATAGCTGCATATTGGTTATTTATTCTCCAGTTTTATATTGTTAAAACACTTTACAGAATTTTATTTTTTATATTTTAACTCTTCCCTATTATGTTATTCTTATACATTTCTCTAAGGTCCTCATTTGTGTGACCATTTTCAATAATCTTTCTGCTGCTGTAAATCTTCCCATTGTGGGACAATAAAGGGATTTTTTTATTGTATTCTATAAAAGGGTTAGAAATATATAAGTAAATCTAAACAATGTATCTACAAAATATATCTGCAAAATCTCTAATATTCAACAACAAAAAATACTTAGTTAAGCATATTGTGCAAAACAACAATAAAAAAATTAAAATCCTATCAGATTTATAGTTCCCACTCTGCAGATCTATTAGAATCTGTCCTTAAATTACAGCCAAACTCATTTACACAGTAACAGATTAAAACCTTTAGATAAATCAAACATTACCGCCACATACAGGTGCTGGTCATAAAATTAGAATATCATGAAAAAGTAGATTGATTTCAGTAATTCCATTTAAAAAGTGAAACTTGTATATTATATTCATACATTACATACAAACTCATATATTTCAGATGTTTATTTTGTTTAATTTTGATGATTACAAATGACAACAAATGAAAATCTCAAATTCATCATATCAGAAAATTAGAATATTGTGAAAAGGTTCAAAATTGATGGCCCCTGGTGCCACACTCTAATCAGCTAATTAACTCAAACCACCTGCAAAAGCCTTTAAATGGTCTTTCAGTCTAGTTCTATAGGCTACACAATCATGGGGAAGACTGCTGACTTGACAGTTGTCCAAAAGACGACCATCGACACCTTGCACAAGGAGGGCAAGACACAAAAGGTCATCGCTAAAGAGGCTGGCTGTTCACAGAGCTCAGTGTCCAAGCACATTAATAGAGAGGCGAAGGGAAGGAAAAGATGTGGTCGAAAAAAGTGTACAAGCAAGAGAGATAACCGCACCCTGGAGAGGATTGTGAAACAAAACCCATTCAAAAATGTGGGGGAGATTCACAAAGAGTGGACTGCAGCTGGAGTGAGTGCTTCAAGAACCACCACACACAGACGTATGAAAGACATGGGTTTCTGCTGTCGCATTCCTTGTGTCAAGCCACTCTTGAACCACAGACAGCGTCAGAAGCGTCTTGCCTGGGCTAAAGAGAAACAGGACTGGACTGCTGGTGAGTGGTCCAAAGTCATGTTCTCTGATGAAAGTAAATTTTGCATTTCCTTTGGAAATCAAGGTCCCAGAGTCTGGAGGAAAAGAAGAGAGGCACTTCATCCACGTTGCTTGAAGTCCAGTGTAAAGTTTCCACAGTCAGTGATGGTTTGGGGTGCCATGTCATCTGCTGGTGTTGGTCCATTGTGTTTTCTGAGGTCCAGGGTCAACGCAGCCACATACCAGGAAGTTTTAGAGCACTTCATGCTTCCTGCAGCTGACCAACTTTTTGGAGATGCAGATTTCATTTTCCAACAGGACTTGGCACCTGCACACAGTGCCAAAGCTACCAGTACCTGGTTGAAGGACCATGGTATCCCTGTTCTTAATTGGCCAGCAAACTCTCCTGACCTTAACCCCATAGAAAATCTATGGGGTATTGTGAAGAAGAAGATGCAATACACCAGACCCAACAATTCAGAAGAGCTAAAAGCCACTATTAGAGCAACCTGGGCTATCATAACACCTGAGCAGTGCCACAGACTGATCGACTCCATGCCACGACGCATTGCTGCAGTAATACAGGCCAAAGGAGGCCCAACTAAATACTGAGTGCTGTACATGCTCATACTTTTCATGTTCATACTTTTCAGTTGGCCAACATTTCTATAAATCCTTTGTTTTTATTGGTCTTCAGTAATATTCTAATTTTCTGATATGATGAATTTGAGATTTTCATTTGTTGTCATTTGTAATCATCAAAATTAAACAAAATAAACATCTGAAATATATGAGTTTGTATGTAATGTATGAATATAATATACAAGTTTCACTTTTTAAATGGAATTACTGAAATCAATCTACTTTTTCATGATATTCTAATTTTATGACCAGCACCTGTATCTGACTCAATAACCATTAAAACAACTATTTTCATTAATTTCAGATGGAACTATTCACTGAGTTGTATTATTATATTAAACTGAACTTCAAATTTTCACAACTGTTCTGCGCCAAGTAACATTTCCTCTGATCACGGAGCAAATCCCGATGATGAGTGATGAGACATTTGTTCTTTCAATATCACCCCCCCGCTCCAAGGTGTCCTGGTTTTCCCAAATGCAAATATGGTCACCCTATTTTAGTATAACTCATAAATATATGAGTTATATAATGCAAGCTTTTTTGACACCTCCTGATAAGCAACTTAAACATTTGCTTTGGCCGATTTTGTCCCTTGAATACCAAAATCTGAATATCTAAAACGATCTGAGAAGCTGGAAGCCAGTGCAGTGATATAAAACTGGTGGGATCCTTTATCCTGGTACCTGTTAAGACTTTGTCTGCATCATCTTGGAAGACCTATAAACATTCAGTAATCTAACCTACTAAAGAAATAAAGGCCTGCTCCAGTTTTAATTTATTAATTTTTTTACAGCAAGCCCCTTGTATTGGAAACCTATTTTATATTACTTGATTCAGATAAGCTCATATCATTCTACAATGTATGGTAGCTCAAACTAATCAGGGCAGTAAAGCCAAAAGTAAGCTGCACAGTATAGTGTCTGTGTCTGTGATACATGTTTTGCAAGTATCATAAGCAGAGAATAAGAACTGAGGGTTGTTTTTTTTTATTTTCATGAGCAATCTTTGTCTCACATTTTTCTGAAAAAACAGGAACCTTTGCGCTCATTTAAAAAACAGTGCTATAAAGCTTGACGTGTGTAAAGGGCTCAAATTAAAAGCATAGAATATTGCAAAAGTAATGTTAAACAATCTATTAAAATATATTTAATATTGAACATATTTAATTTCATAACAAAAGCCCGTTTAGTGTTTCATAAAAATTAATAAATATGTGCGGAGGCAGTGTTTCGCTTCAGGTCTAAAAAAAAGCTGGTAGAACCATGAATTATAAACATTCACTGGGATCAGCTCTTTTCTCAAAGCTCTGTAAGAAGAAATTTGAGTCAAACCACCTAAATAGACTTCTGTATGGTTTTTCATTCCCTGCTCTAGGAGACGGTAAAGTTTAGCTTCTGGGGATTCAGTCAGTAATGCTTGATATGCGCATGCTATTTTTTTATTATTATTACCGTCCTTCACGCTGGATGGTTGCAGCCTAATAAGACAATCATGGTAAAAGCTGTAAAGCATTATAAGCGTTATATTACCCCTGCCATGACACATGCTGACCCACAGGGAAATTTCAGCATAACATGAATATTGTTTTGCATATGTTTCCAAGTAATTGAAATATGCCGTAAACGTGTAATCTGTCAGCATATTGTTCTGCAAAAACGTAATATGATGGTTGGTACATTTGCGATGTTTTTACAACACTGATTTTGGGAGGACTGGTGACTCACTAGATGCTTCCTTTAATTGATGTGGGGCGTTCAGTGATGTGTATAATTCAACCACCTACACAAAAATACATAGATGATAACAAAAGGAGAGTAACCTCAAGTTCCAAACAGGGTTTTAAATGTTAAAATGAAGTTGTATTCTTTTAGTTTTTTACCTTAACTTTCCAGAAAACAATATGCGTTCTCTTACATCATAACATTTTAAATCAAATATTTACATATCCATTAATACCAAAAATGAAAACATATATTTCTTTTGTGTTAGACTGTGGAAAACAACATTAAAAGACATGCATACCATTACTTTTCATGAGGGTTTGGTTCACAAAGGCAATATGGAGACCAAAAAGATGTTTTTACTATTTATTGAAAAAGAAAAACACAGAGGGTGGTGATTCTTGGTAATGATTTCTTATGTTCTTTCTTACAGATCGAGATGTTAGATGCAATGTAGTAATCGAGGGTGGACAGGCAGGTGAGTAATGGTGGATTGCAGATGAGGGGTCCTACAGCATTAACCAGGGAGGAGCCACATGCATTGAAGAAAGCCTTTCCCAATGAACTGTGAAGGGGATGGGGTGAAGCTCTAGAATCCATGCTTTCCAATTGGCCTTTATGTCTATACGTCTGGCTGGACCTTTCTGTCCCACTTGCAGAACCAGGAATGGTCACAGACTAAAGTGTGTTTTATTTGCAAACTCAGCCGAGCAGGATGGGGAAAAGGATTGGGAGTCCCTGGGGGGGACACAGCCACTGGCTGTGAATGAGGATGAAGGCTCACACTGGAGGAGACGGAAGTCCTATAGATGGGTTCCAACGAAGTGAGTAAAGTGAGTCTGAGAGCCGTTTCAGAGGCAGGCAGAATGAACTAGAACTGCAGATGGGAGCAGGTAGCGGAGGCCAGCAACAAAAGAGCTTGACTCTGAGTGATCAATCCAGCAGAGCATAGTTTAAACCTGTAAATCCAGACAGACGAGAGGTGAGCAGTTTGAAAGGCAACACTGGGAAAATACACTACTTTCTCGTAGAGGCAACATCGGCTAGACTGGTACCATAGTATGGGACATTCAGTCGATGAAGAGATGGCTCCAGCTCCTTAAATCCCAAACAGATAGATGGGCTGATAGATCTCAGGTGCGTCTGATAGCCAGCCAATCCCACCTGCAGTGCTCCAGAGGAAAAGTAACAACTCTCCACACAAGGGTTCTGACACTTCACCCATGAAGCAAAACAAATTGGCATCTGCTTCAGCAAATCTGCTAGTCTTTCAGCTCCTGCAGACATGCCTGTTTTTATGACATATATACATTTTTAGTTGGTAATTTTACCCTAGCATTTGCCAATATTATGTCTCTTAGTATTTTTGAAAGCTAAATTTACAGGAAAAGCAGTTTTTTTCCCCCATAAACTTAGTTACCCAAATCATGGTATAGCTAGCAATTTGTCAGTTAGCTGAGATATCTTAGCAGGTTGTATGACGCAGACATACAGGGCTGCAGCAGCAAATACAGTCTCCAGATCTCGTCATCTCGTTGTCTCCCGCTTTATCCGGAACCGGGTCGCGGGGGCAGCAGACTAAGCAGAGACTCCCAGACTTCCCTCTCCGCAGACACCTCCTCCAGCTCTGTTGGGGGAAGCTCTAGGCGCTCCCAGGCCAGCCGAGAGACACAGTCTCTCCAGCGTGTCCTGGGTCATCCCCTGGGCCTCCTCCCGGTGGAACGTGCCTGGAACACCTCCTGAGGGAGGCGTCCAGGGGGCATCCGAAGAAAATGTCTGTGCCACCTCAACTGACTCCTCTCGATGTGGAGGAGAACCGGCTCTAGACTGAGCCTCTCCCGAATGACCAAGCTCCTCACCCTCTCTCTGAGGGAGAGCCCAGCCACCCTGCGGAGAAAGCTAATTTCAGCCGCTTGTATCCGGGATCTCGTTCTTTCGGTCATGATCCAAATTTCATGACCATAGGTGAGGGTAGGAACGTAGACCGACCGGTAAATTGAGAGCTTTGCCTTTTCGCTCAGCTCTCTCTTCACCACGACAGACCGGTGCAGCGTCCGCATTATTGCAGCAGCACCGATCCGTCTATCGATCTCCCGCTCCATTCATCAGTGTAGGTGGTACAGTGGTACAGGTACAGTCTCCAGTGTAGGTGTTCAATGTCCAGCCGGTGGACCATTGTTTCTCTTGCAGTAATATTACAGACAACAGAAAAAATACTGATGATCCCATAGCAATTTTCAGCAGGAGGGGAAAATTTCTTCAAACTACAAAGAGCAAATTACCTTCTTTGCCAATGTTGGTTAGGTTTAAATTTCTTCTTCTGTTCTTCACTGAAAACAGCAGGACAGAAAGTGCATAAAACCAAATATCAATATCTTCCATTGAAAGTTTTAACTCAGCATGCTCATTAAACACTTGCATAATTATTTTCAACAATGATAATATCAAGAACCTTATTGATGTGTTCAGGATGAACTTTGAAGAACACTGAGGAAAAACTCTGCTCATAATCTGTCTTGCAATCTTATCCTTGCAGACTTCAAGACAAAACAAGGCATTGAAATGATATGCACTCAATTCTTAGCTCTATAAGCCAGAAGGAAAAGTTCAGCATAGCAATTAACTGTCACCCTTGAACTGATCATTTAGAAATATTGACAGATTTTATACTTGCACCGTCTGGTTATTATTGAGGGGAGGATTATTCCTGTATAAGGACAGGCTGAGATTTAAACAAATTACACAATAATCAAGCAAATCTAAATGCAGATCCTCGATTTTGAATATAAGCAAAGGAAAAAAGGCTGCACATTTGACTAGCTTCCATATTTCATACATTCATAACCAGAAATTTCTTAAATATGGAGTCACTTGATTCGCAAAACATGCTTTTTAAATATTATTCACATGGATAAAAAGCTAAACATAAATCAACAGGAAGCAGTTTGATTAATGGGTAAAAGCCCAAAAAGATGCAATTTATGGCCTCCACATCTGCCTCTACTCAGCCAATCAATCACCTCCTTCGCCTCTTGGTGTGTGTGCATGTATGTGTGTGCATGCGCATCCGCTTGATTGCTGAACATGAGGCAGGAAGTGCTCCCGGCTCGGCCACTATATTTTCTTCCTTAACTGTTGATGAAAAACCTGTTTAAACCAGATCACACTAACGGACTCCTTATATAACCGTATGTTTTATACTATCCTTTAGATTCCTTACATTATCGTATGTCTTTTTAATTTATCTATGGATTTAGTCTGCCTAATTTACATGTCAGCCATTCACCACCTCAATTTTGGCCAGTATGAAACTTTCTTAACTCAGGATCAGTGAGTCTTTCTTTTCTCTGAATCCTCCTTTGCATTTTTTGTTATATCAATTTGAACAAAACAATCTCATAACTTGCTTCTTTTCCCTTCATAACCACAGCAAGTTTCTACCAAGGGATTATGTAATTGCAGCTTTATTGTTTGGGATCTACTGGGGTTTTCTTTAACAAACTGAGATGATAGATTTAAAAAAAAAAGACAGAATAAACTTAAATTTTTTGTTTAAATAAAATTTGTTACAGGTAAGTTATATTGTAAAAGTTCTAAACTAAAAATAGCCCAATTAGATTGCTTTGATATTCCTTTCAACCAAGGGCTGTCTTTTTTCTTTTTGCATTTTTTTTTTATCACTTTAAAGCAAATTACACTTTTCAGGCTCTCCTCATCAGTTACATGGATGATTCGTGCTATTAGCTGCACCATTTCCAGGAAGCAGGGAGATGAGTAAATTGAAGTGTGGATGATGGCTTTAACACAAGAGGCACATTTGCTATTCCCAGTCAGTTTATTGTCATCACTGGTCATTCATTCACTGCTTTAAAATCCAGCCTTGCAATTGAAGATCAGTTGGATTCTGTATGCATTCTTTGGGATAATTGTGTACTATAATTGTTAGAGACATGATGGCTGACAGTCCTCTTACACCTATCAATTTTATCATCAGTTTTAAGTACTTTGTTTTGTCTTTGGAGAGAGAAACAGGATATTTTACTTATAAGTTAACTTGTAAAAAAAAAAAATGTTTCAGTTAATTTCACATCGTAATGAAAATAAAATAAAATAAAGCTTTTCTTGCAGAATTCTTAAAAAATGTTGGCCTCCATTAAATACAGCAATTATGGTAAAAACATGTTCCAAGCTGCAAAAACCTTAAGACTTCAACAGATTTTCAATTTCCAGTAGGTCAGTGATCCTAGACATAACCCAGAGTAACAAAGGAAGGGTTTAGATCTGTGGTTCACAACCCCAATCCTCAAGTAGCCCTCTCCTGCATGCTTAACCCCTCATTCACACAGACTCCATCAACAATAAGTCCTCTGTTTCTGAAGCAAGGAAGTACCATCTGTTTTGTGTTTTTCTGTTTGTTGTTTTTTTCCAAGGTCAGACATGGGAAGAATAAAACTGATCCAGTATATTTAAAATAAGATGAAAAAACAAGACAAATCAATGCATTGATACATGCCAGTGTATGTTTTGTCATCCTAATCGAATCTGCCATACAGCATCCCACGATGAATGCACAAGGTCTACTGTACATTCAGGCTTCCAGAAAAGGCCAATAATACACTCAATTGATGGAGGTCCTTGAGGGCTGTTTTGCAACTTCCACAACTTATAATCCTATTGCAGATTTTCCTGAATTTAATTCATATCTGAAGTTCCCACAATGTCCGACAGATGTGACGTCAAGTGCATCTATGTTAAGTGGGTCTGGCCTAGCAAACCATCAAAGCCTTATAATTTAGTACAAGGGCGCATAATGAGAAGGTGCAGAAGAAATCTGCAGTTCTGTCTTCGGGCTACAGGTGGCAGTATCATTCGAAAACTCCAGGATGCCTCTTTAAGTTAACTAAATGTAAGAAAAGGTTCAGTATCTATTACATTGAGAGTATAAAGCAAATAGAAAAGATAAAGAATACCAACTTTAATTTAACAATACTTAATAAACGCAAGATAAGAGCATTAAAAATAATCAATACAATACACATTTTAAGGAAATTATGCAATAAATATTAATGGCCCTCTTTTTTTTTGCTTAACAATACACAAAGCATGTGCTATTTCAGGTAAATTATTAAAGTAGTCAGAATATGGGTTTAAAAGCTACAGAAAGGTAGTTTATTATTTATTTTTGGATTGATTGCGGAGAGAAAAAAAATTAAAGATTTAGTCTGTTTTCAGCAAGAGAAAGGGATTGGGGTCACTGTTTATGAAAACTTTTGCTTAGTTTAATGCAGCCTAAGTGGAAGTTCAAATGAATAAACTGATTACTTACCCTCATTCGCCTCCGACGCCACCTAATCAGCTTTGAACAACACCTATACGAAAGCCCAATCAGCATCTAGACTGTATCTTAAAAGGTCTCCAATCCACAACTCCGTCTGACACCCAAAAAGCAGGCAGCGATTGCACCATGTCTGACTTCAGTTCAGATGAACCCGGTTCAACCCACCTCCATCCCCTTCTCCACCATTGAAGCTTCATCAGAGTTTCATTCGTCTCGGACTCCTACTGCATTCCCTGTCTCACTGCTCTCCTACATCCACCTGCGACACAAATCATCTTGGACCACACCTCCACGAAAGCCAATCGGCATCCAAAGTTCATCTTAAGAGGTCTCCAAACCGCAGCTTGTCTGCTCCTTTGCGCAGGCGATGGTTGCGCTGTGTAACTTCATTCAGATGACACCGTTTCAACCCACCTCTAGTCCTTCCTCCACCATCGTAGCTAATGCTTCATTAGAGTGTCATTCCTCCCGGACTCTTACTGCGCCCCCTGTCTCATCTCAAACGGTCCTGCAGAAGACGACCATGTTGAGCCTGGTTCTGCTAGAGGTTTCTTCCAAGTAGGGAGTTTTTCCTCTCCACTGTCGCTTCATACTTGCTCATCATGGACAGGTTCTCGCAAGCGGTGTTATCCAACTGGACTTCCATCTTCCAGGTCCCTAAGTGAAGCACAAGTATCAGCTCACGCAGTCCACTGGATCTCTCCATACAGCTCAAGCATACCGTCTCGCCAACCAGCAGTCTACAGACTGACCAACTTCATCTATCTCCACTCCACCACCAGTTTCAGGCCTGGGGGGAAACAGTCCGGTTCTTTACTCCTGTTCATGTCTAATGAACAAATTCCGCTGTAATGTTTCCTACCGAGGTCCGAGCACCAAAGACTAAAATAATTGTCTCATTTCTTCTAATTGTCTTTTTCTTTCCATGCGAGTTTTTCAGATTGAAATATATTTGTTTAAAGTGGAATCTGGTGCAAAAAAAAAAGTCTTCTTTTGAGCGAGCCACTGGAAGTATGTGGTCTATAAAAGTCACATGAAAGAAAGTATTTTTGCTATGCTTATTAGAAAATTTTCCTATTTCTGGATTAATTTTTTGAACATAAATAAACATTTATAAGGGTCCAGTGTGAATATTGGTTCAATACATTTTCACCTTTTCAATATATTGTTAAAATTTCAAATTAGACCAGCTAATTTTGATGTCCTGCAAGATTTTTTTTGCCGAATATTATACAAAAAAGAAATGATTTAGGTCTGTAGTTTGTAATGAGGTAACAGTCCACTCCAATGCCTGAATAGGATTCTGCTCTAAGTGGCAAAGCATGTCTAAGTATAGAGACGCATAATTGCAGATGGGACAACAGCACTGCCAAAGGCACCACTGAGAAAACTAATCGCCTCTGTGGATCCCGTTTTCTTTTTCTTTCAAACTTGTTAAATGAGACCTGAGAGGTATGACAAGTGGGTGTGCAAAAGAAAGCAAGACTTCCACACATTGATATTAAATAAAAGGGCTGCTTGCATCAGGCTGCTATGGCTTACTTTAAAAATAGCTAAATAAAGGAGCTGAAGGAAGAATGTGTGAAAAGTTTGAAAGGGTATTTGGATACTTCTTGCAGGAAAATGGTATTTGTTTAAAAAAAATGTGCAGCAATATGAGCTTTCACACCTTACTAAGATATCTCACACCATCTGATCCACTGGAATAAAAACATGTCAGGTTCCTCGACAAATCTATCTAAAGGGATCCCTTCAATTAATAAGTGATGTACCTCACGATCAGTGCTTAGATGCAGCTTTAAAGGTAAATAGAATGATGTAAGATAAAGATTTATCAAGCATGTTGCTGAAAAGTCAGAATACAGTAAGAGACTGAAAAAAGCTAATCATCAAATGGAGGTGAAAAAAGTGTGGGTGCAAGACAGAAAGACTTTATTAAAATCAATGGACCAAATTCAGGTGAAAGACTAACAGTTGAATGTAAAAACAAAAGAAAAAAAAGAGATTGCACATTTTAGTGTAAGTTATTTTTGATTTAGCCAGTTTGAGCTGGACCTCAATCAAATGCTGGGAGACTGGAAGTTGGATGAGCTGCAGCACTGTAAACAAACATGGCTGCACACCAAACACAGAGCCAGAGCAACCCAGCTTGAAAACAGATTCAGCATACAGACAGAAGCAAGAATGACCCTCTAACTTTTTTTAGACATGATTAAAAATAAGAATTACAGTTAAGTGTTTGGAATAGTCTAATAGTTACCTGGATGCCTGTACATGACACTTTATTTTTGAGGATTTTCTCCTGCAGGTCTGCAAAACAGCATTTCCTTTTCTCCAAATATCACAATGAACTTTCAAATGTATTCTAACATAATGAGCCGTGCAAAAGTGCTATCTTCTGACAAGTGCTTTAAATAATGAGGGTGCATTCTAGGGTTGAGTAACCATGCCCAAATTGCCATGCAAAAGTACACCAAATAAAAGTTTGTCATAAATTATATAAACAGAAGGTAGTTGTTGATGGAAAATAAAGTTTTCACTTGCAGCAATGTTTTTATGTCAAACTGCTTCAACTTGTTTTCCATTTGTAGCAACTGCAGGTACCCAGCTCTGATCTTTTGTTTATATTAAACTTTTTTTCCCTCAAAGTCTTTGAAATGTAGGGAGAAAAACTTAACAGGTCACGAGGATACAGTCATTATCGATGTTTACATGGACATAAGTGATGGAATAATGGGGCAGATCTGAGTTAAAACCTGTAATGTGGAAGATAAAGGTATTTACATATGCACGCTATCTGGCTTAGATATTGTCTAGATAAATTGCTAAATGGATCTACTTTCAGCAGTATTTTCATGATAAAAAGAGACGAGCACAGGCCTAGAAAAATGTAGTGGCTGTGGTATGCATGCAAAGACGTTCTGTTCTTTTTTTTGTTTCCCCTGTTGATGTGAAGAGAGACAAATGTTTACATTGAGTCCATGAAAGCTTCCAGGAGAAACACTTAGAGTCTGAAAGCAAGTCAGGCAGACCTATCCAAGACTATGCAGTGGAATGAATTAAAGAAGTCATTGGCAGTGTTTATAGAGGTACAAAAAGAATTTGGATGAGTTGGAAACACGATTTGATTGTGTTTGTAATACACATTCTTAATAAATGAATGGTTTTATATGAAAAAAAGGCATTGGTTTAATGAGGAAAATTGTATTTGGTTGTTATTTTATTCTAAATCTATTTAATGATTGTTTTACCCTCTGCAACAATAAACACCATGATTACCAAACAGATGACCTGAAAGGTTCAAATGTTTACTTTAAAAACTCTGAAAGAAAGACAGACAGAAGGTCAACATCAACAGGACCAGGAACCACTGAAGATAGAGGTAATTATGGAGCTGGGTTTCTGACTGCAGGCAGAGGTCATTGAACTTGTTAACTCCGGGGATTTATGGTGAGAGACACAAGTTTTGGTTCCTTCTATGATGCAGTGGAGGTTATGTCACAACAACCGCTGCACTGGGAACATTACTCCCTTCAATGTGGCTGTAGTCAGGAAACCAACAGATAACTAAACTATAAGTTGATAACGAAGGACATCTTGGAGCAGAATTGTGGTCATAACTGTTAGGATTATTCAATGATGATTATAAATTAATGTGTGCTTATGAAACATTTTTGCAAGGGGATGCTCCACTCCTGTCTCATGTTTCAGTCAGGAGACCATCCTGCCTCGTGAACTGATCAATTGTTCTGTCAGAACAATACTCTGTTTGTAACCATGCGTCATGTTCTGTTAATAAACGCTCTGCAGAGAAGGTCCAGTGGGAGACAGTATGTTTGAGTCTGGGGTTCAACTGTCTCTCCTTCCTGCAGGAATTGTATCGATAAATCGTGTATTTCAGTTCTTTAAAAAAAAACTACATTTTATTAACCCGACAATAACCATTAAGGCAGGAGTGAAAGACAGGATCAGTCAGGAAGGTAAGTATTGCAGTTCAGAACACGGAGGATAGGAAACCGTGGAGGAAAATACAGGCTAACAGGTCCAGAACAGAGGCCGTGATCAGGAAAGGAAGGAATGCTGGCTCACTTTAGGCTTTTCAATAATCTTGCAACAGTAAAGGGCTGGTTATACTCTTGCATCAGTGTGTCGCAATGAGCTTGTTCCAGGTATGATGCAAATATTTTTGATTTATTCCCTATTTTGAAGTGTGGTCTGCGCTATATTATTCCATGCAACAACGCAAGAGGGCCAATCATGAACTAGCTGTGGGTCTATATACAGCCTTGGCAGTGAGAAACAGGAAAAACGCAAGGAGAAAGTTTGTGCGACAACAGAGGGACATGAGGGCGAAAAAGGACAGGGATCCGAGTGGAAAAAGAGCCCCAGCATTCTCGAGCACCTCGCTCTTCTAGCTGGTCCATCTTCACGAGTCGTTTTCCACAATGGCGGTCATTCAAACAAAACAAGCCGGTGAGTTACCAAACAGGAAATAGGCATTGTGTAGAGCAGATGTAGATTTGACCAATCACAGGCCTCCTGTCTGCGGCACTGTCTGCTGTCCCCTACAATTTCGGAGAAGTGCACCAGAATGTCTGTGGAAGGTGGGGGGGAACATATCCGTGTTAACTGAGAAACACATGCAGACAACCTGGTTTCTGAGTATAAATCAGCCTTAACTGGTTGAATTGGGGTGGTTAAATGGGCAAGGGAGCCGGTGATAAACAAGAGAGCTGTAAATCCTTTTATTGTCCCACAATGAGGTAATTCGTTCTCTGCATTTAAACCCATCCCCTTGGGGAGCAGTGGGCTGCCATTGTGTGCCTGGGGAGCAATTAGGGATTCAGGGTTTTGCTCAGGAACCCAGGTTGGAGACTGTGGGGATCAAACCGGGTAGTTGCAACCTTCTCAGAGCACAAGCACACTCCCCTCCCCCTGGTGAGAAGGGGTAGTTGGAAGAGGAAGTAATAATGCCAGTAACAGGACTGGAAATAAACAAACCAGTTGCTTTGCCAGATTCACAACAGTAAAAATATTTTTCTGAATACTATGACTGGATTGAGCTCAATCAGAATGTAACTCTATTTCGAATAAAACCTCCAAAATAGAAAGACTTAATGCAACAACTGCCTACAGTTGTGTCTTGTGTTTAGCTACTCCTGAATAAGAGACAATAAAATAAGTTTTTTTTTTCTTTTTGTGAAATGGCAAGGAAAAATAACTGGAATGGAAATCACGGATCCAAAGTTTGGATCAGTGGACGATACACTGCAAAAACGATCTGGAAACGAGTAAAAATGTCTTAAAATTAGTGTATTTAGCATAATTCAAGCAAGTAAATAATAAGATTTGCTAATGGAATGAGTATTTTTACTCTTAAAATAAGATATTTAGATAATATCCACTTGGAATAAGACAACGGAATAGTTTTTTCTTATTGTAGATGTAAATTGCATTATTCCATTGGCAAAGTATCACTTAACTGCTTAATTCAAGAAAGAAATTGTCTTTTTTAAAGAAAAATAAACATACTTAGATTTCAATTTTTTGCAGTGTACATTTGCATTTCAGTTTAAATTCAAGGTCCCAGCCTCTGGAGAAAAAGTAGGAAGGTTTAGCATCAAAATCGTCTCAGGTCCTGTGTAAAATTTTCTTTATCAGTATTGCATTAGAGGAGCCATTTCATCTGCTGGTGTTTGTTGACTGTGTCTTATTAAGCGCAGGCTTCTAACAGGGAATTGTTGTGGACTCCATGTTCCTCACTCTGCTGACATCTTCTGTGGAGATGCTTGTTTAATTTCCCAGCAGATGTATTCAACTGCTCAGACTGTTACAAATACCAGTACCTGTTTAAAAGACTGTTTTCACCATCAGCAAACTAGTCTGACCTGGACTCCATAGACTTTAACTCAACAACGGAACTGACTGAATACCTCCATGCCGAATTGGAGTAATGCAGTTAAAGAACTTGGTATCAAGTGCATCTACTGTAGAATACTGGGGGCAACATTTTAGGATTTTCATTTCTTTAATGTGAAATTCTACTTAACTAAAATTACTTACCCAAATTTAGGTAAGCAGAGTTCAAGTTTGTGAAATATCACTGTTATAAAAACCAACGAGCACAAATGTGTAAACATCCTAGTTTACATTTGTACTTGGGTTATTGAAAGATTCTTACTCATTGGTAATTTATTGACATTGATATGATTTGATAATTTGTTGAACAGTACATCAACTTTTCCTCAAAAAAAAAAAATAAATAAAAAATAGTAAGATAATGTAGAAATAATGTTTTGGACAGAATGTGTTTTAAAATAGATTAATAATCTCAATAAATGTGCTTGTAAAAAAAATTAAAGATTTAACTAGATTTTTTATTTATTTATTTGACAGGGACAGTACAATTAAACATTGCAACCAAACAGGTGGCCGATGTCCAAGTACATAAGGCTTGTAGCCATGGGCTAAATCCTATATCCTAGATCCTATATATACTGTCAGAAACAATATTAGTTGTTCTATACAACAGGATCAAGGAGAATTGCATGATGTATTCACAAAAAGTAACAAAGACATCACTAGCTTGGTTTTAAAGTACTTCTCAGCAAACTGGTAGCAGCTATGGAGGACATTGTCCAACTGTTTAGTGATGTCAGTAAGTATGTCTTACGCTTGTCTAATGGCTTTCTAGCAAATAAAGTGTAAATATTATTGTAAGGGTTGCACTACAGATACAGAAACCTTGTGGACTCAAAATGGCAAATGAGGCCCGGAAAACCCATCAGACTGGATCCAAAAATTGTAGAGCTCTGTTTTTCTATATATATATATATGCAAAAAAAGGACTTCCATTTCAAAGCAGAGAGGGAAGGATTCCACTCTCTTCAATCACAGCAGAAGAAAACACACCCACATTTAAACAACCCAGCTTTCTGAATCATCAGCCTGTACCATCTCTAAATTGGGTGGAAACTTTAACATTTACATTTTCTGTTTGGGAAGAAGTGAACTAAATTAAACCTCTAGACAAAAAACAATAAATAAATAACACACATTTACAATTAACTTAAACAAATTGAAGCTAAACAATACTCCAAATCCAAACAAAACCCAAAACATCTCCCCTCCTTCTCAGTCAGCAAGGATTTCCTTTATGAGGCTGATTGGAAACACCAGGGGCCTGTTTCAGAAAGGAGGTTAAGTGAAAACTCTGAGTTTGTTAACGCTGAAATGAGGGAAATTCTGGGTTTTCTGTTTCAGAAAGGGAGGTAAGTTAAACCTGAGAAAGCAGAGTAAGTCAAGCCCGTTTCTGAAAGAGAGGTAACTTATACTCAGAGTCAGTTACCATGGCAATTTACTCTGTGAACCTAACCTGGTCGAGAGCAGGTTTTCTTCAGAAAATCCAGAGTTTATTTTGGTCTCCTCCCCTTTTTTAAAGAGGAAGTGGTGTTTAAACACCTCATTGATTCTTTGGGGACATACAGTATTCATTGCACACATTTCAGTCACGTAGAGCGCATCAAAGGGAATGAAATGGCATGTCCTTTTATGGATGATCCTGTTTGTAAAGCCAGGTAGCTACTCTACTCCCATGATGTGCTCAAGGCTTACCTGCTTGAAGTATGTTTTTATATTTCATTTTCAGCTGCTGCCATGTTCTGTTGATGCCTGCAGGATTGCACCTATCCATGAAAACTAAATTAGGTTTAATAAAATACTGTTCTTCCAGTTTCACCTCTGATATTATAACAGTTGGGTAAGTTACTCTAAAATAGTTCTTAATTACTAACTACAAATTTTATCTTCAACAAGTCTAATTAGATTAATGTAATAATTACTGTCTCTAGAAAGTATTGGTCTACTTACTAATTTGTTTTACTTACTTATTAATTACTTTCTAAATCCCAAATCAACCTCAACAACTTGAACAATACAAGGAGAGACAAGAAACTGCACTTCTAATGCTTTCAAATAAACAATATTCAATTGCATGAATTAATCTTAAATTAACCAAAGTGTGTAACTAGAGGGAGAAAGTTCAAATCAAAATATTCCTTTTAAAATTTGATATTAAATCCACTATTGTTTTATAGTCTTTAATTTAATTAAAGTATTTATATGACTTAAGTAACTTAATTCATTACACCCAACACTGTATAAAAGTAATTAAAATGTAAACTTACGCATTGACTTTAGCAGCTATTTTCACCCAAGCTAACTCTCTCTCCTTCGCCGCTGCAGCAGTGTTGCTTTTTTTTTTTAAATACATGTTCAAATTCTGCATATGCTTGCATAAGCACATCCAGTTCTGCTGGTGAGAAATATGCACACCTTTTTTTGTCTGACGCTGTTGCCATGGTGACTCGTAATATCTGTGCTCCATTGATAATGGCTTTTTATAGTTGTGGTGCACACGCTTAACTCAGAGTCAGTCAATTTAGAGTTGATTGAACTAACTCATTTCAGCTGTTCTGAAACCCAAAACTCAGAGTTTCCAATCTCAGGATAAGTCAATTCAGAGTTCAAGTTTTAACTCAGAGTTGGTTGAACTTCCTTATTGAAACAGGCCCCTGGTCCTTGTCAGCATTGCTCATGGGTGTGCTTCCATGGCAACACCTGACCAGGTAACCTCAAAGAAAAAGAGAGAGGTCAGAAACAAAACAAAATATACAAGTTACATGAATAAAGACAAAAACTTAAACCTTCCCCCAATAACTCAATTTTTCTAAAAGACAGAAAATGCCTGTTTACAGCACCAATAAGTGAGGGGGTATATCTCTCACAATTCTGATATTAGGAATTTGCATTAAATTGGAGAAGGACTTCACAGGCTCATTAAGAGCCACTGTTCTTGTTTTTAATACAGAAGAGACTTGTCTGTATTTGGTGATTTCTATTGAAGTGTTTTGGTCATTATAACCCACTTTAATCCTCTGTTTGAATGAGGAGAGCAAAAGCTGCGTTAGATGAAAATAATAAAACAGAAAAGTTTGCCAACAAAAGGACTACAGTGATGATGGAAAGCACAAATTAAGTGTGGAACCATAAATGTTGAAACTGAACTCGGAGACAACAGGCAGCTCCAATTAAATTGCAGTAAGACTAATGATTTTCTCCTGAGAATTCACACTGGCCTCAACCTTTCTGCTGCTCATCTATAACTTAGAAGGCATTAAGTGGCTAACTCTAGAAAGTCTCCCTTTATCTCATCTTCATTATATTGAAATATTTATTTTGCTTGGGCTCTAAAAACAGACAAAGGAGTGCAAAATTACTTTTTTATTTCTTATCAACAAGAGTATAACCGATTTACCCTACCCCAACTAATCAAACTTTCACTGTGGTGTTCAGTGTTGATTTCCTACCACAAATGTATACAGGCTAAAAAGTTTAGTTTTGGCCACTTTTGACTTATCCCCCGTGTCCCTTATATGACTTTAAATATGACTCCTAATAGTTTTGTCTCAAATGTGGCTTTCTTCTTTGCAGTGTTCCAAAAAGGGAACATTTGAGGAGTGCACAGCTAGTTGTTGTTCAGTTTATAGATTCTTGCACCTGAGCTGCACATCTGTTTCTCCTCCAGTCTCAATAAGATACTTTTTGACCCATGTGCTTCTAGCCAAGCCCCTCCGTTAAGGTTGGCGGCCATGTAGAGCAGGTTTGGAGTTTTAACTTACACTATTCATTTTAGATGATGTATTGAACAGCCTTCGGAGAGGCTCAAAGGTTTTTAAAGTGTTCTTTAAATTAATAATTTTATGTATTTCTAAGTCTCTGACTCATTGATTTCTGGTCTTCTGTTCTTTGTTCAGAAATTTCAATAACAAAACACTGAGGCTGTCAAGATTGGTGGGTACTTGTTGAAGACTTGCTGACATGATTTTTTTTGCAGAATTTTATGAAGAAGTAAAAATATAGAAGACATGATCCAGAACTGTCAAAAAAACAACAACTCAGTAACCAAAAACTAGGAGACACTAAGGAGGAATAAACCAAAGGAATGAGGAAATGAAGAGAATTTTGCAAACAGTGGCTGAATTCGAATTCAGGTGTTGTGTCCTTCGAAGGCCAGATTCATAGGCCAACTTTCTCATAGCGAGGCGAAGTTTGGATTCCAAGACTCCTCGTTATGTATCCTTCTTTTTGCCCGATTTGAAGGATGGGTCCAGTGTATCCTAGGGGTGTAAATAATAATCGTTTTGTATCGATGCATCGATCCAAAAGCCGAAGATCCGATGCATCGACAAGTCCGCAAGATAATCGATTCATGTTTTTTTTCTTCCTCCGGTCTATTTTTATCCATTTGCTCCTGGACGTAATTCTCCCTCCTGTGCTGCGGTGGCGCTAAACCTATTTTGCCCTCCTACCTCGCTTCCTGGTTATACTCTTACAGCAGTTTGTTGCAGTAAGCTTGACACAGACATTTTTAGATTATGCTCAGTATTGAAGCGTGGTCTGAGCTACACGCTGTGGGTCTAGATATGGCCGAGGTGGCGAGGCAGTGGGGGCGAGTTTAGTCCGACGACGGAGGGACATGAGGGCCATAAAGAGCGGAGATCCAGGTGGAAAAAGGGTCCCTGCTTTCTCGTGCACCTCGCTCTTCTAGCGGGTCAAACTTCACGAGTTGTTTTCCGCAATTTCGGTCATAAAAACAAAACAAGCTGGTCTCCTGTCTCAGCTACAATATGGGAGAGGAGCTTCTCTCAAGGGGGCGGGGACGTCTGGAGCCGAGGTATTGCATTGCACTCATTGCACTGATATTGTGCAGTATTTTTGCAGTGTTTTTTGATGCAACTTTTCAACTTCTGTTATTTGATGTTGTTTCTAAAAAAAAAATGCATAACGATATTACAGCTTTCATTGATTTATTTCAAACTTGAAACTTTGTTTAGCCTGTAAGGTCTAAAAAAAAAATAAATTAAAAAATGAATCGATGAATCGAATCGTATTGTGGTGTATTCTTGAGTATCGAAAACAATCGAATCGTTGGGTCAGGAAATCGATATTGAATCGAATCGCCATGATGGGTGTGATTTACACCCCTAGTGTATCCTACATAGCCTTGGATATCTTGTGATTCATTGCAAGTCCAAGCAAGCGGGCGGCTCTGTGCACAGAGGAAAAAGGTACGTGGCGCCAAACAGTGGTGAATAATGGGAGTGCAGTTTACTATAATACAAATATGTGAATAGTTCTGCCTGATTTAATGAAAATAGTTGTTTTAAATGATTATTGACTCACATATGTGGCAGAAAATGTTTGGTTTATTGAAATGTTTTCAACTATCCCTGTGTAAATGGGTTTGGCTGATATTTAAGGACAGATTCTAGACTATAAATATGATACGATGCAGCTGTTGAAAAAAATGTTAATAACACCCAGAACAGCAGTGAGAAGTTCAGTATTAATCCTTTTCCTGCTTTGTGTGTCAACTCTCACGGTTGCTAGGCAACAGAACGTACCGTGGCGGTAGCTGCAGCAGGCTGGACCCATTTGAATTCACAGCCAAACCTCTTCTGATCTCCTTATTTTCACAGACCTAGAAGGATAAAGTCCAGATAGACCGGGTCCTTGGAGGATGCAGCCTTTAAAATCAAACACACCCAGTGACTGGAGAGGAGGAGTATATATGCTAAACAGAACAATGAAAGGGGTAATCAGCTAATTGGGAGCAGGTGTGGACAGAAGGATCTAGAAAGGAGATGGGGGAAAGGACTCTGATACAAGGGGGCACCAGAGAGAAAACCATAAGTGCTCAAATACAACCAGAAAACAATTAGAGTGACACAAAACGGAAATGAAACCAATGACACATAGAAAGAGAATCCCAGAAATCCATGTGTAACGGAAAACTCAAAAAGAAAACTTAAACAGAATCAAAAAGCCCAAAAAGGGCCGATCATGACAGAGGCTTTAAAAGAATCTGTGTTCATACTGAGATTTAATAGAACACAGGTAGACTGTAACTGAAAATATACTTTAAGCCTAAAAAAATTTCCTTTTACAACGAAGCATTTCACATTTGATTTGGGAGTTTTTATTTAATTGTATTTTATTCTTGTTTTCGTTGCTTTTATTCTCTAGCATGTTGAGACCTTTTAATAAATGAGGTTATTTATAAATGATTATTTATATTATGTCTAAGGATCATTGTTCTGTCTTTTTATAGGAATAATGTATGCAGTAGAGGCAGCTGAATGTATGTTGTACATCTTGGTTTCTTGTTTATGAAAAAACACATACAATAGTTAGATTTGTCAATCATGTATTATTTTCCATCCATTTTGGAAATTATAGTTTCCTTGGGGCTGATAATTTAGAATCACACACATTTAAAGGGCATAGTAACTTCAGGTCAAGTCATCATGAACTGTCTTTACCCCCCTGCATGTGCCTTAAACCACATTATTGTGCAATATAGCTTCAAGCTGTATTTGGACTCATAGATGTTGCACTTTCCAACTGATGTACTGTAAGCTCCAGCTTGTAAGAAAAAAAAAATCTTTCTGTAGGCTAAGGTCACAGAATGTCTGACAGGTTTCTAAAATCAAACTAGAAAACCAAAACCTGCAATAATCTGAAAATAATTTTTCTTTCTTTCACCATCTGAACCAGCAACAAATTGACTTTTACAGCAAGAAAAACAAAGGTCTCACATTACAAAATCTTTCCTCTAACTTTAAATTTCATACTTCTCCATCTGCCTTCAATCATCCCTCGACTCTTTTCTACATCTATTAAAGTAATTTAAAATACTATTCTTAATACAGCAAGATAAATGAAAAGACAAAAGCTGCAGTTTTATGGAGGCAATAATGCCTGCAAGGAAGAGTAAAAATGAATTGCAATTTAGTCCTCAGCATATTTCACAATGAACAGCTTGTCTGTATGAGGTCTCTTTTTTAGTAGATTAATTCCCTTCGGAGCTTTGCAAAAATAAAAAAGCATGAAATGTGTTTTCCATCTGTAGTATCTAACTTACTGATGTGCATTGCCAAAAATGGATTTCATACTACTAATCCCTATGTATGCTAACTGCTTTTACTCTGCAGTTATGGAAGAATTATCTCACTTATTACGGTAGGGACCTGTTCCAGAACTCCACTATTGCTAAAGTCGTCTTACAATAATATGTGGCCAAATTATTTCAAATCTCGGTGCTTATCCATGGCAAAAAAAAAATAATAAAAAAGGACATTTAAAAGTTGAGAAATGAGAAGTTTCTTTGATGAATTATGAGGGATGAGAAGTAAAAAAGGCTGACATTGAGGCACCAGTAAGGTCTCAGGAGAAGGAGGCCACTAAAATGCAACAGTTGAAGAAATTAATGAAGGTAAGGAAAATGATATCAGCATAACTGACAGTGTATTCTCATTATGAGTTCGTATGAAATCGTACGAAAAGTTATGCACCGTAATTTCGTACGTTTTGGAGGTTTTTTCTCGTCGTATGCGCATGCGCATCTTACACACCATTTAATAACTTCGAATTTAACATACAATTAACCCTAACCCTGACCCTAACCCTAACCCTAAGGTATAAAACAGCAAGCAACGTAGTTAGAGACATGAAGAAGTAATTATTGCAATGTTTTTCCCATTTTTACGTCCGTACGCGGATCTGCTTATTTTGTCTGTCTGCCTGCGGCTGCGTATGCGCACTGATCTGTTTTTTTGAGGAAAAACATCCAAAACGTACGAAATAGTGTGCATAACTTTTCGTACGATTTCATACGAACTGATTATGAGAATATGTTGTAACTGATGAGGATGAGAAGATAATTCACAGGAAAATGAGGTAAAAAAAGGAAGGCACAAAGTCAGGCAAATCAGCTTATCCATTCCATTATATTTATTATGGAATTATATTTAATTGCAGTGCAAAGATATTAGATTCGGTTGTCTTTGTGAGATATTTTGCTGCCCAGTGAAATAATCAGCAACTTAAGAGCTCCTAAAAGTGATAGCTGGACTCCTGTATGGTAAATTAACTTATGTATATATATATATATATATATATATATATATATATATATATATATATATATATATATATATATATATATATATATATATATACACATAAATTCCCCATTGGCCCATACCTAAAAGCTATGTTGTTTGTTTCTTAGAGGATAACTGTATTGTTTTGTTCAATTGATTTACATATGATATATGTAAATTAATCCCCCCCACACACACAAACACACAAACAGATTACCATGTAAAATTATCTACACCTGCCAGTATGTAAAAACCAAGAAAAAACTCTGGAAAAATCAGTCTGTGAAGGCAAAGCTTTTGATATGAGCAGTCTATTGGAGCCTCGTTCAGAGGATGTTGGGCTTAGCTTTAGAGAGAGACGATCAAACGCTGTGAAATCTGCGCTCCTCTGGATCAAAAGGAGTCAGCTCAGGCAATTGAATTAGGATGCCTGCACTGCATGTAGATTTGGTAGATTTAGGATCAGGTTTCACTTTTACTCTTGAAAACTCCTGAATGCTTTGGACAGAGTCGCTGGAGACGGGGATCTCTGGCCCTTCCTTTTCTTCCTGACCATCTCTCATTTGTTCACATATTCATCATGTTTTTGCATTCACATTCAGTTTGGATGCAGCACTTCCAGTAGATCCCAGCCACTGCTGGAACCTTTCAACTAATACATCTGTCCTGTCTGCCAAATATTCAAACTGCTTTTTTTCCCCCCTGTGACACAGTCAGTGCTTTGGCTGTTTGCCAGACAGTACTTTCCACCTCTGCCTTTCGGGCCATCCTTTCACAGGAACCTCTTTTGAGCTGTGAAAGGAAAGAAGTTGGAGGACTCCTACGGTGCACTATCCACATCTAAGGGAGCTCGTGATTACTTTTTTTTTATTTTTTTATTTAAAACACTCAAGGCTGTAGTTTTCATGAACATGTCTGGAATGGGATTAAAATTCTGCTTGCTCAGTTTCAGATAACATCATCTAAAAATACATTAAACTTTTTATATGTACTTTAGTTTTGCAACAGAGGTTAACCTAAGTAACCACGGTAAAAGCAACAACAACAAAAACATCTCTATCAACAGATTGCTTTAAAAAAAAAAAAAAACAACAACAGAGACTTTGCTTTATTCCAGACTCCCCATTTGAATTCTTGAACCTTCTAAGCCGTAGAACAAGGCTGGTCAGTAAACAGATACTCCTAAGAGTTGTCTTTCATATCAAACTTAAATTGTTGCCTGAGGCGTTTTCAAGACAGGCACTCCATTAAGTATGCTGAGTTAGTTAGACTAAGACTTAATTTATGCTCATTTTCTTAAGCATGGGGGCATAGAAAAGAAATTCCATTGTATACAGCTTATACAACAATGTAATGAGATTGCAATTGATAAAGTTTGAATAATGTGGAAATTATAAACTGCAGCAGCAACAGGAATGTAACAGTGCAGGGAGGAAAAAAAGAATGAAGTGTGCAGAAGAATAACCAAACATGTTGACAGCACATAACAGTGTAAGATGGTTTTAAATATAAATGGATTTAAGAATGTGCAGCCATGGTTTCAGTGCAAAATAATGGTGCAGAATGGCAATAAAGTTCAGTTCTGTGCATGTTTGATGTTAGGAGTTGACAGTTCAACAGCCTGGTGGCTAGGGAGGAAAAGCTGATGCAGAACCTGGGGAAAGTGCAGATGCTGCGGAGCCTCTTCCCAGAGGGCAGCAGGGAGAACAGTCCATGGTGGGGGTGTGAGGGGTCACTAATCATGTTACGGGCTTGAGACATGCAGTGCTGAGGTGAGATGTCCTGAATGAGAGGAAAGTGAGCCCAAGTGATCTTCTCTGCTCTTCTTACTACTCTTCTCACCTTCTTCCAGTCTGAGGTGCTGCAACCTCCACACCATACAGTGAGACAGCTGGTCAGAACGCTCTCTATGGTGCTTCTGTAGAACGTTGTGGGTGAGTTGGAGCAGGTGGGCTTTCCTCATCATGTAAAAGCAATTCGGTGCCCTGTTAATCAGTGATTGGTGTTTACAGACCAAGTTAAGTCATCTGTGATGTACAATTCCAGGACTTCAGGGCTGCTAACCACCTCCACAGCAGAGTTGTTGATGAACAATGGAGCGTGGCTAGGCCAATTTTTCCTAAAGTGATGTCTTTCATCTTTCTGAAGAAAAGGGGGAGCTTGTTCCAATTTTTGATTTTTTATCCTTAACTATAGTAAAATAATCAAACATTTTACAAAGCTCAAACAAAACTGGAGAGATGTCTAGAGATTTTATGAAAGGCCCATCGCCCTGGACAAGTTATATCGATAGTAATCAAATCAAGTCAGTCTGAAGTTTTGATATCATGGTGTTTTGCTTGAAAGCAAATTAAATTGGGATCTATGGACTGTGATTATCGGTACAAAGGTAGTATGAGAATGTACCTCCAAAAAAGCTGCTGTTCTTTAATGTTCAGAGCCATATACTTAACATGTTTTATCTTTCTTTAGTATCTGCCCAGAAAAGAGCTGTCAAAAAACAATAATTTAACTGTTGGGAATTGTTGTAACAAGTATTGAAAGTATTAAAAAGGAGTAGAGGGTCAACAAAGTAAGAAACATCATGAGTTACAAAACCCACTCCCTTATTTTCCCTATAAAACAACCAACGGCAGGATGATGGTATTATGCTCATCCTCAGATTTCTATTTGTTTGTTTAACAATTTAGAAGATGTAAGGTTGTATCACTAATATAAAAAGGAAGTTTAACATCTGTCTTATCATTATTCATCATTATAACCTAAAATCTGTAGTCTAGCGAACATTAATTCTGTATTTTTAAACAAGTTTTGAAGAGTTATTGCAGGAATGCTTATTAATGTATTATCCCTGTCAAATAAATAGATAAATTAAAATGAGTAAAGTGATGTTGCAGAGCTCTCTTTTTAGTGTCATGTTGACCTGACCAAGAAAAAAAGAAAGTCTTGGATTGCTGATAAAATGCATCTTGTGACACTAAGAAAAGAAAACTTTCTATACATTTATTATGTCTGCCTGTCGTTCTTTAAAATATCTAGGCATCAACTTTTTATGTGTCTACAATTTGTAATTTTTTTTATGGTGGTAGGTGTAGCTTGGAGGATGAGAAAAAGTAGATTTTTGAAGAAAATGGATGTAAGTTAAGATGGTATAAAGGAGTGAGAATATTTGGACCACATTCTTGGTTAATTAATAACACTATTCAATTTTATTTCAATGATATTTTTCAGCAAATCATCCTGATGACATTGTCAAAACACAGGATTTGCCTGAAAACCAAAAAGGCTAAATGCAAAAGTTTCTCTACCATTTACTCACAATAATTTCCATTTTCATTTACATTGTCTTGCTCCACTTCACATAATCAATTTCAATTTCTTATTATTTGTAGCCAAAAAGAGCCACGCTCGGCTGATAATCTTTGATCTGGCACCAGCTTCCTCCACAGTCCTTCATAATTTGCCCCACTAAATAGACAAGCATCCCACCTCCAGCACTCTCCTCACTCCACACTTAATTTTGTTTGCTTAGCTGACAGTGAATATAATAACAAGAATGAGAGGATGTTTATAAGGTGAAATCTTATTTTGTGAACAAAGCTATATATACAAGTCATGCTGTGAAGGCTCAATTTCATAACTTGTTGGCAGAGCAGTAAAGAACATGAGATGTCTGTAAAATATTTTTTCAAACTGTCATTTCTCATTGAACACTTCTTAAACAAACATATGTTTCATAAAAGTTATTTTTATAATTTGTTTTCTGACTTTTAGCTCACAATAGCAGCCAGAACTTGCAGAAGAGTGCAGCTTTTATGTATAGAACACCAAACTCGAGCAGCAGTGTGTAATTAAAACTCTGCCCATAAAATACACATGACAGCAAATCGCTCACTATAATATAAGTGCATAAGGCGAAGAGTTATACGGCAATTTATCAGTAAACAAGAGGAAGGCAGGAGAACTGCTCTCTAAGGGAAGAATCTTCAGACGTAACCGACCACTGCCTTAGACAGAGATTAAAAAGTTCCCTTTAAAGAGTTATATCTAGATTTAACCCAGCACACTGGGAAATTCACTCCTGGAACAAGAAAATGGGGTTTAAAATGTCAACAGTTTGCCAGAATATATTTAGTATATCCAGTTTCCTTTTTGTTTTCAGCTATAAAATGTGTTAAGGGACTGTTCTTTTTTCTTTTTTTGACAGAGACATGGTTTATGATGTGAATTCAGAGTTATTGTGTTTCATCCACTGATCTCTATTTATTCATTGGATACCGGATTGCCCGTTGGTAGTATGGAGTTGAAGTGAAGCCACAGGCCGCCATATTGGTACTCCCTAATTAGACCAGTCGAGATATAAGCTATACGTGTGCTACAGCATCAAACAAAGATGATTTTCTCATTTTTAGGGGGACTTAAGACTTTTAAAATAAAAATAAATTAATCAGTTTGACACACACTTGCTATTTCATAGCATCAGTAGATTACTTTAACTAATAATAAAAAAATAGGCACATCACATTGCATCATTTTAAAGTCATTGAAGAATCTAAAACATGTAATATAACATATCATACAAATCCATCACAATAAAGTTAATGTGTTAATCGAGCATAATAATGTTAGGACTCCTAACATTATTAGGACTCTGTTTTTGTGTGTTTGTCTTCCTTCCTCCACCAGGCGGCGCCTGGTTCTGATTCTCTTTCTCACACACCTGCAAGGGGTTACCTCGTTAACGGAGTGTTCTTAAGCTGCTGACTGCCACTACCTCGATGCCAGAGTGTTTGCCAGTTTTGGGTACTGAGTTTTGCTGAGTCTAACTGAGTTCTTGTCAACCTGAATCTTAACATTAGTCTTTACCTATCGGCAGGAAGTCATCCTGCAAACTGGATTTTTCTGACCTTCTCTCCCTGGAAGGATCAACTGAGCTTCAAACTGAGCTGAGGAAATAAACCAGAGGTTTGGATCCACTTTTCCCCGAGGAAACGTTTGAGCTTCACACTGAGCAAAGGGATTCATCTGCACAACAGTCCGTTCATGTACCACAGGAAATCTGAGTGGCAGTCAGTCTTTCTCCGTTCATCTACAAGCAACCGCATTTTGGGTAACCCTTTCCACCCTCCTCCGTATGAGACAAACACCGGAACACATTCCTCACCTACTGGAGTCTAAGAGTCAACCTAATCTCTGGAAACGTGAGTCTGCCTACCTTTCCTCCTCTTCAAGTTCGAGAATCAATTCTCCCACTGAACCTGAACTAACCGCAGGGTCTTCCCCTCACCTTTCAGTTCCGGTTGAGCAGTGTTCAGAGCAACACTGGAATCTCCACAAAAGTTCTCAATGAAACTGTTAAACTTTTTCCCTTGTCTCTCTGGACTGGTTTATCTGCATGTGGGTCTGAGCTCTTGATAAAATCATGACAAATAATACAGATGTTTCAGAAGTCCTGAATTGACGATAAACATGTAATATAAATGCATTGATTACATTGTTATGTAATTACATTTTACATGTCTGGTAATGCATGCAAAAAAAAATATATAATATATATATTTATATAGCAACTGGATAGCTCAGTTGGTAACACCAACATACTCCAGTACAGGTCACCGTGACTTCGACTCCCGGTCAGGGCATGGACTACCAGGTGAACCCTTAAGTAAGGTCCTTAGTGCTAATGGCCTACCTCAGGCATGAGTGAAACCGCTATTACAAGAGCCATACCGGCTCGGACATCGCCGGGGTTAACAAGGACCGCGTCAGTTGCAACTTGATGAGAAATGGGCTACTGGAACAAGACATACATGGACTAGAGCAGAAAACTTGGACCTAATGAGGCAGGTACTGTATGAAGAGCTGGACAGCACCAGGCCCTGACATGATCCACACCTACTGGCTGAAAACACTAACCGCACTTCATGCATGCCTGGCAGCACAAATGAACCAACTGCTGATGGATGGGACCCACCCAGAATGGTTAACCCAAGGACAGAAAATTCGAATCATGAAGGATCCCCAGATGGGAACAATCCCATCCAACTATCGACCAATAACTTGCCTCTGTACCACATGGAAGTTCCTGTCAGGCCTCATAGTGGCTAAGATGAGTAGGCACATGGCTCAATACATGCACTCTTCCCAGAAGGGAATAGGCAGTAACACCAGAGGAGCCAAGCACCAGCTACTGGTGGATAGAGCACTTTTGTTTAATATATAATAATCAAATGTTTGAGTTGCTTTTTTTTCCCTTCAATATAACATGCAATATATTTCAGTACATGACTTTTTCAAAAGGGAAATACAACAAACACTACAAAAATGAGAGCGTCATCCACTTAATAAAAAAAAAAAATACTACAATGACATTTCACAATGAATTACTGTCTATTTACTCTACTTTCTACTTTCTAACGTTAGACACAATGTCAATGACTAACTCAGTCAATATCTTAAAGTCAGTCCAAGATACCCAGACAATTACGCTACATACATACTATAGGCTACATCGGTTTATATTTATTTTTTCTTGGTTAGTACATCTAATGAATATGAAATTACCTGTGGAATGTCTTCCCACAGCTGGCAAACTGCTTGTTTTTACAGCCACATGCTAAACATGTAGGCATTTTTTCTGTGCGTCTCTGTGGGAGTGGGGACTAGCAGCATGGAAGACAGTGGCTTCAATTTTTTCGGTCAGTCAGCAATCCAATAGTGGATAATAGTGGATCTGAGAAGGACCAACACACCTGTGACCCCTGTTTCCATCCAGGGGGTTCCTGTTGACACTGTGGAGGAGTATAAGTACCTGGGAGTGTACTTTAACAATAAGTTGGACTGGACTAGAAACACCGAGGCGGTCTACAAAAAGGGCCAAAGCCGACTATTCTTCCTAAGGAGGCTGAAATCCTTTAACATCTGTGGGACGATGCTGAGGATGTTTTATGAGTCGGTTGTCACTAGCACGCTCCTCTTCGCTCTCACATGCTGGGGCAGTGGGCTGAGGGTCGCTGAAAACAACAGACTGAACAAGCTGATCAAGAGGGCCGGTGATGTTGTGGGGGAGCAGCTGGACACCCTGACCACCGTGGCAGAGAGGAGGATGCTGTCCAGGTTTCAGTCCATCTTAGACAATGACTCACATCCTCTCCACGACACACTGGTCCAGCAGACGAGCTCCTTCAGCAGAAGACTCCTCCTACCCAGATGCACCACAGAGCACCACAGGAAATCATTCCTACCTTTGGTCATCAATCTATATAACGCCTCCCTCAAGTGATTCAGCCCACCCCGTAATTGACATACACTATATTGCCAAAAGTATTTGCTCACCCATCCAAATTATTGGAATCAGGTGTTCCAATCACTTCCATGGCCACAGGTGTATAAATTCAAGCACCTAGGCATGCAGACTGTTTTTACAAACATTTGTGAAAGAATGGGTCGCTCTCAGGAGCTCAGTGAATTCCAGCGTGGAACTGTGATAGGATGCCACCTGTGCAACAAATCCAGTCGTGAAATTTCCTCGCTCCTAAATATTCCACAGTCAACTGTCAGCTGTATTATAAGAAAATGGAAGTGTTTGGGAACGACAGCAACTCAGCCACGAAGTGGTAGGCCACGTAAACTGACGGAGCGGGGTCAGCGGATGCTGAAGCGCATAGTGCGAAGAGGTCGCCAACTTTCTGCAGAGTCAATCACTACAGACCTCCAAACTTCATGTGGCCTTCAGATTAGCTCAAGAACAGTGCGCAGAGAGCTTCATGGAATGGGTTTCCATGGTCGAGCAGCTGCATCTAAGCCATACATCACCAAGTGCAATGCAAAGCGTCGGATGCGGTGGTGTAAAGCACGCCGCCACTGGACTCTAGAGCAGTGGAGACGCGTTCTCTGGAGTGACGAATCGCGCTTCTCCATCTGGCAATCTGATGGACGGGTCTGGGTTTGGCGGTTGCCAGGAGAACGGTACTTGTCTGACTGCATTGTGCCAAGTGTAAAGTTTGGTGGAGGGGGGATTATGGTGTGGGGTTGTTTTTCAGGAGCTGGGCTTGGCCCCTTAGTTCCAGTGAAAGGAACTCTGAATGCTTCAGCATACCAAGACATTTTGGACAATTCCATGCTCCCAACTTTGTGGGAACAGTTTGGAGCTGGCCCCTTCCTCTTCCAACATGACTGTGCACCAGTGCACAAAGCAAGGTCCATAAAGACATGGATGACAGAGTCTGGTGTGGATGAACTTGACTGGCCTGCACAGAGTCCTGACCTCAACCCGATAGAACACCTTTGGGATGAATTAGAGCGGAGACTGAGAGCCAGGCCTTCTCGTCCAACATCAGTGTGCGACCTCACAAATGCGCTTCTGGAAGAATGGTCAAAAATTCCCATAAACACACTCCTAAACCTTGTGGACAGCCTTCCCAGAAGAGTTGAAGCTGTTCTAGCTGCAAAGGGTGGACCAACGTCATATTGAACCCTATGGATTAGGAACGGGATGTCACTTAAGCTCATATGTGAGTCAAGGCAGGTGAGCAAATACTTTTGGCAATATAGTGTATATGCACTATTTTTGCACGCCATGTATCACTTTACTTGGATTTATCACTTTACTTGGACTTTTCACTTTATTTGGATTTAGTTTTTACATATGCATAGATATACGTACAGATATATATATACAGAAGAGCTATATGTGTATATTTTTTATCTCTTTTTATTCTTATTTTTTATCTTTATTATACTGTATAGTTGGATGTGTGTATGTATCATATAAAACTGTAACTGGAGCGTGTAACAAAAGTAATTTCCCTCTGGGATTATTAAAGTATTTCTGATTCTGAATATATAAATAGAGATCAGGGGATTCATCGCTGTGAAACCACATGGAATATTTACTGATATAGAAAGAAGACAGCTGTTTTAGCAGCAAATGTAAAGTTTCTTTTAGGACAATCCTACATTTCTAAATTCTATCTATACAAAAATTGTTAAATGCACTTTAATGACCTTAACTATAATTTTGTTTCTCATGACTTTGTAGACCAGGGGTCTGATTTGTCGTGCTTGCCAAGGCACGAAATGGGACCTAAAAGTTGCACCTTCCACTGAAAAGTTTTGATCTGTGAAGAACAAACTCAGCATGTAATGGTGTGTTTCCTCATATAAGCTATGACCCGTGCATATGCACATTTTATAGGAAAAGGGAAAATGGTGACACATCCTCTTATTCATCTACATGTGTCTTCATCTTGGGCCTGAGCGCTAAAGTCAATATGTCACATGCCAATAAAACTCCCTTTATTTTGCTTAATGCAAAGGCTCACACAGGTCTTTAAACTTATAGTTTTAGAAGTGGTTTAAATGATAATAAAATAAAGCTCCTGTCACAATCACACTGTTACAATTGCTTTTTTTTACTTACCAAATTACACTTCACACAGGGTTTTGGGGTGGAGATGGTGAGCTTTCATTTTCAAACACATCCCTTCTAAAAACCTTCTAAAGCAAGAAATAAATCATGCACCTAAAACAGTGAAGTGGTTCAATGAACAATGTTCTAAGGAAAAAAACAAGAATTTAACTTTTAAATATACTGTAATCTGTCTGCTCACAGGAAATGTATTCTCATTAGTTTACAGCACCAGCCTGAATCCAAAAGATTTATAACCTTTAATATGAGTACTTTCGCTTCAGTTCCAGGTAACAAAAGGGCAAATTGCCTCTTATGGGGAATTTTCTTTATCAAAGCAACTGTCTTGATGAGTCATTGGTGCCCAGAGCTCTTCTTGTAGGCATTTAGAGACAAACAAAAACCATCAGCAGAAACAAACAGCAAGGTTCTCTCAAGGCCGGTTCTTTTTAAGTTACAGGTGGATGCATTGTAAAAAAAGGAACCCGAGTATCTCCAACGGTGCAGACCTGGAGGACAGCCAAACCAACAGCCTGTGCAGCCAAGACAAGTGCGTCCTGTTTTCTATTCTAACCTTTGTTGTAAAAGCAACAAGAGGGTTGGAAAAGTTCCAGCTGAAGGATGACTGACCACATTCATTCACATGGCGCTGCCTTTTCAGCTCAAAGGTTACAGATCAGAGCAGTGTGCTTTAAGCATCAATGCCTATAATTGGTATTGAATTTGTCCCTATTGAGAGGGTGAATTTCCTTCCACTACTGGAGGAAATACTTCTTATAAGAATAAATTTAGCGATATGCCATTTATGGCTGAGGCCAAGTTTTAGACCTATTTATGCATCTATCTAGAGTTTTTCCTTTCAGTTGGTCCCCCAGTACCTTGTAGAATTATAGTTAGTTTCCTCAGAGAGGATGTACATTAATATTAATCAATGGTCTGATGTGATGTAATGCATCATTAAACTATTGCAAATTTCTGTCGAGACATTTTTAAACATTGAAACCCTGAATATTATCAGGCACAGAGGCTTTGAGGTTATGCTAAGATGCTGAGACTTTAGTTTTTGGCTCTCGTAGGCAAAATCTTTTGTTGAGAAAAAGAAAAACAAACCTTTAGTGATTAGCCTAAATGAGCTGAGTGGCAGGCTTGCTGACAGCACATTTTGCACTTCCACAAATGAATGACTAACACATCAGAAATGTCATGCAGTTTTAAAATGTTCCTGTTAATATCTTTTTATTCTGTTCCCAGACATTATTTTATTATTTTAATACTCAACTATAACCTGTTATACTGTTTCCTTTGCTCTTTACAGTAGTTTATCTAAAACACATTTTATGTGGGTCCAAATGTAAAGACATACTGTAAAGAATATTTTTTCAAAAAGTCTACAGATAAACCTGTAATATTCTATATATTGTGTCATTACTGAGATAAATGGTTTATTACTTATGTTTTATATCCATATAGAGATAATTTAGACTACTTTTTCAAAATGTTTCCCGTCTCTTTTTCTGCTTTTCCTAACCCACTGATCATCTCACAGTCTGGGGCTAACAATGTGGTTCTACTGTATATACTATAAGAATAAAAATTTATGACAATCAGAGAAAAAGGTCAGGTCTGCTAGCATGTCATTCACATTAAACATTCAGCATAGATTCTTTTAAACATCCAATCACATTACAAGTGGTTTAGAAAAGGTGATAAATCATTATTTAATGATAACACCTTGAGTGGAGCCTCCCTTGTTCTTTGACTCAGACATCTGTTACTGAAAGTTAATGGCTTAAGTTAGCTTAGACTAAAGATTTGCCAAGTCAATTGAACAGTAAATGTTGTGGAGAAGTAATTGGCCAAGTTTTTTCAATGTTATGTTGAAATTGATTTCTTTCATAATAATAGGTTTTTTTGCTATCTAAGTTAGAATAGACCACTTTTTATTACATATTTCCATCTGAGCTGACAAACTTTAACATAGATAGTGTGAAGGCTTGGAAATCAATCTGATTTTGATTTCCTCTTTTAACTAAACATCATTTCTATAATTAGCATACTTAATAAACTTTTTTTTGCTTAAGTTTACTTAAAACTGTTGAGGTTCCCATCAGTACTGAAGAACAGAGAGGCTGAACAGAGGGAGAAGTGAATGCATAGTCCGAACCAGATAGGTGATAAACCTATGCAGTGACTCTGTGAGAAGAAGTCTTAACGGCTGAGACAAACTGAATCATTAACTGAATAAATACATGGTGAGCTGTGCTAACAAGGACACAGACACAAAAGAGTGAGAACACCAGACAAAGAAGTACAAGACAAGGAACAATGAATCACAATTCCTACCAAAAAGTGACAAGAGCCTCAGAAACAAGTAGAACAAAGAAAAAAACAGATCTAAATATTAAGAGAAACTAATACCTTTTAAAAAATGGCAGCATTAAACTGCAGTTCATAGAATAATGATATATTCAAGACAGTTAAAGTTAAGACTACAAGTAGACCAACTAAGGATTGCAATATTGACCATGACAGTTGACAATATGATGGTATCAATTCAAGCAAAAGATAATAGGATCCTAAATGCTGCATATTTTAATGCAAAATAAATTATATTGCAGTTATAAAGATATGTAAACCGTAGAAAAACATAATGACCTTTCAATTTTATGGTGTATGAAGATGCAGAGACTTTAGTCGGTTATGCATTAGTGTGATGGGTATATCTGAGTGAATAATATTGCCCTCTCTTGGACACAACAATGACATTAATTAATTTCATTAGAATGTTTTTTTCATGGCCGTCTGCTTTTGGTACTTGTGCAACTATATTATATGGATAGAAAACACACTAATGTGAAGCATTACTGTCAAAAAATTTTAAATTATGGAAACTCATATAAATTAGTATTTATTTAATTCAGTTTGTTTCTATAGCGCCAATTCTTAACACATGTCATCTCAAGGCACTTTACAGTTCACCAGATCATCCAGTCAGATTGATTCAAAGTTTTCTATCTAAGGAAAACCAGTTGATTGCATTGACTCATTGACTCAAATACAATCCCTCACACTAAGCATGCTTGTAGCGACAGTGGAGAGGAAAAACTCCCTTTTAACAGGAAGAAACCTCCAACAGAACCAGGCTCAGTGTGAACGACCATCTGCTGAGGCCGACTGGGGTTCAAGGAGACAGAAGCAGAGACACAAAAAGCAACTGCAAAAGGCGGCCCCGTCCAGGAAACACACAGCCAGGCAGACGAACTCTGAGCCAGCTCCCATGTCAGAGAATAAAGAGAGCACATCCAGTTAGTCACAGTCAGAGAAACAGGACTACACTGAAAAACAGGCCGATCTCCAACATCACAGGCCAATCGCGGACATCATTCTATTTAACTACAAAAATATATTACATATCCTTTATGTAAATGAAGGCAGGACTATTAATATTGGATAAACAAATAAGCTGCCATATGGACTTAAGTTACAAAATCTCAGTGAAAGTTGTGTGATGAACATTTTTACCCTTTTAGTTTTTTTGCCACCAGATACAGTACAGGGACTGATTCATGGGTAAATCTTCACCTAACTTCAGTATCTTTGAGACTTTCAGAAAAATGTGGCTGTTACTCCAAAAAAAGAAAAGAATTTGTATCAACCATTCATGAGGTATAGTTTTTGTTCTTTTTTTTTTCACAGTATTTATTTATTTTTTACATCACAACCACAACTAAATAAAATTGAATGTTGTATAATTTGTACAGAATATAGCATCAATCCAGAAAAAAAATTTGAATTTTATGTTCCTCCATTTATTATTAGATAGACAATTTGACTACTAAGAAAATTGCATCTTTGACCTTCACAATTAAATAAAAAATTGGAAATGATCAAAATCAATAGAAAAATGAGAATAGTGCTTTTAATATCTATTTCTAAACACTGTTCTTTTTCTTTTCTTTTGCATGTCATTTTCTTTGCAGCTAATTTTGGTCGTTCTATGAACATATCCGTTATATCAGCAAAAAGGCTTGGGTCTCTGAGGCATGACACTGGGAGTCAAATCTTGCTGGTTCGCACAATTTTGACACAGCTTTGCTGCACATCTGCACTCTGGTACAGCATTCATCCTCATCGCAATTACCCCACTTATCTGAATAACAAAGGCGCTTCAGGCAAATGTGTGGTGCCCATCTAAAGCCTTTGGACATAAAGAGGTTCAGGTTTTTTTTTTCTTGAGTGTCACCATTAATGACATATTCATGTATGCGACACCCTAAGCAAAGGTTTTGATGCTTTGTCCTCCAATCCACTAATACCATCACTTCACTTAATTACCCTCAATTAAGACACTATAAAAGAATTGCAAAGAATTGCTAATGAACTAATTTGGAGACGTGGAAACATTCAAAAGCATATCCTGGACTGAGGGCAATTAACCCTAGGCATTTTAGATAAGCCACTCCACTACCCTGGCCTTTTTCTTGATATACATGGAGTAGAAAAAGAAAAGCAGCCCTTCTCAGTCTATGATAGCAAAAATACATTTGCTCTATTGACCTTAAAAAAGTGCTCAGTTGTGTAATTTCTAATGTTTTTTTTTACTTTTATTTGTGGATTCATGCTACTCTTAGGATATTAAATAATAATGCATTTGATGTAAGAGTGAGGCAAAATAGCTGTTGGATTCTCAGATTTCAGTTTCTTTTCATAATATAAGTGAACTGATATAATTTGATTTACCTTGTACGACCAAAGTGAAAATTGTTTGATCTAAACTGCATGTGAAATGTATAAAATAAACAATAAAAAACAACAACGACAAAAAACTTAGGTTAAGAAAGGTTTTAAAAGATACCTCTTTTGTGCATTTCTAGATACCGGGCTGTTGAACACAAATCACTATCGGCCGTATCCTCTAAACTGATTGAAAAAACTTGAAACAAACATACATAAGCTGCACCGGGTTATTAGCCGCTGATAATTACTGAACTGTCTCTCACCAAACCTGTAGGGGGAGCTCTACATATAGCCCCTAGATGAGGGACGAAGAACATGTCATGTTTTTAAGAGATCTGACCCACATGCAGGAAACCAGATTAAAAGTTTAACAAGTTTATTAGGAGTCCAAATGGGTTGGATTCAGGTGAACTCAGAGAGCTGGTGAACCGAAACTGGAAGTAAGAAGGGAAGTTCACAGAGGTTAGTTCAGGGTCCGTGGGAACATTGAACGACATCTTGCAAAGAAGAGATAAACGGGACTCACGTTTTGCAGAGAAAGGTTTCTTCCCAGAATCCAGTCGGTGTGGGTCTTTCCAGAGATAGAGGGGCTCGTTGGAGGGCTGACAGGTTTTGGTTTGGTTGGTTCCTGAGGAGCAATGGAGCGGACTGCCACTTAGATTTCCAGGAGAACTTGAAATGGACGTGTGGATATAAATCCCCTGCTCAGTGTGAAGCTCAAACAAATCCTTCCGGGGGAAGAAGGCCAAAAATTCAGTATGCAGGATGACTTCCTGCCGAAAGGCAAAAGACAAAAACGTCAGAACTCAGAGAAACAAAGGCCCAGTTAGACTTGGCTAGAGTACCCAAAACTGGCAAACACTCTGGCGACGAGGTAGTGACAGTCCGCCGCTCAAATACTCCTCAGTGATAAGCCAACCAGCAGCAGGTGTGCAGGAGGACCAACGAGGACATGGCCCCACCTGGTGGTGGAGGGAGAGAAAAACACCAAAACACAACCGACACAAACTGGATTCCTAACAGAACAATGCTAGCTCCTGCTGATGGGGCTTTGTCAGCTCTTTCGTTCAGCTCTGCAGGAGTTGAACTCAGTTACTTCATTGGTTCAGCAGCTTTAATGCAGCAAATAAATGTCAAAATGTGTGAATTCAGGACATTTGTTCTTCGTCTCACCTGATGCTACCTTGTTCCTGTGCTAAATGAAATTAGCACCTTCTTATAAGCTGCACAGTTCAAAGCATAGGAAAAAAGTTGCGACTTGTAGTTCCGAAAATACGGTAATAATCATCTAGTCCAATCTCTCTCTGCTGGCTGGCCTAAAGATTAATATAATCTTTTTATGACCGAATATCTCTTCGAATTGGTGCTTTATTTTGGTCCAACAAAAATAAGCCAAATATATGTCAGTTACAAAGAGTTACATCATGATGTTTCTAGCTAAATAATTCTGGGGGAAAGCCTTTTTCTGCATTACTATCATATGGATAAGTTTATCCAGTTTTTCCCAGATATTTCTGTCTCAAACACTTTAGGTGGGTTGAACATAAAACAAAACGTTACCATTTGAAAACTCACCTTATATCAACCTCTAAGTACAATAGAGGTTTGCAGTGCTATTAAGCAGTTTATCTTACAAATCCCTGGCAAACTTGGTAAATGGCAAAATCAACACACCAATGGTTCTTAAAACAAAATCAGTGTTCTTGTCCATTTCAGTCCTAAGACATTATTCTAATAAAACACATTTTAGGTGGTCGGAAGTGTTGAACATGTAGAACGGAACACTACTACTAATAGTGCTTTTACATAAAAGTTATACAGAATTTTGCTTGTGGTAAAGAATTAAGAGACCATCAGTAAAACCAAGTTCATTGAATCTAGCTGGTAGACTTTGTTGCCTAAAGTCATTCTTTTCCCCATCTGGTCCTTTGTTAATGTTAATGGTTTTATTCAACACTATTAACAACCATTCTTTTTTGGAGCGAGAAGGAGAATCAACCACATGGACCATAGTAAACCCTGGCTCAGTTGCTCTCACTTTAAGTACTTAGGAAAGGCATTCAATGCTTTTGAATCAATCTGAAACTTAAGGCACTTCCAATTGGCAACAAGATTGAAGACTTAACACTGATATGAGGGTAATGAGCCTGTATTTATTTAAGGCATGGAAGGTGACCAACACAGTCAATAATAAGCTCTAAATAAGGGGCCTGAAACTCCATTTCCTAAGGGCCAGTGCCCTGCAACTTTGTGATGTCTGTGGTCAAACGCGCTTGAATCAAATGGCTAAATTGCTTCCTCAGTGTGCAAGCATTTTTTGCAGTAGCAATCTAGTTTTCAGACTTAGCAGATTAATCTAAAAGTGGCAAAATACCAGCAAAAGGACTAGAGTAGGAAAGTCCTTTTCATTAGCTAACAGATGCCGCTGCCACAAGAAAAAACAAATTTATCACAAGAACCTGACCAGGAGCGAGGCCCTTTGGATGCAGAAATTAAACATTGGGTTGGAAAGGACACATTTATGTAAACCAGCATAAAGCATCATTAGACAAATAGAAGATTAAAAGTCACAACCTTTACAAACATGAGTCACTTATGGAGATTTCTCCATAAACCGAGAAATTCAACTGGCATCTTTTTTTTTTTTAAGAGACAGCGAGGTAGAATACTAACTAAAGGAAAAGAAAACCAATATCATTCTGACACTAACAATCTGGGACTGCTTTACTGTGACTTGCCCCAGTTAATTAAACTATTGTTTTATCTTCATGGGAAAATCCTCAACAAGAAAATCAACTCAGTCCATGTCCTGCTCTGTAGTCCGAACTTAAATCCACTTGAAATGTTTCAGCATGACATGCAAAAAAAAAACCTCAAATCTGTCTAAAAACATGAACAAAAAAAATTCATGCAAAAAAGAACCAGTTGAAATTTTTTGCACAGCAACGTGAAAGATCAAAAGCCAGCTACTGCAAATACTGGATAGCAGTTATTGCTGCCCAGGGTGAAACATGCAGTTAGACAGTTAAAAGGTCGCCAGCTGATATCATAAAAACTGCTACTATATTCAGTCAGATCATCTTTCTCTGATATAGAAAAGTTGTTTTTATAATCCAATACATTTATGTGACAAAAAAGAGAAATATTTATAAGTCAAATTCCTTGACTTGTTGTACAAGCATTTTGGTGTCTTTTACAGCATACAGACTTTAAAAACTGTGAAAATAACTTTTCATATTTACTATCCTCTACAGTTACTCCTTCAATTACAAGGTTGTTTGTTACGTTTTAATAATTTGTCTCAGTGCATTTTTTTTCTGTCTTGCTTGTATGAAAAACACTAAGGTCCTGTTTTTCTGTTATTTCCTCTAAGGCATCGGCACATTGTTGCTTGACCAAAAAAAAAAAAAGTAATTAAAGTAAAGAAAGTGGGTTAAGAGTCACCTCTCATGTTAGCTATGAATGACACTTTTCAAATGGATATACAGCTATGTATGACTAACTGTGTAGTGTGTAAGAGGAGGCTAGATTGTTTTTGAAGGGGAAAGAGTGAAAAGAAGGAAAGAAATGCATGGAACAACAGTTTGGGGACTTCTGGGTGTGTCTGGGGTGTCGTATCCTGATGAAGTGCTACATTTCCCATGCTAATGGGCCTGCCAAATATAAACATTAAAAAGCTCAGCAAATCTTAGACAAGCAGCAGACAGGTCACCGGCATCGCACATACTTCAAAATGGCTGATGCATGTATAACACAGCATTCACTCATACAATGAAAAAACAGTAAACAGATCTAAAAAGGAGGATTTGCATATAAAGATGAAAAAAAAAACATTTAATTTCTAGGAGTGAATAATGATTTAGAGAAAAAAAAAGAAAAAACTGTCCTTTCTTTGCAAAATCAACAGGGTAATTAAGTAGGGTTTACATCCGATTTTTCTGTGGCAGTTACTTGGATTGGATCGCTTGGCTTTTTTATTTGTTATTTTTTTGTGTGTTTTACCTCCTACAATGTTTCCTCTTTCCCACGTTTGTCTTTTGTTACTCTTATCCAGAAAGAATTACAAAGTCATAACGACAAGTAATTTGCCAAACAACTAAAAAAGACAAGTTGGCCTTGCCGTTGCTCATTCCCTCCTTCCTGTTACCCTGATACTTGGAAATGTGCACAACAAAGATGTTCCCTCTTTGAGTGAACTTTGAAGAACATTAAGGAAAAAAAATGTGAATTTTCTACAAAAGCTTCTTTCAGTTTTAGAGGACATAATAAAATTACATCTGACTACTGCATTTGGACAAAAAACTCACTGCTCCTTCTGAATCTTAAAACCCCCTTGCATTACCAGAGAATTTGCAAGTTTTGCATAGACATGGAATGCCAAGCTGCATTTGGGAACAACATAAATCTTATTTATAACATACAGTTTTGTCCCGGGGGCAAATAAGGACAACTATTGACCAGACTGTGATTCTTATAACTATAGATGCTCTTTGTCTGATGAGGATAAGCATGCAGTAGACCAAACCATTAAAATTGGACAGCAACTCTCAGAGATCATTAAGATTAGTTCCTGGTGTTAAATAAACTAGCACTTTATGCTTTTTAGCTGCAAGTCAGACTCCTGACAGCTGCACAGATGGACAGCCAAGCAATCAATAAGAACTCTAAAGTGCTCAATCTGACTGACAGCGGATTTTAACTGCATTTCAGAAAGTCAAACTGAAAGATTGGTGATGCTAATGCAGATTTGATCTGTAAAGCTTAGTGGAAAACGATAATTGAGAGGCAGATGGAAAATAATAAAACAAAGAATAATATCTGATTAAGGTTTTTGTGAAAATTGATATTAATATACACATGTCAGTTTGCTAATCGATGTTTAAAGTGTGAATGTAAATAGTTTTTTTGTTTGTTTCTTTTAAGAGATCGAGCAGTCATTGCAGATATTTTTTACACATCGGTATGTGCTTTGTCAGACTTAGAACCAATAAAATGGTTTAAAAGATTTTTAATGCAATTGAAGTGGTAAAATAACTTCAAGGCAAACCAAACAATGATAAAATGTTAAAAAAGGACAATCTTTTCTTTGTTTTTGTAATGGTTTAATATGTTGGCCTGCCCAGGAAAGTTAAATATCATACAGATATAACCAGAGTAGAGGTGAGAAACCCAATTGAAAAAGGAGAATATATGCCATTTCATTTAATAAGGTAAAAAGCTACCATCCTACAACATTAAATGTACCCAAAAAAATTCTTTTTCGATCCAATTCATGCCATGATGTAAATAAACACAGCAGACAACTAAGGTTAGCTTGTTACCATTACAGATGTGAGCAAAACTATGTTAATGTTTGGCTAAATTTGAAAATGCTTAATCACATTATAACTTTTAGGTAAACACATGATATGCATCCATATTTCAGCCACGGCTCTAGCAGGCATCATTCTCTGACTAGTTCCATGTTTTTACGAGACAGCAAGGTCCAAGCTTCAGATCACTGTTGCAGTTTTGCGAAATCTAACAATTTTGATACAAATGAACACCCCCATCCCCCTGAAATTGTTTACGGAATTATTATTTTTTTCAGCTTTTTATTGTCATCACACTGTCACAAGTACAGAGCAATGAAATGAACTCTCCGCATTTAACCCATCCCCTTGGGGAGCAGTTTGGCCTTAAGGGTCTTGCTCAGGGACCCAGAGAGGCAATCCATGGTAGTGGGGCTTGAACTCAGAACCTCTGGATTCCGAGCATAATGCCCCAACCACTTGTCCACCACTCCACATTTAATGGTTAATGAAAACACACCTAGTAACATCTATCAGAATGGAAAACATTAAAGACCATTTCCAAAGCTTTAGAGTTCCAGCAAAACAAAGCTAAATCAATTAACCTGAAACAGTGTAAAATAAGAAGTGTTTGAACTCGCTTCAAAAGGCGTTTCATAATCACTCAGTTTATAAGAACTGGAGTCCATGAAAAAAAACAATAATTAGATAAAGAGTAAATAATGAGATAAAAATTCTCCTACATTTTGCTTAAAACAAAGACAGTATATCAGAAAAAGAATATCACATCTCAAACGTAGTCAGGGGCAGCTTCATTGCTCTAGCCCCTGGATTAAGGGCCATGATAAACAAAGCTATGCTTGATATTTTTTCATGTATAAACAATTCCCGAAGGAAAATGTGCTGCAATTGGTTTGTTACTTTAAACTTAGAGCGAGGTCTCAAACTCAAGTCCTTAAGGGCTGTGTCCTGCAACTTTTAGAGGTGTCCCTTGCACAAAACACCTGAATCAAATGGCCAAGCTTCAGCGCTAGCATCAGTCATGCTAATGAGCTCCCATTGGAGTCAGCTGTGTAAAAGCAGAGGCACACTGTTGCAGGGAAACTTTCAAATCAAAATTTGGGTTGGAAACCACTGGGTTAGACATTTCTTAGGGCAATGATCTAAAGCACACTAAGAGGCTGAAAGGAGGAAAACAAAAACAATATTGGGTTTTTGACTTAACTCATTGCAGACCTGAATTAAGTCTGCTATAGATGGCAGCTTCTTTAAAAAATCGTTGTGCAAGACCCACCCAATTTAGGTGATTTATGGCTCTAAGAAGGTCATGGGCCAACCCTTAGCAAAAAGTAGTATACTTGAAGTAAATTCTATTAAGAATACGTAAGTATAAGTTTAAAAAGTATACTGAACAATGTACTTTTAGAGTACATGAAGTATTACTAAAGTAATACTTCTTCATACTAAATTTGGACATTTTTAAGTTTACTAAAGTGTACTTAAAATATACTTCAGTGGGCTTCCGGTTTGGACCACCATCACAATGGCCGCATAGTGAGAGCGCTCCTGGTTGAACCGGAGTAATTAGAGAAATTTCCCCCATATAACCCAAGTAAACATCTCAATATAATAACTTTAAAAGGGGGCAAGTCTGTACCACCACTTCGAGACATAAACGCCGACTAAAGTCGAGAAGGTGAGAGAGAAGAGACGCAGCAACAAATAGCCGCTAACGAGTGAAGCTAGCAAGCCTCGAGAAGCAGCGCCTAAAAATGACCGACACCGAGTTGATCTTGCAGGAACTAAAAGGGTTTCGCCAAGAAAATAAAGAACAATTAGAGACGATAAAAGAAGAAATTGCTAAGATAAACACAAGAATGGAGGAGGTGGAGGGGCGTATGGAGAAGGCAGAAGAAAGGATTCAAAATACGGAGCAGGTCATCACGGCTATGCTAAAGCTACACGCTAAGATGGAGGACAAACTGACGGATCTAGAGAGTAGATCCAGACGCGAAAATATAAGGATGTATGGGGTACCGGAGGGATCCGAGAAGGAATCGACCATGATCTCATTTGTCGAAACCCTGCTACGCCAAGGTCTTGAGTTAAATGAGGACACCCCTGAACTTCACATTGAAAGAGCTCATCGGTCAATGGGACCGCAGCCACCAGCCGACGCGCAACCGCGCTCCATCATTATTAAGTTCCTAAGCTTCAAAACTAAAGAGATGATACTCCGCAAGGCCTGGCAGAGGAAGGGGTTTGAATGGCACGAAAACCACATAAACCTGGACCATGACCATCCACCACTCATACTTAAAAGAAGATGAGAATATACAGAGATCCGCAAAGTTTTGAAGGAAAACAACATCCACTTCCAGACCCTCTTCCCCGCGAAGCTGCACGTTCGATATGAAGAGGGAACCAAAACTTACGATACAGCAGAGGAGGCATCAGAGGACCTGCTGAGACGAGGCTTCACTGTGTCAATCATCAAACCTCCGGAGACGCTCATGGAGAGGGTGCAGCAACAGTCCTGGACGAGAGTGGAGAGACGAGCGGCGAGAGGCGCATTCAAAGCCGGCCGCGGTGCCGGCTACAAGGAGAAGCTGCGAGCCTTCAGGAGAACGTCTGCGGCTCCCTCCGGGACCTAGCGGATCCTCTCCAAACTAACGACGGCGGGACGAACTGTGAAACATCTTCAACCAGATCCGTAGCTAGTGGTGGAAACTAATTATAGAATAATCCGGTTTGATCGGGACTTTTTCTTTTCTTTTTTTTTTTCTTTTTTCCCGACATGCGACTGTGGCAGGTAAGGGCCCCTCCCTCCGGTCGGAGGAGGGGGAGTTTTCCCTTCGAACCCCTTGTGGGGAATCAACAGGGTCAGGTTAATAGACCCCTACCTAGGAAGTTATATGGACACACACTGTTCAGTTTTATGTTTATTATGTTCATTGTTTGTTCCCTGCTGGTTCTCGCGGGGAGGGGGAAATGCACCAGATTTCTGAGTGAGATGGAGGGGAATTCACATAGATGCAAAATGGATCTTTAAAAGTAGCATCTTTTAATATAAATGGAGTACTCAATCCAGTTAAGAGGGAAAGAATCTTATCAAAATTAAAAAAAGATCAAATACAAATTGCTTTTTTGCAAGAGACGCACCTAAACGAATCAGAACATGTTAAACTAAATAAACGAGGATTTAAGCATGTTTACTTCTCCTCACATGGATCAGAGAGGCGAAGAGGAGTGGCGACCCTCATATCCAAAGCTGTAAATTACGAGCACATCTCAGAATATAACGACAATGAAGGAAGATTTGTAATGGTTATAGGAAAAATAGAAGGAATGGTGATAACTCTCCTTAACGTGTATATTCCACCTGGAAGTGACTGGTCCTTTTATAAAAAAATAGTCGATGTAATGACAACAAAAAGCAAGGGGATTCTGATATGTGGTGGAGATTTTAACATCAGACTAAATCCAAAAGTTGATTCATCAAATGGGAAACCCGATACAAAAAACATTAGCAGGAGATTAAATACCTGGATGAGTGAGCTGGGGCTCGTGGACGTTTGGAGAGAAAGAAACCCAAATAAACGAGATTATTCACACTACTCACACGCTCACAATGTCTACTCCCGCATAGATTACTTCTTTATGTTCAAGGGAGATCTTTTTAGGGTAAACAGCTGTGAAATAGGACCTAACACTCTTTCAGATCATGGGCCTATATACATCTCAATCCAGCTGAATAACAGGAGAAGGTCCACTCTGTGGAGACTGAACTCTAACATTATGAACAAAACTGAAATCAAGGATAAACTAAAACGTGAAATTAACTTATATTTAGAAAAAAACGATAACGATGAAGTGACTCCTCCTATAGTCTGGGATGCTTTAAAAGCAGTGATTAGGGGTAAAATCATATCCATAACATCATATGAGAAAAGATTCAGAGAAAATAAACTGCAGGAGTTAGAAGAGGATCTGAAAAGACTACAGAGAGAACATGCAAAGTCTCCCAAAGGTGACAATACCAAACATAAAATTAAAAAACTAAAAAAAGAAATAGAAGAAATAAACACTCATGAAATCCAAAAAAAGCTTACTTTTATAAAACACCAATACTATGAGACAAATGGAAAATCCCTGAAACTTTTATCATATAGGTTAAGAAAACAACAAGCCAACAGAACTATACACAAAATAAGAAACAATGTAACAAAGAAAATAGAAACTAATCCAGAAGAGATCAAAAACTGCTTCCAAAAATACTATAAAACACTATATACCCAACCAAATACAAGCAGCGACAGCCAGATCAATACCTTTCTGGAAAAGATCAATCTTCCAACGATCACTGACGAACAAAATAAGAAATTAATATCCAAAATTACAAAAGAGGAAATTCAATCAGCAATCAAGAGAACCAAGAAGGGAAAATCTCCAGGGACAGATGGATTCACTACAGAATGGTATAAAGTTATGCAAGACCAATTAATTCCTATATTAGAGAAAACATTCAACTGGGTTTTAGAAAATAAAAACATTCCCCCCTCATGGCGAGAGGCAGTGATTTCAATCATACCAAAGGAAGGGAAAGACAAGTTGGATTGCGGGAGTTATCGCCCTGTAAGTCTCCTAAACAATGACTATAAACTTTTCACCTCCATATTATCAAAAAGAATAGAAGTCATATTACCAGCTCTAATACACAAAGACCAGACTGGCTTTGTCAGACAAAGACAGACCCAAGATAATATCAGGAAAACATTGCACATTATGAGAGAAATCACACAGCAAAAACTAGAGGCGTTGATATTAAGCCTAGACGCAGAGAAAGCATTTGATTCGGTGGGATGGTCGTTTTTATATAAAGTGCTCTCAAAATTTGGATTTCATACAACAATAATTGACACATTTAAATCATTGTATAGTAAACCAACGGCTAGAATTAAAATTAACGGAGACCTGACAAATTCATTCATCTTGGAAAGGGGAACGAGACAGGGGTGTTGTGCGTCGCCACTTCTCTTCGCCTTGTTTATTGAGCCCATGAGCCAACTGATCAGGCAGAGGCCGGATATAAAAGGGGTTACAATGACATCTGGGGAGCAAAAACTATCCTTGTTCGCTGACGATCTATTGATAAGTATAACACAGCCCACACAGACTATACCAAAACTGATGATGTTGCTCGAAGAGTTCAGTTTAATTTCTGGTTATAGAATAAATATAAATAAAACTCAGGTATTAATATTTAACTATGATCCACCACCTTCAATTAAAACTGTGTACAATTGGAATTGGGAGGCTGAATCTATCAAATATTTGGGTGTTTCACTACCGAAAGACCTCTCAAAACTGTTTGATAAAAATTATGGACCACTAAATTTGAAAATAAAATCAGACTTACATAGATGGAACGTTATTCCTTTTTTAAGTTTAAGCTCCCGGATAGAATCCATCAGGATGAACATCCTTCCACAGATGCTCTACTTATTTCAATGTCTACCAGTCAAAATCCCACCTCAACAGTTTTTAGAATGGGATAGATTAATAGCGAGGTATTTATGGCAGGGTAAAAAGGCCAGAATTAAGTTTAGAACTTTGCAATTAAAAAAAGAAAAGGGTGGGATGGGCCTTCCCTGTTTACAGGAATACTATCATGCAGCCCAGCTGAGACCTTTAGTCTGTCTCTGTTCACCATCATACACCGCAGCCTGGAAAGAAATAGAAGGCACGACAATAACAGGAATCCCAATAACAGCCCTTCTTTATGATTATAAATTACAGGAAGAACAGCAGATCCCAGATGACTCCATAACAGGTAGTTTTTTCAAGTCCTGGCAGGAGTTGGCTAAAATTTGCAGAATAGGAGACGCGTCTAAAATCATGAGGTGGTGTGCCTATGATTCGGATTTTGCACCAAATAGACTGGATGACAGATTCAAACTATGGATCTCTAAAGGATTAACTTCCTACTATTCATTTGTCCACAAAGGGATATTTCAAAGTTTTGAAACCTTACAGAAAGATCATAAACTGGGAAAAGAGGATTTCTTTAGGTACTTGCAGGTGAGACACTATTTCAACAGTAACCTTAAAGAGGTGCTGAAAAAGAGCGAGTCAAGTTTCATGGAGGCATTTTTATCACTAATTAAACCCGGATCAGACGGCAAAATCATCTCCAAATTATATAAGGCCATACAGCTGTCTAAACAAGAGAATACAGAATACATTAAGAGGAAGTGGGAAAAAGAAATTAAGGTTAAAATCTCACAAGAGAGCTGGGAGGATGTTTGTCAATTGCAGTGGGTCTCGACCAGATCAAACACATGGCGGGAGTTCGGCTGGAAAAACATTATGCGATTTTTTGTTACACCCACTCAGAAACGATATCAAAACAATGGGGAGGCCTGCTGGAGACTCTGTGGGTCTGAAGGAGCGAACCACTTTCACATTTTTTGGGACTGTCAGGTAATAAAACCATATTGGGAAGAGTTCCACAAACATATTGAAAATATATTCAATGTAAGTATTCCATTAAAATGTGAAACATTGTACCTGGGAAATCTACAATTGGACACATGGACTAACAAAGACAAAAAACTTCTGGCTACACTACTGGTTGCCAGTAAGAAGGCCATCACGAGGAAATGGATGAAACCAGACCCACCCACTACTGATGAATGGATTGAAATTGTTTACCAGATTTATGTGATGGAAAAGATCTGTTTTTCCCTCCAATTAGAAAAAGAAAAGTTTTATAAGATTTGGTCCAAATGGACTGAGTACGTGAAACCAGTTAGATCCGACTTCATTTGATTGTTATTCTGAAATATGTCTTGCCCTCTAATGTCTTTGTGGTTTTTATTACTCAAGGTGGTGCAATCCCCATTACTGTTTAATTCTGTTCATTTTTTGTTATCTTTACAACTACGTTAGTGATATTCTGTTAAAAATACCAGAAAGGCAACATGGACAAAATCACTTGGACTTTCTGCTTATATCTTTAGTTATAATCTTGAATGCTTGAAGCTGTGATTACTGATGTAATGGAAATCTGTCTTTCTAAATAAAAAATTATAAAAAAAAAATATACTTCAGTAAACAATAAAGTAAACAGTAGTATAGTCAAGTATATGAAATATAGTTTAGAATAAGTAAACTCTAAGTGCACTACCTGATTTTAAGTATGAAATTAGTGCAGCTTTAGTATGCCTGAATAAACTACTTCCTGTAATATACTTATTATCCTATTATCACAAATACTTCATGGCAGTTGTTGCCTCCAATGGCGACGCAACCAGTCATTAGGTTTTACTTTTTCAAGTGGAACAATGTTGGTTTGAAAAAAAAAAATAGTCATTTTAAAATGCATATTTTTAAAACTGTACCACAACAAAAGGAAATGTAGAATAAATCATTTTGAGGACAAGCTGTTGGTTTATAATTTTAATTATAACCATATTACAATTATTATTTAATAAATAATAATTACTTAAAATCTAGTTTAAGTAAGTCGCATAATTTATTTAACAAAATACAAATATTTTCTGAAAATAAGAAAAAATAAAAGCAAATTATAAGCTTACAAAAAAGAAAACTAAAGATGTGTACTGAAACATCTTAAACTTTCATTTGAAAGCAAAGAAATCTTCCGGTTGAATGGATCATCAAACGTACCTTCATTTCTGATTAGAAAAACACAAGATACAAACGAGATAGCCTTTACTTTTTTATTTATAATAGAAAATGTATCTGCTTATCATGATTATGATGTGTTTTGAGGAAATATATTCATTGGCCTAAAATTTAACTGATAGATTTTAATCATATTAGCTTATAATAAAGGGAGAGAAGTTTATATGTTAAAACAAACAAAAAGGGAAAAAAAAAACAAAACAATCCCTCCATTTGTTTTATGTTTTAAGTACTTATCTTCCTCATCGATTAACTTGTGCCTAAAACAATTGATCAACACCAGGAGATCTTGCACTGTTTAACTATAAAAGGCCAGATTTAGAAGTTGTGAGCTCAGCTTTTCGCAAATAAAAATGCGTCAAGAGTTTGAAACTAAATGAATTATATATTTAGTCTGTTTAGATGAAACAAGAGCCCCAACAATGCGGATGCCATAAAAGAAAAGTACATTAGCACTTGATTTTACATATGCACATATCTGATGTATTTCCCATTTACATGATAGTGCACAAGATGACTCTTTGTTCACAGTGTCTCCCTTAATTTGACAAAAACAGAGTCCATTAAAACTGTGATTTTCTGTAACTAATTGCAGTGCACTCAAGCTAGCCTTTGAGGCCATCCTGTTCATCAGCATAACACAGGTGTGTTTACAACACATGATCCATCCATGCCCATTTAGGTGACTGTTTTCAGTATGAACATGTGCATATACACACTCTGATATGGGTAATGAACATTTTGTGCACCTAAACAGTGAGTCATGTGCTGCAGATGTATCGTGAATAGGATGTGGTGGGTGAATTTCCTGTGATCCAGCGCGTTTTCTGGCTCTGGTCTATAGATCTCGGAATGAGAACAGACAAGGCTTTTGGTCGTGTTTTTTAGCATTTGGTTTAAAATGCATCAAACATCTCTGAAACTTTCCTCTTATAAGTAATTTTTTTCTATTTTTCATCCAAGCTGTCTTCCTCCCTAAAACACAATGTCTTACAGTATATGTTTTCTTTTTCAAAACCTAAACTACTTAAAACATTTTAATTGACTGCCAGATGGCATGTTTGAAATTAGACTCTTTCTTAAATTTAAATGTATAGAGAAAAGCAATGGAGCATTAAGATGCATTTTTCTTTATTTCAGAGGTGCTCTCATTATAATGGAACAGAAATGCCCCTCAGAAGAACTGAGAGATTATTTTTATTATGCTTTTTGAAACTGCATCCAGCTGTGCAATGGTGCATATTATGGCCAATATAGATTTTTGCCCAGGGAGGCAAAGCCTTGGGTGGGGAATGGGAGGTTTATTGTTTTCCATTGCCTTTTTTTGCATGTCAGTAGCAATAATAATGTTGTGGCTACATTTGATGATGCTAATTTTGGTATTCATCCTAAAGGATTTAGTAATAAACTGAAGATCTTTTTCAGTAGTGTTCTTAAAACGTATTTGAATTCAATCCAAATGCAGAATATTTAGGTTAAAGTTAAGCAAAATTAATGACAAATTAATAAGCTTTTTTTCTTGTTTTGAAAATGGAAAAATCAATGCATCTTCTGTAGCTCCATCATTGATTGAGACCTGTAGAAAAATACATTTTTTTACAATATTCACACAATTTTTTCCCCCAATGATTGCATAATTTATTGAAAAAATATAAATTGTAAAATCTTTATACTGCCTTGCAGAGTTATAAAAAAAAGGAAGAAATTTAGCAGAACTGCCTAACTTTCCCAGACATCACTGGCTCCCTGTTCAAAGTCATGCAAAGAGATCATTACAGCAAAAACTGAGGTTAAGCTACAAAGATCTATGTCTTAAGTGGGGAAATCTGTTGTCAGGCCATCAGTTGCACGGCACACATTTGGGCTTTTAAAGCTACAGTGTGTAATAATTACAGGGATATACAGTCAGAAATGTAATATATTATACATAACTACAGGTGCTGGTCATAAAATTAGAATATCATGAAAAAGTAGATTGATTTCAGTAATTCCATTTAAAAAGTGAAACTTGTATATTATATTCATACATTACATACAAACTCATATATTTCAGATGTTTATTTTGTTTAATTTTGATGATTACAAATGACAACAAATGAAAATCTCAAATTCATCATATCAGAAAATTAGAATATTACTGAAGACCAATAAAAACAAAGGATTTATAGAAATGTTGGCCAACTGAAAAGTATGAACATGAAAAGTATGAGCATGTACAGCACTCAGTATTTAGTTGGGCCTCCTTTGGCCTGTATTACTGCAGCAATGCGGCATGGTATGGAGTCGATCAGTCTGTGGCACTGCTCAGGTGTTATGATAGCCCAGGTTGCTCTAATAGTGGCTTTTAGCTCTTCTGAATTGTTGGGTCTGGTGTATTGCATCTTCTTCTTCACAATACCCCATAGATTTTCTATGGGGTTAAGGTCAGGAGAGTTTGCTGGCCAATTAAGAACAGGGATACCATGGTCCTTCAACCAGGTACTGGTAGCTTTGGCACTGTGTGCAGGTGCCAAGTCCTGTTGGAAAATGAAATCTGCATCTCCAAAAAGTTGGTCAGCTGCAGGAAGCATGAAGTGCTCTAAAACTTCCTGGTATGTGGCTGCGTTGACCCTGGACCTCAGAAAACACAATGGACCAACACCAGCAGATGACATGGCACCCCAAACCATCACTGACTGTGGAAACTTTACACTGGACTTCAAGCAACGTGGATGAAGTGCCTCTCTTCTTTTCCTCCAGACTCTGGGACCTTGATTTCCAAAGGAAATGCAAAATTTACTTTCATCAGAGAACATGACTTTGGACCACTCACCAGCAGTCCAGTCCTGTTTCTCTTTAGCCCAGGCAAGACGCTTCTGACGCTGTCTGTGGTTCAAGAGTGGCTTGACACAAGGAATGCGACAGCAGAAACCCATGTCTTTCATACGTCTGTGTGTGGTGGTTCTTGAAGCACTCACTCCAGCTGCAGTCCACTCTTTGTGAATCTCCCCCACATTTTTGAAGGGGTTTTGTTTCACAATCCTCTCCAGGGTGCGGTTATCTCTCTTGCTTGTACACTTTTTTCGACCACATCTTTTCCTTCCCTTCGCCTCTCTATTAATGTGCTTGGACACTGAGCTCTGTGAACAGCCAGCCTCTTTAGCGATGACCTTTTGTGTCTTGCCCTCCTTGTGCAAGGTGTCGATGGTCGTCTTTTGGACAACTGTCAAGTCAGCAGTCTTCCCCATGATTGTGTAGCCTATAGAACTAGACTGAAAGACCATTTAAAGGCTTTTGCAGGTGGTTTGAGTTAATTAGCTGATTAGAGTGTGGCACCAGGGGCCATCAATTTTGAACCTTTTCACAATATTCTAATTTTCTGATATGATGAATTTGAGATTTTCATTTGTTGTCATTTGTAATCATCAAAATTAAACAAAATAAACATCTGAAATATATGAGTTTGTATGTAATGTATGAATATAATATACAAGTTTCACTTTTTAAATGGAATTACTGAAATCAATCTACTTTTTCATGATATTCTAATTTTATGACCAGCACCTGTATGTTATTTATCATCATCTATGAGCTCAGCCTCTTAACCTTAATATTTGCGTTGCCTTAGAATTCGTTATTTATAATTACATAGGAGCGGGTCTCGCAGCCATGGAGGCAGACATCTTTGCGCTACCGCAGCGCAGAGCCAACAAACTAGCGATTGCGAGATCGCCCATTACGCTCGAAAGTAACTACGGCAAGTTGAGAGAGATGAACTGAGACGGTACTGAACACACAGACTAATGAAATACTATCTGTAAAATTATCTATGTAAACAAACCTCATCACTTGAGAAGGTAGGTGATGCGGACGTCGTGGAAGACATTTTGTCCCGTAACGCTCGCCGTACTGTTGGGGGGGAGAAGCGGTGGGGGGGAGATGTTCATGTTGCTGCGGTCTGCAGTCTGGACGTTAGATGTCGCTGAAAATTACACACTGTAGCTTTAAGAAAGAAAAATAAAGCATTAGGAAGTTATATTTTAATTTGGACATATATCTTGTACAGTGAAAAAATAATTGGAGCATCATTTACTTAGAAAAAGCTAGTTAACTTTTTCCATATAGAAATTCTTTCTTTCTAAGTTGATTTTACTTACCAAGAAGAGTTGATTTACCAAACTACAAAAGTAAATTTTACTACCAAATTTCTCTTATCAACAAAAGACATTTGTTTTGATGGAACTTTTAAAACAGAAGGACAGAGACGTACAACCATAAACACACAATGATAATCTATAGAAGCAAATTTACCTAACATGTTTTTGCACTGTGGGAGGAAACCGAAGTACTGGAGCATATGCAAATGGGAGGATATGCAAACTCAATGGAGCAAAACCGATAATCAAGAGTCAAAGCCAGCACCTTCTTGCTAAAAAAATGCAGCACCATGCAGCCAGCAAATAAAAAATATTTTCTATTTCTGATCTGAACATGATCAGGCAAGGAAAAGAACACAATTTTACTCCTAATATCTAAGAACACATTACCTGCATGTGCTAACTTGGCAATTGAAAAAAAAGCTTTTGTTAATACTATTTGGCAAAATGAATTAAATTGGCTTTTCTTTTGATTGAAATAGATTTACAAATTACTTCTAAGTAACTTGTTAAATTGTCATTTTAAAGTAAAGGCACTTACTTTGCAGTAAATAAGGCAATTTTTTACAGGACAAAAGGCTCAATTTTTTGTGTGCGGACAGAGAAAACAGGAAGCAAATCTATCTATCTATCTATCTATCTATCTATCTATCTATCTATCTATCTATCTATCTATCTATCTATCTATCTATCTATCTATCTATCTATCTATCTATCTATCTATCTATCTATCTATCTATCTATCTATCTATCTATCTATCTAAACATTTTATGAGTTTTGGGGTAAAATGCATTTTAATTGGTTTGTTGCGTGGGGATAGCAACATGAACTGACCCAAGGCAACATGTCTACTGTGTTAAAATGTTCATGTACAAAACTCATAATCTTAGAATGTGGAGAACAGCAGGAGAAACTTCTCCCCCAGTAGATGTCAGTAAAACATTCGATTTTTTTTTCTGCCAATCGCAATATGAAGTTTGTGAAAAGAGTAAGAAGGAAAGAAAACAATGATCTTTAATATCGACGTGTTTATTCACATCAGATGACATATTGAGCAAATTGGCATAAACACAAACATACAGACACTTGGACGTGTTTTCCTTCTGTACGCATCAATTTTAAGGTCTGTTTAGTAAAAGAAAAATAAATAAATGTATTTTTTTAGATAAGAATGCGCGTAATGCTTCGGACTGTCCGTTTGTGTTTATTTAAATTGCATGCTGCCACTTGTTTGTTGGAATATAACAGACAGTAAAGGACTTATCGTAGACTTGGAAATGCCTGCGCACCCCATCCTTCTCCATTGCTCTCTTTCTCTTTCTCTCGGTCTGTGCCTCAACCACCCCCGAGCCCCCCTCCCCACTTTTTCCTGTGCAGCCGATGCGCTTCTTCTCTAGAACCGCGTCTCCACAGGCATGTCCTCAGACATGCAGCCACGGTGGCATGAAGCGACCCAAAAGACATCGCCAGGACAGCATCTGCGCGGGTAAGCTCCCCTCTATTCCCCCTTACATTCGGACACATCAAGTAACGCAGTTTCTAAAGCAGATCCATTAAGAGCTCAAAAATTAAAACAGATAGAGTAGACTACGGTCAAGGACATTCCCACAGGATCCAGCTGTTTCCAGTCGTTGAAGTTCAGACTTTTCAGGCGCTAAACTACAACTTGACCGTCCTTGTTCTGATATTGTCCAATTAGTCCTCAAATAACAATATTCTTGTGCGCAAATGGCCAAAAAAAAAAAAAAAAAAAGGTCAATAGATCTTTTGCAGTATTTTAGAAAGTTGTTCTTTATCATTTCTTTTTTTAAATGAAACTATAAACACACAGGATAGAAATAACTGACTTTTACGCAAAGATTGCCAGAAACTAATAATCAAGTGCTTGCTTGATGTTTGCGTGGTCAAGATGATGGAGTAGTGTTTTTCATGTCTGATGCTCAGCTGCTTGTGCCATATAGTCTTCTTCAGAAATTAAGAGGAATTAAACGATGGATGTGGGGGATTTTGTAAACCTATAGGCATGTGAATGCGTATTCCAACTATGGAACGCGATGTCTCTGCGCCAAAACTGTGCGCGATGCGAAAACGCAATTGTTTGAAGCAGACATAATATCATTTTTAGGGCATTATTAGCCACTTTTGGCTTCTTTACAAACACGCGTTGTTTGGTGATTTCAAGGAAAGAATCAAAAAGAAAACGACACCAAAAAAAAAAAGAAATTTTTTTTTGCGCTGCTAGTGCGCTTTGGATACATGCGCTCTGCTCCTCGCTGCTTGCAAAAGCAACTTGCTTCTTAAATGTACATTTACCTTGAACCATGAAGATCAAAATCAAGTTTTTTTTCAATCTCCAATATCTCACGTTTAAGAAAACAACGAATTTTTAAAGGTATAGTTGCCTAAAACAGATCTTGTTACAGAATGCTGACTCGGTTTTATAAGATTAACGTTTTTGATTGTTTCATTTTTAAAGCTTGTGTCTTCATCTCTAACTGACGCGCTCATATTATGGATCCTGTTTTAGGCAATTGTGAAATCATCGATATTTAAACATTTATTGTAACCTTTACTGATAATCTTCATGTCCGTTTTATTCTTAAAATGGGATAATAGAGGATTTGCGTCGCAGCCGCGCCAGATGTGCGTAAAACGGCGCAACAGATTGGATTTTGGACACGTCTGTCTGTCTGTTTCACTGGTTTACATTATTATAAATAGTATACATTCAGCTGGCGGCTTTAAGGCTATATGTAATACAGTGAAGGTATTTTCCCTCCTTAAAAAGGGGTGTACCATTTATTTTGTCCAAATGCTTTTTATTTCTTTTTTTAACCGAAAATGAACTTGGAGCAATTTCATGGTGTCTGTTTAAAGGAAAATGTGGCTGATTTTTCTCCTCCTATGTTTGCTGGGGTCATGCAGTATGGTGATTGTTGGGAAGATGCTTTAAGATTCTGATAATTAATCACTTAGATGTTTTAGAAAATCCAATTGAATTTAACAGATTTGGAAAAAAATATTTGAACATAATGGGGAGGGGTTGCTTTGGCTGATTGAGGGGAACATTTTTCCACGATTCAGACCGTTTAATTGTTTAGTTCTGAGAAGAATTTGATGTCAGGGTTTCGTACTTAGAAAAGCTGGAAGCCAAAACCACTGTTTCCTCTCTTACTTGGGGTTGTACGTTTGAATGAGCTCTGTGGCTTGACCTTGATTGAGTTACCAGCTGTAATTGGTCTTGTTCAAGAAGTTGGCTGGTGTCACCTTTGATGGTCGCATGTCATGTGGAAAAGTCAATTCTGTGCTTAGCTCTGAAGTTACACAAGTTCAATGATAATACATGTAGATTGGAGTATTAAAATGCAGTTTATGATTAATAAATGCCATATTGTGTAATTTACAACAGAAGTTGAGGCTATGGGGTCTCATTATTCCAGTTACCAGTAAATGGAATATAAACATTTTTGAATTGTTAAGTTTAGTGTTTTCCCAAAAAGATTGCTCTATAGAAACTAACTTTTATTGCTTACATTTTTCATATTAAGGTTTATATTTAACAATTTTTGAAAAACAAAGAATTGAGAATGTAAGTTTGCTGTTCTTTAAAGAATATTCCAATGGAAAAACACAGAACTTTAACTGGTGACTGATGCTTTTCAGTTTCCATGAAGGTCTTTGATGAAAGCCTACTGGGCAACTTTATATAAATGTTGCATTTCTAACCACACATTCCTATCTTGCTGCCCACAAGCATGGCAAGGACCATATTTAGGAGGATCCAGCTCCTTTGAGCCAGAGCCAAGGGCCCTTTGTAGCTGGCAGCCCACCTAAACAGATTTCTTTTAAACATGCACATAAAATAGATTGGTACTTATGTCCAACTGCAGGACGCTGCCTAGATTTGTTTTTAGACAGTCCATTTATCTTTTCTAGAAGATTAATATAAAACAGCAGAAATTTTCAGAAAGGTATGTATCTAGAACCTCTGGAGATTGTTTCACAAAGAACAAATCTATAACTAATGAGGAATATTATGGACAATGTATCCTCTTCAGAAGTCTAACAGTGACACAGTGGCTTCATTCAAAGACTTCATTAATTACAAGACAGATAACTACACAAGTTCCTATCTGGCTACAGGTATTGGCATATATACAACTCACAAATTGAAATTCAAATTCAACTTTACAAAAAATGACCAAGAAAATATTGAAACAACAATATCAGGTCTTTATTTGGTGATGTGTCAAAGTTTCAAAAATATTTCTTAATTCTGGCATACAGATTGTGTCTATCACTGAAAACAAGATGTTTAACCCTATAATGCCAAACGTATCGTATTTGATACATACAGTTTTTGAAATGTTTTGCGTCTAACACCTTTTGCATAATTTAATGGTAAAAACTTTGCTCAAAATCCTGTTGTACACAATCAGATATACCTGATAACACAAAAATAATCTTGACTTATCGCATAGTAATAAATTATTAATATCAAAAATGTATTTCTGTTTTTTCTTTTTACATATTTTGTTAAAAGGCCAAATAAGGAATTCAGACGAAAAAAAAAAAAGTAATTTTTTGTTTTGTTTTATTCTTGGATCGGGCTTTAAAGGGTTAAATAAAGATTAGTCAAAAAAATGTAATCAACCTTTAAATGGCCAGACCATCTTTTCTCAGCATGTTCTGAATCTTGTCTTGTTTTGGTTTGGTTAGAAAGAGGATTTTGATGTCTTTAATCTACTGCTCCCAAAACGTCTTGGTTATGGATTACGTCTACTCTGAGCCCTTGTTTAAAATTGGACCTATAGGTCTTAGCAACAATTATTTTAGCTTGTCATACTGTGAAACTTTTGAGAGAAGTACTGGACTTGTGATTGTCAGTTACCACTAATGACGTCTTCCTCCATGAGTGATAGATTAGTTTTACTTTCTGTGACTGTAGAGCTGTTTGATTGGCTTTTTTGGTTGTTGTTGTTGCAGCCGTTGCAACTCATCAACTCACAATGTAGATGGTCTAACCCAAAGGAATCTGTGATTACAAATAATGAACTCAGAGTCACATATTCTTGGCAGGCAATCATGAATAAATATGTTTGTTTTCACAGATCAAAGTAAGATGACTGTTGTCTATGAGGTGCCCCCAGGGACATAAATCAGAATTAACTTGCATATACACATATTAAATTACACTCTTCCATATAATATACTGAAAACCTCACACAAACACTAGTAAAAAGCTCTCACATAAACTAGTGAAAACATTGACCTCTTATATAATCTACTTAAAAGCTCTCATACAAAGTAGTGAGAACTGTTCATATAAACTGGTGAAAAGCTTTACCTTTCATACAGACTACTAGAAAGCTTTCATATACACTATTAAAAAGCTCTCATATACACTATTAGAACGCTCTCATATACAGTATTAGAATGCTCTCATATACACTATTAGAAAGCTCTCATATACACTATTAGAACGCTCTCATATACACTATTAGAACGCTCTCATATACACTATTAGAAAGCTCTCATATACACTACTAGAACGCTCTCATAAACACTATTAGAACGCTCTCATAAACACTATTAGAACGCTCTCATAAACACTATTAGAACGCTCTCATAAACACTATTAGAACGCTCTCATAAACACTATTAGAAAGCTCTCATATACACTATTAGAAAGCTCTCATACACGCTACTAGAAAGCTCTCATACACACTACTGAAAAGCTATTAGCGGATTTCAGTTGAAACGGAAGGTGTTTCAGTTGAAACGGAAGGTGTTTCAGTAAAACAGGAAGGACCGTCATTACACCGGAAGTTGTTTTAAACGGAGGTCATTCTGGCTAGCTCCGTACATTTTGTGCTATCTCCGGCCGAAATTGTATCAAATAAAATTATTGATTCATGCTCAGCTATCCGCTAAACAACTCACAGAAGCACGGGCATTACTCGACTTTATTTTTTATGTTTTTGCTCCAACAGAGATCCTTTTCCGGTGATGTGCGAAATTCTGTTCCCATGTGAAAATCTGTTCCACCTGTGTCGGGAGCGCGCCGCGCATTGCAGCCACATAAGCGGATCTGATCATTTCCCAGGCCTTTCGGATCATTTCTTGGTTAAATAAAAAGTCGTAAAATTATACAAGGTGAGACATTTAGTTTAATCAGCCGCTGTTGTTTACAAAATTGTAAAATAAAAAAAAATAAATGCGGTTTTCTTATGCTGTTTTGTGTTGTTATTTTAAACGCCAAGAGAATCAGTCTCTTTCCAAGTTTTTTCACTTCAGCCTGACAGAAATAAAAGTCAAGTCACCAAATACCAAATTTGTATTTATAATTTTTTATTACTGATATAAGATGATGGGAAGTGCCTGATAGCAGTTCCATAATATGGAAACAAATTAATTTAGCTGCAAATCTTAAACTGTGTTTATTCCTCTCTTCATCAACAACAAACCATCTGGATTCGGTGATATTTGAGCAATGTTTGCCTAAATTAAAGGAGGGGGACCATATATTTTAGCTTTCTAATAGTGTGTATGAGAGCGTTCTAATAGTGTATATGAGAGTGTTCTAATAGTGTTTATGAGAGCGTTCTAATAGTGTATATGAGAGCGTTCTAATAGTGTTTATGAGAGCTTTCTAATAGTGTATATGGGAGCTTTCTAATAGTGTATATGAGAGCGTTCTAATAGTGTATATGAGAGCGTTCTAACAGTGTATATGAGAGCGTTCTAATAGTGTTTATGAGAGCGTTCTAATAGTGTATATGAGAGCGTTCTAGTAGTGTATATGAGAGCGTTCTAATAGTGTATATGAGAGCGTTCTAATAGTGTATATGAGAGCTTTCTAATAGTGTATATGAGAGCGTTCTAATAGTGTATATGAGAGCTTTTTAATAGTGTATATGAAAGCTTTCTAGTAGTGTGTATGAAAGGTAAAGCTTTTCACCAGTTTATATGAACAGTTCTCACTACTTTGTATGAGAGCTTTTGAGTAGATTATATAAGAGGTCAATGTTTTCACTAGTTTATGTGAGAGCTTTTTACTAGTGTTTGTGTGAGGTTTTCAGTATATTATATGGAAGAGTGTAATTTAATATGTGTATATGCAAGTTAATTCTGATTTATGTCCCTGGGGGCACCTCATACTTGTCATTGTTTGTCTGTTCATGAGCCAAACGAAATTAAAGCCTATATATGGAGAACATCGCCCCCTGTGGACAGAATGCATGTTGACAGGTTTGATTTTAGTTTCTTTTTGTCTTGATCATTTGAAATAATTAAGATGTCACCCATCATTGTGTTTAATAAAAGCAAAACGTGTAAAGAGTACAAATGACTTGCTTTCTTGGTCATACTTAAATGGAATACAGAGAAGAATAAGACAGAAGGAGGAGGCTTAAGCCAAAGCTTCTTCTTACCATGAATGCACATTGAACAGATATTTCTAAATCTTTGTTTTTGGCAGCCGTGGAATCAGTGTTCCAGACCAGGTTCCTGTTGCAAAAGTTAAATTTAGACATTATTCCATGGACACAAGTGTCCCGGTTGTGCTTAGTGAATCTTTGTATCTGGCACTCGCAGAAAGGAATGTCTAATTATCACGCTTTCAACCGCAGCAGGCTTCTCTATTCAGTACTGAGCTCCTGCTGTAATGGCTTTCTTTGTCTATCATTACACCCTTGTTTAATGTCTTTTACATGATTAAATTTTTATTTTTGCCTTATGTGGATCAGCTTGAAGGTCTGTTCACTATCGACTGAGGGTTAAATGAAGGGTTGATTTAAAGAAGCAAAAGCATGACTTAAATAATATATGGAAAAGGAGAAATAAAAGGAGAGTGTATAAAGCGGTTTATGTAATTATAAGCATGGTGTTTACACATATGTGAAACACTAACTGGATATGAATGTCTCTGAGTCATACGGAGATAAGTTTCATGTGGGTTTTGAGACTTCAGTTATGCAATTGGCCATTTATTTTAATTTTTTTTAAATAAATGGCCTTTTACCACAGAAAACCATTTTATTAAAATATAAATAAAAAAAATCTCAAAGCTAAATATCCCCCAGTTCTATCTTTTCCAATTCCCATTTTGATATGTCTTTGTAACCATTGCTCTGTTGGAGAACTGCATTGTATCTAAGTTCCAACTGCTAAGCTGCTAATTTCAGGTAAAGATACATTTGCAAATAAGCTTTAATATTCATTGCCACCAACTTTGTGCCCTTAATAATTAGCACTGGAGGCGAAGCAGCCCGACTGAATAAACCCACCACCTCCAACATGGTTGACATCAGGTTTGGTCATTAGTGGCAAATAACTCTTTGAAGATATTTACGTTGTCTTGTGTCAATATCAGATTTTTCTATGACTCTTCAATGTATGGAGGTGCAAATTGTAGATTAATTGTCTTAATTGACCACACACCAGCTTATTGGGCTGTACAATCTCCATCCAGGCTTATGTAAAATAGACTTTACTTTGGACATTGATTCTGGTGTTTCAGTATCTTCCAGTTTATTATTTTTAAGTCTTTTGTGATGCTAAACATCAAAATTAGTTTAACTTTTTATTGTTGTTTTGGTCAGAATTCAAAATTGGGAACAATGACTCAAAATGCATAATAACTGGTGTTGGATAAGACAGTAAGTCACCATCAGCATTCTGCAATCAGTAGTGAACATTTAAGTATTTGTTGGGATGCTGTGTGTATTTGAGCAATTTTCTTTTGCTGTGGATATGCAATCGCTCCTACAAATGTCTTGTATATTTGCTTTTTTGCCACAGTGAAATATGATTTAATCAAATTAAATATCTGAAAAAGACTAGCTGAGTAAACACCTGCTGCTCTGATTTTATTTATTAAGGGAACAAATCTGTCCAGATCTACCTAACTCTCTGAAACACCTTGCTTGTCACAGCTGCCACAGTCATTAACTTGCAGTGGGTGTTTTACATCACGGTTATATTTAAACTCTCTTTGAGTAAATGTTTTTACCTGGTCCTCATTGTGAGCTTTACATGCAAATCAACAAGTTTCCATTCAGACTGCAAAATGTCAATTACTGGTGTACTTTAGATCACTGTCCTGCTGCATATGTTTAATTTATTTTTCGGATTGTAGTTAATTGCATTGTCTCCATCCAAATGTCACAATGCAAACTACACTTTCCATCCTTTTTAACGAGTTAACTGATGCAAACCGGAATGTTGTTATAAGTTAATGTTACGCTTGACTTTGATAAACAGAAATTAGTAAACTAGTGTGGACAACAAATCAGGTAATTATGCTAAATGTTTGACTAAATATGCTGCAATCAGGGAAGTTGTAAGTACTTAATCAGGTCAGCTAGTATTAGTGGTGTTACATGCCATCTGGAGACGTGGAGAGAGAAATACAATTCTAATACAACAGCAGCAGTGGAAACACCTGATCAGTAATCTGAAGTAAATATGTGCTTTATCTAGGGCTGCAACAACGAATCGATAAAATCGATAAAAATCGACTTTTAAAATCATTGGCAATGAATTTCATCATCGATTAGTTGTGTTGCACGATTAATGCGTCATCCGCCGCCGTCGTCATCACTGCCACTTTATTGAAACGTGGGAAGAAGAAAAAAATACGGCAGAGCGAGCCAGCACCGCAGGTGAGCAAAGGCTGTTTTCAAAAGGCAATAACGTCAACTGTTCTAATGACCGATACCGCAAACGCAAGCTGCGTCTCAATTCGCAGACTGCCTGCGCTTTGTAAAGGGAGAAAGGCGTAACATGCAACTTTTGTAAAAACAAATTAACATGCCACTGTTATGATGCAGCGCGTGAATAGGAAACACGTTGGAGCCTTCGATGGCAGTGAAGAGAGCTCATCAGCAGGGTGAGCGGCCATGTTTGTTTGGTTTTAAAGTGGGGAAACGTAACATTAGTTTCTCAGGTAGCTCATCTGATGCTTTCCTTACCGTGTTAGTAGGTTACAGAAAGTGATAAGGTTGGCTAATTATTTTACTTTTAATTTAATTTGAATTAGCTTAAGCAGCGTTTATATTTTCTTTATAAATAAATTAACTTGCAAATTATGAGGGCAAGGCTTTTAAAGTTTAAATCTTCTGGCAAAGATAAAGTAAAGAAGATCCTGCAATTTATGGAAGTAAAGCAGAATAAAATCCAGCAAGATCAGTAATATGTCAATTAATTATATGCCACATTCCCATGTAAATATCTGTCTTTGGAGGATGTGTTTTTTTAGCACCCCTAGTTCTCTCATTTTTATTCCAAATACAATTTATAATTTGAATCACTGGGCTATTTTTATCTCTATGGTTAAGTATTTTCTCAAGTAGCTACTTTAACTGCTATACTTTACAGTCTTAAAAGGCAGAACTCTTCTAGTAAAAAAAAACTAATTTGTTGAAATGGGGGGGCTATTGTTTGAACCCCTTAGGGGCTTTTAAAAACAAAAATGTCTTTTTTTGCGCTTTATGAAGCAAAGTACCCTATATTTTGTGGATGTACAGCTACATTTCTCATGTTAGTTTGCGTAGTTTTAACACAAACATTTATTTTTCATATTGCACCAGTACAGTTAATGAGCAACCTGTACTTGTGTGCTTGTTTGTTCTGTCTAAAATGTTTATTTTGGAATAAAGAGGTTAATATAAACATTTTTTTTTGTCCGATTCATCGATTAATCGAAAAAATAATCGGCCGATTCATTGATTTTTAAAATAATCGTTAGTTGCAGCCCTAGCTTTATCCATCTCCTCTTGTGCAAATTTCCTTTTTTCAAAACACCTGATTCAAAACACATTGGGTTGGATAAAAACATTTTGGAATTTAGTAAGTTGACAAGCTCCAATGCAATGCTTTAAAAGTCGTATTTAAAAACGTTAGTGGAAGAATGTCTATTGGCTCTTATTGTGTTTAACTGGAAACCCAAAGTTTGATAGATTAATCTGTAGCTTTTTATTTTAAGTGTTTAAAGTTCTGTAGAGGGATGATGTGTTGTTTATTGAGTTGTTTAGGTCTACTTAATAATGCCAGATATGTTCAGGTGATTCTTTTTTTATTCTACATGTCTTTTGGAATTGAAACTTGATGTGATTGTTGAACACACAACAAATTAAATCATCATATTTAAACTTCTTTAAATACTAACTCAGGTTTTCAAGTTTTTTTCATGATCTCCAGTTTTTCTAACAAAAAACTGGGGGGGAATGCTTATAGCATTCTATAAGACAATGAAGATTGAACTCATACCTGTGCAACAAATTCCTGCATTTAAAATGTTGGCTGTGTTTAATATTACAAAGTGGGGAACAAAAACAAATACATAATTCAAATCAGTAAATTAAAATTCAAGGCTTTGATGATTATGTGTAAACTTCTGATCAGAACTGAAAATGGTATTTTAACTGTACATATGATGCTCTCTCCTCTCCTGTGCACTTTAGATTTCCATATGCTGATGCCGTCTTTTCAGCTGGAAGGACAAGTGTTCATTTTACCCTTTTCTCGTCCTCCTTATCAGATCTTGAAAGACTGCAGAGCTATACAATATGAGGTGCAGCCAAACCACCGCGTGAAGTGGCATTGATTAGGAAAAGATGGGAGGAGGGAGATTCCTCCTTAAGGTCATTATCTTGCAGACAGAGTATAAGATGGAACAATCCCAAGTAATTGCATTTGTAAGGAAGACTTAGAATTGTAGGAATAAGAAGTGCTTAAATCAGTCAGTCAGCATATTTCATTAAACGAATTGTATTAGTGACGGCATAATTGCCCGTAGAATCTATTCTCCTAAAATAATTCAACATCTGTTGAAGTTTGTGGTCTGTTTGGCTTCATTTTTAATCTCATAAGAATAGATCAGACATAGCTGATCTTAATATATCTTAATATATCTACTTAATATAAAATGTTTGTGGAATGGTGCTTAAGATATGGTCAACAATCAGTATCTGAATAAAAGTACAGGAAAGGAACTGGCTGTATGATTAAACTGACACATGGTTGTGGCTCACTTCGTAATTCAGACCTTATAAATCAATACTTTGTCATTAATCCAGCGGCCCATTTGCAGATTTTGATTTGGCTTGGGAGCACCGGAAGAAAGTCATACACAAGATCACCCATTTTAATCTGGAATGTTTCAGAAAATGTCATTATTAATTCTTTCAAATTTGTGGCTTAAGATCCAACTATAATACAAACCATTTGTCAACAATGGGTGGTAAGATTGCTTAAGGACCCAGATGCAGAGCCGAGTGAAGCAGAGATTAGTTCTGACAGGTTTAATTGAAGAACAAAGGAAACAGAGGTACAAATCCAGAAATCTAACTAAAATGTTTAACAAACCAAAAACCATGGAGACATCAGGGGGAAAAAACGAACCTGAGGAGCCACGGGGAGATGAGCTGAGTAGACGAGTACAGCATAGAGAAGGAACCAGCACTGAGTGACTGCAGAGGTGGAGTATTTAAGGAGAACAGAACAAAGGATGGACTAAGCTGAATAAGGAGCAGGTGTGGGTGGAACTGACAAGAGGGAATCCAAGGGGAAAGAAAACAATCACAAGGGGGCAACAAAGAGTAACTAAAGAATGCTTGAATATCATGGAGAATAAAAACAAAACAACTGATAACAGAAAACTGAAAACTCAGAGTCACAACAAATGGGAAGAACCATAACACCATTGAGTAAAGCATATTTACAGTAATTTAATCCAGATTAGCTCAAGTCCAAGTCCACATTTCTAATAGCTCTTTCAGGATTGGATATTTAGCATCTTTTCTTACAGTCTTTCCTTTAATTTTTTTCACCATCTGGAGATTAAACCAGTTTTATAACCATTTGTCTACCATTTATGTCTATGTTTTCAGTGTCATGGTTGGTTTAGGAGTCAAACCCACATGCAGAACACCATTTGGAGACTGATAAAAAATTCAGAGTTTATTAAAGGTTTGCACAAAGTTAACATGAACAGGATTCAGGAAACAGGTCCAGGCAGGATTCTCAGGCCTCTGCAGAGACGGATAGTTTGATTAGCCAGGTTAATAGACGAGTTGTTGAGTTTTCTGATGTTTCTGAAAATACCTTGACAAGGTCCAGGCTTTCTTCTCTGAGAGAGGGAACCGGTTGGGTCCAGAGACTGTTGGTTCAGCAGAGTGCTCAGCAGCAGCAGCAGCGTCTAGCTTCTGACTTTTAGTGACAGACCTTGGTTTGAGTGATAAGCTCTTTCCCTGAGAGCAGCTGGTGGATTCCAGAGTGAGATCTTTGGTTTGGCTCTCTAGGGCAGGCAGGCAGGTAACAGGCTAAGCTCATCCAGAGCTTCACACGAGAGACAGGTTTCCTAGGAGCGAGAAGACAGAGGCAGGTTAGAATTGGGTTTCTCTTAGAGGCAAAGGTTCTAGTAGTATCAGAGGCTCAGGTTCGCTAACCAAACTTGGTCAACACTGCAGCGTTGAAGGAAGGTCTGGCAGCTGCTTAAGTAGGGAAGGTCTCCTGATGGGCTGACGAGCTCCAGGTGTGCTGGAGGGCTCCAGCCCAGGAGACTCACGGCGCACTCTGCTGGAGAAAGGTGGTACTTCTCCAGATCCCAACATTCAGTAACTAATCTTGGACTGGTATATAAAAGACCACAAGTTTTAAATATATGCTTTCACGTGTTGGGTTTGTTAACAGAAGGGAAAATAAATAGCAGTTTCATTGCATAAAAAGCAAGAAGGTGTCACTCAAATTTTTTCTACCTTTACAATTTGCATATTAAACCTTTAACATGTTCCATAGATTAAAAATATTTTAGTGGCTTTACAATTCAGATTGTGTTTGTTAGAAATGATCTTTGCTGCCACAACTAAGTCCAACAACAAAGTAAAACCTTTCTTCTATGATGGAGATACTAAATGTGTATAGGCTTGCTAGGTATGAGTAGACTGTTACCCCTTGCTCACACTGGCTCCGGTGCGGTTACCGAGCCGACGGAGACCGCAACTCCCGCACACCCCCTCTCACACCGCCCTGTTGACTACGGTGCGGTGCGGCTCTGCGGCTCCGGCAACAGGTCCGGAGATTTAACAGAAGTTCACTTGAGTTCACGTAACTTCACGCGATAACACGGCCCAAATAAAGGATTTTTGCGAGAGCTTGTTTCGGAGTGTCTCGGTAACCGCAGCCGGACAGCTCAGCAGCCGGTGAGAGAGGTTTACGTCTTTTTAATGACTTGGAATCACTGCGGCGCCGCACCCACCGCACCGCAACGGTAAGACGAGAGTCGGTGTGAGCCTGGGGTTAGTGCTAAATCAAATCCAGTCCATACAGTACCTTTAAAACGGACTTGTTAAAAAAACCACCTATTTCCAGTTTAATCTGTCGAGGCCTAAAAGGTCAATTTGGAAACACTTCTAAGAAAAAAACATAATAAAGACCAAAAAAAACAGCAAGGTCAGTGTCCAAAAAAAAAAAAAAAAAAACTAGTTTTGAAATTCTGAGATCGGTTCAGCCCCTTATTGAAAATGTAAAGCATGTTAAAAAGTGCTCAAAACGTTATGGAGGAAAATTATACAGACATTTTGGCTGAAAGAGACTAAACACAAATGCATGCCACACTTTTCAGACTTTGAATTGGTGAAACTAAAATACAACCATCTATTCTATATTCTCTTGCTGTAACGGTGTAGTTGGGGACTACTTTGTGCTGGTCTTTCATATATAATCCCTCCCAAAACATATATGCGGTGACTCATAATATTTAAAATTAAATGTAAATGTATATTGTTGCAAGGCACTTTAAGCAGACCAGCTAAAAGAACAAGCAAAGTTAAAAAAATAATTAAATTGCAAATTTTCAACACACTGATTATTTCCATGGTGGCAGATTCTAGATTCAATGAAAAGGCAATCAACTATCTCACCGTTAAACTGTGTTTAGGTTTGTTTTCCATATATCATTCGATCTTGATTGTTTTGCATGTTTTATAAAGCTAAGAGGAAGTGGATCATGTTTTTGTTTGGGATCATACAACCAATGACAGTGGAAGTTCGGTCGCTTTATATATCCACATCAGAAAGAAAGAGATAATAATCATAATGATACTAAATATACATATTTATTCAGGGGTTTTTTCCCTGAATAATCCCTTTTTTCTGTCAAAGAAGTTAATAATCTCAGAAAAGCAAGAGAAGAGCAATAAAGGATTACAAATAACTATATTGTCATAAAACGGATGTAATTAAACAGGAAGCAGAGTTATTTAAGCTTAAAACTAATTTTTATATTTTCCTTTGCATCCAAATATTTGCAAATGTGAGGTTTAGAATCAACAGTGGAATTTTAACGCTTTAATTAACCCATAATGATAATTTAAAGAACTAGAATAAACTATATTTCTGGAGTGGGACAATAGATATATTTGAACAATGCATTATTTTCAGACAACTATTGACATTACAGCCAGATTACACTAAAGCATTTTCAAATGATAAATTACAGCTCTTAACTTTGCTAAAAAAAAATCATTATGATAACCAGAAAATATTTGTGTGTGGGTGTGGGTATCAAAAACAGCAGACCTGGCAGTGACTCAAAGCAGCATCCATGTCGATGATAAGGCATGTCTCTGCAGTGATATTGAGTTGCAGACCATGGATTATAGCACTTTAGCACTGCCTCATTGAAAAGATCTTAAACATGTCCCACAGCGTCAAAATACTATAATCTACTTGCCCTTATTATTCACATCACAGAAGAGATTTTCTTTTAATCAAACTTGATGCAGATTGTCCTTGGCAGAGTAACTTTGCTGTATTGGATTGTTCTTTCACTGCAGCATTTTTTCCTCTGCATGGAAACTTAACCATCAGTTAAATTATAGCAGCAGCAGATGCAGGATTCATAGCAATGTCCTAAAGATCTCTGGAGGTTCCTCCAAATGTGGTGCACATTCCAAAAGCCTCAGGTGTTCCTCAGTCTTGCTTCTCATCCAGCATTTATATCGGGCTGCTATTCCCAGTTCCCAATTACTCAGAGGCCGAGTGCCAGAAAATTCCAGACGGCAACTTCAAGTGTTTGGCTAGGCCTTTATTTCTTGTTCTAGGAAACATTGCAATTTCACAATACCAACCTTCTGTTACCTGACAGGGAAATATTTTTCCATATATAGCACCATTTGTTTGTCTTCATTAAGAACTGTAAGCTGTAACTGTACACTGAAAAAAATCAAAATCTAGATGAGTAATTATTTCTTAAATTAAGTGCATTTGTTCCTTGATAGAGGAGGTAAAAGTGACATTTTGCCAGTCGAACAAGACAATTTACTAGGGATGCACGATATTGGGGTTTTGGTCGATATCCAATATGCCGATATTTTAAAACTCATGTAGCCGATAACCGATATCGATACTGATGTTAAAGCTGGACAAAAATAAGTAGTCATTGAAAAAAGCAGTTTTGTTATCCATTTCTGACACTTTGAAAAATAATATACTCAAATATATTTTCATATGCTGATATCAAATTGATTTTTAAAAACGCAGTATCGATCTATTTTACTTTCAAAATCTCGTGAAATTTCATCGTTCTGTTACAAACTCTCGTGATATTTTGCAAATTCTTGTGAGATTTTGTTATTAAAATAGATCGATACCGCGTCAATATATCAACATATAAAAATATGGCAAAAATTTCTTGAATTTTCGGGGGATTTTGTAGCATAACGATGACATATAGCAATATTTCATTAGTAAAAGAGATTGATATGGTGTTTTTAAATGGCAATATATCAGCATATGAAGATATTGTGATATTTTAATGTATCAATATTTTTTCCCTCGTCTTTAGAAGTTTTTAAGTCTGTAAAAAGAAGTTTTTGAGGAAGAAGAAGAAGATTTTTGCATTTTGCAGTCTGAATGGAAACTTGTTGATCTGCATGTAAAGCTCACAATGAGTACCAGGTAAAAACATTTATTCAGAGAGGAATAGTTTAAATATAACCGTGATGTAAAACACCCACTGCAAGTTAATGGATGTGGCAGCTGTGACAAGCAAAGTGTTTCAGAGAGTTAGGTAGATCTGGATAGATTTGTTCCCTTAATAAATAAAATCAGATCAACAGGTTTGATTTGATTAAATCATATTTCACTGTGGAAAAAAAGCAAATATACAACACATTTGTAGGAGCGATTGCATATCCACAGCAAAAGAAAATTGCTCAAATACACACAGCATACTAACAAATACTTTAGTGTTCACTACTGATTGCAGAACACTGATGGTAACTTACTTAATTTACACTTAAAATTAGAAAACACAATTGCATTGTCTTATTTAAAGTTCATATTATCTAATTATCTTATTTTAAGAGAAAAAAATACTCATTCCATTGGCAAACTATCTCATTAACCTACTCAAATTAAGGGTAAATATACTTAATTTAAGGAACTTTTTACTTATTTCTAGATTGTTTTTCCAGTGTAACCTTTGTGATGAAAAAGATAAAATACAAACATCCTCTAAATGACAACATCCACATTAAAAAATTCATCTGAACTGCCTTCATACAAAAGTATTTTTATGTCAGTTCAACTAAAGTTAAATAATGAGGACAAAACCAGAAAAAAAAAAAAACAGAAAAAGTTAGGATGGGATATTTTTTTTCCCATCTCATTCTTTTTCTATAAATCTTAGCAACAGAAACTCTGAATGTTTGTTGCAAGCTCTTTTAATCTGTATGGCATAAACATGACAGAGCGACGTAATATCACAGTGAGCCACTGCAGATGCTGCGTGCGTGGGTGTTTTTGAAGTAGCCCAGTGCGACTTTTGCTTCTTGTTGGCCAGGAGCACTAATAAGCAATTAGCCAACAGGAAGAGAGCTTGGTATTTCAGGGGACAAAAGACATACATACAAAATCTCAGATTACTTCTTTAGTTTTGACAGAAGCTTCTGGTTGATCTCAGAAGCAAGAAATAAATCTAGAGATAGAAAAAGTGAATTAAACTCATTAGGAAAGAAAAAATAAGGCAGCTGGAAAAAGGAATCATCAAACACCACATCTTGATGCAATTAGACCTGGTTCTACCACAGTTTTAATGATTTACCACAGATTACCTGATGGAGTTTATGATGCATTGGAATTACCCCGATAACCTTTTAGTGCAAGCCAATGAATTAGTATGTTGATTTCCTTTGAAAAGGTAATAAGGTCAAACTGTCTTCCTGGAGGTATTACTGTTGAATTACCAGCCTGACAGAAGCTGATAAACAGCAATGATCATCAAATAAAGGGTCATCATACTTAATGCTTATTGCTTTCAATTTGGACATCTAAGTGGCTTTTGAACAAATTGTCATTAAGTTTAGAAGGGATTTTGTCACGATTTTGTGTTGGATTGAGGACCCAAAAGCGGAGGCAAGTAGGCAGAGGTGAATTTAGGTGGGTTTAATGAGGCTCACAGGTACAGAGGCAGGAATCAAAAAATCCAACAAAAATAACAAACAAACCAGAACCAAGGAGACATAAGGGGAAACCAAACTCTAGGAGCTAGGGAGAGACGAGGTAAGCAGACAGACGTTAGACGAGGATCCAGCAAACAGGAACTAAAGAGGGAGGCTTTTAAAGGGGACAGAGACAAAGAGAGGGCTAACGAGAGGATTAGAAACAGGTGAGGGCAGAGCAGAAAACAGAGCTAGGGAAAGAGGACACAAGAGGGCAGCAGAGGACAACAAATGGAAAACCTGGAAGACAGGAACTAACAGGAAAACAACAAAATAATAATTAAACACTAAAACAAGGAGCAAAGTAAAACTGAATACTCTAAATAAACATAACAAAACCAAGAGTGTGACAGATTTATTTTCATTAAGGATTCCAAAAAAAGTTAGAAAAAAACAATCCACTGGACTTTGTTTCCAAGTTTGAAGACGTTTCGCTTCCAATCCGGGAATATTTTTCCAATCCAAATGTCAGGAATAGTGTTGTGTTCAGGTTTTTTTTTTACAGTATCTCATCAAAACCTTGTTGTTGTGTTGAAAACATGCAAATTGACTCTGATGAATGGGCCCAACCCTTTGGAATGGGGGTTGCATAGCTTCTTTTATTAGCCTGCAATGCCCCATACCCATCTAAGTCTCTGAAAGGGGGGTCGTTAAAGGGAATTTTTGGCCTGGCTATATAGGTGAGGTCTTCTGCTCTCCTGTACAGGGTTTGGGGTTGCGATGATAGCGGGATGGGATCAAGTCTATCGCTGCATTGTAGGAACCCTCTGTTTACGGTTAGTTTTTCTTTCTTAACATAGATGGCTTCCTTCACGGCTAGCCATCATCAAGTAGTTAGCAGGTGTGACTTAGTATTAGTATAGTACTAAGTGTAAAAAGTTATGAAATGATTCATCATGGTGTCTTATCACTGCAACCTGAAATTATAACTGAGGTGTTGTTTTTGTTGTTTTTTTTTCACTCAAACAATTTCTCGCTGCTTAAGATCATTAATTTAAAAGAAAATCTTTGTTCCTTCAAAGTCCAAAATAAAAGTGAGAAAAAAAAAAATCACATAGCAGAAAATTTTCCACACGCTGCAGAAGATGCCCAACACAGTGTGAAGCAGTTATGTTTTTCACATCTAGTGAAACAATAGGGCATGTGTGATATCAAAGCTGAATAAGAGCTGCTGCCTACAAGGCAGACGATCTGAGACAAAGCTCAGCTCTGTGTACACAATCATCAGATTAACTCTCGCTCTGACCTTGGTTATTGTGGATAAAAATCAAAAGGTAAACTTTTTCTTCCCTCTCCATGAGGCCTTTGAGCTAAATGTTAGACATCTGTTGGACGAGTGTTGGGTTTAACATTAATAAGTCTTGTAACAATTTGTGTCTCTATAATTCAAACTGTGTAAGAACTTCTTTTGCAATCTAAGGGCCTCTTTATGCCTCAGGTGTTACTGAGTTCACTCAGTGTTTGTTTAATAATCTCAAGTTGTATAAACAGTAGTTACGTTTTATGTGGTTGCCCAGTTTGATTCATTGACTCTGTCAGAACTGTCCTTTTAAAGTAAACTTTAGACAAAGCCCAGATAACAGTAGTTATTACCACTGACTTGTTTAATGACACGTCGTGGGAAAACATTATTCAACTATGCAGTCCAGTTAAATAAAGGAGATCAATGGTAATTGACTAAGTCTGCACTTTATTTTATCTTTGCAAAGATTAGAATAAGACAAACATAAAAGCCCTCACAGCTAAATACTCTGCTCTGATCTAGGCAAGGTTTTCACCAATGGAAAGTCTACAAAGGACCTGTGAAGGTTTCCACATACAAATTAAAGACAGTGAGGTAAACAGTAAAATGTTGAATGAACCTTAAGGGGAAGGTGTCTGGCTTCTTATGGGAACTTATTTTTCCATTCCTAACAGTCCCTAATATTAAAAAAAAAACAAAAAAAAACACTCCTCGCACCAAGAAACTCTGCTGTTTTGCAGATGCGCAATGCCTTGTTGAGAACTTTAATAAAGTACAAACGAAAATCAGAACTGATGAATATATGTGGCGGCCAGGAGGTCAGAGAATAGAGCCTGGAATCCTGAGGTTCTAAGTTCGAACCCCACTCCCACAGACTTCCACTCTTTGTCAATGAGCAAAAGACCCTTAACCCCACACTGCTCTCTGGGTGCCGCACAATGGCAGCCCACTGCTCCCCAAGGGGATGTGTTAAATGCAGAGAGTTGATTTCGTTGCTCTCTACTTGTGACAGCGTAATGACAATAAAAAATATATAAGGGCAATAAACAGTAAATTTATTTTTCCGACTAGTTTCGTTCTTCCGTTTATAAAGAAATTATCTTTAGTAATCCATAATAAAAAGGGAAAAAATCATTTATGTAAAGATAAAAAGTAACTATTATTTTAAGAAGAAAAAAAAAAGAAATAAAAAGAAAAATTAAAGGATTATATGAAAGACGTAAAAAATGCACACCTGTAATCAAGCCAGTGGATAGTATAAATAAAGTATAAATAATTATGAAAAAAGTTGTCATAAAATGGGACAGATGGACCCAGTATTCAAGGTGAGACAGCCAGTAGGAAAGTTCAAAACGTTTATTAAATGAAAAACAAAACTAAAACTAAAGTGGAGCTGCTCGGACCTGCAACTCTCGGCTACTGCAGGAGGGGGCGGGGCACTGCCCAATCTCTGACACACTGTAGGAGAGACACAGGTAAGTGACCACGATCATCTGACAGAAGATGATGATCTCAGTGAGGGACTTACCTGGTTTAACAGTCCAGTCCATCTCCCTGGAAAGGGCCGCCATCCAGCTGCTGGACTGAAGACAGACGCGGCATGCGTCACCCAGAGTGTCCCTGATGCAGCAGTCCCAGAGGACTTGCAGGAAGCCGATCCTGGACAGGTATGCAGAAACAGGCAGGAACAGATAGAACAGGCAGGATCCAGGCTTCAGGGCATCCTAGAGCTCCCAGGCAGGTTCAGAGTCCAGAAGCATGACCAGGCGGACACGCACAGGAGCAGACAGAATCAGATGCAGACGGGCATACACAGTGGAAGAGGGTAGCAGACACAGGACGCGGAAACAGAACTTGAGCAGGACCTTTAAGCTTGTCTCCACCTTGGAGCCAGGCTTACTGGAATAAAAACTGATCCTCCCCGTGTAAAGAGCAAAAAAGCCAGAGGACTCAGCAGGGGAGGAACAGTGGACGATCAGGAGACGAGACAAACACAAAAACCTCTTTCCACTGGCCGCCAGGATCCAGGACATGAACCGTGGCATAAACTGAACAGACTGACTAACAGAAAAAAAAACCATCTAATGATCTGGCCATGATAGCTGGAAGAACAATAGGTGAAAAGAGTAAAGCTGGTGTAAAGGCATGAGCAATTAAGGCCAGCTATCACAGCAGATCATACAAAAGTAAAAGTTGTTGAACAAAGAAAAAAACTCAGATTGAGAATAAATAATTACAACACTAAATAGAGGAAAAAATAATGCAAAAATAAAATCAATCCTGGTTGTTCTTTATTTCCCTGCATATTTTAAATGAAAATAGATGTTTCCCATTGTCATAAGTCCCTGTGTCTGTTTTAACCTTCCAAAGATACATTAAGGGAAAATCCAACATTGAACATTAAAACATTTATTTCAAAAACAAGAAATAGTCTACAAAGGACCTGGGAAGGTTTCCACATACAAAAACACCTCCTTTCTCAACTAACAATACAGGTGCTGGTCATAAAATTAGAATATCATGAAAAAGTAGATTGATTTCAGTAATTCCATTTAAAAAGTGAAACTTGTATATTATATTCATACATTACATACAAACTCATATATTTCAGATGTTTATTTTGTTTAATTTTGATGATTACAAATGACAACAAATGAAAATCTCAAATTCATCATATCAGAAAATTAGAATATTACTGAAGACCAATAAAAACAAAGGATTTATAGAAATGTTGGCCAACTGAAAAGTATGAACATGAAAAGTATGAGCATGTACAGCACTCAGTATTTAGTTGGGCCTCCTTTGGCCTGTATTACTGCAGCAATGCGGCGTGGCATGGAGTCGATCAGTCTGTGGCACTGCTCAGGTGTTATGATAGCCCAGGTTGCTCTAATAGTGGCTTTTAGCTCTTCTGAATTGTTGGGTCTGGTGTATTGCATCTTCTTCTTCACAATACCCCATAGATTTTCTATGGGGTTAAGGTCAGGAGAGTTTGCTGGCCAATTAAGAACAGGGATACCATGGTCCTTCAACCAGGTACTGGTAGCTTTGGCACTGTGTGCAGGTGCCAAGTCCTGTTGGAAAATGAAATCTGCATCTCCAAAAAGTTGGTCAGCTGCAGGAAGCATGAAGTGCTCTAAAACTTCCTGGTATGTGGCTGCGTTGACCCTGGACCTCAGAAAACACAATGGACCAACACCAGCAGATGACATGGCACCCCAAACCATCACTGACTGTGGAAACTTTACACTGGACTTCAAGCAACGTGGATGAAGTGCCTCTCTTCTTTTCCTCCAGACTCTGGGACCTTGATTTCCAAAGGAAATGCAAAATTTACTTTCATCAGAGAACATGACTTTGGACCACTCACCAGCAGTCCAGTCCTGTTTCTCTTTAGCCCAGGCAAGACGCTTCTGACGCTGTCTGTGGTTCAAGAGTGGCTTGACACAAGGAATGCGACAGCAGAAACCCATGTCTTTCATACGTCTGTGTGTGGTGGTTCTTGAAGCACTCACTCCAGCTGCAGTCCACTCTTTGTGAATCTCCCCCACACTTTTGAATGGGTTTTGTTTCACAATCCTCTCCAGGGTGCGGTTATCTCTCTTGCTTGTACACTTTTTTCGACCACATCTTTTCCTTCCCTTCGCCTCTCTATTAATGTGCTTGGACACTGAGCTCTGTGAACAGCCAGCCTCTTTAGCGATGACCTTTTGTGTCTTGCCCTCCTTGTGCAAGGTGTCGATGGTCGTCTTTTGGACAACTGTCAAGTCAGCAGTCTTCCCCATGATTGTGTAGCCTATAGAACTAGACTGAAAGACCATTTAAAGGCTTTTGCAGGTGGTTTGAGTTAATTAGCTGATTAGAGTGTGGCACCAGGGGCCATCAATTTTGAACCTTTTCACAATATTCTAATTTTCTGATATGATGAATTTGAGATTTTCATTTGTTGTCATTTGTAATCATCAAAATTAAACAAAATAAACATCTGAAATATATGAGTTTGTATGTAATGTATGAATATAATATACAAGTTTCACTTTTTAAAAGGAATTACTGAAATCAATCTACTTTTTCATGATATTCTAATTTTATGACCAGCACCAGTATATATAAATCTATTCTATTCTGAGAAGACAAGTGAAGCAGTGACGTCACGGTGCGGTAAGCCTAGTGCCATTCTCCTTGCTTTACATGCAACTACTACTACTAGACACATCTGCAATCAACAACAATTATTTAAGATTTCCAGAGGACTTCACCACCGAAATTCACCAGAGCTATAGTTAAACTGACCATTTCCACGTGCAAGGCAGTTGTATGTTGTAATATATCGGGTAAACCCGATTCATGATCCTCCACGGACGGGTTCGAAGTTGGATTGCCAACTTGAAGCGGGAGGATTTGTCATCAAGCTTCTGGCCAGAGAAAACATATAAAATGTAGCCAACATTTGGCATTTGGAAGAGGAATCTTTTCTATATGACTTGGATAATAGCGCGTTGTGACAAGCAGCAGCTGCCGGAGTTGGAAAACTTTAAACTCAAATGAACTTTTATTCTGGTTCCTGCAGTTTGGAGTCACATACATAAAAAAAGACCTTCCAGCCAACGCTAACAGTCGCATAAAACCCCATAGAGGCGACCGGGCCAGAGGCTGCCTTTGACACTAAAAACATACCAAAACTACTGTTTACCCACTTATAACAGCAAATATAGCAAAGCCGCTCTCTGCCATTGAACACAGGAGCAGCAGACGCCATTGGACACACTTTACTGGATGCGCTTGAGGAGCGACAAAGATGCTCTTGTTGCATGTCTGACCTTAATGTGTACAAGCATAAAAAATTAAGCAGCAGAAGCTTTTTTGCCGATTCCAGCACTTGCGGTCTGAATGTAGCATAAGTTTGGAGTGGGGTCTACAAATTGAATCTTAAAAACTCCCTCTGGGTCCTTACCAAGAATGTTACCACATTGTAGGAAGTCTGCTTTTTGTCCCATAAGAAAAATAAAAAAGAAAGTTACAGAAAACACAGAAAAAAGTGAACTTACGGTATTATCTGATTATGCACATTAAATAATATGAAGCCATACTTATTTTTGTTTACCAGTTACAACATAAGCTGAGATTACTTACACACTTAGTCGCAGTGCAACCAGGTCTTGGTTACAGTGCTCTAGATGTCTCACCTTCCCTCGGGCTTCACTATAAGAAGTCTGTAGACACTGTACTCCATCTGAAGCTTTGTAAATAGACTTTGTTTAGTCTGACATTCTCAAAGACGATCCCTGAAGGTCTGTGGAACTCTTTCCAGGTGAATGATTTGACATTTAGAAGAAATGCCAGCGAGAAAAGAAAGCAGGCCTTTTTCTACATTGTCTGAGGCCGGACTTGCCTGTGAGCAGTTGAACTTACAGGGTTTCTATTTGCATTCTGCTGTGGAGATACTCATCAGTTGGGTGTATTGTACAAGCTCTTTTTTTGAACCCCTTTGGCCTTCTGTTGAGCCGGTCTCACCGTGTCAGAGCGAGAAATGCTGTTATTTGACTTGACAGGAACAGGATTCCTGACAGAGTCCAGAGACTGAACTGTATCAGTGGAACACAAGCAGAATGGGATAGATTCACTGTGTGAGGCGCCCGCCTCCCCTGTGTTCACACCCTGTGATGGCCTTCTTTGACAGCCTTCTCACAAACAAGGCAAAGCAGACATGAGTCTGATCATATGAATCATCTCAAAGGTTGGAAAACAAAACCATTTCCCACTTTTTGATTCTGTTCCCACACTATCTACTGTACTAGCACAAACATGGGAGGTAGCAGGACATTTTAATTTCCATGCATCATCACACACAATAAAAGGAATGGACCTGTATAGGTGTATACTGAGAAGGGTTGAAGCAATTATTTGGATTAAACCCTGATAATTGATTATTCGAATAATGATCAGCTAATTTAGTCTTAAAATCAGTGTCAGCTGGAGTACACTCAAAAGTATAGTGGAGGATGTTCTTTTTCCCGATGAATCATCAAAATAATGGTCCTCCTAATTGTCAATCATTCCATTGATATGTTTACGTAAGGCCATCCTACGTGCTCATCCCATTTTCACTTAAGGGTGGTGAGTCTGATATAGAGAAAAAATAGCAAACTTTTTGGAAAGCAATGCAAATGAGAAAGCAATGCTTTTAAACAGCGTGCAAGCAGAGAAATGGGCTTGTGCATGCTGTTGTGCATACGTGTTTAATAGGCGTTCACTCTTGGGAGCGGGTACAGGGTTGTGCATATGCATTTTTTTTTTAAAGTGGAGAGGACGGGTCTTTTCAAAGATTTGACAGTACCTTTAATTTGTTAATAGAGAATCTTGAATCACTGATTAAATCAAAACTGTAACAAAGTGTATTTATTTTGCATTTAAGTGAAAAGATTTCCTTGTCTGTAAATATAATCTATTTGTATATTTTCCCCTGGATTTAAATTAAGTAAAAAAAACTCATATTGAGCAACCTCTCTGGATCTTATTAGCCCATTTAATGGCTGTTATCATTAGTTATCGGTCCCATAGAGTGGTTTTGGAGCAGTAGGTTTTTATCACTAAATGAATCCTAACCATAAAGTAATTCCTTTCTTGCCCAACAAACAACCTCGTATTCTGGCAACTGAGTTAAATACAACAGTAAATCTGTACAACTGAAAAATGTGGACATTGTAGAAGAGCATAAATAAAACTTATGGCTTTAGACACGGCCATATCAGCCATAAGAAATCGAATCAGAAGGTAGAGGAGGCACTGAAGATATTCCATGGGGCTGATAACCGCTAATATGGCAATTTAATGGTTGATTGCGTCCAAAACGACTGGCCCCTCTTGCTTCTTCACTTTTTGTTTCTAAATAGAAAGAAATGGTCAACACATAATACAATTAACAAATGACTCCCAATGAATCATGACTTGTAAAATACAGCCATAGCTGAAATTGCTCTGAATCAAGAAAAATATTTCTATTTTTATAAACTTAAGAACACCTTAAAAAGGTTATAAATCAGCAAAACATCAAAAGGTGTTTATAAAAGAAAGATGTCTGTGGCTAAATAAAGTTAAAATATTCTAATATACTCACAATATTTTACAGGTGAATGCTATTAATACTATTTTGTCTTAGATTTATACAATCTTTTAATCTGCAGGTACTTGCAATTTGGATGATGGTAGTGTATTACCTAGGTTTGAATATCTGCTGCAACAAACATGATTTAAATACTTCTGACAATGGCCTCACATATCATGAAGGTCTGCAGAGTGCAATTATTGATAGGTAGAGTAAAAATCCAGCAGAGGTGGAAAAAGTACTAAAATATCATACTTAAGTAAAAGTACCAATACTTGGATGAAATATTACTTAAGAACAAGTAAAATTACCCATCAGAAAAATTACTCAAGTACAAGTAATAAGTAGCTAATTTAAAATGTATTTTAAGTAAAAGTTACGTTGTTACATTTAAAAAAAAAACAACAACTGTTGAAAGGGGCAGGGGATCTCTCCCATGTAGTGAAAATAGGACAAGGAGTCATAAATCCAAAACTGTTTAGTTTTTAATTAAAGAAAAATCAATACAAATGTATACACATGTAATGACAAGATAACACATGACATTTAAGACCCTTAGAAAGGTATAATGTGCAATTTTAGTTCAGACTATCCCATAAAACTTTTTCAAACAATCAATTGAAGGTAAAAGTGCCATAAATTGTTGGTTCTGAGGGCCGTCCTTCTTTTCTTCAAACATTAACAACAGTTAACAACAGTTCAATGTTTCCACATCAATTGAAAGTGGAATTGCAATGAATTGTTCATTCTGAGTGCCATCCTTCTTTTAACATAAACATTTATAATGCAAATCAAGGCTAAATCACGTGTTTTGACTCCGTAAATAACCAAAATAGAACTAAAATCACTGGCAGTACTCGTAACCTGGTAGCCTAGATCTACATGCTGATCACGTCACTCACTGTAGTGCTTCTGGGCCCGATTTTTTGTCTTCCTTTCGGTTTTCCAAAGTTTTTTTTTTACTCAGTAACGGATGGGATTTGTAATGTAACGAAATACAGTACTTCACTCAAAACGTAATCAAGTAATATTTAAATTACCGATTTTAAAAACTACTTGAAAAATACAAAATACACAAAAAACCTACTCAATACAGTAACTTGAGTAAATGTATTTCGTTACTTTCCACCTCTGAAATCCAGTGCTAAAGAGTAATAATTCAGAGACCATGCAGGAAAATGTCCAGCTCCACCTTGCTTGCTTGTGTGTAAAGCATATAAGTATTTACTTATTTCTTGACATCTGGGGCTTTGCTTTTTGTGTGTTCTGAACTGTCCTTTCATGACAAGCCCAGATATGTTTTTTACTTTTAACATTTATTTATATACATTTTAGTAGATTTCCTAATCTTCGAATGACTACAGGTCCCTTGAGTTAGGTACATGGTGGAAAAAATGTATGACAGGATAATTTGCTTTAGGGAGAAGAGCTAAGCCAACAAACAAACTTCCCCTAATTTAGATTTTTATTCTGGATTAAACACCTCTGTCTGTTTAGTCCAGACTGTCTTGGTACATTTTAGTTAGCCTTTTGATTACTGTGAGTTGTTTTTACCTTTCTATAACTCTTTTGAACCATCATGAAAATGTCAGTAGTGAATCTAGATCTGGTTTACTATTTCCTGAGTGTCTTTAAACGATCCTGTTTTTGGGACATTCAAAATGTAATGACATTTCTGAAAACACTCTAATGGCTCCGAAACTGCCTTTCTCTCTGTACTATGGCTCGAATCACACAGTGAATGAGCTCAAAAGCATAAGCAATGAGATTAAGACGCTTCAATGTCCTTTTAGCTTCCCCTCCATCATACCAAATGTTTTAAATGTTTTATGGTTGTGATCTAATGTATTAAACTCTTAGCTTAAGCGTAAACAACCCTCTGATGTCACTGTTCTAGGTACTGCAACATGGCGGAGCCCTTACCAAAAAAATAATAAAACAAAGCTGCATTTTTTTTCTTTTACAGTTATATTTTTCACAATTATTATATAATTACTCATAGCAATAAAACACAACATTATGAATGAAGTCAGTTTGGTTGATTGTTTTATTTCCCCTTTAAGATTACAATCTGACATTCGGTATCTACACAGGCTGTTCATAAAACAAACACTGTACAATTCATGTTCGTTTGTAGACAGATGTTATCTGCTCAATTTTGTGGAGCAAAACTTCTGGAAAAACAACAACAAACAAAAAAATAAAATAAAATTTGACAAATTCAGAGACGCTTCAATCCAAACAGTATTTAGAGAAACCTTTTGGATTTTCAGTGTACTTAATAGCTAGCAAAAAACAAAACACTTTTTCCCTATTGTCTTTTTGTAAAGTACATCTAGAAAGATAACAGAGGCTATTCAAGGTAAAATGCTTAAGTGCTCCATCTTTAAAAGCATTTATTAATTTACTATACATCCGACAGCAGCTGTCAGATAATTAATGGCCCTTTTTGTGCAGATTCTCCAGTTGTGTGAGGATATTTTGCATTGGGCCGAGTTTCAGCCTCATTGTGCGCAGTACATTTTATATTCAATTAAGGTTAGTTACTTTCACTTAGTTTTGTTGGTCAAACACCCCATCCCCCCTCTCTAAATCCCACCATTTTTGAAAAAGTAAACTTCTGAATTACTGCAAAAGGGTCAATCTACTCCAGAGGTCACGGATTAGTGGAACAGGGTCCGGATCTGGACCCATCTGCTGGCCAATCTGGACCCAACCTGATTTAAAACATAAATTACAAAGTATAAATTACCGCATGTTGTCCGACGACAGGGTCTAAATGTCACTTGGCTGCACCAGGCTGCACGTGATCCAAATGAGCCAATGAGCTGTCAGTCTGGGTTGCTGCTGCTGCTACTTTTAGACACAGCAGGCAAACCTGTGGCAAGCCGGGCGATGGGAAAGAAGGAGAAGACGATGAGAAAAAGAGAGCAGAGAAAGTGTGGACTGCTGGAAGAACTGCGGTGAACTGGTGAAAGAAAAGTGAAATGGCGTGCTCAAAGATGACCCTGCACATTTAGAGGATGTTTGGCTCAACCTGCAGCTGTGAAGCAGGATTCTCCACCATGAACAGAATCAAAAATAAATCTGGATCCAGGCTCAAAATGAGTACCTTGATATGTGCTTGAGAATGGCTTAGTCTCCATTCAAACCCAGGTTTAAAGCCTTGCAGGGCAGCATAAAGCCCACTTCTCCTATTTAGCCATAAAGAAAAAAAAAAAAACAGAAACAAAACGTTCAGTTCAGGTTTTTATAAAAAAAAGGGAGTCAAGAAATTGTCTATATACCAAAGTGAACGATTGTTATCTACTTCAAAAACAATTTAGATTTTAATATTGAAAAATTAAAATTTTTTTTATAATTTCTATTTACAAATTCAATGTATAACATGGATGCATAATAATCTGCATTTTATTTTTCCGTGTTAAATGCTGTTTAAAGTATCTTTTTATAATTAAAAATGTCTCCCGACCTTTACTAGTTGTTTTCCTTTTTTGATCAGACCCCACAGATTTTCAAATGATTACCGCCGATCTACTCAATATTTGTTAAAGTATATTTTTTGTTAATATAGACTTCAGTCCTGACTTCTTTTTGGCTGTACTTTAAGATACTTGGGTATATGACAAAGTTACAGTAAAGGAATTTTTAACACAATTAGGCTGGAATTATTAACTTGTTACTCATAGTGATTTAGGGATGATATTGTAAGTTTACATGAAAATGTAAGCAGAGTGCTACTTCCTAAATGCCAGTTCACTTTGGTTCACTTTGTCTTGACCAATTTGTAACTTGACAGAATGACAGCTACAGCAGGATTGCTATGCAGGTGCAATAGTCTCCACTTTGTCAATCAAGACCAGAGCACAAGGTCATCCCATGTCTCTGCAGTTTTACACACTTTAGTGCTTCGATCAATACCATTGAAATAGGTGGGTAGAGAACAGATTTGGACTGATTTTCACACATATGCAGCATATTTTACTGCTTTATATTGTTTTCTCCTGTTACAAAGTGAATTTTTTACTTTACTTAGTTTTTTCTAAATTTTACGAAGAAAGACTTTACTTATAAGAATGGGTAATTAATAGATTAATAACATTAGAAATATAGGAGAAACAATGGCAGTAAACAGAGGAGCTATAGCAGAAGAGTTGTTTATTGGAATAAACAATGTTTTAAAGTCTTCTTTAGCATGCTACATACAAGGATTTATTCTGCCCTTAATTATATAGTATATATATTTTTGTCTTAGAGTTCTAAATATATTTTTTTTTAATTCATGCCTGCATCATCTCGATTTTGTCTCCATTCAAAAACGTAATGTAAACAGGCCGACTTTCTGTTTTTGAATAATCTCATCTCACCAATTTGTTCTCAGTCTTTATGATCTTACCAATTTTGTTGCTTTCGCTGTTTATTAGATTTTGTTCTCTTGAAATTTGATGTATTTCTTATTTTTTCCTCTTTATTTTAGCAGTAAGGCCCTTTGTAAAATAGTGTTGTTATTTTAAAGGGATTTCTGTATAAGACTATTGTATTTTGTGTTTAAAGAGAATTTTATTTGTGTAGTCTAACTGTTATTGGTTCAAATAACTATATATTTGTGTACAGGAAATGTAGCATACATTGAGACTTAAATCCATAATAGCAAAAACACAAGAAAACATCAATAAAGAGTCTTTGAAATTACAGTAATAGGACCTGAAGACTCTTAAGGGAGATAAATCATCCTAAATCTATGAACTGTTTTCCTGTAAAAAAAAACTCATTGTATGAGAGCCAATGTGGCACACTGCCATGTTGTTTGATTTTAAAGCAGAAGTGTATTTATTGCCTTATTCTTAAAGAGCAAACCTCATAATTACCACTTCAGTAGAAACAGTTAAAAAGAAAAGGTCAAAGCAGTTAGCCAAGAACATGTACAGTTAAGTGATGACATCGGCTCTACAAAAGTGTGCTTGGAAATTTCTGGTGGCAATTAGCATTGTATTGTCAGTAAAGGTCAAAGAAAGAGCCATTGTTAGTTTTAGAGTTACCCAAAAAGGGCTTTAAATGTCTATTTTAAGTGTTTGTATGTTTATCAGGGGATCTAGAACGTTGGTGGTCTTGGGAACCTTTACACACTGTTTAATTAAAAAATTCTAAATCTAGTTTCTGCAATTGAATACCTTGTTTTCTTTCTGTGGCTTAATAGATTTGCTGTCGAATATTTGTTTCATAATTTTACATATAATCATATGTATTTGTCATGAAAGGCGGACAGATGGACCCGGTATTCAAGGAGAGACAGTCAGTAGGAAAGTTCAAAAGGTTTATTAAATAAAACAAAAACTAAAGTAGAGATGTGGCTCGTGGACACTGCAGGAGGGGGGCGGGGCACCGCCTAATCTCAGACATTCTGGTTTAACAGTCCAGTCCAAGAATGTCCCCAAGTGCTGCAGTCCCAGAGCTGGAAGCTGATCCTGGTCAGGGATCCAGAACATACAGGAACAGACAGGGACAGGATCCAGATCAGGCAGGAACAGAAACAGGAGGCAGGATCCAGACTTCCTGGTATCCACAGGCTCCCAGAAGGGTTCAGAGTCTGACAGGATCCGAAAGCGTGACCAGGTGGTCACGCACAGGAGCAGACAGGATCAGGTGCAGATGAGCAGGCTCAGTGGAAGAGGGTAGCCGAGACAGGACGTGGAACCAGAACTTGATGCAGGACCTTAAAACTGGTCTCCACCTTGGAGCCAGGCTTACATGGATAAAAACTGAACCTCTCCGCATATAGAGCCATAAACCCAGAGGACTCAGCAGGGGAGGAACATTTGACGATCAGGAGACGAGACAGACACAAAACCCTCTTTCCACTTGCCGCCAGGATCCAGGACATGAACCAAGAAGATAAACTGAACAGACAGGCTAACAGAAAAACAGTGAATGATCTGGCACTGAATGCTCAGGCTGAACTGAATATAACCAAGAGGAAACAGGTGAGAGGAATAAATTATAATTGATGCAGGGAGGGAAAACGACAGGTAAAAGCAAATGACTAATTAAGGGAGAGCAAACAGGCTAGATCATGACAGTATTATTATTATTTTTTTAACAAAGATCTAAAATGGGGGATGTTGCCACCCCTGCTTCTTTTGCCTTTCAGCTGTCTTTAAAAATGCCCCATTGGTTTACAACCCAAAAGTACCAACGTATACCTAGAGAAGCACCAAATTCAGCTTTTTATGTTCCAATCCAATACATGGGTTGAGTGCATCTGTGAATATCCGATACCATCTGTTTTAACTGTTGAATAAATGAATTATATTTCTTGCCATGCAAGTATAGGATGTAGGATTTTAACATTATTAAAAATGTCATGAATAACACAGATTTAAATATGCTTTATATTATTAATTAGCCGAGATGGCAAAAGTACTCACTTTCCGTACTTGAGTAAAAGTACAGATACTTGTGTTAAAAAATACTCTGGTAAAAGTGGAAGTACTGATTAAACTTCTTTACTCAAGTAAAAGTAACAAAGTACAGGCTTGTAAATTTACTTAAAGTATAAAAGTAAAAGTAGAAACCACTTTTTTTATGCCGTTGCCTACATTTTAAATGGATGTCTGCCAATAGGACTAGATCTCCGTTGTGTTCATTTTCAATCATCTCGTCGTCCATGCTACTATGCTAACGCCACCGCCACCAAGCTGCAAGGATTTGCTGCGAATGAATACCGCCGAATCTGTCGATTCATCTTGTAGTGGTGCGTCAAATGCAACGTAGATTCCCATCCAATTAGATTGAATTTGGTATTGATGACGTGAAAAATAATAACGGTAACTCCATTGAAATTATTCAAAACTAAAGTAACGAGCCAATTTTTCAAAATGTAAGGAGTAGAAAGTACAGATATTTGTGTAAAAATGTAAGGAGTAGAAGTAAAAAGTAGCCATAAAAATAAGTAGTAAAGTAAAGTAAAAATATCAGAAAAATCTACTTGAGTACAGTAACGAAGTATTTGTACTTCGTTACTTCCCATCTCAGTTAATTAGTAAATAGGTAGCAAAAAAAAAGAATTAACAGTTCAATGTAGTCCACTGGATTGGATCTTCAATATCTATATATCATATCACTGATATCCCATCCAGCTAATTAGTCAATATCAGAGCCGATATCCAATCCAGGTATCATTTAAAACATCTCCTGTATATGTGATACCTCTTCTTATTGAGGTGTAATTAAACTATTTGATGCTAAAGGTCACTCTATTTATCACTCTATTTTCCACACCTTTTTTAACAAATCTTTCACCATTTCATGATAGTTTCTCTACTGGCACCAGCTCTGGTGCCAGCAGAGAAACTAAAAATAGGTTGCACGTATGAGGGGAACATAATCAGCAAGCATCACACACAGTTCTGGATGGCTTCAAGTTTCCAGTCTGAGTTCCATCAGGTTTCAGGGAAACATTATCTTCATTGTTAAAATAGTGTCACACATGACTGATGCTTTTTACCACAGAATGCTCACATGAACAGAGGAAAGCTTACTTCATGATGGCAAGAAAAACTAGAATCAAGATATATACATAATATTATTCCTGCAGACTTTACTCTGTGTGGAGCAACTTTAGTATTAACTGTGGTGGCTCTTGGTATTAAACACAGATCAAGACAACTGATACCAACTGATTTAGCTTTAATGTTGATATTTTTATTATTGCTTGTTTGAAATGAGTAAAACCAGCTAAAACAGGGTTTTTAGACTGATCTATTAGAATCCATTTCCTGTAAGTAATTCTTTCTTTTGCAAAACAGCAAAATCAAATGTTTTATATTTATAGTACTGGTGCTGTTTGTTGAAAGTACCATATTAATTCAAGATTTAGTCTGATTTGACTTTGCAAAGCTAGTCTCTATAAGAGTCAGATTTATCTGGGGAGTTAAATTCAATCAAAACGGATGAAAGTGATTGATTTCAAACATCTCAACATTTTACTGATTCCAACCAATTTGCCGCTTCTTCCCCCTTTCCTGATGATGGAAAAACTAAGCGATGTTGAGCAGGATGCAGGTCCTTTTGTTTTCTCCCAGTGTGCAAAAAAGTACAATGGAATTTCTCTCTGACAAAAAAAATGCACTGGATTTCTTCTCAACCAATAAGAACTCAGCCTTGCTTCCTGAGAAGTATCCTTGACATACACACTTATTGGTCATAGTAGGATTTGGAACATATATGGAGCATAAATTGGTACCTATCTCTCATCAATATTTTCTAACTGCTTGCTCACATGTACTCTATCACATTTTAATTTGGCTTCACAGACTTTAAGATATATTAAGTATTCAAAGTCTAACTCATTAGATCCATATTTGCATTACAGACATATCACATCCTTATACTTTGATTGCTTTGTTTCCGTCTTAGCATATTATAAAAATACTATTACTTTACCCTCTTTAACTGCATCAATAAATAACATTTGGGTCGCTTCTTTATTTAAACAGCAACAAAGAATTCAGGTGTTAATTAATGATGTACTTGTTATTCTTTGCCTTTCTTTGAATAGAAGGATTGACATGTTGCTTGAGCTGGTTATGACAGCTTTTGGGGATGCAACCCAGGGCAAGGATGTCTATGTGACTGTATGAAGGAGAGAAGGATACTGAGCTTAAAGAATGTATTCAGTTCATTAGCTCTGTCCAGACTTCCATCTGTCTGATCCTCCTTCTGCTTGAACCTTGCAATCTTTTTCATCCCCGATCACACATCTCTAATATAGGGAGAGAGATGAGATAAGATAATACTTTATTGATGTCACAACAGATAAATTCCCTAGTGACATTAGCTCTATATATAAACAAACAACAGCGGGTTCAAAGGAAGGAAAAGGTGTATCAAAGAAGTAAGAGTTAAAAGTCAATGTAAAAAAAAACATATACACGAAATACATATATATATATATATATATATATATATATATATATATATATATATATATATACCTAGAAGAGAGAGATAAAGAATCGGTAAAAGAATCAGAATAGAGATTTAAGGTGTTTTATATACATTAAAGTGACGATGTTGTTCTGCTGCTGCTTACTGTCCAGCCTTTTCCTACAGTGCTCCTTGCTTTCTTTTATCTTCATATTAATTTAATTCTATGTACTCCTTAATAATCCTCTGTCTGTACTTAGTCACACGTCATTACATTGAGCTCCTCTCTATAGCCCCATTTACACTAGCCTTTTGAAAAGCCTTTTGAAAAGCCTTTTCGAAAACGGTCCGAGCACGGTAACCAAAATAAAGGTTGAGTGTAAATGGAACGCAACTGAACCACGTTAAAGCTGCAGTCTGTAAGTTTTTAATAATCACTTTTTTGTCATATTGGCTAAAACTGTCCCTATGCCCAGACAGCAGTACATGTGATATGTAACCTGTGAAAAAAATTGCTTCAATTGGTCCCGCATACTGCCTGTATTTCAATCTGGAAAGAATAATTCGGGACGAGACAAAACAACCAATCACAGCCAGGGGAGCGTCTGATGGAGTGTCAATCACAGCTCACACACACTGAATCCCGCCCCCCCCCCCCCCTCTCACTGCTTAACCTGCCGCTGCCGCCCGGCTGCTGCAGTCAGGAGGACGCGCGTGGAAGTCATGGCGGAGCGACAGCCACCAGCGAAAGAGAAACTGCCCTTACTGCCCCTGCCGACAACTGCTTACACGGCAAACTTCGGTATAACCAGCATCTTATATCTAGCTGCTTGGAGGTGAGTGTTATCGCTCTTACCGGTTCACACTCCATGCCGCGTACGCGGCTTGGACGCTTCTGGTCGCATGCGGTAGCCGCGCAGATGCTGTGAGAGGGGTGGAGCTTGGAGGTGTGGCATGAGTGAAGCAGAGAGGGTGGGGGAGTGGCGTGAAACCTGTTTTTCTTCAATTTTTCAGTCGAAGTCTACTCTCTTCTCAATGTTACAGACTGCAGCTTTAAGACTTGTACTTTTTATATTATAACAGCAGAGCTTGGCATTGTTCAGTTATGGCTTGATTCTTTGATAACAAAGAATGCATGGGCAAATCACATCATCTCCTATTTACAGTCAGCTGACTCATTTGCAGGTTTTCTAGCGTGACTGGCTTTGCAGTTAGATTAGATCTTGCCAACAGTTCACAACATGAACTTCTCCTCAGCCTATTAACAATGAATGGTATCAAAAAAGCATGATGCAACCTGGAATGATGGCAACTGAGGCCCTCAGTAAAATTTAGGTGGATGAAGCTATCCGCCTATGTGCTATAGGCGCCGGCATTTTTGTTTGCATGATTTCCGCCTTCAGAGCTGTAGTATCGTGGACGGCTGAAAGGAGGCAAGGAACCATGCCAACGTGATGTGTAAATGTTTTTAAGAACCAAGCTCTGCATGGTTAACTGAACTCGTTACGGATCGGTTTCAGAGGGCTACTAGAAATGGGGCATACGTGGCTGACACACTGCATCCGATTCCGAAGTTTCAAAATAACCATGCAGGGCTACTTCAGCTTCCTGTGACCATCTTTCTACAGTTATTCTTAATGCAGATTGTGTCTTAAAGCAGATGTATGTCTTCTATCAATGTGCCCCAGACCAGCTGTTGGTATGATTTTAACTTACCACCATCAGTGTATGAATAGGGAAATGTTTAACACTATTGTGTTGTGTCAAAAGTCAACACTGTAAGAGTAGCTTTGGATAAATTCAACTATGATAAGAGTTGAGTTGCCACCAATGACAGTAATGTTTCAACTCTGTCACTGTGTTAAATCTTTGCTTCTGTGGCCCATTACAGCCAAACATTCCCAAACTCACGCTTAGATTCATCTTTCCCAGAATAAAAAAGGTTTCATTGAAAAACTATAAAACATACGTACCTAGGTAGCAATCTATTCTACAAATGAATCTCTATGGGAAAGAAGCTGGGTTAACAACAGAACAAGAGCTACATCAGACTTCTCATCTAATAGATAATTTACTTTATACACTAAAATCCAGCTGAACATGGAAGACAAAAGTTTACAGCTAAACACATGAGAGGCATGATAACTCATTTATGCAGGCTGTTCTCTTCGAGAGCAGCTCACCAGACAGTTGTCAAAGCTGCCTAAATTCTGAGAGCAATCCTAATGCAGTCATAAATGCTAATTGGCTTGTGTCATTAGGTATTCAGCTCCCTTTAAGATGATGCAATGACCAGATAGATCACTAAAAGGATACCCCTCTAGATGCTTTTCTCTAATTTTCAGTCCCCCAAAATGGGGAATTTAGTCCTTACTGAGTAGCACTGTCACATAAGTCAAATGATAATTATGTATCCTAAAGCCCAACAGATTCATTACTGCAAACATCTTGTCAGATATGAAACTCCTGGAAGAAATCCAAAGGGAACAAAATTCTCAGTCCACCTCTTGCAGTTAATTGCAAATCATGGTGTCACTTTTCATAGTGCAGCCACGCTCCCTTGAGTGCAGCTCGTCCAATTATCTGCTTGCCCGTGATTCATCTGGTCACTTCGTTTCCCTAACTTCCTACGTTGGCATCCTTCTCTCACTCTTCCCTATTCCCTTCCCCTGCTTTATCACTCAGCTTATCCTGTCTCCTTGCCCCTCACCTCCTCCCATTTCTCCCCTGCTCACCATATTTCGGTTTCAATCTCCTGAGCAGTAATGTCTTGGTTCACAACGGTAGGGCTCAGTAATGAAGCTGCTGTCCCAGAAAAGCCATGTTAATGTTAGCTGTTGGGTCAGATTGTGCAGCAAAGTATAGAGAAGTGGCAAATGGATACATCTGCTTAAACCAATTGCATTAAATACATTTCAAAGAAGTCAGAGAATTTCTGACAAAGCTGTTACCTGTTTTTAGTAAATATCCAGCTAATGTTATAGCATTTTCACAATAGGAAAAGTAAGTATTGGCCCATGCATCTGATTGTCAGTAGCATTGACAAGCTGTCTCTCTGTCCCTGCTCTGGCACTCTGACCTCCATTGACCTTTTTGGTCTGATCTGACAGGGAGAGATGTGGTCTCTTCACAAAGAGGTGCGTGCGTCCGTCCATCGGGGTGAGTGTGGATTGGCGTGCCAATGACCCAGGTTGACGTATGTGAAAGAAAAAGAGGAGATTCCCAATTCTTTTTTTCCCACGTTCTTCCTGTCAGTCTTGGCTTATCCGGAGACCACGGTGCAGCCGTGCATATCCTGCCTCCATCTCAGAGATAGTCGCTGTCTGCATTACCAACTTATGTCCCTTTAACTAAATGTGCAATCAATCTTAAGTGCTTTGAAACTGAATTAGGGTGTGTTTGAAACATAGCTTCTAAGGGAAACCCTAATGTAAACATCCACCATAATGGCTATTTGAGAAAAATACAATGGTCTTCTAAGTTTTTATTTTTTTTATGACATAAGAACAGAAAATGTTCATGTAATTTATTGGGATTTCTGTGTTAAAGAGCCACATGTCTCTAACAGTTAAACAGGTTTTGCAAATGAAAATCTTACAAAACTTTGGCAAACATTTCTTTTCAACCCGTTTACTCAGACAGCTCCCAATATTATCCAGTGATTAATTTAATCTCAGTATAAATCCAACTGTTCTGTGATGGCCTCACAGATTTGTAAAATACATCAGTAAATAAACATTATGAAAACAAAGGAACACAGCAGACTTTTCAGGGGGAAAGTTGTGAAGAAACTTTAAAGCGAGAAATATCTATGAAAAGAGATCTACAGTTGTCCACCCCAGAAACAAAAGATGTGCAAGAAAAAATTAACAAAAACATCTGCATAACATGCTCACTGTAGAGCCAATTCCATCTACCCAGTCTATGAATAACACTCTATAAGCCAGAAAAAGAATAACCTTAACCCTAAGCAAACCATCTCCGAGTGAAAACTGACATTGGGAGCATAGTTCTCTGGAAAGGCTCACCTTTAGCATGGACTGGGACACTGGCCATAATTCCTATAAAAAGTAAATAATTCATCCTTTATCTTTACAATAATGCGCTACCATTTGTTGTTGGTATATAACACGAAATTCTCCCAAAGTAAATTAAAGTTTGTGGCTGTACCAATATTAATAGGCACACAGGCTATCACTTGTTTATATGAGTGCTTTATGTTTTTCATGATACCTTGTCAGAATTATGACATACTTTAAGATTCTTAATCCAGACTCATACTAAACGCAGTGTGGCTGACGTCGCAAGTCATTAAGATACATTTTTACACTAAATCCCAGATTCCACATCCTCCGTCTCCACTTCGTCCTGCTCACGTATGTCGTGCGGAATACTCGTCTGTCATGTTGATCAATGAAAACTGTTCCACATGCACCGCTACTTCTCTGCACGTCACTTCCACGTACATCTTCTTTCTCATTCACCGCCAAAATTTGAAGCCAAGCTATTTTTTGCTCCGCTCCGAACTGCGGCCGCTCAAGAATTGCGGATCTTGATCTACATATGTAATTTTAGCACTAAAGATGTAATTTTAGTGCTGAAAATAAAAAATAAAACTTGTTAATTATAAATGTTTAATGCTGCAAGGATGTGAATGAAGTGATTCAGAGACAAGAGAAAAAGGAATGGCAGCCAAGAGAAACGTCCTACATTCTGTATACAGACTTCCCTGTATGTTTCTCATCAGCTCCCTCTCTCAAGAGCTGCCAACCTAGTTATTATAAAAGTGGAAGAAAAAAATAAAACATAATCAAATGCAGTCCAGACTCATAAAATATTAAATTTACATCCCTAACTGTGGCCTAAATTCAAGTCATATATGATCAATAAGCATAATGTAAAAAAAATATATAACCTTTAAGCAGATGTTAAGCAAATTATCTTCAAGCCATATTTCTGTATTTCATTTTTTATTTTATTTGTTAGATTCTAATCTGAAATATTTTGTTTTTGTTAGCTGTACTAAAAAGGGATTTAAAAGGAAAATAAATGGCTTAAAATATAATTTAATACATAATTATCCATAGATTATATGTTAATTATTGAACCTTTGCTGTCATGATTTTAAATATGATCAGACCTAAAAGCAGTAAACCAATACAGAGAGACCAGGGGAAAAGTTTAACAGGTTTATTTAGGAGATTGTGTAGAATCCAGTGTTGCTCTGAACACTGCTCAACCGGAACTGAAAGGTGAGGGGAAGACACTGCGGTTAGTTCAGGCTTGGTGGGAAATTTGAATCTCGAACTTGAAGAGGAGAAATAGATTGCTGACTCACGTTTCTGGAAAAGTGGTTGGCTCTTTGACTCCAGTCGGTTTGGGGGTGTTCCAGTGTTTGTCTCTTTCGATGGAGGGCGGACAGGGTTTACCCAGAATGTGGTTGTTTGTAGGTGAATGGAGAAACTGACTGCCACTTAGATTTCCTGCTGTACTTGAACGGGTCGTTGTGGAGATGAATCCCTTGCTCAGTGTGAAGCTCAAACGATCTCTTTGAGGGAAGTAGATCAAAACCTCCGATTTGGATCCTCAGCTCAGTTTGAAGCTCAGATGATCATTCAAAGGAGAGGAGGTCCGAAAAAATCAGTTTGCAGGATGACTTGCTGCCGAGAGGCAAAGACAAAATAACAAGGTTAAGACTCAGGTTGACAAAAACTGAGTTTGACTCAGCAAAACTCAGCTTGGCTAGAGTACCCAAAACTGGCAAACACTCTGGCGTTGAGGTAGTGGCAGTCAGCAGCTTAAGAGCGCTCCATTAACGAGGTAACACTCTGCAGGTGTGTGAGGCGGCGGACCATAACCAGGCGCCTCCTGGTGGAGGAAGGGAGACAAACACAGAAACACAAAACACAGAGACAGGAATCCTGACAGTTGCTGATTTAAATTAACTTTAAATAACATCTGAATGTTTAAAATTACTGCTAATCCTCCTTATCAGTAGCTTTCTACTGACAAAAACATACGTATAAAAATTATATAACATTAAGAACGACAAGCCGTAGTATACTTTATTGATATACAGTGTACTTTATTGGGACGCTGACACTTTGTTATACTTTATGTTTTATGTTATAGACAAACACAAAGGAGTGTGAAGCTGAAAAAATAGACCGGTTTAATTAATGTTTTCCAAATAGCTTATTGCATGGTCTGCCAGTTTAAGCCTCACCTTGATGGTTTGCAGTTTTGTCACAATATTCCAAGCTTTCTTTTCAAAGCTTATGATGTTGTACATTCCTTAATGTATGAAAGGAATGTCATTTATATAATGACAATTTAGCACTTTGAATTGGCTTGCTGCAAAAATGTTGCTCTATAAATCACTTGCCTCTTTTGTTAACCCAAAAAAACCCCACTGGATTACACAAATATGGATTCTGCATACTAATAAGTTGACTTCTCTAGGCAACTTGTTTTACTGGGCTTTAGCTGGCAATATCAAATCAAGAGGGTAGGGATAAATACAAATGTACAGGTACAGCATACTTTCCTAATTTTTAGTGGAAAAAAAATAATTGTGCCACCAAAACACTCCAAGCTTTTTAAAACTATGCAAGAACTGAGAACTTTTTTGTTGTTCTTGCCCAGCCAAGATGCTCGATTGATTAGCAGTTTGCTTGGCAGTGAAGCATGAAACATACAGTAGATGGGAGGGGCCACTCTTTTTCACAGCATCCACAGGCAAGAAAGCTGCAGCCATCATGCAAACATCATCTCCACCCTGTCTCTTTGATGTAATGGCTCCGATCTGCTGTGGCAACACAGCTTCAGCCACACAATTTCCTACCACAGAAAAACACAAGCATGAAAAGGTTTTGCCTTTGCTCTGCTACATTTTGAAAATATAAATTTTATATATATATATATATATATATATATATATATATATATATATATATATATATATATATATATATGCACACACACTCCCTATGCAAGGGGAATGTCGCCAGGTGTAACATGGCCAAGTTAATCAATTTCCATTGAAGTCAAGCTCCTCGGTCGGCCATAACTCTTTTTAGCGAGCAGCTTTTCATACAGTAGAGGTGCTTAACCCATGGTGGCTCATATAAAATGTCAGCGGGTGCAGGAAGAATTGATTAAAGAAGAAAACTGTCAAATGACTGATGCTGATTTCTCTTTTTGAAACATAAACTTAATTGATTATGTTATAATCATTGTGTTCATGTATTACTAATAGTTCCATTAACATTCATCCAATCTCTTTACTCGACCTAACCTCCTGAGATGTAATGTGTCCCTTCACCTGTCCACATTCATAATCAATAATTCAAGTCTCACAGAAAACCCACCAAGTGGTGTCTTCCGGACATTTTTTTTTTGTGTTTGATACAAAAAGATAAGGAAGTGCCAATCCTTGCTGCTTAACTCTCTTTATCTTATAAAAAAGCATTAAAATATTTTTTCATCAAAACCCACACCAAAATACAACTGTTTTAAATACACTTTTACATGACAAATACTATCAATAACTGTGCCTAAGTAATTATTAAATAACCCAGGGAGTGCAGTAGTGACAAAGGGGTGCCAATGACACAGGTTGACATATGTAGAAGAAAATAGAGGAGATTCCCAATTTTTTCTTTTCCCACGTCCCTCCCGTCAGTCTTGGCTTATCCAGAGACCACAGTGCAGCCGTGCATTTCCTGCACACATCGCAGAGATAGTTGCTGTCTGTGTTGCCCTCTAATGTCACTGTAACTAAATGTGCAATCAATTTTAACTTTGAAACATTTTTTTTTTTATTGCTTTCTCTGAAATTCTTCTCTTCTTTCTGAGGCTGGATATTTCTGACTGATGCTCAATCATATAACTTTACATGAATACTTGATTTATCCTGGTTGATACAATCTCACTGGGCTTTTGAGAGTGAACTTGTCATAAATGCAATCAAACATATGCAAATAAGATACAAGAATATCCAAAGAAACAGTAATACTCAGCAGGTGAACAGCTATAATGTGCAAAAAAGCAGCAATGTTCAAAATCAGTCACAATAATATAACTCTGATTCCATTGAAAGTAGAACGATATATAACCAAAGTACTCAGTTCTGACAGATTCACATCCCTTACTACACTTAGATAGAAAAATAATAATATTTCTGTTGTAGCTATGGAAGTTAAATATTTAACTACAAAGATAAGGAGGTTCCATCCCTTTCTGCATAACTCTATCTTAAAAAAAAAAGAACTAAAATAATTTTTCATCAAAACCTGCAACAAAATACAACCGTTTTAATGTAATTTTACATGACAAGTTCTATTAATGACTGTGCAAAGCCCCAAGCTTTGGAACTTCTGCTGCTGCTCATCTTTGCACCCATTTCCTGTCAGAGCACTTACAAAATAAATAATAGAAAAATAAAAAAGCTATCAAAATCTGACTCCTTTAAATGTCATGTTATAAATACCACATTTAGAATTACAAAAAGAAGTAAAAACTTAACATAATGAAGGGCAGGTACAAGATGATCACAGCCTTGAATTGAGGAGAAAGAAAAAAAAGATAATTTTATCATCTGCATAAACAATAAAAAAAGATAAATGGTCACCACTAGCTCTGTGTTGGATAGCACTTTACCACTTGCTCAAGTTGATTTAAAAGCTTTTACATATCACTTTTTTAGCTTAATTATTCTTGAAAATATTAGTGCTGAGAAAAAAATGTTGACATGGGTTTGGCAGGATGTGTAGCAATCACTCATCAATTGTTACTGTAACAGCAACAGGGTCAATGTTAGGAGATGGGACACAACATTTTGATTAGTAGAGTTCTTTTATCATCTTATTTTTAAAAGCAGAGTTATAGAAAACTAAATAAAACTATGCATATAGCATCCCACAAATACAGTAAAGGCTGTATTTGTTGGTTGCTATTTGTAGCTGAGAGGTAGAAGGGATAATTGAAGAAAAGAGAGCAAGAAAGCATGGAAGAGTGACCAATAACCTAGTTAGAAAATCAGCATGCAACCACTTCATCTTTTTCTGTTGGTAGCAGCAGTGCAAACTGGTCTGTGTGTCATCCAGCTGACAGTGGAACTGTTATTTTCAATCATGACTAATTTATCAAAAAGCCACTTGATAAGCTGTTTTTTTTTATCATTCTAACCTGAATCAAATAACAGAGTATCTGCTGACAATCTAGAATAATAATTTGAAACTGGTCCATATTGAAAGTAATTGGAAAGGGTCTCATTAAGAATCCACTCAACTCCTATATAGCCTGCCCGCTTCAATAAGTTTAAAGTTTGGAAGAAAATAAGATTGCAGATATGGAAGGCACATTAATCAGAGTCATTGTAAGATATATGCCATCTATTTTCCTTTCAAGAGTTTGTTCTTCTTAAAATAAGATAAATAACTCAGTCAAGTAAGAACAAGTATCTGTCCGGGTGGAAGCATCGCTGCTTTCTTTCATAAAACCAGGAGCGTGAACACAATGCATGGTCAAATGTTAAGTTATCGTTGGAAAGCAGGAGTGAAGAGCCCCTCCACCACTTATTGCTTTCATACCTCCTCTGAAGAATTTCAGATCTTCTGACAGAACGCAACCATTCTGCTGGGATGAGATAAAATATAAAACTGGAAAAAGAAAAAGTTAAATAATCAATTCCATAGAAACGCCTTGGTATTACTTTAGAGCAGACCACAGAATGGGACCTCCAAGGGGATTGCAAGAGGATTTGCAGCCAGATTTCTCAGATGATTCATAGCCTATATAGTTATTTTGCAATATTCCTTAAAAATATATATATGTTTTTTTCTTCATTGTTAAAATGTGCAATTATAGATGAGCCTTGAGGCGTTTTAAGTTAACAAAAAAGCAGCAAAAAGAAATAACTTAGACCCTGCTTTAGTTTCAAACTGCTTCTCTACTAACAGGCATATTTTTGTTTGTCATCATTATCCAAGAAGTTTTCGAAGGAGGAGGAAAGAAAATGGATTTCAAAATGATATTTAAATGGGATCTTTTCAGCAGTGAATATTCTCTCCTCCAAAAAAAAATTATATTGCTTTCTTGATGTCATTCTACTTTTGTTTAGGGACATAAATATAGCTTTATGATAGAATAAGCTCAAAAGACAAGATGATATATAATATCGGGTTAAAATGAAAGAAAAAAAGGAGTTTACCAATATAATTTAGAGGAAAACAAAGAAGGAATATGTTTCACCAAGATTTAGTATGATCACCTGCACCTGAAATAGTTTAAAGGATATATTTTAAAACTGTATTGTTACAGACATTTTTTTAAACCATGTGTTTGTATACCATCGAAACAAAACATAATAAAAAAGTATAAAAATACTTTTAAATGCAAGATTTAAACAGATAGACTGTTTAAAGGCAATACATGCATAGTGGACAGGAAACGGGGCAGGCAGGACTCAATAGATAACTCAGAGTTTCCAAATTTGAATGAATGAATGAATGAATGTGAATTTATTTCAGACCAGTTTGAAAAACAATAATAAATAAATCAACCTAATACACAAAAGAAATTCTGTAGTTTAATGACAGTTCAAAGGTTGGTACACAGAGAATCAGTCTAGAGGGGAGAGGTAACCAAAAACACTGGGCAGAGGCAGTCAGAACACAAAAAGTCAGAAATTCATTACAGGCTTGAAAGCTTTGGAAAATGGCTGGATGCTTGCTGGAAGAAACAAGGGTGAACTGGCACAGGGGGAAGGGACCAAACTGCTTAAATAGGCAGGAGATGATTGAGGGCAGGTGTGTTCAATCAGGCTGGCTTGGGTAGTGCAGGAAGCAGAGGTGGGGAAAAACAAAGCTGCCATGTCACACACACGCTGTTAGGCAACATTCACACTGCAGGCCTTGATGCTCAATTCCATTTTTTTTTTGAAATCCGATTTTTTTTTTTGCATTGCCGTTCACATTTCCAAATATATGCGACTTGTATGTGATCTCCTGTGTTAACTGCATTCGTACAGCTTAAGTGTCCCGCATTCGCAGTAGAGGACGCAGTGACGTCACAAGCCAGTGTGCTTCGTGTTGGAAGTAAACATGGATGTAGTGCTCAAGCGCATCTAGCGATCCTTAAAACCTCAATCTTTTCAAGATGGTTAAAAAAAAAAAATACTGCTGTCCACATCATCGTCCGCCATGGTGTTTGTTTTTCTTGCCGCTTCTGTGTAGCAAGAAGCAGAATAGTGACTTATATCGGTTACTAATGGCGTTCAGGTTGGATAAATGCGACCTGGCCGTTCAGACACAGTTCGCATTTGAAAAGATCCGATTCGTCACGGATTCAGGATCACATTGCCAAGTGGCCTGGGTCGGACTGGATAAAATCGGATCTGTGTTGTTCAGATCCAGGTCGCATATAGGCAAAAAAAAAAAAATCGGATTTGGGTCACTTCAGGTTCCAGTGTGAACGTAGCCTTAGAGAGGGTGCAATATATTTATGGTCTGAAAAATATACAGCATTTGCAGTTTACTGGTTGGAAAAGACTAAATTATGACCTTGAAAGGAATTCACGCTCCAAATTTGCTTTTAAACATACATGGATGTCATATTGTGCTGTCTATATGTTATGTTGCTTGTCATTTGTTGCAATCCTCCTATTGTGTCTAATAAGCAATTGTTAATTCATTTTTAAGTAACATATTACAGTAGCCATGTTATTTTTCCAGCAAATAGCATTGTAACTTACTAAGCTTTAACCAGATTTTCCTTCATTACTTACCGTGTGTGTATATATATATATTAGGGCTGCAACTAACGATTATTTTAAAAATCGATGAATCGGACGATTATTTTTTCGATTTATCGATGAATCGGACAAAAAATATTTTTTATATTAACCTCTTTATTCCAAAATAAACATTTTAGACAGAACAAACAAGCACACAAGTACAGGTTGCTCATTAACTGTACTGGTGCAATATGAAAAATAAATGTTTGTGTTAAAACTACGCAAACTTACATGAGAAATGTAGCTGTACATCCACAAAATATAGGGTACTTTGTTTCATAAAGCGCAAAAAAAGACATTTTTGTTTTTAAAAGCCCCTAAGGGGTTCAAACAATAGGCCCCCCCATTTCATCAAATGAGTTTTTTTAGACTAGGAGAGTTCTGCCTTTTAAGACAGGAAAGTATAGCAGTTAAAGTTGCTACTTGAGAAAATACTGAACCATAGAGATAAAAATAGCCCTGTGATTCAAATTATAAATTGTATTTGGAATAAAAATGAGAGAACTAGGGGTGCTAAAAAACACATCCTCCAAAGACAGATATTTACATGGGAATGTGGCAGATAATTAATTGACATATTACTGATCTTGCTGGATTTTATTCTGCTTTACTTCCATAAATTGCAGGATCTTCTTTACTTTATCTTTGCCAGAAGATTTAAACTTTAAAAGCCTTGCCCTCATAATTTGCAAGTTAATTTATTTATAAAGTAAATATAAACGCTGCTTAAGCTAATTCATATGAAATTAAAAGTAAAATAAGTAGCCAACCTTATCACTGTCTGTAACCTACTAACACGGTAAGGAAAGCATCAGATGAGCTACCTGAGAAACTAACGTATCGTTTCCCCACTTTAAAATGAAACAAACATGGTGGTTCCGTGCCATGTTCATTTCTTTTGAAAAAAGTTGCATGTTATCACTTTTTTCGCTTTACAAAGCGCAGGCTATTTTAATTATTGTGATCAATTTGCGCCGTCAATCCCGGTGCATGCCTGCTTCATTTGCAGTCTGGACGCTGAGGCTCTGACTGCATCGCTGAGAGGGACTCCTGCGGGAAAACGCGGTTGGGGTGGGGGAGGCGCCCCACGGCAGAGTAGGAACGATACATGCTTTCACGTAAGAGTCTCCAAAAGCCGCCAGTGACACCGAAAAAAGTCGCCAGATTTGTCGCTAGTCGCTTTTTTGAAAAATAGTCGCTGGAGGGGTCTGAAAAGTCGCTGAGTTGGCAACACTGCAACTGCGGCGCTGACTCGCTCTGCCGTATTTTTTTTTCTTCCTCTTTCAGTCAAGAGGCAGTGATGATGGCGCGGCGGATGACGCAATAATCGCGCGACACAACTAATCGATGATGAAATTCGTTGCCAACGCTTACTTTATATATATATATATATATATATATATATATATATAAAGTTTCTTGTGTAAGCGTTCGTGGCGCAACAACGGCTATTCGTAACTTCAACCTGCACTTGGAGGAAAGACGATGGCGCAGAGCCGCGGATTAAATGAGAACGTTCCTACAGAAAAACCATTCATTGAAGGCTAAATATTTCTGTTATTGAAATATTATGCGAAGGAACAAAGAATTTATCAATAAACATCGGTAAGAAACTGTGATTTCAAGAAGCTCCTCACATTATTTTAATTGTGACTGACAGCTTTAAACAACACACTCTTTCAGGGCTATAATGATTTTACTTGCTTAATTTACAATAATATTGGAATTACAGCTAAGGTTTTTATTCTTCTGGAATAGTGTAAGCCCTGTTTATTTTGTATTGCAAATTATATATTTTATTTTTGTTGAATACTGCCATTGTGCAAAAAATAAATGCCATAACATTTTTTTTTCCCTTTATTATAAAGAGGAAACATCATTACTTCTACATAAATATATTGCAACTCACTTGTCAAACAACACATATCAAAGTAGTGCAGATTAGTTTTCAATGTTTTCAGATGTGCAGACCTTTTAATTAATAACACCTCATATTCTATAATTGAACCACTAGTTTTATGTAAAATTCCAATTGCATGAAAGTTTAAAGGAAAAGTCTGGTCATATCACTTTAAATAGGAAATGATAACATACTGCTCAATAAATTTAATTCAGAGTAATTTTTATGTGAATGTGCTTTACTGGAGGCATCCATGTTCGTCAAAGAACACTACTGCCACCTGGTTTGTGACTTCACGGTGCGGTATCGGCTGTTGATCAAGTCCCAGCTCTGTATCTGGTGTTTGTCACAACGCGCTATTAACCAAGAAATTTTGAAAACATTCTTCTTCCAAATGTTGGCTACATATTACGTGTTTTTTTCTCTGGCCAGAAGTTCGATTGCAAATCTTCTTTTTTTCCCCCACTTTTACCCGATGTATTCCAACATCCAGCTGCCATGCACGTGGGCATTGTCAGTTTCACTATAGCTCTGGGGAATTTCAATGGTGAAGTCCTCTGGAAATCTTCAATAATTGCTGTTGATTCCAGATGTGTGTAGTAGTTCCCATTGATTTTGCTTGTAAAGAAGATGGCAGGAGGGACATGTTACTATATTTGGGCAAAAATAGCTGCTCCCAGATGCAGTGATCGCAACAAAAATTACTGTTTTTATTTTTTTACTGATTAACACTAAATTCATTAAATCAACGCTAAAATTTTTAACAGTTTTCAGGACTTTTCCTTTAACACATTCTTCTACACTTTAGATCATAAAAACTAACTGCAAAGTTTATTTTGCTAGTAACGTGTTACTTGCAGTGAGCAATAACTAAATAATTTATTTGGAGAAGTAACTAGGAGCTATAACGAGTAACTTTTTTTAAATAACCAAGGCATCACTGCTAATCAGTCAGATATTGAATCAGTATTACATTCTTAAAGGTTATTTTAACCTAACCAAGAGACACTGAAAACTGCTCTACTGCTGCAGTTTTTAAAAGGGGCCTGTCTCATTAATGCCTCTAAAGAAAGTTGGACCAAGACTAGATATAGACCATAGATTTTACACTTGACTCTAATAAACATATAAACTATCGTTTAATCCAAAATGCCAAAATCTACTCACCTATGCTGTAGAACCCATCCCATTTCTTTGGTTTGATGTCATAGGTGGATGGTGACCCCTGGCATCTCTGGCATGGCTCAGAGATGCCAGGGGTCACCATTTTTTTAACCAAAGCTAAGATATGTAAGATTATTAAGTTATGTATGAAGAATAGTGAAACGGACACCTTTACTATTATTTTAAAGGGTTCATAAAGCTTAGGTTCTGGAGAATTGCTACCAAATTTCTCACTACGATAAAAAAGAATATATGATACCAAATTGATTTCAAATCTGTGGAGGCTTTTTAAAAAACAATTCATCGTGCTGTCTTACCAGACAGTCTTTATCAAGTGACTTTGGCAGCACAACAATGCAACTGAAGAACTAACTCCTTGTTTTCTTCAAAGTTAGTCTCAAACACAGATGAAACGTGGTGTCAGGATTAAAACACAGATATTCGTATTTCAAAACACAGAATCACAGGTGGATAACAGCTGGATAGCACGCTGTGAGACAAACAGAAGATGTAAGGGATCTTCTGACATGAGATCTTGTAACATCCTTTAAATAACAAGACGGCTGCTAGCTCAGAGGAATATTGGGAATTATTCTGTATTTTACATTTAACTTGTATGTGAGCTTGTAAGCTTTACGGAAGAAATGTCATATTTGATGTTAGTTCACCTATCTAACAAAAAAGCCCTGTTCCTTTTCATTAAATCTGACAGCAACTCTTTGATGTCTAAAAAGCCTTTGTCTGACAATAAGAGCTAAAGTGTTGCCACTTAGCAAATCCTGAGGAGGCAGAACATTAATACATTTTATTCTTTATTTATTTAGCAAGTAGTTAGTTTTCACTTCATCCTTTGTCAAGAAATAACAGAATTCTTCTGTTGACAACTCAGAGATCCACACGTCAGAATTTGTTGGACATTTTCTTATCCATACTGCATCATATGGGCTCAGTTAAATAAATAAAGGACTGAATTGATAAAGTGACAGAAAAACAAACAAAGGAGGCAAACCGTTTTCTCAACAATAATTATCAAAAAGCCAGAAAGCCTTCGTTTTTACAGATTAATGGAAATAATTATCTGTCTGATCTCTTGTAAATACCCTTTATCATTTGTCTTTTTATAGGTAATTTGTTCTTTTCCACATTAAAAAAGAGAGGTGTCTCTTGTAAAACCACTTGCTCTTATTTTTCTGAGTAAAAATTTCCAGACATATATGATCATAACCTACAGTGGCATCATATGAAAGGGTCCAGTCGGTCGTCTTCAGAGTTATTGTAAAATCAAAGAACTGTTGAGTTTCATCTGATCCCTCTTTCTTGGGGGCATTTTATTGTGAACCTTTTATCTAAGCAAGCCTTGCTTTGATCCTTGGCTCAGTCTAAAATGAGCCTCCCTGTTCTGGAAAGTCGTGCTCTGTTTGCTCTGAAACATTGCCCTGCTCTTTTTTTTTTCAAAAATAATTCTCCTCCTTTGATAGAATTTGGTCACCTACAACAGAAAGGATGAACTGTACTGTAGACTCAAGGCTCAGGCTATTCCTAAAGTAATAAAGGATGTTTTTCACTTCTTTGACTACCCTTAGACTGAAGTGAACTGCTCTATATATTATATTTGGGTTCTATATTTAATAAAATTTAATAAAAATCTTTGAAATGTCAAATTGTTGAGCATTATTTAAAAAGCAAAACAAAATAGACATGATTGGATTTTTTTTATACAGGTTTAATGATTTTATTTGCAGTAAGAAGTAGCAAGAACGGATAATTGATAGATGTTTTTTGACATATCTCATCTAGAGTAAAAAAACTAAACAATGTAGACGATTTACAGGGAATGTTTAGAGAAGTTACTTGAAGGTTTAGTTGAGTCTGCGGTGAGTTCTGACTGATTGGAAATGCACATTTTTAGGAAGGAGATTAGGAATCTGTGGACTCTTTGTGTCTGATTTTTTTTAATCAAAGTTTTTATTGAATTTTTACAAAAAAATTAAAAGAGAATCAACATAGATGATTCAATCTGATGATCCATGGTAGCCGACATATAATCAGAGGTTTTTACAGCACTATTAACGATTGTCATTGTACGGTGATGTCTCCAGTTTTATTAAGAGAACAATGTCCACTTCTTTTTTCTTCTAACCAGTAATTGCCTGCCCCCTCTGACATGGTATTGACAGATTTGGACACTCACTATACTGCTGCTACTGCTGCACTGTATTGTGGGATATCTTGTTCTACATTAACAATCCGTGGTAATCTGAAAACTCCGAACCTAAAACCAGGATCTTTTCTCCCTGAAAGTGGTACAATTGCACTGAAGTGCACAGAGAGCTTCAAAAGCTTGATGGAAACACTCTGCAGCGGGAAAAAAAGGCATTTACATTTTAACTGATTTTAGTACAGTTCAGTTATTATATAAAGTCGATCTTCTAGTTCAGTTAATTGAAATCGTGCTTTAAATTCAACCTGTTTGCTTTTTGTGTAAATGTTTAAAATAGAAACACTTTTAACCGAAGATAAACATACTGCCTGTCATGTAATTTATCACAGCGGGCACTGCAAGTCTGCTTTATGGCATGAAGATATACTTTTCTTCTCAAGAGGAAAGGAAAGTGAGAAGCATAGCTTTCATCAAGGATGTTATAACATTCACCACTCAGAAAAGGTTTTTTAAAAGGTCTACCTCAAATCGACTCGCAAAAGTAGTTATGCTCATTTACCTCTTCTAAAATATGCTCATATTACAAATTTAATCTTCATGGTATTTTAATAAGGAATTTATGCATACATGTTAAGAGGCTTCAGTGTAAAAATGCACATTATCCTGAACACATCAATCTTGAGAATATTTAGACTCATATGCTACGTTCAGACTGCACACTGCAGAAGCAGCTAGTTTACATGCAAAGTCAATGGTTGACGCGCATCAAGGGGCAGCAAAATAGCCTGGGTGCCATTCCGAACTTAGTCCCGCCCACAATGTTTGAGGTCGGGAAGTTCGGTCTGGCATTGCTCAATAGTAGCGCGAGTATGCTAGCACAATATCTGGCGGGCCAATCAAATTGTCAGGGCGGGCTTTATACGATGATGGACAGATGATCAACAGTAACATAATCAACCACGTCACCAAAGCACGCTTGGGTGACAACAACAATGGCTGCCGCTGGAGAGTTGAGGTGTGTAGATTCTGCTATTAGATCTGTTCTAGAAGATATCGACAGCAAATTAATTTTAAAAGAGGAACAGAGAAACGCGATCAAGGCTCATCTTCTTATTCTAGGCGTGCAACTGCACGCTTTGATTGTTGTTGACAACAACTATGCCTCGCTTAACATACGTCACGCACTCCGTTGCTCTTATTGGTTGTAGGTCTATCCAATTGAGTGCAGAGGCATTTTTTTTTTCCTGGTGCATTCGAAACACGCCCCATAATCACAGCTCTATGGAGCAGTATCAGACTCATATTCTGACTAGAATTGAGTCGGACTACGTCAGGCGTGGTTGATAACGTTACTCTTGATCTTCTGTCCATCATCGTATAAAGCCCGCCCTGACAATTTGATTGGATCGCCTGACAGTGGGCTTTAATACTCGCGCTACTATGGAGCAGAGCCAGACCGAACTTCCCCGAACTCAAACCTTGTGGGCGGGACTAAGTTCGGACTGGCACCCAGGCTAGGTCTGCGCGGCCCCAACTGCGAAATAATATTTGACGGCAGGATGGTAATCTGGATGAACTGATGCACAGATGATGTCTTCAGGTGGACTTTCTTACTTAAAAACATATTAAAACTACTTTTTACCCACTGATTACAGCACATATAGCTGCCATTGTTAAAAGCAAAGAAAGGATAGGGTAGCTCCGCCCATTGTGCATCAGACCCAATTTTCAAATCAGCAGCTAGAGCCGCAAAGATGCTTCAGAACTAAACTTGTACAAGCACAAAAAAATCTGCTCCTGCTGCTTGCGGTCGGAAAATAGCAATAAGCAGTGAATTGCACTTTGTTGGGAATCAGTGTTTGGTACTGCTGAGGGTAGGGATGCACGATATTGGGATTTTGGCCGATATCCGATATGCCGATATTTTTAAACTCATGTAGCCAATAACCAATATCGATACCGATGTTAAAGCTGGACAAAAATAAGTAGTCATTGAAAATAGCAGTTTTGTTATCCATTTCTGACACAAAATAATATACTCAAATATATTTTCATATGCTGATATCAAATTGATTTTTAAAAACGCGGTATTGATCTATTTTAATTTCAAAATCTCGTGAAATTTCATCGTTCTGTTACAAACTCTCGTGGTATTTTGCAAATTCTTGTGAGATTTTGTTAGTAAAATAGATCGATACCGCGTCAATATATCAACATATAAAAATATGGCAAAATTTCATGAATTTTCGGGGGATTTCGTAGCATAACGATGACATATAGCAATATTTCATTAGTAAAAGATTGATATGGTGTTTTTAAATGGCAATATATCAGCATATGAAGATATTGTGATATTTTAATGTATCAATATTTTTTCCCTCGTCTTTAAAAGTTTTTAAGTCTGTAAAAAAGAAGTTTTTGAGGAAGAAGAAAAAGTAGTTTTTTTTTTTAAACTTTAGAAACTCAGAAGCTGATCAAATATCAAGTTAAATATCGGTGGGGTGGCCGATGTCCGATATTCAGTTTTAAGGCCGATACCAATAGGGGGCCGATTATATCGTGCATCCCTAGCTGAGGGTAAAGGCCAAGAAGAAGACAAATGAAAGTGTGTGTAGCTAAACTAATTCACATTTAATTCTCCATCGCCCTCCCCTGCGGTTAAACAGGTCCTCTAATCTCACTCTTGTTCTTTTGGAAGTATTTGCAGTGGTCACAGAATTTGATAGTCTGGAGAGAAGTGCTGAATCTATTTTTGGTTTAGCAAAACATTTTGCAGCATAAATAAGGGTGTAATACTTCTTTGGTACCAGTCCATGCATGCATGTATTTCGATTTCTTGTTAGAAGAAAATGTATGCTATAAGATCATGTCTATACATCACATATGACGGAATCATAACACTCAGATTCTCTAAAGAGATGCAGAGGCAGCAGAGCATTGATGCATCGACTGTTACATAGGCTACCTTTCAGACAGTTATATAACGGAGGATTTTTATCCAGACACATGTCCCCCTGCTGGGATCTGTGCTGGGAGCGAATAATGAAAAGCTAGAAGAGATGTCCGCTGAGATCTATGACCAGACTTTTATAATCAACCCCTCACACCTCTTGGCATGATGCTGATGTTGCAATAAAGCAAAGGCCCACATCATTTGGGTAGGGGAGGTTGTGTTTGGGGGGGGGGTGGGTGGGGGGCAGTCAAGAGACACAAAGTACTAGGAAACTGCATTACAGATGGTCCCTTTGGAGTTTTAAAAATGGAAACACTGGAAGGCCTTATTGCCTATGCCTTGGATGAGGTCTCTCTAAAAGTGCTTTCGACAGTTCATACCAATGTGAACATGTTTTCGTTATTAGACGGTTAAAACTGCACTCTTCAGGAGATCCTTCAGAGATGCAGAAGTCATCATACATAAAACAGCAATTTCACCATGACGCATTCTGAGGTGAAATTGTGATATGTGAAAAAAATGATGGGACTGGTTTTATCTGTGTGGATATCAAATATAGCTGCCGAGCATCTTTCCTCATTTTCCATTGCATGCATGAAACATCCATCTCTTCAGTTCTATACAGTAGTTAATGGAGTTTTATTTGATACTTAGGCACTTCTGATTAAAACTCAGACTTATTCAGAACATTTTTCCACAAATGTATCTGATTCTTAATCTTAGTTTTGCAACATTTAATTAGGAAATTAAAATTTCCAGAGATACAATTATTTATTTTAATTTTATTTTTAAACCACAATCTTTATTACATGTTTAGCTGTTTTGACAACTAATCAGATGGAATCATTAAAACCCTTTATCAATGTATTCACATCACTTACACTTTTCCATTTTGTTGCACTAGAAACAGAAATACATGTATAAAAATAAGGTTTGCTGTGCATATGTTCTCATTTTTCTCCATTATGCCCCTTCAGAAGTCTCATGTCCATCTGTTGGTAAATGTATCTCAGAACAATTCTGCTGTTTGTTTGTAGGCCTCACTTTAAGACATAGACAGCATCATGATGACAAAGGAAGGTACCAACAGTTCAGGGATATATTTTGATGAGGTTTTAAACATGGATTTTTCAATCCACATAAAAAGAAAAGACTTTGGCACATATTCAAACCACGGAAAATCTTAAAAGAAAATCTGCCAAGAATAGAAGAACAGCACACAGTAAATAAATATTACTCAAACAGCAGCAGAGGCGTTAGACATAGAGCCTGGTGATTACAGCTTTAGGGATGTCATCATGTCACAGGATTAATTGAGTTGTAATTATTGCAGGGATTTGCAATACTTTCAGTTCTACCCAAAACCATGCTATCTTCTAAGCTATGAGGCAGATTCAGGCGTAAATGTCTGAAATCATAATCATCAATGCTTATCCCTCTTTTTAACTATTTTCCTGGGGCAACAGTGGGGTCGGCAGAAGGAGTTTGCCCTGCAAAAAGAGGGTTTTTAGTTCAGCAAGACACTTCACCTGCATTGCCTACTGATGCTGGTCAGAGGGCCCATTGGCGCCAGTGTACAGCAGCCTCTCTTCTATTAGTGAGCCCCAGGGCAGCTGTGGCTACAACGTAGCTTGCCACCATCATGTGTGAGTTTGAGCGTGAATGAGTGAATGACAGAATGTAGTGTAAAGCAATTTGGTCAAGTGTTCTGACTTGAGAAAGCGCTATATAAGTACTGGCCATTTACCATTACTCAAAATTTCCCACTTCCCTACCAGCTTCAACGGTTCTACCACTGTGATAGCATCTTATTGTACCGACTAAAAATAAGACTATAGATAAAAATTGTATTCAAACTTATCTCAAACTAAGCCAAGGTTTAAAACTCAAAAGAGAATTGTTTGTGTGAACACATTTCATGATTATCATTCTGCACATACTTCTGTGTCTGGCTTTGGTATGTGGCTTGACACTGTGTTGCCTAAACAGATATAGAAATGTGTTTTTACCTGCAAACCTTTGCTTAAACCAAAATGTACCATTCATCACTCTGCTTTAAGAGTCATTACTATCACTTTAGAACAGAAAATTGCCGTGCATGTTATTAAACTGGTCTGCTTCTATGTGAAAAAAGGAGATCACCACTCTGAATTATTTACTTAGAAAACCAAACTATAAAACCTCCTCTGCATCTAGCAGACCTGCTTTCCTGGGATGTCTGTGGCCAGTTTGCTAGTTCCCAAATGCCATTAATTTATAATTTGAGCAAAAACAGAAAAGGTTTAGAAAAAAAAGAAAACAAGCAAGGGCCTTTTTTTTTTTTTGCTGTTTTCTGCTTCATGCTGAAGAAGTTTAATGAATCAGGGCTGGCTCTCAGTTTTATTTCTCTATTGTCCCTCTAAAAGGGATAAAGTACAAAGCATCTTGTGTAAGGTTGTGAGATTGCTTTTCACCAAAGGTTTAGTGCTCCTTAGTGATGACAGTCAACAGTACAGACTAGCCACTTTATTAAATAAGACTTCCTCTCCCCAGAGGCCCTCCTCATGGGAGATTTAGGTGATAGAGTGTGGATAAAGAGACACTGGGGCCAGGCTGTGCCATTCAAGAGCTAGTTTTCTTAACTTTTTTCTCCACAACATCACAAACACACACAAACACACACTAAATCCACAGTAAATCCACTGCTTACAGCATAGAAGATACTGATCTTGGGTCATGCTACCCAACAGCCAATCAGTCCAAAGCATGTTTATGAGAATTAGGCGATAATGTTCTGTATGGCTGAACAGACACCACACATTTGGTCAGGAGGGAATTAACAGTGAGCTGGTAAAGAAGAGTTTAAACCAAAGCTACTTATTAGATAGTTTAAGTGCTTCTCATGATGTAAAAACTTTTTGAATAATGTTCATCATCTTTCAGCGGTATTGCTTGGAGCTTCTACATCATCCTCCTGCATGATTAGAAGTCTGAAGTACACTTAGGTTTATGCAGTGTCTGATCACACCGGCAGCTTTGGCGTAGTAAATGAATTAGCCCACTAGAGACAAAGATCATTAGGCACATTTTCTCCATTGGGAAATCATTTGGACGATGTGCGGTCTATGTGAGACTAAAGCGATGTTCCTAAGAGCCTGAATGTGTCAGTTTTGCAATAGTCTTTAAAATACCTGATCTGTGCAGAGTTATATTCTTCAGATTTTCCGCCCATGAGTGGACCCAGCAGTGAGTTTCACTCTATAACAGGCCAAGAGCTCTTGTGCCAACACAGGGCAACATATCATAAGGCGTTATCATGGCAGTAGATCTCTTCACCAGCAGAGGCTGGCTTAGTGCAGTGCAACACTGTGTGCCCGCAGGGTTAAAGATTTATCCCATTATCACCTGCCCTTGTCTCTTCCTCCTCTGCTTTGGCAGAAGTTGTTTCTCAGCCTCTTGTTCAATAGCAACTGTGACAGATTCATTATTCCCCGTTGAATGCTGTACCTTTTGTTGTTTTTTTTTTTTTAAGAATGGAAGACTGAACAGTTTTAATATACTTTAATGCATCAATTTTGCATTTTAGATTATTTATCTAGCAAGTCAGAGAAGGGGATGGTGCTGTAATTCTCTTGGCTAATAATAAGATGGCTGATTTTTATTCATTGTGTGTATTTTATGTAAACCTTGGTCAAGCCAAGGCTCTTACATTAAATCTGTTTAAGACAAACTTAATAACCATTTTAATATTATGGACACACTGACTCAATTACTGTAATATACTTTGATCATGTGATGACAGGAAATAAAAAAGTTGTTTTCATTAGAGTACACATTATAAGAGATTTTCTAGTATTTCGTATTGTTAACTAGGGTAAGTGGCCCAATAATTAGGCCTTGAGGAATACCACTATGTTTTTTGGCAATGATTAAATCACTCCATAAATCCATTTGGCTTTAATATCAGAAGAAAACAAATTTTAAAAATAAGTTGTTACCATACTATTTGGATAGTTAGTTTAAAATGACTCAAGAAAGAACATAAAATCCACGTTGTAAGCTGATATGTGAAACTCCAGAACATTTGGCCCATGTGGATTCAGTGTCCCGCTAGATGTATGGCTTATGTTTGCTGTCTACCTGTCATTGTTTTTATGTAGGTTTGGCAGTGACCATAGGGACAGAAAATGTAACTATGTGGCACTACTCATGTACAAGAAAATCAGAATCTTGTACAAAACATATTAGAAGTGTCAGAGGAAGTATTGAATTATCATTATGGTATGGCTGTGCATAATAATAATAAGTATTGTCGGTATGTAATTTCCAGTCCTCTCAATTTTAGATTTCCCAAGTTTTAGATCAATTTGATTTTATTCAGGTGTATTGAAATGGGGACATTTAAAGGTGCAGAGGAAAAACCCATGTTTACCAGACTTGGAACATCCCAGAGCAATAGTCAAGTTTCTAAACTGCTCATAAAAACAAATTGGAACATGTAAACAACACAACATAACTTCAATTAAATCAGTGGTCTGTGAAATCAAACTGTTCACTTAGGAAGCAATGCTGTTTGACAATCAATTTCACATGCTGTTTTGCAAAAGGAATAGACAACAAGTGCAGATTATTGGCAATTAGCAAGACGCATTCAATAAAGGAGTGGTTCTACAGGTGGGGACCACAGATCAGTTCTAAGTACCTATGCGTTCTGACTGATGTTTGGGTGCATTTTGAATACTGGTGGGGCAATCACACTTGCGGTAGCATGAGACAGGCTCTACAACAAACGCCAGTGGCTCAGGTAATGTAGCTCATCGAGGATGGTCCATAAATGCGAGCTAAAATAAGAAGGTTTGTTGTGTCAGTCAGCTCTATCAGGAGGCAGGCTAGTACACCAGGAGATGTAGAGGAGGCCTTAGGAGGGAAACAACCCAGCAGCAGGACCACTGCATCCGCCTTTGTGCAAGGAGGAGGAGCACTGCCCGAGCCCTGCAAAAGCACCCCTATCAGGCCACAAATGTGCATGTAACTGCATAACGGGTTAGAAATCAACTACATTAGGATGGAATGAGGGCCTAGTGTCCATAGATGGGGATTGTGCTCGTAGCCCAACATAGTGCAAGATGCTTGGCATTTGCCAGAGAACACCAGGATTGGCATACTTCAGACAGTGGATCAGTAATGGTGTGGGGTTGCATTTCTTTGGATGGCAGCACATCATTTCATCATTTCACATCAGCATGACTGCCATTAGGTACCGAGATGAGATCCTCAGACCTCTTGCAAGACTATATGCTGGTGCAGTTGGCCCTGGGTTTCTCCTTATGCAGGACAATGTGAGACCTCATGTGACTCATGTTTTTCAGAAGTTCCTGCAAAATGAAGGTGTTGAAGCTATGGACTGGAGCGGTCGTTGCCTGAATTTGATTGAGAACATCTTTGTACAGAACAAAGTATTCAATGACGATATTTCATTCATTCAGGTCTAAGATATGTTACTTGAGTGTCCCCTTTATTTTGAGCAGTCGATATCTAAAACAATACTTTACTTTGTTGTTACAATACTTTGTTGTGACAAAGTATTTTTTTTTCTTTTTTATCAGAACCTACCAGTAAGCACAGGCAAAGAGAATGGCAAAATACAAGGATTTTTTTTTCAGTAGTGCTCAGAAGAGTAAAGAACATCTGGAGCCATAGTACATTGTGAAAGAGAAATAGATGGAGCAGCAGTTGCCAGTGTCCACTGAATGGAAAACACAAGCACGGGGTAGTTATAGCGTACATACTTAGCGTACATATTACGTTCTAAATTAATACAGACCATGTTGGTGATCTGACCTCTTGGTAAAGTTACATTTCTTGACAGATTGCTAAGGAAGTAACCAGCTGACTAAGCAAACAAAAAGGATCCAAAGATTTTGATATACTTGTTGACCGAGGCAATCAGATCTGTTGTTACCTTGATGAGATGTGCAACTCTAAGAGAGTGATTTTGAATATCAGCCATAGGTCTAATGGGACAACAAAGCAGTGGGTCTGAAATAACTTGCATTGTGATGGTACAGTGCACATATAAGTTACAGACAAGGAAATAATAAAAGTAGTGTAACCACAACCTATAAAGGTGTCCGATTGTACAGACTGATAGTTACACATTACTGATCATATAATTGGACAGATATCTCTATAGGTTTCTCTTCCTGCCTTTGAGAAATAATGAGGTAAAAAAAACTGTTCTTATCCCAGGAGCTGTTTAATATCCTGCATATGAATAAACAAACTTTTTACATTGATGTGTCCTGGCAGTCTACTTTTATAAGATAGCTTTTGTTTATATTTACTTCTTGCACTGCTTCATATGTCTATCTACTCAGTCACATAATAGTATAAACAGAATAGTTTCAGAAAATATAAATACATATGTAGTGTTTGTGCTTTTTCCTGCTTAAAACTCACTTTAGCACATACCCTCATTTCTTATATTTATAGTAGGCATAACTAACCATCTGCTGGCTGTTTATTATTCAGAAGATAGATAAAAGAGTGGTATCAACCTTTTCATCTTAGTTTCAGTAAGAGCTGATAAAGGTAGCACTAAAATCCAAGCATCCATTGCTCATGCTGCTTTATGTCTTTTTCATGCAGTGGCCGTGGCTATTAACCATGCGGCTGGAGCCAGATATCCCCATCGTTTCTCTCTGTCACAGAAAAGTCTCTTTGGTGCTACACTCAGTACAGACTCTCTGAGTATGCCAGCGAAGCACAAGAAAGCCCTGTGGACTGCTTAATGCTCTCTGTAAGTACAAACACTTAACAACAACAGAGTGTTTACTCATGACACTCAGACCAAGCCAAGTCCCATAAGAAATCAAACAGACGTTAATTTCTAAATGAATCACCTCTCAATAATCCCATTATTTATCTACATATTTAAAAACAGAAAAACATCTCTCTATACACATTAGAAACTTTTTTTAAATTGTTTTAAATCTCTGGGTGAAGATCCAACATTAATATAACAAAGTATCATGGGTATAGTTTAGTACTCTTTTACTCCAATTGTGTGATTTTGTGTACTTAGCCCTTAGATGGCTTACTGGAATCATTATACAGTAGAAGTACATGTGGAGCTAAACCATTAAAAGACCTCAATAAATATGAAGGAACTCTTCACCGTTAGATGAAAAAGTGAGCTGGAAATCCTTACATGCAAACAATATAAAAAGAGTTCATCTTAATCTGAGAAGGTGTTTTCACTCTTGATGATTATGTTTTCAGCGATTACCCATCTGTAATCACTGAGAAGTTTGACTTCTCAATTGGGTGTGTGTGATTTCAGGGGTCTTATAACCCAAGTCATTAGTCATGTCCATCTGTCAGTCTTCTAATTGGTTTTGGCCCCATTCAACATATTAAAAATATTCGAACTGTATTTAAATGATAAGATTAAGACCTATTTCTTTCACTGTAAAAATAATATAATAATGAATGGCAAGACAATAATATAACACACTAATTAACCAATTTCAAGAACACTTTAGGTTATTCAATTCCAATGTGAGGAGTATGAAGCTTTTATAAACCGTTTTAGACTTTCATAAAGTCTAAAACGGTTTATAGAAGACTTTTTTTTCTAACCTAAATGTCTTGCATAGCAAGTTTAATGAAAAGACATTAGAATTAATCTATTTATATGTTTATCTTTGTGGAAGCAGAAAAGAAAATCCCTTATTTCTGTGTTTGGTCGAGAGCCGAGTCCGTAGTTAAGGAATGGAAAGAGATAATGGAGAAAGACAGGAGTACAATAATGGACTAACCAGCAAAGACTCACCGAAACAACACATTTAAAATAAGGTTGACAAAAAGCTGACCAAGTTATTACAATAAGGATGCATTGTTATATTCACTTATTCTTTTTTCTTGGTTACAAATCAGTTTTGTATTCAAAGAGAAACAAGGAACTTCCAAACCTGCTCAATCTGGGCCATGTATGGGTTAAGGATTTAAATTTCACCCAAAATGCTCTAAGAATGAGTTAAAAGGCTTTTTCCCCCCATTAAAAAAGATTGACTTAATGATTGGGGCCCATCCCAAACTTTTGTTTTAGTCAATTCATGGCTCAGAGACCTAGCGATCCTTATAGAAGAATTACATAAGACTGTTAAAGTCAAGAAAGAAAATCTCTTTGGCCCACATGCATTAATCTACAGCACTCTCAGTCAACTTTTTTATTTTATAAGAATGTACTTAATGTCAGCTTCTGGAATTCAGGTTCAACTTGTGTCTGGAAGGAGAAGAGAATCATCACAGACAGCAAACTCATATTCTTGCAAGTATCCTGTTCACTGGCTCACTAGTTATGAGTTACTGGTTGGCCCAGAGAAAAGAAAAGTCATAAGTCAGGAAACAGATCTTGGCCAGGGATGAAGGATTGGGGGGTTTGTCTGTTTCTTTTCCTTGGGCTCTGGAGGAGGTTTTTACAGGACTGAGTCTGAAAATGGACAGGCAGGGTTCTGCTGGAAACATGTGGAGGAGAGTGTTGCTCCAAGGAGATCCGCAAGTCCACAATTTCTTGTGAGAAAGAAGTTAAACCATGAAATTTGAACAAGGACGCACAGAGAATACAGGAGGTTAACTCAAGAAAAAGCTGCTTTACAAAAAATAGGTTTAACAGAGTATTTTGAGTCTATACCAGTTGAGAGTTGACCATCGGGCAAAGAAAGGGTTGCAGAATGCTCCTTAGATCAGTGTTTTTCAAACCTGGTTCTCAAGGCACCCTGCCCTGCATGTTTTAGATGTTTCCCAGCTTTCACACACCTGTTATCAATTGATAGCAGATTATCAGGCTTTGCTGAACTGCAATCATCTGAATCAGGTTTGCTGAACCTCAGAAACATCCAAAACATGCAGAGCAGGGTGCCTTGAGGACCAGGGTTGAAAAACATTGCCTTAGATAGATGGCAGGTGTGAATAATCAGGAGCCAGATGCCATTCTGACCAGCTTAGATCCTCAGTCTTGCAGAAAACAGACTCCATACAACACAGATTCTAAGCAGTAGTTTCATTGGTGTGCGGGGGGTAATTCTTCTCTCTCAATTTGCCTTGTTCTTGCTTTCTCAATTTGTGCATGTCTCACTAGATACTGAAACACACCTTAAAGTAAAAATAATCCCTTTAGAAACTAGATCAGAGTATGAACATAGAATATCTGATAAGGCACAGCTCCTTTTGGCTGTTTTTGTATCTGTCTGTAGTTCTGTATCACCAGCCTGTTACTGTCAATATAAATTCCTTGTAATAGCTGAATAACTCAAGCACAACGTCTCCACCAGCCTGTGTAATGTAACATATTTGCATATCAGACATGACAAAAGTGTTCCTGACACCATTCATCAGGTTCAGATGTTTCAAAAGGCATCAGATCAGATGTCACTCCGGTAGGCCAGACAAACTCAGCAGACACAAAGAACACCATGTATAGCTATGAGCGAACACTTGATATGAACAACCTCACTTCTCACTGGAGGACTGTGTCATGTGTGGACTTTATCAGCAGATGGGACATATCCACGTACGCACACACTCCCACCACCGTTTGATGCTGTTCCACCAACAACACTGTCAAGAGCGTTCCCTCTTCATCATACTGATGCTGTCCAGAGGCATATCTCAAGTGGAGCTGCGCTGCTCTTTGAACTGAGATTTTATGTAGATGTGCATGAGTGGGTTTTTTACTGACTGTCTCATTTGCATTATAGTAAAGTTTCACTTTAATATGTGCTATCGGATCCGGGTGGACAGATATTTATCCAATTTTTACTGTATATACACACTTTCTTTTTAATGATAACCCAATGAATCGTCTGGTCAATTCAGGGCAAAGTAAACCGAATATCCTGGCAAAGACTAACACAAGGGGGCAGTGCTTACATGTGGGGGCGAGGGTGGAGAAGAAACAGAAACTATCAAAGGTCTAAGCATTTAGGGGGAAAGAAAATATATTTATTTGCCAGAACATATGCCCCATTTCACTAAGCTGTAGCCTTTCACAGCAGAGGTTTAGGAAAACTCCTACAGCTGGAAAATATAAATGTTCTTAATCTTCAAGGAGATTAATACAATTGTCTCCCAAGTAAAGCATCAACATTTGTCTCATTCTTGGTCATCTGCAGGCTCCTGCACTGTAACAGGTTTGTTAGCCGAAAGTTTTCTTTTTTGGACCGGGGCTCTTTTGTATTGCAAGATGGAACATTCATTTAAAATTCCCCCCACCCTTGTACAGAGGCTTTGGAAGAAATATTGACACGGAAATTGTCTTTAAAGACAGAAAAATAAAAACCAAGAATTTCCTTAAGAACTGTACCTTATTCATTTAGCATATTTTCATATATACTTTCATAATACAAACATTCATGTATTTTTACTTAATGCTATAGATAATAAAAACTGCAAAAAATACATAAAAATGAAGATGGGATGGATTTGTATTCAGCCTACCTCAGTCATCAGACATGGGTACCACCTTTGAGGATGATAAGGGTTCAACTTTTCAAATATACCTCTGTTATGTTTACATCTTTTAGATTAACATAAAACACCTGTCCATTTTTTAATTGCAGAGTATCCACAAAACAAAGATTCTTAAGGTCTTTTAGATCCATATTTGTAAAAAGCCATTTTAACACAACAATTCCCTTGAGTTTAAACCAGTAGTTTCAGGCCTAATTCACACAAAGACGAATACAGTATTGTTTCTTAGAAAAAAATTATGTCCACAAAGAAGACAACACCAGTCAAGATGTAGTATATATGTAGCACATATCACAACTAAACAAAATCATGCAGTGCGTTAAAGAGACACATGTGGGTTATAGGGGTAGGTTGAGCTACAATGACATGTTTTTGCATGTACAGTAGTAGCCATTCATATGGGCCCATTGCTGGTCCTTGGCTGGTCCAATAAATTTCTTTTTTAAACATCTAAAAGATCTAAAGATTACAGGTCAGGCCCCGTAAGTTAGTGAAAGGGTGGAGTCAGAGGAAAAAAATATGCACGCCCATGAGAGGGCCAGTGGCTGGAAGTTGGAGGGGATTTTGCTGCCATTCGGCTGGCTTTTGACTGGGATGGGCCAATTTGAGTTGCTGCTACTGTACCAATGGAAACATGAAACCGACGTGCTCTGATTTTAGCGCTCTGGTACCTGATTAAAAAAATTATCTATACACTTATACTCCCCAACAACAGTGAGTTCATTTGGATAGACAGCTTAAACAACAAAATATCTCTTTGGTTACACCTCATCTTGCCTCTACGTTGATGGGGCCTCAAACCCCAATCCTCCAGGGCCACTGTCTGGTAACTCAGATGTGTCCCTTGTTCCAAACACTTGATTTAAATAAACTACTTCAGTAGCACACACACAAGCTCTGCAGAGTTCAGCTAATGAGCTCATATTGAAGTTAGGTGTTTTGGAGCAGAAAAGCACGTTAATTTTGCAGAACACTTAATTTCAAGGACAGGACTTTGAGAACGCTCAACTAAACCAATCAGTTTTAGTGTGGCTGTGTTTACGGTTTCCCTCTGAATGACCCTAAACATAAAAGTTTAATAATCATAATAATTTTCAGCTTAATTTTTATGTACCTCATTTTCTTGGTGTGTTGCATTAAATCTAAAAGGAACATTGTGTGTTTCTAGTTTTAATTTGGACCAAGTTTGAACTGTCTTATTACTTCTGCAAGGTATATTTTATTTCTGTTTTCTTGCTTTGCAGCTCCTGCAGAGTTTTTGTCTCGAGTAAAAAGTATTTAATTCTTGCTTAGTTTTTTGTTGCTGCTTTCTCCTCAGATGTATTTGGACCTACAGTCAAATATTGATCAAAATGTTCGGCTCCCGTGTGAAGAGAAAGATGCGCTGAGGGCGAAGGGCTGATATTCAGAGGCATTCAGTTGGTGGGGAAGCAATATTGATCGCACTTAAAGTGACAAGATTGAGGAGGCCCACTTTGACATGTTATCCCTGCTGCTGCCAACAGACAAAGTGTGGGCCTGAGGAGCTGCACCGATTGATTTCTGTGATCATGAATGGCCTGAAACCCATAAATCAGTCATTCAAGGCAATGCAGCTCAAAAAATAAGTCCCCAATTTTTCATACCGCTGTGATAAGGACTGACAGCCTATTTGATTTAAGAGGACAAGTAAATGCTACGGTAATGAATCGGCCTCATGTACCATCTGACAAGCAGTGGAGTCCTCGCAGCTCTGGCAATTATACCCAGCGTGTGAAGCACACAAAGTGGTAGTTTATTTGAGAAGGCAGGTATTGCGGGCCAGTCGATTCAGGCATCTCTGGGATTTTGTTGTGCATAATTCAGCGGTGAAGCATGAAGCTAATATAGCCTCCCCTGGTCTTATGATCATCCATCAGGTAAAATTGCTTTCTTCTAACATGAGGTTGTCAAAGGGAAATAACAAATGTAGCCATGCAGAGCAACACATGATTACAGGGTAATAAAGTCCCCAGGTCAGAAGAATGTGACCTGTTTCTCAGTTACAAGTGAAAATATTCTCTGAAAAAGATAGGGAGCCATTGGGGGATCAATCATTTTTATCAGGCAGCCTGTCAGTCAGGCTATGAAATTTGGTTTTAATCGTGACTAATTTAAATCAAAACATTGATTTTTAGAAAACAATTCAAAACTGATTTGTGAGGCAATTTTTTTTTAACAGTGTCCTTTTTGCAGTGGCCATTTTGAAACCCAAACTTTCTTTGATTAATATCGAGTAAAACCATTACTATAATCTTGCAGGAAATTGCACAGGTTTTTCCAGAGGTATAATCAAGATACTTAAGCGCTCTCAGCCCGAGTTAGGTGAAAAATTAAAGAACGAAAAGACTGATGGAGCAAAGCGGCTGCAGAGCCTAAGAAGCACGGAAAGAGAGAGAAAGATGGTCCAGAAGATTATGGTGCATTGTTGAAGGGAAGGAAAGCACAAAAATTAATAAATAAATCAGATTCAGGCATTGAATGAAAGAGAGAGAGGGGAAAGGGGTTTGACATGCTTCAGTGATTGCAGTTTCTTCCTCCCCTCTTTTGCTATTCTACTGTGTTGCCTGTAGGTCCCCGACTCCATGGGTTGCATAGCCAATTACCCCTGGAAATAAGATGGGAAAACTCAGCTGCAAAATTATTAACACACAAAACAAGCACACTGGTCACAGAAATGGGGCTGCACTTTAAAAGATGGGTAGTAAATTAATTTTCATAATGGTGAAAGGAAAGAATGCAAGAGTGACAAAATCATGTAATAGCTTTATTGCAAATGACTTTCCTTCACACTTTCAGATTTTCTGAACTGGAGGACTTGCAAAGCTTATCACAACAAATACAATATTTGCACATGCAGGTATAGACGGCCTGAATGTATTGTGAGATTTAAGGCTTTGCATGGAAGGACACAAAGGACATTTGAATAAATAAGGATTATGAAATACAGTGGAAGTCTCAGCAAAGTAAGGAACACGTTATCTGAATCAAATACATTTTACTTAGAAATGCTCTCTTTTTAGACCATCTGAGGGGTCTTTATGTACTTTATATTCCATTATTCTATCAGTTTTGCACTTCGTTTTATTCAGGATCAGGAGGAACACAAGTAACCTTCATACTTTTCAGTCATTCATTTGTCAAACATATGTTGAATACTTGGAGTGATTTTTATTGTATATTTATAATAATCACTACTTTGCATTAGTGCAATGCACAAAATCTCAATGAAAATACAATACCTTTTAGGTTTTAAAGACTAAAGAGGCAGGGAAGTTAGGCGGTCGGGATAACTTTAGACTTAGACAACTTTTATTGTCATTTTGTACACACAGAGTGTATACAAAATAAAATATCACTTTGTACTGCTTTCATGACATTTCCATTGTTTAAAGTGCAACAGTGATCAAATGTAAGCAGTGTGGGAGACAAACATGACAAAATGAAATACAAAAAAAAAAAACAAACAAAAAAAAGCATTGATATGGAAGTTCGGAGCATTAAATATATATGGTGCTAATATGCATTTTTTTGGTTTGGTGTTGTCGGTGTGATGCAGAGTCTGTGACATGATTTTGAGGTTTCTCAACAGTTCAGCTGTCTAATGGCAGTGGGGAAGATGCTGTTGCAGAATCTGCTGGAGGGGAGCAGGGAGAACAGTCCATGGTGGGGGTGTGAGGGGTGATTGAGGATGTTATGGGCTTGGGACACGCTGCGCTGGCATGAAATGTCTTCAATGGAGGGAAGAGGAGCCCTGATGATCATCTCCACTGTTCTCACCACTCTTCTCACTTTCCTACAGTCTGTGGTGCTGCAGCCTCCACACCACACAGTGAGACATCTGGTCAGAACGCTCTCTATGGTGCTTCTGTAGAAGGTTGTATTATTTGTCTTCTCCACATTTAGGATCAGGTTGTTGTCAGTCCTGGTTGTTGTCGTCTCTGATGAGGCCCACCACAGTGGTGTTGTCTGCAAACTTAAGGATTTAATTGGTTGTGAACCTTGGGACGCAGTCGTGTCATCAGGGTGAACAGCAGGGGGCTCAAGATTCAGCCCTGAGGGACGCCTGTGCTTAGGGGGATGACATCAGAGATGTTCTGTTGAACCCAGAATGACTGAGGTTGGTTTGTGAGGAAGTATAGCAGCCAATTGCGGAGGGGTGTATTGAATCCCAGCTGTTCCAGTTTGCCCATCATATGCTGTGGGATGATTGTGTTGAAAGCTGAACTGAAGTCCAGGAACAGCATCCACTCGTGGGTGTTCTTCTCCTCCAGGTGTGCCAGACTCAGGTGGAGAGCAGCAGAGATGGTGTGCTCAGTGGGGAAGCATGCTGCACTGTTGATTGGTCCAGTGAGGTGTTAGACATGTCTGTGAGGACACCAGCCAGCTGATCTGCACACTCCTTATACACCCGCCCAGGTGTGTTATCGGGGCCTGGGGCCTTTCTTGGGTTGACTCTCCTCAAAGTTTTCCTCACTTCAACTATGTCCAGGTTTAGTGCCTCCTCTCCCTGGTGTTGAACGGCTTTCACTGCTTGAGTGCTGTTTAGTGCCTCAAACCTTCCAAATAAGTTGTTTAGTTAATTTAGGAAGTCAGCATCAGTACATCTACTGGGGGGGAGGGTGTGTTGTAGTCTGTGATCACCCGTATGCTTTGCCACATCCTCCTGGTGTTGCTGGCATCATAGAAGAGATCCTGGATCTTCCAGCTGTGGTTCTGCTTCGCTGATCTGAAGGCAAGTTGGCACTTGAACCGTGTTTTGTAAAGGTTAAAAGGTTTTGTATTTAGAACCATGAACCATGCTATACTGGTTTATAATTATATATTTACTTGTCTGTAACTGTACTGAAATGCTTACCTAAAAGGAATTTATAAACCAGGATAAGCAGCTATTTGATAGATGTCTTGAAAAGCAACATTTACACTAAATCTTGTCTTAATCTATAGAAAGCAGATCTGGTAGTTAGCACAAGTAACCAATGGTCATTTTTCTAAACTAAAAAGTAATTCATAAATTATACAAATGTTTCAGACCAAAAAACAATCAATGCAAATTTTACTTTATGTCTAGAGCATCTGTAATCTATCAAAATTAAAATAAGTCAGCCTAATCATGCGTAGGAAATGACAAATCAGAAGTGCAAAACAGTTCATCCTTTAAAAGGTCCTTCACTCTTTAACAGCACAGCTTATGTCCACTGTTTGCCTGCAAAACTGAAACACTTTGCTGAAAGGCATGCCTGTGTTTGATGAGTTAAATGTGACAGCAGCCTGCTAAGCCCTGGATACCTCAGCGCGGTGCTGAACAAACAACCCTGATGTGCAAATATATGTTCAGTATACTGTACCATCTACGTTTTGGTCCAGGTCCAGGGTTTTTTTTTTTTTAGAGCTTTGCATGCATTTAATATCATTGGTTAGGGATGGAAATGAGCAGTTTTTCAGTTCTTTAATAATGCAGATGTTTTGATCTTCAGCACAATATATCAAACCACTAATTTTAGGAAAGGCATTATGTTTGATTGAATGTAACCACCAGACTATAGCAAGAAACTGACCCCACAGAAGTTATTTCCTTCCTTTCATTTAATTAGGTCCTAAATGTCAACATTTGAACCCTTCTCTCCCACAATGTGCAGCATGGGTGAAAGACTGCTGTTTCTAAGCCTTTGTCACATGTTGACTCGTACAATTAGAGAATGTGGATGGCCCAAAGATAAGTCCAAGAATAGCTACCTGAGGCGATTCTCACTTCCTGACCTTTATCACTCCCTGAGTGCATTGCAACATAAGTGGTGAGGGCTTGTCTTGGCAACCAGTGGTTAGGACTACATAACGTCACCATGAAAATATATTTGAAACAAAAACTGTAGAAACAGTTAGCAGCTAAATACATTTATCAATAGTAATTACAGCTTTGTAAACCATTTGAATTTCCTCTGCAAATATCTTGATACAATAATAGCATTAGACTGTGTTGTGATGGATTAATCAAGCTTGAATTTATTATCAGGCCATATTTATTGTGCTTACTGCTGCACACGTGTGGCCTAATCCTACTTTATACACCCATACAGGCTGATGCACTTGATATTTTTATAGAAATGCCTTGTTAGAAACATGACAGAATGGGTAAAGTAGCTAAGAGTATTATGCATGGCATATTATTTTGCTCTTCTTGTTAAAAAACCATGGTATCACCATGCAACCTTTAACCACTGTATACAGACAGAGGGGCAAACAGAGAAATTGTTCAAAGTCAGAATATTTAACAGTGAAATTAAAAAAAAGATCAATGTTAAATATTAAAATTCACATCATTTCTGCTTCAAGAGGTTTTCAAAAATGCCAGTCTTGATGTCGTTTTTTAAACATTTCTATTAATCTCTTTGTCCAACATTGTGTGTTGGCAACAAAGACCTGCTTTTAAGATAAATAATATTGTATATTTTTACATTTATTAGAATAAAATTAAGGCTTGTAACAAATATACAACTTTTTCAGTTTTCCACATCTCTACATTTTGTCCCTCTACGTTTTGCTTGCAGCTCCATTGTACATTTAGACTTAGACAAACTTTATTGTGATTTTTTACACAGAGGGTGTAAACAAAACGAAATTTCATTCAGTAGAGCTCTCAAGACATTTCTATTTCTAAAGTGCTGCAGTAATGAAATGTAAAAATCGTGATCAAATGTAAACCTAAGACTGGTACATGATTTACAGCTTTTCCAACATTCTTTTTTCCCATTTTATTCGACATTCAGCAGTCTAATGACAGTGGGGAAGACATTAAAGACTGTAAAAGCCCTTAATTTGTCTCTTTAGCGCCTTTTTAGCATTATCAATCCCCCAATGAATAATGTGCAACTGGAAAATAAAATTAAGCTTTAGTTTCAGACTTTCCAACCAAAGATATTCTAATTTCTTCAAGTGAATGTTGGGATTTTTATCAATTCTGTTTGATTTCTAGTAGATTTGGTTTAGCTGTGTTTTAGACTTTACTCTGGAAATGATTGAAGGGGGCTGAGGAAATGGGACAAAAGTGAAACTGAAAGTTGTTATAAACCCAAGCTTTGTTTTGTGCACAAGTTTACAAAGAATATAATTTATAACCAAAAGGGAAAGAATATTTTTAAAGGGGTATTTTGTACTGAGTACTTTCTGCAGGGAGTTTTCATATTATCTACATGGATGAAGAAACCTCTCTTTTGTTCTCTTTAGATGCTTAGACTTCCTTCAACAGAACAAAATATCTTCGGGTTTAACAACACGTTTATTTGTATTTATTATTTACCTAAGTGTCATCAGACATGAGTGTTTGTGTGTATATGGGAGTTGTTTTTTGTCATGCCTTGTTGATGTTGCCGTGTGATCACCCTAAGAATAAAAGCCTTGATGCAGAAAAGCGAGGAAAAAAAAGTCTGCCCAAGTATAGCTTGTAGTGGACGGTTGCCAAGAGAAAGTCCATTTTTCCCCCAAAACGTTTGCATAAATTTTTCTTTCAAAAGGCTCCATCTGAATTAGAGGACGTGGGAAACAATGTTCTGTGGAGAAATTGGATTAGACTAGAGACATTTGGCCATAATTCACATTGTCATGTTTACGCAAAAAGCAAACACTGTCTTTGCATAAAGAAGTCATTTTAGCTGTCATGCATAGTGATTGAGTATTGATGATTAGTGTTTGGTTGCCAAACAACAAGGACACACTGAACTCATAGACATCACATAACGTGATGTTCGCTGTATTTTATTCTATAGTCAAACATGAGGATTTTGATGACTGAATCTGAACTCAAACTGTAACTTTGAACAGGACATTCTTCGCTATCCCAACAAACCTTCAAGGAAGTCTAAAAAATAATAGAAGAATCAAGGTATTGCAACAGTCCAATCAGTGTTCACTTAGTCCTGCTAAGTCACTGGCAGAACTAAGTGAACCTGTTCAGAAACAAATGCTGACAAATTTCAATTCAGTTTCAATTTAGTTTATTTATATAGCGCCAAATTCACAACACGTGTCATCTCAGGGCACTTTACAGTTCAACCAGATCATACAATCAAATTGATACAAAGTTTTCTATCTAAGGAAAACCAGTTGATTGCATTGACTCATTGAATCAAATACAATCCCTCACACTAAGCATGCTTGTAGCGACAGTGGAGAGGAAAAACTCCCTTTTAACAGGAAGAAACCTCCAGCAGAACCAGGCTCACTGTGAGCGGCCATCTGCCGAGGCCGACTGGGGTTCAAGGAGACAGAAGCAGAGACACAAACAGCAGCTGTAAAAGGCGGCCCCGTTCAGGAAACACACAGCCAGGCAGACGAGCTCTGAGCCAGCTCCCATGCCAGAGGATGAAGAGAGCACATCCAGCCAGTCACGGTCAGAGAAACAGGACCATACTGGAAAACAGGCCGATCTCCAGCATCTATAAACAAGGGTGTTGATGGAAGCAGCACAGCTGATGTTTCTCTCCAGGATAGAGTCACAGCCAAACAGGAACAGACGAGGCAAAGCTACTCTGAGGAAAAGCAGAGAGAGCAGAACGTTAGAGATTAAACTAACAGATTCTGCAGAATAGGAGAATAGAGAGAGAATGAAGCAGAATGATGAAAAAGGGGTCCCTATGTCCTTCAAAAGTATAAACCTATAGCAGCATAACTATAGAGATAGCTCAGGATAACCTGAGCCACTCTAACTATAAGCTTTATCAAAAAGGAAAGTTCTTTTAGAAATCTCAATAGACAAATGCAATATTTTTATCTGACTGTGATGTAAAAAACATAAATGTACTAATCTAACGGTCGTGTTTATATGCATCAGAATTTCATGTCCCTGCTATGTACAGAGCCACTTCTGTGAGAAAGTTCTATAAATTCTGCTGCGTCACACCAAAACAAAAACCAGGAAAGGACATTAGCAGCCTATCAATCTGCCCTGCGTTCTAGTAGTATAATGACTAAAGGTATTATAGTCATACACCATTTGCCTGCAGGGGGGTTAAGAACCACATAATGTGTGACTAGTCATCTGAGCATTAGCAGTAGGAAGAAAATAAGGTTGCTGTCTCAGATCATTACCATTCTGGGGACTATTATCAGTCAAATAGATATTCTCATGAAAAGGGGCACATACACATTATTTTACAGTACACACATTCTGTATACTATACATATATTAAACAACCAACCGTCATGTGGTACAGCCCATTTGTTTCTTATAAATTTAAATGGGTTGACCCCCAAAAGGCAGTGGCTGGATACATGTTTCAGAGAGTTACTATGTGAGTAAAATGTTAAATGCAATTTTCTGCTCTACAAGAACTTGATATCAGAGTGCAAGCCACTCCAACTGTAATTGCATTGCGGCCGACAAAGCCTATAATTTTTTACAGTTGGTGGTGAAAATTGAAATTTGCTTCCTAAAGTGGGTCAAACCTTGGTTAAAGAGACACTTATCTGTAAACTCTGTTTTCAGGAAAAAAAAAGCTGGAAAAGAAAGGTTTTACATATTTTAATTTTCTCCTAAGTGGAATAAAGAGTAATTATGAGCCCCATCTTCTGAATCTAGACATAGCGTCATCGTCGAGGGTCAAGTATGTTTTTGAGAAAATTAACTAATAGAAATACTTTGAAAGGGTGTGGGACAGCTAGTTTAAAGCACAGTGAGGAGTGAAAACTTTACTAGAGGATGATTCTAAAGGAAAAAAGTTAGATTCTTTATAGAGTTATTGACCTGAGCAACTTTTAAAGGAACATACAAATGTAAAAATGTTGATATGCATCCTTTCAAACCTGAACAAACTCAAAGAGTTACTACGACTCAAGGCCTGGTTATATCTTATGCTTGTATCAACTTGACTTCAATGTGTTTTAATTTTTTTAGCCCATTTGAAAGTCTTTTTTTTATTTTTGAAATGCAAAAAAACAACAACTTTACAGTCAAACCGTAAAGAACCTAGCCTCGTGAGACCATCCTGATCTCGCGAGCTTTCAAGGTTTCGCTCACAGATCAGTCTGGAGACTCTTCGTTAAAGAAAATTTGGAGCAGTTCACCAAACGAACATCCAATCAGCGTTGGCTTTGAGGCGGGTTGAGGTATGACGCAACGAGAAGCGCGACAGTTCAGTCTAAAGAACATGGCGGCTTCAGCTGATGAAACTAGCGTTAGCGTGGCTATCGAGCAAGTTTTATCGGAATTACAGAGTATTTCTTCACTGAAAGAAAAGCAAAACACTGCTCTGGAGGCTTTTCTCAGAGGAAAAGATGTTTTTGCTCTCCTCCCAACTGGTTTCGGCAAGAGTTTAATCTATCAATTGGCTTGTGACTGGCTTGTGGTTGCGTTTTCGTCGTCGCTCTGTTAGTACGTCATATGCTTCGTTGATCTGATTGGTTTATTTGGCCCATCTATCACCAACATAGGCCAATCAGCTAACCAGTATTTTCGCCCCCTTCCCAAAATTACTTCAACGGAAGGTTTCCAGATGGATATGTGGAGCAAATCCAGCTGGCGGAATCAGGTTATAAAGAACCTACTATAGATACAGTATTTGAAATGTGTTGCTATTCTAAGTAAATTCAAAAAAAGATTAATACTAAATCAATGCAGGGAGATTGTATTTAATTGCATTCTTTATTAATTAAAACTGCTACAGATACTCTAATAGAGAATATTTATCTAGTGTTTTTTTTATTCATATCATTTACTAATGCTAGTTTAGAATTAACCTTCTGTATTAGCTTTACATGCTCTGCATTCCTTACTAAACTGATGCTTATTATTCTCTGACAGTCAGGAGAAAATGACTGGAATTAGACCAGAGTCACATCTGTCTCTCATTTAATCTTTGTCCAATCGCACAACCATCTGAAAAATTCTGACTCTTCAAAAGGTTTGTGACAACCACATAAACAAAAGCCCTTCTTTCACAGAATTACAATACATTTACGTCAGTGACAGACTCTGTTCTCTGGGCTGACAAGTCTTTTTGGCTGCTCGTGTTAGATCAATGTTTTGACATGGATACAGACCCGCAGAGAGTTACAACCAGCCACACTGTGTCCAAGATGTTAAAATTTATGACAGCTTTTACCCCTATGTGGGTTTCAATTCGAAACATCAATATCACTCAGTGCATTTCTAAACAGAATGAATGAGTGACCAGTGGGGAGTCTTGAACATGAGATGGATGCACTATAAGCTCGCTCTTTACAAATCCTGTTGCATTTTCTGTGACAAGATTATTTCTGGCACACAGCAAAATGGAAATTCCCGCTCTTGCTTTTTTCTTATGAGAAAGAGACTTCTAAAAGCAGATATTAAGTGCATTTGTAAAAACAGAATGGCTAAGATAGAAAACAGCATGAGAAGACGTTTCATAGGTAGCCAATGGAGAGGGAGAAACATGTCTCTGTTTTTGAAAGTGTCTCTTTCTGATTCATTTCTGACAATTCATCAATTTAAGTTCAGTTACTATCTAAACTCTTCTTCTATCATATGCAGTGGCTTCCAAAAGTATTTTTACCCTTTGAACTTTTTCACATTACAAGCAAAGATTTTTTTTATGTGAAAGAACAACACAAAGTGGTAAATACTAAAGTTGAAAGAAAATTATAAATAATAGTTTTTTGTTTTTTTTATCAGTACAAATTTGTAAAGCATATGATAGGCTGTCAAGGTTTGGTTGGAAGTTGGTTGAGGATCCAAATGCAAAGACCTGGAGGCAGAGGTGAATCTTGCAGATTTTGTGAAAAACAGTAGCCTGGGTGCCATTCCGAACTTAGTCCCGCCCACAAAGTTTGAGGTCGGGAAGTTCGGTCTGGCTCTGCTCCATAGTAGCGCGAGTATTATCGCCCACTGTCAGGCGATCCAATCAAATTGTCAGGGCGGGCTTTATACGATGATGGACAGATGACCAACAGTAACGTAATCAACCACGTGACCAATGCGCGCTTGGGTGACAACAATAATGGCTGCCGCTGGAGAGTTTAGGTGAGTAGATTCTGCTATTAGGTCTGTTCTAGAAGATATCGACAGCAAATTAATTTTAAAAGAGGAACAGAGAAACGCGATCAAGTCTCATCTTCTTATTCTAGGCGTGCAACTGCACGCTTTGATTTTTGTGGACAACAACTATGCCTCGCTTAACATACGTCACGCACTCCGTTGCTCTTATTGCTTGTAGGTCTATCCAATTGAGTGCAGAGGCATTTTTTTTCCTGGTTCGTTCGAAACACGCCCCATAAACACAGCTCTATGGATCAGTATCAGACTCATATTCTGACTAGAATTGAGTCGGACTACGTCAGGCTAGAAAAACAGAGGCAAACATCCAAAAATCCAAAATACTAAGAATCAAAAAAAAAAAAAACACAGAACACATCAGGGAAAACTCACGCAGGAAGCCATAGACGAGGCAACAACAAAAACAAAAAAAACAGCACTGAGGCTACGTTCACACTGCAGCCTGAAGTGACCCAAATCCGATTTTTTGGCAACTTGGCGCTGTGGTCCTGAATCTGATACGAATCTGATCTTTTAAAATGCGGCCTGTGTCTGAACAGCCAGGTCGCATTTATCCGACCTGAATGCCTTTAAAACCCGACAAAGGTTACTATTCTTGGTCTTGCTATAAAGAAGCGGCAAGAAAAACAACAACCATGGCTTTCGATGATGCGGAGTGCCGTATTTATGTTTAACCATCTTGAAAAGATTGTGTTTTATAGTTGGGAAAGATCGCTAGATGCGCTCCGGCACTACCATCCATCTTTACTTCCGTAAACGCAGAGCATGATAGCCTGTGACGTCATTGTGTCCTCTACTGCGCATGCAGGACACTTGCGTTGTATGACTGCAGTTCACACAGGAGATCACATACAAGTCGTATTTCACAAAAAAATCGGATTGAGCATGAAGGCCTACAGTGTGAACGTAGCCTGAGTGACTGCAGAGGTGGTGTATATATTGGGAGACGAAACCAAGACAGGCTAATCAGCAGATTTGGAGCAGGTGTGGGCGAGACCAACTAGAAGGAAGCCAAGGGGAAAGGAAAACAAGCACAAGGGGGAAACAGGATAACTAAAGAACTCAGCACTGGTAGAAATAAATGACAAAGAATACAAAGAAACTTAAAATAAACCCAAGCAGGGGGTAGAACCCTGACATTAGCATTTGTTGATGACAGTGCTCTGTATTCTTCTCCATAGCTTCATCCATGATGTACCTGGTGTCTTACTTGGACATAATGATTCTGTTTGCTCCACAATATTCATTGCTATTTAGTCATTAGCAATTATCAGCCAACTTATACAGGCAATTGGTTGCACCAAGAAAAGGGGCCTAAATACCTTTTCACATTAACCTCTTTGGTTTTTTATTTGTAAAGATTGCTTTACATCATCTATTGTTTATTCTACTTCACAATTGTATTCCACTTTGTGTTGGTCTCTTACATACGATTCCATTTAAATTCCATTACTGTTAATTTTCGCAATATTCTGGAAATTAGTTTAATGTAGGTTTTAAATCACATGTCATGATCAAAAAACATTGTATAGCTTAATGTAGCTAAACCATACCATTGACTGTGCCTTTAACCTCAAGGGTTTCTTTCAGTTCACTTCAGCTGGGATTTTTTTCCCCAATTAAACATGTTTTGAAAACCCATCTATTGGTTCCTGTTTGGGTTCAAAAGAAAATCAGCCAAGATATCAGCCAAGATATCAAGAGGAGAAAGTCTAATTTATGAAATGGCCAGTGTCCCTAATGAAGCTGCTGAATCAAATACAAATTCTTCTGTCAAGAGGAATTAGACAAAATTTCCAGCAAATATGCGAAAAAAGATATAGAAACTGTTGGACTCAAATCATGCAGTTTTTTAATAAGGAAATATCACCGAATATAAAAATGTGTTAACTTGTGAGAAGCCTGCCTCACCTCTCCCCTATCTAATGGGGAACAAAATCTATGATTGCGAACCTTCTCAGAGTCCCCAATTAACATAAGAACAATGTAGATAATGTGGCAGACAAATTAAACAAATGTTATTGTAAAAATTTAACATTAGACAGCAGGACACTAATGACTTACAACCAAATTGTATATAAAAAAAATTGGCATGTGGTATTTTACAGACATTTGACAACACATTAGTAATTGTAAATTGTCTGTTTCATGAATAAAATTATCTAAAAATTGATAGTTTTGGTTTTTAAAGGAAACAGATTTAACATGCTGTAGATTATGGCAACACTCAGGATGCTCATTATCAATATAAGCACAGTAAATATTTTCAGGAGATTAATTGTGTAAGCTCACCGCAGTTCTCTTTTCCTTAATCTCTGTCTTACACCTTTCCCATCAAGTTGCTGTAAAATTATAAGCGACATTCAAAGACCTTGATTTGCTAGTAATCGTGTTAAGGAATCCCACTACTGCAGAAGGACATTGTACAGTAACATTTCAAAGAGTCTTAGGCTGGCAACATGCCAGACATGATCCTATTCAAGCTTCTTAATATCCTAATTTTTGCTTCTCAATGTCACTTCACCTTGATTGGTTCTGAGCGAGTTGACAGTCTACTGTAAGTATCAATTGATGGCCTTTTCATCAGCACAGACCAAGTTCAGAAAATAGAAAGTGCAGCTTTGTTTAACAGTCTGTATTTACAGACATTTCAAAAGCATTCATATGAAGCGTTATTGCAGTGTAATAGAAAAATCAGAAGAAAGGAAAATCTGCATTGAGTTCACAAATATGATTCATGTACTTTTAATAGAAAACTATGAGACTATGAGGTTTATTTCTCCTGTTTTTATCTGGAGCAATTAGATGAACTAAAGTTTGATTTAGTCTCCTTTTAAGTCAAAATAAAATTCTCAGACTTTCTCAACGTTTGTCTCTTTTGGATCCCAAGCAGAGAAAAGCGACAGCTCTCTCTCTAAACTCAATCTACTCTCATCCCAGTTTCAGTTCATGCAGAAAGAGATAACATGAAAAACATTTGAGACAAAATGGAAACTAAGATTAGGCTTAGATGAGATACTGAAACATGTCTCATGAGCTCCAGAAGAGCAGGCTTTCAGCAGTAAAATCTTCCTTTGGGAAGGTCCTTTAGTCTAAACACATGTTTAAAGGTGCAATGTTTAAAAAAAAAAACTTGTTGCTCACTTAAAATTAAAATGTACTCTTTCATTGTTTCCATCTTAACTTGGGCCACCGATTCATGTCAGGACTGACTGGTTCCCTCCTAAAAGTTATTTAATTATTTGTGGCTTAACTGCATGTATGCAGGCATGACAGATGGTTAAACAAAGCTTCACTTACTAATTTAAAACCTTGGCCTGAGCTTATGAAGAATCGGTGGTGGGAGTAAAAGATGATGGTGTGACTTAGATCTTATAACCATAACTGTATAATTCAAATAGCATGTAAAGATGCAATAAGCTTATCAGTAATTATAAAAAGGTGAGAGGGCTTTGCTTCCTGTAATCCAAATAATCTTCTTTTAATTATTAGAAAGAGTTATGTTTTTCAACACGCCATTTTCTTATAAAATGTGTAAAACCTTTGTAAATGTGACTCTCATGTACTATTACAAGCAAACATTTGGTTTGAATAATAAAAACAAATGTCTGCCACCGTTTGTACTATTAACTGAAGTGGCTTTTAGCTTCAAATCTTGATGTCTAAAAAAACAGACCTCTGGCATTAATTGTGAATTGACCATTCATTGTGAATCTGATAAGAATGACATGCATGAAAAACCTGCTGACAAGCAAATTTCTGAAATATGCTGTTTCCTGTTTGGCTGGTGAGTCTGATAAACTGTTTCCTGCATGTACAATGAGACATTAAGACCTTAAAGGCATAGTGGAGGATGGGTGGATCATCAAAATAAGTGGTCCTCCTAATTGTCACGATTTGGCTATGGTTAGTTGACCCAAAAGCAGAGGCAGAGGTGAATCTCCTGTGGATTTAATAAGGACTTAACAGAAAACAGAGGCAGGTTATGCAAAAAGAAAACAAAGTCCAAACAAACATGAAACCAGGAAATGAAAACTAGTCTAAATGTACCAGGAACCATGGAGACATCAGGGGAATCACAATCATAAGGAGGAAGGCACAGAGAGAAGGAATAGGAGCATGTTTGACGGTGTTTGACGAGGACCCAGCAAAGGGGAACTGAAGAGAGAGGGCTTTTAAAGGAGACTGAGACAAAGAGGGGGCTAATGAGGAAACTGGGAGCAGGTGTGCACAGAACAAGAGAGGGAAAGAGCTAGGGAAGAAGGAGAACATAAGAGGGCAGCAGAGAGCAACAAATAGAAACCTGGAAAACTGGAAATAACAATAAAATGTTAATTAAATAACTAGGACTATAAAACATGGAGAAAAGAAAACTAAACACTAGAAAACCTTTTCTTACCTTTTCTTCAAAGGTAAATACTCTTCAAAAATAAGAACATGCTTATTTTTTTCGTTTTCTTTTGTTTCTTTTTACGATGGGCATTTAAAAATGTTTTAGTCTCCAACAAAATTAATGATGCTGGATGTTGGCCCATTACACCTAATTGGTGAGTTTAACACCTACATAATCGCAGAAAACAATTGTTTGTTAGCATGAAGATTCTCACCTAAAATCACAATCAGTCGAATGTGATACCTCTCGATGTTGGTTGTTGCATTTCTGCTTCAGTTGGAGCCTTTTAGGTTGCTTTGGGTATTGAACGAGCAAGCAGGCTGCATTAATTAGATGTGATCAACGTCGCCCAGCTTGATCATTTCTCACAGGCCTTTCCCTCATCTCTTTGCTTCAGCATAATGTAAATTACGGTTTCCCTGGCCATTATCCTTACAGTCCCATTAATCTCAGCCAATTTAAGGCCTAGCAAAGAGAAGAATCTCCTATCTAATCAATATTCCAAGAGAGGCACAGAGTGCTGTCACATGTACACATCTCAGACATTCATCAGAATAACCCAGCCTGACTTTATGCCATTTCCTTTGGAGGAATTGAACATGATCATCAGTGCATCACCTTTAATTTTCGTTTCAAAATGTAATTCTCTCGGTATTCAATAAGCTAGAGTTCAGACACTTTTTGATAAAGTGATTGTTGAGTTCAGAGATTAAAAAAGAAGCCAGAATTATTGCTTAGTGTCATTACTCCACCAGCTTTCAGCTGACTGAAATTACAACCCCCATTATAAAACATGATCGTGCTCCTGTCAACAGGCCAAGCGTGAAACTTATTTCCCATCACTTTGTGTTACAGACAAACATTTCACTCTGAACTAGTTTCTGTTTTAACACAGCTCCCCCTTTGCTTTCTGGAGCTGCCCGTGGGTGAATATAATGACAAGCTGATTGGTAACTTTAAACATGTTCTTCCTATCAAATGAGTATCAGAGGCCACATACAGAATCGTGACACCAGAACCATAGCATAATTGCAAATTATGGTCCTAAATTGAAGTGTAAAATTGCCTTCTGTCTGTGACAAAATGGCACCAAAGGGGATGAAATGTTATTAGCAGTAATACATTGATTAAGTATACTTATATTCCATATGTGGATGTGATAAAAGTTTAGAGGGAATATTCCTTTCAGAAAGACCCTATGTTGTTTGAGCTTTGTGTACGTAGAATAGTAGAAATAGGTATAAGGAATGAAAATCTAAAATTACTAGCTCCAGGAATAGGATATTCAAGTGACTTAAAAACCACAGAACTTTCAAAATGCAGCTGGTAAACTGGGATTTTCTTATGATTCCAGTGAGATTATGCACAATGTGACAAAGCTGAAGTGAACATAGTTTTCTATACAGTACATAACACTAAATCACTTTATACTTATAAATAGCCTATATGGTCAATAGATCTTCATGCAATAGAGCAGAGGTCACGAACGCGGTGCCCGTGGGCACCAAGGTGCCCTCAAGGACCACATGGGGGGCCCTCAGAGTCTTCTAAATAAAGAACAACCCACCAGTGGGCTAACTTTGAAATTTTATTTTATTCTGTTGCTCTTCTTTTTAATCATTTATAGAGATTTCAAAATGACAATGTCTAAATAAACTTAGAAATTAACAGAAACAATAAAAATATGTTGATAGTGAACAACGTTTAGGCTAATGCTAACCCTTGCAGCTCATGGGTCAGTAATGGTCGCCCTTCCTACGTCTCTGTACCCTTGAAGTGGCCCTCAGCCTTAAAAAGGTTGGTGACCCCTGCAATAGAGTATCTACTGCCTAACTTTTCTAGTCACACTTTTTGCAGCATCTCGATGATGCAGTCATGTTTCTACAGTATGTATTAAAATCTCAGAGGTGATTATATCTTTTCTTGCACCGATGGGCATAAGGCAGAAAGAATTTCAAATATATTAACAACCATTTTAGGGACTTTCAGATTGTCCAGATTTAATAGATATGTCCCGAGGTACAACTTTGGTGCAGCCTGCATATGTTTACATGCAAATAAAGATTTCCGTGGGCAATAGGATTTTCTTAAATCTCTGTTTGTTGTGTGTTCAAGTTACCTTGATGTCCAGAGATTGTTGAAAATAATGACATAAAAGGTCCACATCAAGCATGCATACTATGCATTGTTTTAAAATCCAGAACAGTAGCATTTTTATGCCTACATCAGTATTACTTTTCCCTAGCCCTTTTCTTTTTTTATTGAAACTGCAAAAAGCTTATCTCACAAAGACCTACAATGGTTTTAGCAGAGTCATTTACCCAGCCACTGCTTCAGTATAGCTGTTTTTTTTTTACTTTTTAGGTCATTAATTTTACTCTTTATTATCACCTCAGGCAGAAGCACAACTATTACAGCGTTTCTTACTGAATAAAACCAAACATGGAGATTCTCAGCTTTTCCAAAAGACAAATAAAATAGCTTTTTTAAACTATATCCTTTGTAGAGCGTTCCAAGCCTTATGATCAGGACATGTTTCTGAATGTATGCCAGGTCTGTAATGAAAAAGAAAAGTAAAGGGTCAAAGAATAGAGCTGAGAATAGTTTTAAGGGCAATGAACACTCAATGAAAGTTGACTCTGACTTGTCTGTATAAGCAGAGAAGGTTTTGTATAATTAAAGTACTTCTTTACATAAACTTGAGTTAGAAAAACTTCATCTGGACTCTATCAGCAGAGTTGTCACAACCTTGGGAATGGTCCATGAAGAAACAGCAGCCGTTAGCTATATGAATTCTACCTACTATGTGCAATTATCTCCCCTTTTATTATTAATTGTGCATAAAATATGATGGGGGGAAAAATACATACCAGTTGAATCAGAAGTGCAGATACTTTCTGACCTGTATTATGACCAACTTACCAGTGAGACCTAACTAGAGTTGAAGGCTGATATACAGCAACTGACCCTGAGAGTAGACTGCCTACATCTCTTATCATGTAATGGCATATTTCTAAAAGTCTTCTTTGCTACAGCGATTTTTAATCATATTTAAAAAGTACCCATCAGAACAAAACACAAAAGTTAACTTTGCATTGGGAAACGCCATCTTGGGTTAAAGGAGGAAAGGAAAAGAGAATGCACTGAGGACCTTCTTCTAAGTCTATGCAATGACCCATTACTAAAGTTTGGCCTCATTTTCTGCAAAAAGAAGCCTTTACTGTCTCTGAAACAACGGGTCATAGATAACAACCCTGCTGAGAAGGATTCTGACATCTTCCCAATGCTCAAACACCATGTGGTTGTTTCACTTAACTTGCTAACACAGAGGGTTTAGGTTTGCATAATTAGGCTCAACATATTGCCGCAACTCATAGCTAAGAAAACTTACTTGGACATTTGCTAAAGTCCCGTCTTTAAGAACATCTCTTTGGATGCACAAGAGGATGATAGCCTATAGAATATGATGCAGCTGCTAATCTGAGGCTGTAAATCAAATTGGAAGGGCACTCCCTCTCATCCTCAGTCCCACATAAAAGCAGCCTAGCTGAGTGAAGCATATTGATGCCAGCCTCTGGAGTGTGGTAACAGTCGTCCAACTGGACTAACGCCTGGCAGTGCTTCTGGTTGCTTCCTGTGATCGCAGGCACAGAGGGCTTAGCTGTGGCTCATCAAACCCACTGTGCCATGAAAGGATGACAGCATGAGGCCTGTAGATTAAAACCACTCAGTGCTCTGACATAGCAAAAGAAGACTAAACACGCCCCAAAACAGAAGATTTGACAAAAGTCATAATTCTGGGACATAGCCAGTCTCTTTGCCCGGCTCAGCTGAAGAAACAAAACAAATGGAAATAACATCTATTATTTTATTGATACTCAAAACTTTAGGGCTCTACAGAAGTTTTCAACATTGGAATTTTCTTTTTTTTTACATCTTGTCAGATTAATTTAGTATTCTGGACCAACAAATCATTGTGTCATTATAATAACAGGGCTCCCCCCCTTTTTTTCATATAAAGCATTAAATATGTAATGGGCAGTTCTGTTTCACCCTCCTTAGACAATATACCTTAGGACCTTAACTTCTTCTGAATCCGTTTTGCAAAACGACTCAAGTAAAAAAATAGAAACCTGAAGTGTCCAGATAATCTTCTTTCTGGTTTTCAAAACGGTTTTCTTCTTGCTCCTCCCATAAAGAGAAGGGCAGATTAAAGGAGCTACAAGCAAGTATTTCTGCTGTTGTACTTGGCTGTTTCATATTAATGGGGCCAAATAAAAATGCACTCTTTTACTTTATGAATTATTTAGTTTTTCTTCATAAAAGGCGTTAGAAACCACTAATTGTCCAGTTCTCAGTGTGCCGATTTGGTTGATTAAGACATTAAAGCTGCAATAAAACACATTAAACTCTGTGGCTGTAACATGAGAAACATGTAAACAAAGGCAGTGTACAGCTAATAGCTTTGTCTTTAAGAGTTATAAGACGACTCATGTAAGCAAAGTGCTCTTGAGAGCTAGAGCAGGACAAGATAATCAGTTACAAAACAAAACTGCAACCTTTTCAGTGAGTACTTGTACCCTTTTACAGCTCGTGTGTGGCTGCAAGCTCCACTGCGTCCTGCCGACTCATGTGGGAGTAAACAGATCAATAGTCTCACCTGAGACAGGGATGCTCACCTTCTCTTAACAGCGGTGATCAAGCTGTATCTGTAAATCCCCTCCTTTCAGCTTTAGCCATAATGACACTAATGGGCACCAATGGTCCCAAGTGACCCTGTATTACACCAATTAAGCCAGCAATCTCAAATATAATGTTCTAATCTGATTAAGAGATGGACACAGATGAGTAGTAGAGGGGCATGGGAGAGACAGTGAAATTAAGTCGGGTTTGATTTCTTGTAAATCTCATATTGTAAATTAAAAAAAATCTGGATGACCAATAAAATTGATGGTCAATAAACTGTTCTTTAAGCTACACCTTTTAGTTTTACTAAAGGTTCTAGGTTTGGTTCACAAGTTTAGGTGCATTAGTATAAGAGTATCTGGTATAATAAAATATAGGCCAAAAGTGACATTAAGTACCCCTCTTTAAAAGATTGGATGTCATGCTTTTAAACCAGTAAAGCAAAAGAAATTCAAAATAATGCACCTCAGCTGTGACATTTATATGATGCAGACCAGCCAAAAATCAATCATCTCCCCTTAGATGGAAACTGCATTGATGGTTGCCATCCTCCCCCCACGCTTTGCCATGAGAAAAGAGTGCCACTTTGTGTGTATATGTCTGTGTGTGGAGATCTCACTTCATTTAGCACTGCACCACGGGGGAGCCATGGGAAATCACACAGACACCAGAGAGAATAAACAAACAAATCAAAAGCATTAAACCAAGCAAACACAACATAGGAGGCTTTTATAGGGATCGTTAAACCTCCATTATCCACCTGAAATTAAATCTCTTTTTCCGTCAACTTCTTTCTATGTTTCAGGAGGCATATTGAGCAAAGGTTTCAAATAAGAATGTGGATACTGAGTAAACTTAACATCAAACCTATGATTTTCTGCTAAACCCCTCATTTTATTTATTTTCTTAAGTAATATAATAAATGTGTAACTCTTGACTTTAAATAAACTTAACTTCCCACCACTCTCAGACCAGTTAGTTAAACTGTAATGTTACAATAAAAAAAAAAGGCCAGAATATAGAGACATAAACATAGAGAACTTTTATTGGGATAAAGCTTTTTTTCGTTCTAACAAGTAGAACAATTGTTCTGTCCAAAACCAGAAAAAGTTAGTATTTTTAATATTCCGTAAAAATTCAAAAAATATCCACTGGACTTGGTTTTCAAGATTTGAAGACGTTTCGCCACCTCTCCAGGAAGCTTTCTCAATTCAAATGTCTGGATCCGCAGTGAGTTTGAGTCTTATATAGACAACGCCTTGTATCGCTTGGAAACATGCAATAGAAACCGATGAATGGGTCGTTAGTTCCATCGTTAGCCTGTAATATCTGAAACTGTCTATGATTCTAGGGGTCGGTCGTTAAAGGGGGGATTGTCATTAAGGGGGGGATTGTCTCCTGTAATACCTGAAACCTGTCTATGATTGTTAAGGGTTGGTCGTTAAGGAGGTATTGTTCACCGGCTGGAGCGGGTAAGTCCCTCGTTCCTCTGTGTTAATACTTTTCAAACGACAAGATTAAACACTGTGATCCTGCTTTTGGTTCGGTTTGCATAACCTACATTTATTTTAATGTAATTTTTTGATAAATGCCAGAATTACTATAGTTTTTAGGATTGCACTGCAAAAAATTGAAATCTAAGTAAGATTATTTTTCTTTAAAAAAGAGCATTTCTTTCTTGAATTAAGCAGTTAAGTGATACACTTTGCCAATGGAATAAGGAAATTTACATCTAAAATAAGAAAAAACAATTGCGTTGTCTTATTCCAAGTGGATATTATCTAATTATCTTATTTTAAGAGTAAAAATACTAATTCCATTGGCAAATCTTATTTACTTGCTTGAATTATGCTAAATACACTAATTTGAAGACATTTTTACTCATTTCCAGATCGTTTTTGCAGTATGTCCCTTTTTTTTCTACTTTGAAGCGTTAGGGAAGGTGGAGGAAAACCTTTAAACTCATCTATCATAGACTGACACCTCAAAAACACTGCTCACTTGTGGGAAATCACAGAAAAAAACTGAAAAGAAATCTACCAAGATCCCAAGACCATTTCTGGATCCTTCAAAGTAAGACATTGATCTGTTTAGTGATGTTACATAAGTAAAAGTATATTATTGTATTTAATATTTAAGTGACCGGTCCTATTTTAAGCATATTTGGGAATGAAAACGCATGTTAAGAAACTTATTTGTAAGGACTGTCAGCATGGAGACTGAATATTGGACAGTTTTCTTTTTTGGACTCCAGCTTATTAAAAATTCAAAGCAACATGCACAACTGAAAAAATGGTCTCCAAACATTCGGTCAAAAATCATGCATATTGTCCTTTTTAGCTCTGTTTAGCCCTGTAATTTGCCCTAAAATCATAGTATTAAAATATTCTGTTAAGCATATAGGTGGATTTTAGCTTCTTTTTAACTTTTGGCTAAGTATTTTTTTCAAAGACTGCTCCTGAAACATAAGTTCTGTGATCATTTATTGCTCTGCTAAGGATCCACAATGAAGAGTAAGTTTTATAAAGGAAATGTTTGTCTCCAAAACATTTCATGTTTTTTGTTTTTTTTTCAAAATAACATGCAACATGTACAGTCTATACAGCGTTTCTGTTCTTTGTGAAAGTAAAGCCACGGCTGAGTAGCTCAGGTGCATTTATGTCGTCTCTCACTTTCATGTTCAGCTGGGTTATCTAATGACTGAGTGGCTGCAGCTGTGAAATGGTGGGCGCTATCAGATCAGATATGTGTTACACAAAGAAAAAGCTTTAGAGGCATGTGACATTTTAACCCATTTGACTAAGAAAAAATACCTTAAACAAAAGTATTTATTGTATTGTCAGTTCTTTTTATTTAAAGATTATGTATTTTTAAAAGACTTGTCAAATATATTCTGTTGTTGCACGTTCACCAGAAGTCAAAAGCTTGTTCATTGTGAGCTTCAATCAGAAATCTGGGAGAAATGGTATTCTAGGATGACATTTCAAATGAATGGATTGAAAACAACCATAGAAAACGTGAAGGTTATTCTAAAAATAAATAAGAAAAGCCCTTGCATCTTCTAGATCATCAACAATAAAAATGCAGGAGTTGACACTAATAATTTTGTTAACACATTGCCACAAAATAAATCCTAATTCTGAATGTAGGAGTAGGGATACATTCTAAATAGTCAAATCAATGTAAGTCAACATTATACCCTATTTTAGAAGCAATGAACCGTTCCTGTAAAAAAAAAAAAAAAAAAAAAAAAAAAAAGATGTACTGGGGCAGGAATATTACTGAAACATTTCAACAAAACTCAATTCTGAGCAACAGTCACTTTCTCATAGTTTCATCATTTTCCTGCTCTTTTCTACCTAATAAGGAAACTGGTGATAATTAATAAATGTAACCGGCTGCAACATTGACCCAGTTACATTGTAGGCTGCTTTATAAACCTTCTAAGTTCCTTATTGTTAGTTTATATTCAAGTAATCATAAACAAGGCAAATTATTTAGGCCGACTAAAATTGTTATGCTTTTAATACAAAGAAAATAAAGACCAAAACATATGTACATGAGTGCAGGAAGAAAGATGTATCAGTGCCTACGGAGGACTATTTTAACTATGTAGAATGATTTTACCTTTTCGTAATTATGTTTTTAATTTTTATCATCATCTTAACTGCAGCACCAGCGTAAACTGATATAGATTGAAATCCATTCTCCAGAGATAGTATTCTCTGCTTTATACAAAGAAAGAAAGAAAGAAAGAAACAAACAAACAAACAAACAAACAAACAAACAAACAAACAAAGAAAGAAAGAAAGAAAGAAAGAAAGAAAGAAAGAAAGAAAGAAAGAAAGAAAGAAAGAAAGAAAGAAAGAAAGAAAGAAAGAAAGAAAGAAAGAAAGAAAGAAAGAAAGAAAGAAAATAATTTCTTTTTGCTGTCTATAAAAAATATATCAAAGGGAATAATACTGAATCTCTTTCTTGTGAATTACTGACAATGACAAAAGAAGTGAGATGACCTCACGGAAGTTCATCTCAATTTTTTATTGTCACTGTCAAACTTTGACATTTAAATACTCAGCATCTCAGACAGGTCTTTGACTTCAGATGGTTTTGGGATATAATTTATTCCATTAGACTTGGATCAGAAAAGCTGTATCCTATTTTTTTTCAAAAAGTCAAAAACTCTAACACCTAAACCCGGTCGCACCTTGACGATTTAGCCAGCATATGCCTGATGTCCCCGAATCTTCTAAAACACTGGCATGTGCTGAACTCTCTCTGTATTTTCTTTTATTGTAAAGATGAGTAAAGGAATGAGTCCAGGAGAATTAAATTAAAGAAATTATTTATTTGCGACTTAAATCATTCTTTCCCTTGGGCAGAATACCAACTGGGAACTCTGATGGGTTTGTGGCTTTAGTCTAGAACAGTAAGTCTGAAATGAGCACGGTGGAGAGTGGACAGAATTTGGCTAGGAGTTGAATTACGGTCAGAAGACCAGCTGCCAGTAAGAACTTGATCCACGGAATGGATATTTTTCTCAGTTAAAACCAGCTGGCTTGGAACAGGGAAACCTTAGGGCGATAACACAAAATTTAAAACATGCAGAAGACAGAACCAAAACAGGCTGAGGTTCAAAGGCTTGAGTACCTCTTAGTGTAAGAATCAGACAGTGAGGAACTAGCAGTGTCCTCCTTAAATGCTCCTCCTGATGACCGTCAACCAGCTGTAGGTTCACATCCTTAGAGCCCGTCAGCCACCATGCTCATGAAGCCCTCTGGTGGGAAAAAGGGAAACGCCACAGCAACACTCCCAGAATCCCAACAGTACCCCCCTCTAAATGGCTGCATCCTTTTGCCCCAATGAATAGGATGGAAGAGAAGGCTCAAAGTCAGAGATAAGATAAGGTTCACAAATAATGGAGCGAGGCACCCAGTAACGGTCCTCAGGACCATAGCCCTCCCAGTCGACGAGGTGCTACCAGCCAAATTCCCACTGATTAATCTTGTCCTTCAAAATCCTGGGCTGGAGGAGGGGGCTGGGCTGGAGAGCAAAAAAGAGCTGGTCTGGACATGTTTGACCTGGGAAACATGAAAAGACGGATATACACAGACAGAAGGAGGAAGAAGGAGGCGGACAGCAATGGCACTGATGACTCTATTTCTGAGGGACCAATATAAAAGCTACTGTCTACAGTAGCTGCAGTTTCGTTCCACATTATGTTGAAGGGCTGATATTTTTTCAGACTTTCCTGTAGCGGTGGATGTGTTGGAGAACAGATGGGGAAAGAACAGGTTGATAGCCAAAGGTAATTTCAAAATGGGACAGACTGGTGGCAAATGAGACGTAAGGTAAGGGCATATTCCACCCACAAGAGGTATTTACACTAGTCAGAAGGATTGGAATGTGTCAGGCAATGATGGGTGGATTCCATCTCCTGGTTCATCCCCTCTGTCTGTCTGTTAGATTGAGGCCATTAACTGGAAGTCAGTGTTGTGCCCCTAGTGCCAAAAAAACTGTTGCTAAACCTGGGAATTGAACTGTGGGCCCCGATCTTATTTCGAGTGGAATTCCATGAAGTTGGACAGTATGGAAGGCAGACAGGATTTTTCTGAGAGGCATAAGATGATAAACTTTAGAGAAAGGGTCAATAATTGTGAAGATGGGCGTCATACCTTGAGACAGGGGTAATCCAGTGACTACATTAATAGAAATGTGAGACCACGGTTATTAAAGGATGCGTTGTGGTGTTAACAGGGCAGCGAGTGGATGGTGAGAAGGTTTGTTTCAGATGCAGACTGAAAAAGCTGCTCATACTCTTCCACATCTTCGTGTTGAGAGCCACCAGTAGTTCTGAGAATTGAGAGTTATAGTTCTGCTGGAACCAGGGTGAATTGAGAACTCAGAACTTTGAAACCAATAAATTAGCGTTGATTGGACAGAAGAGGGTACATCCGTTTTTATTGGAGCTCCGTTGTCAGTATGAAGTTCCTCTTTTACAACACTCTCGATTTCCCAGGAGAGGTAACCAATGATGCATGTGGGCAGTATGATAGGCGCAGGGACTTTGTAAGAATCCTCAGCATAGAACTGATGGGACAAAGCATCTTGTTTTATGTTCTTAGATCGAGGGCAGTATAAATGGACAGGTTGTATTGAGAGAAAAATTGTGACCGACGAGTGTTGAGAGATTCAGCAGAATGGAGATAGGATACATTTTTCTCATCAGTCCAAACTAGAATGCACTCTCCAGCTTGTGGAAACATTCCTCCGAAGCTAGTTTTTTAGCTAACACCTTGCAATTTCCAACATTATAATTCCTCTCAGCAGGGGACAGCTTGGAAGACAAATAAGCACAGGGGGCCAACTTTCCATCTAGCTCAGATCTATGGGAAAGGACAGACCCTACTACGGTCACAGAAGCATCCAACTCCAGTATTAACTGTTTGAGGGGGTGGGGCTGGATCATTGACAGAGAATGCCAATTTGGCTTCAGAAGTTCAAGAAAAGGGTACTTTAGATTAAGTGAGAGCTTTAAAGGGGGTTATGGTTATACTGTAGTTTCTGATAAAGCTGCTGAAGTTTCGAATTCAACGAAAAACTACTGACTTAGAACCTTGCTTAAGACTACCACAATTTGCTTGAAATATTAGTTTGGTCAGACTCTGGAGAAAAGGTTAGTTTGAACTCATCAAGAAATTCCTGAAAAGTGTTACGAAAGCTGGTGGGATCTTTAGATTGGGCCTATGCCATTGTTAAAACCTTTCCAGTGAGTGAACCCAGAATGTAAGATATCTTGGATTATCATGAGGAAAGGACTGAGGACATCTGAGAAAAACCAATGAGCAAAGAAGGAGGAAACTCCCACAACCACATATCACCTGAAGACTTTTCAGGCTTGAGGATTGACATATGTTCTTGCTAGATATAAGGACACAGGTGGCAGATGTACATCAGGCAATTCAGGGGCTCCGCTTTTATGGGAAGATGACTGGTTAAAGAGATGATTGCAAACAAGGTCAGCTAATTATTCCAAATGATGATGTATTGATCCTTGTTGTTCTTGGAGAGTATAAAGTATTCCATCATGAGGCTGAAGTAAATTATATTGTTCTAAATGTTTTTTCTGAGAGCCTCTGCTGGGTCAGATTGCTGGCCTGATTGTTCAGTAATGATTTTTTTGACCCTCATGCAGAAAACTTTCAAAAAGCAATTTAAACAGTGCAGTATTATAAGTCTCTTGGTGCATCTGACCTTATCCCACTAGGTGGCGGCGAGCAACCTGGAAAGGCTTTCCGTGAAGGTGATTGGATCACTGAAGTAAACACAGTAAAGAGTGAAGAAATTAATCCAGGAAAATAAAATTTAAGAAATTAATTAATGGAGACTTAAGTTATTCTTTCCCATGGGCAGAATACCTACTGGGAACTCAAATAGGTTTTTCGGCTTTAGTCCAGAACAGTAAGTCTGAATCAAGCACGTTGTCAAGCAGACAGGATTAGGTCCGGAGTAGAGACATGGTCGGCTGCCAGTTAGGAACTTGAACCAGAAAAAAATGACTGGGGTTCAGAGACTTGCGTTATCTCTTAATGTAAGAATCAGACGGTGAGGAACTGGCAGCGTCCTCCTTATGACCGCCAACCAGCTGCAGGTACACCTCGTTAAAGGCTGGATCAGCCACTGTGTCCATGAAGCTCTCTGGTGGGAAATAAGGAAAGAGCCACAGCAACTCTCCCAGAACTCCAAAATCGAAAGTTCATTTTTTATCTTTCTCTCCACACCTCTGCTTGCAAAATAATGTCCTTGTTACTTTTTGTACGCATGTGCATAATCATATCTTCAGTACGTTCACATAGCCTTTTTTTGGTAACTACAGAAAACACAGAGTTTACTAACGAATGAAGCAAAGACAAAGTATAAAACCCAGAAATAACTCACAATAAAGGGCTGGTTATACTTCTGTAGCAGTGTGTCGCAGTGATCTTGTCGCAGGTATAATAATAATAATAATAATAATAATAATAATAATAATAATAATAATAATAATAATAATAATAATAATACATTTTATTTAACAGCGCCTTTCTTGACACTCAAGGTCACTCAAGGTATGACAGTAATTTTTGATTTATGCCCGATTTTGAAGCAGTCATACAAACAAAACAAGCCGGTAAGGTACCAAACAGGAAATAAGCATAGGCTAGAGCGGATCTAGATTTGACCAATCAGAGGCCTCAGGTCTGCGGCACTGTCTGTGGTCATCTACAATTTTAGAGAGTGTCTGCAGAAGGGGCGGGGGCATATCTGTGTTAACTGCCACACACGCACACGACCTGGTTTCTGAGCATGAATCCGCCTTAAAGGTATACTATGCAACCGGTGTTGATTTTCCAGCGAGGCTCCCCCCAGAGGGCGAAAGTAAAAGTGCACTGTCGTAAATATGCTCAGCTGTTCTCCTGGTTTCTCCGTCAAGCCAGGCGCGGTTGTTTTGAGCTTAGCAGACAGGCAAACGCAACGAATCACCATGTCTACTGCGGTAAGTGACTATTTTGTTCCAATTTTCGAGTTTGAAAATTCTCGCTGGTTCCGCCATGATAACTGCACAAATATCGCCACTGCGCTAGCAACGAGCATGCCTTTCACTGGGGGTGTGTAGCAGTTCTCGCTGTAAAGCAAGACCGACTCTCGCGATGCACGAGACTTCTGAGCCTGTGGATGCGGGCTGAGGGCTTTGTTCGACCTGAAATGACTCATTTAATCATCCAAAACGTTATGGAACACATTAATTAACTGAAAAATGTTGCATAGTATGCCTTTAAGTCAACAGGATACCATAATTTAATCAGAAAACCTTGTCCTGCAACCATAGTGAGCTACTAGCATAAGATTACTTCACAGAGCCAGGCTAATGTCTGCTATAAGGTTGATTTCCAAAAGGTGCTAATAATCTGACAAAGGAAGACATATTTTAATGACATGAATAGGATTTTTTTTATAGCTGTCATCTACTTTATGCAGGCTTCTGATATTTATTGTGATTTGTGTGTTATCATTACTTATGTTTATAAAATATTGATAAGTTTTTCTGACCACAAATTTGAGGCAATATGGCATATAAATCAAAATCTAATTAGCGAGTATTGCAAGAAATCTAAAAAGATCAGTTCTGCATTTGCCTTTCTCTATTTTAGGCTTTTTTCTGCTGGCTGGAAACAGTAATAACTGATAAACAGTTTATTTTTGGGAAATAATCCTGTAATATATCCTCACTAGCTTCATTAACTTGAACATGTCCAATCAAGATAAGGGGAATTACTCTACATGATCCAAACAAACAAGAGTACTACAAACAATGGCCTTCTTTTTGCAATTTAATTGTGTGTGTGTGTTTGTGTGTGTGTGGGGGGTGTAAGCTTAGAATTTAGCAATTGCATTTTAATGACTACAGAAAGCTTTAAACATTAATGAAAATCTAACAAAGATTAGATTAAAAAAGTGTAGTTTAATTTGTTATGAAATTAGTCTGAATATGAAACAAATGGTGGATAGGGGTTTTTATGACAGATTCTGAGAAGGTGTTGTTATAATTAGATTAGTAGAATAAGTGTTATAAACATAAATAGCCATATGGGCATAAATGCGATGTATCCGTTATGTTACATATCAGTCCTCTGTTCATTTTCATTATGGTTGGCAAGCAGATGTCTTTTTTAATAAACATGACATTTTATATTATTTTAAGGACCTAATAAGGTGAAATGTGTAGATTATAAGCTACTCTTAAAATCTCTATCTTAATTTTACTACATTAGAGTAAATGTGCTATACCATGACAAATTTGCCTAATTACAGACATAAAAAATTACAAATGCTTATCCACCTTAGTATGTACGCTATTAGATAACATATTGTACGTTTACATGCAATAATGCTAGAAAGCATGAAAATATAGAACTAAAGTGGACAACAAGCATTTTAAAATGACAAATGCATACATTTGTTAGGGCTATCAGTCTGTTGTGGTGCCTAAAGAAAACCTGCCCATGTGTGGCACAAAAATTAGTGGTACTTTAGAGGGCTGAATCTTCTAAATCCAGCCCTGCTGATCCCTCTCAGTAGTGGCAGAACAGTAAACAATAAACTGTATTATTAGTCAAGCAGCAGCATCGTGCACAATCGTTTATGAATTCTGTTTGCCTGATTTTGACACAGAGAAAAATATGGAAAGCTTTTCTTCTCTTGTTTCAAGAACATGCTGTGATAAGATTTAGAATCAGCCTGCAGAGGGAAATGTATCTGGAAGAACAATGCACAATTTGCAAACCTTAACATCAAGGAATATATGACTATATTTATTTTGTTTTTAGAAAATGTATTTCTATTGAGACACTGTTTTTTTTATATAAATATATGTCAAAGATATGTTGTTTCCAGGAAGAAGATATTAAATTAAGAATTAACAAAGTCAGAATCAGCCAATATCCATTACGGTGTCAGGTCTGAATGCTTAGATGAGAGGATTTGATTTGCTGAAGACATGGTGATTTCGTGAAATTTGGGTTGAAGTGTAACATTTCTATTGAGCCTAATGAGAAACACCAATTAGCCATGTTTTAATAGCAGATAAAATATAATTTGTGAACACAAAAGTCCAGCAGCATTCTTTCCATGAAAATAAAGCTGTCAGTCAGGCCACATGGGAATAAAACACTGAAAGTGCAGGGAGGCGATGCTAAACGGGGGCTAATTACATAGTTGACATTTCTCCCTTCCATACTTCTTTGGCTAAGTTTTTTTTTCCACATTCTTTTTCTCAATAAACTAACAACAATGTTTTAGTGATCATATTTACAAGAAATGCTCAGTTAAAGCAGGGTTTCCCCCTCCAAAGAAGTTAAATGCAGGATAAATACAATGTCAAGACCACTATTATGTTCTGCGCCTTTTCTGTTTCTGTTAATTACACTCAACTATGTTGCAAGTAGGCCTACTTCTTTTATTCTTTGTTGCACTTGAGACAGTGTTCTCTGAGCCCAATTGTCTGGTTATCTGCAATAACCATTCTCAAGTTCCCTCCATGTCTTCGATTTCAGTGTTTAGTTAAATAAAATAATATCCGTCCACCATACATGGACCAATGTCCTGTTGATGATGTGGCCCTTTAAAAGAGCACATCTTGACAACCCTAACAGTTCAAATGCAGGATTAAGCAGGCATCCAAAAAAATAAAAAAAAAACCCGTAAAGTAGTAGGGAAGCTCATTTGGCTTCTTTGCAAGTTCCTGACTGCAGAGCTTTTCTTTTATGTAGGCTTACTAAGGCATTGGTATTGACCCATAAGGGATGGGAATTGTAACGATTAACTGCACCCACCTGTTTTGCATGTATCCCTGTTAATCCCTGTTGTATTTAAATCTGTGTCCTCTGTTCCCTCATTATCTTGTTTTTTTCCTTTTTTGTCATCCTAGCAGTTCATGAATTTTCCTCCATGATTGTACATTCAGCATCTTGTTAATTAAAATGTATCCGTCCATCATGCAGCTGCTGATGTCCTTTTGCCAATTTGATCCTTCTCCAACTTGTACTGTGACACACACACTAACTTTTTCGCCTCATGAATTTCCTCTTTAAAATGAAATCTAAATCTTTGACAGCATGCCAGCAGCACTTACTCTGAATCTTTCTTCAGAAAAAGAGGCCCTTGAAACATTAATTATTCTTTTAAGCCCCACAGACATAATATAACTGAGCAGCTACAATCATGACTGGTGAGTCCAGGTGGGATACCTTATTAAGGTAATGCAAATGAAAAGAGTCAAGCAGGAGTATTTAATATAGAGCATGTATAATAGATTCCAATGGCATAGAAGAAATCAAGGGAAAAGAACAGTATGATGACAGGAAAGTGCTTTAATTTAGATAGAAACTATGGGTTTGACCTTATCTTTAAGTTTTTTAGAATAACATCCAGCAAATGCTTCCTGATTATTTAAGACTTTGTCACAGTTGTAGCACATCTTGACTCTTCTCAGCATTTACTTGGGCACTTTAACTCCTCCACATTAGGGATAGTCTGGCTCCTAAGTAGAGGACATATTCTACTAGGGTGACCATATTTTCATTTCGGAAAACCAGACGCATTCAAGATGGCGGCGACACAAAGTGCTCACGTCATGACGACCAAGCCCTATTTGAAAAAATAAATTAACAAATGAGCGAATTAACAAAAAATACCTCTTGTGTAGCAAAAATTACTCAAAATGTACCAAAAACGAACAAACACATCAATAGACTATCTTTACTTTCGGTGTCCAGGTGGCTTTTCAGATCCCTTGCACCTCCTTTGGCCACTGAGACATATGTGCCTGCTTTGCACACTGTGCACAAGGCCTCCAATGTGTCTCGACCCAGTCTGAAAGCGGGGAAACTCTTTTGTAAATCGTCGGTAAACATACATTTGAGCTTTTGCATGTTGTTGGCGTACTGACAGCCACACTTTTATTATTCTGATTAAGAACAGGGCTGCCCGCACTGACGCGGCTCAAGGATTACGTCACACGCAGCGCAGTGCCCTAGTGCCTGTAAATTTAACGGTCCAATTAAGGTAATTTAAAAAAAACAGGACATTTCCTCACTTTCAAAAAAAAAACCGGGACGCCCAGGAGAGGACATGAAATACGGATATGTCCCAGGAAATACAGACGTTTGGTCACCCTACCATAGTCACAACATCCTGCAAAGGCAAAGATCTCGTCTACCTTCAGAAAGAGACAGTTCCTATATCTCAGACTCAACATTTGACGTTTGATCTCTGAAAGAATAAGAAAAGTGTTATCACTCTATAGTTAAAACAAACTTGCAAGACGCCTTTGTTATACCCCTTGGCAAGTGACCCGCTCAGTTCCTATTGGCATGGTGTGTGACCCCAGACCAGGGTTGAACCGCTAAATTATGTGATGCCAGTCGCTTTTGATCTAACAAGCCGAAACAACTTTGTTTACATGCTCCATGTTTTAATAAACCTGGAGCAGCTCTGGTGGGAGGGATTCAGACAGATAAAGGAGCGAAATAATAAAGAATAAAGACTACGCTCTGGCTCCCGTTCATCTTGCTCTCCATTGTTTACTTCCCTGATTTCCGTCGCACTGTTGACATCATCCACACTCACCCAGCCGTCATCAGACACACAGTGGTGGGGGACAGTGGCCATGCAGCTTTCCAGCAGGGAGTCAAACTTGGCTTTTTGGTCAAATGGAAAAAGAGCCAAAAGCCGATTGTCAGCAGGTCAACCTGGTTTTGAAGCGGCTTAGAAAAATAGAAACAGTCTGTAAGTGTAGCTCATGAATCACAATAAATATGTGATTGTCAGAAACAGTGTAGACCAGTGTAGAGATGGTTATTAGAGTTAGACAAGTGATGGAATATTACAAGTCAGATATCATATTACATAAAACTGTAATCCCTTTTCATCTGGAAATAAATGAGAGAAGCTGACACGGTGATCTAATCAGGAAAGCCAGATAAGTGAATCCTGTTAAAATTCCCCATCTCCACATTAGGGTGTCGAGTTTGAACACTGACAGTTTTGGCCATGTCGCATCTGTTACTGGGATCAAGACTGACTTCTATGGATTAGCATCTGTCAGCTTTATTTTGAGCGACACTTTGAGGCTTCAGGACTGCGATTACTGCCTGGGAAGCCGAAGGCCACTTGTGACTTGCTGTGGTACATTGCATTCCTGTCTCATCTGACAGAACTGAAGTTGATTCTTTTACAGGCAAGTGAAAAAAAAAAACACAGAGTCTTCATACATCAGTGGTTCCAAGACTGCATGTCCCATAACACCCTGCTGAATTTGACATGTTTTTATGGTCTTGCAACTTTTTGGTCCATGCTGCTTTTTAAAACATAGAAAGCAGGAGTAATATTCGACTGGTATTATATCACTAATTCAGAAATGAATTGATATCTGTATGTAGAAAACACAATGGGTAAAACCTAAACCAATAACTGTAGATTGAACAAACTGTACAAGGGTGACACAGCTCTGCTTTTTTTATGATAAAGTCTGAATCACAGGAGAAAGAGGGGCAAAATGGGAAATGGAGGAAGGAGAGTGCAGAGAAATGCAGAAACAATGAAGTGGAACAAATCCAACAGGCACGAGGCTTTATCTCATTCCCTCCGCTTTCTCCTTCTTTTTTTCATTTTTGCTATCTTTCCTTATCTTAATGAGCACCACAGCTTTCTATCGAGGGATGGTGCCAGTCCAATACATCACAGACAGGACACATACCGAGGAGCGAGGACAGGACAGTAGCAGGGTGACAGTGATGCTGCCAGGGCGATTAAGAGTGCTTAGATAGGCCCGCTGATTCAGAGTGTGGGTGAAAGAGCACCATCATGCTCAGGAAAATGGTAGAGGTCGACATTTTTTATCTTATTTAGTAGAAAATGTCAAAGATATACAGTGTGCGGATGTTTAAAGAATCAATTTTTTTATAAGAAGGGAGAGAGGGCTATGCATAAAACCAAAAACTAAAACATTTCTTCTTTGAAACCACTACACACGTAATGTATTTAAAGGGCTGATTTAGCTAATTGAAACATGCTAGAAAAGTCGCATTTGAAAAAAAAGTGCTTTATGCTGATAATTTATCAGAAATTTACCTCACTATTATATAGCACCAATTCACTTTAAATGTCACAACTCACTGCACTCTAAGTAAATGTATACAATCAGAGGTGGATTTAATTTAGATACAATTATCTCCAACTTGCTGCTGCTATAATGCAGAGGCTGTAATGGTGTTCTGTGGTAAAGAGAGAGCTGTGTGTGAAAAGCTCTTGATTTACAGGTCTCTCTAGGCTCCTACCCTCATAGTATCCAAAAACTGGTTTATGACAGAAAGAACTTGAGAATCACTTGGATAATTCTACCAAGCGGCAAATATTGTCCCATATTGCAACTTACAATACAACTGCAGCTAAAACTTGCATGTGATCTGGATCATTACCAAATTGAAATAGTTTGTTCCTTAAAACCTGTTAATTAGTTTTATATTGATCCTGCTAACAAACCAAAAATACTGTTTTCTTGTGTTTTGGGCTTCAGTAAAATGCCTCTGGACATTTTGTGTCCGATGCTGAAGCTGTCAGTAGTCAATGCTGCCACCTTCTGGATTAAAGGGGAACTGCTTTCTGCCAAATATCCCTATCTCACTGTTAGAGAATCTTTTGAAATATTCCTGTATCAAGATTAAGATCAGGATAATCACCAACATTTAATGAACTGTTTATTAGCATGAGGCACACCTATAATAAAAAAATTAGTTTAAATTCACCCATGACTTTTTTTTTAGGTATTTTAAAAACAGACAAAAAAATGCCTATGAGCATATTACCTCCTTGGCAGAGGTAACAAGATCCAGGATATAAGCAACTGAAATTAGCTCTCTTCACTGGGTGGCTTGGCACTCCCTTAGAGACATGGTGATGAGGTTGAGCATCTAAGAGTGTCAGTTGAGGTGGCATGGACATCTTTTCTGGATGTCCTCCTGGACGTTTCTCTAGTGAGATGTTCCAGGTATCACCTGGAAGAAGCCAAGCTGACAAGCCATGACGGGTTGGGGGGACTATGTCTCTCAGATGACCTGGGAGCATCTTGGCTTCCCACAGCAAAGCTGGAGGAGGTGTCTGGGTAGAGAGAAGTCAGGGAGTCTCAGCTGAGACATAAAGCAAATGACAACAAGAATGAGGGAACTATTTCCAGTGCAATAAATCATTAATTCAGATCCTGATCCACATAGAAAACAATAAAATACATTCAATTGATAAAATTAAACTAAGAATATTAAAGTTGGTGGTTTAAGGAAGCCATGCTTCTTGTATTTAGTCTCTGGCATGACAGAATTCCCTCTCCCAGAGTAAAGCACGTGACAAAAGTGGAGAAAAAACACAATGTTTCTAAAGGAAATAATGCTCCAGCCCAGACTGAATAGCCATCTGGCCTACCCTGGGAATAGAGATGGCTGGAAAAAGAAAGAAAGCATATATGTACTAGGCAAAGAGTATTTTCCAGGGGAAAGACAATCCTAGAGAAAAGGCAATGGTTGGAGAACAAGTAGTTACTTCCGTGGCTCCATCTAGTTGTGGTTGGTAGGTAGATTTAAAGCATAAATCGAGAAAAAATAACAGTCATGAAACATTACAATTTATGGGGTATATTTAACATTTATAAAGCTATAAATGTTTATGATCATCACATGAAAAGTCCTCAGTTCATTTGATATATTGCAACAACTCTTCACTTACTTTCTAAGCTATTAAGAGTATTATAAGCGACATTATGTTCATAAAGCTAGCAAAATTTAGAGTCAGAATTAGCTATAATTGCTTATTGACCAAAAAAATAAAAAATAAAAATGTCCGGTCATTAAGTCAGAGCAACTTACAGTTCAAAGTCTGAATGCTCACTTGTATAACACAATCTCATTTCTCAGAGGCGACATTGCACCACATTAATAAAAGGTGACCTTTCCATTTGTTTGCAGCTGACTCAGCCTGGTATAATTTATGTCTAATTCATTCACGCAGTTTCAAAATCTCCAACAGATCAGAGCTGAAGAGTGCATATCTGTCCTCCTCTTTAAGGTTAACAACTACGACTAAAGTAGTGTTCCATTAAAGCTCTAAAACTTTGGAAACAGTCAAGAGTGCCAGAGAAGATATTCATTTAAAGAGAATATTTTTATATAGAAAGAAAAATGCAGCGAATGAGAAAGTAAAACTGTCACTCCTGTCTTTCCAGGCCGTTAAGCAACTGCATATTATCTGATATGTTAAATAAAGGACCTAATATAAAAAAAAACACTGTAGTCATACCATTGAATGAGACTATAGGAATTCATGACCATTTGTTAACAACTTTAAGCTGAAAAAAGTGGCAGCCAGTATTGTAAAGTAAATCTGACTACTGATATATTGATGTTATTTTTTTTTTTGCTTTATATCTTATCAGTATTTATACATAACAAAAATGACCAAAGAGAACCTGGCATCCGGTCAAGATTAAATGCAAGAACATTTTGCAGATTGGTAAAACTGCATAAAATGTTGACTATAATGTACAAATGACTGGTAAGAATAACTTAGATGCCTGCTCACATATTTAATTTTCCTAATTACTCCTGGTTATTGCACAGGAGATGGCCCACAATCCCAATAATTCATGCCAATAGATGAGCTGGCCTATTCTATAAAGAAAAGGAGGTCTGTTTTATAACAGATCCAGAGAGGGACAAATTCAAAAGACACGGACGGATCCAAATCGCTTTTCCTTGATGTTGCTGAAGTTGCAGTCAACAGCACAGATAATCTTAAGCTATAAGAATTGCTCAGGTACTTTAATTCCCATGATAGATTTATTTTGTTGACAGTAGGCCTAACCATAGGTCATTCTTAAAATGTACAAAAGAATTTCCTGTTAACAGAAAACTCTTCATCTGCATCAGAGAGGCTTTTTTTATGTGTGTCTGTTGTCAGCAACCCAAAAACATTAAGGAAGCTCGTCGCAAAAAATGAAAAAAGTAGTCCATTTATTCTAAAGTTTCTTTATGATGTGTATCGTGATTCATGTTACCAGCTTATTTTAGAATCTCTCCTTGACAATGTTTATTTTTCTGTGCCTTGGGACGTTTAAAGCTGTATATTCTTTAGATTTTATCTGATGGTGCAACAGATAGTGCCTGATAATATACAAAAGGATTAGCCTGGGTGCCATTCCGAACTTAGTCCCGCCCACAAGGTTTGAGGTCGGGAAGTTCGGTCTGGCATTTCTTAATAGTAGCGCGCGTATGCTCGCACAATATCTGGTGGGCCAATCAAATTGTCAGGGCGGGCTTTATATGATGATGGACAGATGATCAACAGTAACGTAATCAACCACGTGACCAAAGCGCGCTTGGGTGACAACAACAATGGCTGCCGCTGGAGAGTTGAGGTGTGTAGATTCTGCTATTAGGTCTGTTCTAGAAGATATTGACAGCAAATTAATTTCAAAAGAGGAACAGAGAAACGCGATCAAGGCATGTGTTGAAAAGAAAGATGTTTTTGGCGTCCTTCCTACGGGATTTGGCAAAAGTTTAATTTATCAGCTGGCTCCCTTGGTCGCTTAACATATGTCACGCACTCCGTTGCTCTTATTGGTTGTAGGTCCATAGAGGTGTGATTATGGTTCGAAACACGCCCCATAATCACACCTCTATGGAGCAGTATCAGACTCATATTCTGACTAGAATTGAGTCGGACTACGTCAGGCTACAAAAGGATACCATTTATGGAAAATCTGAGACGAACAGAGACATTATGTGCTCTGGTCAGGACATGGCTCTGTTCTGTGCACAGGAACAGGTAGCAGATGCTATTCTTATAGAAGCGGTAAGGCTCGTCATTGTCAGAAAAAACCTAACAGGTCAGACCTGTCCCGAAATAATCTTTCCTGTCTAAAAGCCCTTCTCACTCACAATAGGGTCTTGCCTACTCCTGCTTAGGTTAGGGCCCTTCCAGATTAGGAATGGGAACTGCAATGCTCAAGGCCCAGTGTCCTCAAACTTTAAGATGTGCCCTCGGTTCAGCACATCTGAATCAAAGTGCTAAGTTGCTTTCATTATGCAGATGATCTAGATGCCTGGTTAACCTTTAATTAATTAATTCAGGTGTGTTTGGGCAGGTAAATATCTAAAAGTGTTGGGAAACAGCCCCTTGAGCACTGCCCGATCTTTTGTCATCTGTTCCTAAAGACAAGTCACAGCACCTTAACTTCCTGGACAGACCGTTTGCTGCTGTTTGTTACATATTGGTCCACAGACAAGTAGGGATACCCATAGGGGTCATTATGTTACGCCTGGTCAAACATTTGCCCAAGTCTAGGTGAAATGAACTGCAAATTGGCACAAATTAGGCAGTCTCATATCAGATACAAACACCACTAATGTGGTTTACCATTTTATAAGCACATTTTAATTAAACAGAAAGTCCGAATCTCAGTGAAGCACATACAGGTCTCGACTTGAATCAAGTGAGACGATTAATGAACCATTACTTAAATGAGCTAACTCTGAAGAGCACATTAATGCATTTAATTTTATGTGAAGCTGGTGAAGTGCCAGGAAGTACCAGGAGAAACAAGCCAGACCACATCTTCTAGTGGACAGATTAAAAAAAGAAACAAGGGGGAAAAAAAGGGGTTCCTGTGTCTGTACAAACTGAAGATTTTTGTTCTTGTAGCAACAATAAAACATGCCATAATATTGCTACATAATGTTTATAAGGTCTGTCTTCATGGCCAAGCAATCCTGAGCAAATGACAGTTTTCCAAGAATGGGGAATCAGAGCTTCAAGGGCCATAGAAGGAAAGGCATACACTGCATTGTGCAAGAACAATCATCACTGCTCTATTTTTGCTCAAGAAGCGCAGATTAGATAATCCAAAAGGGGCAGATTTTTATGGTAGAACAAATGGAAATGTCAATACACGTTTTTTTTTTACATATTTAGATAAATCTAGGCTTGGGCAAATATGCAGCCTGTCGCTAACTGCAGTTGTTCCTAAGAATTCCTCCAGAGACAATAAACCAACGACCAGCTGTTGCTTAATCTGTCTCATCATGTAAATGCTTCAAGGTTGCTGCAAGTGTCCTTGGATCTCTGGTGAACAATTTCTCCTGTATAGGACACATGGGAGAAGTTCCACAAAAGCAAAAAATAACATATGTTTTGTTAGATAAAATACTTTATAAATGTTTTGATGGATTATATTGATAATTATTTTAATCCAATTAAAAATAATGTATAAACATCTATACTATTATGTAAGTAAGGAAATACTTTTTAGCTTTTTCTGGAAGAACAGTTCTGATTGAAAATTGAAAACATGCGAAGGAAGACCTAAGCAGAACGAAGAACTGATTCCAATCATGGATAAACAATGTCTATGAAATAAGTGTTTAAGGTGTAGTGAGAGGCGGAAGCAAGTGTTGTTTTGAGTAGGCAGCATGAAGGTGTTCAAATAGCACCTGGAGGCTCTTTCTCACTTTACAAGGGAAAATTGACTTGTCCCTTCCTTTGCATTATCCAAGCTAGCTTAAGGACATCGTTCATTCATTTCTTGCTGAGCTCTAATTCTATCTTTCTTTTTTTCAAATTTTTTACCCCAGCATACCTGTGATATCTTTCAGACAGGAATGCTTCTGAATTGCTGTCTGCAGTTACAACAAAATATGATTCTTTCATTGAGCTGGATCAGTTCAAAAATAGGTATATTCTTGTGACATTTGTAATCATTCTTCCACAGACAGCTAGAGAATGCTGTCAGAAATGTTTATTAAACAGGTTTGTTTTCTGTTTAAATACTTAGCCGAACACCATTGTTTGATTTTTATAGCATTTAATAAATGGTGTCAAGTCCACCAGTACAAAGTTGAAAATCAATACATACCTCTCCAGACATACTGTAAAGGTGTTTCAGTGGAATTTTAAAAAGGCTTTTCTGGAATCCTAACATAATTTAATTTAAGTAAGCATACATTTACTGCTTTTGAAAAATATAAAACTATTTGAAACTGTCCATACTCTGTATTAAATCACAAACTTAAAGCATTTCTTGCTGACTTTCTGTTGTAAACACCATGCAGAAAGTGTTTTTCAAACAAAAGCATTACGTTGAAAATGCTCTCAAAGGAAAATCAGAAATGTGTAACATTGTTAAATATTGGGATTTTAAAGTTAAACCAAGATGCAAATAAAAGCTTGGTAGAAGCATTGTTATAAACACAATAAAGATCACAAGATACAGCTTGCATTGCATAAGAAAAACAGAACTAGGAAACACAATATTCAATGAAAGAAAACCACCAATCAACAAAACCAGGGAACTGATATACAGAGTATATATGGTCACTGACAAGAATCAGATGAGTTTAATCATGGAAATGTTGAGGCATTATGTGTCAGGATTCCAGTTTGTGTGGTCTGTTTTTGTGTTTCCTTTACTCCTCCACCAGGTGGTGCCCCGTCCTCATAGGGCCTCCCTGCACACCTGCAGCTCGTTGCCTCATTACCTTTTGGAGTGCTCTTAAGCTGCTAACTGCCACTACCTCAAGGCCAGAGTGTTCTGTCATGATTTAATTAAAGGTCTGACCCCAAAATGCAGAAGACCAAACAGATAGATCAGGGAAAAGTTTAACAGGTTTATTAGAATATGGTGATGAATCCAGTGCTGCTCATAACACTGTGAAACCGTAATTCTCCAGGAAAAAGTGTCCTTTATGGAATCCAGTCTGTGTGGGAAGATTCCAGTGATAGTCTTGTTTGGTGTTGGGCAGACAGGGTTTACTCAGACTGCGGTTGTTCCTAGGAGAACGGAGAAGCTGACTGCCATTCAGATTTCCTGCGATACTTGAACGTGCTGTGGTGTAGATGAAACCTTTGCTCAGTGCGAAGCTCAAACGACCTCTTGTGGAAATTGGATCCAAACTTCCTGTTTGGAACCCCAGCTCAGTTAGAAACACAGTTGATCCTTCCAGAGAGAGAAGGTCCGAACAAATCCAGTTTGCAGGATGACTTCCTGCCGAGAGGCAAAGACAAAAACAAAGTTAAGACTCAGGTTGACAAAAACTCAGTTTAACTCAGCTTGGCTAGAGTATCCAAAACTGGCAAACAAAAACTCAGGTTAGACTCTGCTAAAGTAAGCATGGCTAGAGTACCCTGTATTGGCAAACACTCTGGTCTCAAGGTAGTGGCAGTCAGCAGCTTAAGAGCACTCCACAGATAATGAGGCAACAAGCTGCAGGTGTGCAGGGAGGCCCAATGAGGATGGGACACCACCTGGTGGAGGAGGAAAGGAAACACAAAAACAGACCACACAAACTGGATTCCTGACACTATGAGAGGAGAGTGCTGATGAGAGGTAAATGAGGGAATCAGACTGCAAAAATAGAAAACCATCAATCAGTAGGAAACTGCCTTGATACAAATGAACAATAATGATCTAAACAATACTAATACATAAACTTTATCTGGATCTAAAAATATTAGGGAAAAGAAAAAAAAAATACCACAAAAGTAAACAAAAACACAACCACTCTTCGATCATGACACACATGGAATGGTACTACTGTAAACCACCTTTACTCTGTTACCCACAAATAAATTCAGTAAAACCTTCTTGTGTAAATGTAGTCCACCCTTGAATAATTTATTTTCTCTATAAACAGAGCTTCTCTGGCCTTGAGATTTGTTATGGAAGAATGATGAACAAACAGCCTCATGAAGCCCAGGGAACACACCCAACATTGATCCATCCATCCATCCTCTACCGCTTATCAGACAGGAGGTAGTTACCAGCAGTCAATGGGAGAAACACCGTGGACAGATCACCAGTCCATTGCAAGGAATCACAAAGACAACAACAATTAACACACACACAATCACACCTAAGGGCAATTTAGAGTCAAGTTTCTCAAACTTCCCCTTTTAACCTATATGTAAATGTCTTGTTTAGCAGAAAACTAACACGGTAAATCACCCTGAAGGCACAATACATGTCGAAACATGGTAGTGGAAAGAAATTAAATTACTCTTCATTAGTGAAGATAGTAAAGCTGGTCTGGACTGACTTGATGAGAGGGGGAAACTAAACTTAGCTCCAATACAGAAGAAAACATATTTCAGTTTTAAAGCAGGACTAATTAATGGTAATCTAAGGGCTTATGGGAGGTCTGTCATCTCCCTCAACTATCTTTGGCCAGAAAAAAACACACTTGCAACTTTCTTTGCCACCGATCTGATGGTAGTCTAATGGCTTTGTTTTCATAGTAGGACTACAGCTTTATGACAGTCCAATGTAATGTTATTGCTATCAACAGGGCTAAGGAAACCTTTGTCTGAAGAGAAAAGGAAGTTAAATCGTAAATCAGATCAACAGGGGTTCACACAAGAGTGAATTTAACTAGGACATTTGCACCATGGTGAGACCTCAAACACAAGCAAGGATGCAAAACTGAAGCAGACCTAACACATGTTATAAATGGGCTTTAAAGTACAATATGTGATAACCTCTGTTATGCCACTTTCCCATTGGCCAAAAAAAGTATTAAAACCCACAAACAATTGGCTTTTAGGGCAGTGGGAATGGCTCACTGACCCGCATCAAGCGACTTGGCAAGCAACCGGAGTTAAAAAAGCTTTCAAATGTCTTGGCTCCGATCAGCATACAGTGGGGAACATCAGACCTAGGTTGATCCGCTAATTTACATGATACCATTGAACACAACAAACATACGTCACAACATCTTGCTAGTTGCATCTGATCTAACAAGCCAAAATAACTGGTTGTGAAATAGATTTTGAAGAATTAACACTATCAGTCATATTTCATTTTTTTTGTGCATCGTCATAACAGTGTATTGATGCTCAGTAAAACAATTTCCTCATATTTACACTCAGGTCTTTAGCATCTGCTTCATTTTGCTTCATTTGGACAGGGAGCGCTTACACAGAGTCAGTATTAGTAGAACTTTCATCCAATTAGAAAAAACAAAGCCAAAAAGAGAACACAAATGAGAAGGATAAAAGATCTTGTTGCCGTAAGTCTGGTTCCTGACTGTTGGGTCTTAAAAAATCAACACAAATTTGTGCATAGTTGCAAATTTGAAGCTAAATAAGAGGCTTTAAAAAAAAATCATACAAATCAGAATCTGAAAACTGACATCACTTAATTTGCAATCAACACCCTTTACTTTGATACCTCTGTGAAAAATATAATGCAACCTAATACATCCAACAGTCCATATAATAGGATAAACAGTAAACAAGCCTTCCAACTAGAGCCCAAGGTTTTAACATTTTAAAGATAACTAATTATTCAAACAAAAAACAAAAAAACTTATGGCATCATTGCAAACTTACCAAACAAAGCCATCCAACCAAAGCAACAGGTGGTGTGATACAATTTAGAGAATGTGCTGAAGGACTTAAATATCAGGAGAGAAAATCGTTGGCAGGAAAACTGTTAGTCATGGATTCTACAAGGGTGGAAAAGCAAAGATGATTTTTGAAAGAGCCAAAAGAAGGCCCATTCCCATTCTTCCTAAATCCAGGTAGAAAACACAACAAATCTGTTTATATGATATTAAATTGTGACTTTTTGGATCATAAATCATATCACCATGCTATTCATACAACGAAGGATGGACAACTACCCTAAAATACAATTACAATAGAAATGTTTAGATAAAGCGTATCTATTTAATTTCTTTGCAAATGCAATGCTTTGTTGGTTAGTCACATTTATCTAAATAAAACACAGGAACAATTTTAAGTGCAATGTAAGAAAATGTCAAACGTCAGCCATATATCAGCCATCATCAGATACATGATATCTACAAATTAACCATGATCCAAAAACATGGATACAACCTTCTTCTAGACACAATAGCCTGAAACATGTCCTTAGACAAAACTTAGCTTGTGGAATGAACATTTCCTTTCATAAATTGCAGCAGTGAATAAAAGGTAAACAGTGTAGGAGAGACATGGGGCAAAAGGCACTGATGTAGAAGGTTCAGAGCAGTGGAAAATAAATAAATAGATATGGTGCAAAATGTGGTAGAAACACTGAGTTAAATTCTATTTAAAGAGACTTAAAAGATCCGCCATATGTAGTGCAATTATGATGTTTACAGTGTGATGTGTGCCTTGATTAGAGTTTTCAACATTTCAATAGTCCGATTGCATTCAGGAAAAAGCTGTTGCAGAACCTGCTGTTCCTGCATTGAATGCTGTGATGCCTCTTCCCAGAGGGCAGCAGGGAGAACAGTCCATGGTGGGGGTGTGAGGGGGTCATTGATAATATGAGGGGCTGGGGACACCCAGTGATGGGATGAAATGTCTTTTATGGAGGGAAGAGGAGGCGCTGCAGCCTCCACACCACAGAGTGAGGCAGCTGGTCAGAACGCTCTCTATGGTGCATCTGTAGAAGGTGGTGAGGATGGGTGGGGGCAGGTGGCTCTCCTCATCCTCAGCAGGACATGCGCTTTTGTGCCCTTTTGACCAGTGAGGTGATGTTTACAATCCAGGTGAGGTTGTCTGTGATGTGCACCCCGAGGAATTTGTTGCTGCTGATCACCACTTCAGATTTCAATGAAAGTTTACGTTCGTCCTTTACAGTAGATTGTGAAATATTGTTATTTTTAATTTCAAAATGCTCATAACCCACTCTCCAGTTTGCCTGTCATTTAGACAGAGAATCAGGGAAAATGTTAAAGGAGCACTGAGGCATCCAAGTGTGCACAAATATTCTGGAAAAATACTCGACAGGAAATTACTGCTGGCCTGATACCCATCAATGCAGAGCATGAGTCTTTTTTATCTAACCAATACTTCACTCTTCTCTGCGAGGTGATGAAACGTGGTTAAACAATCTGAATCTTGAGGAGGGGAGTAATTACAAATTTGCATTCATTTTCTCGAGCTCTCTCTTCCGTGAGTTATAGATCTTGAGAGATGCTTGAAAAACTTTAGTGTAAATATTTATAATGAGAAATGTCAAAATTAATTATGGACTTTCATTTAGTAGTTACAGGGTATAGGTTCATGTTGACGGAGTGTTAATAAGATGTACAGCGTTTCTGGCCAAGATCGTGTTTTACAAGTTAGTAATTCCAACAAAAAAATGACCATATTGAGGCAGTACCTGATGATTATAAAAAAAAAAGGCTGTTGTTTTATAAATATAGGTCTGATTTCATTATCTGAGACAGCAAGACCCTACACACAATTTCCTCTAAGCTACAAGAATCTATGATCAAAATTCTTCAACATCCAGTTATAAGATAAGAGAATTAAGAATATGCTAAAAGTCATTTGTACAAAAGGAGCAGGTAAGAATAAGGTATGCAGTACATAATCCACCAGATGACTATGCACTACTTATTATAATTTAGAGAGGAACATTTGTTTGTCTTTCTGTTTATCTAAAAACTACAGAACCCATAATTTCCTAACAGCTAAACCAGGATGTCATTGATATTTTTTTTTTTTTTTAAAAGGTCAAATTCTACAGAATTTATGGAAGTAAAACTCAAACCTAACTAACCTGAATAATATTTAATTTGAATGTGTATTATACAGCCACTGATGAAAACTCACCCTGATATGTCATCTTTTATAGGACCACTTGTTCATTAAGCATCCTCAGGTGTTCAGTTGCTCAATAAATGAGGAACAATAAACTATTAAATAAAAACACAGAAATAGCAATCATATCTTAATTTTCTTGAGTACACATACAATGTATTGTCATTTCTAATAAAAAAAAAGCTGTGCAAAGTACAGACAAAAGACCATGCTTCAATAATATCAAAAACATTTCACAGACATGTTGGGACTTAAACAACATCAGCTTCATTTACCCTTTTACACCAAAGAATGGCTAAAATACAGTCAAGATTTAAAAAAGCGTGACCACAGCTTTAGCCATTACACTTAAAGATTGGAATTAAAAACCGGTTCCTGTTCAGAACCGGTTTGGTGTGTTCCAATGGCACCGTTTGGCAGCTTGCTTAACGGTTCTCTTAAAAGGTTCCAGGCAGCACCAGAGCCTAGTGCTAGGCAGCAAGACTTACGTCACGTTATAAGCAAGTACGGTGTGACCAGGCATAAGTCTAGAAAAGCAAAACCAACAAAAATGTCCTCCCAATGTGTAAAGCGATTGGCTAAAAACTGAACATGGAGGCCGGTTGACACTTAATGATTTACCTCATCTGTTCAATTCACCCAAGTGTGCTGAATGTCCTTTCCTTTTGTGAACACTTTCCATATAAATAGTGTGTAGAATTAAAATGAAATACACGTCTAATCTGGCTTGTGCCCGGTTAGAGAACCTGACTGCACAGATGGAGATTTATGCTCTATTTTCTCAGGTAAAAGCAACCTCAAAACTTCTTTTTATAATGTTACAGTTACAAAGCACTGTGGGATAACACGACCATTCCCCTTTAACAATCCCATAGAGTTTTCTAGACTCCCTCAGACATAGGAACAAAACCCTAGGAAAGTAAACCACAGTTAAGGGAAATTAAATTAGTACTGGAATACTACCCAAGGTTTTAAAAACATTCTCAAACGTTGTCCACAGTTTAGTATTTTATGTTTCTGACCACGTTTTGATACAAATATGTTGCCAATTCTAAAGTTCAGGACACAACCTGAATAAAGAAGAATCAGAAAAAACACAAATAAATACATTATGTATTTATCCACCAGCCTACTTATTAGACAAAAAATGCAAATTTTGACTTTGAGTCAACATGTTGAAAGTAATAATTTAGACTATATTAGTAATGTAAAGATCATTTAGCAGTGAAGTCCCTTTTAGGGATCGTGTACGACAGCTATCATTTATTTTAAATCAAAAACAGAAGCTAAATGAGCACCTTAGCCTTCACTCTCATGTGGTGAAAAGCAGCCGGGAAAATGCATGCCATCATTAAAAGCAGAGGCAGGTGTTCAAGGCGTCACCTGTTCAATGATGACAGATAAGTAATGGAAGGCAGTAACATGCATATGTTAAACTGAAAAAAACAGTTGTAAGAGATCATGTAACCAATGGTTATAGCAACATTTTCTTTCAGTCTGTTTCCTGACAATATTTCTGATATGCGCATGTACTTTTTTTTTTTTATGTAAGCTTCTTAGATATTCTATTTCATCTGACCTGCCTAGAGTCGATTACAATAGACAGAGTGAGGACAAAAGTTGTGAAAAATGGTAAAGTTGCTTTCTCTGTTTCCCTGAGGGCATAGGTAATTTTCAGCTCTAGTGACCTCACTCCAGGAATACCCAACACCGAACATAGAACAATATTCAAGCTCATTTATTTACTTCCTCCCATGGTAGCAACTGACTGTCAAAATATTTTACACAAAACAAAAAAAAAGCTAAATCTAGGATTACTCTATGGATGGTCTTAAATTCCATTATATTTGTTTTTTGGGGGTTGAAACCTTAATAGCTTTGATGGTTAAAAACATCTACTGTTTGCATTTCATGAGTTCCGTCTTACTGCAGGAAGTGTGACTATTAATGGAGGTGCCACTTATTCTCTGATTGTGCTCTGCCAGATGCAAAGGCACTGACTTTGGCTGTACTAGAACTTTCAGGTAGGCTCCATGATTGATAGCTCTGCTAAGAGCGGCACCGCTGCTGTTCTCTGCAGGTGATTACAACTGCACTCAAGCTCAGCAGGTTTCAGTACCAGCATTTTTCACCAGTTTAAAGTGAAGATTATGTGTTTAGTTTAATCAAAACATCTTTACAAATCACAGATTCATAGACCATATAGGGTTTGATGGCAAAGACAATTTAAAGCACTGGTTTTCCATAAAAGCTGGGATGCTTACTGTTTGGATTTTTGTGTTATTTAAATAAAAAAAAGCCAATAATCTTTTTTTTTTTTTTTTTTTTTACCGACAGGTAAAAAAATTTGCAGTTCTGAAAACTCACAATCTGTAACTGCTGTTTTTACCTCTCTCTTTTATTATCAAGTTATACATTAGGAATGATAATCACTTGTAAGATAAGATAAAATAAAGGTTTTGACTTGTGCAGTTGTTGAACTGGTTTGTTTTTAACTTTCTGAGAGACTCTGCTGCAAAACCAACTGTTTCACCCTTTCTCTTTTATAATCAAATGTATAATGCAAGTAGTAGCATAATAAATAAGAAGACTTTATGCAGCGCTGCAAGATGCAAATTGGTGTGTTTCCTATCAGATTTTGAAGCCTTATTTGATATACATACATAGAATTATTTTTTAAACAATAGAATTGTTCTGTTACTGTACATAACATGACACACTAAATGAGAACAATCAAGAAAACAAAGTATGAATTCCACCAGAAGAGCAGTCTGAAACAAGCTTATTGTAACCAGCTGCTTTCATTTTCTTTTTTTTTTAGAGTAAATTTTCCGATACATAGAAGGGGTTTTTAGCAGAAACCTACATAAAAACCTCAGATTGTACTGTTTGAAAAATGAATCCCTATCCAAACATGGCGAAGCAAAAATTTATCTTTATTTAGAAATAAGTGCTGAATATAATCGCAGTGTTAACAAAATAATGGCATATACAGGAGTCAAAAGAGTTCCATGGAAAGAACTAACACAATCTTTCAAGAAGATAATATTTATAGCAAAAAGAAGCATAAGTCTCCACAGCTACTAAATAGCTCAGAGTTTTGAGCATAGTCAAGGCACAGAGCAAACAAACCCCATTAATATCATAGGAGTCTGTGACACATACAGCTCAGCAGTACTTCATAAATTGAAGCAAGATTTACAACACAGACCAGTGGTTTGGGTTCCAAGTGAACTTATAGGTCCCTTAAGGATCAAAGTATTTTATAGTGAAGCATGAAGACAATTTCTCAATTGAAAGGGGGGATTGGATCCTTGAAGATAAAATGTATGCATTTTTGTATATAATTCCTTTTTATTGCTTTTCTCCATTTAAGTTTTAGTAATATAGTCTGCCCGCAGTGTAATAGTGCACAGCTTCAGAAGGACACTTATCTTTAATTTTTATTGACTAAAACTCAAGAGTTTTACATCAAAGCCAGTTGAACATCTTCAATTTAGAATACAAGTAAGTGGTAAGATCTTTCATGGTTAAATTAATCTAAAAGAAATATACAGCAAAAGTTATAGAAAATTAAGCTGTTTGAGCACTCAACATAAGAAATTAAATAGCTTGTCTTTCACAGCAAAAATAAACATGCTAACACTAATTATCACCCTGCAAGTAAGTTCTATGTTTCATTGTTTAATTCCTGAACATCTGATTTTGCAAGAAAAATTTTTCTAATTTAAAAAATTTATGAAAAACTTCTAAACTATGCATAGCATTAAGTATTTTTTGGTCTTACAATAAAGTTCCTTAATTATGAGTTCGTTGGGCTACAATATATACAAAGACATCTACTAAACTTACAAAATGCTTTTGCTTTCCGTCTTGATTTTAAGCGTCCTCTTGAGATTTTGTACAGGATTTATTTTTATGCTGTTTCAATAATTAGGGTTTTAGAAACACAACATATCACCTCATTGGTGGGAAAATAGGCCAGAGGTGATGTATTAGACTGAGCTGTAGCAGCTGAAATTTGTTGGGCTTACATCTATGCCAAGCTTGGGCTTTGGAACCCAACTACATGAGACATACTAGACTCTGAAACTCTAGAGTTGTCAAGGAAGACAGCTGTTGGGCAAAGGTGCGTGGACTCAAAAACCCACAGCACAGAGCCTCAATTCCAACATATTTTATGTCAGGGAAATGATGACCTTTTTAATCATTTGGATTGCAAGATTGAATGGTTTTACTGTTGTCTGTGGGCAATGCACTGAACTGCAGTTGAGATTACTCACCTCTGAATGGTGTCCTTAAAGGGTTGTCGCCTGATAATTCAACGTTTAATTGAGGGGACTTAATTGCCATTGTTGGCAACAGGAACATTACCTGGAGGGGCAACGTTGCCATGTATAGCCTTTCTAGGCTCATTCTATGTGGTATTTTGTTTGTAACATCTGTGAAGGTAAGTAATGTCCTTAACTAAAACCACTGTCAAGACCAAGGTGGTTCATATGTGTACCTGGTTGATTGTTTATTCTTTTATTGCATCATTAGGCTTTCGGTTTTATATGTCTTGAACACCTGGGTTAAGAGAGGGGCAAAGCTTTTAAGTAATCCCCATCTGGTTGTGATTTGGACCTGTTGGCAAGAGATGCTGCAAGACAGACCTAATTAACTGGTGGCAATTGTGAGTCAGGAACATCTGGGACACTTTTGAAGTGATCTTCTATTCACAGCTTAAGGATTATTATCAAAAGTGACTTTTAATCATCTGACCAACAAGCCAGATCGAAACACATAGGCAAGCATTTGTTTTTCAAACATATTACCAATTTTCTTATGTATATATTTTGTGTTCAAATGGATATCAGGACCATCCATCCGGATTTAACTAGCCATGTTAAATTGCTTTATATAACTTTTTTCTATCATCCAATGCTATCTTTTTAGATGATACCATTTTGGCTTTCCTTTTATTTATCTGTTTTTTTTTCCCCCACTAATGACGCAGATGGTGAGATGTTATTTGCAGTGATTATAAAAAATGTTCCAAACAAAAATGGCTCTAATCATTGTTGTTATTATTACTGATGTAAAGGGCAAATTTATAATTGTTAAATTAAAAGGACTGTAGGCCCAAAGCAGAACAAGGCATGGAGCAATAGATGTGAGTGATTTCATCAAATAATTTTTTTTGTTTTTTATAATTTTGGGATGATATTTTTTTTACACTAATCTCTGTACAATTGTATCATACCAGCTTTAGATGAGCATACAATGACTTCACCAAATTACCTGAAGTATTTCCAGTTAGGAAAGCTTATTTCATTCTTTTTTTCTTTTCCATAACCCATTTGTGTTTCCAATGAAAAACTCTGCACATATGCACCAAACTGAATTATTGAGCCTGTCATGGTCCTTTCTAAGAAAGCCTTGCTTGTTTTGTGTTCTCTTGCAGGTTCCATCTGAGTTGAAGGTGACAACAAAGAAACCAAATGCCATGGATTTTGTAAATTTGACATACTGGAATGTCTCTGAAGGCAATGAGACAGAAGTTGTGGCAGATAGAGACAGCCCTTACAAGACTGTGGAGGTAGTATTCATCGTGTTAGTGGCTGGTTCCCTGAGTTTGGTCACTGTTATCGGCAATATCCTGGTCATGCTTTCCATCAAAGTGAATAGGAACCTACAAACCGTCAACAACTATTTCTTATTTAGTCTCGCATGTGCAGACCTAATCATTGGACTGTGCTCTATGAACTTGTACACAATTTATATAGTCATTGGTTACTGGCCTCTTGGGCCAGTCGTGTGTGACTTATGGTTGGCTTTAGACTATGTTGCCAGCAATGCATCTGTCATGAATCTTCTCATAATAAGCTTTGACAGATACTTCTGTGTGACGAAACCCCTGAGCTATCCTGTGAAGCGAACCACCAAAATGGCAGGGATGATGATTGCTGCCGCCTGGGTCCTTTCTTTCATCCTCTGGGCACCTGCTATCCTGTTCTGGCAGTTCATTGTTGGGGGCCGGACTGTGCCTGAGAAAGAGTGCTACATTCAGTTTTTTTCCAATGCCGCTGTTACTTTTGGAACTGCAATTGCAGCTTTTTACCTTCCTGTCATTATCATGATTCAGCTGTACTGGCAAATTTCAAGAGCTAGTAAAAGTCGAGTAAAGAAGGACAACCGCAAGCCATCAGGGTCAAACCCAGAAGCTTTGTCACCCGGCCAGAGGAGAGAGAGCACTCCGAAACCCAACAATAACAATGTTCCGGGGGAGGATGGAACACATTCCCAGAACCAGAGGGCAGAGGATGGGGCAAACCAGCATGATGGAAAATTGCAGAATGGCAAAGGACCTTCATCCTCTACGGCTGATGTAGAAACTGAGGGTGACAGTGTGGCAAAGGAGAATTGTGCTCCTGCAGAGGAGAAGGAGAGCTCAAATGACTCAACATCTGGCAGTATGGCAGCTTCAAATCTGAAAGATGAAGAACACGTAGCATCCACAGCAAACTCAAGCGCCGAGGCCACCCAGCAGCTTCCTCGTCAGCGAGCCAAAGCAGGAGGCTCCAAACTGACCTGCATCAAAATCAAGACCAAGTCTCCGAAGGGTGATTTCTACACACCATCAAATGCCACAGTTGAGATTGTCCCAGCCACAGAACGTCAGAACAATGTGGCGAGGAAGATCGTGAAGATGACGAAGCAACCTCCAACCAAGAAGAAAAAAGGGGCCCCGTCACGGGAGAAAAAAGTTACCCGCACGATCATGGCCATCCTGGTGGCTTTTGTTGCAACCTGGACTCCATATAACGTTATGGTGCTCATAAATACCTTTTGTTCTGCATGCATCCCCAACACTGTTTGGACTATTGGTTACTGGCTGTGCTACATTAACAGCACCATCAATCCTGCCTGCTACGCTCTGTGTAATGTCACATTCAAAAAGACATTTAAACATCTGCTTCTCTGCCAATACAAAAGCAGTAGATCAGCAAGATAAATATGGTAAAAGCCCCCTTTGGAGGAGGCTTGAGGTATGAGTTGTCTGTGAGTATATGTTGTACTTATGGATGTTGTTTGTTATCCATGCATAAGTGTTTTTTGTGAAAGAAAATGTGTGAAAAAGATAAAAGGACATTTCAAAATCATTTCAAAAGTTTTCTCTCTATAACCTGTTGTAGCACTTTACTCCTATTCAGCTGAATTCAGTTGCTTTCACTTATGTGTTGGAAGAAGCAACATATATGAGGATGGTTGCAACAACTTAAAAGTTGTAATCTTAAAAAAAAATCAGCTAATATAAGGAGATTAGAAGTGACAGACACAAGGCTGGTTGGACAAATGGAAGATGACAGGCAGAGGATGATCTGTTCCGTATGGAAAACACTTCAAATGGGAAAACAGGGCTGACTGAATTTTCAAATCTTCTAGGTTTGAAATTCAGTAAAGATTCTTGTAGATAACTGTAGATAAATGGTGTATATTCTATTTGTGTGTGCACATGTGGGTGCGTACTGGCTTCGTGTCTGTGTGCACACCCACCACTAGTGCTTCTTTACTTGCATTCTCTCTGTGTGATCATCCTCACCATGTCTCTTCCTACCAGCAATATATAGCAGAATGTTATTTTAGTTTTCTGCTCATAGGTTTTTATCCTGATAGGTAGTTTTCCAATCTAACAAATGCCTAGGTACAAATTAGAAGGCACAACTTAATGAATAAATGAATGCAAATTTTCACTAGTCAAATTTGTATCCTAAAAAAAACGGTTATATGAAAATATTGCTCCACATAGCTGTTTTGACTTCAAAAATAAGGTCCTTTGTTTGTTGTTTTTTAAGCTTTAGCAACAAGTGGATATCTTTCACCTGTTTGAATGAGCAGGGTCCTCCAGAAGCTGGCTAAAAAACAAACTATAGAATATCTCTAATACAAGTCTACTAACTGTATTCTGAAGTTCTTTGCATGTTACTTATTAAAATCATAGCAATCATAATTACCACTGGAAAAATCCGACAATTGATGGGTTGTACAAAAAACATCACATTTTGAGTTCCTCCAATGGTTGTTAATTGGATGTTAAAGACAATCAAGAGTAGAAATGCAGTAAGAAATCAGCCAGTAGCTGAACTAGAGTTGTGTCCATGCTCTAATATGGCAAAAATCACATAGGTAAATTATCTTCCTAACTTCAGGCGTAAGTTACCGCATACGCTTGTTATTGATCCATGCAGTTTTACATCATGTCCTGAATCAGGAAAACATCTACAAGATGAAAAACAGTGGAAAAATAATCAGAAAACACCACTGTTCTTTTTTTCAGCCTCCACATCTGTAAAATAGACACAAAACATCTGTGAGGATTTTCCCTGAATTTGTGTGAAGTGTGAATTTTAGAACTGATTAAGTAAGGCTTGAAGAAGCCCTTAACTGCATATATTACCCTTAACTGCATATATTACCATTTATTTGGTCTGAAAATAAGATATAATAAAAAAAAAAACAAGGCTTAATTTGGACAAGTCAAATTAAACTAGAAGTATTATGAGCAGAATTATACTAAGAGGTTATGTCAGCTAATTTTACTTTATTCACCTCCTTCCATCTATGTATTGTTTTAAATAACTAAGAAAATATAACCTTTCTAAACATTTAAAATATAATCAATTAGAAAAGTAAATGAATCAATAAAAAATACATATACACAAATGTGTGTCATACTTGTCAACGTGCCGTAATCTTATCTCTTCATCTTTTTCTTTTGCTGACAGGATGTCAGGTGTAGATTTTCATGGCAAATATTGTACATGTAATATATGTCAAGTTGCTAAGAACACAGTGAGTCATGAGCGGGTAGGAGCTCAGAGCTGTCCTTTGTTAGGGTCTGTAGGAGGGCTTTTTGTGGTCTGTGTGTGTGTGTCTGTGTACAGAGGACTGAATGACTTTATTTGCTTTTTATGGTTCAATTGACAGACATTATGGCATGTTTCGTATGGGTGAAGGTTGTGAACTTCTGGATGTCTGTGGGTATACCTGCTGATGTATGTTTGCATGCTCCAAGTGTGGAGTTTACTTCTGATCACAGGTTTCAGCCTCGTGATTTTAAAAAGGGCTATTTTCACGTCATCATATCCTTGTTGTGACTCTTCTCCATTTGGTTCATAATTGATTTTAACTCATCCTAGTTGAATTAAAAGTGATGAGTAGCTGTGTTTACTTTAGTGCCAGAAGAAATTAGAAAACATCAATTTACCGAGAGGCATGTTCTGTGTTTTCATGCATGTCATCCATCTTTTCAGCCTATTAGACCACTCTCAGTTACAGTAATGCGGCTTGCTCGTTGGAGTGATGAATATGCAGCAGCATTTGCCATCAGGAGGTTGCCACAGTGGCTGGTAGGGGGGCTTTGCTAAGATTTACGCCTGCACCGGATAGCTCCTTGAGGCTGTCGGCTTTAAAGAGAGATCTGGGACAGATCCTATAATGAAAACTCACCATGAGGCTGATCAGATTACGGGCCGATGTGGAACACCTACATTTTAGATTAAAGGCTGCCCATTACACGCTCAGCTTGTGGTTGCATGCTACAAACCAGTGCCCCACTTACAGCATTGCTCTTTCCATTGGTTATCTCTGTATAGTCTCTAATTATTGTAAGGTCATGAGTGTAATATAAATACTACTAGATGTACAATTATGTTAAGCACCCTGCTACTTATTAATGTTTCTATGTGTTTTCTCTCTAATCCCCTTGCCAGCTAGACACCACCATGTTTTATAATATGATCAGGCAAATAATACTGCAGACTGAGACATTTTCCATTTGAAAACATGTTATCAGCTTAAAAAACATTAAAAGTTCTGATCTAAAATAGTTTTTTTTTACAAACTTTCCATTAAGGACCATTCTATTAATCACTTTAAGTCAATATTACAATTAAAAACTGACGTTTAAAGAAACAAATACCTGTTTCTGACAACTTTTTTATTTCTAGATGATTTTTTCTCCATTCTTCTTTGAGAACAGATTGGTGGAAGAGCATCTTCCATCTATTTCCAAGTATCACTACAGGTTTTAATCAGATTCCAACACATGAATATGCTTCAATCTAACTCATTCTATTCTAGCTAAGACTATATGTTCACTGGAAAAAATGTGAAATCTAGATAAGTCATTTTTTCTTAAGATAAATGTATTTGTTCTTGGATTAAGGAAGTAAAAGAGACATTTTGCCAATGGAACAAGAAAATTTACACTTAAAATAAGAAAACACAATAGCATTGTCTTATTTCAAGTGCATATTATCTAATAATCTTATTTTAAGAGTAAAAATACCAATTCCATTGGCAAACGATATCATTTACCTATTCAAATTAAGGGGAAATACACTTAATTTAAGATATTTTTACTTCTTTTTAGATTGTTTTTTGTTTCTGAAAGGTGAACCTCTGATCCAGCCCCAAGTTGTTTGCTGGCCTAATTGTCTGTATTTAACTAAACACATCTCTGACCTGCCTAAACAGTTAGAATTATATTAAAACGGCAAAAGGTAGGTAAGATATAAATAATATATAAAAGAGGATTTCACATCCACTACATGGAGGAGCAGAGCCATGTCTGTCTGCCATCTGTCACACATCCAAATAGAGACCATAAAGCTTTCCAAAAACATTCGATTAATCTCAGCCGAGCTGCTGCTTGACAGATACCAGCAGGAGAGTAAGTGGTGGTCCGAGGGTCTCTGTTCCGAGGAGCATGTGATGAAAGGTGATGGCATTTTATCACTTCCTGGGGTGGTTTAAGTGGGGCAAGTTGTATCAAACAAACAACAGCAACCAGCACTTTTATAAACCAGTTTGTTCACTTTGTGGTGAAGGTGAAAACAAAGAGGTCTTGTGTTTCACCCTGTGTGGATGTAAGTTTGGAAGATGTGTGCTAAAGGCTTAACAGGAGATTTTATCTATTTTATTTTTTTGCTGCTTGCAAAGGGCAAACAAAGCCTATATCATCTTTTATGCAAATTGCATCCATAAGCATCCAACACAACCATAACATGTTCAAAATTGTCTTTTATGTTGTTATATGCTGTACATCTTTCTTTAAACTCTGATCTGATCACTTGCCCCAGTTTAATCACCCCAACATCATGATACTGCCACCTGCATACTGTTCTACCTGCATCAATGGTGTATAAAATTAGATAAAACATGGACAGACTCTTCATGAATTAGATTACATTTGAGAGCAAATGGTTGCATTTGAATTTGTTAAGGGATAGTCAATTAAAATGAGATGTGTTAAATGTGTTTATGTGCACTTGTTAAAGTTTAACTTAGCTGCAAACATTCTAAATCATACATATATTTGCTCTTGCTCCACTTGTTCACTTCTAAGAAAAAAAAGTAGAATACATTAAAAGTTAGGGGTGTAGATGAAAAAAATGGGGTTTGAATAATTTTGCATGGCACTGCAAATGGGACACATTGAAACAGAAAAAATAGGGAGAAGAAGGGTTTGATAGAAACAGGTTCCAAACTCTGCTGGCGAGGGGGACATGTTTGGAGAAGCCTTAGCTACACTTTGGACAGGTCAGCCAAGAGTTTCAATGTTGCAGACAATCTGCACCATCTGGTGTATGTTACATCACTGTTTACCATTATTCATCCTTCCACTGTCCCAGTGCAAACAGAATTAGCTTCTTTCTGGTTTTATGGTCATAACCGTCCATTTATAACGACACTAAAATGGGCACATATTTCTTTGCATGTCAAATAGTTTTAAATTAAACATAGTGTGTACTTTTCAGATAATGTGCCGTGAGAGCTAGCTGGGCTCCTGTTCATACGGCTTATGTCAAAGGGCTACTGCGCTCCTTTTATGGAGAAAGTGTGACATGTAACGTTAATCAGAGGCAACTTTAAATTGAAGGTTACTCTGGCTGTTAAGCTACGAGATAAGGATGTTGCTTTGAAATTTTTCAATAATCTTAACGTAATGGAAAAGCACCTTCTGCGTATTTGAAGGATTTTTTTTTTTTCCTACTTTTGATAATATATCGCCGGATTGTACAGAGCAATAGGAAGTGCCTTAACTTGTGTAACATGAATAAATTGCTCTAATTCTCTTGTTGCATGTTTTGTGCAGGTTTCCTGAGATTGTGCACATTAAGAAACATGCAATCCAGTCTTCCCAAGTATGACTCACTGTATATAGTTTGGGTTTTTGTTTCGTTCAGCTCTGAGCTCCTATTGTTTAGCTTCAATCTGACATATTGCAGACGAAATGAAAAGTTGAGAATGAATTAAATGATAATAACATTTTTAAATTAAGGTAATATTACTAAAACAATAAACATGGCCGTGACAAATATCAGTAATATAGAGGAGTGGTTCAGTTTTATTCACATTTATTTCACTGACAAATGTGCAGGTTAGGCTCTGTGTGTGTCTGTTATCATTACAGATCATTGTTGCCATTAGTTTTATTTTGTTTGACTGGTTGTGCAAATTGTTTGCTTTAAATTATTATGCTTTAATAAATTTTTTTTTCTCAAAATGACATCCACAATCTACAAACAATAAGCAGAACAAAATATCATGACACAAATCAAGGATGATCTGCTTTTTTTTTTTCTTGTTCTGTTTTAGCAGTAAAAAAGCTTCCAAAGACTCAGATGTGAGACTTCTGTGCTTTAGAAATAGATGTAATCACACCACATTGTATATTTTCTATCCCATTTTGTAAATCTACAACCTTTATTATTGTAAAGAGTGAAAATGTAGTATTTCACATTATTATGAACTGTGTACAGCCTGTTTATTACTGTGTTTTTTTGTTTGTTTTTTGAGAAAATATTTAGAATCCTTAAATATTGTGAACTTTGAAAGATATAGAGACAGAGGATATGACTATATGTGCAAATTCTGAAGTTTTATGATTTTCCAAAAAAAAAAAAAGCCAAAAAAAAAAAACATTATTCTGGTTGTGCAATATAGAAACTGTACTGTATATTTTTCACATGACAGGAGGTCCAGGGGATTTCAAGAACGATTTCTGCAGCCGAAAAAGCAGTATGTGGGAGAGAGAAAACCCTGGAGGATGACAGATGCTAAAACTAGTTTCTGTGTGGCCCAAACGCTCAGAGGTGAAGGGGTGATAGCTTTCATTTTGATTTTCACCTGTAAATTTATGAGGTTTCGCCCTCACCCTGAAAAGAAGCTGACTCACTTAATAGACACTCCCTATATATATATATAAACTCTTTTTTCTTTTGCCAGTTTCACAATCTTGCAAATATGTTTTGTTTTGGTTGTATGCCCTGATCTGAACTTCAAGGGGAAAGGGTCACAAAACTCATTTGGATGTGAAATAAAGCTCAACAAATAAATCTTCAAATAAATCCACAGCCTGCTGCAAGTGTTCAACATACATCCATGTGGTAATTTTCCATATTTCCTGTGTATATGGATGTTTCTTGTGTATCCAATCACTGTGGCTTGTGGCTTCTATTGCAATAGGAAAAAAAATATATATTCTGCAGTTTGTTGTTTGACTTGTATATATTTCTATATGACAGTACATTGTTTTTAACTCTGAAGCGTTACATTTGAAATGTACATGCTATAGCTCCTATCTGATTGTCCCCCCCTATCCCTTCTAACTATCATTCCTCCTGCTATGATACTTCTTGTATAGTAACACTGGTATTGGTTTCTCTCTTGATGCATTCTTGATTATTTGTTCAAAGCAATGAATCTTGAGTGTTTTTTATCACTGACCACCTATGAAACTGTAAGATTAACTGCATTAAATGGTTACATGGTATAATAACCTCTTCAAATAAAACTGACATAAAAATATGTTTTTAAGAATGTCTTTTTCAGTGGTATTTTATTAATTTGTGTATATATATATATATATATATATACATATACAGGTGCTGGTCATAAAATTAGAATATCATGAAAAAGTAGATTGATTTCAGTAATTCCATTTAAAAAGTGAAACTTGTATATTATATTCATACATTACATACAAACTCATATATTTCAGATGTTTATTTTGTTTAATTTTGATGATTACAAATGACAACAAATGAAAATCTCAAATTCATCATATCAGAAAATTAGAATATTGTGAAAAGGTTCAAAATTGATGGCCCCTGGTGCCACACTCTAATCAGCTAATTAACTCAAACCACCTGCAAAAGCCTTTAAATGGTCTTTCAGTCTAGTTCTATAGGCTACACAATCATGGGGAAGACTGCTGACTTGACAGTTGTCCAAAAGACGACCATCGACACCTTGCACAAGGAGGACAAGACACAAAAGGTCATCGCTAAAGAGGCTGGCTGTTCACAGAGCTCAGTGTCCAAGCACATTAATAGAGAGGCGAAGGGAAGGAAAAGATGTGGTCGAAAAAAGTGTACAAGCAAGAGAGATAACCGCACCCTGGAGAGGATTGTGAAACAAAACCCATTCAAAAATGTGGGGGAGATTCACAAAGAGTGGACTGCAGCTGGAGTGAGTGCTTCAAGAACCACCACACACAGACGTATGAAAGACATGGGTTTCTGCTGTCGCATTCCTTGTGTCAAGCCACTCTTGAACCACAGACAGCGTCAGAAGCGTCTTGCCTGGGCTAAAGAGAAACAGGACTGGACTGCTGGTGAGTGGTCCAAAGTCATGTTCTCTGATGAAAGTAAATTTTGCATTTCCTTTGGAAATCAAGGTCCCAGAGTCTGGAGGAAAAGAAGAGAGGCACTTCATCCACGTTGCTTGAAGTCCAGTGTAAAGTTTCCACAGTCAGTGATGGTTTGGGGTGCCATGTCATCTGCTGGTGTTGGTCCATTGTGTTTTCTGAGGTCCAGGGTCAACGCAGCCACATACCAGAAAGTTTTAGAGCACTTCATGCTTCCTGCAGCTGACCAACTTTTTGGAGATGCAGATTTCATTTTCCAACAGGACTTGGCACCTGCACACAGTGCCAAAGCTACCAGTACCTGGTTGAAGGACCATGGTAACTGTTCTTAATTGGCCAGCAAACTCTCCTGACCTTAACCCCATAGAAAATCTATGGGGTATTGTGAAGAAGAAGATGCAATACACCAGACCCAACAATTCAGAAGAGCTAAAAGCCACTATTAGAGCAACCTGGGCTATCATAACACCTGAGCAGTGCCACAGACTGATCGACTCCATGCCACGCCGCATTGCTGCAGTAATACAGGCCAAAGGAGGCCCAACTAAATACTGAGTGCTGTACATGCTCATACTTTTCATGTTCATACTTTTCAGTTGGCCAACATTTCTATAAATCCTTTGTTTGTATTGGTCTTCAGTAATATTCTAATTTTCTGATATGATGAATTTGAGATTTTCATTTGTTGTCATTTGTAATCATCAAAATTAAACAAAATAAACATCTGAAATATATGAGTTTGTATGTAATGTATGAATATAATATACAAGTTTCACTTTTTAAATGGAATTACTGAAATCAATCTACTTTTTCATGATATTCTAATTTTATGACCAGCACCTGTATATAATACACTAGAAATCTACAAGTACCTGTATTTTAGTTCAAATAGATAATTCCTAAAAGAGAGTCTCTAGTGAAGAAAAGCTTTTTCAGCACATGATGCTGCCATTACCATAAAGTAAAGTTGAGTGGATGTGAGGATGTTTTCTAGGCTAACTTGCTCTTTTAATTTTTCTAACAGACCAAAAGTATCAAAATTTGTGCTTTCGGAGCAGACAACATATTTTATGACCAGCACTTTCAATAAACTGAAGTGAGAATAAGTATGTTTTAATTAATAATTTTAATTAATACGTTTACTGACATTGGTACTTAATAAAAAGTACCAAAACACCTTTGATATCTATTCAAAATCAGATTCTTTTTGTTTTTATGTGTCAGAGGGCAAACAATATGTCAACCATAAGCAGCATTTATACATTCAGGAAAGAGGTAATGATACAACAAATTTAATCTTGAAGTCTTCCCAAGTGCTCTTCATTAGATTTAGGTCTGGACTTCAACATGGCCATTCTGACACATCAACATCCATCCATTCATCTTCTTCTGCTTATCCTGGGTCGGGTCGTGGGGGTAGCAGCTTCAGTAGGGAGGCCCAGACGTCCTTCTCTCCAGCCACTTGGGCCAGCTCCTGTGGGGGAATCCCAAGCTGTTCCCAGGCCAGCCAAGAAACATAGTCCCTCCAGCGTCTCCTGGGTCTCCCTCTGGGACTCCTCCCGATGGAACGTGCCCGGACACCTCACCAGGAAGAAGTCCAGGAGGCATCCAAACCAGATGCCTGAGCCACCTCAACTGGCTCCTCTTAACATGAAGGAGCAGCTGCTCTACTCTGAGTCCTCCGCGGATGACTGAGCTCCTCACCCTATCGCTAAGGGAGAGCCCGGTCACACTACAGAGAAAACTAATTTTTGCCACTTGTATCTGGGATCACTTTCTTCGGTCATGAACCAAAGCTCACGACCATAAATGAGGGTAGGAACACATCAAAACTTGAGATCAAAATCACTATGTTTTGAGGCGTCCTTAGCCCCAAGTGCTTTTCATTCTCTAACAACCTTTCCTCAACAATTGCTCAGCTGCTTGTACTGAGCTCTGCCCATCTTCTTCAGCATGCTGCAAATAACACACTTCAAAATGAGAATGGAGGAATGCAGGGAGATATTTTCCTCTACAAGTTTTATTTTCAACCTTCCTCAAATATTCTATTGTGTAATGATCTCTTCAAATAAATGTGAATAAAGTACGTTTTCAGGCAGTTTTAATTTTATTTGCATTTTATTGACACAGCTGACAGCATGAAGGTTAAATACTTTTGGTATCGTTTTCTACATTTTATTAACTTTTTAGTATCAGACATGTAAAAGAGGAAGAGAAGGAGGTGATAACTTCCAGCAGCCATGACTTAAGAACTGATTTCACAGTATGAGGAAATCAAAGTAAAACAGGAGGTAAAGAAGTTGAACTCTAGCAAAACATTTTCTACACTTATATTGAACCCTTCAAAAAAATTGCAGATGGAAGTTAGATTCAAAAACATACAGTTATATTAGGCTTGCTTAACACTGAAAAACCAAAACTTTTTTTTTTTTTAGCTCAAATTAATTAGGTGAAAATGTTTGAGGACTCACTTTTAACAAACAGCCTCATTAAGCTGGAGCAAAGGCCAAAGAAGTTTTCCAAATTAGAGTTGGAACAGTAAAACAAATCCTGGGCTATTTGTACCTAAGAATTAATGTGAAAGATAACATAATTAAGTGTCAACGCTAGTAAACAAATCATCTCATTATCCATCCCTAAAGCATTGTATTATGCCCAACATACCAATATACAACATGTTCTGTATTGGACGCTAAGAAAAAAGAAAAAAAATAGTAATTGGCTCTAAAAATCATTTTTTTTACTAGTTTTATCAAAACTACAGATGTCAGCCTACAGTACAGATAAACAGGAAACCAGGTTGAAATGGGGGTAGTGGACATTTTTCCACAGTCTTCTTCCCTTTTGCTGGTTTAAAGTAAAAACAAATCTCATCAGTCCTTTGGGGTACGCTCCCGCTTCTTCCCCTCCTTCTTTTGCTTCTTTGCATCTGCAAGGAAAGAAAAATAAAGTAAATATAGTTATACTCCACCCTATAAATCTTCTTTACTGCCAGAGGAGACACCTTTGAAAAATAAACAAATCCTATTGTTTCCATGAAGAGAATCCATGCTCCGTCTCTGATCGTAATATACCATATAGGTTTTAATCAGCTAGTTTGCCTCAGTGAATGTTTTGTACTGTGACCCACTTTATGCTGATCTCTCCTGAAGCCTGATCATGCAGCCTTCAGAAAGCACAGCACCATAAGCCTTCAGCAAGTGTGGAGTGGCACCTGGCAGCCATGACTTAATGCCGCTGTGTTCAAGGAAACAGATGACTGCCTACAGTTTCTTGGCTTTTTTAGCCTTTGGCTTGCTGTTTATTACTTCGCAAAACTTTATGCATGACATCTTTTAATCTAAGATTTATCCATGTGCAGGTAGATTGTGTAATTAAAAGGGAAATATCAAGCTCCATTGGATAAAAACAAGACAAAAAAAGTATGAAAAGAAGAAACATTAAAAGAAAACAAAGAAATAATGTCAGAATTTTACACTCCGGCTATGTTGTACAAATTACTTTAACCGTTTGGACTAGTTTTGCTTTATCAGTGAGCTGAGAAGTTTCCCATTTATTTCAGTTGAAGAGTAGAGGTTCTAGCATGAATGGCACCCTGGGTGAGCCTCTGGTGTGAGCTTACCTTCTGAGACCACACTATTTATCTTTATTCTAATGCACTATTGAGTTCAGATCTCAACAATTCTGCAAACCAGAGGTTGGTAAATTCTATCACTTATTATTATATTTAAGAAATGTAACAACCTTAAAGTAATTGAGGACAATGCAAAACACCAATTCATCCAAGCAGCATATAATCTTCCTATAACAACTTTATGATTGTACGCAGAGGTGGAAAGAGTACTAAAAAATTGGAATTAAGTAAAAGTATCTTTACTAAACGTAAACGTAAAATTACCCATCTCAAAATTTACTCAAGTAAAAGTATAAAATTACTTAATTTAAAATGTAATTTGAGTAAAAGTTACTTAGTTACTTTGAGTTATTTAATGCAAAAAAAAGGATGAGTCATTAATCGAATTGAGCACAAGGTGTTTTAATCGATTTCAAGGCGTATTTCAGTGGACATCCACACTTGCGAAAGATCAGCTGGGCTAAAGAACATACTTCCTCACAGCACAAGGACAGTCACAACCTGAACCATAAAGTGCAAACAATTTTCAACCCTACTGTCCAACACCATGATAACTAACTTACCGCCACATTTTTTCGTAAATTGGATGTTGATGTTTTAAAAGCCGAAAGCTCAGTTTTGCTGGGCAGGCACATGTTGCACTGCATTATCACATTGTTCCCTTTTGTGCATTTGAAAACAAATAATCCTTCCAAATATGGCCAAGGGTTTTTCTGGCTTTCGTCTCCAGAATGTGTTTCCCGTTCCGGGCCTTTCCTCATCCATACTCCCTAAGTTGTGATTAGCAACTGCCATCTTCCGAAGCGCAGCACTGGATTATGAGACAATACAAAGGGTAATTGCAAGGCAGGGCCACATTTAATTTTTTTACCTTCAGTATTTTTTACTCAGTAACGTGAGGGGGTTTTAAATGTAGCAAAGTAAAACTACTTAGGTTAAAATTTACTTGAGAAAAGTAAAAATTACGTATGTCAAAAACTACTCAGAAAATTACAAATTACTCATAAAAATTACTCAATTACAGTAACTTGAGTAAATGTAATTCATTACTTTCCACCCCTGATTGTACGGTTAATGGAAAACTAGTATCTATATCCAGTTGGTTCACCCTCATGGGTCATCAGACTATCACACAACAACGCAAACTGGAGAAATGAACTGAAGGGATTAGAGTGGTCAGTTAACCCAATATGTGGGTTTTGGGGCTGTGAGATGAAGCCAAAGTACCTGGAAAGAACCTCAGCTATGAATTAACCCATGCAGCCCATGGAAAGCAATTTCATATCCCTTCTCCTTCCAAAACTCCATGTGGCACCTTTGCAGAACAAAAATACAACTTCAAACCAAGTAAAGGATCCAACTTTAAAAAGACTAACATACAAGTAGATAACATAGACCCTAGTCTATTAAAACCTTTTTCATTTTTTCATCATCTTATTTGAACACGCATGCCAACCCTGACAGGAAGGGTGAGTAGCATTGATCACACGTGTCATCACAGCAAAAGGGTATATCAGATACCTGTTTACTGAAAGCAACAAAAAGCAAATTAAAACTCTTGAATTGATGATCTAATCTAAAAAGAAAGGTCTTCCTTCTACTATCAAACATCTCCTTCTGGACATCACCAGACTCTGGTCTCACCAGATTTCTTCCTGGGAACGTCTGGATGCAAGACCAACACCTTAACAGATGAGTCTTACCATTTTTCATCCATTTATACCGAAAGTCAGTCTTAAAGAAGCAATGTCTTGGATGTTTCTGTTTCTAGCACACCAGGATCTAATAAATGGGTTGTTAGAAAAAACTAGCAATACTTTATCCCTTTAAAGCCCGATCCAAGAATAAAACAAAACAGAAAATTACTTTTTTTGGTTTGAAGTCCTTTTTTGGCCTTTTAACAAAATATGTAAAAAGAAAAAAACAGAAATACATTTTTGATATTAATAATTTATTACTATGCAATAAGTCAAGATTCTTTTTTTTGTAGTCTTCTGCCCTCTGTTATCAGGTATATCTGATGTGTACAATAGGATTTTGAGCAAAGTTTTTACCATTAAATTATGTCAAAGGTGTCAGATGCAAAACATTTAAGAAACCGTATGTATCAAATATCATACAGTTGGCATTACAGGGTTAAGATAAACAGATGAGTTAACTTAGCCGTCTAACTCCTGCTTCTAACATGTAGGACAATGAGCTTTAGGAGTGGTGCTGGAAATATCTAGACTCTTTGCCTTAGCAAAAGTTTTTTTTCTGTTTTTTTGACAGCAATTAATACTTAAATTTGATCTTCCATTATATTTTTCAAATAATGTGGTAGAAATGACAGATGAGTAATATGCCGAATGAAAGTTCCAGCTGGCAGTCAAATAAATTGAGCAGGTCTAATGAATACGTTTCGATGCCAAATGAAAGAAGATGCTTTTAACATCCTGGAAACATGGTAGTAATATACAAACACATAAATCTTAATTTAATGTTTATATGCAGGGATTATGTTGAAAGGACTCCCCTACATCTTGCAAATCCTTTAATAACATTCTGGCACGCAGTTACAAACTGCAACAACTTCTGCTTAGTCAATGAGATTGCAGCAGTGGTGTCTCAACCTTTTAACATTCTCAGCGTAATCCGCTCAGAAATCTTCCTGAAAATCTTTTCTTTTCTGCTGCCAGCTCTCCACAGGGAGCTGAATTTAGATGCAAAAGGTGCTCGCAAGCATGCAAACACTGAAATTGCTACAGTTTCCTGTGTGATTGCTTGCTTTAATTTGTTGGAATGTTCTCCATCCCCTTCTTCCTCATTTTTTGTGTCAGCATATTCTGCTCCCTGGAGAAAGTCACAGAGAGAAAGGATTCACTCTCACACTTGTCCGTTCCACTCCATGTGAGATAGGGATTCTCATTCAAGAGGCTCGAGAGTGTTCTGCTGCATTTGCACGTTGGATGTCGCAGCTTCTCTTCACTTTTCAGTGGCGGTCAAGACTTCTGCTGCTTTTTAAAGCTCTAACCTGTTATGATCTAAACACAGTAGCACAAGCTCCTTTTATCAGATGAGAAAATGTAATGTTGTCTACTTACGCTATAAATACATTTAACCTTTTATTTATCTGATTTGCAGCCATTTTAGGTTTAGTTTTTTAATTTCAGTTTTTCAAAATGAGCCTAAAAATGATTTTTTTTTCTCTTATCCATTGCACTTTAGGCAAATATTTATTAATGTTACTTCTTTTTTTTTCTTTTTTCTTTTTACAGTGTCCTGTCTGGCAATGTGGCAATAAGAATAATTGTCTTGATGCCAAAAAGAGCCCAACAGATTTTACTTTCACTAGTGTAGCAGTATGGCAATTGCCATATAGCTCCACTTGTTTCATGCATATAAATTGCTTTATTATAATTATGCAGGGAGTTTTACAGTTCATATATACACTGCAATGTAAATAGAGCAGAAAAACAGAAGAAGAAAAGTAAAAAAGAAAAAAAAGAGAAAAGATGAAAGAAAGAAGAGATAGAAAGGAGACAATGACAAAACATTTTCATTAAAAGTTACTTCTAAAATCTTGACTAAACATTTCACACATTAAAATAAGACTTGATAAAACACAACATACCACAACAGCAAATGTCCCTAATTTCAGTGTAAAAACTGGATTTTAAGCAACTTATTGATGTTTTTTTTCTGAACTCTTTTTTTCCAGACTCTAGAAATTTGCTTACAAGCTCTCAATACTGTGGTTATCCATGCTACTTGTGCACAGTTTTCTGCCACACTTTTTTAAATTGTTTTACTTAATTGTCTAGGTATTTCCTTGACCCTGAACTATCTGACCTTCTGTGTTTTTTAGCAATGAGATTAGAGGTCTAAACGTTTGTTTAAAAACAAACAATTATAATTTATTCTCTTGATTTTTTATGAAATAACATAACATTTATGTAAATATAACTATTCACTGGAAATTTGTTCTTGGATTGAGGAGGTAAATGAGACAGCTTGCCAATGAAACAAGACAATTTCAACTAAAAATAAGAAAACACAATTGGGTTGTCTTATTTCAAGTGCATATTTTCCAATTATCTTATTTTAAGAGTAAAGATATTGATTTCATTGTCAATCTATCTAAATTTGTACTTATTTCTAGATCGTTTTTTTTTTTTTTTTACAGTGTACAGGTTTCACTTTTTGTATTAATGACAAAATAACTTCGAATATTGTTATTCACTGATATGTCACTTATGCTATGAATAGATATGGTGTTCCACATACTTAAACAGTTTATACATCACATCATAATTCCTAAAATTAACACCAAAGCTTAAAACATGCGTCAAAGTGCTGACGTGAGCAGATACAAACAGTTCACTGTAACTCGTCCGTCTGGGTTTCTTAAACACAAGTCGTAATGAATCATTATAGGCCGCCTTCAATCTTTGTGTTGGGAGCTGGAGATGTACCACCTTCCTCCAGCAGAGTCCGCCGTGGATCCTCCTGAGCCGAGCCTTCGACGCACCTGTGGCTCGTTTCATCATCAGAGGATCCACAGTATAAAAGCTGTCTTCAGACCTTGCCTTGACGCTGCAGTGTTGAATCTAGTTGGTTAGCACCTGAGCCAAAGAACCTTCTGAGAAATCTTTTATTGCCCTCTGAGTCCTGCTAGGATTCTAATCCCTTTGTGTCTCTGTTTCCAGGAAACCTGTTTTTCTCTGTAAGCTCTGGATGAGCTTAGACTGCCGAGCCTGCCCTCTGAGCCAAACCCGAAGACTCTTCTCTGGATTTCCCCATGCAGCTCTGGATTAAGAGCTGGAAACCCAAAGCCAAGGTCTGCACCCTCATCAGAAATAAGACGCTGAAGCAGTTATTGGACTCTGCTGAAACAAACCTTCTCTGGACTCAACAGCCCCTCTCTCTGAACTCAAACCGGAACCCTCAAGGTATTAATCTGAACATCACAAACCCAAACCCCATTGCTCTCAAAGCTAACTGCTCTGTTATCTACACAGACTCCAGTGAACCAGTCCCCAGGCCTGAACCAGTTCCAGACAATATTCCATATGCTTGTGAACAATAAACATTGTTAAACTTTTACTCCTGTTTCCATCTCCGTGGTGTTCTGCATAACTGGGTCTCATCAGTGAACCCATCATGACACTTTGAAGACTGGTGTTAAATGTGCAGTATACAGACATTTACAATATGACCTAAAAAAATTCAGTTTCACTTCTTTAGAACAGAATCCAAACTTAGGGCAAGGATATTTGCCTTAGCATATAACATTCGAACCTCACAGTAAAGGTCCTGTAGAAAGGTTCAACTTGGTAAGATTATAATATACTAATCATAATATTTCAAAAACTTTATAGCCAATTATTGTGCAAAGAATTATCACCTTGGATTTACATCTAAACAATATTTAAATACTTTTATATTACTCTTACGTCAACATCCTTCAAGTAGCTGTTTCAAAGCTATAGTCATCCCAACTGAGGGTAGTGTTCATTCTAATCTCTTGCTCTTCTCTTTTTATATTGCCTCAACTAGTGCAAAAAATGAACTATTAAGATAACATTAAATAAGAAGCCACACACCATAGCTTTAGCTGCACTTCCCGTATTTAATGGCGACTACCTCTTTTCTGTCATGCACAGGCAAGAGATTAGAGAGCTGAAACTGGAGAGAAGCGTCAAGAGTAATTAAAGGCCAATTTAGCTGATTTATAAATGTAAAATGATAACATTTTGGCCTGAACTTTGCCTAAACACGGGTTTTAGTTTCTCCAAATGTTTCTTTGAGAATTAAAGTGTCCATCCATATATTTTCTTCACTTATTCCATTAGGGGTCATTGTGGGGGCAGTGCCTGTCTCGGGCACTCTATGGGTGAGAGGAGGGGTACACCCTGGACAGGTTGCCAGTCTGTTGCAGGTAAACACAGAGACACACGAGGACACACAACCATGTAAACACATGCACTCAAACCTAAGGACTATTTAGAGATGCCAGTTAACTTAACAATCATGTTTTTGGAGTGTGGGAGGAAGCTGATGCAGCCGGAGGGAACCCACGCATGCACAGGGAGAACATGCAAACTTCATGCAAAAAGAAACCGGGCTGGGAATCAAACTCGGAACCTCCTTGATGCAAGAAATCAAAGCTACATACTGATCCACCATGCAGCCCTAGAATTGAAATGTTTAACATAGAGTAAATACAAAGTTTATAGCCATCAAGTAGACCCAAACTTGAGATCTTGACCATTTCTAAGGTAAGGGATCACTACCCTTTGTTTTATGGTATCATATAATTTTTTTTGACAGTATAAGCATGTTTTTGACCATTGAAATCTGAACACAAACTGGTTAAAGACAAACTGGCTGTCATATTTAGTCAAATAAAGGATTTAGTAAACCTAAAATCTAATTGGGCCTTAAAATGTTTCCTCATGCTGTGGGACATCCTAAATGGAGGGTTCAGGAACCTTCACGTTTGTTTCACCTGGAACTGACAGCAAAGTCACAAAACTCTGGTTTCATCTCTAGAATGTGTGATCCAAAAATGTTGACCCCTTTTATAGCCACTCTGCTGCTGTCAAGAAGATCCATGTCCAGCTGAGGGATAGATGTTTTGGCCTTTTTGTCAACTCCCCTCAGAAGCCAAGGATTTAATTTTCTTTTTTAGAACCAACAACTGAAGATTACATTCTAAAAACTTATGTAACGCTATCCCCCTTTTTTCCCAAGTAGCCTTTCTGCTTCCCATGGCTTATCTTTCAACAGGCAGTTACAAGAAATCCCACTTCCGGCAGATAGCAGCGGACCGACTGCATCCCTTCACCTGGACATCTGACATGCCTGCTTTGCTTCTCCTTTGACCTCAGCTCTCACACCTCTAAGCTTGTCACTTTGCATCCATGCAGTCCAGCCTAACTAAACCTGAAGAGGTTAACATACTACTGGCTATAAACAAATGTGACTTCAGTTAAAGTGCTTTTTATCCACATGTTGTCAAGTATCACCATATCCTGCACATACATCTAAATAATTAAATTGGAGATGCAGGAAAATAGGTGCAATCTGAATGTATGCATACATCGGGTCGAGAGGAGTTTCAATAAAGTATCGTTAAATTTCTTTATCATCAATTGATGTTAACTTATGGATTTTGCACATAAAAACCAAAGCTTTTCAATCACAGCAAGATGCACTTTGTTAGTTTCCTAAAGTGCAGCAGTCACTTGCAAACTTTAGGACCTTTGCAGAACTATTTTGTCATTTAATTAATTACTTTCTATGCTCTGTAACATTTAATATTATCGGCATAGTGGAGCTGTTATTTAGATGAATGATGTAGAATTCACTCAAAAGACTCTTAAAGGCATCATATTAATCAACTCCTCAACAAAAAGTGACCTTAATCACACAAGTACAAAACACTAGTCACATTAGTCTCTATAGCTAGTTTGCTCTTTTCTAACTGCGTCACAAAAGAGAGCCCTAAAAGAATGAAAAATTGTGCTACTAAATGTGTGGAATTAATACCATGTTTCTCAGTGAAGAGTTTTTTGGAATATAAAAACCCTTAAAAAATTAATTGAAGAACATAGCAACCAAAAAAACTGACAGAGATCAGGAGCAATTAACCTAAATGGAAGGAATTGACCAAGAGAACAAAAATACACAGTTTAAACACAAGGAAGACGCCTTGAGAGAAAATATAAATGCAACGATGCATACCTGAATAAAACACTAAATAAAGCCTGCAAAGACAAACCAAGATGTACTATAAACATGATGCATATCAAACATAAGTATGCTTTATTTCTATAGCTCTTTTTACAGACACAGAGTCACAACAAACAGTAGTAGCATTTCAAAATTTCCCCACTTTCCTTGATGGGCCCTTGGCTAGTTCCGTACAATTCCTTTTTACACATCATTTTTTATATTAAAATATTCTGTTGTGATTTGTGGACATTATGATCTAAAGAGAAGCATCATCTCCTGGTCAGGTGCTGTAATTCAGTGAAAGGGTGGAGTCAATAGTAAAAAATGGAAGAAGGGGTCACTCCAGTGGCAGGACGTTGGAGGGGATATTGCTGGAGGTTGCAGGGAAATGGGCTGCTATTCAGCTGGCTTTTGACTGGGAAACGCCATTTTGAATGGCTGCTACTGTACCTCACAACATTCAAAACAAACAATATAAACTATTAAAATAGAGCATTTAAGTCTAGAACGCTTGACTAAACAATTAGGTTTTGAGGAGCTTTTAAACACCTCACTCAGTCTAGGAGGAGCAGTTGTTTTAAAGGTGCAGTCTCCTCTACTTTTAAAGCAGGTGCATGGAACCATTAACTAGTTGTGTCCAGATGACTTCAGACTTTAATTTGAGTTTTAGGCTTTAATAAGTCACTAATTTAGGCAGGAGCCTGTAAAGGTAGGGCTATATTATAGACAACGGGGAGCCAGTGGAGTTGGCATGATGGCATGGCCTCATCAAAGATAACAACAGTCTTCATTGGTTTGTTGTTAATTGAGTGTCTTAGACCACCTACGGGATGTTTAATAGCAGTATGAGGGGCTATAGTAAAGGTGGTGACTTTGCCTTAGTTTGGCTTTGTTTGGCTTTGCCATCTCATCAAGTGAGTCCAGTCTTGAGTTAGTCAACATGATGACTTAATGAGATGAATGGAGTCTGGTGTGCTATTGCTTGGTTGGAAAGAAAACCTGCAGCCACACGGCCCTTTCTGGAACCAGTTTGACATCCCTGGTTTACGTGAACCAATGCTCAAAGACAGGTATAGCAGAATCATTACTCTACACCTGCCTGAGTCTGCAGCCATCATGATTTCACTAGACCATTTCAGTAGTGTTGTTTCTATAATATGGTGTTTGCGGTATCCCGACTGCAACTTTTCACACCTATAGTGTGACTCTAGGTATGATGTAAGTTGTAGGTACATGTAGACCACCTTTTCCAAAAGTTTGGCCCATATGGAAAGATTTCATATTGGCCTGAAGCTATAAAAGCTTTAATAGCTATGAAAATATCTATGGAAACCTGCTTCTTTCCATAGATAGTGCATTTTATTTGGGGACCAGAGAAGAGGGTGCTTCTGAATTCTAGTGCAGCCCAAAGACTTTGTTTAATCTAAAAATTGGGATTCTGATGCAGTTTACCAATGTGGAGGAACTTTAAAAATATTAGACAAATACTTTTCTGCAAACTTCAATGACCTAAAGCAATTTTGTATAATAGAATGCAGAAAATACAGGAAAAGGCAACTCCAAAACGTTCCTTAGAATGGAGCTTCTAAATGCTATTTAATTAATGAGCATACTTAGTTATTTTTAGCATGGCTGTAATAACATTTAGTGAAACTTATATTTGTTCTATCACTGTTATTAAACAATGATACACTTTAGTGTATGTTGTTAAGTTATCTAAACAAAAATGAAATATTTACAGGTGGAAAATATTTAAAATATAAAATTATCTAACTAGAAGTTATAAAATTTTGGTTATATAGTCTTGGCTGAATTGCATGCACAAAGTAAAGAGACATTTCATAGTTCATGACTTTGGAAACTGAATAGAATATGTAACATCACCTTGTATTTGTGAGAATGAACCTTCCTGAATGTATTTATTTGAAGAAGCGGATTAGCAAACTCTTTGTGCAAACTTTGTGTCAGCTGCTGAGCATGATAAACCGGGCATCTATCCACTGGCACCATTTCCAGACTCATAATAATTCTGTTTAGACAATGAGGCATTCGCAGTGGGTAAATTACATCCTTGTTTACTAAATTTACAAACTGCAGTGACCCACAATAAATCAAGTACTTCTTACCAGCTCCATTCAAGACAGTAACATATTCTACCAGAGTTCACATGATTACCTTTTCCCCCATTAGGTCAATACTGGTGCTACTCAAGTTTTTGATTGCTCTCCATTTACCACAGAATGTTGAATGCAGAAACTCATTGTTCCAGAGTTCAGTGACTTTGACATGGCTGAGGAAACTAAAAGCCTGTAATTATAGCTGAATAGAGAGTTAACTATCTCAGGCTGAGTTTGATACTGTCACTCAGAGCTTCAGCTTCACGGTTAAGTAGGAGGAGTTCCTACAGGGTGATGGAGCATTGAATGTGAATGCAAATCACAGATGACTTTGCCTGAGATTAAATCATTTGCATGGGTTTGTTGGATTAAGCAAAGATGCAATCAGTGTGTGATGTTTGAAGAGACAAGGCGAGAATCTACTGAACTTGCACAGCAATTATCAGAGAAGATGATAGAAGTCAGCCCTGATGCAAACTGATACACATTCTGATGAGTAATCATTCTAATTAAAATAAATCCAGGATTCTTTAGAATGATGTGTTATGAGCAAAACAAAACATAAAAAAAGACTATAATCAGATGTCTCCTCAGCAGTTTGGCAGAAGATTCAGAAAAACGAGTGGCAAACATCCTTTCAGTTATGATAAGTTCAACCAACCTGTTTACAATCAGCTTGGGTAGAAACATTATTTTTTTTTCTCATTCATTAGTTTCTGTTTTTCTTTTTCATTCAATCCACTAAAATTGCATTTCTTTAGAAATCAATAACTTGACCCATCATAGTATTGAAAAGGCTTTAGTGTTGCTAGTAAATTTTAGTCATTACATGCTCAATAGAAACCTGCTTCATATTAGTGATAGAATTATTTAAATATGCTGATGAAGGTTCTCAGTCATCCAGGTCGTAGTCATTCCGTAAAAAGTTTTACGGAATTATTTAAATGTCTGGAATTTTCCTTTTGCATCAGTTTCTTGATAATATAAATATTCCTCCATATTTTGGTTTCATCCTTTTGATTTGTAATAAAAACGAATTATATGCTTGGTAGCAAACTCAAATTATTTAAATTGTAATAACGGTATTTAAAAAGTAGATGTACATAATTAATTTACAATGCTAACTTAGGTCTTAAGAAATACGTGTTAACAGCTGTTGTTTCATTACAACTTAAGCTTTTATCACATCTAGTTTTCACTGATAATCCTTGGGAATCTTCTTCAAATTAATTATAGTATAACTGCACTGAATGGAGTTCACTAAACATGATTTGAAACAGAATATATTAGTCTTAGAGATGACCGTTAATATCAGAGCAGAAACCAAGACATGAAGTCAGATGAGAGTTCTGAGAAGGGATTGTCTCAAGGCAAAAAAGCTGCAGGTGGATATAAAAAATACCCACAGCATTAAACTTCCTGGAAGTACTGGAATCTCAGTTATTCAGAACTGGAGAAAATTTGACCCTCACCTGATTAAACCGATCAAACTGAGATAGAGGGCCTACGCCCAGTGAGACATAGGTCCATATTTCTCATTTGGAGGTAGAAGAACCATCCAAAAACTCTATAATTGCTTATACACTCCACTTGGGCCTTAATAATGCTGAAAAGATAGCCGCCCTTCCGTGAGATACATACTAAAAACCAAATTAATGTTATGGTTTTCCCCTTTTGGACTTTGAGTTATCTAAGTAACTCTATTTAGTTGGTCTTTGTTTTATTTCCCATTTTGTGTTAAATATATATGCAGGCTTAGTTGATCACTCTTGCCCCCTTGTGCCTGTTTCCTTCCCCCTAGCTCCCTTCTAGTCACTTCCATCCACACCTGCTCCATATCAGCTGATTACCTCAGGTTTTGTTCTGTCTATATATACTTTCCCTGTGCAGTTGCTCAGTGCTGTTTCCTTGTTGTGTCTTTGCTCCCATGTATTTTTTCCATTTAATTTTTTTGGACTTAGCTTTTGTTGCCTTTGGGATTTTGATTAAACCTACAGGATCTAATATCTGTCTCCCTCATCTCTACAATTGGGTCCTCAACCAACCTCCACACTTACGCTGACACTTAAATTTTCCCCAAAAAACTAAAAAAATAAGGAAAAACTTTAAACAAATAAACTAACATGCAAACAAACTTACTATTATAAACCCAACTAAGAAGCATGGTGGTGGCAGCATCACGGTGTGCAGATTTTGTTTTTCCCCTAAGCTGTTTTCAAGATCAAACTATTAGAAAGTATAGATATTTTATTTAAAAAAACATTCCTGTTTAAAATAACTCACATGATACGAGACAAATAACAGGGATGATCTTAGTTTTTAGTGAAATTTAGCTGACAGAAAAAAGTCTTTCCTTCCCTAACTTGATGCTGTGCACCAACTGTCAACAGGCTTAAAGAAGGCTGTTAAATTTTTGCCTTGCTAACAGAACAGACATGTTTACAAGTTTAAGTTTGTAGAAATATTCCATTTAATTGAAATAAAAGAAGATTAGAAACATATAATTAACAATTTCATCCACAAACTCTAATTAGCCCAAAAACACTTATATCAATGGAAGCTGATAAAATCATATATTTACCCATAACCCAAAATGTTATAATTTTAGAGCTTCATTCACCTCTAGTCTCATCTATTCCTATCTGAAGTGTTGCTTGAAGTAGAGTGATGAAATACTTTGGTAAACATGCAACAGCCTCATATTTTTTAATGTGTTGTTCTCATAAACATAGAGAAGGAAAAATATTTTTTTCAAGAAAAACAACAGTAGTGAGTTTTAACATTAAATTTCTTATCTGCAGTTTTTTTTATCGGTTTTTTAAATCATGTATATATAATATATATAGATAGCATATATAGAAACTGCTTACAGTTATAGATTTTTTTTTATTGAATCGATCAATTTAATGAAATGTGTAATGTTAAGAATACATATACAGTATGTGTAGTCTTTTCTCTGGCAATGTTTTCTATGCGGTCCTTTGTAACATGAAAACGCATGCAATCAACAAATCTCTTTTTTGGTCTATTTGAAAATTATCATAGTTAACATTCATTGTAGCGGTAACATAAAACTTCAATAGTTTAATATACTTTCCTAACTGTGTGGGGTCCCTGTATATCTTACATTTGCATCAAGGTCCAAGAGCTGATACATTGCAAATGAAATGCAGAAAAGGTTCATCTTATACAGTTTGATTCATTGCTTTGCTTAGTCAACTTGCTACAAATGCTACTTCAGTATTACATTAATTTAGAATCCATCCAAGCCTTGTTTTGTTTTTTGAAGCTCAGCAGAAAACTAATTTTCTTTTCTGCCAGAGACAAACATTTTTTTCCAACATGATTCCCATGAATCCTCATAGTTTCTGACGGCTGCGACGTGTCCAGCGATGACTCGTTTTTTTAATCAAGAAAAGATTTTGCTTTTTCAGCTTACCTTGCAGCTTGGTCTTGGGAAGTTTCCCACATGGCTTGGTAGCTGTGACAGTGGCAGCGCAGGTCGCATCCATGAGCGCTCTCTTCAGGACCCCAGTCCTGTTCTTCTTCCCTGTAGTCAGGTCACACTCCCCCCAATCCTGGAACTCGTACTTGCAGTCCCCTGCAAAAAAAAAGTGAACCAAAAATGAAAAATTGCTGGTAAAAATGTTGCATGTATGACTGAAAAAAGCTGAGTTGTGGAACAGCTGCTTAATCAGTTGTTGGTTGTTACAATTTCGTGTCCAATACAAACATAATTAACATGGAGAGCTTTAATTAACAGCAAAAGATGGATTCCAATGCAGAAGCAGAAAGGACTTAAATGTTTGGATCTTAATTTTACTACATGGCGAAACCTACCAACACATAAATGCATCAAAAACAACCTGGAAACAACAAATAGAAAAACAGTCAAACAGATGAGGACTGCCTCCAAAAAATGCCATTAGCTGCTAGCGTATATTACAGAAGTGAGTTTTCAAGGTGTGTTTGTTTAGTGTGTACATAAGTGTTTGTGTACTCTCCTCATCTCTCTTCCTACATTATTTTTCTTCCAGGCCGGCCAGTCTCTATCGAGGCTGTGACACTCATTCGTCTGCTTCCTCTCACATGAAAGACTGTGTCAATGCAGCCAAGATCCCAGAGTACTCATCAGAGCAAGGGAGAGGTGGAAGGAGAGGTGAGGTAAAGGGAGGAAAGAGAGCAGAGTGAGGGAGTGACAGGGCTATTGTTGCAGGAATCCTACAGGGACTCTCTGAGCAACCAAGTTTGAAAGCCCTGTTCCCTTCAAAACCATAATTTATGTCAAAGAGACGGAGAGAGATATCCCACTTGTTGGCAATTTATCAGGAGCTTGTGCTACATTTTGAAGTGTCACATGCTGTGTTGCAAAGGTATTCCAACACCTTGAACCGTTTCACAAGTTTGTTTTACAGGACTTTCATATAATGAAGCCAAAAAAGTTAGTTAAACTAGAAGGAAATGGTTTTTAGAAGACTAATTTTTCTGCAAGCATAGCTGCAAATTGTTCCAGGGTATGTCTCTATCAGCTTTCCACAACTTGACACGTTTTTTTTTCCTTTTCTTTCCCCCCCGACTTTCTTTGCATTCAAGCTCAGTGGAATTGAAAGACAAGAATCTGTGAAAAGCAGTTTTCTGTGTCCTGCCTCAGATTCTGAATTCCATTAATGTTGGACAAGATATTGCTTATCAAACAAAAATACAGAGGTATTACTGTGCCGAATCTTTATAACCATAGCTGCTCTCTCATTTTTGAGAATCAAAGGTTAACAATATTTTTAATTAGTCATTTTGCTTCTCCTACTACTTTTGTACAGCTTGCAGCATATTTCGTCCTTCTGTTATACTTTCCAGGCCCTTGTATCTTTCTTTTCAATTAACCCTATATTTCCAACTTTTTTTCTACATCTTTTTGGTGGGTATTTTAGGATTTTTTATTGTTGTCCCAAGCAGGTTCTTTTTGTTATTCAGCAGTTCTCCCTCTGGATTGTGCCGATTTACTTTTTAATCCCAACTTGGATCTGAATGGACTGTCAGTTCAATGCAGAGCCTATTTCTCAAACCAAACTGTGGTTCACCAAGGTCATCTCTTTGTTTTTGATCCTCCTAAAAAATCTATGTAATTCAATTAAGTAGACAATCTATAGTAACATAGCATCTAAATCTGTGTGGTAAGAGATGCATCTCACATGGTTTCTGCTTCAAAACATTTCAGCTTTGCTTATCTCATAACACCTGACCTATGTGTTCAGTAAACAAAGAATCCTAGTCTTTTCGTTCATTATGTAATAAATTATTCAACTTTAGTTCCATTAGTACATTATTAGCAATAAATTGTAAACTTAATCACACAGAGACCTCTGTAAATGTTTGCATTAGATAGTCTGACATCCTTAATCTTTAAAGTAGGTATTACAACACTTAAAAACCTTAAAGAACACAAACCTCTTACAAACAAAATGTTAGGAATCCAGTTTGTGTGGGTTGTTTTTGTGTTTTTCTCTCTCCACCACCAGGTGGTGCCCTGCTCCTCGTTGGGCCTCCCTGCACACCTGCGGCTCGTTGGATCACTACCGGAGGAGTATTTGAGCAGTGGGCTGTCACTACCTCGACGCGAGCGTGTTTGCCAGGTTTGGGTACTCTAGCCAAGCTGAGATTAGCAGAGTCTAACCGAAGCTTTGTTTCTCTGAGTTTAATCTTGTTTTTGTCTTTGCTCTTCGGCAGGAAGCCTTTCCTGTGTAACTGGATAACCTGGACCTTCCCCCCCTGAAGGGATTACTGAGTACACACTGAGCAGGGCTAAACCTCCATTGGATCCGTTCAAGTTCTCATCGGAAAACCAAGTGACAGTCCGCTCCTTTACTCCTCTTGGTCCAACGTATGTCTACCTGTCCGCTCTCCAACGAGTTCCCTCTCCTCTAGATTATTTCCCCACAAACTGGATTCAAGGATTAACAAGAGCCCCCTCAAACGTGAGTTTCTCTCCAGCTACATTCAAGCCTCAGTCAATTTTCCTACGGTCCCTGAACTGATCACTATGATCTCTCCTTCAGACTCTCCGGTTCCGGTTCCCCAGTTCTCGAGGTTCCAGCTCCTACTTCTGTGTTTCATCAACATTCAATGAACCTGTTAAACTTTTTCCCTTGGACTCTGAGTGGTTCTCTGCATGTGAGTCAGATCGCTTAAACCAAATATTCAATTTTTAAAATGCATACCAACAGTCACCTTACTGTATTGTGATTGCATATTTATGTGTGGTGCATTCAGCGTATTCAGAGTTAGGTGGGGTGTGTGCAACCCTTTGTCGCTGCTCCCAAGGGTGCCTCTTTATTATAGGTTCTTTTACAGAACAACAAACAATGACTCTGCAGAATTATTAACAGCTACTTCTTTATACTTTATGAAAGGCTTTTGAAAGCTTTAAATGTCAATTAAAGCTTTGAAGAAACAGTTGCAGTAGAATGCCGACAACATGCAGTAAAACAATGACGATAAAGAACATTAAAAATACAAGGTGGGAATTTAGAATAAATGAACTTGCCTCATGGGAGCATGGTGAAATGTTTACTTGTTTTAAATGCTAAATACTCTGACATAACATATTGAAACAGAGGAAGTGAATAACACTGATCGTTTCTTTGTTGCCATGTATTTCAGTGGGTGGTATTTATTAAGGAGAAATAAACATTTTTCTTCAAAGTTGATATTTTAGAAGCAGGAAAAATTGCTTTGCTTTAGTGTTTTAGTTATTTTGGCAAAGGCTACATCCTTATGGGCTGGAGCCTCTCCAAAACTGGAGGTTTATGTTGGATATCACTCATCTCCAGTGGTCAGTATTTATCTAAAATTGTCAAAAGACAAAACGGTGCTGAAGCTTTGCATGTTTTAGGTGACCACAACATCACCTTCATGGTTTGAACCAAGAGGTGAGCAATGTAGCTCAGTTTAGGAAGAAAGTAAAGGTGATTCTCATTGAAAGGTCTTATATTACAGTTTGTCCAATAGGGGGCTGCACAGTCTAAGACCTGTCAATGATACAATTGCCACACAACTAACTTGAGCTGCGGATATCCCTTTGAATTCTATAAATATCCGTCAAACCAAACCTCTGTGACTTATGCTGCACAACTAAGTTTGATCCATAGAGCTGACTTGCAAGAGTTGCAAAATCTGCTGGTGAAACCTTTTCACATACCGCAGCAGACTTTCAGGGTTGAGTTTAATCAATAACTTAATTGATCAAGGCTGTTTAAGCAACTTTAGGTCAAGCAGTCAAGGCGTTATTCCTTGACAGTTTAAAAAAGTAAGTTTGTAACAGCAAGAAAAACAAACTTATATAAATGGACAGAGAGTCAGAGAATATACTGTATTTCTGAAAATGGTAGAGTTTAGAGGACATGCTGGTTGGAAGAAGAGAACAAACATAGTTCATACAAACTGGATGGATGATGGTGGGAATTTTTTTAATATGTCATATTAAAATAAGCGTTAATTTCCGCATGTTTTGCTCCTGAATTTAATAATAATATAGCGTATGCTCTCCTTGAGCTCCGAAGAAGTCGGAGCGGAGCAAGACGGGAGGAACAGCGGAGGCTGTAGGCTTTGCTTTGCGCAGGAGGTCTGGAGCGCAGCGGTGAAGGAGGATGTGAGCTTTCGGGGTTAAACACTGTCGTCGGACAAAATGGGGTTATTAATAATATTTAATATTTTAAATCAGGTTGGGGTCCTGTATATCATAGTAATATCCCACTGTATATTATATTCGATACATATCCAGCTGTAAATTTAGTTCATAACACTAGTTATCTATATATTATATTCATCTATTAGTAAGATTCTGTTTATAATGGTATTCATCTCTATACTTACTCAGTAGAACCCATGTCCTGTATTTATAGAACCATTATTTATCCTGCACTTGCTGCTATTGCACTTCTGGTTAGACCTAAACTGCATTTCGTTGCCTTGTACCTGTACCTGTGTAATGACAATAAAGTTGAATCTAATCTAATTAGCCAGCAGGTCCGCTGATCCATGACCTCTGCTGTAGAGAATATGTAGTAAAAGATGTTGACATTTGGTAACAAAGGATAAGGACATTATGGTCGTTTTTTTTTTTATATATATATATATATTTTCCACACAACAGTTTTAATTTGCTTATCAGCACATAATCTAAATGCTGACGTAGGTTCAGCACGAAGTTAAAATCATTGAGTTCAAATACATTTTATTCAAACTGACCTTAAATGTTGCAGAACATCAGTGTAAGTTTGTTTAACTTTTATTTCTGTGTGATGTTAAAATGAAAGTAAACCCTGCAGGTACTTTCAGTGCAGTCAAGTTGGCTGTGTTTGTTTATAACATCTCTGAAAACCAAAGTTTCTTTGGACATCTCAGAATTACATCCTGTCTTCCAGTGACCCTAATAAAAGATACAAAAATAATAAAATGATTTTAATAACAAACATATTCTTACAACTGCGGTATCTTTACCACAAAAATGATACTGTATATCATATTGTTACACTTCCTTATTTTCTTTGATCAACAAATTTCTTCTATTAAGAGTCTGGATCCACGTTATTTAATACCGCAAACTTTTACTATCACAATCTGTGCATATAGTAGGCGAGGACATATTCTGCAATCAGTTCATCATTTCTGACAGGCCCGCTGCAAAGAAGGAGACTCCTGTCTTGCAAGTTTTACCATGGGAACAGCAGTCCCCCCAGACTTGTCATTTCTGGAGATTTTAGCAGCAGAGAATCCAGCTAAAAAAAAGCTAATCTGGGACTACTTGGTGATAAGATTTCTCCAGATCACTCCGATAGAATGTCTCAGAAATTGGCTTTTATATACGATAAAATGTGAAAAATTTAGTAAACATGCCTTCAGCATCAAACACTGCTCGACTGACAAAATCCAGAGAGTTATGAACCTGCCAAACCATATGCACTCTGCTTCTATTTACACCCCCCAAAAACAAGGCAAAAACAATGTCTGATACTCTGTTGTGCTGGTAATGATGATGTTGGATGGTTATTTCCATGACAATGTATCATATTCTCAGCAGACATTTCTGTTGTACCTCTAATTAGCTAGCTTATGCATTCTTGTTCTGAAAATGAGGCCATTGTTTTTCCAAATGACACGCAACAATGGATTATGGGGAGTGGAGCAACAAATAGAAATCATGTACTTGTACAAAGGTGGAATTCTCTGGGTATGTTCATCAATAATTGAAACCCTATGAATACAGTGATGAATGTCAGTACAATTCTTAGTATAAGTGACTCATACTCGTAATACTAATCAGTAACAGATATGGACACATTTTGTTACCGTTCATCGTGTTGTTTCTTTTGTTTTTGATAAAAATATATACATAAAAAAAAAAAAAACTATGATTTATGTTCTTTCATTAGAAAATATAAAAAAGTCTCTGGTGGCTAAAGTGTCGGCACCTTTAGTAAAGTTTTGGTGCAGAATAGTATGGAAGGATAACAGCAATGTTATCATTCATTACAGTTTGGTGAAGTGAGAGAAACAGGCATATAGGAAAGCCCAGAAACATGGATAAAATAAGCAGCACAAAGAGCATGACAACAGGATTACATAAACAGATGAGGAGGTCTAGCAAACTTATAAATGTTGCTGAAATGATTAGAACAACAAGAATCCGGTTGGTCTAATCAACAAGATGCACTGCAGCTTTGAAAAGACTGAACAGCTGAATCCAAAAATGAAAAAATAAATGAACATAGCATTGAATGCACAGTGATCACAGAACATAAACAGAAATATAGAGTATCCAAGAAGACATTATCACATTTAAAAACATGAAAAAAGAACAAAACAACAAACAGAAAATACTGTTGATTAATGAAAGAAAAAATGGAAGCATAAACAGAACTCAAATGAAAGTCAACTCAAATTCAGCACAACCCCTTTAGAATACATGTGAGGCACTTTTAAATATATGTTTGATTTTAACTAAATCAAAGTTGTATATATTTTATAACTGTAATCTATCTTTTTTAGTTCCTTTTGTGTATAGATAGGGTCTGGTACAGGAACCCATTATTATGTGTGTATTATGTGAGAAAAAAGTCTGTTAAATGACTAAATATCTAATATATAAAAAAAAACTTTCCAGGGACTGTAACTAGACCTCTATGCTATGATTAAATGAATAGTTATGTGATAAGCAGTGGCTATTTCTCATTTAGTACTAGGGAGGTTAAATATCCCCTGTAAATTTAGTAAAATGATTGGTAAAATATACGTTATTAAACTTCATAAATGTAGTCATTAAATAGTAATAAATATGGGCTAAAAACACCTGATTTCATGAATATTTGCTCATTTATCTGCTGTTTATTCCGCTTTGGACGCAAATTCCCCTCCACTCTGGAGCAGCAGGATGCTGTCGTTCAGCCTCCTTGAGAAATCCCTGTTGATGTTTGAGCCTTGGTCTATTGAGGTAAGCAGCAAGAAAGTACAGCCCTGATTGGATAACACGCAAAATTTAACTAACACTATTGAACTCCTACTTTTTCAGAGAGCAGCAGCTGCCATTTGTGGAAAGCCCATCCTGTCCTCTGTTAAGCAGAGTGAAGGATTCATAATGATATGGATCTGTTGATTTTCAAAATACCATTAATACTTTGGTAAAACAGAAGACCTTAAACTGCTCAAAATACAAGGACACTGTAAGTAAAATGTGGTAGCCTTTCCAAAAGAACTGAAAATGAAATGTTATTGGATCCACTGCTCGCTAACAAAAGGGGTTTTAGAGAGCAGCAGCATTTTATTCAAGAAATTATTATTCATCTAGGGATTCTTATAGCTGAATTAATGTATTTAAAAAAAGGGTTGTGTACGATTAAACCTCTCCACAAACGATTATTCTATTTTAGGACTTTTCACATCTGTAACAGGGATTCCAATGTGATTGTCTGCATCTCCAAGCTCTAAATATATATTTTTACCTCCAAACTTCTTCTTCCAGTTGCAGGGGATTTTGCAGCGTTGGGTTTTAATGGTCTGCTTGCAGTCTGTACCCGTGCGTGTTCCTTCCCTGGTTCCCAGTCCACAGTCCCCCTCATTTGCAACACAAACACTCCACTGCCATTCCCCGCAGTCAGATCTGCGCTCCTTCTTTCCTGCAGGGGGAAATTATTTGGTGATATGTTTGTTTAGAGTCTGGAAGAGTAAATAGTCTAAAAATTAGTGCATCTCAATTTATTCCACTTTAAAACTATTTTTTTAGCATAAAATATATAATTTGACAAAGAAATGATAAATTACATCAAAGTTCTCATTCTTGTACATCTATAACTTTTTTAAAACTGCATTGTGTTTTATATTTACGTTTCGGAACAAAGAAAAAAAATTGCTTATTTCCTTCTTTGCACTAACTTTCAATGCCGATACGGCAAATTTTTCCTTGTAATTTAAACAAGCTTAAATCTCAATTAATTTACACAAGAGAAATCCATTTGACTTATTTCCTCTTTGTTGCAAATTTCTTTTTTTTTTTTTCTTTACGTATTACACTGGAGAAGTAGCACTGCACACCAATAGTCTGTTTGCATTTTGCTAAAGCTGATTCTGGCTAAATTAAAAGTTCAAGAAGCAAAAGCACTGCATGTGTGTGTCTTCATTTCAGGATCTTAAATCCAAATTGTTTCATCGTTTCACAAGTGTGAGAGGTTGCAAGAATCACCTTGTTTTTCTGCTTTGCCTCCTTCGGCTGCCATCACCGTTAGCACCAGGACTGCCAGTACAACCACTTGCGTCCACATCTTCTGTCCAATCATCCTTAAAAATAAAAAGTATCATAATAAAATTATCATTCAGTTCTGTGCATACGTGATCATGAAATTAACAGAGCCAGTGTTTCTGAAGAACATGGAGGTAAACAGAAAAGCAATAGCAAAAGTCCTCAGAGACTTGAGGAAAGCCTGGGGCCTTTTTGGTTCTCCATCTTATCTTGTGCCATTACCACATTGCAGGACTCCAATATCAAAAATTGGGATTGTCTGCCGAGCAATTACTGTACATTGACAGTCACAGGCGTATGTACTGTCAAGCTCAGCGAGAGCTTGTCGCGGTCACATAAAGTCATCATGTTACATTTTAAAACCCTCTTCTCCCTTTAGGCTAAATACAATGTTTCATTCAGTTTAGAAACTCCATAAGGCTTTAAATTGTGTTGGTTTTAACAGTGAATTTGTGAGATGGGATGTAGAAAATCTTGAGCCTAAATCAGCCTAAGGTCTTTCTACCTATTTTTTTTATCTTCTTCCCATGCAACCCAGTCTCATGGGAAAATGTACCCCCACTACGTTGGTCCACACTGCAAAACGTAGTGGAGGTACATTAATGGCCATTTTTTTTGTGGTACTGTTACATTTCTTCTGCCTATACGCTTTCTATTGTTTTACGTCCTAGTCACGTGACTTTCAAGATTCCAGCTGGGAGAAGAAAAAAATATATATATATGGCCGACATTCGCTCATTTTTTTGTGGAAAGATTAATAACCTGAGTTTGTTTTTGCATTAAAATTAGGTTTGATTACATTTCTAGTGAGAAATGTATAGTTTGTTGTCAGAATATTTACTCAGGGAATGTACATATTCACTTGCTTGTTCGTTTCTTGCAAAGATTTTTCAAGATAATGTGAAACTGTAACATTTTGGTATAAACATGGCCACAAAAAATGGCCATTAATGTACCTCCACTAGGTTTTGCAGTGTGGACCAACGTAGTGGAGGTACATTTTCCCATGAGACTGGGTTGCCCCACGCATGCATACAGTATGTTCTCTCCAGGGACTTTGGCTCCTCCCACAGTCCAAAAAGCACAATAATTAAGTTAACCTGTTTCCCTACATTGCCCTTAGTTATGAGTGAATTTATGCATGGTTGCGTTTTAAAGAAACAGGAACGTCCAATCACGTATTTCACGTAAACAGTTGTCAAATGGTCCGTCAGTGACAGCATAAGGCATAAAAAAACTGATGTATGTCAACATATATTGTATAAAAAATTAAGAAAAACTATTTTTTATAGTAGGAAAGTAATTTCTAATCCATTTGGGAGTAAGCGTGTTAGGAAAAAAAAATGCATGGATGGAAAGTAATTTCCAGATAAACGTGTGGAAGGGTTGAAAAGTGTGGTATCGAAAATTCCATCAAAAATTTCTGAAACTAATATAACCCTGGTTGTTTATGAACATACAAGAAAAAAATAAAGATGGATATGCATATGTGTGAAGAGGGTTTAAGCTTTATTATTATCTGGAAATCAAATTAGTTTTTTCTCTTTCGAGATTAGGAGTTAGTATGTTTTCTTTTCTAATGATTAAATCTTTTTTTTTCCATGCTGGAGGGTGCAGCTCAAGTAATTATACCAACAGAGTCACACCTGTGATACACTGGATGACCAGTCAGAATCTATATATGCTGGCGTCATCCAGGGCTCGGTTCGCCTGTATGGCATCACCTTTTGAGCTTTTTGCACCGTATGTCCAGCAACAGGGCGACCCTGAGAGCTTTACCTTAGTGTTTCTGATCCGCCGCATCTTGCTTGCAGCCCATTGGCTGGATCCTTCCTCTTTCTCTGGGCACAGACTGAACTATAAAACCAGGTTAGTGACTCACGTGTTCATAATCATTCTCTGTCAGATTATCGTGTTTACTAACCTGTGTTTCTCTCCTGTAGAGATTCCTGCCTTAGACATCCTAGCCACTGCTACTGCAGAACCGAAGATCCATATTTTAAATAAATGCTTTTCAGTAATCCCACCGTCTTTCTTGCCTTGAATACTAGGTCCTATGTTGTGAGTCATGGCACTCTCCCAGTTTTACTGATCGTGTGGTTTCCTGCACCTTGCGTTGTTAAGCCACCTTATTTTTTGTTCTTCTATCTGGTTACAATACTGTTTCTCACCACCTTTCCTTTATAATAGATATTGTGGTCTGTTTGGGATTAGGCCACATTCAGTTTTATCTGTTTGGGTTTCCTACCTGGTTACAGCGGCGGTTTTTCATGGCCTCTCCCACCGTAACCGACAGGGCAGCTGAAGGTTTGTTGACTTGCCTCATTATACTAACTGGTTGTTTAAAGTTTTTTCATATGCCTGTTGAGCTTTAACCAGGGATGGCCGCATTTGCACCCCCTCTCCCAGTTTCAGCCTATTTTCTATTCCATAGATGGCTCCCATAGCTTTGTGGATTGCAGCGTTTTGCTTCAGGCAGATGCTGGTCACGACCTGTGCCCTTCCTGCCTGGGCTTGATCACCTCGGGGAGGCACTGTCTGCAAATCCCTGCATGACCTGCAGCTTCATGTCCCGCACAGTGAGGGTGGCTCGGTTGGCCCAACTTTGCTCTAATGATGACTCAGACATCCTGCCCTCTGACTTGGTCGCCGAGGACAACAATGCTTGTGCCTTCTTTGCCACAGTTTACAGGTTACAAAACCTCCTATCTCTGTGGCAGAACTCCAATTTAAAAATGTCTTTGATTATTTTGCTAACTTTTTACTTAGAAAATGCAGGGTTGGGAAAACCAATTCTAAACAATAAACTGCAAAAGCTTAGAAGAAACTGTTCACCAGCTAAGCTCCTCTTCCTGTGGTCTGGATTTTTTACTCACAGGGTTTAAAATGAAGGTTTTTCCTGTATTACAGTCCAATTTGATTCAAATCCTATAAACACATCCCTTATGTCGGGTGTTTTGCCCCAAGCCTTAAAAACTATGACAAACTGGTCCGGCAGAACTACAGACCCATCTCAAATATCCTCTTCATCAGTAAGATTATTGAAAAGTTTTGTTTCAACATTTAAATACCTTCTTAACAATGTTAAACTACTTGGACGTCTTCCAGTCAGGTTTCCGTGCCAATTACTGTACATAGACTGCCATGATTAAGGTGTTAAATGACATTCAAATAAATTCAGACTCTGGAAGAACCACAGTGCTTGTTTTTTTGGAGTTCAGGGCAGCATTTGATACTGTTGATCACTTGATTTTATTAGAGCATCTGGAAACCTGGGTTTACCTTTCTGGTAGAGCACTGGAGTGGTTTAAATAGTACCTGAAGGAAAATAACTTTTATGAGTCAGTTAGGAACTTTAAATCAGTGACCAGAAAAATCCCATGTGGGGTTCCATTCTGGGAACCCTCCTATTTAACATCTACATGATCCACTTAGCTTAGATCATAGAAAAAAACAGTTAACTTAACGATGCAGATGACAAACAGCTTTATATCACAATGTGACCAGTTGACTATGAATCCATCAGAGCTTTGACTAGGTACTTAGATCAATAAGGTGATGCACCATGTTTTTCTCAAACTAAATAAAAACAAAGCTGAGGTAACAATTTTCAGACCAAAGGAGGAGAGATCCAGAGTTAGCTCACAACTTCAGCTACTATAACTAGGAAACAGTGATTATGGCCGAAATCTTGGTGTCACAATGAATAAATACTATGCGAAGCTTTGAAGAAATAAAGAATAAGTATGATTTAAACAACAAGGACTTCCTCAGGTACTTACAATTGAGGCACTATACGGAAGAATTGTTAAAAAAGTCCAATTTAATTGAGCTGGGGAGAAAAATATCTAGATTGTACACAGGATTGGAAAATTTGAAAAAAAAAAGCAATACAATATACATAAAGGTAAGATGGGAAAAAGATGCTAACTGTGGACTTTCTCAGGAGAACTGGGAGGAGATATGTAGGCAACAGTGGAGAACATCTTGTTCCCCTTTGTGGAGAGAGTTTAGCTGGAAGAATGTTGTAAGATATTTCAGTACACCAGCACAAACAAAATACTGAGATACCAAATGTTGGAGGAAGTGCGGAGAGGACAGAGCAGGCCACTTCCATGTGTTTTGGGATTGTACCTACATGGTCCCCTATTGGCAGGATTTAAAGAGTTGTATGGATAAGGTACTGGGGGTGGGTATTCCATTCACATTTGAGGATCTGTACATGGGGAGAGCGATGGAAAGATCAACAAGAGCAGCTGATAAATATATTTATAGGATTATGTTGGTAGCAAGCAAAAAAGCCATTACTAGGAAATGGCTGAAGGCAGAAGCTCCTAAAAGGGAAGATTGGGTTGAAATAATACATAATATTTATATTATGGAAAGGCTGACTTTTTCCATCAGATTTGAATCTGGAAAATAAAAAAATTATTGGGAAAATTGGCGAGGTTTTATTTCACCATGGAGATCAGACTTTGTTTAATAATAGTGTGGGTTTGGGTACCCTTATAGAGTTACAGAAAATGCAAATAGTTAGCTTACAGTTTAATACATGTATAGAATATATGCACAGATTCTGTTGGATGTTGTGTTTGGGAAAAAGAAAATGGTAAAATCGGTATGTATACTTGTATGGGAAAAAAATATTTTCAATAAAAAATGCAAATATAAAAAAAAAAAGTGCTGAAAGCCAGATCTCTTTTAAGTCAAAGTTAAAAACCCATTTGTTTATAGCTGCCTTTGACTCTTTAACCTAAACTGTTAATTGAGGTATTATTAGTCTATAGTTTTTAACCAGTAAAGAGCAAAATAACATTTAAACACAATGTTTTGTCAAACTTATGCCATATAATACTAACGTGCACAGTTTAAACATACTTTTGCTGCTGATTTTTTTAAAGCTGCGCATTGGCATTTGTTTTTTTTTTTGTTTTTTTTAAAGCTACCTGTCTCATAACTCTTAGTTCAAAATAAAAGATGAAGTAGCTGCTAGTTTAGATTTACTACGGTGTGTTGTCTCTGCTCCGATCAATACAACATATGCAGTGAATAGCGACCGCCAATCAAAAAGGGCTAATTTCTCAAAGTGACAGATCCAGAGCCGTTAGAGTTAGGAGTCTGATCTACAGGGCAGCTGAGTCTGTCCCAAGTTTCTGTTGGATAAATTAAATGAGCAGAAAAGGCAACAAGAGAGCAAATTACTGGTGGGGACATGTCCACGCCAGTCTTTCAGAAAGTTACGCCAACGCCTGTTACAAATGACTTCTCCCATTGCTGCAAAGGAATCTCCTGATCTAATTGCAAGAAATTAATCAAGCTTCAAACTACAGCATTTATAACTGATTGGTAACAATGTCTGCAACAAAACTCAGCTCCCCATCTCTTTTTTTGTAGCAGCCAGCAAGACCTGCAACTGAATCTTTTAAAGCCTGACCTTGTATCAAAAGCATGTTTTGCAAAGGTGGTTTATGGTCCACATGTATTTTGTTGTTGATCAAAAGAGTGCCAGCTTTCCAACTTCACGATGACAATCATTGTGAAAGAGAAACATCGGATAACTTTTGAAAGCTGCAAGAGACTTAAGCTTGGAGCAGAGCTTTACCTTCCAGAACTTCAGAGCTGCAGTGCATTGGTTTGTATCAAACTAGAATGTGTTAGAATGGCCCATTCAAAGTCCAGCCTTGAGGATTGTATTCACAAAAGCTATCCATCCAATCTGACCATATTAAAACTATCATGCAGCACAGAATGAGAAACAGTGTGTGTCTTTATGGCTTCCATAATTTGAAATATACAAAAGGACTATTGTTATGGTAAGTTTTAGATACAGTACATTTAACATGTCATTTAGAATTATCTTCCACATGTTTATGGCACTAAATAACCAAGGTAATTCTTATGTTATAGAACTGATTTTTCCTTATGTCCCTAACGGAACACTTGGCACTCAATCACCACGTTGGTTTCTAGGATTTCTAAAAGTAGAACGGGAGGCAGATTTTTTTATAAGGTTTGTAAGGTAGACGTCTAATTTTAGGACTGGGCTTAAAATGTACCTTTTTAAGAGGCTTTTAGTCAGAGTGGCTCTGGTTATCCTGGATGATTTCTATATTTATGCTGCTATAGGCTTAGGTTGCTTTAAGACATAGGGACCACTTTTCATCGCCCTGCTTCAGTCTATGTCAATTAACAAATTCTGCTGTATTTGGTATTTCAACTCACAGCTATACGTTTTCTCAAATATTTCTCATCACAGTAGCTTCATCTTATCTGGTTCTGTTTGTCTGTCAAAATATCCTGGAGCGAAATGTTAGCTGGGCTGGGCTATTGATACCTTAAATTACAGATTATAGCATAGGGCCTGATTTTCAGTGCTTAGTCCTGTTTCTCTCCTGGACATAGCTATAGGCTCAGCTTTTATTGTGACTAACTTTCATCCCTTTTGGGGGATTAACTGTTTGCTTAACTGTTTATTTCCTCGACAAAGCCACCTACTGAGCTAGTTTACTATTACCTTTTCTTACATAGAAAGAATTTACATCAGTGATAGATAAGTCTATGTTCTTTTTGTACATCTGCTTCTGTCTCTTAAACAAGCAGTCAGCATTTGGCAGAAGGCCAATCACACTGAGCCTAGCTCTACTGGAGGTTTATTCCTGTTAAAATTAGATTTTTTTTCTCTCCACTGTCACTGCATGCATGCTTGTTATCAGGCAATGCTGTTGAGTCAATGACACAATTAAAGCAAATAACTACTGTCACCACATGCTGCGCCAGGTCGAGCATATTTTGCAAGGCAATGATGTGTTTTCCTTAGAGACACAATTTTTACCCAATTTATCTTAATGATTTTATTGAAGCTCCTCTGTAGAGTGCCTTGAGATGAAATGTGTTGCTAATTGATGCTATATTAATAAACTAAATATATTCTAAAAATATATTTTTTAACAATAATCAAACCTAAAAAAAAGCTCTTTTACCATTTATTAATTGACATTAAGTGCAAAATAGCCAAGAGGCTTGAATGTTTCTACTGCTGTGGAAACGGCAGAAAGAGAATTAGAGCTATCAAGGAGAAAACAGTATGCATTTAGACTTGTGTCTCCTAGCAGTTAATCACTTTCAAAGTGCAGCTAATATTCAATGTTGACAATTGACCATCTTCTAAGGATTAAATAATACAAATAAATGTAATGCAATTACACTACTGATTTTAAGATCACCAGGAAGTTTTAAAGCTGAATTGCTAAACAAAATATGTTGCCTATTTCAGTACTGCCATTTTCTTTCTTTCTTTTTCAAAATCTTTTCTAAGTACAATGCTGCTTTAAGACTCTGCTCTAAAAGCAGCATCAGACTCGGGCAATTACCAATGTCTGACACCAAAAATGCTCTTTTCGTCTCATATTCCTGTAGAGCAGTTGAGCCTTGCAGGGGAAGAATGTGCATTTGTCATTTTTAATATATCAGAAGCTGGCTCTCAGCCCTGCGTTATTTCATTTTTGCACTTTGAATAGACGTTTGACTTTTTGTTTCAAAGATTCAGAGACTTCACTGACTATGCATATAATTACATTACAAATTCAATTACTGTCAGTTCTTTAAGTACATTCTATTATTAAAGTTAACATAATCTAGCACTCAGAAACTGCTATAAGGTTTCATCTGTACGTCTTTTGCCCAGTAAAAGTCATTTGTGTCCTCTGCATGACTCAAATTATTCTTCTCTATCTCTGGAAGCTCACAGGCAAATCCAGCTTTGATTAAATACTCTGACTGTCTCCTGATTTTACTTCAATATTCACTGTAATAGAGTCAAAACTGTTCTTTGTAAGCAACAAAAAAAGACATTAAACTCCAGTGGTGAGGGGTATATACAATAGGTCCTAAAAGTTGCATACAAAAAAATTAAATAAAAGCCTCTTGATGGAGCTAATTTACTATGAAAAAGAAATTTGGTCTTTCAGGAGATAAGAAAGCTTTTCCTCAGTCACAAGCAGAGGGGTGGGGTGCAATGAAGGAGTGGTAGGGACAGGGATAATGACTTTAAATGAAGACAGCGAGTTCAGCATATTTCTTTGGCATCTGGATTGTCCTGCAAGATAGTCTTTATATTCTTTAGCTGTATAAATTAAATGAAAGCCACCACACAGTTTACATCCAGAGCTTTACGACTCCTATAAAGGATAAGTGAACGAGCCCTTGACATTCACCTAGTTATAACACTTTGAAAAGAAACATGGGAAGGCCAATTTAAAGCCTTACAGTGTTCCATAAATTTTCGACCAGATTTATTTTAGTACCAGAATCACTCTCCAACTTTCAAGCAGATATATCCTACAAATTTTTGGGCACCCTGGGTAAAATTCTTCCTTAAATAGTTATTTAAAGCATTAAACAATTTTAGGATTATGGTTGCGCAATATATCATAGTATATCAGCAATGGACAATCTACCCCTCTCATATCAATGTCAAAAATATCTGTTTTGAATGTAGACTTTAACATCTCTGGATGTAAATTATTTCTAAATAAACTAACAAATCTGTTTGTCTTACTGTTTCCCATTTAAGACCTCTAAGTTGGTCAATATTGTCAGAACTTTTCCAATCGGTACAACTGCAAATACAACACACTGACAAAATGCTTCCTTTTTATAATAATATATAGTGGGGATATTGACAAGTCTGGTTAATAACTGGGTATAGATTCAGGATCCTCTGAGATCCACAGAACCTTACATCTAAATGTATCTGTTTGACAAAAAAAATGTAAAACAATAATTAACAGACATTATAGCAAGGCAGGTGATTCTGTTTCCTTGAAGTGAATGTACATAATTTGATGCAAAAAGACAGTGGATCTATGTTTAAAAATCCACTCTTTGGGCACGTCCTGCAATCATTAATTACTGAATATTTTATCAGTAGTTAACATTAAAGGTCAGTTATTAAGTCACTCTTTTGAAAACTGTAAAATGTTCATAACATGCTGGAATACCATAAACATTCCTAAGGCATCAAGACAACATTGTTAATTTTCTGTAACAATAAAAAGTTCCTGCATGGAAAAACTTCAATTTTCTCTACTGATAATTTAGCAAATCCTTCATCATTTCATCTATAAACATATTTTTTTAAGCATCTGTAGTGGGAAAAAAGTATTCAACAATTCACCCCAGTTAAATAAACGGAGATCGATGGATTTCACTCAGTCGGCACTTTATTTTCATATCTTTGCAAAGAGAGAACAGTTCATCATACAGTCCTTTTGCTTGGTAATCAGCCCTGTTCTGATCTAGACAGAGTTTCCCTTCCTTACGAATAATGAGGAAAAAGCTGTGAAGGTTGTGTCAGAGTCGAAACAAATTACACACACTTTGGTTAAACAATAACAATTCTTGAGAAAGAATTTGGCTTGTTATGGAATAAGTATTCCTTGTATATTAAAAAAAAACTTCTCAATCAGACATTTTGTGGCTTCGCATGTGAAACAGACTGAGTAAAAACATTTTTCACTGGATAAATAACATAACTAAATATATGAAACAGAAGTCTAAATTTTCAGACGACACACCACATCATTCAAAGAGATTCATTGTTTAGATATTAGGTCAGAAATGTATATATTGCTTCAGGCCAACATTATTCCATAGAAGGATGTGGGTTTTTATTGATCTCAGTTCCTTAAATTCAGCTTAAATTCCTCAGAATCGTAGTTATAACCTGAGGAAACAACAGATCATTGATAACTAAATAAAACGCCTTAAAAATGCTTAATATAAATCTTTTGAGAAGTTTCTCTTGAGGGATAACATTACAATTATCTCTGTTGTATTATGAAAATTATGTTTAGCATGTGTCTTCAAAACTTTTTAGTGTGATATTTTACTTTAAAGTTTGATTTATCTTAAGAAGTTCTGCATCAATGTGGCTTTAAACAGACCCGTGTGACTATCACAGAGCAGGTGCATTTATAAGGAGACCTGATTACACACCTGTGGATTCATTTGATCATCATCAGTCATTTAAGTCAACATCTGATCATTCAGAGATCCTCTATGAATGCCTGGAGAGATTTAACTGCACTGAAAGTAAAGGTGTTGAAAAGTTTTGCACACTGCACTCTTCAGTTTTTTGTTTAAAAAGTTTATAATATCCGATAAATTTCGCTCCACTTCAGGATTGTGTCCCTCTGGTTGATTCTTCACAAAGATTTACAACTGTAAAATCATTATGTTTTAGGCCTGAAATCTGGCAAAAGGTCAAAAGTCCAAGGCCAAATACTTTCTAAAGGCATTGACTTTTACTCTAACCATTACCAATATCAGTATATTCCTAACCGAGAGCCTTAACCTAAGGTTAATTCACACCATACCTCTAAACGGACTCTCTAAGGTTAAAAATGGAGGTCAACCACATTGGGGCCAGCCTTAAATCCCCATAAGGCCTGTCGGTCCTTAGAAGGTTAGTGAATATACCACAGAATGTCCTAAATAAGTTACATAAAACAAGTACACATATAGTACACACACAAAAACCCTGTGTGGGTTTAAATAAACCCAAAAGATAATAGATTTGTTTATTCTTAGTAAGTCTCCAAACTTGGAAATTTACTCTGAATACATGCCTGTCAGGTAACTTAACATAAGCCAGATGGATACTGAACTACACAAATTGGTCTTGAAGGCCTCACAAAGAAATGACTCAAAAAAGGGAGGGACATTCTGTGAAATGATTCAAACTGATCGGGTATCTGCCTCCCATGTCGAGTTTTTGGCCAATAACAGCAGTAGTAGCAGCTTCATTTGTTTCACAACCAGCGGAGTTATCTGATAAATGAAATTTTTACAAAATCTGATTGGGGAACACGCAAATATCTTCCCATTCAAAAAGGCGAAATCACATCCTTTTGCTCAGCTTTCAAAAAGAAATAAAGGGTACTCCAGATAAAACTGGCACAGCCATGTTAGTTTTGCTTCAGGCTTCCATCCCTGGTTGATTTGTTGATGTCAGACATGTCACTGCATTTCATTGGTCCAAAACTTCTGTATCAAGTTAAATGCAGTTGCTGGAAAGGTAAATGTGTCAGCTACTGTCAATGACACAATCTTTGTTGACCTGATCTATAGCAGTGAGTTCTTTTTTTTTTTTTTTGACATTGTCAAGAGTTTCAGCTGAGATTCTTACATATTTTATATCTTGCTTAGATATCTTAATGACCTGCCAAAGTTGATACCCAAGCAGCAGAACACAAGATAACCATACTCATTAATCAAAACTAAACTTTCATCAGATTCCAAGAAGTTCAGGAAATTGCCACATCATAAGGTTTAGCAAAGTAAAACACTCATATACCTAAATGTCATTTGGTTTCTTGAGGAATGTACTAAGACTTGGAAAAGTTTTCACATAACTTATGTTAATGTCCTTCAACAGATTTTAAGAAAGTATTTATTATACTTTATATCATAAAGATAAGAGAGTGGATATCTTTTGTATATATATATATATATATATATATATATATATATATATATATATATATATATATATATATATATATATATCATTCATTCCCATAGTCTGAGGTAGATTCAAGTACAAACCCAAAGCTCGTTAAAGAAAACACTGATAGTATGACTCCTGGGAATGTTCTGATCACAATCTGCTCCAAAACAAATTGCCAAAGCAAAAAAGCATAAGAAAAAAAATAGCCTCTCCTTCTTACTCTAAAGGTAAGCACCACAGTCTGAAACCTAATAAATAGTGTTTACACACCTCCAAGACTGGAGGCTGAGACATTCGTTTTGTGCTATTCATCTGTGGGCAATCGACCTGACTTGGAAAAAAAAAAAAAAGCACACTAACGTATCTGAGTTATGTGCCTTTCCATTTTTTAATGCTTTTGGTACAAAGCAACTTCATTTTAGTCGAGTTATCTTTTCCGTGACACTTGCCTCTTTCCCATTGAAAATAACTTATCCATGTTTTGCCATATTTTTGACTTTGGGTCATAACTAAGACAGTAATGAAAGAAAACTATAGATTTTTTTTCCTCTGATGAAATAGTTCTGTGTTGATTTGCCAATTTCTTCCATCATGAAAGACCTTATCATCTGACAAAGTTCTCTGTGTGGTACTTTATCACATTCTTAAATGTATAAATGACCTTATCGGTGGTTTTGCTGATTACGTTGCGAAATGTAATTGTGTTTTTATCGTTGGAGATATATTTATGTGTGTTGTCCAAGCAGTTCATTATAAAGGGGTCTTTAGATCTTACACATGTTCAAATCTGTGGAATATGCACAGTAACATGTTCATCACATGAGTGAAGATAGATATTCGATCATGTTTTATCTCATGCTTTACCTGTTTTGAGCTGAGACACCTGTGACTCTTCTCTGACCATACGCCTGCAATTTCTGATGTTGCCTTGCTTGTACAACAGTTAAAGGTGCAGTAGGAGATCTTTTCTGATGCATTTTTTCCATGTGGCTTGAAGATCTCCCCAAGGTCGCGTAGCAAGCAGTGATATAGAAGGTCTGGAAGTGAAACTAAAATAATTGGTCCCCGCTACAATGTGAAATCAATGAGTAACGTCAACCGATCACAAAACACGGTCCATTGTACACGAATGGTTCCTGACATGTCAATCACGGTCATCTGCTTGTCCCTCCCCCCTGTGTGCGTACCCTGACACATGAACGGATTGACCCCCCAATGCTCGTGCAGGAGGCCATGGCTGGAAGCTAGCCACTGTTATGCTACGTTCACACCTAAAGCAGCAAGAGCAGCTGAAACGCGCGTGCTGCTTCATTTTTTATGCTTGTACAAGTTTAGTTCTGATGTGCGGCTGAAGCATCTTTGCTGCTCTAGCTGCACAGTGGAAAAAGTGGGTCTGATGTGCGTTGTCCTGAGCTACCCGATCCTGTCTTTGCCTGCAACAGTGGCAGCCATATTTGCTCTGATCAGTGGGTAAAAAGTAGTTGAAATCTATTTTGAAGTAAAAAAAAGTCTACATCATCAGTGCAGTCATTACCTTCTTGCCTTCAAATATTATGTCTGTCGGAGCCGCTCAGACTCCCGTACACTGGCGGTGCACTGTCACTAGGAATCCCATTCAACAGCAGCCTATGGCCCAGTCACCTCTTCACGGTTTGCTGCAGCGGCTGGAAGGCTTTTTTAATGTACGTAATCCAAACTGCAAGCACTAGGATAATAAAAGCGAACATGTTTTGCCAGCAGATTTAGACATTTTAAGTTAATTTAGGCATTGATAAACTATTTCAGAGGAGTGATCATAGCGTTCTGCATCAGCAGTGCTGCCTGTCTCCCTGCCAGCTCACAGATCAGCAGCGCACTGCTTCAGCTGTTCAGAGGTGCTGCAGACAGCATGTGCGTTCGTGTTTTTTTAAGGCGTGGTTTCGAGTGGTGGTCTGAAGGGAGAGGCATGGTTGTGTATGTTCAAAAATATAACTTGCTGGAACGGTTTTTCCAAGATCTCCTACAGCACCTTTAAAATGCTGAGCTATTTTCAACAGTTTTTACCAGAAATATAAATTGCAAGGTTTTTTATACATATAGACAGCAAACAAAGGCTGTGTTTGAATTTATGGGCTGCTTCTTCCAAGGACCCGGAAGAGGTTTGGCTGTGAATTCAAACAGGTCTAGCCTTCGGCAGCTTTATGCTCTGTCGCCTAGCAACCGTGACAGTTAACACACAAAGCAGGAAAAGAATGAATACCAAATTTTTGAAAACTTTTACTTTTTAATTTACATTCTCTCTTTTATTGTAAAGTGAACAAAGACTCCTGAGAATCCAGAGTGAAAAAAGGTGACAACCACCATGAACAAATAAAAGCCAATGTAATGATAAAGACCTTAGTCAGTTAAATAACTTACTGCTGTAATTTTACACATCTCTGAAAATGCTGCTATTTTCACATATCCATTACTTTAAAAATGTCTATAGCTCTATATTGGTTATTTATTCTCCAGTTACCCAGTTGTTTAAATTGTTAAAACACTTTACAGTACAGTATTTTACTGTTTATTTTTAACCCTTAACTATTATGTTATTCTTATACATTTTTCAAAGTCCACATCTGTGTGACCATTTTCTTCTAAATTTGCTTTGCTGCTGTAAACACCAGAATTTCCCTTTTGTAGAACAATAAAGAGATTTTCTATTCTGTTACATTCTATAAAATTGGTAGAAAGATACAAGTAAATCTAAACAATGCATGTATAAAAATATATCTCTTACAGTATATTGAATAACAAAAAATACTTAGTTGAGCAAATTATGCAAAATAGCAATTTAAAAATAGTCCTAAAACTGCAGATATATTAGATTCTGTCCTTAAATTAGAGCCAAACCCATTCACACAGTAACAGATAAAAACCTTTAGATAAATCAACCAATGCCCGCCACATATCTGACTCAATAACCATTAAAACAAATATTTTCATTCATTTCAGGTGGCACAAGTATTCACATACTTGTACCGCCAAGTACCATTTTCCTCTAATCATGGAGCAGCCAGCTTGCTTGGTCTCACAATGAATCCTGGGAAAACCAAGGATAGCAAGGATACACCGGACCTGTTCTTTAACCGGGCAAAAAGAAGGACGCATTTGATAGGCTGCGTAACGAGGAGTCTTGGAATCCAACCAGACCTCGGCGCCGCACTATGATGTAATCGGCCTTCGAATCCGGCCTTCAGAGGACCCAGCCCATAAATTCAAACAGAGCAAAAATCTGAATCCTGATTGAAAGATTCAAATTGAGCCGTCTGATGAGCTGTGCACAAGCAAAACAAAGATAAACTGCACTGTATCCTGTATTTCTCTTCTTCTAAGAAAAGGTATAACTCAAACCAAACACAGTGAGAATATTTTGACATTTGATCAAATCATCTATGCTGACCAGGAAAACAACATTAATACAATTATCTAATGTGTTTCATAAGGTTTGTAAATTTCCTTCTAGAGAAAAAAAGAATGGTTGATCATCTTTTCTTCCTGGAGTTGTTGTGATTTCATTTTTGAAACATGGAACACAGTTTCAGAGTGCTGCATTTAAAGGGCTCCATGATTTGACCATTTAGGAAAATCAATGTTTCTCGGGGTGCCAGAAGGGAACTGAAAGAATTTTGTAGAGGAGTTGCACAAAGAAGTCATAAAAAAAGATTTTATTGAACTGTGAATAACAAAGCTAATTCAATGGGGTCCAAGAATAAATATAACGAACGAAATGAGCAGTGATACAGAGCTCTTAATGAATCAGTTATATAGACCAATAAAAAGGGTGCCTGAGCTGTTAGCTGCATTGGCTGTAAAAAAAAAAAAAAAAAAAAAATTGCCATCATTCCACAAAGCTAAATGGATTTTTTTTAATTGAATCCATTTAGCATTTAGACTCAAATCCTTCTTAACGAGAGACATTAAAAAACATATATAAAGATATAGACACAATGAAATTTAAAATAACTCCCCCGTGTTGTTGATGAATGCAAATGTAATAAGATTTATGTATGTATGTAATTCTTCTACCCTGCAGAGACATTATTCATATTTTTAACAACAGACCTCCACAGGAGACACACAATCACAACCTCAGAATCAAAATTGTCATCTCAGTTTTATTTTAGCAAAACATTAAAACCATATTTATGCAAGATATATACTTAGGTTGTTCTCCTTAATGCTTTGAGTACTTTAAACATTTCTGAACTCATTGAATTAAAACAACAAACTGCATTGTGTTTAAATAAAATTTAATGTGGTAGACCAACAGCTTAATTGTGTTGTCAAAAAGATTATTTTGACTTTGACCTATTAAAATCCAAAAACTTTGGTGTTATTCGTCTTCTGCACTGTCATATCCCTTTATAAAGGCCAAAAAAACTAAAGGCCTTCAAAGATAAAAAAAAAAAAAAAGTTCACCTGTTCATTATTTAAATCATGAATAGGAACCCTAGAATGTTTGAAGAACCTGCACATATGATATGTTTGGAATTGCACTGCTAAAGGTGGATGCTTGTTGGAGTTGCTCTGTTAGTTCTATTTGACATACTTTAAAAAAAACAACTTTACCTCCTTTTTATGTGGATCAAAGTTTCACTTTTGCATGTTTTTCTTCTTTGCTGTTCCGTTTACCTTTAAGTAAAGTGGTAAAATTGAAGTATTGAAGGTTTCCAAGATATCTCTTTATTTTGGTATATTCGTTATGATGCGTGACCTTTGCACTGGAGCAGCTAATAATATCTCAGTAGCTGAAATGATACTTGAACTATTTGCCTAAGTCCCATATGAGTTAAAAAAAAGAGACACAAGAGAGAAGGAGGAAATACAAGCAAGCACTGAACCAGGTGAGGCCAATCTGCAAAGCAAATTAAATTGTGCAGAATAGACTTGCCTGGTTGAGGGGCTGTGCAGAACAATTACATAGCATAAAAATAACTTGTTGATTCCACATCTTCCACCTCTGCATTGTAGAGATAATGTTCATGACTAACACTAGAGTCTGTGTTATTATCAGATAATTGATGTGTTGTGGAATACTGACTCACATTAACGAATAAACAAATAAAATATTTTTCCCACGTTATGAACTAAACTATGCAGAGCAAAAGCAGTTGCTCATTATTGTATAAAAATACCCTATTGTATCCCGTTTCATGACTTTATTGTGTAAAAAGTATGAACTGCTATTAACTAGGTTAATACCTGCCTCAATTCAGTTTACTTATATAGCGCCAGTTCACAACACATGTCATCTCAAGGCACTTTACAACCAGATCATGCAGTCAAATTGATTCAAAGTTTTCTATCTAAGGAAAACCAGTTGATCGCATCAACTCATTGACTCTTCAGCAATCCCTCACACCAAACAAGCTCATAGTGACAGTGGAGAGGAAAAACTCCCTTTTAACAGGAAGAAACCTCCAGCAGAACCAGGCTCAGTGTGAGCGGCCATCTGCAGAGGCCGACTGGGGTTCAAGGAGACAGAAGCAGTCAACAGGAAAGGTAATGGCAATCTATTGTGAAGCTAAACCATGCACACTATATTCCCAAATACATGGAGGTTTTGGTAATCTAATCATTTCCATGGCCAGAGGAGTAGAAAATCAAGTACCAAAGTATACAAAGTGCTTAATAAACATCTGTACAAAAATGTGTCTCTTAAACAAGTTTAGTAAATGTTAAAGGCTACGTTTACACTGGAGGCCTTGATGCTTAATTACATTTGTTTTGTGAAATCCGATTGTTTCATGTGGTTGTTCACATTTCCACATATATTCAACTTGTATGTGATCTCCTGTGTGAATTGCATTCATACAACTTAATTGTCCCACATGCACAATAGAGGAGGCACTTGCATCACAAGTAGCGAGCGTGCTCTTTATTTACGTAAGTAAACAGAGATGGTAGTGCTGGGTCGCATCTCGCAATCTTACATTTTCTTTTCCAACCTGAGTACATTAGTAATGCAATCTCTTCAAAAAGATTGCATTACAGTTTCTTTTCGAAAAGAAACACTGCTCTCCACTTTATCGTCCACTTTGGTGAATATAAATAAGGGACTTTTGTCGAGTACTAATGATGCATAGGTCAGAGGAATGTGGCTGGCCATTCAGACCCAGTTCACATAAAAAGATTAGATACGTATCGGATGTAGGACCACATAGCAAAGTGGCCTGGGTTGCTTTTGGAAAAAATCAGATCTGTGTTGTTCACATTGTCATGAAAAGATCAGATACAAGCCACATATGTGCGGGGGAAAAAAAGAAAAATTGGATTCGGGTCACTACAGGCTGAAAGTTTCCAACATCGACAGGATATGCCTGATGCCTGGCAACAAAGTGTGTAAATGGGCTCCTAGTGTTTTATTGAACTGTTGTTTAGTTCCTTAGATGATAAAATAAGTGGAATAAATTAAAGGGTTGTTTGTTTTGTGATAACCAATTTTTTAACAGTAGTGCTAGAGGTTACAAGATGGATTGGTAAAAAGCTAAATCAGAAACATTAATGTGGCTTTTATTAAAGCTGCGGACGAAAAACAAAAGACTTCAAATTGACTCAAGACTTGATTGTTTCTCCTTGACGGGTAATTTAATGTAACAACATTGATGCAATTTGTAGCAAGATGGTGGTTGACATTTGAGATGGTTGTTATCTCCAAGATTGCTGCTAGATGTTATTATTGTTTTACACCATTTGTTTAAGCTAGTTTCTGTATGTTAATGTTTTTTTGACTCATTAAAATGTCAACAGGAATAGCATCTACCTTCTGTTTTGAGGATTTCTTGACCTTTGGAGAGTGATAATGAAATTAATGGAGAAAACATTGAAAAAACAGTTCTTTGTTTTGCTCATGACAGTTTTTCCTCCACCTTCCCACAAAGTCAATGTCAAACAAAATAAAAATAAATAATTTCTACAACCTTTACTGTGTTTATTGTTAATCTTCCAACCCAAATAAGCTGCTCATATGTTCTTGGGAAAAAGTCAGAAGAAAACATCTAGTTATGAGCAGCTCGCCTATTTTAACTGCTGTTATTCCAAAGAAGAAAGAAGATATGGAAGGCATGCTTAAAGTACTTATTAAGAAGTTTCTCTGCTTGTGCATTCTTTGAACAGAACTACTTCAGATGAAAACTGGAAGGGTATTGACAGGAGAAAAGTGTAGGGTCTTTTGAAAGAGGCAGAGAACCAAACAAGCATTTAAAGCAGGACAAAAACAACAAAAAGAGTGAAATATAAAAGATAAACAGCCAAGCTGAGGTGCGGCATAAAAATATGAATAACTATATTTAAAAACATGTGAGTGAAAGCAAAGAAAATGTTGCAGAATCCAATGACGCCTCCAGGCTTCATAACGACTGTCATTGAAGAACAGCTTTTTCTCATGGGGGCCATGGGATTCCTTAATTGAGGACCAGCACTGTTTCTCATGTGTTTAGGTGCAGATGATTAGAGCAAAATGCCACACATTTCTGACTTGTGTTTTGTAAAGGTCAGACAGTGGGGGAGTGGATTGTGTGGAGAGGGTCCCTGCTATCTCTCAGAAAAGCCCCTGAGGAGCCCCCAGGGAGTCAGACTGGAACAAAAACACCATGTGTGGCACACCGTGTGCGTGTCAGCCTTCTACTATGGGTGTTTTTGTGGCTTTCTTTCCAGAAGGCCAAGTCCTGAGAACAGAGCTAATTTTTAAAATCATTTCAGGGCCTTTATAATGATGAAAACTTAATAATATGGATGACAAATAGTCTGTAAAAGCATCAGAGCAGAAAAAGCTAAAATTGAAGAGTGCGTTTTAAGCATGACTTCCTCCATTTCATTGACCACATTATCCAAGCCTCGAAACATCCGCTTGTTTATTTATCCTCCCACTCATCTCAGTGACATTTTGTATCATTAGCTCTGTGAAGTCTTTTAAATTGTACAGTGTACCTAATTTTGCATTGTGCATACCAGATATTTGACAGTTTGTTATAGTAGCTGGCCTGACATTTTTAAAGCAAAAAGCATGCTCTATAAAGTACTTTTTATGAAATGGTGCTTCACATTGTTAATTTACCAACTGTTAGAATACTAAATTCTTTATTATATATTTATCTTTATCTCTCTCTCTTATATAGATATATTGTGAAACATATAATTGGATTAGACCTTTAAAATGGTTTGCGTTGACAATGGGAAAAAAAATCTCCTGTCTTTTAGGTTAGTGACATTGAACTGTTTGAATTGTTTATGCATTTTAAATTAAGAAATATTTAAAAAATAATGTTAACAGCAAACTTGCAATTGGCAGTAAATACAGTATGTGGTTTATGGGCATGGAAGCAGGGGATGAAAGCAAATCAACTAGCATGAAGCAAAAAAAAAAAAATTAAAAAACAGAGCTTATAGTATAACAAACAAGTGGGAAGAATGCAAATTAAGGCAGGATGGTTATATGTAAGGTATACAAGAAGAGCTCAGGACGAACAGCTGGGTTTGAGTAAAGGGGTAGAAACCAAACGATAAGCGGGGCAGCAGGAAGGATGAATGGGAAAGCAGAGGAGAGAAACTGAGAAACTCATGGAAGTGTCTTTAAAAAAATCTCGAATTACAAAGAAGACAGCGATAAATTTAAGGAGAACACAAAAAAAAAGACCGGAAATAATCAAACCGATACACAGAAAATATCAGCACTCAAACATCTGAATTTAACTTTTGAGAATAATTTTTTTTTGCATGATCTGGTACAAATAACTAAACATGTGCTTGTAGAAATATGAACTAATTCTCAAACCTCTTTAAGCGAAGGAATGTCACTTTAGCTAAATTTGTAATACATACTTATTCAGTGCAATAAGTGCAATTAATTGTATTGTTATATAATCACATTTTAATTTAATTTTCATTTAATTAAATTTCTAAATACTTTATTAATCCCATAGGGGAAATGAAATGTTGCAGTAACTAATAGGCTGTTTTTGTTTTTTTCCTCAAGTTGTTGTTGCTGTTGTAAGTGTTGATAGAAGGAAGGATCTTCTGTAGAGGTCTGTCCTTCACCGGATGTGGAGAAACCTCTAAATGAAGACACTTTGTTGTTGTCTACAAATCTTCTGAAGAGGATGCTCAATGTTGTCAATAATCATCTTCACTTTATGAAGAATTCTACTTTCTGAAATCCTCTCTAGAGGCTCTAGAGGAGATGGATGAATATATCACATCTTGTTGCAAACGCAGGAGGAGCAATTTGGGAAATTATCATCATGAATATTGTGTGTCATGATTAGCTGTGTTTCAGAAAAATCTTTTTTTAGAAAAATATATTAAGAATACCCGCAAAAGTGCCTTGGAACTTTTTTAGTTTTGTACGACTTCATTTTAGTTCATTTCAAAATTCAGATAAATCTGTTTCAAAACAAAAGTACACACTGTAAACTAATAAATTATACAAACCTTTAATTCAAAGGGCTAATTTTGCAGAGCTTTGTTAATGTTACTACACTGAATAAAATGTATGAATGAGATAGTTAATAAAAACCCTTTGCTCCTGTCAAATATCTATAGCTATAGTTGCAATTCTAACTTTTTTTTAAATAGAAAAAGCAGTTTTTCTTGGGGTTGCCAATAAAAAAATTAAAAAATAAATACTTCTGCCAAGGAGTGACTGTAAAACAGCTCCCTGCACTAAGTTGATCTAAAAACTGATTTAAGTGTAGAGATCAAAGTATCATTGTGAAACATCTTGGAGGTTTTTAAAAAAATACATAATGCAAGTATTTCCTCCATTATTCTTCCTCAGGGAAAATTATTCATCATGCAATCAACACACCACAGTGGGGGATGTTTTGATCTTTTTTTTTTTTCTTGAACGATTGAGTCCCAGTCAACATATTGCATTCAAAATGGTATTCAAATGTGTATAACATCTGCACCTATATTGCTACAGAGTGCCTCATACTCTATATTTTTTATTCCTTAATCAAGGGTTAATTCTGCAAGAGACTTTAGACAATTTTAGATCAAACTGATGTAAATAGGCCAATTTTATAAAGCCACCTAGTTCCATCCAGTCTATTACGGTAATCGTTATTTCCTTTCAGCTAAAACATCTACAGAGAGACACCTGCGTACCACCCAGAAATAGCTAGCTTCTCCCCTTCAGATGCTGGCAGGCTGGCTGGTGGACCTGTGCAGCCTTGATCCCTCCTGGCAGCCCGCTGACACCCCAAAAACAGAACTCCATTCCAGTCTTTTCTTAAAGCCCCCTCACTGTTACCATCAACAGTCACTATCCCTGTCTCTCCTCTTTGAGATACTTTCTACCGCATGTTCTCCAAAGGTGCCCAATTTGGAGGTGTCTGTTTAATTGAGTGGGCACAATTATCTTTAAGTGCATGTGTGTGTGTGTATGTGTGTGTAAGAGAGTGTGCATTTTCTTTCCAGGAAGTGACTGAAAGCACCTTGAGTCACTTGTTCATTAAAGTATGCTGCATGAGAAGGCTTTTTCACACAGCGTGGGCATTCCTTTCCATTTTTTGATTAAGCCATCCAAACTCCCCCTCCTCGTTTCTGTCTCCACTTCTTCATTTCCTCAAATGTTTCTCAAAACACACACAACTTGTCATCTTCTCATTCTGAATATTGCAGTGCAGATTCCCAACATCGATACTACCTGAAAACAAATGTTCTTCTTTATAGTCCTCTTAAAGGTTACATAGACTTATTTTAGCTGCAGACATGTCAGACACTTTAACACATAAACTTATATAAAGATGCCTTTTATTGACATCTCAGGTAAATGGGAATAAAGAAACAAAATATAAAGAAATACATTTTAGACAAAATTAGCAGTTCAATTATAACTGATATGTTGATGAAGATTCCTAGTCATGCAGGTCATAGTCATTCCGTAAAAGTTTAAAAACAATCCACTGGACTTGGTTTCCAAGATCTTGGAAACCAAGTCCAGTGGATTGTTTTTAAACTTTTATGGAATTATAACTGATGAAAATCACCTTTAATGTAATGCATTCTTTTAATTTGTACTTTTGGTTTGTTAGTTGATCTGATAACTGTTTAATAAAGATATGAAGAAATTATATATGCAGGACTTATACTCATTTTGCCACTAAGCCCAAAGCAGATTATGTTCTGGGAGGGCGTATGTACAGTGAGGGAACTTAACTTGGAAAACCCTGCGGTTTAGCCATTTCTTCCACTTGCAAATCAGGAAGGGGTCTGACATTTTCATCTTAAGTGCATGTCCACTGTGAGAGACATAGTTTAACAAAAAATTGCGGAGAAAAAAAAAAATGTTTTATTGCAACATTTTTGCTGCTGTTTAAAAAAAAAACATACGGCTGCATAGTAATTTTGAAATGAAAAGAGACAAAATCACTAACCAAAATTTTGTTATTTTGCAGTCTTACTGTAGGCACCAAAACAGGGCAACTGTAGTTAGGGCATCCAAATGTCTAGCAATGCCCCTTTGTGCATATAGACGGCACTGAAAAATATCAGTCCAATCAATTACAAGTGGGCTCTAAATGACTGATTTAATGTTACACACATAAAAAGGAACTGTACTGGAGGTAACCACTGCAACATCTGCCTTAAATACAGAGGTTTAGTGGCATCCTGCTGCACCACCTTTCAGAACCATAATTCTGACTTTCAGGGTAATCAGGTTAAAATGTATGCCTTGGAAATTTCAACTTCCAAGGAACATTGAACACACCATTACAGATTACTGAGTAAGGCAGGTACTTTACATCCAGATTGTCTGCTTTCTACTTGGAGTGTATTAAACTTTCTTAATAAAATGGACTCTGGAAGTTTAAAACCTGAGGAGTTAAATTTAAAGTCTGCTACTGTACAGCATAACATAAAGGAAAGATTATCAGGGTTGGTGGATGTAGTGTGAACCCAACTGCAGACTAGAAGGAGGCAGAGAAGTTTGTTTGTAAAACTGAATGAAAACATAAAATACAAAATCCTAAGTCCAGAACTGAAGGACAGGGAAAATCAAGAATCAAAACACCAGCAGATACGAGGGAGGAAGAAACAACAAGAATGACAAGGAGCGGCAATGAGTAACTGAACAGGAGGTGTATATGTGGGAGACAGAACAATGGGAGGAATGATTGGCTGATAAGGAGCAGGTGTGGACAGACTTAACCAGAAGGAGATAAGAAAGGAAAGGACACTAGGTGGCAGCAAAACTAAAAATACTAAAATTATGTAAATCTAGAGAGCAACACAGAACAAAAAAAAAATCATATTTGAGAATCCCTAAAGTGAAAACTAAACAGAAACAAAAGGTCCAGAAAGTAAGTTCATAACAAAGATTGGGGATCTGGGAAAACTAAAGCAAAAAAACGATTTTAAAAGAATCACTTAAATGTAAATGCTTATAAACAAAAACTTTAATAACAAAGACCAACATGAGAATAACGGAGGGGCAGGAGTCTAACCAACTCAATCTACTAGAAATAGACTAATTATTACACAGATTCTATTATCAAAGTGGCAAAACCTATTTTAAGAACAATATGATAATAAAGACATGGCTAGGTTGATAAACTATTATTTTTGCCAAGTCAAAGAAGTGTTATGTTATGATAATGTTACTTAGCTTAAGTGAAATTGCTGTGTTTAGTAAAACTTCAGTTAGTGTAATGTAACAGAGTTCATATAAAAGGCAAAATCATGCTATTGTAAATATAAATGATGAAAGTCCTTTAAATTTTTCCTGATTTCCTCATTCACGATTTGATATGCTCGGTTCTGCAGGACATAAAAGCCTCTTTTCAAACAGCTGAAGTGCAGCTCAATGCCCTGCTGCCATCGTCCCAGATCTAATGCACTGCCTAACTCCTACGCTTTACAGAGTACAGTTTTTATGTGTTTACCTCTTGTTTGTGTCTAACAGACATTTTTTTTCTCATATTTAAAGGTGGCCTCAATGAAACTCGGCGGTAGCAGCCAACCCAACACTACCATAGAAATTACACAGTTATTTCATTCATAAAAACATGGGAGGGTACTCAAACAAACCATGAAATATAAAAGATTTAAGTTTTTAATGTTGAGGTGAAAAACATTCCTTTGAATTTGACCTGGAAATTAAACATTGACATGAAGCTGATTCATTGAAATATAAAAATCATAAATGAAGCTTGGCCAAATCTTTAATACAGCATCGCCCATAGAGGTGATTTTGGTCCCTTATGAGCACACATTTTCAACAAATTACTTCAACCTAATAAAACTCAAAGCTGGAGAGTAACGACAATAAAAGCAGTTTTGGTAACAGTTTTGAATTGTGTTACTCTGGTAACCAATCCGTCGATACATCCATCCTTACAGATTGGAGGCTGGACTTTGGGGACAGTGAAAAATCACCAATATATTTGGTTGCTCTTTGGTCGAGATGAACTAACAAAAAATCGTGTAAATAGTTAGGATAATTATCACTGATGATGTGTGAGTTTGTTAGACCTTAATATTAGCTGCCGGTTGTATGACAGAACTAATGTTTTCCACAATAGTTTATCTAATTAAGACAGTTCCTCTGTCCAGATATACAGTTATAATCTTCATTCTGTATGTGGAATGAAATGGAATGAGAGCGGTGTCCTTCAGCTAAGAACAAAGTGTAATATTTTGATAAGGCTGGAGCCATGATGTCTACTCATCTGCTAACGTGTATGATGTAATAATGTGGTACACTGGAGATGTATAAAACGCCCTTTTAACTGTTAATTGTGGCAACTTCCTGAGAGGTGAGCCCAGAGGTAAGCAGCTGCCTTCTTTAAACTCCAAGCAACTCCTCTGATCTGAGTAAGATTACAATTTCTATCAGAATCTGTTGTCATGTCTACTGGTTATTTAATACACATAAGTTATGAAGAGTTATTTAAAGAGTTTGTCCTGAGTTATTAACCGGACTCCGCCAGCTGGATTTTCTCCGCATATCCATCTGGAAACCTTCCGTTGAAGTAATTTTGGAAAGGGGCGAAAATACTGGTTAGCTGATTGGCCTATGTTGGTGATAGACGGGCCAAATAAACCAATCAGATCAACGAAGCATATGACGTACTAACAGAGCGACGACAAAAACACAACCACAAGCCAGGCACAAGCCAATTGATAGATCAAACTCTTGCCGAAACCAGTCGGGAAAAGAGCAAAAACATCTTTTCCTCTGAGAAAAGCCTCCAGAGCAGTGTTTTGCTCTTCTTTCAGTGAAGAAATACTCTGTAATTCCGATAAAACTTGCTCGATAGCCACGCTAACACTAGTTTCATTGCCTGAAGCCGCCGTGTTCTTTAGACTGAACTGTTGCGCTTCTCGTTGCGTCACACCTCAACCCGCCTCAAAGCCAACGCTGATTGGACGTTCGTTTGGTGAAGTGCTCCAAATTTTTTTTAACGGAGAGTAGCCAGACTGATCTGCGAGTGAAACCTTGAAAGCTCGCGAGATCAGGATGGTCTCACGAGGCTACCGAGTTATCTCTTTTTAGGAAAAAGAACCGGAGAGATAGAGCTTCAAGGTGCAGACACAGAGCTCATCTTTAACAATATGTAAGTTGCTTTTAACCCCTAAAAAGATCTGTTCCAATCAGTTGCCTTCAGAAGTCTCCAACTCAGAAGTCCTCTTAAAGGTATTTTGGAGTGTTTTTTTTAAAAGACCTGCCTTCTCTACTTGTGCTTGCAAGAGCATGCATGAGTCCATTTCTCCTTGTGCGCGCCCTGTTTAAAATGTGCTGTTCTAATAGCTCATGCAAGCTTACTGTGTCCACATACAGCGGGGCCTATATAGTGGACTATATATCAGACTCAGTTAATTGATCGTTCGGACAGATGATCACTGCTTTTTGCTTCGTAGGTCATATAACTCCTCCTCCGCCGCATGGTGCCTGCGCCATCTTTGTTATTGTTGGGCAGCGACAGCCTATGGCAACAGCGGGCCATTTTGACAGCAAATCCCTTAATGCTTTGTGAGGAGAGCTCTCAGCACAAAGCATTCTGGGATATATCTGCCTCTTTTGAGGCCTTTCTTTTCTTCTTATACACTTTGTAGAAACTTTTTTTTTTTTGACTCTCTGTCATTTTCAAAGAACCGCGGTGAGAAAGGTGAGCTTCAATGACTGAAACTGTAGCTCACCGCAGATATACACCTTAAAGTGTGCAAGCGCACAAAAATATAGCTAACGGGGCGAGCACGTAGGACGGCCTTATGTAAACATATCACCAGAATGATTGACAATTAGGAGGACCACTTATTTAGATGATCCACCTGGAAATAAAAAAAAAAAACGTCCCCTATACCTTTAATTATTGTTGTTTTTTCAGATTTCTTTTTTCATCTGTTTATAGGATATTCTCCCAGAGGGTTTATGACTTGCCAACAAAAGTTTGACAAATTCCAGTCTGGCTTTTTTATCTATCCATCCATCTATCAATCCATTTTCTGACACGCTTAATCCCAATTGAGGTCGCGAGGGGTGCTGGTGCCTATCTTCAGCTGTCTATGGGAAAGAGGTGGGGTACACCCGGGACAGGTCACCAGTCCATCGCAGAGCTTTTTTATCATTCGTTTTTTAACAATGGTGTCTTCCTTGGTCATCCACTTTGGCTAAAACAACCACAGACCTGAAACTGATGATCCTTGAGCTTTAGGGATTAACATTTCTGAATAAGTTGTGCAAATGTGGTCACAGGAACATCAAACTGCTTGGAAATGCTCTTATAGCATTTGTTTTAACATGCTTGTCTAAAATTTATTTTAAACTTTCTCCCTCACTCCCCCTGGTCCATGTTGAGCGTGGTACACACCATGGCTACTTTCACACTGCAGCCTGAAATGACACAAATCCGATTTTTTGGCCCACATGCGACCTGGATCTGAACCTTTCGTGGCTGTCTTAACAACACAGATCCGATTTTTTCTAATCCGACCCAGGCCACTCGGCTATGTGGTCCTGGATCTGATACGAATCTTTTCAAATGCGATCTGTGTCTTAACAGCCAGGTCGCATTCATCCGACCTGAACGCCATTAATACCCGACAAAGGTCACTATTTGGGGTCTTTCTATGAAGAAGCAACAACCATGGTGGATGATGATGTGGAGAGCAGTATTTATGCTTGACCATCTTGAAAAGATTGAGTTTTTATGGTTGGGAAAGATCGCTAGATGCGCTCCGGCACTACCATCCATGTTTACTTCCGTAAACACAGTACGCACTGGCCTGTGACGTCATTGCGTCCTCTACTGCATATGCGGGACCTTTGCGTTGTATGACTGCAGTTCACACAAGAGATCACATACAAGTCGCGAATATTTGGAAATGTGAACCCCAACGCAAAAAAATCAGAATTCACAAAAAAAAAAAGTCGGAATTGAGCATCAAGGCCTGCAGTGTGAACGTAGCCCATGTCACTAAACATCACAGTGACTACATGTAGCCCTTTATATAGACACACTGGCTGATTACAAGACTGTAGACACATGTGATGCTAATTAGTGGACACACCTTGATTAAACATGTCCTACTTCATATGATATGCATGAGTTGTTCACATAAGCAATCATGCTTCTCCACTAAGGTCTGGTATTTCAGGTCTCTTTTTTAAGATGATACATTTATGTCATAATCAAATCTATTGTTCTATTGTTAACATGTAATGGTTGTGACAGTAGCAACAACCAACATTATAAACAAATTTAGGAAAATGAATAAAATATTGGAGCATGAGTGAACTGCAGGTATGCAGTTGAGGGGAAGATTAAAAAATGAGGAAATCAGAAATTTAGTTGACCTTGCAGCTGACAAAAGTCAGTGTTGGTGGTTATTATGTGGGACACATTTTGAGCAACCATAAAATAATATATTTTATAAACTTGGTGTTTGTAGATTTTAAATACAAACGTCAAAATCCAAAAAATAAAGATTTTTTTTTAATTAAATTGTCATTTTTTTGTTGATTGTTTTTAGGGTTAATTATTATATAATAATAATAATTATTATTATTAGCTGTTTTAAATGAAATTTCTTTTTGTATACACTCACATATACAAAATGTCAAAATAAAGCTGTCTAAGTCTAATTATCTCCTACTCCAGGACAAATGATTTCAGCAATGGTCCAGCAAATAATCATTAAATTTTAAGAAGTAAAATAAAAATAAAAAAAATCTATAAAATAACCTTCAATTTGTCCTGTTGTGCTTGTATCTTGATTGAAGAAATAGTTTTCAATTGCCAGTAGAAATTTGCACTTTTGTGGTCAGACATTTTTTTGCCAAACTTAAACTATAAATTGCTTATGAAAATGTTTTTCAACTCTGTTGCTCCATCTTTAACTGCAGGGTATCTTGGTTTTACCAACATATACTTAGGTGTGTGTTGTCTTTTTGCTACACAAGCTTTGCATTCTGAAGCTTTTACCCATAAATACACTCTTGTCCTGGAGATAAAGTACAAAAGAATCCAACTTTCAGAATGATTGCTTCAATTTACACTTGTTTTTTGCATCTGTATCAACCTGCTATACAAGTCAAATGATTGGACTGTTCAACTTATTTGATCCTTTTTTATTTTAATATGTGGTGGAAGTTCAACAGAAGCAGGTGAAGAGATGAAGAGCACCCTACACACTTCATGATGATCCCAAAATGCTTAACAGTAGAGGGGAGCAGGGGTTAACACCAGATTAGGTACTTCACAGTAAAACCATCCACAGTAAGTACTTTTCTATGGTGCTTCTACACTTTGCCTCAAAGATTTTGAGCTTTTCCCTGTAGTCTGATTTCTTTTAAATAGACACCTCTCCTGCTTCAGTAAAGCCACTTATAACATGAAATAACCTAATTAACTAGTTGGGACAAGTAATATTCTAAAGGGAGCAACAGTCAATGTGAAAAATCTTGATCATTTGTTAGTAAAAATAACAGCAGGTTTAAATATGCAGAGAGCGAAAGTATGTCATTCTAATCAACTTTTGCTACTTTAGATTGGAAAGACAACCCAGAGTAATTTCTCAATGATATCCATTAATATAACCCCATTGCATGTTATATATAACGATAAATGCAAAACAGGACGTAAGGTGGTGTGGAAAGAAAAGAAAGAATGTTTCCTTAGTTGTTGTTTTTTTCTTGATTAAAAAAGAAAAGTAAAAATATTGTTTTTTGTTCAATCAAACTGTGTTAATGCTATCATAATAAAGGGATGTGGTTGGACCAAAAACTGTGTAAAGAAACTCAGAAGTAGGGTACAAAATATTTAATAAGACAACTTAGAAAGAGTAATATCAAGATCTGAAACATGGACAAAATACAGAAGTACAGCAGGAAAGGAAAGGACCTGGAGGTATGCAGCTGATAACCGATATAAACCTGCAAGGAACGGGAGAAGAGGAGTGAATATTTACAATGGCAGGATTATAGACATCCACAAGAGCTAATCAGGAGAAATGAGGAACAGCTGGTGTAGAGTGAAGGAAGCACAATCAGTTGAAATGTAGAGCAGTTTGCAGGGTGAATGAGAAACGGAGCAGAGGCAGAGAGAATCTCTGGGAAGGGTCTCACAGAACTATCCTAAAAGTGCAAGAATAACATTTTTCTCATGTCGAGTCTAAAGTCACTGAGGGTCAAGTCCAGTCAATTTTATAGTCCGTAATGGCCAATTCTAAGATGAGTCTAAAATATTTCACTCTGTGTAAAATCTTAAGATTACATGTCAGAATAAAAAAAATTTTAATCGCATATATGTAGAGGTGGGTAGGAACTAGTTACTTTTACTCAGTTATGTTTGTCTGAGAAATATTTTAAACATGTTTTAGGAGTAGTTTTGATGTCACATACTTCTTATTATTTATTCTAGGAAAGTACTTCTACACCTCCTTAAGCAAAATGACAGTCTACCGTCTGCTTTTAAATCTATTTCAAAAGGGATTTTTTTTTTTCTTGCTTTATGTTGGACTATTATAAAGATGTTGCAATAGAACTACACAAATTTGATTGTAAATTTAAAAAAATATACCATGCCTCATTGGCTTTTGATACACTTACCATGTGCTTTAATAGTCAGACTTGACTTACATAATTTAAATCTAGCTTTGTACAGTGTCAGTATCAATGCCTTTGAGATCTGTCTGAGGAGATCCTATAAATAGTTAAAAATGATTTAAAATCGGTCTGCCATTGGTTTATGAAAAACACATGCTCCATAGTTAATTTGGCAAATGTCTAGTCAGATTTCATATCTTTCTCCTCAAAATGGCTGCCTGGATAGGGTTTTGATCAGGTAGATAAAATAGCCAAAGTTCTGTATTCCTTTTTTATTTTGACCAGAGATTTTAGCATGAAGAAATAATGGTTTTGCTGGTTTTTACAGGAAACACTGCAGAACGTAGGCAATTCCAATATGATGTGGAATAAGCTTATAGTAATAATTTATATATCTGCAAAGTCTAATCCAACGTGCTGTATCAAAACCAGGTCAGAGGGATGGTTAAGAACCCATTCTGGTGCCATTCTGTTCGGGAGCACCTTTAATGTCTAAAAAAAAAAAAAAAAAATGTGTCCTTTTCTTGTGAAGGAAAGTTTTTTTTTTTTTTTTTTTTTTTACGCTTGTTTATTTTTTATTTTACCTGGCATATAAACTAAATCCGTTACTCATTTTGGTAAGCTTGTTTTGTTTTTTTTGACCGTGTATTTTCTTCCCTCACTGAAACCTTATTTAAATTCAAGAAGCCTCATGGATGAAGTGAGGATTCTCGAACCAACCTCTACAATTCATTAAAACAATATTTTAAGGTTTTTGAAACCTTTTTAATATTTATAAAAATACATAAAAGAAGCTGTTTTTGGCCTTTGGTCTATTAGTTTGCAAAAAGTGTAACAAGTAGGTGCAAGAGTTCATTCATGCAAGAGTAGATTCTTATTATACATGAATATAATTTTAAAATAAACAATGATTTTTTTTTAGAAAATAAGGTGTCTGATGAATATTGAAAAAAAGAAATAGTATCTGCATTATTTTAAGCCAGTCAAAATTTTAATTGTTTATGTACAGCATTTAAACTGCAAAAGAGTATCTCTGCTCTCTCTGCAAAAAATGAAATAAAATAATTTTTGTTATATTCAGGTAGCTTCACCAAAAGTCATAGCACCTGCATAGAAAAATTCCTATGGATTTATATCTTTGGTACTTCTAATTCATTTTTAAGAAAAGAAATGTCTGCCGTAGAGATATGAAAAAAAAATATAACACAAAACTGTCAAAGGACTGAAGAATCTGACAATTTGCCTACAGAGCTTCTCCTGTATTTGCAGTGAAAGCAGACTTTCATCGATGAGGCATGCTTAACTGAGACGTGTACTTGATGAGACACTTTTTTTGTATGTCCTGGCGTCAATGTGAGCGACAAAATGAGAAAGTGGGGGTGGATTACGTTTGTTCACTTTAGCAAAACAAATGCTCTCGGACACTTTTGACAGCTCCTCCAGATGGAGAAGCTGGAAGAGCTGTGTTTACGGTATTATTGTCACCAAATGGAAAGACTTTGGAGAATATAAGTAATGTGGTTTTTGTGCTTTATAATACCTATTATTTAGATAATTTTCCTACTGAGACACCGTATATCAGATGGTGCATTTCTAGGTTTGGGTTGATAAAAGTGGTAATTACTAGGGAGCAACAAACATACAGTATTGTTTTTTTTTCTAAAGCCCTGTAACCTTGCAGTCCTCTTGCAGATTGTGTGCAACTAGAACAAAGCCTGACTGAACATTATAAAACCTTGACAGAGGTACATAGGAGTAAATGTACCTCAAGGCTAAGGTTCACCCCAGCTCACACAGCCCTGCCAGGAAAAATGAAAATAACTTATAGCTCAACATCTGTGAAATGCACATCACACATCCCTGAACTGTTGGGCCCCCCACATGTGGAGTCAATAACAAAACATACCTTATTGATTTTAAAACTACAGTGATGCCTGCTGTCCATAGAACTCTGACAGACAACATTATCTTAAAAACCATTGAATTTCCAGGATGAGCTGAGTAAAATGACTCTTAATAACCTGTTTGATGTGGTGAGTGCTGATTTCTCTCAAAGATACCCATCCGTGACCCTTCAATTAGCACCTCAGAGTTCAGACTTACTTGAGTCCATTCTGTTAATTAGTGGATGAGCACCTAAACCCTAACTTTTATTTGCTTCTGCACTTTGAAATTCCTGTTTCAATTATATCATGGTCATATGAGAATAACAATCTGCAGAAGGATGCAGTGTTTTCCACAGCATTAAATATGGATATTCTCAAATACTTTAATCAAGGGAATTGTGTTTTACTCTGTTTTTTTTTTTTTTTTTTTGCATTGCTTAAATAAAAATTAAAACTGAGAAAACATGCATAATTATAGTTAATCAAAAATCTTTGATGAATGAAACTTTGCAGCAAGTCTATATTAAGATTAAATGTATCAGATATTCCAGAAAGGGAATCATAAAAAAAAAATTGAAGGCTTCTAATTAGGAACATGCCTATTATGCAAATTTCAAATTTATTCGTTTCCATGTTCGTTTGTCATGAACATGGAAACAAAGGCATCTACAACTGCGCTGGTCTTTTGTTTAGAGGCCAGATTTTTTTCTTTCTGAAGTAAGAGATTTTGATACATTGAATTTATTTTGTGAATGCAAGAGAGACTAAAAAAGGTTGCGAGGTGAAAAATATCATGCAATGTGTAACACAACCCCAATCATTGTCTCATAAACTGACAAATGAACCCTAAAGAAGTAACTGTGTTTACCAGAGCAGGAGTCTTTTTATATGTCGGGCCTTTGTAAAGGCAATGCTCTTTTAAGATAATTATTCTTTATTATTTATAATTTTGACACTAATAAATGTCATGATCTGCCCTGATAGCTGACCTGAATTGTTCACTTCAGTCACCTGCCTAATTCTGCACGTGTTGGGATCTGGGGATGTACCACCTTCCTCCAGCAGAGTGCGCTGTGGGGCTCCTGGGCTGGAGCCCTCCAGCACACCTGAGACGCATCTACTCATCAGGAGACCTTCCCTTCATAAGCAGCTGCCAGACCTTCCTTCAATGGCCGTCAATGGAATCCTGTCTCAAGCCTGAAGCTCTGGGTGAGCTTAACCTGCCTTCCAGCCCCGGTGAGCCAAACCTGAAGATTCCTATTTGGATTTCCCCTGCTGCTCTCTGTGAAGAGCTGGAAACTCTGATCAAGGTCTGCCATTCAAAGTCAGAAGCTAGACGCTGCAGCTGCTTGTGTACTCTGCTGAACCAACAGTCTCTGGACCCAACGGTTCCCTCTCTCACAAGAGAAGCCTGGACCCCGTCAAGGTAGAATCAGAATTATCTAAAGGACTCTTTAATCATCTGCCTGCCCAGCTAATCAAACTATCATCTCTGCAGAGATCCAGTTCATGTTTTTGTGTGTCAATATCTTAAATAAACTCTGTTAAACTTTTACCCAGCCTCCGTTGTGTTCTGCATGTGGGTTTGAATATAAACCAATCATGACAGCACATTTCCTAATCAGCTGTTTACTTAAGAAAAGGACAGGTTTTTCTTCACCAGCTTCTCCCTGAGCGAGCACTGCTCTAAGACCAACATTTGAAGCATCCACTTGAACAATAAATGGCTTGGAAAAGTTAGGACTCTGCAAAACAGGAGCTTGACAGATCAGTTTCTTCAAAGATTGGAATGAATGTTCAAAGTCATCCTTCCACATGATTTTAGAAGTAGATCTTTTTGTTAACTCAGTCAAAGGGGCTGCTAAAGTTGAGAAATGGGGTATAAATCTCCTATACCACCCAACTAAGCCCAAAAATTATCTCACTTGCTTCTTTGTTTTGGGTCTGGGGATTGTTTGAATGGCTTTTACTTTTTCAAGTTGTGGCTTTATTTGTCCATGGCCAACAAGGTAACCCAGATATTTAACTTCTTCTTGCGCCCATGCACACTTGTTCACATTCAAAGTGAGACCAGCCTTCTGGATCTTTGCCAACACAACCTTAAGGTGTTGTAGGTGATCCTCCCACGTCTCACTGTATACCACAACATCATCCAGGTAGGCAGCAGCGAACTTTGAACAGTCATTGAGAATAATGTCCATCAACCTTTGAAAGGTAGCTGGTGCCCCATGAAGACCAAATGGTAAAACAGTATAATGGAATAAACCCATTCCTGGAATCTGAAAAGCTGTGTATTCTTTACAGGATGGATCTAAAGGGACTTGCCAGTAACCTTTACATAAGTCTAAGGTTGTGATGTATTTGTCCTTCCCCAATCTTTCCAGTAGCTCATCAATGCGTGGCATGGGGTAAGAATCAAAACAAGAAATGCTGTTCAACTTTCTTTAGTCAGAACAAAAGCGTAGTTGAGATGAGTCCTTCTTGGGAACAAGCACAATGGGATTTGACCACTCACTTCTTGATGGCTCTATGACTCCCATTTCCAGCATTGTCTGGACCTCCTGTTTCAGTGGTTCCATCATCTGTTGGGGAATCCTGTAAGGCTTAAGACGAACAGGTGTTGTGTCTTTCAAGGTTATTTTGTGTGTTATGACATCAGTTCGCCCAGGTACATCTGCAAACAGTGATGGAAAAAATTGTTTAATCTCACCCAGCTGTTGCCACTGGTCTGGAGTCAGATGCTTTGGAGCCTCTTCAGATTTGGCCAGTTTTCTGCATGGACTCATTTCAGCTTCTCCATCCATCAACATGGCACTGTCTTCAGGCTGAATGTCTTGTACCATCAGGGTTTGCTTCACATCCATTTCTGGAACATTTCTTTCATGATACTCCTTTAGCAGATTTACATGGAGCAATTGCTTTGACTTTTGTTTTTCTGGACAAGCAATTTCATAAGTTACCGGACCTGTTCTTTTAATCACAGTGTAGGGTCCTTGCCATTTAGCTAGTAGCTTACTTGGTCCACTGGGCAAAAGTACTAAAACTTTCTGGCCAGTTTTCAGCTCTCTTTCACGGGCATGTCTGTCATACCATACCTTCTGCTTGTGTTGTGCTTTCTGCATATGGTCTTTAACTTGTTCTCTGTATTTTTCCAGTTTGTCTCTCATTTGCAGTATGTAGGAGATGACGTGTGTTGTTGGTGAAGACCCTTTACTGGATCCAGATGCCCCTCCAGCCATCCAGTTCTCCTTCAGCATGTCCAAAGGGCCTCTAACATGTCTCCCATAAAGTAACTCAAAAGGAGAAAAACCAGTTGAGGCTTGTGGTACTTCTCTGTATGCAAACAAAAGAAAAGGCAACCATTTATCCCAGTCTTTCCCAGTTTCATCAATAAACTTTCTCAACATTTGTTTTAATGTACCATTAAATCGTTCTACCAAACCATCGGTTTCTGGATGGTATGGAGTAGTACGAATACCTTTTACTCCCAGTTGATCATAAAGAGTTTTCATCACTTGTGACATGAAATTGGTACCTTGATCAGTTAGAATCTCCTTTGGGATACCAACTCTGGAGAAAAGGTCTACCAAACACCGGACAATGTGTTTGACCTGGAGAGAACGTAATGGAAAAACATCTGGGTATCTGGTTGCATAGTCACAGATAACTAATGCATATTTTTGACCATTACTGCTCTTAGGTAAAGGACCTATAATATCCATGGCGATTCTCTCATAAGGAACAGTCATTATTGGTAAAGTCTGCAACTGGGCACGGTCTGAAACTTTAGTGGGGGCTACTAACTGACAATCATGACATGATTTGCAGTACTCAATCACATCTTTATATAATCCTGGCCAATAAAAACGCTGAGCAACACGATTATATGTCTTTGCCTGTCCTAGGTGCCCCGACCATGGTACAGTGTGACCCAAATGCAAAATTACTGAACGGTATTCTTTTGGTACAACAAGTCTGGGTTCATCAATGTCTGCTAGATACAAAAGTTCATCCTTTATAATAAAAGGCTCTCCAGCTAAACTTTTGAACTCCACAGTAGTCTCTTTTTCACCATCTTTGTTTGCTTTATCAAAGAGAGGTTTCAGAGATGGATCTTTTTCTTGTCTTTCTTTAAAGTTATTAGGAATTTGCCACTGGAGTTCAACACATGGAATTAAAGGTAATGTAGGTTCAGGAAGTTTTGACTTGCTTTTGTTTTTGTTTTTCTCCTGTCTACGTTGTCGTTTTGATTTCCTGATTTTACTTCCTCCTTCATACAAATCATCATCTGCATCTGGCAGAGGTTCTAAGCCCTTTTTCATAGATCGTGTCATGACAGCACAGGAATATGCCACAGAATTTTCTTGAACCAAACTGTCTAGGATTGGTAAATCTTCCCCTAGGATAACATCATATGCTAACTGATTCACAACTCCAACAGTCAACATAAAAGCTTGGCTTTCAACTTCAATAGTGACATCTGCAGTTGGATACTCTTTCTGACATCCATGAACACAAGTAATGTTTACCAGCTTGTTAAAGTTAGGCATTACATTGTTAAACAAAGAAGATTTCACCAAAGTTTGTGAACTACCCGTATCTGCAAGAGCTTTTACAGCTTTGCCATTTATCATCACATCTACCACATGTTTATGTGGAATCAAACCATCAGAAAGTTCATAATTATGTTCTTTGGAGGGTACCACACATAACTCTACTGACTTAGGTTTTCTTAAAGGACATAAAGAAGCTTTGTGACCAGGCTGCTGACAATAGTAACAAGTGAGGTTATACTTTAGTCTGGATTGTTCAGATTTCTTACCACCCCTCATGTCCAAGATGTCAGTCTTTATTGCATCTGGAGGTTTTACCTCCACAAACCTTGGTCTCCGCACAGTTACTCTTGACTTTGAAGGTTCTCTGTGAGCAGCCAAGTAACGTTCAGCCAGATCTGCAGCTTCCTCTCCGGTCTTTGTATTGTTCTCCTTCACCCATGTGCGGACGTGTGGATGAAGCACACGTAGATACTGCTCCAAGATGATGGTTTCCCCGATCTCTTCTTTACTCCGACTGTCAGGCCGCATCCATCGCTTGTAGAGTCCCTTTATCCAATTGTAGGTTTCACGTACACTCTCTCCCACAGGTACATTGGTGCTTCGAAACCGGTATCTGTAAGTCTCTTCTGTCACATTAAACTTAGATAGCACAGCAGCTTTAATAGATTCATAAGAGTCAGACTGGTCTTCATCCATACCAGCATAGGCCTCCAGTGCTTTTCCAGTCAATAATGTGACCACTCTAGCAGCCCATTCAGTTGGTTGCCATCCCCATGTTTTAGCTATGCGTTCAAAACGTATGAAGAAACTTTCAGGATCCTCACCTTCCTTGAAGTCAGGTATCCTAGGATCACCTCCACGGGTTGGTTCCACTCTTTGTCCTGGAACATCATGCGCACCACGCAGCTGAGGCTGTGCAGGAAGTGGTTGAGATGGATAACGAGGTTCAGCTTGGTAACCAGAGGCTCCTTGGGCTTGCTCTGTTGCTAATAGCTGAGATAGTGTTCTGCTCTCTCGCTTTGGGAAAACTGCTTCTGTAGAAACTTCAGTCTGTACAAGCGTCTCATCAAGTTCAGTATATACATCACTTTGCAGCTTTGGCATGTTACTGCGCAACTGTTTAATCTGTTCAAACAAAATTGCTTCGGTTCGTTTAGAATGTAGCATAAATTCTCTTATTTCATCAAAGATGTCAGTTTCACAAAGTTCTTTACTCACAGTACCAACTGTGGTCTGTTTAGGCCGCACCACTGGTTCAAAGACATCTTCACCAGACATGACTCCTTCAGGTGGTGGATCTGGTTCTGCTGTTCCTCCACTATCTCTTTCTTCCATTTCAGAAAGAGGGCTTTTACTTGTTCCTCGAGTTCTTCCACGTCCTGTTCCTCTCATTTAGCCTGATTTCCTCCTTCAAGCAAAAGCGTAAAGATCCCACTTCTGACACCACTGTTGTGCTGAGAGGTGTGGTGTGGAAGGAAAAATCCAGCAAAGTTGGTTGGAGCAAAAACAAAAGGTCATTTATTAAGGCTCTTCCATCAGAGCATGGTTATACTGAACACAAAATGGCAGCTTTCCCATCAGACTCTTACTACAGCAATCAGTCCACCTATATACTGTTATCCCCGCCTTCTCAATTTACCCACAGCCAATCAAAGTTCAGCCATCATGGCTCCCTCTATAAGAGAGCTGGGTTTGAGGCGGGCCTCCTCCTTAGCAAGGTTCCAAGATGGCTTCTAAAAAGGAAACACCCACAAAGGTAACAAACAATTCAAAAAACAAAAGAATCACATACACACACTCTAGAACATGAACATTATAGAAAATCTTATTGCTTCTTAACAGCGGATCACTAGAGTTTCACAGAGTCTCCGGTGGTTATGTCACATAACCACTGGAAAACTCTTCCACTCCTCCGTGATGATATTGTACCATTATGCTTGCTCAACATGCTGGGCACCAGTCCATCTTGGCAGCTGGAAATCAGAGGGGCAAGTAGGGAAGATGCATCACCACCACACCTCGTATGTTGCCCCTGAGAGCTTAGAGGGATCCTCCCAGTAAAAGCAAAATTTTTTTAGAAATGTAAGCTCATCTGGGGTTTAAAAATTAAAAAATAAATGTTTTAAGTTGAAACGTGTTTTGGTCGAACTGAATGTTACAAATTATTCTCTCAGAGTAAAAAGAAATCTTCAAAAGATAATTTCAAATTATTTTTTTAAGCAGGAATGGATTTTATTATAGCAGAACACCGGTTCCATTTGTAATGAAAACTGTAAAGCTGCACAGGTTCACCCAATAACTCTCAGAAATGACTCACTGGTCACTTGTGAAGACAAATACAAGTTTGAGAGTATCCTCACCCTTATTGTCATCACCTCCACATTTCTCTTCAGATCAGTACATCTTTATTTCATTACTTTTACAGCACTGGGTGGGTGGCTAAAAGATTTTAATGCCAAAAGAAGATCATAATTAGCTATTCTTCTAATGATGGGTAAAGAAGTAATTTCAGATGAGTAAATGATGTAGAATTATTGAGTAAAGTCTATTTCTTATTAAAGTACAGTACACATTACGTACAAGGGAGCAGGATTGGGTTTTCACTGCATTGGTCTCTTTAGATGTAACTGTCAGCAGAGGGCTCTCATGATCTATCTGTAATGGCTCTGACCTCTGCTGTTGTAAGTGTATTGAGTAGCACAGTACAACCACATGCCATTGGTACAGGACTTTTCCCTGCTGTGCACTTTTTATCCCCTGCTCATAATGAATACTATAAGAATTTCAAAGAACATTAAGTATTAACCATAAAAAAATCATTAAATTTTTGATCAGGCACATTATTTTGAATGAAATGTTCAATAATTTTTAAAATCTACTCACTTTCTATTACTAACAGGTGTGAAATTGTACGATTGTGCCATACTCTCACCATCTATGTATACATTTGTATTATTAATGTTCTGTATGTTGCCTAACCACTTCCATTACCCATTAATTGTTTATGATGTTACATTAGTTGTTTTAATACAAAAGATTTATTTACAATAGATTTATTTATTATTTAATATATCTGTCAACTAAGTAAAAATGAAAAATGTTGTATTAAAGTTAGAGGCTGAAAACTCTTCATATAAATGTCTCAGGGTCTTTGCCATTCTGTTTCCTTCCTTAATCGTCCAGGTGAGGATGCGTTAAATCTCTGTTTGGTTTTTTATGGGAAATAAAACTACCTTGATGACCTCATTAACAACATATTGGCCTCTACTGGGTGGAAATAGGGTAAAACAAGCAGAAAAAACATAGAGCTGATTTTTAAGGGAGATTTTCAGGGTATTTTCAACCGGTCTTTGTAGATAAAAGTTGTCAGCCATATTAGGGGTTTATTTAAAAGTCTCATACATGTTGACGGGTAGGTCAGGATGTGCATCTGCACATAAATGAGAAAACCGAGATCCTCCGTTACTCCCAGTGAACCTGCCCGTCCTCTCATCTTCTGCAAAAAATTCCCCTTTTGGCAGGCTTTGAATTATCTGATCCGTGCCTGATTTGCTAAAATATGTTATAAGTTGATCAAACAGAAACAGCTTTTTTTGCAACACACAGCCAGAAGATTTTCTTCTGTGGGCTAGTGGGGTTGCCTAATGAAAACAGAGAAAGGTGTGAAAGATGCCTAGACCACAAAAGCATATCAGAATGTATTCCAAAAAGATAAGATAAGAATAAGATAAGAAACACCTGAGAAACATGAAAATCTCTCAAGTGTCAACACTCCAGATTGAAAAAGGTTTCAAAACAAAGAGGTTCTCATGTTAAAAGCATGAAGATTTTACCTCACTTAAACTGGAATTAAATACTTAGAAAATTGAGCATCCTCTTTATTAAACTTTCATATGTGACACAAAAATAGTCAGGGGCCTCATCAGATACAATGTCAGACAGACCACTACATCGTCCTGCCTATCATGATATATTATTACTGTAGACCTGTGTTAGACTTTTACACACTACTGAACTGGTTCAAATCCTACCTAAAGGTCAGAGACTTCTTTGTGTCAACAGGCAGCTTCTTTTCTGAGCCTTCTGGAGCTTCCCAGCATTCAATCCTGGGAACCCTTTTATTTAATAAGTTCATGTTCCCAGTATCTCTGATTATAAAAAGTAATAAGATCATTTATCATACCTGTGCAGATGATGCACAGCTTTTTACTAGCAGTTGGGTGCAAACCTATTCAATGCTTCTGAGAACCAAACTGAGCTGAGGATTGAAGTTTGGGGTTTGGATCATCCTTTTCCCCCAAGGATCGTCTGGGGCTTCTCTCTGAGCAGAGGATTCATCTCCACAATAACTCGTTCAAGTACCGCAGGAAATCTAGTGGCAGTCAGCTTCTCGGTTCACCAAGGAACAACCGCAATCTGGGTAAACCCTGTCCGCCCTCCATCAACAAGACAATCACTGGAACATCCCACACAGACTGGATTCAATAAAGGACACGTTTTTCTGGAACCGTGAGTCTGCAACCTATTCCTACTCTTCAAGTCAAAGAATATAATTTCCCACTGAGCCTGAACTAACCGCAGTGTCTTCCCCTCACTTTCCAGTTCCGGTTCAACAGTGTTCAGAGCAGCACTGGACTGTACTCATTATTCTAAATCTCTGTTTGGTCTTCTGCATTTGGGTCAGATCTTTAGTTAAATCATTACATGAACAGATGCGTAGTACAAATTAATGCATGGATGTGCCAAAACTTTCTGCGGCTGAACAAAAACAAAACTGAAGTTACCGGTATTATCTTTGGACCTAAAGAGGAACAATCAAGAGTCAGCGTGCAGCTTCTGCTACATTTAGAAGCTTGTGAACTGGCCCTAAATCTGGGTGCAGTAATGGACTCAGACCTGAACTTTCAGAGACATATAATTCAGTTACAAAGAATTAAATAACTAATGCCATAATAAAATCCAGAAAACCTCATCCATGGTTTTATCTTTAGTTGCATTGATTACTGCAACAGTATCTTCACAGATCTGGCAAAAGACAATCAGACATCTACATCAAATCCAAAATGCTGCTGCTAATGTACTCAAAGAAAAAGAGCATGTCACCCAAGCTTTAAAGTCTTTACAATGGCTACCTTTAGCTTAAAGAATAGACTTTAAGCTAAAGACTAAAATACATCTATTCGTTTCTAAATTGCTGAAACGTTTAGTCTTTAGTTTGCAGTGGCAATGCCCCCCATTGCCTTTTCCATCCTGTTCTTTTTTTAACCTAAATATAATCTCTTCCAACATACTACATCCCCCCAGCTCAGCCTTTTATTGCCAGAAGAACAACTAGGTCAATTTACTGAAAAAGGTGACGAAAAGGAGGAGATTGGACAACACAAAACTCTCAAGGGTATGACTTATTCTATTAATTTTTTTGGCCAAAGAAAATCCAGCAATTTGCTTCATCATCTTTTAGACTGTTTATAGGACATCACAATATCAGCCGAAATGCCAGCATGGAGTCTTGCCCATTGCTTTGTGCTTTTAGGTTTTCATAAAGTCCATTACAGTCAGAAATTACAATAGAATGACAACAGACAAAGCAGTGAGCAACAAGGCACTCATCAAACCTGCTGACGACCAAAACATGCTGCTTTGGATTGCAGCTATGTATTTGTGTTTTCCTGTTTCTAAGTGTGTTGGAGTTCGGAGCAAAGCTGTCACCCAGGAGGGCATGTGCAGCAGAACAAAGACTAACCGCCTGAGGTCCTCTGACGTCATTTGGCCTGGGTGATGGGAATTCAATACAAAGCCTCAGCACCACCTAATATGTTCAATAGTGAATTGAAGTTACTTGTTTGCATCACATCACTCTGATTGCTAGAGGTAATAAATGTAACAACAAGGCAAGCAAAGTAGATTTTGTAAGATGAAAAGCATTCGAAGCTCTTGGACCTTGCACTGTTTTAGTACTTCATAAACACAAATATTTTAAATGTCATACCAAAGAACCATTATTAGACATACACATTTTTTGTGATGCAAGATTATGCCTGTGCTGATTAAAATACACCTACCTCAGGATACCAAATGCCTTAAACAAAAATTAAAACTGACAGCATCAACCACTTACTGAATAAGTTTTTTTTTATTATAAGCTCTCAGGTCTAAAATGCTAATACAATAAAGGCAAATGTTTGTCACAATATCATGCAGATTAGTTGGAGGACTCAAATCCACAGGCAACCAGCGATTCTTGTAGATTTTAATTAAGATGGTGGCAACATAGATCAAGGGGGAAATAGGCAAAGAGCAACAAGAAGCAGGATGGGGAACACTATGAGAGGGTACGTAATGGATGGCAATAGATACAACCCAGAAAAGGTGGCTGAAGGGTAGGAGAATATACACTGTTTTAAAAGAAATAAAGGGAACATTCAAATGATCTGAATGAATGAAATATTTTCATTGAATAGTTTGTTCTGTACAAAGTTGAATGTGCTGACAACAAAATCACAAAAAATAATCAATGGAAGTCAGTTTCCTTACCAAAAGTGCTTTGCACTTAAAAATTGCAAAGCACGCTACAGGATAATCCAGCTTTGATGTAATGTCCTTAAAACGGCTCAAAATGAGCCCCAGTATTATGTTGGGACCCTGCATGCCTGTATGAACTCCCTACAATACCTGGTCATGCTCCTTATCAGGTGGTCTCCTAAGGGATCTTCACAAAGACCTAACCAAAGGATCTGCCAACTCCTGTGCTAGCTCTGGTAAGCACATGGAGGGCTGTGCTGCCCTCCAAAGAAATGTCAATTCACAACATTACTGACCAACTGCCAACCCGGTGATACTGAATGATGCTGCAGGCAGCAGATTGCTCTCCACAGTGTGTCCAGACTCTGTCACTCAGCAAAGTGTAAACCTGCTTTCATCTGTGAAGAGCACAGGGCACCAGTCGAAAAATTGCCAATCCTGGTGTTCTGTTGCAAGTGCCAAGCATCCTGCATGGTGTTGGGCTGTGAGCACAAATCCCATTTGTGGACATTGGGTCCTCATACCATCCTCATGGAATCAGTTTCTAACCATTTGTGCAAACTCATGCACATTTGTGGCATGCTGGAGTTAATTTGCAGGGCTCTGGCAGTGCTGCTCCTGTTTCTCCTTGTACAAAGGCAATGGCAGTGGTACTGCTGCAGGGTTGTTGCCCTCCTAAGGCGTCTTCTATGTCTTCTATGCCATTTGTGTGGATTGCAGAGTCTGTCTCATGCTACCACATGTGTGAGATCACCACCACCACACAAAAGTAACCAAAACATCAGCCAGAAAGCATAGGCACTGAGAAGTGATATGTGGTCCCCCACCTGCAGACCCACTCCTTTCCACCTGCTTTGTATTCCATTTGCATGACAGCATGTAGAATTTACTGTCAAATGGACAGTTTAACTTCTCAGAAGTTTGATTTAATTGAAGTTATATTGTGTTCTTTACATGTCCTCTGTGTTTTTTGAGCAGTATATATATATTGGGGAAGAGAATGTGAACAGAGAGGCAGTACAAAAAGGAAATCGAACTACAATAACCAGTGGAAAACAGCTTTGAGTTAGGGTGACCAAATGTCCGTATTTCCCGGGACATATCCGTATTTCACGTCCTGTCCCGGGCGTCCCGGGTTTTTTTTAGAAAGTGAGGAAATGTCCTGATTTCACTGCGCACGACGCTCCGTGTGACGTAATCCCTGAGCCGCGTCAGTGTGGGCAGCCCTGTTCTTAATCAGAGGCTCTGTTCGAAATCCTGGGCTGTATCCTCCAAGGACGCAGTCTACCTAGACTGGATCCTTCGAAGTCCTTGAAAATAAGGAGGCCGGAAGAGTTTTGGCTGTAAATTCGAACAGGTCCTCCCTTCGGCGGGTTTTACCGCCGTATGCTCTGTTGCTTAGCAACCGTGAAAGTTGACACACAAAGCAGGAAAAGAATAAATACCGAGGTTTTCAAAACTGTTTGTTTATTTATTTATTTTTTTAAAACTTAAAGTGAACAAAGACTACACTAACAAGAATCCAGAGTGGAATAAAGATTCCAACCACCGGGAGCAGGAACAATAAAATCAAATGTAATGATAGAAAAATTTTAGTCATTTAAATAACCTGCTGCTGTCATTCTGCACATCTCTGATGTTGCTGCTATTTTCAAATATCCATTACTGTAAAAATGTCCATAGCTGCATATTGGTTATTTATTCTCCAGTTTTATATTGTTAAAACACTTTACAGAATTTTATTTTTTATATTTTAACTCTTCCCTATTATGTTATTCTTATACATTTTTCTAAGGTCCTCATTTGTGTGACCATTTTCAATAATCTTTCTGCTGCTGTAAATTTGGGGGATTTTCTATTCTATTCTATAAAAGGGGTAGAAATATATATAAGTAAATCTAAACAATGTATGTATAAAAAAATATCTGCAAAATCTCTAATATTCAAAAACAAAAATACTTAGTTAAGCATATTGTGCAAAACAACAATAAAACAATTAAACTCATATCAGATTTATAGTTCCCACTCTGCAGATCTATTAGAATCTGTCCTTAAATTACAGCCAAACTCAACATTACCGCCAAATATCTGACTCAATAACCATTAAAACAACTATTTTCATTCATTTCAGACGAACTATTCACAGAGTTGTATTATATTAAACTGAACTTCCAATTTTCACCACTGTTCTGCGCCCAGTAACATTTCCTTTGATCACGGAGCAAATCCCAATGATGAGACATTTGTTTTGTTCTTTCAATCAACCACCCCCCCCACCCCCGCTCCAAGGTGTCCTGGTTTTCCCAAATGAAAATATGGTCACCCTATTTGAGTGTTTGAAGTGGCATAGGAAGGTTCTGCTTAACATCAGTCCATTTGCAATTTTAAATGAGAGGGAGTTGATATAAAAAAAAAAAGAAGAATCCAATCTGCTCCAGTAAACTGGCAAGGTCATTTAAAAGCGTTAAGTCAGTTAATCTTTGAATAATGCATTATGAACAGAAGGGGGTTCACAATGTAAAGTCACTGGGTTAAATTCCCAGCAGCAATGCAGTTTTCTTGCTGCTAGCCAGAGAGGATTGGTGTCCTTGTCACAGTCCTGACATGTTCTTCTGGTTGGTTATTTTATTGCTTCCCAAAGCCACACATTAAAGAAAGAAGGACCTCAGGGTTGGGAGCCCTTCAAATTAATGCAGCTTTCAGATTTTCCTATGCATTTTCAGATGATAAGGTCACTTTGCTACTTAATTGAACTTTTCATTCTTCAAATGTTATTGGTTTAAACGCTGACCATGAAAAAAACGGGCTACAATATACTCATTAAAGTCTTTATCATCAAATCATGTAAACATGCAAGGGTTGCATGTCTTGACTGCAAGCAAGACATGCAACCTATAAGACACCATCCTATAAAACGGAAATGTTATCCTACATTACAGAAAGACAAAAATACTTGACATTGTCAAATGTATATTTCCATGTAAAAGCAGCTGATTCAATTTAGCATCCACACAAGTGTCACAAGTTTTATGCATAAGCTTTAAGCAACTCCTTAAAGGTAAAGGATGTCATCACTCTAAGATATAATTGTAGACTCCAGGGGGAGTATGCAAAAAAGAGAACATTAAATTTTAATGCAGCCAGACTCAAATCTGATGGACCTCAGAGCAAAGACATGTTAAGGTTTCTGTTCTTGTCCTTCAGTTAAAACTAAGTTGTTTGTTTGTTTTTTTAAATTGTCTTACAAAACCAATCTTCCAGAGAAACTTTAAAATAAAGGCACTCATAACTCAACATGAAAAGGTTAATTAATTTTAACAATTAATTTTTTTCTTTTCTCAACCTATTTCTCAATGTTTTCTAAGGTAAAAAAAATAAATAACTAAATAAATAAAACACATTAAGAACTGGTTTGAAAACGACTATAACTAATAATCTAGATAATCTATAAAATAATCTAGTAAAGTAAAAAGTTTTAAAACCTTTATCATAATGATTAAAGCATAGATACAAATAGTATCTAGGAAATCTAAAATACCAGCTTAGAGATTTTTGTGCTCAGATTAATTTATCATCCCTTTCGGATGCCCCCTGGGCAAAAAAACCCAAAATGATTCAAGGACTCCATAATCGAAATTCATGATATGTTTTGGCCTCCCTCTCCTAGATAACTGCCTTTTGCCCCTTAAGTATGGACTCAACAGCATGTGAAATGCAGCCTTACTTGCTTTGTAAACTCTAAGCTCCAGCACAGACACAGGGCAAGGTCGCAGCTCCGGCCCAGTGTTTATGGTCAGATGGAATGTGAACTTTTGGTGAAACAAAACGGGGAAGTTATAATGAGGCATCCCCCTCTGTTTGATGTTTGTTTGGACAGACCGGCTGTCTCAATGCACAAGCTGTGGAAGGAATACTAATTCACACAAGTAATGATTCTATCTCCATTTCCCTAGATCTTATTTGCCTGTCCTGTCAAAACAGGTTTCTTTCTTTTGCCTCGTCATGGATTGACTGTTCAAAAGTGATAAATACAAAATGTATAGTTCACCCATGACCAAATGGTGATTGGCATACACATGTAAAGACAATTAATGCAAAGCAATGACATGCTCAATATAAATGGTCTAGTTCTCTGATCACTCACTGGTGGATGGACTGAAATTCATCCTTTCTGTTAGTAACCATTACCCCATCTAATCCTCTATGCATTCATCACGGGTGTTTTACTAATCAAATCTTAGTTCCTTAGGATTTGCAGAACCCCACGGGAATAAGAACAGCAATTTCCTAACAAGGATGATTAAAATCTGTTGAGATTGAACAATAATTATACAACCCCTTTGGCACAAGGAGAAGGAACTGCATAAATTGTTAACTATTAAAGGTTTGTCTCATAAACAAGCCATGTAGTAGCTGCCTAGCATGATTTAAAAAATTAAAGCAGCTAAAATTTTTCTTTAGTTGTATTATAATTGTTTTTGGTAGTTTACCAATAGAAGTTGATTCCCATGTTTTCATTGCAACTGGATAAGTATCACAGTATCAATTTTTGGTTCAAATAGCAATGCATCTGACAAATTTCTCCACAGATTCATGCTAAGGTATTTAACACTAGCCTCGTGAGACCATCCTGATCTCGCGAGCTTTCAAGGTTTCACTCGCAGATCAGTCTGGAGACTCTCCGTTAAAGAAAATTTGGAGCTGTTCACCAAACGAATGTCCAATCAGCGTTGGCTTTGAGGCGGGTTGAGGTGTGACGCAACGAGAAGCGCGACAGTTCAGTCTAAAGAACATGGCGGCTTCAGCCGATGAAACTAGCGTTAGCGTGGCTATCGAGCAAGTTTTATCGGAATTACAGAGTATTTCTTCACTGAAAGAAGAGCAAAACACTGCTCTGGAGGCTTTTCTCAGAGGAAAAGATGTTTTTGCTCTTCTCCCGACTGGTTTTGGCAAGAGTTTGATCTATCAATTGGCTCCTCTTTGTCGTCGCTCTGTTAGTACGTCATATGCTTGGTTGATCTGATTGGTTTATTTGGCCCGTCTATCACCAACATAGGCCAATCAGCTAACCAGTATTTTCGCCCCTTCCCAAAATTACTTCAACGGAAGGTTTCCAGATGGATATGCGGAGCAAATCCATCTGGCGGAGTCCGGTTAATTTAACACCCCTTTAATCCAACAAATGGTAAAACATTACATATACAAATATTCAGGATATCGACTCTGCACAAAGTGCTATACGAATTTGGGATGGAAGTAAACCCCATTTTTCTTAATTCAGATGTTTTATGTTGAAAAAAATGTTAAAGACCTTAAATTTAGCCTCCCTGGATGAATCCTGTATATGGAGAACCCCATAGTGCTATAGTTTAACTTTAATTCACTTATATTGTTATAAATCTCAGATTAGATAGAAGAATATATTTTGATAGACATTCATTTCTGGCTACCATCTCAGTGTTTGGGGGTGTTTGTTTTATGTTGGGGGTAATTTCCCTTTAGGAAAATGCTCAGCCTCAACTAGTTTTCTAGCGTGGTACATTTTATCTGATATGTCATTTATGTTTGACTATCTTAAATAAAGTTTTTGAGGACAAAAACACGGTAGATGGAGGGGCCTTTTCTCAGAACTAAATACCGAAATGCTTACCCAACCTGAGCTCTCAAGCCTGAATACAAGTCCAAAAATGCACAATACAGGTCAATAGATTGGATTCCTTTTGAAGGCTCTGTACATCTTAACCGTGAGTGTGAATGGCTTTTTCTAACCTCTTTTAAAGCCCAAAAACATTGGGCTATAAAATTCCTTGTGAGGTTAAAATTCTCTGTGCAGAACTATTTATTTCATTAAAACCTCTGTGTGAAGGTGGTTGTTCACTTCCATTTTAAAAAGAAGTCGCAGGGTGATTCTAAATAATATGAGAGTACATTGACTGTGCCAATAGATTACAGCAGTTATGTGGAGTTTTGGCAGCATATTGACTTTATGCCGTTTAAAAGCCCCTTATGGGTTCATTTGTGAACAATTTCAGCAGGGTTGTGTAAGAATGAAAACTGGATCCTTCCAGGTTAAAGTATGTGTGTTTTTTTATCAAGAGATGCATTCAAAGAGAAAAGATCAAACATTTCTCATTAGAATTACTATTCCAATTGGTTTGTATTCTTCTTTGAATCCAGCTTTTTTAAATGTGTTTTCACACTGTAAGATTGGCATCTTAAACAGTTTTGCTACTATAGACTACTGTATTACCTCCATCCACAGTGCTGTGTTATTCACTTGTGTTGTAAAGTTTGTAAGTGTGCCTAGAAGGAATAAAATACATCTCTGAGTTATATCAAGGTAAAAATTCCCCAAGTATAATCAGGAAAACATGGTCTAATAAATATGCCAAGAGTCAATTATGGTAAATTGACTTATTTAACACCTTCCAAGTCAGGGGACTCCCAAGTGCTTTATAATACATTTAGTTATTCATGCACACTTTCACATACTGATAGCAACCTAAACTATAGCCACAGCTGCCCTGAGGGACATTGACAGAAACAAGGCTGCAATACACAGGTGGCACTTGGCCCTCTGACCACCATCAGGAGGCAATGTGTGTCTTGCCCGAAGACACAATAACAGAAATGGGCAGCACTGAGGTTTAAACCTGCAACTCTATGATTGCAGGACAAACTCTTGTACCCTACACCAGTATCAGCTATTTATGACATAATTACGCACTATTTTGTTAAGCAGGGAAGTTGTTGAAACTGTTCAGAGTCTACTAAAAAGGGTTGGAATATAAAACATAACGAAAAAATCTTCTGTTGTCAAGATTCTGTCTCACTGCTCTTCTGCAATCAAGTTCATCAGCTCCACCTGGGCCTCTGCTGGCAGCAGTTGCAGCGTTCCCCTTGTTCTTGGATGACCCTTCCTTGCCTAGCTCCTGATGAATCTATCAGCCTCTGGTTTCCGATCACAGACTCACTTTTTGTACCTGGCTTCTGTCTCCTGCTATTCGCTTGGACTGATTATTTCGTACTGACCTGCTGCAGAGGTCAGTAGGAAAACAGAGAGGCAATGTTTAAATACCTCTCCATTTGCTGTGCTAGGCTGATTTTTGTTGCATCTGTATGGTTGTTTCTGTGTTGCATCTGCGCTATTGGGGCGACAGTGGCATTGGATGTAGGAGTTTGCCCTGAAATCGAAGGATTGACGGTTCAAGCCCCGAATCCGACTTTCAGTGTCGTTGGGTCCTTGGGCAAGACACTTCACCTGCATTGTCTACTGATGGTGGTCAGAGGGCCCGGTGGCGCCAGTGTACGGCAGCCCCGCTTCTGTCAGTGAGCCCCAGGGCAGCTGGGGCAGCTACAATGTAGCTTGCCACCATCAGTGTGTGAGTGTGTGCGTGAATGGGTGAATGAATGTAGTGTAAAGCGCTTTGGTCAGGTCTCCTGACTTGAATAAAGGCGCTGTATAAGTACATGCCATTTACCATTTCTATTGGTTTAATCTTAATACCAAAGCATGTTCTGCCTCCTCCTTCTCTATATCCTCCCCACCAATAAGAGGTGCCTGTGTCTCCTGGCACGCTGTTAGTTCTCTAGGTGAAGGTCTGGGTATGACGGGAGGCGCTTTCTCATTCCTGGATGCTGCCCGGCCAGGCCAAGGCCTTCTGGCCCTGTGGGGTCCCCACTAGGTGGTGGTGTGTCCCCAAGCCTCTGACCTTTGAGCTCTTATCCACTTCCTCCTTGGGGAGCGTGACCGTCCATCCATGGAGCCCATTGGCTTGCTGCCATGGGTCGACGGCCACCTATGGATCCCATTGGCTTGTTGCCATGGCAGAGTGGAACCTAAGCATTATGGCCTCTGGGCACAGGGCCCTCAGAGACTGGGCCTCTCTGGGGTTTGGCCTTGAGTGCAGCCATCCCTATTTCTGCGCTTCTTGTGTCCCACTGATCTGGGATGCCTTTGGATATCTCTGGCTCTTGACCTGTAGGGTGAGGCTGAGGCTGCCGACACCTGCTATTCTGAACAAGCTTTGTAAATTATTTATACACGCCCATGCCCATACATACATACCACAGGAGTTTGGTTCTAGGTGGTCGTGGATGCACACTAATGCCTGGCTACTAAGACACAGCTACAGACATATACTAGACTGAATTACATTTTATAACCACCATAGGTTTTACCTTTTTTTATGATTACTTTGTCTGTTGTCCTCGTTTTTCTGTTGTTATGCTCTGTGTTCTTTTTCTCTGGTCTCATACAGGTGTTGAGGCTGCATATCTTCTGTCATTTATTGTGGCCGTTTTTTTTTTATGTTTTCACAAAATCTTCCCTCTTTCCTGTCTCTCTCTCTTTGCCTGTCCCCTTAGTCCTTATCCCCTCTTTCTCACCTCCATATCTGTCTTTGTGTCTGTTGTATAAGTTCTTACTCCCCAAATTATTTCGACAAAGGTTTATATACACGTATCAAGCAGAACCATATGGCAACAGTCAAAATAATCTGCTTGTGAAAACAAATCTGTTGGGCTATCATATAGCTCTGGGACATCTATTCCCAGAGTTATATTGGCAAAACAGTGCACAAAAAACAAGAACCAAAAACAGAGTGAAAGACGTATCAGGGAAAAGCTTGGTGAGCCAATAAATTCAGTCTCTATTTACAAAATACTTGAATACTGTCCACTGATCTCTCTTGAGCATACTTAAAATAATGTAAAACTTTTCATTTCACCTTTAATTTCACTACTCCAATAACTAATGATCCATTTTCCCAGAATGTAAGATGTTTATGACCTCAACAAAAGGGATTTAATTTAAAAATCACAATTGGAAATTAAAAGTACAAGTTGTGATGAATTTGTTTGGTCCTAATGTGACTAGATGAAAAAAATACAATCAAATTCAATTAATATTACACTGCAGCTAGATGTTCAATTCCTAATTGGGCACAGAGGCTACATCCACCCATCAGACCTTTGCCCTACGTTCTTTCTGTTACTTTTTTGGGAAGTCTGGGAAGTCTTTGTCTGGATTTGGGCAAGTGTTCAGGTTCGAAGCAGCAGAAAGAGCCACTAATGAGCTGACTCATTACAGAGGAAAGAAAACATGACAGGGAAAAAAGCACCCCCAAGCAAATACAGGAGAACAAACTGGAAGTAAGAGGGGTTAGCTCAATTGGAGCTGGTTAAGGTTGATTACACATAGTTTTTCAAATACTTTAATGCTCAATCCATGCTGTGGATAAAACGGAGGTTGTCTTATTGCATCCAGATAGCCAGAACACAAATACAACAAAAAAAATATTAGAGATACGGTAGTAAGAAAACACTTCGATACTTGAAATTTACATAAATAAAGAAGAATCTTCAATATTAAGACATTGGGAAAATCTTTAGACAGTGGGAAACTAAAATGAAACAATATTTGTGATTCTTTGTCTCACACTTGAGAGAAATGAATTAGTTGCTTGATTTATATAAGAACGCCTAGGCTTCTTACTCAAACATTTTAATTTTTTTTATCTAACCTTTAACAGTTGGAAAATTATCTTTTATTTTTAATAAAGGGAAATGAATAGGGTAGCAGCTGACATGTATTGCCAAAGTTCACACAGCTTGATTTTCCTGCTCTGCTCTCTGTCATTTCTGAAGCATGTCTTTGGGAAGTGGGAGTTAGACGGATAGTTAATTGACAGGCCAATCCTTTTGGTTCCTTCTCCTCCCCCTTTCTTCGATTTCTCTATTTATCCCATCCTCCTTTTCTGTGGAGGCCCTCTAGACCCCACAAGGCCCATTTTCTTTATCTTGCATGTGAATTGTCATTGCTTACCCAACAAAAAATGAACCTGTCCTTCAATGTGAGGACCTTTGTGTATGTCTGAAGCCCCCATACCCTTCTTCCTCTCTCTTGTTCACTTACTTATGCCCTATAGACAAGAACTGGCTCCTTTCACAGAGCTTCCCTCCCCCCTGGAGTGGACTTTTCTGGCCCCTAACAGCGCAATTCTATGCCTTATTGCTTCAGATCCTCCACAGAGAGCATTCTGAAAGAGGCTGTGAGAACACAGAAAGAAATTAACCAGCTTTGTGCTTATCATATTGTAAAGTATGTGGGGCAACAACAGAAATGACAAGAATGTGTAAGATGACACTTAAGAACCCTAAGTGACCATCATAGAAGAAAAATACTAGAATCCGCTTTGTAAAGAAGAAGTTCTATAAAGTCGACCCCTGTTGGTTGTCATCCAGCTTAATCCACATTGTGCTCCAACTTCCTGTGGACCAAAGCAGATTTCTCAAGCTCATCTCCACTTCATGTGTAATCTCTGTCGGGCCTTTCTTTAGGACCACACCATGTGTTGAATCTAAATAAACAAGCACTTCATTTTAAGTAAGAATGAACTGGAGAGAGCTTTTGTCCACTGAAAGAATGCTCATAAGACAGAGAGGAAACTCGTGGGTCTGACTTGGGTTGCTTTACCGGGCTCTGAATAACGCCATGGCAACGCAAGCAGAAGGTCTGCAGGATCACATGGCACTGATGCAGTTCAGAAGAGAAAGTTTTGTCATTCTAGTCAGGCCTGACCCAAATTAAAATATCCTGGGAAAATGAAAGTGGAGTACATCTACCAGTTTACATGCACAAGCTGACTTAATTGAGTTTGCAAATTTTTTTGGCTGATAGCAATAATAAACAAGCATATGGATGTTTGAAGTCTAATCACTGAGAAAAAGGGCCGGTTGGTGATTTAGCAAAACACTCTTTAGCCCATGGCGTCTGGATTATTAGCTCTTTACAATTGTTTACGCTGTTTGTCTACAAGCCATTCTCCGTCTGTGACCATAATTTGTTTAAGCTTAATAAACTTTTAGTTTTTTTTTATGTTTTATTATCTTGTATCAACAGCTTCAAGGGAAAATTATGCTTAACATTAACTAACAGAAAAAACAATTACTAGCATGTCTGTATCGTTGTCCAAAAGGCAAACAATGTGTAATAAATAAATGAGGACCGAGTCAGAAAATGGAAAATCTCAAAGTTTGGGTCCCAAGGTAGAGATGGAAAGCCTTGAAACCAAGACTTGCACAAAATGTTGTTGCAGCAACTTTTCTGCTTCAGGATCGGGTCAAATAACTATCTCACCTGCCCATCATTCCTATAAAACACAATGTGTCTTCGATTTAGACAAACAAAATTTCATTCAGTACAGCTCCATTTCTTAAAGTGCAGCAGTGATAAAAAGTAAACATGGTGTCAGTATATGAGCATCTAAGAGAAAGACAAAATTCACTTACTTTGCTCTGGAGGTCTGGTAGTTGTATGTCAGGGTTAAAAGCAATAGTTTCTTTAAGACTCTTTTGATCTGCACCTCTGTCCTGCTGTCCTGTCTCTCCAACACTATTTCTCTTTGTGGGCTGAGCGCTTGATGGCTGTCTAGGCTTTTTTTCTTCTCAGTTAGTATTGCATGGGTTGAGGGGAGGGTAATGGGGTGGGGTGTTAAACTATGTGTTTCCTGACTTGTTATCAGGAGCTCATTACCCCCCCAAGGTCACCCCAGGGACGCCCCCACCTGGCACTCCCCGAGACACCGGAGAGAAGATGTGAGATGCAGGATGAGAAGGTGAAATACAGTGAGAGAAAAAGGCCAGTTAAAAGCTCAAGTACACAGGGACGTCCATGGGGACCAGCAAGAAAGACCTGGCAGAAAAGAGACACAGATAAACAGAGGGAAAAGTGCGACAATGAGTGACACTGATCCAAATGCCAACAGAGAGGGCAGATATTTAGCAGCAGGGAGCAAACACAACAACATGCTCCATAAGCCTGTGGAGTCAAAGCGCACTGTTACATAAAATATGGTGTTGATCCATGGAAAAGTGGCTGCAACAGTCAATGGAGTATTGAACAAAAACACTAAACATCAAAATAAAAGTATAAATGCTTGGTTTTTAAGGTTTCGGTCATTAAAACACTTTTTTTGATTGAAATATATGTTAATGTGTGTAAATAATTACAAGCAAATTTATTTCTCCATCAGGATTTGGTTATGACAAATTAAAATATCAAATATATTGTTATTTTTCTATTAAAATTATAAAGAAAAAAAACATTTTATTGAGTTATTTAACACTTAAATTTAGGACCCTGACATAAACATACTGTTTGCATATTTAAATATTTTAATATTTATTTTTATATCTTAGGTTTTTATTTTATGCTATGGTTCATTATATTTTATATTTTATTATGCACCGTGGGGTTGAGAGGACTGAAATTTCATCTGTGTTGTATGTTTACCATGTAGCACATTTGACAATAAAGTTGAGTTGAGTTGAGTTGAAAACACTTTTATACATAGAAGTCTTTAGAAATCATCTAAAATTTACAAAATGACTACAACTTGAGTATTTAAATTTTTTCTATAACAGGTAACAATTATTGTGAATTGGCGCTATATAAATAAACTGAATTGAATTTAATTATTCTTATAAGTAGTTTGAAAAACAATATCTTGCATGGTGAGCAGTTCTGATTGGGGGTTGGAAAAAAACAATATAATATGATAAATCACACAGATCGTCACTATTCATGGAGGTAATTAATGGATCTGACTGTTACTAGAGATGCTCATAAAGCTTAATAAGGAAAAAAAAGTAATAGTGGATGCCAGGTCTATATTATTAAAATGCTGAGTAATGGAAGCCAATAATATTATGACAAGATAAAGAAAGATACGATAAGAGTGCAGCCCTTAATTGTAGCCTTTTATGGAGCAGTTATTACTACTGCTGTTGTGAAGTCTGCGTAATATCACTGTTCACACTGCAGACGCTTTGAAATCAATTAGATGCATATCTGATTTAGTATCACGTATAGAAGTTGCTTAAATTCCCTTTCTTTTAGGTGTAAATATTTGGGCAAAAAGTTGGATTTTGGTTACATTTCCTTGTTTGTGAAAGAAGCCAAACAGTTAGTCTTTGAGGATAATTCAACTACTTAGTAGAATATTCTTAAAGCTAGATAAATAGTCTAAATTAAAGCATGCATTTTATCTTATTATAAATAACTATAAAATATTGTGGTATTTTCATATAAAAAAAAAACATTTCCTCATATCAATCACTGATAAATCTTGCCTGTCATGTGTTGTGGATTGGATAGGCTGCAGCCCAAGGATGCAAAAGAAAATCTGAGTAGTGTACATAACATAAATCTTGGCTCACTGATGCAGTGTCGGCTGACAGGATGTTTACACGAAATAGCACTCAGTGAGATTAAAAGCTAGCAGCTATTTTATGTTTAAATCGGTTAAAGGAATTTGTATTAATTCAGTGCAATGAAAACATACAATGTATGTCTTTACGTTGAGCTACTTTTGATTATCTAAAGTTGCAACCTTTCCATTTTTCCTCCACCATTCTCCTATTCCTGCTCAAAGATTATTTTAAAGAGTGTGTCAATAAATACAGGATGCTCTGGGGGTGTTGGGAATGGCAGATGGCTGGAAATGACCCTATAGGGCTTTTTGCTACAGCTGTGAAAACCTTGATGGACAGATTACACCACAGGCAATCAATAAAATGAGCCATTAGCTCTATCCACAATGCCCAGTGTACCGATGTCAGGTTGCCTTTATGAACTAACCCAAGTTCAAACAAAGAGGAATGGCCTTGTATAAAGCATGATAAGGCTGTCTCACTACCCTTGGGCTTTTGATTGATTGCTTTGGATGTTTTAATTCTCTACTGGATTAGAATGCCTCTTAGTCAGAAAACACACCTCCTTAGGAGAAAGAAAAATCATTACTGAGTAAGATTGCTCTTTAGAAGCTATTCACAAAGGAAATATCAATCACTATCAGAATTCAGTCAAGTACAGTATTTTTTGCACTTGGACTCAGAATTGAGACATACTCCCACAACCCTCCTTTGGCTGTGGCAACAAACTTAAAGCTTAATGCTTAAAGTTTAGTGTAATGGCAATAAAGTTCAATTATATTCTATTTTAATTGTCATAAGTACAAAAGCAATGATGTGTGGTATGCATCTATCAAGAAATGCTATACAAAATATAAAATGTTGTGCCAATTTTACACAATTCCTTATGCATACCCCAAACCAGCCCTCCTATTTACTCTGATAACCCTAATTAAAGTTTGGTGCAACCAACTACATTTCGAAGCCATCTGATTTTGGCCCATCTGTGTATAAATTATATAGATAAGGTCTAAAGCTTTTCCATGAGGACTTTAGGGGTTTGTTATAAAACAACACTTTGGTGAACAAGCAGCAGCAGCAAGACCAAAAAAACGCAGCAGAGAGGTCAAGAAGAAAGCTCTGGGGAAACGAGTAGAACCGCAAAAGCTGGACATGTGAGGGATGATTAATCATTTGAAAATAGTCACAACCAGAGATGGCAAAAGTACTCACTTTCCGTACTTGAGTAAAAGTACAGATACTTGTGTTAAAAAATATTCTGGTAAAAGTGAAAGTACTGATTAAACTTCTTTACTCAAGTAAAAGTAACAAAGTACAGGCTTGTAAATTTACTTAAAGTATAAAAGTAGAAACCACTTTTTTCATGCCGTTGCCTACATTTTAAATGGATGTCTGCCAATAGGACTAGATCTCCGTTGTGTTCATTTTCAATCATCTCGTCGTCCATGCTACTATGCTAACGCCACCGCACCAAGCTGCAATGATTTGCCACGAATGAATACCGCCGAATCTGTCGATTCATCTTGTAGTGGTGCGTCAAATGCAACGTAGATTCCCATCCAATTAGATTGAATTTGGTATTGATGACGTGAAAAATAATAACGGTAACTCCATTGAAATGATTCAAAACTAAACTAACGAGCCATTTTTTTAAAATGTAAGGAGTAGAAAGTACAGATATTTGTGTAAAAATGTAAGGAGTAGAAGTAGCCATAAAAATAAGTAGTAAAGTAAAGTCTAAATATCAGAAAAATCTACTTGAGTACAGTAACGAAGTATTTGTACTTCGTTACTTCCCATCTCTGGTCACAACATTGCACAGCTGCAAGACTACCCAAATATGGACTCCACAAACATAGCCTTTATAACGGAATGACAAGCAGAGAGCCATAATAATTTCTTTTTTAAGTTAACAGATAACCTTTTGTATCATAGGATGAAAAAAAAAACTTGAGGACCATTCATAACATTGCACATAGTAATGTTAATGTAATGCTATTGAAATTGGGGGCATCAGAAATGGGCATGAAGCTCAGTATAGAGAGCAGGTGAATCTGAATTTCTAACCAACTCTAAACTTTGAGTATGAGTAAAATATAAGTCACAACTGCATCACACAACCTACAGCAAATGGGGATTGTCAGAAAGATCAGAAGCAGTTTCAGTGTCTGAACCCGAATCTGTGCATTTCTCTTTCATGTTTGTTTATTTAGTTGTTTATGACCATGTCATGTCAAAATGACTTCAAACATAATCTCATGGAGGTGAATTAAATTAATTTTTTAAGTCTGAAGTTTTGCTGCTTTTTCGGGACACTATAGAAGTGATAAATAAGTGAGGGTTTAAAGTTGATGTTGATTTACACTTTCTGTTCAAATCAGATCATGAGTCACACTTAATGAACATTTTTTCTCTTCTTCAGAGACGGAATGTTGTTTTTCGAACTGTGCTGACAAAGTGCAAACTTGAAAAATGGGTGAAATTAGAGGACAAAAAGGCAGTAGCAAAAAAAATACTGAGTAGGAGCCGACATCTGACCAAGAAAGCTTCACTGAATGAAAGCAGAAACCAACAGCAAATTATATGTGCATTTAACAAGAAGACACAAAAGGCGAAGGGGCATCAAAAACATTTTTAGAGCCTCCAGAATTAAGAAATACCAGATAACCTTTCTTTTTGTGTCCTTTTGGCTGCTCCCTTGTTCGGGGGTCAGCACAGCAAGTCATTATGATGCCAGACTTGACAAAGTTTTAATGGCCTTCCTGCCTGTACCAGGATTCTAACGTAGGTGCCTCGCATTGCAGTCAAATATTATAACCACTACATCAACTGCAAAAGAGATAACCATTTACTCCCATCTCAAGACTCATTAGTTTTATATCATTAAAAAACACTTTACAGTACAGTATTTTATTGTTTATCTTTTAACTCTTCGCTATTATGTTGTTCTTATATTTTTTTTCTAAGGTCAACATTTTTGTGACCTTTTTTTCTATCTTTTTTGCTGCTGTAAACACCAGAATTTCCCCATTGTGGGACAATAAATGGATTTTCTATTCTATTCTATCCTATTACAAAAGACCTTAGCTTAGTATAAACTACTGTATATAATTGAACAGGTTAAAAGTAGAGTTGCTGAAACCTCTGTTCTAATCACTGCAGCTGCACAAGTGTATAATCATATTACAGTGGTGGGGATTTTTGCATCAACCCAAATGATGGTCAGTAAATAGTATGACTCATAGCATCCTGCTGATAAATCTACCCTCATCCTATTAACTCATACATAATAGATCTGTAAATCCATATCTGCTCTACCAACAAATGTCATATACACAGAGGATCTTAAACTAAATCCCACTTCAAATGCAAACCGCTGCTCTGTATTCATACCCCTTAAAGATTTTTGCACCAAGTTAAAGATAAAATTTCTATTATCAGGTTGAACTTGCACATAGTATTCACAAAGAGATTTAAACCAAGTAACCAACGCTCAAGCCTGCAGTTGTGCAGTTTTATATTCTTTAAATTCTTTAAATTGCTTACACACAAAATTTAAAGCTTTAGCTACAATTCTATGGTTGAGTTAACATAATGACATCTACAGATTATTACATGTGAAATGAAAAATACTGACAGTGAAATGTTTTGTTGAATATCACTCTTGTAAGCAAATTATGACTTAGCAAACAAAAAGGAATGGAAGTGAGAAGGTAACTGGGGAAAAACGCTCAGAATCCATTTCAACGGCATAAACGTGACACAGCATTACTCACATCATAATTTTAGTCACATTTAACAGCAAAGATGTGAAAAATCAATCAACATGAAGAAATCAGCATAGTCACTCCTGAGAAAAAAAAAAAGGTTTCCTTCCTGTGCTACTATTAAAATACAGACAATCATATTCTGGAGTTTTAATTAGAGTAATCTCGAATATCCATTGAAACTATATATAACTATATATATATATATATATAGTTATATATACATATATGTATGTGTGTGTGTGTGTGTGTGTGTGTGTGTGTGTGTGTGTGTGTGTGTGTATATTTAGACTCCAAATCATCCCAAAACTGCTGAACTTAAGAGCTGGATGAAAGGAGAAGTGTGGATAAAGGGAGGGATATTAATTAAATTAATTAACAGAAAGGGAATGAAAACAAAAACCACACACCTGTAAAGATTCTGATCTATTTCTGTCAGAGAAAGTGTTGTGTTCCATGATGTCCCTCTGCTACCTCTTCTGCCCAGGCAATCAGTTCTGAGCTGTTACACCTGTGGCAGCTCCAGAGGAGGAGCAATCTATATTCCTGCCTCTTCCAATGAGTAACTGCTGGCCGATTCTTGAAAGCTGTTTCGTGAGTGGACCTTCCAGCAGGCCTTGTGTTGGCCTCCTGATATAACCTGACTCCTTCATGTTTTCTCCTGTCTGCCTTGTTCCTGTCGGATACTTTTGACGAAGTCTGTTTGCCTCTGCCCCTTTCTGGATTGTTCTGTTAACCTTGAATGACCCAATCCTGGAGCTCGGATCTTCCTCCTGCCTGTCTCCCTTTGGACACTTCTGCCCAGTTAGAGTGCCTTCAGTTTTCTCCCCTGGTTTCCAGATTCCCCTCTTGTCCTGCTCTTCTTGAATCCTCTGCCCAGTGGACTGCTCACACAGCCAAGATTTGGATCAGTCATTCACTGATCTGAATCACCCAATTCTAGACACTGGAATGAATCATCAGAGTCAGAACAACATCCTCGCTTCTGAAAAGATCAGTGGCTTTCATTCAGTCCTCCTTCAACATTACTGAGTTGTTTTTAGCCACTGTTCTCCTCCCCAGAGGGAAATCAGTTTTTATTCCTTCAATAACAATTTGTGTTTAAATAAAGTCTTTGATTGCTTACTATTCGTGCCTGCTGAATTATAGGGTCTCCAAATTCGGTTCACATATTACACTTGGGGGCGTGGACTAACACCAATCTAAAAAAATTAATAAACTGAAATGCAGCAAACAGAAGAAAGCATTAATAAGTAAAAATCAAAGAAATAAATAGAAATACAGGACATAAATAATGAAGAAACTTTAACTAGTAAGGAAACCTCCTAAGTCATCAAAAGCCAATGAAATCAAATCCTACACTTGGATGAAGCAAGACACAGCTTGTTTAAAGAGAAGAGTGTGTTCTCACTCCACCCTAAAAAGCAAATGATCCGTTTTATATGCTTTGTTTTTTGTTGTTTTATAAGCAAACTATGTCCTGCAAGTGATGGAACTCCACAATTAAGAGCATAATTATGATGTGGCCAAAATCTTCCTCACAAAGAAAAGCACCCTCTGTTTTAATAGCTTGCAGCATATAGACATTAGGTTTACATATATAAACATTTGAAAAAAGAAAATAATCAAAGAAAAGGAATGTAAATATCTGCAATAGACTGGCAATCTGTCCAGGGTGTACCCCACCTCTCGCTCATTGACAGCTGGAGATAGGCACCAGCACCCCTCGTATCCCCAATTGGGATAAGCGTGATGGAAAATGGATGGTATGTTACTATAGTGGTATGTGCAGCTAATTTTTAAAATAAATAAAAGCAAAAATGAAAGGCAGTTTCTGGTAGTAAAATATGTGTGTTTTTTTTTTTTTTTTTTTTTTACAGCAGAGTAGCGGACTACTGTGTAGATGTAAAGTATTCACAAGAGTTCACCAGAGGGACAGCCTGAAGGAAAAAACTGTCTCTGTGGAGGCTGGTCATATTTTATAATGTAATATAATAATATATTACATTATATAATAATATATAATATGTAGCACCACCTGGAGGTTAAATGTCTGGCCTGCTTGGTTCAAGGATGTGTGCAATCTGCAGAGATGTCAGCTGCCTGTTTCCTGACTCTAGAACTGTACAGGTTGATGACTGAGCGAAGGACAGGCCGGATGATCTAATCTGCAGACCCGATTATTTGTTGCAGTCTGGACCTATCCTTATTCGTGCATGAGCCAAGTCACACAGAGATGATTGAGTGCAGTTTGCTCAGAGGATGACTAGCAACTCATATGGAATTGGTGATGTAACTAATGGAAGGGTGCAAGAGAAGGACAGACCAGATTCAGTTCCACGCTTATCAACAATGAAATTACTGGGGAAATTGTATTCAAATCCATTTATTTGGGTTCATTCCAATGAAAAGGTTGTAGCCTGTGAAATTTTATATTTTATTTGAATTTAAATATTTCTTACCTTGAGTCTGTGTCCCTCTTTGCTTTTGGCAGGAACAGGAAATTTATTGTTCCTGTTCTAATAGGAGGCTTAAGAAGATTCGGTGGAAATTGGAACAGCTTTAGTCCTGTTTATTTAATTAGCATTGTTTGAAATTCAACCAAGCCAAGCTGTCGCTTTACACCGAGGGAATGCAGTCGGGCAGTTATTAAGTCGCTGCATACTACACCAGATGCTAGAGTTCTATTTAGGCTCAAACGGGACTATCAAAACACTGTCAGGAAGGACACATGGTGTATATAACCTTGTTTTAACATTATCAAATAGTTTTTGGTAATTTGTATAGGCATATAATTTGAATCTCCATCTTTTAATAAAAACAAAAGTTAGAATGACTTCTGAAATGGATAAATCAAAGCACAAACTAAAGTCCCTTAAAAAATGATGCATTTTATTCAGCAATGCTCTTCATGCAATCTTAGTTTTAGTTTTCAATTTTACAAAGAAATATATGAAAGTTTAACTAAGATATCTGAAAGATGTGGTGTTCTAATTTATCCTTTTCTTTTTAGTTTGAAATATGGCCCTTCCTAGGGTCAGGATTTGGTTGTGGTTTGAGGACTCAAATGCAGAGGCAGGGAGGCAGAGTGGGGTTTCTTGTAGATTTAATGAAAGGTTAACTGACAACTGAGGTAGGAGTCTAAAAATCAAACATGAAAAAAGTAAAACAAACCAGAAACCATGGAGACTTCAGGGGAAAACAATCACGACGAGGAAGACACAGTGTGACAGAGTTGGAGGAAGATAGACGAGGAACTGCACAAGTAGAGTATTTATGGCCAACTGAACAAAGACAGGACTAACGAGCAGATAGGGAGCAGGTGTGAAGAGAACACACTGGGAAGGAGCAAGGGAAAAAGCCAACACAAGAGGGCAACAAATAAAAACCTTAAAACTCAAATATATCCAAAAATACACAACAAAATAAGAATTAAACCAATAAAACTAGAAAACATGGAGCAAAGTTAAACTGAATACTCAAAAGAAAACATAACAGAACCAAGACTGTGACACATTAATAAAACATTTACATTTTTGATGATAATGATAATGTGGCACAGATCAGACATACTAAAGTCCTAATAATAAAACATACTTTGAAAGAAAGATTAAGAGTTCATTGAAAAAGTAGAAAAAATTATAAGAGATCCACCAAATGCTTCAGATGTGAAATTGAGCTAAATATAGAAAAGTTATTTAAATTAGGTGTAACTCATTTTTACTATTTCTTAACTGTCTGCTGTCATTTTGAGTCTAAACCAAGCTGTGGACTAAGCTTCTGTGAGGCTTCACTGGTGTCTTTCATCCACTACATGTCCATCGGCAGTCCTATAACAGCAATTGCTTTGACTGGGCTTCTCTTTGGTGAGAGTCTGATGAAATAGAATGAAATCAGCCCGTCAAAGTCACTTACCACATTCCCACCACAGATACCGACAGCTCTCTTCTTCAACTCAACACTCCCCAACACAAAACAGAGATGAGTGCCAAAAATTGGCAGAGGAGTCATTTTTCTGCACCCTTTTTTCTTTCAGAAAAGCTAGTATTCAATTTGTGCAACATGTTCGCAGGAAATGAAGATTGAATTTATGACTTCAGGAAAAAGAAAATTACTCTGGTTTAAGATAATCAAGCAGAACATACTGATACTTCATGTAATATCATACCTCAGTGGGTTTTGTTCATTGTGAGAAAGTTTTGCATAAGTAACAGAAGCGTAAATGCCTTGATGGTTTACAAAGAAATTACAATGCAAGGCATCAAAGTAAAAAACACTCTACACTTTGACGGGAAATAATTTTAGTAACTCTATACCTAAACCTAAGGTTTTAAAAACATAAATTCTCAGAAAGAAAAAAAATTCTCCTTCAGTAAAATTGAATAGACTTATTGTGAACTGTTGCAGCGATGGCATTATTTTGCAACAATTGATCTATTTATTTTTTATTTTATGAATACTGAAAGAAATCTCTCCCGTGAAATTATACTTAAATGGTATTAGCAACTATTAGATGCAAGTTTAATATAGAAATAAAAGATTGGTGCATCGCCTAATGTATGAGTAGTTAGGAAAAAAAAATTTGCTGCAACTTACCCCGGCCTCCACTAGTATGAAGAGATGAAATACCGACTTTAGTGAGGAACAGAGATACATTTTTACTCTTGTCATCATTGAATATTTAACTTTACAATTTCATGGTTATTAGCAATGACATACACACCTTGCAACAAGTCTGCATGGGGTATGAAAACTTAAATAATAATAGAACATAGATTCATTAAATGGTTCAATTTGCATGTTCAATGCCTCAGAACATTTCTTAAATAATAATCCAGCTTCAAGCAGATAAATAGAACTTAGAATTTCCCATACTCGTATATAAGCATGTCAGGGAAAATTCCTCTTCCAGTGAAGTCTACTTAAGACTACAGAACTTAATTTATGACTGACAATTAATCTAAAGGAGCCAAAAAACACTCCGGCATTGGCGATGAAGCGTGACAGCAGCAGCGAAAACACCTCTTACCCGATTCGTCTCTGAGCCGACACTCTGGCCCCGTCACCCAGCATTTATCTGCCTCCATACGGTTCCCCAAAAAACTCATTAATCTCTAATGGATTTATTCCATGTTCCCAGTATGGTTTGCTTATGTTCTTGTTAATGACTTTTCCGTCGTATGGAGGCAATGTTTAATTTTTATTTTTTTTTTTTTCAATCCATCAAGACTTGTAAAGATTATTTGCACTGCATAAAAATTCTTATAGAACTTTATTATGGTGTTATCAGCTGAAGATATTCGCTATATTTTGGTCTAGTACCCAAAAAAAGGTTTAAGCAATCAATTATAAAGAATTAAAATAAGCAATGAGGGAAGAGATAAAACATTTGTGTATGAGAGACACAGTTCTGCAGAGTTTTTTTCTCAACTGTTGTTGGCATTATAGATCCTCGCTGTCCCTGTTGGATATTTGTTTTGGTAAAATAAACACTGTGTTCCATATTTCATTTCAGTCTGTCCAATTCAGGATTTCAGTTGTCAAAACAACTCAGAGCCTCAAGAATGGAAAAAAAAAAGTGTGTATATACTTGTATGGATCTTAGATGGCAGGTGCACAATGGTTTTGAGTCCTATTAGCAAGGGAATGCTGTGAAAGAAAACACTATGCGACGGCATTACGTGGGCGACACTAAGAGGGAGGCGAAGAAAGACCTAAGTGACATATAATTTTCTCAGCTCTTTAAGAGCAACTTTGTGTCATTCAAAAAAAAACTACAAAAAAAGACAAAAAACATGGAGCTCTGTTCTTAAGCTCAAAGTACATCGGTGTTCCCAGCAGTCACCTTTAAAAATAGGATTATTGCCAAGCTGGGTAGTGGGAAAAAAGGTGAGTGAGCAGAGGATGAAAAAAGGGCATGGGATCACCTTCTATCACTGATGGAGCCTTAGCCCCCGAGGGTGCTCTTCTCTCTCTTTTTGATTTGTTTTCTTGTCATCCAGTCTGTAGCCAGTGGGCTGCGATATGTTTGCCTGGCACTGCCTCAGCCCTTTTATCTGCAGATTGTGAGGCAGAAGTAAGAAAAAAAAAGCTCTGTTCACATGCACTGAACCACCTTTGTCCAAAGCTGCTCTCAAACTTTTGTGATAATGAGGGGTTTTTTTGTTTTTCTTTTTCTTCCACATGTAATGCCTTAAAAAAATGAAGAGATTTTTCCATTTTTCTTTGCACAACAGTCAAAGGCTTTGCGCCAAGGCCTGTTTGGATTGGAAGACTCCTCGTTATGCCGCCAAAAAATGCAGCCTTCTTGTTGTCCATTTTGAAGGACGGGTCTGGTGTATCCTATTCAATTTCTCTTAAATTATGCACTAAATCAGTAAATATACTTAAAAGTATAATGTTATCGCCTCAAATGATCTTAAAACGTTCTTTAATAGAACAACGGCAACAGAAAAGAGAACTTTTAACTTAATACTCTGAGCTCTGTGAGTGCTCCACTGGAAGCTGCTGATGCAGTGCATGCTGGGACAGCTGTTAATCTCGAGAATGGACAAGTCTGCTCTGAGAACAACATCCTTTGTCCGTTCTCTGTATTCTTGTTCTTGTGAATTGGGACAGTACTAAGGCTACGTTCACACTGCAGCCTGAAGTGACCCAAATACGATTTTTTTGCCCATATGCGACCTGGATCTGATCTTTCATGGCTGTCTGAACAACACAGATCCAAGTTTTTCCAATCTGACCCAGACCACTTGGCTATGTGGTCCTGAATCCGATACGAATCTGATCTTTTCAAATGTGACCTGTGTCTGAACGGCCAGGTCACATTCATCCGACCTGAACGTTTCTAATATCCGACAAAGGTCACTATTCTGCGTCTTGCTACGCAGAAGCGGCAAGAAAAACAACAACGACAGATGATGATGCGGAGAGCAGTTTTTGTTTAACCATATTGAAAAGATTGTGTTTTCATGGTTGGAAAAGACCGCTAGATGCTCGCCGGCTCTACCATCCATGTTTACTTCCCGAAAAAAGAGCATGCTGGCCTGTGACGTCATTGCGTCCTCTACTGCGCATGCGGGACACTTGCGTTGTATGACTGCAGTTCACACAGGAGATCACATACAAGTCGCGTATATTTGGAAATATGAACGGCAACCTAAAAAAAAAAAAAAAAGGGATTTCGCAAAAAAAAACGGAATTGAGCATCAAGGCCTGCAGTGTGAACGTAGCCTAAGTCTGAGGCTGATGAGGTTTTTTTGAGTTCACGAGCACATGAGAACCCACAAGTACACATATTGAGGGTTGCTAGGTGACAGAGCATATGGGCGGCGAAAGCTAGAGAAGGCTGGACCTGGTTGAATCCATACCCAAAACTCTTACGGCCTCCTTACTGTCATGGCCCTCAAAGGACCCAGTCCAGGTAGACCGGTTGCAGCCTCTGAAATCGAACACATCCGGCGTCTACCATCAGAACTGAGGTTTGGCTCTTGGTGAAGTCATCACACATAAAACATGTTAAAGTCCCAAATATTTTACAGTCTCCAACAGAGATAATGTCACTTTATTTTTGGACAATGAACCTTGAGCTCTGGAGGCAGCTCTCCCAGAGTCAACAAGGGTCCAGTGTTTGGGTTTTGCATTATTTTTCTTTCTTAGTAAGACAAAAATATCCTTTAAACCTCTGACCTGTCTACTGTTTTTAGCAGTCTTTCATATAATGTGTTTATTATTGATCTCTTACAGACCTCTACAGGATTCATAAAAGTAGCTTTAACCTTAGACTAAAATTACACCTCGGTTGATTTTATTCACCGCTTAGGTAACTTCTCAGGGTAAGGAGCTCCACTATATTTTATTTAATAAGCATCTGATTTATTTTAAGGGGAATTTTAAAAGAGCTGTACGCTTCTACTCAGACTCTACAACTAGGGAGTAGTTTGGGGTTTCTTTGTGTTGCCATTACAATGAGATAAGTATAAAGTGTGTAAAAACCTTTTTTTTTATGTGTTGTTGCCTCAGAAGACTTACTTTGATGAATTAAAGAAGCATTAAATTTCCTCAAAGTAAAACATGGCTCTCTCCATCACCCTGCTCTCATTTTTTATTTGTGAGGACAGACATGCGATCCCAATCGATGGGAAAATAAATTACCAGTGGTACTTTCTGCAGGGTATAAGTTTAACTCACAATTTCGGGTTAACAAAAACACATTTTTACAGAAATATAAGAGGAATCAGTCTCAGTATTTTTAGCTGATGCAAATATATCGATATGTAGAGAATTTGTCTCAATTTGACTTTCTCACAAAAGTAACATTTAGTGAGGCAGCTTCAAGGTTTGTGATTGGCAGTGGGCCCCTCTGCTTCATTTCTCCACTTGTGTGCTTCTCTCCAATTCATTCAAGCGTGTAAACACATATCAGCTTAGCAGGCGCTTGTTCTGCCCTTTGCAGGTGCTCACTGTCAGTCCAGGAGGAGATAAAGTAAATAAAAGTCCACATGACAACAGAGCTTTGACCATCTGCAGTCAGCACTCTGAAGTCTTACTGTTTGTCCTTAGCTATTCACATGATGATATAGATCATCATCAAGTGAAGTGCATGATTGGAAAACAAAAACAGCAGGCAAGTGTTGCGAGCTTTGTAATTTCACAACACATGCACATCAGGTCTACCTGCACCATTTCAAATGGCTTTCCTTTAGTTGATAAAATATAATCAAGCTTGATTGAATGTTGTTTTCTTGTTTGTTAATAAGAAGTATGCTTATTGGTTTATAAGACTTAGCTATGATAGAGAGAAAGACCTAAAGCAGAAAAAAAATTTAAATAATATTGTAGGCGACTATCATCCAAAAGTTAGTCACTGAGAGGAGAGCAGGGATCTGTTCGACGAACTGAATCCAAGGAAGACACATGAAGCTTTACTGCAGTTAGGGATGTTTATTGTACCCTTTTTCTGTGAAGCATTGTATTACAGGTAGATTTGCAGACTTATTTTGCTTTACACTTGCGGTCAACAGAAATAATGGCACCCTGCCTTAGCCTCTCTCTGAATCAAACAAACAGCCCCAGAGCAGATCCAGGTGATATTCATTAGACAATCATTCAGACACATGCCAACACCCACTTATAGCTCCACCCACACATACCTTTAACACATGCACCCTACCCTTAGAGACATGACAAAAATGCATCCTTGCCTCTACACTTATTTAAATAGGAATCTAACTATCCAAAAATCAAACATGAAAAAAGTCAAAACATACCAGAAACCATGGATACATCAGGGGGAAACAATCTCGACGAGGAAGAAACATTGAGACGGAGTTGGAGGAAGTTAGACGAGGAACCAGCACTGAGGAACTCCACAAGGACAGTATTTATGGGAGACTGCACAAAGAGGGGACTAACGAGCAGATTGGGAGCAGGTGTGAAGAGAGCAGAACAGATAAGGAGCTAGGGAAAAAGGAGAACACTAGAGAGCAACAGATAAAAACCTGAAAACCTAAAATATAACCAGAAAACACAACAAAATAAGAATTAAACCAATAAAACTAGAAAACATGGAGCAAAGTAAAACTGAATACTCAAAAGAAAACATAACAGAACCAAGACTGTGACGAGTGTGAAATAGAGCTGACCCACCTAAACAATGAGGATCAATACATTCTAGAGATGATCTGACAATTTAAATTCCCCCATGTTTGTTTTTGCTTCCTATGATATTGTAAGGAATTTACATAAATAAGCACTAATCAAGCATTAACTATTTTATAATTTTCACCTATAAATCAGGGATTTAAAAACACAAAATCCAAATCCAATCTGTCAGATAATTATGATAAGTTCCTAGATGTGTGGGGTCCTTTTAATAGACATATTCAAAATAATGGGTTAAAATTACTCTTTTCTGGACCATGTTTCTTTTTTTATTCTTTTTTTTATTATTTATTATTATCTCAATACTGTCATCCTTTATTTCACTCTTCTTTTTATTGATATCCCATGTTTTATGTTGATCCGCTTGACACAATGTCTGCAGAATTATTTGTTGTCCTCTCTGACTCTGCCTCATGCTTTCATATGTTCTATTAATATAATAATAATATAATTATTCTCTTATCAGTTCTTCAGTTTGCTGACACTGTTTTGTCTTTTTTTTTGTTTTTGCTGTACTTGTTTACTGTTTTGCTGTATTTTTTTCTCTTTTTTGTCTTGTCTGTTTAACTCTGAAAAAGCATAAATAAAATAACAAAAAAAATACACAAACTGTGAGGGAGGATTACACATTGTAACTGAGAGTTTAATTAGGAAGTATAATTATACCATTTTAAAAGACTTAATAACAAAAGTGAGAGAGAAATAAAAGGTGCATTTCTTCTTAGGCACTGCCTTGAAGTCCCTTGTTCATAAATTAGGGTAGAGCAAACTTTAAGTTCACAAGAAGTCAGATTTAAACATCTTCCATTTCTATAGCTTCCCCCTGAACAGGATTTAGCCCCTACGGGAGGGAGTTCATCATGATTGAACGTGGACATCTTGCCCAGCTAAAATGTCCATTTAAGTGGTAATTTGCCTCCAATAGCAAAGTTATGCTAATACAGCCCTTCTGTCTGCAAGCATTAGATGGTTTATGTTAAAGAGTCCTCCCAACTATTACTGAAGTATTTAATTGGATGATCTGCCAACAGAAGTAACATCTTTTGACCGCCTTTGGTTTCTGCATTTAATTCTGCCTTATTGTGTATGAGTAGGCTCTTTTTAAGTATTAATTCTAAGTTATGTCATGTACATAGGATTGATTCTAGGATAAAAGAAAAATGAACCATTGTGAGCTCCTGGCATTCAAATGTCACATGTTGCCTCCGCGTGAAAAATCACCCAAAACAAAGCAGCTGCAGGGATATATGTTTCATTCATGTTTTACTTGACTCTGTATTCAGCAGAAAGAAGGGAGAGCCAGCCACATCAGTGTCTGCGCCTCCCAGCATACAGATGAGGGTTGGTCTGGTCTGAGAAGAAGCTCAGTGATTCTCTCTTAATGAGGTTGAGAAAAGCCTAAGCCCAAGCAGGTTAAGCTGGTCTCGTTGACCTTTGCAGCCCATAACCATCAGTCACCAGAGCCTGACAGACTGCAAAGAGCAGACTGAAGCAGCAAACCATCCTGTGAACAGAATTAATTGTGCTGCAATGAAGATAATCCAGTTTCCCCTTGACTATTTGTAGATTTAGATCCATGTTAAAGTTATACCTCTTGAACTTTTTACTTGTTACTTGTTTTTTTTTTTTTTACATTAATAATCTTAACTTATCACTTTTCCTCTTGATTTAAACTTATGTTATCAATATGCTTTAATAAGAATTAGTCTTTCTCAACTTTTGCATCCAAACTCCAAAGTAAGTCAAAGGCAAAAACTGACAATAAAGATTGTGGGAAACTCATCTTTTTATGTTTCTCACAATATTTTGTATTTGTTCCTAAAATACAAGCAGACACTCAATGTCTTGCACCTTAAAATAAGATATTTTTACATATGCTAACTAAGCATGACCAAACTCAGCTATAATGCAGGACATATGAGATACTATTTGAATTTTTGAAAAACAAAGGTATGACGCCTGGATTCATGACCCCTGAAAATAAGCATGACAATGGCAACAAATAAAGGCAGTTAGCCTGCAGGGTTGTCAGGAGACCACATGCATAAAAATCAATGACCGTTCTTAGGAGTTTGCACAACCAAATGTCTTTTGCTTTATGGACTTGCAAAATTCATTAGAATGTTTCCCTCATGCTACTAATTCCTTGGTTCAGCTTCAGCTACTTGGCTTCCATCACAGCCAGGAACCTGATAATAAACCCATGTTCATGTTCAGTAATCGTCTTTCCAGCTTAAATTATTTTTCAGCTTTTAGTTATTATACCTTCCCCCTGAAGTTGAGCTCCTAAGATTTTAAATTTCTTTCTTTGCATACATGTATGTACCACGCAAGAAGATGAGGCACTGCACTTTATTTCCAGTTTAGTTTTCATGGAACTTAAGACACTTGTCACCAAGTTCTCCTTTCCTTTCAAAGAAGGAAAAACTAAGATTGGATACATACACATTAATGAGAAGACAGTATTTTCCACTTGTTCTTCATGCAGCAGATGTTAGAAAGCGGAAAAGGTTTATAGGTACTCAAGGACTGCTGGCGTAAAAAGTTCTTACAGGTGTACTGATTTTAAGTGTTAGGTGTCTTGTCCTTAGAACTTAAAATTTCATGCAAAAAAAATCATGTTGCTTCTCTTGTATTTTGCTTTAGTATTTGCAGTTGTTTTTAGCATTGTGAAGGTATTGAAAGAGAGGCAGTTTATAGCTACTTATACCTACCTACTTACATTTCAAGACTGGAAGCAGATTAGTTTGAAGCTGTGACAGAACTTGAAGACATCCTGACTCATTTTATTTAGAACACTCACTGAGTAAAGAGTTATGGGACTGAGCCCTTTTATGTTCTATCTTAATATTGCTGGTTTAGTTAATAAATTTAACAGAAATTGTTTCTAAGTTGAACCCATTTGCTGGTAAACCAGAGGCATAATTTAACAATGAAAGCAGATATACAGAAATTAGACAACTACTGTATAAGGACAACAGTACATCAGAAAAGGGAAGCCAAAAATAAAAAAATAAAAATGAAATTATTGATGATTAAATATTGAGAGGTTGTTGTAGGTTACATGGAAAGCAAGTGAAGCCCCTGCCACACGATTTAGCCAGCGCATGCTGACGTACGAAAGATTTGGCAAAAATGGTGAAACATGCAGAAACATTGAGAATTTTTTGATGAATTAATAAAGTCTATTCAATGTAAAAACTCATGCCAAACCCGGATTTGGTTTATCCCAAAAAGTTCATCTGGAATAATCTTTAAACTCTGACAAAACTTTTGCATTGTGGTCCTTAAGGCACTTATGGATAATCATTAAAATCAAAATCTTCCAGCCTAAGACCTTGGACATTTTCAAGCTCCAATTGAGACATTGAGATAATTCACCCTGTTGAAAAAATGGTGTTAAGGAGCTTATGGTGGAACCTTTGGTGGGAATTTTTATGATTTTGTCATCATTTTTGTAAGTAGTTTTCATGAAAAGGTGGTTAAAGATGGCCAGTTTTTAAATTCTACATATTTAAATAATACTATTTTTTCCTGTATATTTGCAATGATTTAAACTTTAGTTTAGTTTACTAAACTAAATGTAATTAAAAACAATGAAAGGAAAAAAGTCTTTCTTGTGTATACTTTAATGAAAACCTGTATGCAAGAACAAATGTGGAATGCTGTCGATTGTTGCACAGCAATGGTGGAAAAGGGGTTTGCTTGTACTTGCCTTTTTTCGGAGCACATTTGTTCCAAAGCCAGAGGATCTATTTTTATATTGTACTATGGTTCTTTTTAAAATATGTTGTTTTAGTTGCAGTGTTTAGCGCTAAAGCACACTTTGAAAAGTAGCTTTCTTATTATGATATTCCTATAATGACTAATGATGTGATAAAACATACCTAAAAGGAAGAATTGGAAAAAAATAAGTAAGAAAACAGCTGTTCTGTTTTAAGTTGGATAAGGTAAATACATTTATTAAAAAAAAAACTATATGTGGAAATCTTTTGGTGAATTGAAAATTGTCACAGTCTTGGTTCTGTTCAGTTTTCTGTGAGTTTTTCAGTTTCACGTTGATCCATGTTTTTCTTTGTTTTCTTGCTTTATTGGTGTTTTCTGGATATATTTGATTTGTGAAGTTTTTCTTTGCTTGCCCTCTGTTGTCGGTATCCTTTTCCCTAGCTCCTTCTAGAAGCCTCTGTTCACACCTGCTCCCAATTAGCTCATTAGTTCTGCCTTTGTTCAGTCTCCCAAAATACTCTTGCTGTGCAGTTCTTCAGTGTTGGTTTTTTGTTTTTCCCCTGGCTGTTTGTGCATGTTTTCCCTGATGTCTCCATGGTTCTGGTTTGTTTTGCATTTTCATATTGGATTTTTTTTAGTTCCTGCCTCGGTTTCCTATGAGAGCTTCATTAAATCTACAAAAAGTAACCTCTGCCTCCTCGCCTTTGTATTTGGGTCCTCAAAACCTCAACCAAACCCTCACAAAAATTGTGTTATTAGAAGATTTAACAGAAAAAAACTATGAAAAAAAAACTTTTTCTAAATGTTTTCTGCAGGTTATTAGACATGCATATATATCTTCTTTTTTTTAAGTTATCAATTATTAGTAGATTTTTTCCCCTCATTAAATAACGAAGGACATAATCTAGAGACAAATTATAAAACCTTGTGTTCCACTTTTTTCACTTGTGTATATATCCAAATAATATTGTCCAAATGTACAGTATCAGCAGACCAGACAATGATATACATGTTACATGTGTAACTCCCAGTTGGAGCGCCACATTCAGCCATGATCAATAACCGTGCTGCACTGCGATTGCACAGTTGAGGTGAAAAGAACAACCAAACACTCAGTAAGTCATGACCTATGTCGGCAGTATGGTGTCTTTGAGCAGAGAACACCAACACATTGATTATCCTTGGTCGCTTTTCACGCCTTGCTGTTTCATCAAAATGAAAAAGGCCTGAATGAATACAGTGACAAGTATCTCCGTTGTCCATGGATCGATGGGCAATTACAGTCCCTGCTGTGGTTTAAGCACCACTCACCAGACGGCAAGTCCCCTTCTCGCTGCAAGAGTCATAAATAGATTGTTGTAGTGTAGGTTACATTATAGCTACAATATCAAAGCAACAAAAGGTGATATTTGAGGCAGGTATATACCTTTAAAGGTTGTAAAATACTCTTTTATGAGGCATGCTTTTTGTTGTGTTATTTAACAAAGCATAGGAAATGCAGGGCATTGAAGACAGCCGCAAATAGATGTGTAATTTATTAGATTTTAGCAGTCATAATGTTAATAATCTTTAAAAAGAGGAGACAAAGAAAACAGAAAGACCTCAAAAGACCTTCAAGCTCAGTTTGAGCTTGAAGAGTTTCTGTTCATCCACATCTTGAAAGAAACCACATTCAAATTGTCTAATCAGTTTCCCTGCAATCCAAAGTTTTCTAGACCCCTTTTCACTGCTTTCATAAGCATATTAAAAGATGTCAAGACATAAAAATCCTTAGCCCTTGTAGTCTGACATTTAAATGCAGCCAGTTCTCTGAGTCAGACAAGGACAGTCTTCTTGTTGTAGAAATGTCAGACTAATAAGGCACAAAGAGCCACTGTAATCCAATTTAGTGCTCATCTTTAAGCAAAGGATGCAATCAATACGTTCAGGACAGAAACATGTCCGTGCTTCTCGTCTTATGTTTCCTAATGTTTACTTTGAATTTATTTAAATTAACGGGGTTGGCTTTTGAAAAAAAAAATAAAAAAATTTATAGTTATATAAACCGCTATTTATATAATTATAACAAAGTAGGTTTTAAAGCAATTCATATTTATTATGTGTTGATATGAAACTTAAGAGTCTTAAAAAGTTCGAAAGATTCTGGTGCAACAACTATGTAGCAAATCTGATGTACCAATACTATACAACTTTAAGGAACTATTCTTACATAAAGTCTTGGTTGAAAAGCTGAATACGAAATTTATTGAATTATGTTTAAATCATGCATCTAAAACCCATTAAATCGATATTTCTTGTCATGCATGGTTCACTGGAAGTTCAGTTCTCTTGCTATTTAAGGTCTAATTACTGATGTTGTAAATATTTTTTTCACTCATTAAAATTTTTTTGTTGTTAGACAAAAAAGGATATTAACATAAAAGATTAAAACAACATATTTATAGGTATCTAGAAAATTATCTGTGGCTTTTCCCAATGTTGCTTTTGTAAAAGAAACACACGTTCAAAAGGCTTGAAAAATCAGGCAGCAAAAACAGGAATCCAAAAATCCAACTTAAAATGTAAATCAAAACAGAAATCCAAAAAAACAACAACATAAGAATTGAACACTAACCAGGACCATGGAAACATCAGGGGAAAAAGTCATGAGGAGCCAGGGTAGGATGAAGTAAGACGAGGAACCAGCGAAGAGGGACTGCAGAGGGAGTGTATTTATGGCTGACTGAACAAAGGTAGGACTAATGAGCTGATAAGGAGCAGGTGTGACTAGAGCTGATGAGGAAGCCAAGGGAAAAGAACACAAGGGGACAACAGAGGACAGACAGAAAACCTAAGCAACTTAAATGAATCCAGACACACCAATAAAGCTAAAAAACAAGGAAAAACCTGGCTAAACTTGAAACTGAAAACTTAAAGAACAACAACAGAACCAAGATCTTTACACAACCATGGTGGACGATAATGCAGAGAGCAGTACTTTTTTTAACCACCTTGAAAAGATTGAGTTGTTAAGGTTGGGAAAGATCTCTAGACGAGCTCCAGCTCTACCATCCATGTTTACCAAAAAAAAATTGGATTTCACAAATGAATGAGAATTGAGCATTAAGGCCTGTCATGTGAACGTAGCCCAAATGAACTTGACATTAAACATTGTTCTTAAAAAAAAGATTTCTGCAGAAATATCCGTCACCTTGATCTATCTCTATAACCCCTAGCCTGTTGATCAAAGTCCATTCATATGAGGAATTAAAGGGCATTACCTATATTTCATAAAAGTATATTTATATTTCATTAATATGGATTGCAAACAGGGATGCATAGTGGTGCATTTTGTAGAACTCTGATTCCCAGCTTGGATGCATTGAGTTTGCATGTTCTCTCTGCGCATGAGTGGGTTCTCTCCGGGTACTCCGGCTTCCTCTCACAGTCCATAAACATGACTGTTAGACTAATAGGCTTCGATAAATTGCACCTAAGAGTAAATGTGTGTGTTTGCATGGCTGTATATCTTTGTCTGTCTCTGTGTTACCCTGCAACAGACTGGCGACCTGTCCAGGGTGAACCCCATCGCTCACACATAGACGGCCAGAGAGAGATAGGCACTGGCCCCACCGTGACCCTGACTGAATGAGCAAGAGAAGATGGATGGATGGGATTGCAAACAAGGACAGAAAATCACTCAAATGTTGCTTGGAATCTTACAATTGCACACAGCTAAATTAGCAACCTAGCTGGATTACAAAACACTCTATTTACCTTAATTACTTTTATAACTCTATTTACTTCTCATCAAAATACTTACATTTTATTATAGGTCACAAAATTATTTAGGAAAATTAAAAGTTTCTTTAATAATATTTATAATTCCACAGACAACTCTCTATATGAATTCCTTCCCAAAAATCAAAAACAAAATATAACTTTTGGGAGTTAATTTTTTCAGGTGATGACCCTAAAGTTAGTTGCTGATGATTTTATAAAAACTAAATGGACTTGAAATCTTGAGCGCTGGAAAAAATCGAAATCTAGATGAGTAATTATTTCTTAAATTAAGTGTATTTGTTCCTTGATAGAGGAGGTAAAAGTGACATTTTGCCAATGGAACAAGACAATTTACACTTAAAATTAGAATTTACAATTGTGTTGTCTTATTTAAGGTTCAAGTTAAACTTATTTTAAGAGAAAAAAAAAAAACTCAATAATTCCATTGGCAAACTATCTCATTTACCTACTCCAATTAAGGGTAAATATACTTAATTTAAGGAACTTTTTACTTATTTCTAGATTGTTTTTCCAGTGAGACCTGTTGCTCAAACATTTTAAGAAAAAAAAAAGATCTGCAGCTATTCACAGATATGAGAAAAAAGTAACACAAACTTTAAGACATGTTAAAGTAAACTTGTTGTGTCTGGTGTCACAATGCGCTATTACCCAATTCATCCTGAAAACATTATTCTTCAAAATTTTGGTTACATATTACGTGTTTTTTCTCTGGCCAGAAGTCTGATGGCAAATCCTCCCTCTTCAAATTTGCAATCCAACGACCAAGACCGCAGTAACCCATCTGTGGAGGATCAGGAATACGAAAGGTGAAAAAACTTTTTTTTTTTTCCACTTTTACCCGATGTATTCTAACATCCATTGGGCATTGTCATTTTAACTATAGCTCTGGTGAATTTCAATGGTGAAGTCCTCTGGAAATCTTCAATAATTGTTGTTGATTGCAGATGTGTCTAGTAGTTCCCATTGGTTTTGCTTGTAAAGCGGGGAGAATGGCGCTACGCTTACCGCACCGTGACGTCACTACCGGAAAATGGCAGGAGGGGGGGGTTACTATATTTGGGCAAAAATGACCGGTCCCATGATTGAAACGATAACTATCATTTTTTTATATTTTTACTAATTAACACTAGATTCATTAAATCACCGCAAACGTATTAGTTTTAGTTATAAATAATGATCCATCGATTATTCCTTGCTGACCGTACTTTTCATATAAAAACATGCAAGGCGTGTAGCATATTACAAAAGAAAGGCCACACTGAAGCAGATGGGTGAAAAGTCTTTCATTCCTAGATTTTCCAGGAAGATTTTCTACTAAGCTCTCACTGCAATCAAAGATGATTTCAGCTGCAAACAAAAGGCTGCTAGGATCAAGTCACAAAATGTGAGTAGGTGGGATCAGATGACAGATGAGATGTGGGTGGTGGAGCTGCTGGTGACAGCTGTGGCCTTAATGGCAGGGCAGTGAGCCGCTATAACTTCTCTGCTAGGTCTGTCTTGTATTGTAATAAGAATCTTTACAGTGCTGCTGACTGCCCAGATTACAGGATTACTGCTGTCATGGACTGTTTGACACCTTTAAGTCTGGGGGAAAGCACCAATCCTATTTCCGGTGATGGAGATTTATATTAGTCAAATCCTCCCTGCGGCTGAGATAAGATATATAAATATAATCTCATAGACGTGACACTGTTGGACATTCTTCTGATGTGTGTCGCTTCGGGAATGTTAATTAATCCTGTATTCTTTAAATGTCCAGTCAGCCAGAGCCACCCAAATAAAGAAACCTAAAAAGATGTTGTTTTTATTTATCTATGCTGACAAACAGCCTGGAAAATAAATTTATAGGAATCTTTAAAGAGCTCTCTGCCCATTGTCCATTTGTATTACATGACCATTAGATCACTTATTGATGTGCATCACATGCTTCTCAGTTTGTTGCCACATGCTTTCATTTCTCCCCAGTAGGAAGACATACTGACACGTGAGCACATATGTTTACTCATGAAGGACTACAAGGGGGTCAAATGTGGGAGTTTGTTGCCTCCAGCCAGCAATTTATATATTCTATTAACTCAGCATGGCACAATTTAGAGATTCGTATCCATCTCATAAATGACCTCATAATCATGTGACAGACCCCCTTTGGGTATGGAACACGGAAAGCAAGCAAATCCATTTGAGCTCTAAGAAATTTAAGATTTTGCTTGAATCACAGAAGTCTAAGCCATGTTTCATAGAAGAAAGCAACATGCAGCGACTGCTAATTACTTGAGTCCATAAAGTTTAAACTTTATAAAAACAATTATATGGATCCTGATGTCATTTTCAGCAATAGTAAGAATTTTACTCCCCTACTGCAGCGGTCCCCAACCTTTTTTGTGCCATGGACCGTTTATATGTCATACAATATTTTCACGGACCGGCCTTTAAAGTGTGGGGGGTAAATATGATCAAATAAAATGATCCGACTGGCATAAAATCAAATAAAAACAGCATAAAAATAAAACTGACTATTATGTTGAATTAGTGGGAGCCCTGAGCTTGTTTCTCCAAAACAAGCCGGTCCCATCTAGGCGTAACCGGATACAATGACAAGAAGTGTGCTCCTGATGTCCAGTTTGCTCCATAGCTTTGTTTTGGTCGCTCTAAATGCAGGAAATAGGATGCGGGTTGGGGTTATAGATAAGATGCGTCTTGACCTGAATTAACCTGTGTCAAGAGGCACAGATGCGTCGACTGATGTAATTGGGAGAGAATACCCCAATCTTTATATTTTTTTCAAAATGAAACATCACTCCGACTCTGATCGTCGATAAATTATATAAATATTTTTTCTCGGTACCAAATGACCGGTCCACGGCCCGGTGGTTGGGGATCGCTGCCCTACTGGAAATACTGTAGATCTCGGTTGCATTTGGGGCTTTTAGTGATTTCCCTGAACCAGTGTTTTTGGATGGTGGAGTAATAATACGATATAAAATGTCAATGACTGTTTAAAAGAAGGACAACTTGGCTAATTTGTACTATGCTAAGATTAATCCAAATAAAGTATGCACAAAATGATTAGTGGCCTCCCTCAAACTGTTCAGTTATATTGTTCTTAGAGAAACGTTTGGTTTTAATCTGTTGGGATATTTCACCCACTGAAAAAATGATCTGGAAACGAGTAAAAATGTCTTAAAATTAATGTATTTAGCATAATTCAAGCAAGTAAATAATAAGATTTGCCAATGGAATGAGTATTTTTACTCTTAAAATAAGATAATTAGATAATATCCACTTGGAATAAGACAACACAATTGTTTTTTCTTATTTTAGATGTAAATTACCTTATTCCATTGGCAAAAGTGTATCACTTAACTGCTTAATTCAAGAAAGAAATGCTATTTAAAAAAAATAAATAAATAAACTTACTTCGATTTCAAATTTTTGCAGTGCAGTTTCGCGTTAATCTAATTTTATTCAACAATTCTTCAATGACCCATTGTTTATGCTGAGACAACTCTTCTCAGCATAAACAATGGATCATGGATCATAATTAAGCAGCACTTAGTGTTTGATTTGAGGTGAAGTGGGATAATTTTAGAAAGTCCGCTATCTTGACAAGGACACAGACACCAAAGCTCACATTAGCATGATGCTACCACCACCATGCTTGAGAGTTTGTTCAAATGGTACATGGTCTGCAGCTGTAAACCAGCTGGTTTAAATTAACTCTCTAATTCTGTAAATTAGCCAACTGTTGGATGTTAGGGTCTCTGGGTTTTTCCTTTTTTTTTTCTGGTATCACAGAGAGGATCTTCGCTGGTGGCTGGGTCGACCCATGTTGCTGCACACCTGAGAACATTTCTCATTAAAGATGACTAGCTCGTATATAAGGAGGCAAAGGATCATCTCTCTTAGCTGTATTATTAACCCTGATGGTATTCCAGCCAAAAACCAAAAAAAGGAATTTCCTTTTTGTTGAAATTTGTCTTATGTAATGTACTGCAAAAACAATCTAGAAATAAGTAAATATTTCTTAAATATTTCCCCTTAAATTGAGTAGGTAAACAAAATGATTTGCCAATGGAATTAGTATTTTTATTCTAATAATAAGATAATTAGATAATATGCACTTGAGATAAGACAATGTGATTGTTTTTTTCTTGTTTTAAATGTAAATTGTCTTGTTCCATTTGCAAAATGTCTCACTTGCCTACTCAATTCAAGAAAAAAAAAATGCACTTATTCTAAGAAAAAATGTCTTATTTAGATTTCAGTTTTTTGCAGTACGGCAACTAAGTTTGTTTCTGATCTTCATGGGAAAAGGTCTTACCTGTGTGCAGCAGTTCTCAGCATTCATCACCTGCCGGTCCGCTCTAAAGCACGACATCCCTTGCAAGTACAAGCGCTCAGGGAACTCACTCACATTCTCCTGGACCTCTGGGGTTCAGTCTGCAAAGCCTGCTGAATCAAACCCCAACAGACCCACGCTACCTCCCCTTCATGTCTCGAGTAAGCAAATCTTTCATTAGTTGTAATCAACAAACTCCTTCCTGATCAGCCTGCTTTCTCCCCTCAGACCAACCAGAAAGTTTAACTGACTTCATGCAGTTTACAGCTTCCAGATTCTTGTTTCTTTTCTAAATAAAACATTAAAACTCACTGGATCTCCATATGATTCTGCATTTGGGTAAAAACACAACAAACCAACATGACAGTGGAAGTTGGCAACACATGTGTCCCAAGGTAGTTTTGCTCTACAGAACGGAATAACCTGCTAAACGACATGTTAGCATTAAAATATATTAGGAGGGATTTGGGTAAAAATAAAATGATTTAAATTCAAATATATCTACTAAAATTGTGTTTGAAATAAATCAACACGTAAAATTGTGTGTCGCAGAATATTTCTGTTAGGGTTGTTAAGCTTCCCCAACTTTAACCTATAAAAAATGAAACAAAGACAGTGTAAGATTTTTTTCTGAAATGCTTTGCAAAGGGGAGTCCAGAGTTGAACCGTCAATCTCTGCATCTCCGCTTGGCTCAACACTTGCCAGGCTTTTTATTGAGCAGTCAACACATTATAACAGCAGGCGTTAGTTTCGATTACGCAGTCTCTTAGACATAGCATGAACTTTTCAGATAGGGAACTTGCCTGGTTTCAGTATACGCTTTACACAAGGGTCTTGTGTCACAAGTCTTATGACCTTCATACACTATTTCCAATGATGAGAGTAAGATATAGAAAAACAAATGATTGAGAGCAATATAAAACATATAAATGAATAAAATGATAAAAAACAACAGAAATCATAATAACTCAAACAATTTCCAACTAAATACAAGATTAAAAACAAAACAAAAAACCTAAAGCATTAGACAAAAATGACTCTGATGCGTGTTTAAATTTTAAACTGGAAAAATTGCTTTTGGGATTCAGGTAATATTGATGCTTTACTGTTTTATAGAGTTCATCTGTTAGATCAGCTTTGCCTCACCAATTTAAAGATAACATAAAATGCTGAGAACGTCCAAAGAAATAAGTCACTTTTCTGTACATTTCTGCAATATTTATTGGAAAATGTATATTTGAAAATATAAATAAAGAAATAGGAAGATTTGGGTCATCCCAAAGACCAGATTCATCCGGCTAAAACATAATTGTCATCACTTTGCTTTGCTGAGCTGGAGTTAAGAAGGAAGCCAGGAGGGGAAATGGGATAGCAAAGAGCTGCAGAGAGCAGCTGTGTTGTGGTGCGCTGCTCTGTCCCTGATAGGCTGGGCTTATTGGATTGATGTCACTCCTGAACATTTCAGGGGGCTGGTCTATTGTGCGCAGGTGCTTGTGTTTGTTAGCGGTGTGGGAACGACATAACGGAGGTTTTCCTGCAAAATCTTAAAGTGGGCTTGGCGACCTTCCAGAGACTCAAGGAGGCTTCTGAGCCCCCCCAAGTGTTTCGAGCAAGCCTTTCTAAAAAGATCAAATTTACCTCCAATTCAGTACACATTTTGTGTTTATGAAAATGTCAGGATATTTCTGTGTGGGTAGCTTTGTGTGTATTTTCATATGTCAGTGTGTGAGAGAGACATGCAAAGTGTGTCTTTTCAGGCTCCCACATCCCTTCGAATTGATGCTGAAAATAGCTCAGAGGAGAAAGGCCAAAACTGTGTTAGATTTCTTTCTTCATACTTCATCACACATGCCTGGTAGTGTCTGCGTGAGCTTTAACTCAGGGCAAAAATCAATGTGCCCTAAAATAAGAAAGGAAAAAAAGCAGTACCTGGTCGTCAAGACGGCATCGAATTTGTGCATTTAATCCAATTTGTACTGAGAATTCAATTCAAGTGTGAAAGCAGAGACAAAATGAAAGCCTCCTCTGATGAAATGGATGTGCAGTGATGAAGCACACTGCTCATGAGTCATGATGTGAAGAGCATGTAAATGACTTAGATCTGTCACATTTTAATCGGAAAAGAACCAAAATTTAAATAAAAAAAAGGCAAAACGCATAATTTTCTACTCACTCTTGTACTTTTTTCCTCTTTCTCGGGTGGCAATTACAATTGTGACTTCAATCTGAGATTAATCTAATGTTCTCGGTACTCTACATTGGCTCAGCTGCTGTTTACTGCCTGTAAATCTAATAATAACTGCTAGTAAAAAAATAAAACATTATAACACTAACCCTAAGGAAAAATTCAGGAGGTTAAATAAAGTAGCTGTAATCTTTTTGACCTCAGTAGCCTTAAAAAATTTGATCCTTTATACAAAGTAAAATCATAATGTTTTCAATAATTTATGTTTAATTAGATGAGTTCAGTTTGTTTTAAGTTAAAATATTTATTTAGCAGTCTGACCATCAATTTCAATGGTTAAGCTAATATTGTTACACATTTTTAAGAATATAACCCATCTAAAAATATTCTTTAGAAAAATGTATAAACTTAATATATATATAAATTACAATACAACTTACAATTTTAAAAAATATAGCATTTATGATATTCAATAACATGTCAAGGTTCATGTTTGGGTTTAATGTTTTCTTCTGCAAGTCTTGTATGCGTCATTCCTCCAGCAGCTTCTACATGTGAAGGTAGCTGACTCCACTTGAGCCATCAGCACAGCATAGAGCTGAGGGAAGCTGCTTGTTTTGCCTTCTGGCGGTATGGACGGCGTTCTCTATGACAGCTATGGTTGCCTGTTACTGTATCATGGTCTGGTGTTTGAGTCCTTTTTGATGTACCTGAGGGTTTCTTAGGTTGTTAGGAGGAAGTTAAAAACCTACTATGGTGTTTCTTCATGTAATATTTATAGTGTTTCCTCAAAATGATTTAGTTTTTACTATATAAAAAAATACAGATTTAGAAGTAATTACTTTTGTTTTAACTGTGTGATTTTACAGTATATTATCACGTTGAAGAAACCTATTTAGATTCTTTTATATATTGCATGGACAGATTATTTTTGTTTGTTTTGAGTACATTTTCCTTTGATTTATGTTTTTTTTTGTCTTAAATAGACCATTCAGAAACTAGCAAAGATGAACTCCTCTAATGGCTTTAATTAAAAACAATACCTTGCACACATGTGAGGTTTTAAAGTCTAGATCACAGGTAACCAATTAAAAATCAGCAGTAAAATCAACCAGTAAAGGTCCGGAGACATTTCTACTTATAATACGTTACTTTAAACAGAATTTAACGCTGAATTAAAATGAGGTGTTTATGCATCCATGTTATACATTGACTTTTTAAATAAAAAAAAAATAGAAAATTTTTCCATTTTTAAATATAACGTGTTTTTTGAAGTCGAACAATCTTTCAGTTTAGAATATAGACAATTTCCTGATTCACATATTTTATAAAACACCTGAATCTTTCTTTTTTCTGTCCTAATGAGAACAGTGGGCTTTAGGCTGCCCTGCAAGGCTTTAAACCTGGGTTTGAATAGAGACTAAGCCATTCTCAAGCACATATCAAGGTTCTCATTTTGAGCCTGGATCCAGATTTATTTTTGATTCTGTTCATGGTGGAGAATCCTGCTTCACAGCAGCAGGTTGAGCCAAACATCCTCTAAATGTTCAGGGTCATCTTTGAGCACGCCATTTCACTTTTCTTTCACCAGTTCACTGCAGTTCTTCCAGCAGTCCACACTTTCTCTGCTCTCTTTTTCTCATCGTCTTCTCCTTCTTTCCCATCGCCCGGCTTGCCACAGGTTTGCCTGCTGTGTCTAAAAGTAGCAGCAGCAGCAACCCAGACTGGCAGCTCATTGGCTAAGTTGTATCACATTTAGCCTGGTTCCGGGCGCTTTGGAGGGCTTTACCATATTAACAGTTGAACATGCAATAATTTATAAATCAGGTTGGGTCCGGATTAGCCAGCAGGTGGATCTGTGGTCCACTAATCTGTGCTATCTAGTCTAGATATTATCAGTGGAGGTGTAGGATGGAATTCCTGAATGCAGATTACAAAAATAAAGGCATCTGTCATTGCAACTCTTTTTAGTTTTCTTTTGTTTTCAGTCATCTATTTGCTGAAGCCCAGTAATCTGTTGTGTTTCTGCACACATCAGTCCAAATCTGGTAATGATGAGAAATTATGCAAATCAAACACAAACCACATGATTTGCCTCAAATCCTACTGCTAGCTGGCAACACAGACCATCTGTAACCATCATCACATCACAAACTGGAGCTCCAGCAACCATCGACCCTCAAACAAGCATCTCATACAGGGCTGTTAAAACCTTGCCTGACAAGTCTGGGACATAACAACCGCCTCCTTCAGTCTTTTCAGGAAACGTGAAGTGATGATGCAAAGGCTCTTAAGACCCTACCTGCTGTGTTTTGTAAAAAAAAAAAAAACTAAACAAAAAAAATTAATAGATGCAAATTGGTAAGTTTCAATTTTATTTCCCCAGAATAAATTGAGGGATTGCTCTTGTTTCTCCATCAGGTTCCTAATTACATGTGTGAACTCCTAATGTTTTGTAATGACAATGGTTAAAAATGAATAATTAGATAATTTAGTCTTGTGTCTACTTCCTTTTGACACAGTCATGCCTAAATTTTCCCACTTAATGTTACGTGTACAGATATAGATTAATTTCTCCCTATTCTTCAATAAATAGAACAAATGCATTGGAAGAAAACTCCCTTTTAATTTGTGAACTGGATGTCTAAAAATACAAAACAATCTGATTAACATAAATCAGCCAAAATATGGCATTTGACATTTATATAAACATTATAAACTGAAGGATTAACCTAATGATGCCTAATCAGAAACTGTCACCTTTGGCTTAATAGAGAAGTACAAATTAAAATTAATTTGTGCTAAATGTTTTGAAGAAATTTTGAACATATCTGTTTAATAGTGTTTGCAGAACATAATAGAGTTGGCTGAAGTTTATTATATTACTTTATATCTTACAATATTAATTAAACAGGTTATCTGCTGCCCTCAAGAGGGCATTTAAAGAAATTAAAAAGGGAGATTTATATTTTTTTCTGTGAAATAGAGGGAATCAAATATTTTACAAAAATACAAATTCAGATCCAAATAGTGTGTCACAACAAAAAACTTGTAATTAACACAATGATATGAAAAACTATTTGTTTGCGAAAAGAAGATTAAAAGATTACATAGTTTTAGGACAGCTGGTTGATTTTAGAATAGGCTCTTTGATCTAGAAGTCTTTGTTGCTTATTTGGAGATAGGGGAAATCAGCAGCTTAGCTTGTGTTGCTCCTCGTGGTGAACATTCAGGCAGGTCTCACAGAACTTGTCTGTCTTGTTTGTTTTCCTGCCTGGTCTTATTAGATGCTGAGAGATTGACACGGTCATCCCCTATCCTCACTTCCCCTCTCCCTACTTCACCCACTCACCACAGCTGGAATGAACCTCTGCGGATGGCTGCAGGCCATAATGAATCACTATTAGCGCAGGTCAAAACAGCTGACAACCAATTTACAGGGTAGAAGGGGCCTGACATCTGGGTAAATGTGAGCTGCTAGGTGCCCCATACTGAAGAGATTCAGATGAATGTTAGTAAGTAAAGTAAATTTAGACAAAAGGTGAAGATTGTTTCTCTCCATATATACCCTCTTCTTCAAGAGCCAAATAATTCTTCTGCATAATTCCTGCAAAAAAATAAAATAAAATAAGTAAAAGCAAACCATGTACCTGCTCCCATATTTGATGATCTGTCTTCAGATGGACACATTCTGACACCTAGTGGTGTTAAATAGTTATAACATAGTGCCCAGTTGCACTACCAGTGCATTCAAAAAGGTATTAATACCCCTTGATTTTACCTCACATTTTGCCAGATGTTTGTGTGTTTTATGACACAAATCAATACAAAGTAGTGCTGCAAGAAGAAAGCCCTTTCCGTAAAGTCTGTCAGGTTCAATTTGCATGCTTTCTAAGCCAAAACAAGGCTTTGTTTTAGTCCACTATAAAGCCTCGAACTCAACGCTATTTGTGACATTTTGAATTGAAAAAGCTTCCTGGTTGGGAAGCGAAACATCTTCAAACTTGGAAACAAAGTCCAGTGGATTGTTTTTTTTACTTTTTTGGAAAAGTCCTAAATCATCTAACACCATTTGCAAATCTACCTAACATCTTTCTATAAATTCTTGGAATATTTCGCTCTCAGATTAGAGTGTCTATGCATAGAAATTGTAAACTCTTTATCCTTTTTTTGTATCAATTACAGGTTTGGCATTCGTTTAAAACCAGTTGAGGACTGATTTATGAGCTCCAAACATCTTTCCATTAAAAAAAAACAAATAACAACATAACATTGTGAGGAGACTGTGTTTAAAGAGATATAAAAAAAATTCACGTTTTGCAATAATTAGCATATAGGCCAAAATATTCTGCAGAATGAAGCCCAACGATGTAGTTCCTGTAAATTATGCCATTTATAGAGCTTGAGAATTAACATAATGGTCAAAGCCATTCCAGGACAGTGGGTCTGCTAGATGCACAGGAGATTTTGTAGATGGATTTTGAAAGTAAGTTAGTCAAACATGCAGTTGTCATGTTGACTCAAACTTCCACCTGAGCTTTGTATTGCTGCAGCTCCTCCAGAATCATCTAGAACACCTCTATCTTTCTAATCTCAAACCATTAGTTAAACAAGGCTCTAACTGTCAAAACCTGAGCTGTTTCTTTATGACCAATCCTCACATTAATCTCCTCTATAACTTCCTCCCTGACCTTTCTGCTGTGTTCCTTGTGAAGGTCATTTCTGAAGTCAAATAGGTCTGCTGCAATTTATTTAGGAGTATCAGAGTGATAGGGGGTGTGATTCAAGTGGACTCAGAACAAATTTTTTTTATAAAATACATATATATGACTGTAATGTGACAAAAATGATTTAAAGGTAAAAGACAAAGTTTTTTATGTTATGTGATAAAGTTTTTCACTGAAAACCTTCAGTGAAAGCACCATGTGATAATGCAAACAGGCCTTTAAAGACACCATAGAGTGCTTGTCGCCTCTAAATCTTACACCATTAAATTTACTGCTTTTATCGGCCAGCTGAAGCCAAGCTCAGTCTGTCTCAAAATAAAAGAGACGTACTTGAAGGAAAGACAGATGGAAGAAGAACAGCTGCTGCAAAACTCAAATTACTTTGCAGGGACAAACAAGCCATCTGTGCTTCCTGTTTTTTGTCCAAAAAGCCCATATTTTCCATCACTGCAGACTTAAATAAACACAGCTTAGTTAGCAGAACTAAAAACCTGAATGTGAAGTAAAGTTCCAAAGGAAGAAAGTGCTTGTTCAAAGGCAATGTTAAGGGAAACTGTAGGTTTTAGATCAGATCAGTGAAATCATTGTGCCCATATTTGGACAATTATGCCAACTTTAAGTAAAAAAATAAAACAACATTCTATATCAGGAATGAGAAATGATATCCTTAGTAGGTAAATTCTGGTTAAAAGTATAAACATTTTATAAGAATGCAACTTAGAAACACAGATATATTTATTGATTTATATTATTATTATATTAAAGGAATAGTACACCCAAAACATGATTAGCCTTCATTTTCTACTCACCCCCATGCTGAACAACACTCTGGAGTACTTTTTTGATATCTCAAATGCATCTGGAGATCTGGGAGGCTTCTTGCTGTCTGCTGACATTCAAATAATGGAGGTCTATGGCGCCCGAGGCAGAAAGGTCCATAAAAGTCCACAAAAAACGTGTCAATATTCCTCCATACTGCTCGTCCAATGTATTCCAAGTGTCCTGAGTGGGTAGCATCCAGAATTTACTCGAAACGAAGTCATTTAGAATGTTTTTAGAGCATAAACAGTAGTGTATAGGATTTCCTAAAAGCGCGTTCACGAGTCTACGGAAACCGCGGCAGACCAAACCAGATGAAAGTGCGCATTCAGCTCGGCAAAGAACTCATGCTCTTCCTCAACACTGAAGTCCTCAGACATTTTTCTTTTGTTGTTTCTTTCTTTGCACAGGTAAACAGCACATTTCTTCTTCTACGCTTGCATTATCGGCAGAGCAGACGCTGAATGTGCACTTTCATCTGGTTTGGTCTGCCGCGGTTTCCGTTGAGTCGTGAACTCGCAGGCACGCGCTTTTAGGAAGTCCTATACACTACTGTTTATGCTCTAAAAACATTCTAAATGACTTCGTTTCGAGTAAATTCTGGATGCTACCCACTCAGGACACTTGGAATACATTGGACAAGCAGTATGGAGGAATATTGACACGTTTTTTGTGGACTTTTATGGACCTTTCTGTCTCGGTCACCATAGACCTCCATTATTTGAATGTCAGCAGACAGCAAGAAGCCTCCCAGATCTCCAGATGCATTTGAGATATCAAAAAAGTACTCCAGAGTGTTGTTCAGCATGGGGGTGAGTAGAAAATGAAGGCTAATCATGTTTTGGGTGTACTATTCCTTTAAAAGTCAGTTTCCTGAGTTGCTAGCAGTAGTGCTATTGTCAGTAGAAGAGTTGCCCCTCCCCAAGCTGTTGCTGTGGAATGTCTGTCAGGCTAGTTAATACATCAAAAAGATTCAATGATAGGTCGTTTTTAAATTATTTTCTGTTAATACAATATTTCTGTTACTTTGATCTACCTAATTATAGTTATCACACCCCTGGAATCTCATAGCAGCCTTTTCCTAACTCTATATTATTCAGCTCCAGGATGCTTTAAACTTGTAAAACAATCAGTACATATATTTACTGCTTTGGATGTATAAATCTTCCCCAAACGCTTCCATAATCACTTCCATTCTGCACTCAATTATATTTTGAAATTACGCAAAATAAATATAACAGTAAATAGTGTAAAGTTATCCAAACATTGGTATCCAGCAGCTTTCTTAATTTAGGAAGAATATATCAAAAATCTGAGGTTTTATAATCTGTAGAGCTGCAAAAACATGTATACCATGGTTATTTAAATCATATTTAGATTTTATGTTATTTACACCTCGTCCTACAACTCATAATGGCCTTATTAATACCAGTGTTTATATAAAGCAAAGCCTGGTTTTGACACAGTTCAGCAAAGGTGAGGCATCTTTCACTGTAAAGTGATTGAGGGGCTCCACCGAGGAGTCAGAGGCAACAATCAGACACACGAGGTGGAAAATAGGAACACAGCACAGTAGGTTCCTCAGGCTTCCCCACAGTTAGGATGGCAATCAAGACAAGTTCAAACTACTCCCAGTGATGGCTGGAGAATTTGAACTGGACTTCTACCAATGAGGCAAAGATAAAACACTCATTTATAAAGTTATATTGAATGTTTATAATCTGTGTATAACATCGCCAAGGAAGCCGGACTAACTGGAATGCAACCGATTGGCGGATCAATTCAGCAGAGCTTCGAAATTTAGATCCATAAAGACTCAAGTTTCTGATCTTGTGGGTGTATGGTCTTCTCCAAACTGCCTCCAAACTGCATTGATCATGTCCACTATGCTCATGGGGACATATTATTATCTGCCCCCATAATAGAGCTACTACCTCCAACACACTGAGAGGAGCTGAAGGTAGTAGCTCACACCGTCTGCTCTGGAATCCAGCAGAGGATACACCAGCTTCCAGCATAAGATGAACAGCTCCTATGTTGGGGCAACAGGAAAACCTCAGGCTCCCCACAAGTTATACAGGTGCTGGTCATAAAATTAGAATATCATGAAAAAGTAGATTGATTTCAGTAATTCCATTTAAAAAGTGAAACTTGTATATTATATTCATACATTACATACAAACTCATATATTTCAGATGTTTATTTTGTTTAATTTTGATGATTACAAATGACAACAAATGAAAATCTCAAATTCATCATATCAGAAAATTAGAATATTGTGAAAAGGTTCAAAATTGATGGCCCCTGGTGCCACACTCTAATCAGCTAATTAACTCAAACCACCTGCAAAAGCCTTTAAATGGTCTTTCAGTCTAGTTCTATAGGCTACACAATCATGGGGAAGACTGCTGACTTGACAGTTGTCCAAAAGACGACCATCGACACCTTGCACAAGGAGGGCAAGACACAAAAGGTCATCGCTAAAGAGGCTGGCTGTTCACAGAGCTCAGTGTCCAAGCACATTAATAGAGAGGCGAAGGGAAGGAAAAGATGTGGTCGAAAAAAGTGTACAAGCAAGAGAGATAACCGCACCCTGGAGAGGATTGTGAAACAAAACCCATTAAAAAATGTGGGGGAGATTCACAAAGAGTGGACTGCAGCTGGAGTGAGTGCTTCAAGAACCACCACACACAGACGTATGAAAGACATGGGTTTCTGCTGTCGCATTCCTTGTGTCAAGCCACTCTTGAACCACAGACAGCGTCAGAAGCGTCTTGCCTGGGCTAAAGAGAAACAGGACTGGACTGCTGGTGAGTGGTCCAAAGTCATGTTCTCTGATGAAAGTAAATTTTGCATTTCCTTTGGAAATCAAGGTCCCAGAGTCTGGAGGAAAAGAAGAGAGGCACTTCATCCACGTTGCTTGAAGTCCAGTGTAAAGTTTCCACAGTCAGTGATGGTTTGGGGTGCCATGTCATCTGCTGGTGTTGGTCCATTGTGTTTTCTGAGGTCCAGGGTCAACGCAGCCACATACCAGGAAGTTTTAGAGCACTTCATGCTTCCTGCAGCTGACCAACTTTTTGGAGATGCAGATTTCATTTTCCAACAGGACTTGGCACCTGCACACAGTGCCAAAGCTACCAGTACCTGGTTGAAGGACCATGGTATCCCTGTTCTTAATTGGCCAGCAAACTCTCCTGACCTTAACCCCATAGAAAATCTATGGGGTATTGTGAAGAAGAAGATGCAATACACCAGACCCAACAATTCAGAAGAGCTAAAAGCCACTATTAGAGCAACCTGGGCTATCATAACACCTGAGCAGTGCCACAGACTGATCGACTCCATGCCACGCCGCATTGCTGCAGTAATACAGGCCAAAGGAGGCCCAACTAAATACTGAGTGCTGTACATGCTCATACTTTTCATGTTCATACTTTTCAGTTGGCCAACATTTCTATAAATCCTTTGTTTTTATTGGTCTTCAGTAATATTCTAATTTTCTGATATGATGAATTTGAGATTTTCATTTGTTGTCATTTGTAATCACCAAAATTAAACAAACTAAACATCTGAAATATATGAGTTTGTATGTAATGTATGAATATAATATACAAGTTTCACTTTTTAAATGGAATTACTGAAATCAATCTACTTTTTCATGATATTCTAATTTTATGACCAGCACCTGTATACAAGGCTTAAAACATGAAGAGCAGCTGATAATGGATCTTGATAGGCAGCTAAAATTTCCAGAGCACAAAGCAAGGATGTCATTCAAACTAGACTTGGTCTTAATATCTGATTTAATAAAAGAAGAATTGCTGCTAGAGCTTGCAGACTGCTAGGATCCGCCACAGCCTCAAGGTGGCTGTAGAACATGAGGGTTGATTTATGTAGTATTACTCTGCTTGCATACAAGCCAGCAGATCAGTGCTTATAGAAGAACATAGATTTGTCTTTGACTTAGAGCAGGGGTCTTCAATGTTTTCCAGGCTAAGACCCCCAATCTGATGGCCAGATCGAGCTGGGACCCCCTAATCATATATATATATGTTGTATGAAATTGTGTTCTATCAAACTGATCCTATAGTCACTCTATTACAGATGGAGTAATGTAACAAAATTAATTTTGCCTTGGGATTATAAAAGTATATCTGATTTGGATTCTTCATTGATGGGACAGGTGTTGTGAATGAAATGGTGCCCAGCTTGAAAGAGCTCCTGTGTGTCACTGAATGTGTGCATTGATGACTGAAAGACATCTTCTGCCTCCATTTATCTGTTTACTACAGTCTGTTGAATTCATAATAAGGTGTATTTAAAGACATTTAAATTAGTGGAAAAAATTGCAGGGGGGAATCTAAAATACAAAGAGAAAGAAAAAGTCTAATCAATCAAAACTTTTGCGACCCCCATTCATGACAAAATTTATAACTATGTAAATATCGATTATTAAAAATACACTTGAAATACTCTAATGTTTTAAAACTACTACAATCCTCTCTATATACACCTGGTCCAATGATTTTCTGATCTGTCTACCTTATAGTTGACAACTGAAAAAATCCAGACCATAAATGTTAAACCAGAATAAACGGAACCGTAATCAATTCAAGCCGCTTATGAACACTAGAAAGACAATGCGCTTTTCTTGTTTCAAAACTACCCAGCAGTCCTTGCAGTTTGCTCAGCCTCTGGAAACAAGAATATTTAATATTTTTATTGAAAGGAGAAAAGGATGATGGGAGGAAGGGAGGCAGCCAGGCCCAGCATGAAAAAACGCTAAATTCCAAACTTTTCCCAAATACGTATGAACTCTGTGATATTTCTATGATCAACTTTTAATTGCACATATGCATGATGTGTTTGTTTGTTTTTTCAACTTGTTTTTTTACAGAAACCACTGAATAGGATGTGAAAAGCTACTGAAGGGTTAAATATCCTCCCCCTCTATCTGACTCCACCTTCCGGGTGACTCAGCACTACAGGAAGCCGGAAGAGCTCCCAGTAGGTTTCCTTCTACTGTCAGTTGTTTACTTTGGCCTGTTTGTGAATTTTCAACTGTTCTGTAAGTGTTTCTGATGCTGATATAGCTTCATCTATTTTCCTTGCTGATACATACAAGATTAGAGGTACTGCCTGTGTGTCTACGCTGTTTTTATTCATTTTTGTTTCACTGCCCAGCTTTCACTTAGGGGGTAAACAAGGAGTTTCGAGTTTCGAGTCAGTATGGCAGGCAGACTGTCTTTGCCTGAGGAGGACCTGACCTGTCCAATATGCTGCACCATCTTCAGGGACCCGGTGGTCCTTAAATGCACCCACAGCTTCTGCGCTCCTTGCTTGCAACAGTACTGGACTGTAAAAGGACAAAGACGTGACTGTCCCCTGTGTAGAACCCAGAATCTGGACGATCCTGTACCGAGCCTGACCCTAAAGAACCTGTGTGAGTCCTGTGTGCAGGAAGAGGAGAGTCACGACAGGGAGGAAACAGAAAGGGAAATTTACTGTGATCCGGGGGAGATGTGCCCCGTCCATAATGAGAAGCTAAAGCTGTATTGCCTGTTGGACAAAGTGCCCATCTGTGTGGTCTGCCACACGTCAAGAAAACACAAGCAGCACGACTGCTGTCCTGTTAGCGAGGCAGTTCTGGATGTAAAGGTAAACATTAGGAGTCAATTCCACGTATGTGGAAGGATCCCATTAGACACTTGATCAATGGCCTTTTAATCGTCTTTGCAGGAGAAAATGAAGTTGGCTATTAGCACCCTGCAGGAGAAGACGGAGGCATTTAACAAAATGAAGAAAAACTTTGAGGATACAGTGACACATATTCAGGTGAAGTACTTCACTGTGCAGATCCTACTGCAACCTAAATCTCCTCTGTGTTATTAAACCAACACAGAGTACTTCATTAAGGAGAAGTGGAAGGAAATTATACAGAATTCTCTCTTTTATTTATTTGAACAACCTTTCAGTGAAGTTACATTTGCATGTCCTATTGTCGTATTTTTTTAACCAGATTTTTACATCTAGAGCACTGTCTGCTTTTACATGCATCCCTGCTGCAACATACCTCAATAAAATGGCTTAATACATCCCTTTGCCAAACTTGATGCCATAAATAGATAACTAAATGTTGATTTTAACCATTTTGGAGCAGGTATGCAGCTAAAAGTTGTAGGGCTGTATCTATCAAGGACTGGATTAGGAAGTTCTTGACCAGGAACATGTTTTTGCTTTTTTTTTTTGCAAAACAGTTCCAGCACGGTCAGATTTAATGCAGAACCTTAGTAAAAACTTATTTCTAAGTCTTGCTACAAAGTTTCATATGAATTTAGGTGAAGACTATGACTGTAGCCCTGTAAAGAAAAGAAAATTATTTGATTTTAAACCACTCTATTGGATCTCTGCTCTATTTAAGGCAGGGGTGTCAAAGTCATTCCAGAAAGGGCTGTGTGGCTGCTGGTTTTCTTTCCACCCAAGCAGTAGCACACCAGACTCCATTCATCCCATCAAATCATCAGGTTAAGACTAGACTCACCTTGATGAGATGAATGGAGTCTGGTGTGCTACTGCTTGGGTGGAAAGAAAACCAGCAGCCACACGGCCCTTTCTGGAACGACTTTGACACCTGTGATTTAAGGTCATTGTCATCTAGGTCGATTAACCTCCTTTCAGGCACAAATCTTTTGAAGCTGCTATCAGGTTGTTTTCCAAATTTAGTTAGTTAATCCAACTTGCATATTTTTTTCTGTTAAAGGTAAACTTAGCGTCTGAGGGATGCTTTCATCACCGTGTTAGTGGATGATGTACATAGGATAATCTGCACCTTTAGTATTTCCAAACGGTGTTTCTGCATTTAGGCCTTTTTTTAATCTCATCAGATGAGAGCACCTTATTCCACCTGTTCACCATTCCCCCTATCTGACTTGTGAGAAACCACCAATGTGTCTATTTTTGCCTTTGGCTTATTTGTTGCAACTTTACAGATCAGATTGGTAAAGTGCATTACAGATGCTTTTCCTATCAGCAATTTCCCTATCCTGAGCTGTTGAGTTCTACCAACCGAGTTACCAGGTTAAATGAGGTCAAGCACATATCCCACTACACTTGCCAGATTTGTATTTGTACCTTTTAGATGTTATATCAAATATATAGCCCAAATTACATGGATATTTATGGTTGCATTGTATAAAAGAATTAACATTTGTTGTCCCTCAGTAAAGATATTTCAGTTTCCCAGCTGCAAGGAGCAATATGTGAAAAATGTAAATGCATTGAAGGAGTATAAAGTACTTTCAAGGTACAGTACTTGAACAATGTTATCCCTCAGGGTCAGGCTCGATTCGTGGAAAGACGGACACATGAGGAGTTTGAAAAACTCCACAACTTCCTTCGTGTTGAGGAGGAATCAAGGATGGAGGCGCTGAAACGGGACGAAGAGCAGAAGACTGGAGAGATGAGGCAAATGATTGAAACAATCGAGGAAAATATATCGTCCATGTCGGAAACTATCAGAGTTTTGATGGAGGAGATGGCTCTTGAGGACATCTCTGTCCTCGATGTAAGCTTTTATATAACAGAAATAGATAGGAATACATGCCTGCTCATTGCTTTCAAATTTTAACTCACTTGTTTTTGTTTTTTTTTTTAGAAATGCAAGAGCACGCTTGCAAGGTAAAAGGAAACTTTTTATGAGTTGAATTCACACAGACAAAAACCTCTGAATTAGTAAAACAATAAATTTGCCTTTGGGATTAATAAAGTAGTTTTGAATTTAATAGAATTTGAATTATTTGTACATTTTGCAGGGCAAATTATCCTGTTGCAGATCCAGTCATGGCTCCAGCGGCACTAATAGATGTCGCCAAATACATTGGCTCTTTAACCTTCCAGGTGTGGGAGAAGATGCAAAAAATCACCCAATACAGTGAGTGGATGCTGATTTATTAAACCATAAAGGCGCTTGTATTACTCTGAGAAAAGTTCCCACATTTTGATTTATTCCTGAGGTGGGATTTTTAGCAGAACACTGAAGTGACACCCTGCCATGTTCTCTTCAGCTCCAGTTGCTCTGGATCCAAACACGGCGGCCCCATGGCTGGTCCTGTCAGATGACCTTACCTCCGTCCATGACAGCGATGAGAAACAGAGGCTGCCCAACAACCCGGAGAGATTCGACCCCGACACTGCTGTTCTTGGCCGGCACGGCCTGTCCTCAGGCAAGCACGCCTGGGAGGTGAACGTGGGAGACAACACGGCTTGGGTTGTCGGTGTGGCTAAGGAGTCCATCAAAAGGAAGGAGAAAGTGTCTTCGGTCCTGAACAATGGCTACCTGTGTGTGTACTTTTACCACAAGATGTACTTCGCCGGTACCTCTCCTTTGACACGGCTGACTCTGAAAAGGAATCCGCAGAGGATCAGAGTGCAGCTGGACTGTGAGAAGGGAAAAGTGTCCTTCTATGACCCGCATAACAACGCACATATCTACACCTTCAAACACGCCATCACTGAGGCCGTGTTTCCTTACCTCTGGGTGGGCTGTCAGAAGAGTCCTCTGAAAGTCGAACCAGTGGATGTTTTCTTAAAACTTGCTGAGTTTAGTTAAAATTCTAACTTGGATTGAAGTTTAGATGTTTTTTGATCTGAACTTTCTATCTTTCCATACAATGTCTAAAGAGTAAATCTATTTCAAAGCTATTACAGCAGTGTTTTAAACAGGATTTGATTACTTGAATTTCTCTTTTTTCACAAGATGATAGTGCAAACTTATCTTTAATTAAATCATTAGGATTGCAATTAATTGCACTAAAATATTCTGTATATATAATTAAAATGTAATTATCCTGCAAATGTTGTATTGAAGGGTTGTATTATCATTTTTATCCCAACTTGTGCAAACACCAATCGTGCTTTTATTGCAAATGCTAATGGTATGGTTATATAATATATTAATTTAATTAAATAATTTATCCATAATTGCATTTTGTACAAATACTTTGTAATCCCTTTTTTAAAGAGAGTTGGAGGAAAGTTAGTTTCTTTAAAAAGCAAGTAACACAAAATTGACAAAAGTAATTACATCCTAGAAGTTAGACATTATTGGAGTTCTCTAGTTTTTTTTTTTTTTTTTTTTTTATTATTATTATATTTTTGATTAAACTCTATGCTGAACTAGGATGCATGTTGAGATCTAAAGATTTCTGAACACTGAAAGTGGATTGAAGAAAATAGGTCATTGTCAATTTAAGTCCAAAATAATATACCATAACTGTTGGCACTATAGGATATTTTATTGATCGCATTTGTAACTATAATCCTGGATTTCCTCTATTAAACAAAATGCCAATACCAGAGACTTTTGTTTTCCTTATTCCAATATTTTTAAATGCCTTAGAAAACTTGTAATTTGTTATCACAAATATTAAATATAGTTTATAAGATCCTTAACATATTTATCTGATTAAATCTAAACACTTATTTCACTTCTGTTTATTGTATCCTTTGATTTGGGTTAGCTAAATAATTCTGCATATGATGAGCGTTCCAAAAAGCCTTTTGCTCCAAGCTGGAGAAAGACCGGGTTTGCATGGTTAAAGTGCACTTTTTCACATAAGAAGACTTGGAAATAAAAGCTCCCAATGCAATCGGTGCAGCAGCAGCAAAAATCTAAGCACTGCTTTGAAAACAGAGAACATTTAAAGGGGGAAATAGCTGCTTCTATGAAGCATGAGTCACTGGTTTGAAACATGCAAATGTGTTTAACATAATACCAAGGAGAAAAGACATCTGACCTTACAGAGGCTGTTTATGCTGCAAACCTATGGGAGAGAAGATGCTTAAGGCCAAGCTCACATTTAAAAAGAGATCCCACTGCTAGATTATTCATTTACACTAAAGCTACAGAGGAAAGTGGGCCACTGCTCCACAACAATGGTGAGGAAGGCATGTAAAAAATCATAAGAGATTAGATTAAATACATTAAATGGAGATTTTGGGAACTGGATGTTCTCATTTGGCATGAGAACAAAATGTACAAAATGTACTGTGTTAATTAAAAAAAAAAGTAGTTATAAGGTTTTTAATGTTTTAATGGGAAGAAAAATAAGCCATCTTTCCTTTTTGTGTCAAAAGATGATAACTATAACTGAATTTTTATTTCCAGTTGTAAATTATATATATATATATATATATATATATATATATATATATATATATATATATCATTGTTACTTTATTATCCTTTGAAGTCACCTAATTCTGAAAACTTTATTTTCTACCACCTTAAAGGACCTGTAATATTTTTATGGAAGTTCCAATAAAAAAATAAATGCATATCTGTATTTATCTAGTTTTAATTTGTGCAGTAAGCCGAGTTCACGCGAGATTTTGACAATTAAATATAGACTGAATTAGATTTTCTTTATTTTGACCCCGTTTTTCCCCCACGTGGATCGATGGATGGATAAGTGCAGCTCTGCATAAACCTCTTTTTCTCCTTGAAATTTCGCATCTTTCAGACCCTGTTGGAAACTTTCTCCAGCGAACACGTCTTTATCTACCCTATAAGGTGGCTTCCCAGTATTTTCATCTCTAAGAAGGAACTAACGGTGAGCTTAACCAATTATTAACATGTTTTTAACTTAATTAGCTAGCTCCAGCAGCAGAGCTAATGCTAAGCGGAGTTAGCTTATTTAGGAACTCATTCTGCTCTGAAAAACATTTATTTTTCTGTTTCTGCGTGTGTATAAATAATTTCCCGTCATTAGCTAATAATTAAATAAAAAAAGGTTGTTTTATAATATCATTAACATCCTTGAACTTTTTCACATGCTCTGACATTATTACCACTTTTTTTTTTTGGTGGAGCTTTAATTGATAAAATAACTCAAATAGTATAACAAGTATGATTGTGAAGTCGAAGGAAACATGAAACAGACATTTTGGCCATTTTTTAAAAGCCATTAACTTTATCTGGGAGGCTGTCGGTAGCGAGGCGGGCGTGCTTATTGGGCGGCCATCTTTGGTCAGACCATGTTTCAGACGGCTGCTGTCAAAATGAATAGGAGGCACCTCCAATCTCATTTTAATCACATGTAAGACAGGTCAAATATCATTTCACAATAATCTCTGACATGTCATAACCCATTTAAAGAACAAAATATATTTTAAATTAACCTTTTTAGTGAGATTATAAATTTCTTTACAGATTTAAAACGATTTAAACTGAGCTCAAACTGGATGAGGGATTTGTAAAGTTATATATTTAGCAATTAAATATTAATATGACAAAACACAAAGTTTTATTTTAATACATTACAACATTATCTAATATACAAATATATATTTAAATGTATATTTTTAGCATTATTATTATTCAGTATTTTTAAGGATTGCTTTTTTGATTATGAGTATTATGATCTATAGAGGAAACTTTGTTGGAAAGTGATTTACAAAAGAGAGTAAAGTTATTATTTGGTATTTTTTTAAATTAATTTCAGAGTTAATTTTTATTTAAAAAAATTTCATTGTCAAGACAATTTAAGTCAAATCGTAGTGAATGGTAAATTTATGTTGTGTCTCACTAAAGGATTTTTTCTTATGTTTGTATTAATTTCCTCCAAAACTCTTTTTTTTCAAACCTTTTTATTATTATTTTTGCAAATGTGAACATTTATTATTTTTTTATGTTAATGTGTATTTTATATTTATATCTCCTGTTGTATCCTAGCAGATTTATATACACACAAAAACATCTGTCTATAAAATATATTAATAGTTAAATATATTTATATAGTTATATATTCATTGGTTTTAGAAATCAGGGCGTTTTAAGCACTTTTATCTGCTTTCATCCCTGCTACTCATTAGCACCTCTTGTTTTAACACCAGAAAAACAGTACCTGTGAAAGATGAGGATAATCTATCATAAAATCCTACTAATTAAAGGTAATTCCACAGGATCTGATTTGTTGTCTCCATTTATTTGTGAATCCATAGGCGGAATAAAAGTCGGGAATCCTTAGAGGTAGCACTGGGTGTTTGCTGTCAAAACCAAAATTAAAATAATGTATTAAAGCGGAAAATCAGATCAATCAGTTGGTCCCATGTAACTGCGCTGTCACACCTTGACCATTTAGCCAATCTGTGTCGACGTCCCAGAATCTTTTAAAACGCTGACTTTGTATGTATTTTTTTAAATTTTGGGCGTATACATAGAGTATTCATAACAAGTCCAGAACTTATGCATAATGCACAGCAGCGTAGTGCTCACAGAGTTCCACCATTAGCTTATCATACACGCCTAACTGCCATTGTCTCCTCCGTCCATCCATGGTCTGACCCAGTCCCTTCACTGAAGTTGATCTCTTCTTCTTCTGGCTCTATTAGCACATTCTGGAACAGAGTCGAATTGATGAGATCATGCTGATGTTGGAGGACAGCTGGCATGTATTCCCCTCTCAGCCTTATGGGATCCTCCATGTCTTGTGGAACATCTGCTCACAATTCCTCCTGTGAACCCCCTTTATACCAAAGCGCTGCCACTATGCCATTATACAATAGCTGGAAGTTAGAAACACGTTCATTGGTCATTTGGAATACATCAAATATACCTGCATATGTTGATTTGCGTTAAAGATAAGTTCTTGATAAGTTACACATAAGTTATGCACAAGTTACTCATAGGTTTTCGATAAGCTAGACACCAAGACCCGTGATTAACTTAGCTTCAGTGTGCTTATTCAAAACATAATTTTATAATTTATCAAATGTATGCCAGCATCAGCATACGCTGGTCTAAATCGTCACTGTGTGACAGCGTCATAACCTGTGAAACGTTCTCATTTTTAGTCAGCCACTTTATCTGGAAATTGGTTCAGAGTTAACCGGATTCAGAGTGTTTAAAGTCATAAAGTAGGTTTAGCCTCAATTGACGTCTATTTTTTCCGACAGCACCTTGGTCTGACCTCAGATGGCCGCTCTGTCGGCATGCCTCTCAACCGATGACGCAGAGTCTACCTATGTCTGTTAAAAGCTACAGGTTGATTTTTGCTTTGGTTCTCCCCAGTTTTTACATCTTTTGCAGAATCTAACAGATCTTTTCCTAATTGCTCTGCAATTTACTTCCTCCATCCTCCCATCAAATCTGACCAGCTTCCCTCTCAACGCAGTTCAAAGTACAGGATGACGCTGCCACCCCCATGTTAACCCAGGTTTTTTTTTAAACAATTTACAATAAGTTGTATTTTGGCAATAGCTAGGAGTATCCTCATTTGCATTTTCACTGAAATTACATAATCAAAAATGTAACAACTCACGTCTAATGTCTACATATGTTCTAAGTTACACTACTTTTGTTTCTTGAATAATTTCACTGACACCATTTTCTTGAAAAAAAAAAAAACGTTTTTCAACATTGACAGGTCCCCCCAAACACTTTATCTCACTTGTATTGAGTTATTGCAGGTAAATACAGCTCTTGTCTCAACACCGTACTCTTAAAAGTGCCAACACTGAAATTAATACTACTTTTGGCTAATTCTGCATTTACATATTGTTAACTAATGTGCATGGTCCCTAGCAGGTACATGAATAAAGGCAAAATAGGAGACGAGGAATTAGAAAAAGAACAAAGGCTTATGTCAGGAAAAGGCAAAACAAAATATATTTCTTGATGAAAACAAATGTTTACGGAAAAGGAAATGTATACATTTCTTTATCAATCATTTTTTTACCGATCTTCCATGAACTGTTAGTTCTGCTGGGTGTATATTTGTTTCATTTTCCCTCCATAGTTATGCTCAACTATTTGTTCATTTATACATTTTTTATTTATATAAAAGTTCAAGGAGTACTGATACTATTGCGACTCAGTGTAACCTTTTCCCTGGCAGAAGCCTTTTACCCTAGTGAATAATTTCTCTCATTTTTCTATTGATTTTCTTAAAAGGAATTGCTCCAATGTCAAACAGGATGATTGATGTTTCATGTGGCCAAAGAAAGAAAAGAAAGTTGGCACCCAAAGCTCCAAATAACCAGTCTGGATCTTCCAAAGTCGTCCTGCTAAATTCCTCCATTCTCCTGCTGGAAATCCCTGCTGACAACAACATCAGCCTTCCAGTATGGGATGCTGTGAGATCCATGAAAGTTGGCGTCACCTGGACAGTCAACCCCTACAGCATCAGTGTCAACTTAACACCTTTGACTGGGAAGGAAGCGGACGTCACAACTTCCTGCAAAAGCACAACCAGCATGGCAGCGACTTCCGAGTCTTCCTCGCTTCAGCCCCAGATCCAGAACACTTCCTGTGTGTTGCTTACTTTGTCCCAAAACTCCCCGACACCACCATCCATCACTTATCAGCCAATCGTTAATCTAGTCTGCCCGATTTCTGTTTCACTGCCTCTCATCATCACTCATTCTTCAAGGAGAAAGCAAACTGGTATTCTTGCTACTAAAAAGCTCAAATCTTCCAGTCTGGTTCCGATAAAGCATTCTGGTGACCTAAATCTGCCGTCCAAGAAGCCTAGGCTCATGGCGTTTCACACAAAGATCTCGTCTGACGTCGTCATATGCGACAACTTCCTTCTCGGAACATGTGGTCAAGGGGTGAGGTGTAACATGCACCACACTCCTTACCCATTTCACTGGCAGCTGTGGTCTATTAACATCCACCATTGGGTGGACCCGTCGCCTCGTGTCCAGGTCTTACTGGAGAAGACATATTGCTGTGCTGATCGGGACGTTGCTACCCTCAAAGATGGGTGAGTTTTAGTTCCTTCTCATGTTTCACTTTGAAGGAAAAGTCCAGTCAGCAAGGAATAACCAATGGATCATGATCTATACCTAAAACTAATATTTTCGCGGTGATTTAATGAATAAAAAAATTAAGTAAAAAAATGTTAAATAATCATTTTCATCACTATCACTGATTCTGGGAGCGGCCATTTTTTCCTACATATAGTAACACCTCACTCCTGCCATTTTCCGGTAGTGACGTCACGGTGCGGTTAGCCTAGCGCCATTCTCCCCGCTTTACAAGCAAAATCAATGGGAACTACTAGAAATTCACCAGAGCTATAGTGAAACTGACAATGCCCACGTGCATGGCAGCTGGATGTTGGATTACATAAGGTAAAGGTGAAGAAAAAAATTGTTATTTCACCTTTCTAATTCCTGATCCTCCACGGACGGGTTGGTCGTTGGATCGCCAACTTGAAGAGGGAGGATTTGCCATCGAACTTCTGGCCAGAGAAAAAACACGTAATATGTAGCCAACATTTGGAAGAAGAATGTTTTCCAGATGACTTGGATAATAGCGCGTTGTGACAAACACCAGATACAGCACTGGGACTTGATCAACAGCCGATACCGCACCGTGACGTCACTAACCAGTAGGTGGCAGTAGAGTTCTTTGACAAACATGGATGCCTCCAGTAAAGCACATTCAAATGAAAATTACTCTTCATTAGACACACTTAACATTTATTGTACAGTATTAGGGCTGCAACTAACGATTATTTTAAAAATCAATGAATCGGCCGATTATTTTTTCGATTAATCGATGAATCTGACAAAAAAAAAAATTTTTATTAACCTCTTTATTCCAAAATAAACATTTTAGACAGAACAAACAAGCACACAAGTACAGGTTAGTCATCAACTGTACTGGTGCAATATGAAAAATAAATGTTTGTGTAAAAACTACGCAAACTTACATGAGAAATGTAGCTGTACATCCACAAAATATAGGCTACTTTGTTTCATAAAGCGCAAAAAGAGACAAGCATTTTTGTTTTTTAAAGCCCCTAAGGGGTTCAAACAATAGGTCCCCCCATTTCAACAAATGAGTTTTTTTTAGACTAGAAGAGTTCTGCCTTTTAAGACAGGAAAGTATAGCAGTTGGTGCTACTTGAGAAAATACTGAACCATAGAGATAAAAATAGCCCTGTGATTCAAATTATAAATTGTATTTGGAATAAAAATGAGAGAACTAGGGGTGGTAAAAAAACACATCCTCCAAAGACAGATATTTACATGGGAATGTGGCAGATAACTAATTGACATATTACTGATCTTGCTGGATTTTGTTCTGCTTTACTTCCATAAATTGCAGGATCTTCTTTTCTTTATCTTTGCCAGAAGATTTAAACTTTAAAAGCCTTGCCCTCATAATTTGCAAGTTAATTTATTTATAAAGAAAATATAAACGCTGCTTAAACAAATTTAAATGAAATTAAAAGTAAAATAAGTAGCCAACCTTATCACTGTCTGTAACCTACTAACAAGGTAAGGAAAGCATCAGATGAGCTACCTGAGAAACTAACGTTACGTTTCCCCACTTTAAAACCAAACAAACATGGTTACTCATCCTGCTGATCAGCTCTCTTCACTGCCATTGAAGGCTCCAACGTGTTTTCTTTTCAGGTGCTGCGTCATAACAGTGGTGCTTCCGTGCCATGTTCATTTGTTTTTACAAAAGTTGCATGTTACGACTTTTTTCACTTTACAAAGCGCAGGCTATTTTAATTATTGTGATCAATTTGCGCCGTCAATCCCGGCGCATGCGCGCTTCATTTGCAGTCTGGACGCTGAGGGTAAACTCCTCACTAATATCCTGCGGCTCTGACTGCAGCGCTGAGAGGGATTCCTGTGGGAGAGGGAGAAAGGCGTTGGGATGGGGGAGGCGCCCCACGGCAGGCAAAAGCCGGCAGTGACACCGTAAAAAGTCGCCAGATTTGTCGCTAGTCGCTTTTTTGAAAAATAGTCGCTGGAGGGGTCTGAAAAGTCGCTGAGTTGGCAACACTGCAACTGCGGCGCTGACTCGCTCCGCCATATTTTTTTTTCTTGCCCCGGATGACGGCGGCGGCGGATGACGCATTAATCGCGCGACACAACTAATCGATGATTAAATTCGTTGCCAACGCTTTTAAAAGTCGATTTTTATCGATTTTATCGATTCGTTGTTGCAGCCCTATACAGTATGTAATTTTGTATTTAAAGTACTTTCAGAAGTTTGAATTTTGAATATGACCGGACTTCTCCTTTAAGAAATAAAACATCGATTAAAAGGGTACTTACCAATGCTGTGCTCCCTTTTAGAGAAGCCTTCTACACCCTGGACTTTAACTCAATGGAGTTGGATGATCAGGCAAAGTACAACGCAGTTAGGAGACTCACTAACACGGAGAGCGTCCTCAGAAATCCTCACTTTCCAAGCAAGTGGAAAATCTACTGGTTGGATGATTTCTTCTTCAAAGAGTACAGTGCGGTAATTATTTTTTCTTTTATTGGCTGTTAGTTTGCAAAAAAGTTTTATTAAGGACCAGTAAACAAATACTTTAATGTAAAATCAGATTTTAGAGAACTACAATATGAGGTTAGAAGACACTTAACAGTCAAGTTAGATGACCAACTTCATTGTAAAGTATCATTTATTTCTGTTCAATTTTTCTTGTATGTGTTGCCAAATCCTGTTTAATGTTTTTATGCCATTATTTTCCACCCTCGGAGGAAAAAACGGTGATAAAGCTACAAGTACCAACAAGTATTAATGGCCTGCTTGATATTAATTATATTAGACATGGCTGGTAAATAAGTTTAAAATCTCTTTAAAAGGTAAAGTGTGGTCAGCAAGGAATAATCAATGGATCATTACCCACACATAAAACTAATACATTAACGTGATTTAATTAATTTAGCGTTAGAAGTCACTAAACAGTCCAGTTAAACGACCAACTTCATTGTAAATAGTGACATTTATTTCCTTTCAGTTTTTTGTATGTCTTTCCAAATCCCTTTCTAGGTTTTTTTTGCTATTATTTTCCACGTTTAGAGGAATTTGGATTAAAATGTAATCCTCAAGCAATAAAGAGAAATTTTAATCAGACATAAACTGATGACAGGGGAATATGCAGAAAAATGGAAGGCCTAAAATCAAACCCTGTGGGACCTCATATTGTACGGTAATCAGACTGAGGATGCAATACTGAAAGTGACGTCCACTGAATATGTTTGAATCCCTTTGAGAGCAGAGCTTTTACAGCATAGCATAAGTGTTAAAAATCAGGTTTTCCAGCATCTATTGTAAACCGCCACCAATAACCTACAGCAGAAGCATGTTACATCTATTTCATCTATTTACACTTTAGCTTGTAGAGTGAATTGCTAAATCTGAATTATGCTCATCCTTTTTTTTATTTTTTATTTCAAGGACTTATCTGCTCTGCTTCTGAAAAAGATGAGTGAGAAGGAGCCGCTTTGTTTCTTCCACATCGGTGCGAGGAGGTATGAGGTGGACTTTACCACTATGACCCAGACCAGAGTCAGCACAGGCTTCCAGAGAGAAATCCGATGCAGGCCTTCCTACCGCTCACCAGAACTGATGCAGCCTCACCTAAAGTTAGTGTTTTGGATCTTTTGCTGTTTGTCTGCAGTATTTATTTCGATTATAGCCGAAACATCATCCCAGTATGAAGATGGGTCCAACCTAATAGAATAGAAAATGGAGAGTTAAAAATGTAGATGTTGTTGGATGATCTAATTTCTTATACTTCATTTATATTTGCTTTTTTTAAAAGCAACAGTGCAACAATTAGACTGAAAATTAGGCATAAACGTAAGCTCTGTATGAATTTGTATGGATTTTAATTATATTGGGATCTTTTCACGTTTCCAGAACTGGAATCCAGTTTGACTCCGCCCACCCTGACAGCTGTGCTGCCGGGGCCAACTTCAGCATAGATCCCCTGCAGGATTTTGACTCTTGGTACCCTCCAGTCTGGCTTCTGGAAAAAGTGGAGGATTACCGCCTGGTAGATGTTCCGGCCGGGACCCTGGCTTACCAAAGCATCAAGGACCTTTTCCACCAAAGCCTTTCAGAAAGCCAGATGGATGTGATCAGCATCCAGCAGGTCCAGAACCTTTTGCACTGGGACAAATACCAAAGGTAAGTTAATATTCAGATAATCAATTAATCATTGATGACTTAGTGAGCTTAGCAAAAAATAATATATAAAGGAAAAAAAAGTTGATAAAGCTACAACACGTTTTTAAGTATTAATGGCCTGCTTGACATTAATTATATTAGACATGGCTGGTAAAGAAGTTTCAAATCTGTTTTAAAGGAAAAGTTTGGTCAGTAAGGAATAATCAATGGATCATTATTTATACCTACAACTAATACGTTTGCAGTGATTTAATGAATTTAGCGTTAATCAGTAAAAAAAAAAAATAGAACGTAATAATTTTCGTTGCGATCACTGAGTCCTTGAGTGGCCATTTTTGCCCAGATAATAGCGCGTTGTGACAAACACCAGATACAGCACTGGGACTTGATCAACAGCCGATACCGCACCGTCACAAACCAGTAGGTGGCAGTAGTGTTCTTTGACAAACATGAATGTCTCAGGTAAAGCACATTAAAATTAAATTACTTTTAATTAACAACACTTATCATTTATTGAACAGTATGTAACAATTTCATATTTAAAGTACTTTCAGAAGTTTAAATTGTGAATATGACCAGGCTTTTCCTTTAAAACTGAAAAGACCCTCTAAATTTCATTCTAAGCTTTCAAATAAATTCCTTCTGTCAAGCAGGTGGCAAAAATTCATGCTGAATTATTTTGTGCATGAAATTAAATCAAAATTGGAATTGCTGGAATTGAATATGAACCCCTAGGTTTTGACACAGTATTCAGCAATCAGAACTCCACAGTAAATGCCAGCTTTATCGCCTAACCGAACCCATTCTGTTTCAGTTCTAATCATTTTCTAAACTCACATTATTACCACAGACAGAAAACACACATGCAGAAGCGCCACACCGAGGGTCAGGGACCTCTGGAAAGACATCTCTTCCACGGGACCACCAAGGAAGCCTCAGAGGGCATCTGCCTCAACAACTTTGACCCCCGAATGGCCGGGCCCAATGGACAAGATTACGGGTTTGGCTCCTACTTCGCTACCAAGGCCTTTACCTCCCACAGCTACACAGATGCAATGAACTCAGATGAGCCAGGCTACATGTTTCTGGCCAAAGTCCTGGTGGGCAGCGTCTGCTTGGGAAAACATCACTACCGCCGACCACCAGACAGCAAGGGACATGTTTATGACACCTGTGTTGACAAGATGCAAAGCCCCGAAATGTTTGTAGTGTTCGACAGCTGCCAGTGCTACCCATACTACCTGATCAAGTACAAAAATCTACCAGCAGAGATTAACCTCCATGGCTGATGAGTTTATTCCAATCAAATCCAGACAGAAACTGTTCATGATACCTGATACATTTATTCAGTTGCAAAAAATGTTCTAATATAACAATTCCAATAAAGCAATATTTCTGATTGTCTTTAGAAACATCTTTGAAAACTGAGATTCATCATCATTTTCAAAATGCTGCTGCACATATCTCCATTTATATGGCAAAAAAGAGTTCTTATAAGGTAATTTTGAAATAATTAAAATGTGGTATTGAGCTGTAAGAAGAAATAGAACCACAGCAAGCAGATAAAATCACTTTATTCACAAGGCAACAGTGATCTATAAAATGAGTCCCTCCTCGCTGTACATACTCTGAATAAAGAACATTTAAGTTAAGAACCAGACTAAAATCAAACTTCTTATAGATGTTTTCTTTTAAAATATTTTTTTTTTTTTGTGTGTGTGGACAAAAAATAAAACTCATAATTAAAATCAGATGCACAAGTTTGAATTAGGAATTTTCTCCCACCTGCATTAACGATTGTGTATCAGCTAAAATCAGCCAAACACCCAAATAATAATAAATAAAATTAGCCTAATCGAGTTGTGGACACATTTTTAACCGTCAATGTTGTCCTAAGTTTGATTTGAATAATTGGCTCCTCTACAAGAAGTGATAGAGGTTTTAAATCTGTTGGTCTCTGAGCTCTGACCTGGTTTAAAGTATGAAACAAATTTTTTTAATGGAACCATGGATCATTCCAGAGGATTAAGTTTTATCAGCTTCAACCATTCCTGATCCAAATAAAGGCATACTATGCAACATTTTTCAGTTAATGTGTTCCATAACGTTTTGGGTGATTAAATGAGTCATTTCAGGTTGAACAAAGGTATTCTCGGCCGCCCTGGTGGTCGGTGGGGGAAATACCGCACTTGCAATTGCAGGAGCCCTCGACCCGGAACCCACAGGCTCAGAAGTCTCGCGAGAGTCGGTCTTGCTTTACGGCAAGAACTTGGCTAACTACAATCTTTGTTATTTAGACACATGCATAACAAATAATGTATGAAAACATGCTAAATTTTCAAACTTGAAAACTGGAACAAAATAGTCCCTTACCGCAGTAGACATGGTGATTCGTTGTGTTCGCCTGTCTGCTAAGCTCAAAACAACCGCGCCTGGCTTGACGGAGAAACCGGGAGAACAGCTGAGCATATTTACGACAGTGCACTTTTACTTTCGCCCTCTGGGGGGAGCCTCGCTGGAAAATCAACACTGGTTGCATAGTATACCTTTAAGGTGTGTCTTTAGTCCGTGTGATAAAAACACCTATCACAATATAAAAAAAAAAACGTTTAACTTGCTTCTGGCTGATTTAGGGCGAAGTTGAAAAATTCAATTCAGGTAGCAGAACAAACCCATATGATGCAATGCTTTAACGCTTTCACCTGTTCTTTGGCTTCTTACCCTCACCGTAACTCCTTTAATCTACAGTCCAGTTCTTGAAGCCACAATTCTCAATTATTATCTGATTTGATAAACATTTTGGGCTCCTGGAACTTGAAGAGGCTGACTTTGGAATGGGGCTCCATGACGATGCTAAACCCAGGAGCCCTGATGGCTCCTAGGTTGTTTCTGACAGACTGGTGATCAGCCTGTAACAATGAACTTCACCGTATCTGGTGAAGGGAGTAAATATCAAATCGAAATAAACGTATCGATGTCTAATGTGGAGTTCTTTGAAATTAGCAGATATTAGTAAAGGTGTATAAAGTCTGTTAGTGCATCTTTGAACATGTTTGGATTCGATTAAGTTTAAATAAATTGCTCCTAATTTGAAATTCCTTTCCACTGCATATTGTTAAACGATTCCTGCATGTAAACTGCTGATAAAAACCAAAAGCTTTAACTGAAATTATGATCAGTATAAAAACAAAACAAACGAGGTATCAATACACAGATGACTATAATGTAGAGAAATTAAAAAAGGGCAGAAGATTTTTTTTTTTTATTAAACTTTTGACTCCTTATTGACATATTACAGTTAAAATAAAATGTGTTGGTCCACCGAAATAAAGGTTTACTAGTGTTCTAACTTTAACACAGAAATAATAGTAAAAATATTATGTTTATATTTTTTACTGGTTAAAAGCATATTGCAGTCCAAAGATAATGAGTTGCCAAAAAATATTGTACTCAAAAGGCAAAGTGATATGACGCAAAAACATAACTTCCACAAAAAAAAACAGCCTGATCACATGCAAAGAAAGTGCTTAAAATGCACCTTAAACACAACGACTGAAAGGAAGCTGTGCTACATATAAACAGATTATAAAATTGTGGTTATAAGCATAAGTTCTGTAAACAAAATAAGGGAAAACAAAAGCTAATTTACCCCACTCTTCTAATTTAAGGGAGAGGTGTTGGAAGTCAGTCCCCAAGAGCTGCTGTACAGCACATTGCTTAAACGTCTGATTCGGATGACCGGAGAATCGCAAAAGCCTCTTAATAAGAAATTATTAGAATCAATAGATCGGAAGCGTGGATAAATCAAAAACATGCAGGACAGCGGCCCATTCGACACAATTTATGGAGAGAATTCATTTCTCTGTAATGCTGTAATTTGCAAATATAATTTTGTGCATAATTTTATGAACTTTAAAATGTCGGTTCGGATACAACTACAAAGACAACAAAATCATGGATATAAAAATACGCACACAGATCTGATAATTACGAGTCTAAAAAGGTTTCTAACTTTGTTCTAGGTGTCCCATTCTCCACAGAAAATCCTCTTTGCCGCTTTAGGACAAGCATAGAGTCAAATAAGTTCAGTGGGGGGAAAAAAATGCTAGACACCAAACAAAACTCAGATTACCCAGCTTTCCACCAGCATTTAAATGCACCATGAATCTTAGATTATGAAATATGACCTGATTTGTGGGTAACCGTCATTTTTTCTGTGTTTCATGTGATTGGTGTACATGAATTTAATGTTTTTTTATGCATAGACACCTTTTTTAATTCGTAATTATCAGATGTGTGTATTTTTATATTTATTATTTCATTTTTTAATATTTTTATTTTTATTAGAACACACATATACAAGTACCATGAAGTTATGCACAAAATTATGCTTAAAAATTACAAGTGAAAAAATACAAAACCTGCATTACAGACAAATCTATTTGGAAATTCTCTGCATGCAAGTTGGAAACCTCGGATTTAATGCTACGTTCACACTGGATGGGCATCAAAAAAGCATCTACTGCTTCATTTTTGCTGCTTGTAAACATTAAGGTCAGGAATGCCTGAAGTGTTTCCAGTAAAGTGTGTCCAGATGCTTCTGCTGCTCCTGTGTTCAATGCCAGAGAGCGGCTTTGCTATATTTGCTGTGATCAGTGGCTGAAAAGTAGTTTTTAAGTGAGAAAGTCCACCTCAAAACATCATCTGTGCAGTCAGTTTACCAAGATTAGGATCCTGTCTTAAAATATTACTTCACTGTTGAAGCCGCTCAGACCCCCACAGGTCCAGTCACCTCTTGGGGGATTTTTCCTACTGTTCATCTCGGGTGGAAAGTAAGCTTGTATGAGTGATAAAAACAGCTTTTAAACAGAGCGTGCACGAGGAGAAATGGGCTCCTGCACGCTCTCCCATGCGTTTAATATGCATTCCCTCTCAGGAGCGGGTACAGGGTTGTGCATGTAATTTTTTTGGGGGGGTCTTTTCAAAAATTAGCGAAAATCCTCCACTGTACCTTTAATTTAGGCGTTCAATAAACTGTTCCAGAGGAGTGATCATAGTGATCTGCATCAACAGTGCTGTGTCTGTCTCGCAGTCAGTTCCCAGATCAGATTCTCTGATTGCTTGATGTGGCGTATCGAGCAGCAAAAGTTACATTTTCCCAACTCCAGCAACTGCTGGTTGTGAAGCGCGTTGCTCAGAAGTTCATGAGGCACTGCTTCACCTGCTCAGATGCGTCAAAATGCGCGACTCTTGCAGCTATAGACGCGCTGCTGGACCTTTTGATCCGCCTTGATGCGTATAAATCACAGACTTTCAATGTAAACCGCCTGCATCTGCTGCTCAAGGTGCATGCAGTGTGAATGTAGCATAAGGGACTAAAAGTATCTTTAAAATGCTAACATTTGCCAGCAGATGGCGCCAGAGAAAAAGTTAAACGATCGAAACAACCAGAAATAACAGATAATACAGTTTCAGTTCATATATCTTCAAATGAAGCCATAAGCATGAGCTGTTCTTTAGGTGGTTGTGTCTTATTAGATTAAATGTTTATTTTCCCATTCAGTCTGTACATTTTTTGTACGTGCCGCACACAGATCATGTCCGAGGGTTTGAATCCAGCACACCGTCCCGTTACTCACAGGCCAGCTTGTTGTCAAAGCTGGACAAGCCGATCGCGAAGGCCTGAAGAGCACACATGGGGTAGCTGTAATCCAGGGTGAAGATGTCTTCGGAAACTCTTCCGAACTGCATAACGATGTAGTCGGCTGAGGTTGGAGGAAACAGAGATTAACAGATTAACAATAGGAAGAATAAATAAAAAGAAATGACTAAGACCTTCTATAAAACTGGGCTTTAAATGTAAAAATAAATCAATACTTACGGTCATTGTCGTGCACTATCTGGAAGTTTTTCACTGAAGCCTGTGTTACTCGACCGTGGAAGTTTAACACGTATGACTGGGTGTCGTCGTTCCACACGGGGGCCTTATTGTGCAGCTCAATCAGGTTTTCCAGCCTGTTGTTTTGCCACCTGCCTACCAGACTCTCCTGTTCCTGTCACACAAACATAAACATGCTGAACTGCAAACTTAAATCTTTCCAGGATTTTTATAACAAAACAATAACAGTGTTCCTGCGGGTCCTTAAAAAGTCTTAAAAGGCATTGAATTCTTCTAAATAAAACTAAGGCCTTAATTGGTATTAAAATGTCTTAAATCAGTCTTTCGTAGGTCTTAATTTTTAAAACATCATAAATAGGATTATTTTTATTACGATTTATTTTTGTAATCTAAATAAAACAAAAAATTGACAATTTTTGTTTTTTTTTATAAAAAAAAATAACGGCTCGCCATTATTGGTTCCGTCCCGATAGCGGAACCAATAAAAGCGTTGTTGCGGCCGGGACATTTGGGAGATGCGCCATTAACTTTTTGTCTGGAAAATATGAGCAAGTGTAAATATAATGAAAATTGTCTATCAAGCCAAGACTTTTCTCCATGGCTAAAACCAGGGAACATACATGAGGCTCAGTAGATTTTGTGCAAGAAGTCATTCAAGCTCGGAATGATGGGAATTAAGGCAGTGGAGTCAAATGCGAAGCGCAAAACACAAAGCGTCAAAATCGAGTTACCGAGAAACAGCCGGTATTTCTCAGTTTTGTTCCACCCTTGTCTCTGCAACGCCTCCACTTATCACCAAATCAAACATACTAAGAAAACAATACAAAGAAAAATAGCTGCAAAAAAGACTTAGCATTGGTTATGTTGTGGCTTTAAAACTGATTTGTTTTGTTCCCTGCTAAAACAAAGTTTGTGAATTCAGTTAAATAATTGTTAAAATATATCTGTCATTTGTGTGTTTTTAGCTTTCTTCCTGTATGGGAAGCTTTTCCAAATTTGAAACAGTGCAGTGGTTTATGTTAAAATAAACCTTTGGGTTAAGTTGTCGCAAGCGGGTTTTTTTTGTGTTTCTTGTAAATTTGGTCTTAAATTTTTACTTCAATTGGCATTAAAAAGTCTTAAAAAGTCTTGAATTTAAGTTGCCTTATGCTGTAGGAACCCTGAATAATAAAGAAATATTTGTATTAATATTTACTGATATAAATCTGAAAAGTTTGGTTTGGATTTCCTGTTATTATTGAGACAACACTACATAACATTCAGTAAATTTACTTCAGAAGAGACCAAATCAGCACATAAGAACCCTCTGAGAGAAAGATAGTAAAAAAAAGTAAGAATTTCCCCTTTTGCTTCAGAAAAATGTATGAAGAATATATTTTATTAGGTTTATACAAATAATCTTAAACATTTGGAGGTAAATAAAAATGACGGAAACTTGGACTTACATTTTGAGGCCTAACAGGGATTCGCTCAAAGTTCATGTTCATCCCTGGGAGGACAACAGTCATTTTACGTGGCCCTTTGAATCCCAGCAGGTTGGTATCCTGCCAAAAAGACAAACAGAGAGAAAGTGATTATTTCGCCTCAAAGGGATCCGGTAAAACCAAACCTGTTCACTGTCCCCTTACATAGCAGATTGCAGCTAGCTCCTGCCGTGTGTTGCTTTCCTCCAGTAGCGTCCCAAGGTTTTTGCAGGGATTGGTGCCGTTATCAAACACTGTGAATCTGGTTCCCATGACATTAGACCTGATTAAAAAGAAACAACACACTGTTGAGAACAAGTTTTTTTTTTCTTTTCTTTTTTTTACAGTCAATCACATGTGGATGCTTAAGAGAAAATTATTTTTGATGTTAAGCAAATGAGTAGTAGCTACTGGCTGATGGATCTACTTCCTGTTCACCAAAGTTACAGGTAATGCTAATATATTCTTACCTCAAACCCCTTAGATAGCCTCATGAGACCATCGGAATCTTGCGAGCTTTCAAGGTTTCACTTGCAGATCAGTCTGGAGACTCTCCGGTAAAGAAAATTTGGAGCCGTTCACCAAACGAACGTCCAATCAGCGTTGGCTTTGAGGCGGGTTGATGCGTGACACAATGAGAAGCGCGACAGTTCAGTCTAAAGAACATGGCGGCTTCAGCCGATGAAACTAGCGTTAGCGTGGCTATCGAGCAAGTTTTATCGGAATTACAGAGTATTTCTTCGCTGAAAGAAGAGCAAAACACGGCTCTGGAGGCTTTTCTCAGAGGAAAAGATGTTTTTGCTCTTCTCCCGACTGGTTTCGGCAAGAGTTTGATCTATCAATTGGCTCCTCTTCGTAGTCGCTCTGTTAGTACGTCATATGCTTCGTTGATCTGATTGGTTTATGTGGCCCGTCTATCACCAACATAGGCCAATCAGCTAACCAGTATTTTCGCCCCTTCCCAAAATTACTTCAACGGACGGTTTCCAGATGGATATGCAGAGCAAATCCATCTGGCGGAGTCAGGTTACATCATCAGAGCAACCTGGGCTCTCATAACGCCTCAGTAATCCCACAGACTGACCAACTCCGCTGCATTGCTGCTGTAATCCAATAAAGTATCCAACAGGCTCATACTTTTTAGTTGGCTAAAATTTAGAAAAATGTGTTGTTGTTTTTTTTTTCTTGGTTTTGCTATTCTTTTTTTCTTTTTCTCAGATACTTAATTTGGGGTTTTTGTTAGTTATCTTAAAAATTCTAACATAAGTAATGAAACTGATGTACAACTTTTCTTTTTTAAACGTTACTGAAATAAAACAACTTTTTCATCATATTGTAAGTTTATGGCCAGCGTATGTAGACGAAAAACTGTATCTGATCTATAAAAAAATACATAATCAGTTTGTGAAAAAAACAACAAAAAGATTTTTTCCCCCAAAAATATTCCTAAAATCTCACCTGTACCAAACACTGCATTTCCTTAAACTAAGCCAGAAGGCTGAAAACATGAGCGGCTCACCTCAGCTTCCCAATAAAACTCTCTCCATCTCGTGACAGATCCGTGGCATCCACTGAAATGAGGTAGTTAGATGTTTTGCACTTCTTTCTCTTCCTTCCAGCCAACAAAAAAACCTTTAAAGAGAGTAATTGCCTTTTAAAAGTAGGTATCTGACAGAACTTATTGTTTAAGGACGTTTTTGAAGTCGCTTACTTCCTCTGAATTTTAACGGCTCACCTTTTTCCCATCGTCTCTCTCCATGTGCATGTAGTAGGTGGGATAGAGGCCTCGGTCCATACCTTTCTTGTCCCGAGTAATCCTGCATTTAATTTTGATGCCACTAGGGGCAGGGGACAGGACAAACTCCTCTAGGTTTGCAGAGTCTGCAAGGAAGCTTTCTGCAGAAGGTGATCCAGGGATTACAGTCTCCTGGTAAAAAAGGAAACAACACATTATGTTTAATTCACATCGTAATTATCTAAGATAGATGGTAAGCAGGCGGCAGAAGCTACTGAACAACTCACAGGAATGTTTTTGCCACTAGAAGCTGAGGCGGGTCTGGTAACGTCGGTTTGGGAGGACAGAGAAGAAATCTGATTCTCGTCCGCATCGTCTTCGTGTTCGCTGGTTTCATCAAAGTTCATACTTCCACACAAACCTGTGGCAGTGGATTAAGAAGGGAGGTTCCAGGTGTTACTTTATTGATTTTTTTTTTTTTAAACTGACTACTGTATGATATTAATTCTTTAATATAGACATGGTCTTCTACTGTTAGGCTCTAAAAAGCCATGTAAAAGTGAACACTATTACAGAATCCATTAAGTCAAGAGTATGTTGAAAATTACTCTCAGCGTTTCCCTTTAAAATGCTTAAAACTGGGAGCCATGTGATCATGCAGTAATGATGATCAAGCAGGGTTTAGGCCTGTGGCATCTTTCTGATAATCAGAATCAGACATACTTTAATAATCCCACTGGGAAAATGATCTAGAAATAAGTAAAAATTTCTTAAATTAAGTGTATTTACCCTTGATTTGAGTAGGTAAATTAGATATTTTGCCAATGGAATTAGTATTTTAAATCTTAAAATAAGATCATTTGATAATATGCCCTGGAAATAAGACAATGCAATTGTGTCTTCTTATTTTAAATCTAAATTGTATTGTTCCATTGGCAAAATGTCTCTTTCATCTCCTCAATTCAAGAACAAATGCAATTATTTTAAGAAAAAATTGACTTATCTAGATTTAGATTTTTTCCAGAGGGAAATTAACTGAATTTATCAGCGTAGATCTCAGTCTTAGCTGCTGCTGGAAACAACTTTCATTCACTCAGGAAGCAGAGGCGCTCCACTAATTTTAAAGCAAGCAGGAAAGGCTAAAAACTGTAATACAGTGCTTTGGGTTACATTAAAGTTCCAACTTGATCAAACATCTGAAAATGATTAGTAAGTTAGCTGCTGTAAAATTTATGATCTTTTTCTGGAACATTCTTATTCCTGGTTCAGTATTTTATCTTCGAAAATGAATGTAAATCAGCCGGCAAATGCAGGATGGGGAGGTTGGAGAACTGAAAGACATCCAGGAAGAAACAAATCTCATGCAGAGCTGGAACGATCATGGAATGCATATTCTAAATGTTACCAGACCTCTTAAAGGGCAGGACTCCAGGTAAAGCTTTGTGCAATGCAACTAGTAGCTTTCATGAATTAAACTATAGGAACTAGAAAGGGGGCTAAGAAGCTTCTCCACCCAGCATGGTGATCCGCTCTTTTAAGAAAGATCATATTGTACATAATAAAACAAATATTATTGTATTGTCCAAGTATCTTTCTTTGGTGTAATGAAAATATGAGGGTTTAAAGGAAGAAAGCTCTAATCCAGAAAATATTTTTTTCATTATTTGTTATTTTGTCTGACAGTAGGCATCATCTTCCTGGTGACTTAAAGTTTTAAACAACCTTTTTTTTTCTTCCCAAATTCAAGACAAACACCCTGTAATACCTACCATTCACCACTAGATGGAAGTAAAATCTATATCAGGATTAAGAAATGATTCTCCCAAAGTAATTCTAGGTTGTGTTTTTTTATGGTCAGACAACACAAATAATGTATCTGTTTGTCCACAATGACAGGTGCTAATCCAAGCATGGTGGTGGCAGGATCATGCTGAGGGTATGTTTCACTGTTACTAGAGCTGATACATGAGGCAAAGTGAGAGGATGAATGACTGAGGAGGAATAAATCAATATTTTTTAAATTTTACAACAATCCAGTCTTGACTTAAAGTAACAGATCAGTCGGAACATTTAAACAAGTTACAAAAACACTGGATTAGCTAAATATATCCATTTTTAAATAAACCAAAATCATGTTTTGAATAATTTGTTGTTCATGTTTGCTTAGATTTTCCAAAGTTGAGCTTTTCCAATTGTATCTAATCTGGTTGTTTGAGACTGAAACATTTTGCGGCACCAAACTTAAAATCAATCAGTGGAGACACTGTTAAAAAGGGAAATAGTTTAAACCTAATACTGGTTTTGCTTAGAGATCAGAATTAAAGTAGGCTTGCTGCTGGAAGCTCACCTTCCCTCTGTAGCAGCTCGTGGATGTCTGTCTTGGGCTCCAGCAGAGTCTCGGTGTCTCCGTCTCTTTCTGTTTCCTCGGCTTTAGGAGACTGAGGTTGAGACGGAGGCTGATGATGAGGCTGGGGTGACTGGGACTGGCTCGCTGACTGAACCTGGATTTGTGTTCCCAGATCAGGAGCTGCTGGAGCTGTGAAAGCTGCCGGTCCATCGATACCTAACAACACAGGAAAGTATTTAGCTCATTCTTTAATTATTCTGTTACCTTTATATAGGAGGCAGTTTTCAAAGGTAAAAACCACCATGGTGGATTGTCGTTTCCTTTTTGTTAGGTTCATTTCTTGCCAGTTCTATTTGTTGTCTGTTCTCTATGGGGGCCAATATCCCTGATGAGAATTGATATTGAAACATGACTAAAACGCTCCGGGCCAAACAAACCTTAGTAAACTCATATTCCCATTTTTTCCCAACTGACTCCTATTTTTAAATCAAACATTCAATCATCACAAGTCATCTGAAATCTTCAGGTAATATTTACAAGTATAATATCAAAAAAGCATGAAATTAAATATTTTACCAATTTTTATTGACTGAGGTATAATTTTCAGTTAGCTATTATATAATATGTAAGATTAAGACTCCTAAGTGAACTAAAATAACTGTGGATAATTTTATGGAATATATATACTAGGGATGCACGATATTGGGATTTTGGCCGATATGCCGATATTTTAAAACTCATGTAGCCGATAACCGATATCGATACTGATGTTAAAGCTGGACAGAAATAAGTAGTCATTGAAAATAGCAGTTTTGTTATCCATTTCTGACACTTTGAAAAATAATAAACTCAAATATATTTTCATATGCTGATATCAAATTGATTTTTAAAAACGCGGTATCGATCTATTTTACTTTCAAAATCTCGTGAAATTTCATCGTTCTGTTACAAACTCTTGTGATATTTTGCAAATTCTTGTGAGATTTTGTTAGTAAAATAGATCGATACCGCGTCAAAATATCAACATATAAAAATAGTGAATAGTGAATTTTCGGGGGATTTCGTAGCATAACGATGACATATAGCAATATTTCATTAGTAAAAGAGATTGATATGGTGTTTTTAAATGGCAATATATCAGCATATGAAGATATTGGGATATTTTAATGTATCAATATTTTTTCCCTCGTCTTTAGAAGTTTTTAAGTTTGTAAAAAAGAAGTTTTTGAGGAAGAAGAAGTAGTATTTATTATTATCTTTTTTTAATATTGGTGGGGTGGCCTATGCCCGATATTCAGTTTTAAGGCCGATACAGGTCGATACCGATAGGGGGCCGATTATATCGTGCATCCCTAATATCAACCAATTTTCAATAAAGTATTAGAATAAATAGAACGTAACAGTAATTTTAAAGCATCAATTGTGAGAGTAGGTCAAGGTATTTACAAGAACCAGAACTGTAATAGTAGGACAATGTTAAAGGGTTTAAATTAGACTAAACTAAGTTATTCAGGTCAAAGTCTTTCCAAAAAAGTAAAAAAAAAAAATAAAAAAACAATCAACTGGATTTTGTTTCCCAGTTTGAAGATGTTTCGCTTCCCATCCAGGAAGCTTTTTTAAATTCAAAATAGGTTAGAAGCCGCATCTTCACTCCCTTGTTATTTATGTTTTGTTTGTTTTTTTCGATTGGCTAAGAAATACTGTAAACAAAGCATAAAAACAGATCAGAGTTTATTTTCAACTATTCACATCAGTTAAGATAATTAAACATCTTTACATTTAAAATGCACAAACCCAGCATTAAGGATTGGCTAAATTTAAAACTAAAAAGAAATCAGATTAATTTAGCTATTATTTTAAATGATCCCAAATGAACAATATGCCATAAATATGTCAACAATCTGTAGCAAACTCACTGTCTGACCTTGTGATGCCCTAATTTGAACTTGAGAACATGGAACCTACAGCCGTCACTTTTCTTTCAACATGAGCTACATTTGATGATTTAAAACTCTCCTTTAAAATTTAAAAGCTCCTAATCAGAGGTTCAGATCTCCAAGTAAAACAGCAACCAGTACTGGTGGATGTCAGTAATAGAAGGGATGAAGCCATTACATTATGTACCATATGATTAAAAGGCTTATTTAAAAGGCTGCTGTGTGTGTTTCTCTCACCATCAATGATGATGTCACTGTTGATGCTGATCTGAGACTCCACCAGCGGGTCCTGCTCCTCTCCTCGCCGCGTCCTGTAGCGCCGCGGTCGGGTCTCGGTGTTGGGCTGGACCATCATGGGTTCCTGACGTTTCCGTCGCTGCTTCTGCTCCAGCAGAGCCCTCTAAACACACAACACCTTTGGCTTTAAAAAGCTATTCTACATGACCTTCCCAGACAAATGATCACATGATTACAAAGAATTATTCAATGTTTCTGATGTGAAGAGGATGAATATAGTTGAGGTGGAAAAAATGACCCAACCAGATGTAATTACATTTATATGCATGATGACATGCAAGCTGTGTCTTCCAGTAAATCCTGCAAACAGCCTGTTTAATGGACAAAAAAGGTCTGCATTGCACCTGCTACTTGAGTGTGATGGAAAATGAGGTATATTTAATGTATTTTGCTTCTGAAAATTCCTCATGGTGATAAAGTAAGAACTCATCCCCCTTCGCTTACCCAACTTTGGTCAGAGCAGCCTTTGGGATTATACAAGCTCATTAATTAGTGCGCCAAGTGCACAACAACACATGCTGATGAGGGATGCTGCTTAGTGAGCTCGAAGACACCAGGAAGCCTAGCCTCAGATTTGGCAAAGTGCGAAAAGCTCATTCTTGATTCATCAGTGGCTCAATTAACAATGAGAAACTGAAAGACGTCTGTTTTACTCTGAGGTGGAAAACTATCCCTAACGAATCTCATGAGATAATCTGGTCACCAAGATGTGAACGCAATCATTGGCAGCAAGAAATGTGTAACATGCCTTTAAATATATTGATCCCAAAGGTTTAGATTAAAATTTAGAATTATTTAACTATCTTTAATATATTAATTAAAATGATGTCGGAGGCTAAACTCTTTCAGCTACTGGCCACTAGGCAGGATAAGGACTCAAATTAATCTTCCTAACTTAAGTTAGGAAGATGTTAAGGCAGATAAAAAAAAAAAGATCTGATTTAGTTTCCATCCATCGAAAAAAAAAATAAACATTCCAAGTTTTCTAAATACTACAGCAAAGTTATTTCTCTTTTAGCAAAAGGGAAAAAAAACCTCCAGGTGTTTCTGATATTCCACTGAGGATGAACACAGGGAAAAGTTTATAATAGCTACTGATAATTAGTGAAGGGTCTGTGATGCTGTGGCCCCTTTTCTATCCCCAAAGTTCCTGGGAGCTCTGCTAAACCGCTCTGGTGTGCCAAATATTTTTTACAAATGTCTGTTTGGTATTTTGTTACTGTTGAACACTAAAAGAAACAAAAAAATTGTAAAAAACAAGCATATTTTCAGAAAAATATGGATAAACAATCACTTCACACTACAGATAAGCTGATAAAAGGAGTTATAATCAATGGTCCCTAATGTCACTGCATTTATTTAACTATGGGAGCCAATTTTCCAAAGAGGGAATCAGTGGCTCATCTAGTTAGAAGGGAGTTATTCTGATTTGAATTTTTCTAAGGCTCAATTATTTTGTTACGGCTAAGAGGTTGACCTTTACATCAGGAAGTCTTCATTAAGGTGTTTACAGTTCTTCCTGCCTGAACAAAAACATCTGGGAAAACGTAAGCTACTGACTTAGTTTAAAGCAGATAATTAACCTGATTCTAGTCGTTTTGAAGCCAATTCAAGGAAAATAACTTTAACTGGAGAAAAGCTGGAATTATTTAAATCAAAAAGTAAAAGTACCATTGAAAGAATAAATATACAAACCTTCTCCATTGTGGACATGAAGAATATCTGCCCAAACTTACTGATCGGTTTCATTCAAAAATGCTACAGATCCCTTTTCTCTCATGAACTCAGATGAAAATGAATGCAGAGTTATCTTTGTCTCCATTTCTGAAGCTCAGAATCAAAAAGTTGATGGCCTCCTTTGCATAATGTGTTCCTCTGACAGAATAGGCCTCTGTCATCATAACAAGCAGCAGAATGAGGCCGTTTCTGTGTCTGTGCAGTCACCGTTCCTAACTGAATGAGTGTCATTAGCGCCGGGAGGAGGGGAGAAAGGAGGTGCACTATGAGTTAAACATGTTATGTTTTTGCTTTTTATTCCGTCAATCTAAAAATTCACTAAATAAAAAAATAGAGGAAATAAAGGGGAAGGGCTGCATTGTTATAACAGGATGTCGAGGAGACACAAAGCACTGCGAAAAATCAGGAAGCATTCAATTCGACAGACGCATCCAAACAATAAACCACTGTGGCTGCACCTCAATTACAGCCGCAGGTTAGGAGATGTCTCTGGTAGAAGAGTCACTTTTTGGGATTTTTTTTTTGTTGATCTCTGTAATCATACAGACTACAAATTATCTAAAAATAAGTAACAGTTTATTAAAATAGTGTATTTATCCTTAATTTGAGTAGGTTAATAATATGATCTCATTGTGTTCTCAATTGCAGGTGAAAAATTTGCAGACGTTCAGGTCATGCATCAAATATATAATAAAACAAACTAAATGGACGTAGAATAATAAAAATATGAGAATTTTTTCTACAATCTTTTGTAAATCAAAGTTTGAGTATCGCTCTGAAATTAGTTCTACCAAAATCTTTTTTTCTTTCAGCTAGAATAAGTCAGGTAGTAGAATCTACATCACAGCAAAAACTATAAGAAATCGTACAAACTTTGAAATATTATAAGTCTCAGTAAAAAGTTCCAGTTCCTACCTGTCTTTCCAGCTTCTGCTGCATCAGACTGCTACAGTCGCCTTCTATGACTCTGCAGAGGAAGAGCAAACATGAAGCAAGTTTCTGCATAATATCACACAAACAGAAATACAATTTTTAGCAACATTTGTTATTGACTTAAGCAAAACATGTAAAATCCTTAAAACCTGTAATCCCTCTCTGAGAAAGGAATCTTTATTCTCCTATAGGAGTTGTTCTGCATATTATTTCGCACATTTTTGTAGAGACATCTGGTAAAGCTACCATGAGGAGATGGTAGCGCAATATTAGGAGTCACTTCTGCCAATCCTGACTCAATTTGGTCGAATAGAAACTCTCCGTCAACCTCACACGAGTAAGAGACAAATCACAGGCTGGTGTCATAACGCAGGCCACTGACTCTCATTTCTCTTTTATCTTTTCCTGTTGGGTAAATCTTTAAATATCACATGTTCTTGTGGCCTGAAATGACTATTTGTGGAGAAGGATCAAAGCTGAGGGAGATCTTCAAATAAGGCCACTCTTCCCTACATGAGGTCAGCTATCAGACGCGTCCTGCTCACTTTGATTTCCCACCCCTTTTAATCAGTTTCCTGTCATGTCTACAGCTGCAGATTTTCACCGATGACTCATCACCCTCGGACTCAAGAGGGCAATTTCTGAATGCACAAAACAGAAACACAGGCCCTTGGATTGGGCTGTCTATTGCTCCATCATCACAGCGTGTAGCCCACTAGTCAGCACAGGCATGACTCATAGTTATTATGCTACCCTTTGCCAAAAATGGTCATCCTAATGAGATCAGAACTCCTATTGTAACAAGTATCATAACAATTATTGCAAAGATGGGGCCATTTTTAAGGTATTTAGACCTTTAGGAAGCATCCAACAAAAAAGTTTACTTGCTTCTACTTTGGTTATCCACATTTCTACTCTAAGTCTGAAAGATGAAGGGTTCTGTTGTGGTGTGTTTTGTGGATTACCTTGATGTGGAGTCGGAGGAGAAGCTGGCAGAGCTGGAGGGCCTTCATGAAAAAAATAACAGCCAAAATAACAGGATTAGGTGGAGAATAAAACATGTAAATCACTTCAGCAACATCATAAATTAACTGAGTAATTAATAATAAAAATAATAATTTCACAAGTGATCTGTAAACCTTAAAATATTTAGTTTGAAGCGTATGTTTTATTCTTAACCTCAATGGCGGGCTCCTATAAAAGCACCACCTAGAAAATAGTTGATCTCTGTAATTCTAAAAATTAGTTACAATTTCTTGAAAATAGAGTATTTAACCTTAATTTGAGTAGGTTAATAAGATGACCTGCCAATGGAATTACCATTTTTACCCTTAAAATATAAGAATTAGATTTTAAGCACTTGAAATTTAAGTGCTTAATTCTCATTTGAAATTATTATTTTTAATGTAAATTGTTTAATTCGACAGTTTCTCACTTACCAGCTAAATCCAAGAAAAAATACACTTATTTTAAGAAAAATTGACTGACTTAGATTTTACTTTTTGTCATGTATGGATTCATTTAGAGAAAATATATTTTTTTATCCATTTACCAATATCATAGGTGTCATACGCTGCAACCTTTATATTGTTCTCTGCTGTATCAAATAACAAGGCAGGGGAACTTAACTGCGTGCTAAGGAGTTAATACTGCTATATTTGTTATAAATGTGTTTAATCAGGGACATAAATTAAAGTTCCAGGACATCAGCACTTGAGAATTAGAGTTTGAAACCCTTCACCTGACTTGTTTCTGTCTGAGCTAATAGAACTGCATTTGAAAAGAGCAGCCTTGTTTTATGGCAAACTGTGACCACCCACTGAAAGCGTTTCATGCAGGGATAAAAGCATATTGATTAAAACTCATTCCTGATTGCACCTCTGAAATAAAGCTAACTGCACAAGCAAAACATGCAAAAAAAAAAAGTGTATAAATGTTTTATGGCTGCTTTAGTTTATATAGAGACAGAGCTTATATATTGAAGCTAAGAGCAACCTTATATAACAGTAAACAGAAAAGATGCATCACAGGCAGATATCTGATATAACACTTAGCACTTTATGTTGTAATAAATCAAATTGGCTCACATTGAAGAAAATACTTTAAAAAACCTTTAACAGATAGAAACGTTCACACAAAGTTAGAAAGTATTAGAGCCCTGAGTAGTCAATGTTTAATTAGTCTATTGCAGCTTAGGTGACAAAAGCGGGTCACGCTTCTCGTGTACCTTCACTGTGTGTCAGAAAACAGAGTAACCATGGCAATTGTAGCTCTATCATCACCAGAACAGCAGCATTGATTAAAACCTCCAGTCACGTTTTGTGCTTTACAGTAGATGGAAGCCTTTAGAATAGAATAGAAAATCCCTTCATTGTCCCACAATGGGGAAATTCTGGCGTTTTCAGCAGCAAAAAGATTATAGAAAAAATGGTCACACCTTAGAAAAATATATAAGAATAACATAATAGTGAAGAGTTAAAAGATAAACAACAAAATACTGTACTCCAAAGTGTTTTAACATTATAAAAACGGTGCACCTGAAGAATAAAATAACCAATATACAGCTGAACATTTTTACAGAAATGGATATTTGAAAGTAGCAGCAACATGTGCAAAATGACAGCAGCATGTTACTTAACCGACTAAGATAGAAACTGCAAAATCAGCATGAATGTAACAACTTATTCAAGTTGTTGGAAACAGTCTTTAGCAGTTTGCTGCAAAGATTTAAAGATGTAAGAAGGAAAGGAGTGCCAAGCTGTGAGGATGTGTTTAGCAGCGTGTCCAAAAACTGAAAGCTCAGAAGCCTTCTACTCGAAAACAAACAGAAGAATTTCTATTTTGCATAAAGTCCTGCAATGTGTAATAGAATACAGCAACATTAGATACCTTTTTTTTCTAAGCAAATGCTAGGTGTTTAGGAACATTTCCATAATGTTCTTTTAGGAATTTATAGGAGTTCTGACACCTCTCACATCAGGTTACCAAAAACTGCACCTTCACCAATAACACTATCTACATGCAGGAAAGATATCATAACACTTTTCGATAACTCCCACAGCGCATGTGGAAAGTGCAGTGAAAAGTTTTGAACTGAAGAGTTTCTGCAAATAAGGTCAACAGCTGAGCAGAAACGTCATTTCATGCGTCAACAGGTTGATTTGAGGTGGTCAGGCTCTGAGGGAATGTCTTCATGAGGACATTTCAAAACATCAAGGGAAAAAAAATGTAACTAACCCTAAGACTATGTTCTTTTTAAGAAAGAAAATATCCTTGTAGGATATAATAGGGATCCTTGCTCATATGTTATGAATAACAAACTATCATCTAAATGTTTGAATCAAGAGTCACGTCCTTTATCCATTCTGGTACAGGTTTGGTGACTCTGTCCCAGTAGTAGGGATGGGAATCGAAAACCGGTTCCTGTTCAGAACCGGTTCCGTATTTTCCGATTCCATGGCATCGTTTGGCAGCTCGCTGAACGATTCTTTTTTCGATTCCCGCAGCACCAGAGCCTAAAGCGCCGGCTCTGGGGAGCACGACTTACGTCACGTTTTTTACGCAAGTTACGCATTTTCGATTCCCGCAGCACCAGAGCCTAGAGCGCCGGCTCTGGGGAGCACGACTTACGTCACGTTTTTTACGCAAGTTACGCATTTTCGATTCCCGCAGCACCAGAGCCTAGAGCGCCGGCTCTGGGGAGCACGACTTACGTTACGTTTTTTACGCAAGTTACGCATTTTCGATTCCCGCAACACCAGAGCCTGGAGCGCCGGCTCTGGGGAGCACGACTTACGTCACGTTTTTTACGTAAGTTACGCAAGTTACGCAAGTTGGAAGAACTATTCGAGGAGGAAGACAACGAGCTGCGGTCACTTTGTGAATCAAAGCGCCCCGTCTTTCCTTAGCCCAGAGGGTAGATCAGGAAATCCAGCTCTGTAAAAGCTTGCCCTCCATCCCCTGCAGGGATAGCGCCACACTGTGGTGGTGGAACAAGCAAGATACGCTGCCCTTGCTATCTGGACTGGCTGAAAACGACCTCTATGTGCAGGCTTCCTCCACGGCTGGAGACACCTTAAGCCCTGAAAGATCCCGTATCCTTCCAGAAAAAGCAGATATGCTCATCTTTCTGCAAAAGAACTGTTAATTTTCCCTACTACTGTTTTATAATTAGTATTTTTTGTTATTTAAAATATATTATTATTCCATCATTTGTTATTAGACATTGTTGGTTATTAAGTTTGTTCTTGTATTCATTTTTCATTTAAACACAGATGTTACTCCAGTTTCATATTTCCTGTGGACATCTTGATCTTGTTGAGTTTGTAAGATTGTGCAATAGTTAAGTAAACAAAGTTGATTCTGATAATCAAACTGTTTGTTCTCCTTTTTACCCCAAATTGGAATCGAAAAAAGAATCGATAAAGAATCGAATCGTTTCATAGAATCGAAAAGGGAATCGGAATCGTGAAAATCTTTTCAATTACCAACCCTACCCAGTAGCCTAGCATTCCTGTTCTAAGCTAACAGAAGTGGCATGTAGTGGGGTCTCCTGCTGCTATTTTAACATTTTACATACCTTTTTACTATGGTTTCCTTACATTTCCATTGCCTATCTAATATTTTATTAACAAGTCCACGCTGCCTCCTCTGACCTCTGCAGCGAACAAGGCGTTTTTGTCCAGACGACAGCAGCTTAGCGGATATTTTCTCTTTTTTCCAAATTCTCTATGCAAACCATAGAAGTTAGATTAAGTTTGAATCCTCATAGATCAGCATTTTCTGAAACAAACAGTCCATCTGGCACTAAACAGTGAGTCACTTTAATCCTGTCTGTGTCGTTCTATTCGAAGATCAGCAAGTCGCCTTCACCATGTCTAGATGCCCAACTCCAGGGAGTATAGACTCTGTTTGATCTATATATTTAGTCTCTCTGTGGTGAGAAACTGTTAAACAAAACAAAGCATCTGTTTTTATGTGTAACTTGAAACTGCGCTTTGAGAGGATTTACGTTTGTGTTAGTTAGAAACTTTTATCAATTTAATTTAATGCATTAAAGGTGTTTTCCGTCCTCTGTTCCGACTCCTTCTGAGGGTATTTTCTTCCTTATTTTTGACATAATCCGTTTCTTATCACATTCTGTATGAAAATGAATGTTTATGTGCATGCATGGGTTCTCTTTGGTCACCTGGCCTTCCTACCACAAAGAGTTTTTAGCTAAATGGGTCCCAGTATGCATGGTAGTCTTTCCAGTCACCTGTTGACTGCTGGGGACAGGAACCGGCTCCCCATTAACCTGCAAGGATAAGTGTGTTTGCATGATGGATGGATGCTTTAAATAGAAAGAGGTACATGTACCTTGAAGCCGATCTTTTTGCACTTAGCTGTCTGCAACCAGACACCTCACCATACATGCATTAAATTAGGTTAATGTATTCAATTAATAATACATTTGTTCAATTAGGAGACCATTAGATGGCATGACTGGAAGAGAACGTAATCTTTCCTGAATATTGAGAAGTTTTGAGGCATACCTAAAGGACACATTGATTTTTCAGTAGTAAGACTGATGGATACTGTGTGAATTTTAGTTCCATGCTTGTTTAAGTCAGCCATGCAGCCAACAGTACACACACTAACCCACCCACACACACTCTCAGAAGGTTGGATAGGCACAAATCACCAACTCTTGTTACAGCAAGCACAGTCACAAGCTGGTGCTTTGAATAAGTAACGACATGATGGCAGAAACATGAGCAAGAGGTACAAGAGTGGACTGCAAGGTAGTCTGTCTACCAGCCAGCTGATAAGACAGGGAGATACGGCAACATGTGGATAAAGAAAAAGGCTTCAGTTCTGTCTAAAAACAACTTTGCTTTCTAGCAAATAACAAAATACAAATTGTTTGGTAGAAGAGAAGGAATATTGGTCCAATTAATTTCGAAAATGACACTTTGGCAACATCGTCTTTCATAAAATAAAAATAGAAATATGTACTGAATGAAGAGAAAATGTAACCTGTATGACCAGCGGCTGTAGACCGGCTGAGATCCTTCAGTTTTTACCAAATCCATGGATGGAAATGAGCAAAAGCTAATCCACTTATATGGTCCTCCAATGGTGCAGAAAAGACTGGTTCTACTGTCAGCGCCGCCCAACCTAACAGAACGACCTCCGGGCTGCAAGATCTCTTGCAAACATTACAAAGAAACGGCAGCTTCACTATGTCCCACCCATGGGAGAGACAGTAACCCAGCGCTGAGACAGGCTGAGGTTGTGAGGCTTGTGCTGTTATCATGACTTCACACTTCAGACAACGAACAAGAAACCAAGAAGGAATTGGAACCGAAGTGACAGCGCGAATTATCAATGTATTAAAAAATAAGCCTGAGAGAGAGTGAGGAAGTATTCCCACCCCTTAAACATGTAGATAGATAAACAATAGAAACATTTGTGTCATTCATTCATTATTAAGAAGCTCAGATTTTGTTTAATACAAAAATCTGGATTTGTGCAATTCTGTTTGCATTTAGCCTCCTAATTTACACCCATAAAAGAAAATCCAATGCAACTATTTGCCATAAACTGTGTAAAATGTAATATGACTATAACTGCAGCTCTTTTGTAAAGGCCATAAATGTGTTGTTAGAGAACATTAATTAACAATCAGCTGTAAGAAAAACAACAAACACAAACGAAAAGTCAGTAATAAAGCAGGGGAGGTTTCGAAAATAACATCCTAAGTTTTGAAAATCCCACAGAGCTCATTTCTACACAAAAATGCAAAAGTCAGCGCATGAAAATGAAAAGTTTCTGCAGGTATGATGGAATGGCAAAACCGACAAAGATTGAACGACTGACCAAGAAAGCTGACGGTAACCCTGAAGGGGCTGAAGGGAGTCACTGAATAAAAAACTTGAATTGCGCACTCAATAAATCTGGCAAGAAGAAAACCACAGATGAATGAAAGTAATATGACCTCCTGCTTGCAGTTGTCTACAAGCACTGCAGCAGCAACAAAGCAGACGTGTGTAGAAAAGTACTTAGGTAAAATCAAGCCAAATGCAAAATCCCCATAATAAGGTATGACAGTGGAAGCATCATGCTGTGGCCATGGTTTTCTGATGCGTGGCCAAAGAAGCAGGTCGAATTGGACAAGAATGGGGATAACCACTAGCCTCGTGAGACCATCGTGATCTTGCGAGCTTTCAAGGTTTCACTCGCAAATCAGTCTGGAGACTCTCTGTTAAAGAAAATTTGGAGCCGTTCACCAAACGAACATCCAATCAGCGTTGGCTTTGAGGCGGGTTGAGGTGTGACGCAACGAGAAGCACGACAGTTCAGTCTAAAGAACATGGCGGCTTCAGCCGATGAAACTAGCGTTAGCGTGGCTATCGAGCAAGTTTTATCGGAATTACAGAGTATTTCTTCACTGAAAGAAGAGCAAAACACTGCTCTGGAGGCTTTTCTCAGAGGAAAAGATGTCTTTGCTCTTCTCCCGACTGGTTTCGGCAAGAGTTTGATCTGTCAATTGGCTTGTGGCTGTGTTTTCGTCGTCGCTCTGTTGTTACGTCATATGCTTCGTTGATCTGATTGGTTTATTTGGCCCGTCTATCACCAACATAGGCCAATCAGCTAACCTTATTTTCGCCCCTTCCCAAAATTACTTCAACGGAAGGTTTCCAAATCCATCTGGCGGAGTCAGGTTAACAGCTAGAGGCAATACTAAAATCAAATCATATTAAACCATCAGTATACTCTACATAATGCTGCATCTTCAAGCTATTTGCCCTTTTTATGTTCCACAGCAATTGTTTTTCTTCTGAGCCAGCCCAGCTTATTTAACTGTCCAATTACTCCCGGTAAGTTTCTGACAGACACTACAATCAGCTGAAAGTCTCCTTTCAGAGGCAGGATGTCTACCTACAGATTCCCATGTTTTCTGGAATCTTTTAGGAAAGGAACAATGGGTATTAGTCAATCTTTAAAAACTGCAAATGTCTCAAAAAATATTTAATCCTTCCAACATTTCTAGTTTGACCGTCTGCATAGGAGGGAGGTTTTCAAGTCCATCTCTGTAACACTGGATAAGTGCTTGGTGTCTTTTAAAGGTAACTCAATAAAAATGCAACCTATAGATTACCATTTTTTTTAAACAAACAGGGTGTGGAGACCTTAATCTAGTTGATAGGAGACCAGAGTCTCCTGTGTTTGACACCGATTTGGCAAAGCGAGAAAATGGGATTATGTTGAGTGAGTTTGTGCTGCGAGATGGCAGTAAAACTCTACATAAGTCAACTGGTGATAAGCGGGGGAATCTTCCACCAGAGGGAGTAATTATGAAGCTCTAAACAAATGATGGAAATAAGCTGCAAGAGTTTATAATAATAATGATGGTTTCTCATGGGAACGTCAAGCATAACCCAGCAAGACCGACTCTCCAACGGTTCTGCCTCGCTGTGTTTTAATGAATCTGGAGAAATGAAAGCTGTTGATTGCCGGCAGCGCTCTTTGCAAAAAAAAAAAAAAACATTCTGGGAACGATGATTCACCACAGAGGGGCACCAAAATGTTTGTCAAAATTTACATGAATCTCAAGCAGTCCACTCAAGAAAAAGATTATGTATAAAGTGAAAAAAGAAAAGTCAAACCAAAAATTTCACACAAATCTACAGGCATTTGGGAAATGTGTGTGGGTTTGCGTAAACAAACCACTCAACCATAAGCTTTACTTCCAGCTGCTGAGGTGCACCACTGTCCGAGTAGAGATTTTAAAAAATGATTTACACAAAAGGTCCGAGGATATCCAAGTGAGATGACTAAGACGTTCAAATTGTGATGCAACATGAAGTAAACAGTTAGTGGTCGTACAGAAAACTGCTGCCTCTGGACTTGTATCTTTATCTTGTTTTTTTTTTTTGTAGTTTTTTTTAAAGGAAATCTAACCACAAACCCCGACAAACTATTTACCATTCACGTTTGTTTTCTTGGCTAATGTAAGCAGTTTCTCCAATATTGCTCAGGCATGCCGTTAGAAAAACTGTCACTCTTTAAACAGCTCATCCCAGCATGCAGTGTGGGATCTGTAACAGAAGCAAGGCTGCCAACTCTTCATTACTCAGCAGCTTAATAAAAGAAACGAACCGCATACGATTCTGTGGCAAATATTTAACATGGAACATTAACTGAAGCGATTCTCCTGAGACACAAAGGCTAATCTGGAGGAGTTATAATGAAAGGAACGTGACACGATTCCAATCACTCCACTTCTTTTGCAAATAGATGACTGCAAATACCGAAACAGCCATTTGTGAATTATCACACAAGCTGTCGAGTTTGGATGAGTATTGCTGTCCACAATCCAGCTGGTAGGCTGATCAGCCATCTGTTTATTCCTATCATGCTGACAAAAAATTTGGTATTAAGAAACAAAACAAGAATAGAAAATAAAAATACCCAGTATGGAAGCAATTATGTCAGGCAATGCTCAGTCAAATGTCTAATGTGAGCAGGCCTATAGATGTCGTAGAGAAGCAGGAAAAGGTTTCGGTTGCTTTGATTTCTATCTGTCAGGAAATGAAAGGAGATTTCTGTTCTGCTGGTTTAATTGCATGAAGTAGATGTGATCTCGACAACAGAACCCTTATCATAAGCTTTCTAACTCACCATTTGTTCAGGAAAACATCAAGTAACTGACATATATTTGTTTATAAATATAACTCTGGATCATATTTCATACTCTTCATTTTCCAAAACAAATGCTCTATGCTTCCATGATTGTTATTACAATTCATCCCAATTCACAGGACCAATATTAATGAGACTGCCGCTTGATTTGTTTTATTCAGCTTTTCATTTTGTTTACATTCCTTATCGTGTTCTTTTAAGCTGCTGTTGCACTCTATGTATCCATTTGACTTCGTATTAAAAGCTGAGTGTACGGACATTAAGTATAAATGTGTAAGGAAAGATAGGAGGGACAAAAAGGGGATTAAAATGTAAATGATATCCTCATCGCAGTATTCAGTAATCATATCAACATTCAATGTTTTCCTGATATGGTGCCGACCAAGTTAGAATCTAAATGGAGCATAAGTTAGGCAAATTCCTAATTACAGGCAAGGGTGGATTTAGGAAATGCATGGCCCTAGGTAAAGACAGGAAGGGGGCCCTCTGAATTGAGAAGATGACACATAAGCAGACTCATTATTCAGATACAGAAATGTTAATAGAATAGACATCCATTGTGTGTTCTAGGTTTTGTCCGTCTATTCTTTCTTGTTTTCCTCTCTATGTTTTGTACTCAGCTGACTTTTCATGCGGTCTCTAAAGGAATGAAAGATTTTTTCCAAGCACTAAGCTCACTTAGCTGATTGCTCCTTCCTGTGTTTCTAAAAAGTCGAGGGCAAAAGTAAATAACCCAGTCCTTCTTTTCACTGTAGACAAGCCATGATCTGCTTCTCTGTTCTCCATTTTTCATTTGGGTGAAATAATAGCTGCATGAATCATGACAGCAGGCAAGATAAAGTAGAGCAGGAGGCGGGGTTATGAATCTACTTGCTCTGGCGAGCAGAGTGCGCTGCTTTTAGATGTTGTTGCTAAAGTCTCCAATAGCAGAAAAAAATCGCTAGATTTGGCACTAGGTGCTTTTTTGTCATAAAATGCTAGAGGGGTCTGAAAAGTCGCTAAATATAGCCACAAAAGCGCTAAGTCGGCAACACTGCTCTGCATATTGTTTGTTTTCCAATGGTTTGCTGCTGTCGGTTTGGACCTTTCTGAACATGTCTGATCCAATATGGTGGACACTGAAGGGGGGGGCTGAGACACATTTAATATTATAAGCGTTCTGATGGAATTTCAGCAAAAGGATATGTATCAAAAACATAACTAATGTGCAAAAATAAGGAATAGTTGTATTAACTATACAAGTTAACAGAGTTTTATGGGGCCCCCAGAATCTTGGAGCCCTGGCCAACTGCCTAGTATTGCCCGATTACAGGTAATACACTGTAGACCAAGTTATTTTTAAGTAAGATAATGGAAACATTCTTTTTCTAATGGATTAATTAGCATTACCCATTTTTTTTTTTATCATGCACGAGTTGACATTCTAATAATATAATTCCTACTTTGTTTATATGTAAGCAGTAACATCTAATGCATGTTATAGTTTCCTGTAATGTTTTTTATTATTATTATTATTATTATTATTATTATGGGAGGAAAACCTGTTACCAAGACTAACTTAAAAAGGTCAGCAGATAAACAAAAGTATAGACTGTGGAAACCTTACTTTACACATAAAAAAAAATCAAGTTACATTTAAAAATCAGTATTAAAATGATAAAAAAAAAATGCATAAACATTTTTTCCAGATCTCCTTAATTTAAACTAAACTGCAATCGACCTGCATAGTACTTTGCAGACTTTAGAACATTCTAGTGTTTACAACAAAGAAGAGGAAAACAGAAAGAGTCCAAATTGCTTGAAGGCATGTTCAGACATGACCATTAATTTTCCTCTATAAACCTAAACCTCTGAATTTTGAAGATTAGATGTTATATCTAGCAGGATGTCTTTGCACCTTTAACATATTCAGACACTGAATGAAATATGAAGCTGCAGATCAACATCTTCACAGAAATATGTAGAAACACTCACTGGTTTATTCAGATAATACAAACAAGAAGCTTTCTCTTTGCTTTTGACACATCTAATAAATCGATAGAACATGTACAGTAGGATAGAAACGGCAATAAAAACAAAACGAGGCAGTGTTCTTTGAAAATGATCCCTCGTTTAGGTGCAGTAAGGAGATTTTTCCTCGGTATTTCTCAACCACAGCAGTAAACGTTTGGTCCGTCTCCAAAATGGCTCTCCGTTGCCTTTAACTGCTCATTAAAAAATCCAAAATGCTTGTTGAATCCAAGTGGATCGTGTTGTTTATCGTTACAAGCTAACGGTAGCTAAACCAGCGCTGCTTTGAGAAAAGTTGGGGGGGAAACTTGTTTTATTTTTTTAATGCGTTGTTCCCCAAAAGGTAAAGGCTTGATTAAACGGTAAAAAACACAAACAGCCTCCGAGCATTACGTTAGGAATTCCGCTCACCTTATGCTGTGATAACTCATGTTTGTCCACGGTTGCTAAGGGTAGACCATCAGTGGGGACTGCACTTTTTCCTTAGACGCTGTTGTCGCGAGCGCTGTTACTCTGTGCTTAGTTACCAGCTTCTTCAAGAACAAGCCTTCCTATTGGTCCGCCGTTTCTTTAGCGGGGATCTCATTGGTCGACGTCCTGAGGAGGGGCGGACCCTTACGCCTGCTTTCTTCTTCTTCTTCTTATGAGATTTTATGGCGGTTGGCAAACTTGTGAAATGTGCATTACCGCCACCAACTGATATGGAGTAAAGCAAGGAAACGCCTGCTTTCTTATTTGGATTTTATTATGAAATACTCGGCAGACACATGTCAAAGGTGAGTCACGAATACAAAAAAAGGAGACGCTGCCTAATAGGAAGTGATCATTTTAGCAAGAGTTGGGTTTTTGAATGAACCATTACAGTTTTAAAACAATACTTTGTCTCCAAAATGTTTGCAAGTGAATATTCATACATTTATTTTATCTAGAATATCCAAATAAGGACTGATGACGATATAAAATAATTGAAATTACTAAAGTATTATAAGTATCAGTAAAAAAAATCAGGAATATATCTCATTAGATTGTGTATACTAATGATGCATTGTGGAAGAATAACAAAATAGTGCATCTATTGACGATTACAATACATTTTGAATGCATATTTATTTTAATATACATATAAAATACTTTCATATCAACGTTTTTACAACAATTTATATACATAGGCTTTGTATTTGAAAACAAGAAGTGTTTTTTAAAAGCATGCAAGAACTGAAAAAAAGGGATAATTAATTAAATGTAAGCTCCTCAATTTTTTTTACCACTTGTGTCCTTTCATTTAGTGTCTGTATTGGAACAGTTTGAAAAAAATATTTTTAATTCAAATTTGTAATTAAGTGATAAAAATTTAATTTTATTTATCTCACATTGCAGAAAATTTGTCTCTGCATTTAACCCCTACCTATGGGGAGCAGTGGGCTGCCATGGTGGGGCACCTGGGGAGCAGTGTGGGGTGTTGCACAGGGACCCAGAGTGGCAGTCTGTGGGAGTGGGGCTTGAACGCAGAACCTAAGGATTCCAAACTCTATGCTCTAACCACTACACCACCACTAGTCCTATAAAATGTACCAAATGTAAAGTTTTCGTCATGAAAAAAACCTATCTTATGAGATTTTAGTTGGCATAACAGTCTAATGACAAAAAAAGTAGTACTTACAAAACCAACTGGAACAGTACAGTGCCATTTCAATATTTTAGCTGTTAAAATACAGTATGTTTTATTTTTTTTATTTTTTTAAAGTGATAGGAGCCAGTAATCTATAAAAAGCTAATCCATTATAGCAGCTCGAGAGCAGTGATTCCCAACCTGGGGTACTCATAAACCTAGTTGTCTGCGAGTGCATTGCAAGTGACACATGAAAATATACTATTTTTCAGCTAATAAAATAAAATAGGGCTGGGATCTGTTTTGCTTCATCAGAACCCACCTGAAAAATAAAACAAGCATTTTTCAACCAAAAAGTAAGTTATCCCCATATGTTTGATTTCCCCTTCAACTTTGACACACGTCAAAACCAAGCATAGGAACAGCCTGGTTAAAAGCAGTTTTTCACACTGAGCTATTGGAGCCCATCAAAGCAAACAATGTAAAATAAATGCAGTCAGTCTGACTATAACTGTTCAGTATTTTATTTCCAATTCCTCAAGTTTAAATGTGATTATAAAGGAGTTACTCAGAGAAGGAAGTTTTATAGAGGCAGATTTATGGTATGATTTTATTTTGTACTTATATTGATTCCTTACTAGCTTCCAAGAAAAAATATTTGTTGTTTTTTATATGAGTTGGAAAGAATAAAATTCCAAAGAATGAAAGTTAAAAAGATGAAATGATATGATTTTTTTCTTTATAAGTTATTGTACAGTTTTGTACATTCCACTTTTGGACAGTCATCAATACTTTTGACTGAGATGGTTACTCATGGTAAGACAAAATGCCAAAAGGGGTTCACAAGTCAAAAAAAGGTTGGGAAACACTGCTCTGGAGAACATTCTTTTTAATTGGAGTAACAAAAATGTATTTGCTACAAGAAAAAAGTAAAACAAACCAAAAAATATACATATTAACAATGAATTAGTGCATCTGATTCAGAAAGATAACCCCTTTCTTTTAACTTCAACATCAAACCCTTTCTTCTCCTCCATGTCACCTTCACCCCATAATCCCTCTCGGGTGTATCAGCCACCAAGCAGCCAGGTGGGCTGCTGCATGGTGTCGTGCATGGTAGAGCAAACATTATATACCCAGGGGAAGAGGAGGAATAATCTTCCCCTTTTGAAGGAACTTCTGGAGTGTCCACATCAGGAGGAGGGCAATCACTGTTCATCTCTGTGGATATAAACTTGGAGGAGGCAGGTGTTGTGGCTCCCTCTGCTGGAATTATGCATCCTTGTTCCGAACTTCTAATCTGAGAAGCAGCACCCTCAGAAAGTTTTTTTGCATTCCTTTTTTTGACAAATTGCTTTCTTGGGATGTCTGAGTAACCTCCGTTCAATACGCTCCTTCTGCTGCGGCAAGCGGACTGAGGAGCTTGATTCTTCACTTGGAAAACTCCACCTTTTTTTGTTGTTCTGGCTCGTGGTTGTTGTTGAAGCTGGTCCTTCGACCGGACGCTAAATGACAGTGAGGGATATTTGGATGTGCTGTTGTTTCTGGAAAGCTGACTGCATTGATCAAGTAGGTTTGTGGTAGTCTGCCATTGTCTCCTCCCTCGTCTTCTTGGAGGCACAGCTGCAGCTGAGCTGGTAAACTGTGGGTCTACCTAAAATATTAAAAGCACTGTGAGCCAAATGAATGACAAAAGTAGAGGTTTAGTAACTCTATGCAACTACAGGATCACCAGGGTTCCTGCAAACACTTTGCTATGGTCTTTCACAACCTTTTTCACCAAATTAAGAATGCCCAGATTCTGTACCATTATAGATGCTTCCAAAGAACCCTGTTTGCTATAAGGTTATAGATGATACCTCGATGTTTGTAAATATATATATATGAAACCTGAAAAAAATCAGACACATTAGGGCAGGGGTCTGCAACCTCTTATGCTTTAGAGACTCAACACTGGCCCTAAATTAGTGTAGCTAGAATGATAACGACTCTGCTAAATTTCCAGCTTTTATCATTACACTGTCACAAGTACGGAGCAACGAAATTAACTGTTTTAAAATGTATTTTTAATTCAAATTAGTACGGTAATTAATTGATAATTTAACTTTATTAATCTCACATTGGAGAAAATTTGTCTCTGCATTTAACCCATCCCTATGGGTAACAGTGGGCTGCCATTGTGTGTCGCCCAGGGAGCAGTGTGGGGTTAAGGGTCTTGCTCAGGGACCCAGAGTGGCAGTCCGTGGGAGTGGGGCTCAAACTCAGAATCTCAGGATTCCAAGCTCTATGCCCTAACCACTAGGGCATAGATATATTAAAAATAAATGTCTTAGCATTTTCTCCACTGACTATTGCATTGAATGTCCAAAATGTATTGACTTGAAACATAATATAAATAGATTTAGGTTTGATAAATGTTGCTTTTTTTTAATATAGTTTTCCACAAATTACAGAAAATTGTTTTCCTTAATCTTAAAGCCTAAAATTTGAAATGGCGCAGTGGTCACTTCCCCTGCAGTAGGGAAAAGGACATCATTAAAATGAATGCTTTTTCCAACATGGTTTTTGATTGTTCAATGTCATTTTGTTTTCAGAATTTCATTAGCAGTATATTTTCATGTAACCTGCTTTGTGTAAAAACTGCTGCTGCATTACTGCTGGGTGCCCATAACAGACCGATAACTAGATGTTTAGATTGGTGACCTGCTGATGTATGCATTGAGTTCTGGAAATAGAATAAAATCTAATTGCAAAAAAATAAAAAAATCTATACTTGTCCAGGCCTGGGGTATACCTCCACAGCAGTACATGTAGGCAAAACATTTTGACCTAGAGCACAGATTTATTAAAGTAAATGCGCTAACTGTAAACTCTAAGATCATCCCACTTTTTACAGAGTTCTATTTAATTTAAAGGAAAAGTCCGGTCAGCAAGGAATAATCAATGGATCATTATCTATAGGTAAAACTAATAATTTCGCTTTGATTTAATGAATTTAGAAAAAAAAATAAAAATAGTCATAGTCATTTTTGACGCAAATCACTGAGTCTAGCAGCGGCGATTTTTGTCAAAATATAGCAACACCTCACTCCTGACTTCTTCCGGCAGTGACATCACGGTGCGGTAAGCCTAGCGCCATTCTTCCCGCTTTACAATCAAAATCAATGGGAACTACTAGACACATCTGCAATCCACAACAGTTATTGAAGATTTCCAGAGGACTTCACCATTGAAATTCACCAGAGCTATAGTGAAACTGACAATGCCCACGTGCATGGCAGCTGGATGTCTGAATACATCGGGAAAAGGTGAAGAAAAAAAAAATTATTTCCGTTTTCCAATTCCTGATCCTCCACGGACGGGTTTGTCGTTGGATTGCCAACTTCAAGAGGGAGGATTTGCCATCGAACTTCTGGCCAGAGAAAAAACACGTAATATGTAGCCAACATATTGTTGCACAGATACCGATACCAGTATCGGGCGGGCCCCGATCCAGCACAAAAATGTTGGTATCAGTATCGGCGAGTACTGACAAATAGGGCACCGATGCCATTTTGAGAGCCAAAACTTTATTGAACTATTTTCACCCATTCAAGGTAGGCAATAAAAAGTTCTACAGGATTCACTTTGTATTAGTCTTTTTCCTACTTCACAAAGGTAGGCAGCAGCTTGACAAAGCCATGATGGCAATTATTTTACATCCAAGTAGTATGCAGTTCTTCATATATACACACACACATCAATTTCAAACAGATGATATCGGTATCAGGGCCAAAAAATGGCATCCGTGCAACACTAGTAGTGACAAACACCAGATACAGCACTGGGACTTGATCAACAGCCGATACCACACTGTGACATCACAAACCAGTAGGTGGCAGTAGTGTTCTTTGACAAACATGGATGCCTCCAGTAAAGCACATTCAAATGAAAATTACTCTTAATTAGAAACACTTATTTATTGAACAGTATGTAATAATTTCATATTTTAAGTACTTTCAGAAGTTTGAATTCTGAATATGACCAGACTTTTCCTTTAATGCTTGTGATTTTACTATACAGGTGCTGGTCATAAAATTAGAATATCATGAAAAAGTAGATTGATTTCAGTAATTCCATTTAAAAAGTGAAACTTGTATATTATATTCATACATTACATACAAACTCATATATTTCAGATGTTTATTTTGTTTAATTTTGATGATTACAAATGACAACAAATGAAAATCTCAAATTCATCATATCAGAAAATTAGAATATTGTGAAAAGGTTCAAAATTGATGGCCCCTGGTGCCACACTCTAATCAGCTAATTAACTCAAACCACCTGCAAAAGCCTTTAAATGGTCTTTCAGTCTAGTTCTATAGGCTACACAATCATGGGGAAGACTGCTGACTTGACAGTTGTCCAAAAGACGACCATCGACACCTTGCACAAGGAGGGCAAGACACAAAAGGTCATCGCTAAAGAGGCTGGCTGTTCACAGAGCTCAGTGTCCAAGCACATTAATAGAGAGGCGAAGGGAAGGAAAAGATGTGGTCGAAAAAAGTGTACAAGCAAGAGAGATAACCGCACCCTGGAGAGGATTGTGAAACAAAACCCATTCAAAAATGTGGGGGAGATTCACAAAGAGTGGACTGCAGCTGGAGTGAGTGCTTCAAGAACCACCACACACAGACGTATGAAAGACATGGGTTTCTGCTGTCGCATTCCTTGTGTCAAGCCACTCTTGAACCACAGACAGCGTCAGAAGCGTCTTGCCTGGGCTAAAGAGAAACAGGACTGGACTGCTGGTGAGTGGTCCAAAGTCATGTTCTCTGATGAAAGTAAATTTTGCATTTCCTTTGGAAATCAAGGTCCCAGAGTCTGGAGGAAAAGAAGAGAGGCACTTCATCCACGTTGCTTGAAGTCCAGTGTAAAGTTTCCACAGTCAGTGATGGTTTGGGGTGCCATGTCATCTGCTGGTGTTGGTCCATTGTGTTTTCTGAGGTCCAGGGTCAACGCAGCCACATACCAGGAAGTTTTAGAGCACTTCATGCTTCCTGCAGCTGACCAACTTTTTGGAGATGCAGATTTCATTTTCCAACAGGACTTGGCACCTGCACACAGTGCCAAAGCTACCAGTACCTGGTTGAAGGACCATGGTATCCCTGTTCTTAATTGGCCAGCAAACTCTCCTGACCTTAACCCCATAGAAAATCTATGGGGTATTGTGAAGAAGAAGATGCAATACACCAGACCCAACAATTCAGAAGAGCTAAAAGCCACTATTAGAGCAACCTGGGCTATCATAACACCTGAGCAGTGCCACAGACTGATCGACTCCATGCCACGCCGCATTGCTGCAGTAATACAGGCCAAAGGAGGCCCAACTAAATACTGAGTGCTGTACATGCTCATACTTTTCATGTTCATACTTTTCAGTTGGCCAACATTTCTATAAATCCTTTGTTTTTATTGGTCTTCAGTAATATTCTAATTTTCTGATATGATGAATTTGAGATTTTCATTTGTTGTCATTTGTAATCATCAAAATTAAACAAAATAAACATCTGAAATATATGAGTTTGTATGTAATGTATGAATATAATATACAAGTTTCACTTTTTAAATGGAATTACTGAAATCAATCTACTTTTTCATGATATTCTAATTTTATGACCAGCACCTGTAGAAGGCTGCAAACTGTGAGATGAATAAAGAATAGTGTGTTAGAATTTGGTATTCATGTGTTTTTCTTTCTCACCACAAACTTTTATAGAGTTTTAGCATAAACTTGAAGAACTTACCCATGAACAGATTTCTGAAAAGTCGCGTGTTTGTGTCTCTGAGAAGAAATCCTTGGGATTGACTGCAGCTCGGACTTCAGGCACATTTTGAAGTCTGCTGCCACCCACAGGCCGCTCGAGGAATTGCAATGCAGGTTTGTCTGCCTTCGTGGCTTTTCGGGGCATTAATGAAAGTCATTCCAGAACATCTATAGGTAGATAAGTCACCGAAAGTTAGTCTATTAAAGATACATAAAAAAAAAGAAAAACATAGACAAATGTCAATAAAAGTATACGATGTTTTCATTTAGAGCGTAAAGTACGCTGCTAAACCGTATAGTTGGTCTTTCACCTAAGAAATAATTTACATTATATAAATATACCACAAAACATTTATAAAATGCATGTTCCCTAAACAGTTATACTGCCCTGCGATGGACTGGCAACCTGTCCAGGGTGTACCCCGCCTCTCGCCCATTGACTGCTGGAGATAGGCACCAGCACCCCTCGCGACCCCAATTGGGACAAGCGTGTAAGATAATGGATGGATGGATGGATGGATGGATGGATGTTCCCTACTTTCAATTCTTTGTTTCCTTGTTATGGGTTGTTGTATTTCCCGGTTTTCTTCTTTTTCTTCGTTGGCTTCGATTAGCGTGTCCATCGTTACCTGCAGTGCATTACTGCCATCTAGCGACGGGTTATCCTGTCCTCTTATTGGTCAATTCTATCACATGGTTAGAGTGACGGAAGAAGACAGCGCCCACAGCGCCAAAATTCAAAACGTCTTTGAACGGAGTAGGCAATATGTAAATAACACTTTATGACAGGGTTTTCTAAACTGTTATAGATAAATTATCATTACAGTTGTGAAAAAATAATGAAGGAACTGTTTGAAGTTTGACTCGGGGACCAGCCAAATGAAGTCGCCTGAAACTTTGCAGTAGTATGAAGGTTTGTTTCGTTTCAATGCTACACTGACAGATGCTAATCAGTGCTCCGATTTTTTTAAGAAATCCTCCCGAATATTTCATTGTGCGCATTAACAATTTATCCAGTTATTAGCTTTATCGTGTTCAAATCCAACGTTATGAAAATGTCAAACGGCTGTTCTAGAAGGCGACGGTCGCTTAGCAAACAATGAGAAATGCAGCTGCATTAACCGACGATTAAGACGATATAGCGACAAAGGAAGGGTACGTCTAATGTGAATGTTTATTTCGTTTGATTATTGTAACGCGTAGCGTTGGTTATTAAGAGGTTATAACACGAGTTAAATGAATGGAGATCGGCTTTTAGCCAGCCTGCGCTTACCCCGCTTAACTCGACGGTAATTTAGTTATTTTTTGTTGTTTTTTGGTGGTTTAAATAGACGTTGATCAACAGCTGATTCTAGGAGGGATATGCAAATAATGATATATAGTCGTTATAAAATGTACCCTAACCCTATTTTTTTATAAATATGTGTTTCTTTATATATACATACATATATAGATAGATCTATCTATCTATCTATCTATCTATCTATCTATCTATCTATCTATCTATCTATCTATGTGTGTGTGTATATATACATATATATATACTTGTGTGTGTGTATATATTTATATATATACTTGTGTGTGTGTATATATTTATATACATATTTTTACATATATATACATGTTTATATTTATATAGATAGATCTATCTATCTATCTATCTATGTGTGTGTGTATATATACATATATATACTTGTGTGTGTGTATATATTTATATATATACTTGTGTGTGTGTATATATTTATATACATATTTTTAGATATATATACATGTATATATACATATATATACGTATATATGTATATATATATATACATATATATGTGTGTATATATATATATGTATATATATATATATATGTGTGTGTGTGTGTGTATAAATAAGTAAATACATCTGTTGTCCTTCACAGCAATCCAGTGAAGGGCAATTTTAGTGAGCTGACCATGAGAAGGAGCCCAAGGAGACCCCTGATCCTAAAAAGAAGAAAATTACCGTTCCACCAAAATGATCCAACTCCAGCTGACAAACCCGTTCAGTCCTTGGCACCAGGCGCTAGGGAGGCGCCTAAATCAGCCGCCGGCCAGTGCTTTCCTCATGGTATTCCCATCATGGATCACCCATTAATGTCTAACACGCAGGTGGTTGTCATCCCCAAAGAGGCTGATCTAAAAAGCATCATCGGTGCCCTGACTGCAAAGGGAAAAGAGAGTGGTGTCCAAGGCCCAAATAAGTTCATCCTTCTCAGTGAGGCTGGCAGCGGGGACCACGGATCTTTCCACCAGGCCGTTAAACAGGAGCAGCCGTCTACTTCTAAAAGAAAAATTAAACAGGAGAAAATGGAGCGTACCCACAATTTACCTCTCACTGGAATTCAGTCACGTATGATTAATCCTGTATTACCCTTAACAATAATCTTAATCTATAATCTAATTAAGTTGTTGATCAAAAAAAATATATTGTTTCTTTTTTTTTTTTTACAATGAATTTAGATGGAAGTAGCAGTCCTCTAGATGACAGCCTCACCAATATCCAGTGGTTGGGAAAAATGAACACAAGTTCCTTGGAACCTCATCTTGCAAATGACAGTGCTGAAAAGGAGAGCATTGATCAAAAACCCCAGGAACTAACGGTGAGTTTCTAATTCATATCATATCAAGTTTCTGTTTCAAACTTGAGTGTATCTTGATATATTGAATATGATTATGTAGGTATCAGAAGCGGGGTTTCAGAGTAACGTGTAAAGCCGCATTAAAGACATGTAGACTTTTAAAAAAATGTTCTGCTGACTCACACAGCCTTCTAAAAAAAAAAAGGTTTATCCTTCTTTTAAGCATTGCTAAATAGAAATGTACACCTACATAAATAAAACCTTGCAACAAAAAACATTTGGAGCTTGTGACCCCTTATTAATTCAAAAGGCAACATTTAATAAGACTAATGTGGCCTTCTGCTTTTCATTTACTTTAAACAGTCTGGTTTATTGTTTCGCATTTCTTTGGGTTCATATTGATTTTAAACATGAGCTACTGCAGTACATTTAATTATTTAATTGTTATCACTTCTGTGGGGGGGGGGTGACTCAAATCTGAATGTTTAAGTCTGGACCTATTGTATTACTTTTAACAATCGGGACCCCTAAATGTTACTCCAGTGATCCTATCTCATAAGTTATTTACGTGTCATTGAAGATGTAAACAAAAAGCAAACATTTGAAATAATGTTCTTAACCAAATATTTCATGTCCTTTTTCAGGCCCACAGCACAAAATCAAACACAGAAAACACTCGGCCGGCGTTAGAGAGGCCGCCGTACTCCTACACAGCCATGATCCAGTTTGCAATCAACAGCAGGCAGAACAGAGGGATGACTCTAAAGGAAATTTACACATGGATCGAGGACCATTTCCCTTATTACAGAGAAGTGGCCAAGCCAGGATGGAAGGTGGTTCAGGGAGAAGCTGTGTTGACAATAGAGTGGATCTCAAGGCGGCGCTCTGAGGGATTTCATTGGCTTTCTTCCTTTTCAGAACTCCATAAGGCACAATCTTTCTCTGCATGACATGTTCATCCGCGAGCGGTCGCCAGACGGGAAAACCTCTTACTGGACCATTCGGCCAGATTTTAATCGATGCCTGACTCTTGATCAGGTTTACAGAGTGAGTATAACTGTAACAACAACACAAATCTATAGAATTTTGGATTTTTTTTTTTTTTTAAATGTTTCTTTACTATCTTCCCTCACATTTTTCTCCCCTCATCATCATCTCCATTTTTTTTTTTTTTTTACAATGCAACTAAATGTTGAGTTTTTGCTCTTTCCGTAGCCCTGTTGCAATCCAGGGACCGTTCATTCTCCCGGGCCTAAGCGTTCATGTACCCACCAAGTAAGACTGATTCACCTTTTTCGGTTTTTGAGGAACTGTTTTCACTCCACAGCTAGGCGGTAGAGAGCTAAGCAGCACTTCAAAAGTCAAAGGTTTAATGTGTTCTAAGAGCTGATTAATAACTTATGCTTTTGGATTTTAGGTTTAGCAGCAGCTGGATGTTGAAATAATGATAATAATAATGGTAGTTGAACATCATTGATCTCACAATTGAGAAATTCCCTTCTGCATTTTGACACATCCCCTTGGGGAGCAGTGTGCTGCCATTGGGGAGCAATCAGGGGTTAAAGGTAATGTTCAGGGACCCAGAGTGCAGGCTGTGGGGATCGAACCGGGTACTTGCAACCTTCTCAGAGCACAAGCGCCCTGCTCTAACCCAATAAGCCAACACTCCCTGATTGTCTGGGGAACAAACACTTTGAAACTACTTTGCCTTGAAAGCCTTAAGCTGCAAGTTTTTGTGCTGTTATAACAAGCATCTAAAGTAGTGTCTGATAATAGAATAGCACGGTTTCATTTTCAGCATTTTGAATTTTCAACTGGGTCTCTGAAAAGTGTGGCATGCATTTGTAATAAATATTTTTACACCCATATTAAAATCCTTCTTTGTCCTTACATTCCCTATGGTGGTTAAATAGAAAATGAATGCCACACTTTACAGTCTTTCAAATTACCTTTCCTCTTTCATTTTACAATTTCTGCTCCAACCTGATGTTTATCCTTCATAGAAAACGTAATAATGATGCAGTTTCGTTCTTGACAGCCGTCTTAGATTTAGTCTTAGTTATTGTCTTCAGAACGAAAACTCATTAGTTAAAGTCACATTTTAGTCATTACTATATGTGATAGTTTTAGTCAGTTTCAGTTGACTTAAACTCAAATATAATTCAAATAATCATTTTTTATGAATTTATGCCCTACTTTATAAAAAAAAAAGTGTCTCAAAAGTTGTGAAAATAGCAGATCTAGTTCAGCACATTATATTGGTTAAAATATCAGACAGACAAGTTAACAAAATGTACAATAAAGGAAAGGTCTTAGACATACAAGGCTTCTATCCAAAAGCAAATACTTAATGATCTACTATGAATTATGAATTACACGCAGATCAATAAGATCTTCATTACTCCAAAAACACGAAGAACAAAAACATTCATCTTTCTACTTTCTACGCTGCTCAGGGGTCAAAGTAGATTTAAATTAGAAGGGATAAAAAATAAAATAAAGAGAGAGCCTACAAAATTGCCTTATAATGCCATGGCAATCTGGACCTAAATTTCACCAATATTTTATCTAAAATGTTGAAATATTCTAATTGGAACAAGAACAGCTTAATCCACCTTTGGTCATGCAGAATGCACCGCTGCACGCCAGGTTTGCGTGACCAAACAGGATGCAGCAGCAGAGCTGATACTGCTTAACAGATTACAGCACCATGATGCATTTTAAACGTCCGACAGATCACCACCAACGTTTTTATTTAGTCTCATCCCGTCCACAAAAACTCACAACCCTGAGTCGTGAAGTCAGAGGTTCATGTTTAGCTTGTCAACAAAATAATTTCGTCATCATCGTTGACAAAAACAGTCAGCTTTGCTTCGGCAATAATCAGTCGTTTTGCTTTCACAGTCAAAGAAAAAGTACATCGCCGCTGGCACACCCACTTCCTCTGGTGAGTTGCACAATAAACAGGATTTTACTTTTTTTTTTAGAGTACTGATGTTCTCAGTTTTAATCCAATGGTTTTGTTTTTGTTGTTGTCAGAGAGGAAGATGAAACCGCTTCTCCCCCGTACCGATGCTTACTTGGTTCCCATCCAGCTCCCCATCACCCCCTCTGCCTGTCTGCCAGCCTCGTCTGGTTCTTTTGGCTCCACTGGCTTAAAGCACAAACAAAATGCTTCACGGGGGACAAAGAGAGTTCGCATAGCACCAAAGGTACAGCCTTAGGCAGGTGAAACTACTGAAAAACTGGTTAGAGTCATGCTGTACAGTTCAGTTCTGAGTATCATTCTATCCTCCTTCCTTTTCATCTTCTTTCTTTTCTGTCCTTGTCCCATCTTTGTGTTTTTCCTTTTCAACTGTTTGCATTTTTATTCCTTCTACTTTTTTCCTGTCCTTTCTTTTGTCTAGATGTCTTTACCTGTCTTATTTCACCCATCCTTTTTCCATCTGTCATTCTTTTTTATGCCCCTTTTCACCTCTCTGGTTTTTGCTGTTCCGTGGTCTGCATAACTGAAATATCTACCACACTGCAAAAACATTCTACAAATGAGTACGGTAAAAATGTCTTAAAATACCTTTATTTTAAGCCGGTAAATAAGATGATCTGCCAATGGAATGAGCATTTTTACCCTTTAAATAAGATAATTAGATATTATGCACTTGAAATCCTGTAAGAGACTTCAGTTGTTTTTTCTTATTTTAAATGTTAATGGTCTTATTCCATTGGGAAAGTGCCTCACTTATCTGCTCAATTTAAGAAAAAATCCACTTATTTTAAGAAATAATTACTAACTTAGATTAACATTTTTTGCAGTGCATGAATTCCGTACACTGGAAAAACGATCTAGAAATAAGCAAAAATTTCTTAAATTAAGTGTATTTACCCTTAATTTGAGTAGGTAACTGAGATCATTTGCCAATGGAATGAGCATTTTTACTCTTAAAATAAGATAATTAGATAATATGCACTTGAAATAAGACAATGCAATTGTGTTTTCTTATTTTAAGGAAATCGTCTTGTTCCATTGGCAAAATGTCTCTTTTACCTCCTCAATCTAAGAACAAATGCACTTATTTTAAGAAAAAACGTATAAATTACTTATCTAGATTTTGATTTTTTTCAGTGCAACTTTTATTTATTAGCAGATACTTTATATACTTATAGGACAAACTACATAACACCATAAATATTGTAGGTAGGTAAATGAGATCATTTGCCAATGGAATGAGTATTTTTACTCTTAAAATAAGATAATTAGATAATATGCACTTGAAATAAGACAATGCAATTGTGTTTTCTTATTGTAAATGTTAATTGTCTTGTTCCATTGGCAAAGTGTCTCTTTTACCTCCTCAAACCAAGAATAAATGCACTTATTTTAAGAAAGAATGACTTATCTAGATTTTGATTTTTTCCAGTGTAATGACCGAGAGCAAAGTCTGAGGAGAATAAAAATAGGGTTTTATTTTTTTCATATTAAAACCCTGTAGGAACTGGTTGTATCCTATTTTCCCTGTGAATATAAGTCATATGTTCCACTCTATGATTGTCTGACAGGTGACAGAGAGCAACACCCCGGCTGTGGCTCTACCTCTGCTGAACAATCTGAAGGTGGAACCTGTAAATGTTCCAATCCAATGTGAGACATGCAGACCTTCTCCGAAGAGACAGTCCAGGCGCAAACAGAGTCTAGTGAACTCTCTGCAAGAAGAGCCCATCCTCGTCTGTCCGGATGACAGCTTCTTTGACTCCGGTGTTGCTTCAGATGCTTCCACCTTCCAGGACATGAGAGAATCTGATCCAAACGAGCAGAAGAACATAAAGAGCAGTCCTGAGCGCGAACTTTACTTCAAAACCCCTATAAAAAGCCACAGCCACCTCAGCTCCTCCACCCCAAGCAAGCCTCCACCTAGTGTCTCTCTCGAACCCTGGAAGGTGACCCCCGTGGGAAAAGGTGGGCAGAGCACCCTCGACTTCAGCCCCATTCGCACACCGGGTGGTCCAGTAGTCACGCCCCAACGGGACTACACCACCTTCAGCTTCAACAGCACTCCATTCAAAGAGCTGCCTTTGTTCAGTTCCCCCAGGGAGCTGCTCACTCATGCTACCTGCAGAGTGCCGCCATCAGATCCCCCCTCTGAGCTGCAGCATGCAGGAGCTCCAGGCGCCCCGTCGTCTAACCGCTCCATCACAGAGGGCCTCATCCTGGACACCCTGAACGACAGCCTGAGCAAGATACTGGTGGACATTAGCTTCTCTGCCCTCGACGACGAAGACCTGGGCATTGCTAACATCAGCTTGTCCGAGTTTCTCGGTCAGTTTGTTTAGCCTTGTGGCTAAAACCATAAAAACCTGTTGTTGAACACTAAAGCACACGCAGACTTCCTCAGCAAAGCAAACCTACTTCTTTAATGCTCTTGACTGGACTCTTTAAACTGGTTACTGTGTGGGTTATATGTTCAGTCTTTGATGTTTTGAAAAGTTTATATCAGTCTAGAGGCGTGATAGACCTCAAAATGTTTGTTTTTAATCTTATTTTTTCTGTGCAACTATAATTTATTGATTCTGCAGATACCAGATAATATTCAACAGATACCAGCTTTATCAAGATCAATTATGCTGATAAATGTAGTTTAATTGAGCTTTTTATTAGCAACTGGCTGCATAAAAAAGGCTGCTCTCAGTAATCTGTCTATTTTTTGGTGTTCACACGTGCTTTGCTCTTTTTAGCTGATTCTTCCTGCTTTACTTCCTTAATAAAACCCCAGGGTCAGTTTTAGTGAGCAGGTCAGATTAAGAGCTTTACTGACCTGTTATTTCTGTCAATTTTCCTTTCATTTATCTACTCTGTATAACTTGCTTTAAAGAGCTGTATGGGAAGAGAAATATTTAAGTGTATATAAATGTTGATTTGCACATCATAATATATGTTATACTGTTTTAGTCGTGTAATAGTTTGTCTGATCACTTAGAGTACTTTTTGTTTTATTGGGTTCCTGTGCTTTGCAACCCAATATTGGACCAGCAATAAAAAGTATTAAAAGTAGCACTAACAGCAATAGGATTGTCTGTGATGATTGTTGTTTTCAGAAATCTTCACTGTAATTACTGTTTGATGGGCTCTTAGCAGCTGAAGGGCACTTTGTATCTGAAACAGAGGAATTTATGTAAACAGCTCATTTAAGGAATGCAGAATATTGAGTGTTGATGTTCACCAATCTTTGAAGGACATTCTTCACATATTTTTAACCACAAAATAATGTGTGCTTTTAAAAAAAGGGGTCGTTGGGTTGTCTTAACTCTTTAAATCATGTCAGTTTCAGCGCTTTAAACAGCTGTTTTTAAAGAAAGATGGTTTCCTGATGTTTTAATACAATAAATCCCTTAGATCCTCATGACTTTTAGTCTTTTCTATATCATTTATCTAACTATACAGACTTTTCAATGTGGGATCAGAAAGTGTTGTGCATCTAGAAATTGATCAGACCGATCCACCTCAAACTTTATTATGCTGAAGGGCTGCAAAAAAATTTTCCCAGCTTGAGCAAAATCTTAAAAAATACTTTACATGTATTTTTTTATATTACTTTTATTTAACTAAAGGTAAAAAAGCACCAGTTCTATATTGCATTTAAAGGGACACTATGCAACATTTTTCAGTTAATTAATGTGTTCCATAACGTTATGGATGACTAAATGAGTCATTTCAGGTTGAACAAAGGTATTCTCGGCCGCCCTGGTGGTCTGTGGGGGAAATACTGCACTTGCAACTGCAGGAGCACCGACCCGCACCCACAGGCTCAGAAGTCTCGTGAGAGTCAGTCTTGCTTTACGGCGAGAACTGCTACACGCCCCCATTAAAAGCATTCTCGTTGCTAGCACAGTGGCGATCTTTGTGCAGTTATGCTACGTTCACGCAGCAAAAGCAGCAAAATCGTGTCTGCTGCTTCATTTTTGCTGCTTGTACCAGTTAGTTCTGACGCGCGGCTGAAGCAGCTTTGCTGCTCTGGCTGCGGGGTGCAAAAGTGTGTCTGACGCGCGTTGGGCGGAGCTTCACTATCCTTTCTCTGCCTTGCAGCTATATTTGCTGTGATCGGTGGGAATAAAGTAGTTTTAATATGTGTTTAAGTGAGAAAATACACCTGAAAACGTAATCAGTGCAGTCAGTTCATTCAGATTATTATCCTGCCTTCAATATTTTTTCTGTCGGAGCCGCTCAGACCCCCACATACCAGCGGGGCGCCGACAGTATGGATCCCTTCATCAGCAGCGGTTCACCGCGGCAGCTGGTAGGTGTTTTTCATCTAGATAACCCAAACTGCATATTCTGCCGGCAGATTTCTGCATTTTAAGTTAATTTAGGCGTCAATAAACTGTTTAAGAGGAGTGATCATCAGCGCTGTGTCTCTCTCCCTGCGTTAAACGCACCCGACGCGCTGCTTCAGCTGCTCAGACGTGCTGCGCCTGGTGCTCAAAACGCGCCGCTGGACCTTTTGCTGCGCCTTGACGCGCGTCAACCATTGACTTTGCATGTAAACTCGCTGCTTCTGTCGCGCCAGCTACGTCCAGTGTGAACGCAGCGTTAGTCATTCGCTGCTAAGCTCAAAACAACCGCGCCTGGCTTGACGGAGAAACCAGGAGAACAGCTGTGCATATTTACGACAGTGCACTTTTACTTTCGCCCTCTGGGGGGAGCCTCACTGGAAAATCAACACCGGTTGCATAGTGTACCTTTAAGTACAAAAATAAACTGATTTTTTTTTTTTTTTTTTGCCTTAAATGACACAAATAGAAAACAGTTCTATTAACAAACATTTGATTAATGTTCCGTTTTTTTCCTCACTGTGTTGAGGAAACTGAATTAAACAGAAATCCTGCATAAGAAGCTGAATACATTTAAAGGGGTCTAGTATTCAGAGGAATAAAGTTGCAAATAAGCATTCGGAAGATAATCAACATGTATATTTACCTTGGGTAAATTGGGTTGTCTTAACTCTTTATATCGTGTCAGATTCAGTGCTTTAAACATCTGTTTTTAAAGTAAGATGGTTTCCTGATGTTTTAATACAATAAATCCCTTAGATCCTCATGACTTTTAGTCTTTTCTATATGATTTCTCTAACTGTACAGACAGAAATTGATCAGACCGATCCACCTTAAACTTTATTATGCTGAAGGGCTGCAAAAAAAAATTTTCCCAGCTTGAGCAAAATCTTAAAAAATACTTTACATGTATTTTTTTTATATTACTTTTATTTAACTAAATGTAAAAAGGCACCAGTTCTATATTGCATTTAAGTACAAAAATAAAATTATTTTTTTGCCTTAAATGACACAAATAGAAAACAGTTCTATTAACAAACATTTGAATAATGTTCCGTTTTTTTTCCTCACTGTGTTCATAGAGAAAATAAAACGATACCGACTCCGTCTAGTTTTGCTCCAAATTAACATAATACAAGCTGAATTAAACAGAAATCCTGCATAAGAAGCTAAATACATTTAAAGGGGTCTAGTATTCAGAGGGATAAAGTTGCAAATAAGCATTCGGAAGATAATCAACATGTATATTTACAATCTAATAAAGGAGGCATAAATATGAAATGTGTCTCAGAATCTGATCATCTGTAATCTTTCCCAGCATTCCTCCATGTACTGTAGCTATCAATGTTCTACAAACAAACGGCTCCAACTCTCATTGCCCTTTAACCCCACCACCAGTTTTGTTGCAGCCTTCTAAATCATGTTATCAATACATATATAGCGCTAACAAGTCAGCATTGAGGAAGTAAGGATTAAAAACTACGATACTTGTGTAAAAATAGCAAAGAAAAATACCCAATTTAAAACATACAGGAATAGTACAACAACTGAGTAGTAATACTAAGTTACTTGACACCTCTTGTTGAATCCTGAACCCTGGAAAAAGTTCCCTAACCTCAATAAGTGGTAAATTATCATTAAGTTTTTAAAACTTTTACAGTTTGTAGTGATTTTTGTGTTTATACTTTGCTAAAAGGGACTGAAAAGTCAGAAGAATTATTATTCCTTGTCAAATGAATTTTTAAATGCATATACTTGCAATTCAGATATATACTTTTTTATGTTTTAAACTATTTAGTTCAAACTCTAAACAGATTAAAAAACAGGAGGATCGTCTGTGGAAAACAATCTTCAGTATGTCTGGACTTCTTGTTGAGCCACTTCCAGTAGAATCTGAAGCTGCTTGCTGCAATAATCTAGAAAAATTAAGAAAGATGAGACATTTTATACCAAGCTTTGATATTAAATACTTAAATATCAAGCTAACTCTCCAGCAAATAAATTAGTGGCATTAGTGTAAACAATAAATGGCATGACTTACTGAAAATGTTCCTTAATCTACGGGGCACCCAGAAGCGATGGATAGTCACATAGTAAACTGGCACTCCTGTTAGAGTAAGGGCACAGCTTCGTCCTGTGTTCCAGGGGTCCGAGTAAAGTGAGAGGCCCACGATGAAGAAACAAACCACTGTGAAGGTGACCGCTATGGCCAAAGGGACCTTTAAACGCATCAACAGGAAGGAGAGATTTAAAAATGACTGTAAGGTAAAAAAAAAAAAAAGGCTTCAGAAAAACACTAACCTTGAAGGGTCTTGGGTGGTGGGGGAAGCGGTATCGATGGATGAGCATGCCCAAGGTTGCCAAGGCGATAAAGAACCAGCGAGAAAAAGATGCGAAGTTGATGAGTTGGTAGATTTCCCCTGTGATTAACATCACCACCACCAATGGGTACTGGAGGCAAACACAATACAGCTTTCATCACAGGCTTACTCTTTGGGAAAGGGTTCCTGAGTGTTTTCCTTCCATGTGTTGGGAGCTTCTTAATCTCTGACAGCAAAGTTGACTTTTTTTTAAAGAATTATTTGTTTATTCCTTCATTAAAATAACTCAAAACAGATGTTCTATTTTACATCTTTAGCCTGTATTTTTTCAGAAAAAAAACCAAAAAATTAAACATTCAAGGCCTTTTAGGGAGAGACTCTGCTTGAAAAATGAGTGTTTAATTGAAAAGGCTTTTCACCTGCAAAGTGATAGCTGCTATAAATCATTAGATTTACAGCCAAGCCCCAAATAATGGTAACAACCTCAATTTCTGCACCTTTTATATCTTTTTAAAAAGAAATTTAAAATAGGTATTGCATGCTCAATGTAGCAGTGTTTGACTCCGCAGGAGACGACTGCTAATCCCGGATAAGAATACTACATCTAATGGTGATTCACAGTCTTAACTGCTGTTTCCTGGGTGTGCAGCTCATGCGATGAAGCATGCATATCAATGGCATTTTCTTAATCAGACATGGACATCAAAGTAGTGAGAATCTGTCTGTCTTTGTCCACTAAACACAGTTATAAATTAAGAAAATAGCTTTATTTAAGAAAAAACTGAAAAATGAACCTGTTTAAGCATATGAGGAAGAAGTAGAAAGACTAAATTAGCATGCAGAAATACAATTTAAGATGGGAGAATATATCATTAAAAAACAATGTAAAGGTAGAGCGTGTAAATTAAAGTATATTCAAAGAATGAGAAGAAACATAAAATTTTTAGAAAATGAGACAGTTTAAGTAGTTTTATAGTTAAAGGTGATAAAATCAGAACTTTTTATTTCCTGGCATAAAGGAAAATGTTTTTAAAGCATTGTTTTTCTTTCTTAAACTCTTTCCAGCCAACATTTTTTGTCTCTTCCTTTTTGTTCTCTACCTATCTTACTCTCCCTACCTTCATCTCCACCTGCAGGTTCCATATTTAAAGCCTCTTCATTGTAAAAATATCTGTCATAATCTAGTTTGAAATGGTCTCTTCTATATTTTAAAATTAGCATAATGGAGTAAGAACTCTGAATATTTTAATTAGGAAAAGTAAGCCATTTTATCACGAACGATGTTTGCAACACTATAAATCTCACATTGTGAGCAGGTTACTTCATAAGAACCAGTAGCTTAGAATAGTACTTATTCCAGTTGGTATATGACAGAAGTTAGAAGATTACTGCCTACTATTGTTATAACTTTTAGTTAAGGCTTTCTTTTTCTTTTGAAGTACCTACCAAGAACAGTACAGCAGGTAAAGGAGTGTGTCGTCGGATATGTATCATTGAGAAGATTGGTGGCCAGTGGCCCTCTCTGGCACCAACAAATAACATCCTGCAACCAGATACCTCAGAAGTTCATGTTGCACAGAGAGAAACTCAAATATTTTGTTCTCCAAATACCTGGGTGACCCGAAGAAGCCGCCATTAAGAGCTCCAAGGCAAGACAAAGCAACCAGAACAGGAATTACAGAAGAAACGCTTTGAAGAGCGCGGTTTGCAAATGTCTGCAGAAAGACAACCTTATATCAGAGCTCAGCTGTTTCACCAGATTCCCTCTACATTCCTTCCCCGTGAACCATGTTCTTCTCTACTGACCACAGCCACTGCATCAGACAGCAGCAGCTCAGCGGGTGTCATCATGGTGTAGTAGGCCACATTCACAAGCACGTAAAACACTGTCACTGTCACCATGGAGCAGATTATTGCCAAAGGGATGTTTCTGAAAGTATATGATTCACAATCAGAGTAGAAAAAAAAAACATTAAAATTCAGGCAAATTTTAAGCACAAACCTAAACCATGTACCTATTTGGGTTTATTACTTCTTCTGTGACGAAGTTCAGATAAAACCTAAGAGAAGAAGAAGAAACTTTTACACAGGTGGGTAACACAAAGATATATACTGGGCCTTATACTAGTATACTTTTCACATTCGTCACAAACCAGCAATGACAACGTAGAGCACAAGTATAAGGAATATATATATATATATATATATATATATATATATATATTTTTTTTTTTTACATAAAAACATTGAAAAGCATTTTGTGTTTGTATTCAGTCCACTTTACTTTGAAAGCCCTACATAAAATCAAATTGCAGTTTTTTTTTATTAGTGTTAACCTCCAAAAACTTTTAAAGGGGAAGAAGAAGGCCATCGCTGAAATAATCAACTTCTTATGCACACAGATTCTGTTTTGTCTGATGAGTCCAAGTTTTAACTCTTTAACTTTGCAATATATGGTTAAAATTAATCCTTTTTACAATTTCTGCTTGTTGAGACTCAATGCTGGTGTTGTTAAGATTTTTTTTCTTAACAGTACAGGAGAGCATTAATTGGAAAATACACAGGATAATTGAGTAAAGAAAATTCCTTGAATTAATTGATTAATTAATTAAACAATTAATAACTTTATTTCATTCAAACCAGTAAAAAAAAGAAATAATTTACCGGTAATGACATACTGTATATAGGCTGCAAAAGGGTTTTATTCTCAGAGGTTTGTTTTACCATGTAGCAAGAAAATAACTGAAACATACTGTAAAGCCAGATGTTGCAGTGGAAAAATTGGGATAAAAATGCAGATTTTAAATGTAATTAGAATCTGTAGCAAGATTTTGAAATTCATATACGGAGATGTCATCAATCTAATCTGACTGAGCTAAAAAGTTTTTACTAAGAAGAATGGTGTAAATATCTGCAGAAGTGCAAAACTGGTAAATATTTTCTCAAAAATAACTATTTCTACTACAGCTTTTAATTTAAAATATTTTTGAAATGAATTGAATTGAATTGAAAAGACTTGCAGCTGTAATTTCTGTAAATGGTGTCTTAACATGTTACTGGGTATGGCAGGCTGGGTATAAACAAACGACAACATTTTCTAATTTTTAACTATAAAAGTGATTTGAACACAAGAATCCGCCCACTTCATTGTTATGTATAAAATAAAATCATTATTTGTGTTTATAACTTCACAGAATATGAAAAAGTTCCGTGTGTACAAAGACGCTCTTATTTCTTTATTTCTTTTTTTTTTTTTTACAGTGTCCTGTCTGGCGATGTTGCAATAAGAATAATTGTCTTGATGCCAAAAAAGAGACCAACAGATTTTGCTTTCACAAGTGGAGCAGTAGGGCTATCGCATAGTGTTCTGCTTGTTTTATGCATGTAAATAGCTTTATTATAATTTTGGACACTGCAATGTTAGTAGAACAGTAAAGGAAAACCAGAAAAAAAAGGAGAAAAGATTAAAAAAAGAGTAGATCAAAGGGAGACAATGATAAAACATTTTCAGTCTGCTTCATCACCTGCAAAGAGATGTAAAAAGAACAGCACAACCAACAGACATGGTACTAGACATACAGATACTATCGCTGAAGTAGTATACAAACACCCTCTTAAAGGGCCGGTAAATAGTCTTCACTTACCATCCACCATATGCATATAAACCGTTATAGAAGGCCAGTGGCAGCCTGTCCAGGGTTATGGAGTCCAACTCAAATCCATTCTGGAAATTTTCTGTTTTACCTGTAAAGGTGGGTCAAAAAAATTAGGAAGTTGTCAGAAACTCAACCTTTTTATTAAACAATAGCGCCTACATCATCATACCTTTGGCCAGTGCCATGACCCCAGGAACAATTATGAGGACCAAAGCAAACATCTTAATAAAGGTCAAGGTAACCTGCGTGCGGGAGGCCAGGCTTACGCTCCAACAGTTCACTGCCACAACAAATGCTAGAAAGACACAAATCACAAATTATGCCTCTACTGTATGGGAAACATTACTCTTATATAAACTAGAAAAAAAAGGCGTGGAAAACCACTCACTCACTCCGAGGATACTGACGAGTTTGATTAGAGACATAGGGGCGGGACAAGGCGCAAAGAAAGGTTCAACAACATAGCGTCCAAAAGCCAGAGAGACATAGGACGCCACAGCTGGTCTGAAAAAAGAAAAGTTACACTTTAACTCTTTCCAATAGGATTCTATTATTTTTATTTGATCAGACTTCCAAAGAAAAAAGAAAGAAAAATAATAGAACCTTATAAATAAGAACTCAACCCAGAGTCGTAGGAATGCGGGTAGGGGCCCCAGCGTCTCTAGCAGATAAGTGTAATGACCCCCGGATTTTGTGAAACTGGTTCCTAGTTCAGCATAACATAAGGCGCCTGAAAGAGAGAGAAAAAGGAGGAATGGTTCAGTTTCTTGTTCAGTTGCTTATTTTTGCTGAAACTAACCTTTGTCTAAACATCGTTTACATTGCAAGGTAATTCTATTCATATTTAAGAGCTAAAAGAACCTTTGATTTTTTTACTGCAATTTGCTTGTCTATCTTTTTTTCCGGCTAAAAAATGAATAAAAAGGTAAAATACAGATAAATTCAGTTGCTTTAAACATTGACACTGTGTAAAATAGGTACAAAAGCACAATGACGAGGGACACACAAGGATACAGTAACTGATTATGAATAGTTATGTATAGTAAGTGTATATATATTCGGAACAGTTTAAATAGAAATAACTTTCTTTACTTAATAAATAAAGAAAACATTATATATATATACATATATATATATATATATATATATATATATATATATATATATATATATATATATATATATATATATATATATATTTATTTTTATCATTTTTTAAAAATGTGAATGTAATTCTTATCCAGCTTCCGTCACTTTTAAACTTCTAACTAAAATGAAAAAGGAAAATGTGTGTTTTAGTGCTTTGTTCTGTTTGTTTTTCTTCCTCAATGTTTAAATTTTCTGAATAGATTTAAATAAACGTTAAAAAAGCAAAAAAACATTTTAAGATTTACTTCCAAAATGTTAGAAACAGTCTGGTTTGCAGTGAGGCACGTAGCATCACATCAAAGCAAAAAGGTATTTTATGGAATAAATTAGAACAAATTTTAATGGAGTAAATGTGTCTCATCATTCTCAACAAACCGTTCTTCATGCAGTGGAGATGCAACAGAACCTGACTTTAAACTGTGATGATAGCAATACTACTGGTTTCTGTCTTATTTAGCAGAAAAATAACACTGTGTTCTATTTTCTGAATAAAATGTCACATTTTGATACCTTAGATCTAAGGACAGCTTTTCCTGAAACTTACCAAACAAGGAGAGGATGCCACAGAGGGCCCAGACCAGCAGAGACAGCCCCACGCTGCCACTGTTCATCAACACTCCCTTTGGAGCGATAAAGATCCCACTGCCAACCACGGTACCAATGATGAAGGACACAGCAGGCAGCAGCCCAATCTCCCTCCGAAGGCGCACCACATCCTCCTCCGTCTTCCTGTTATCTTGCACTTTCTTTATCTGTGTCCTCTCCATTTTTTTTGTGCGTCTGTAGGTCACCAAGCAAATGTGTCTAGAAACTGTGTTGTGAGAACACCACACAGGCCAGAACTTGTTCCACTTCCCCCCCCTGGTTGTAGCAAACAGTTCTTCCCTCATAGGCCCTTTTCTCATCCGCCCAGCATGCAGGAAACAAAGCCAGCACTCTTCCAAAGCTTTAGCAAGTGATTAAACCAGTTTAAGCACTTGACACTTTTCTGTACTGTGATGTTTTTGGTTTTTTTCTGCACGTGTGTGCGTGGCTTGCCTGAAGGCTTTTGGGCTCTGATAAGGTCAGGGTGGCGTTGAAGCAGCTGCACAAACAGCAGGAGAGCCAATTCTTCAAAATTATCACACTGGGATTTTGTTTCATCTTGCGCCCTTGAAGTGTTTTGTTAGTCCAAGTGCAAAAAAGTCTAATTCATTTAGAGACCATATTTCTCTTATTTCTCTAAATACAGTTCAGATTTTCTGCAGGAGCCTCAGAACAGCTCAGCTCAGGAAAGAACACAGAAGCTACTTCATTAGCTCATTTTCACCTTTTTTCACTTGAATGAACATAGTATTGATGTCAGGTTCACTTCATCAACTGGAGTCCTGCTTGTTAAAATTCCTGCACAGTAGGGAGTGACTGTTTCATCCATGGATGTCTGAAAAAGATGTCATGTCACAGTGTGTAAAATATATGTATTTTTTAACATGAAGTGTTGATAAAATTACATTTCTAGAATAGTTGTTTTTCTAATTGTATAAGTTTAAAAGTATTAGATACTAAAATTGTTGCCAAAAGAATAATGTCATGTATGCACTTTTTGGTTCTGTTTAAGATTTCTTTTTTGAGTTTTCGGTTATACTTTGATTCCTGTTTTTTCTGTGTTCTCTAGTTTGTCTGTTTCATTTCCATTTGTGATATTCTAGTAGTTTTTTTTTTTATTGTAATTGAGTTCTTAGGTATTGTTTGTGGGCTGCCCAGTGGAGCAGTGGGTAGCACTCTGCATGGAGTTTGCATGTTCTCCCTGTGCATGTGTAGGTTCTCTCCGGGTACTCCAGCTTCTTGCCAGTCCAAAAACATGACTGTTAGGTCAATTGGCTTCTATAAATTCTTCTTAGGTGTGAGTGTGTGTGGTTGTTTGTCCTGTTTGTCTCTGTGTTGCTCTGCGATAGACTGGTGACCTGGCCAGGGTGTACCCTGCCTCTCGCCTGCAGACAGCTGGAGATAGGCACCAGTACCCCTCGTGACCCTGCTTGGGATAAAAGTGACGAAAAATGGATGGATGGATAGTATTGTTTGCCCTCTTGTGTAAGTATCTTTTTCCCTTGCTCCTTTCTAGATTCCTCTGTCCACACCTGCTCCCAATCTGCTGATTAGCCTGGTCTTTGGTCGGTGTCCCATTTACACACCTCATGTTCAGTCACTGTTGGAAGGTTCCTTGTTGTTGTTTTTAATTGCTTTCTCGTTTCTGGCTTCTTACGTGGGTTTTCCCCCATCTTTTTTGTTTTTTCGGTCCTTTGTATTTTGTGTTTTTGGATGTCTGCCTCATTTTTTTTCATTAGGCAAGGCAAGGCAAATTTATTTGTATAGCACAATTCAGTACAAAGACAATGCAAAGTGCTTTACATGATTAAAATACAGGAAGATAAAACAGAATCAAAGCAAGTAGGAAAAAATAAAAAATAAATAAAATAAAAAATGCAGAAACAAAAAAAGAATATTAAAAATAGTTGGATTAAAGAAAACATGTTTTTGTTGAACTGTTTAACTAGAATAGTCGAAGGCAATCCTAAACAAATGTGTTTTTAGTGTTGATTTAAAGGAACTCAGGCTTTCCGCACTTTTACAGTTTTCTGGAAGTTTGTTCCAGATAAGTGGAGCATAGGAACTAAATGCTGCTTCTCTATGTTTAGTTCTGGTTCTTGGTATGCAGAGCAGGCTGGAGCCAGAAGACCTGAGTGGTCTGGAGGGTTGATAAACTGATAGCAAGTCTGTGATGTATTTAGGTGCTAAGCCATTCAGGGATTTATAGATTTATTCAGGTGATAGAAAGCCGACCTTGTAATTGTCTTTAAATGCTTTTGGAGGTTCAAGTCTGAATCCAGCACTAAACCAACAAGAACTCATCTCTGCTTAATCCAAGTATTTCTAATAAAACCGTGTCAGATCTGGATCTTGCATTATGGTTTTGGCTCAGAGGTAGTGAATTGATCTTTGGATGTTGGGTGGAGTACCCAAAAATTTAATAATTAAGAGTAGTACTATTTCATCATATATTTACTCAAGTGAAACTAAAGAGGAGCCTTTAAAGATATAACTCAAGTATGAGTAAAAAAGGGTTTGATAAAAAGAGTTACTGATCTACTTACTACCCATGATAATAACAACTAATTTAATATTTCACAAAATAATGCACAATTTTAAGAAATAGTAAGTTGTATGCAAATTCTGGGGCTTCAAAGAATGTGATTAAAAACGTTTTTTAAATTAAAAATCCAAATGATACTCATCAGATGGAAAATAACATTTAAACAATAAGCCTTAAGTAAAAAAAAAAAAAATCAGAAAAGAAGAAAGTGTATCTCTCAGTTGTGCATATCTGTTTTAAACAAGATTGTTTTCATGAAGTGAATTTACTCACAATTGAGTAGCCAAAAATACTACTCAAGTAAGAGTAGTGATATTTCAGCAAATTTCTACTCAGGTAAAAGTAAAGAGTATACTGTTGTAAAATTACTCCTATGAGCACAGTATCTTAAATGTAACTAGTAACTACAAACTTGTGAGCTACAGCAGTAGTTTTAACCTGGAGTAATTCTTTAGTTTCTATTAGAATATTGTTTTTGCCATGCTTATGGCTTTCTGTTTTGATTTGTTATTTTGGTTCCTCCTCCTCCACAGTCTCTTCATGCCATCAGTTTTATTTATTATGCACATTTTTCTCTTTAAACTAATGTGCATTGTTAATTTATCTTGTCTTAATATTCTTGCATCTTACAAGGTAGCTTTTATATAGTTTTTCCTGTTCTTTAAAAGTGCTATAAAATGAAGTTTCTGATAGATTTAATATATTCTGTACTGTTCTATTATATTCTACACACTTCACTCTCTTTGACCAGTAGATGGAGTTAGAGTCTCATTGATGTAGGTTTTATGCACCATCGAGGGCAATATTTTTCAACCTTACTCCTAAAGACACACTTTCCTGGATGTTTTAAATGTTTTCTTATTATAGCATGTTTCATCTTAATTAATTAACGGTTATTAAATGCTGGGAATCAAAATCTGGTGTGTCATAGCTAGGAGATGTCTGACTCATACAGAGCAGTGTTCTTTGAGGAGAAGTATTAAAAAAGTCTGAATTACATATATATATATATATATATATATATATATATATATATATATATATATATATATATATATATATATATATATATATATATATATATATATATATATATATATATACACTACCGTTCAAAAGTTTGTGGTCACATTGAAATAATGTGACCACAAACTTTAAACTAGTCTTAACTTTAAAGAAATACACTCTATACATTGCGAAAGTGGTAAATGACTATTCTAGCTGCAAATGTCTGGTTTTTGGTGCAATATCTGCATAGGTGTATGTGTGTGTGTTCTAATGGTACAATGTGTTTGTGTGTGTACAGTACAGACCTTCAAGAGAATGCCAAGAGTTTGCAAAACAGTAATAAAAGCAAAAAATGGCTACTCTAAATAACCTAGAATATACGAAATATTTTCAGTTGTTTCACTCTTTTTTTTCTTAAGTATATAATTCCACACGTTTTAATTCATTGTTTTGATGCCTTCAGTGTGAATCTTCAATTTTCATATTATTGAAAATAAACAAAACTCTTTAAATGAGAAGGTGTGTCCAAACTTTTGGTCTGTACTGTATATGCATAATAGACATCTTTATTACCCATTGAAATATTATGCATTGCATCACTTTTTTGGCTTGGTTGATGCATGTCTGCAACAGTAAGTCAGTAAAAGCTGTATCTCTGTGACTATGAAGCTCTGAGACCTCCTGACCATCTGAGTGTGAAATCCCAGGTCAGCTCTCAGTTTAACCTCACCCTTTACCTGGAGACAAGAAGACATATCTGCATCTCACAAAGGGAATGTAAAGCCATCTCAACCTCCTTTTCCTCATATCTCCCAAGATCCCTGGCATGTTAAGGCCAAACAAGTCTAACCTTTTCCATCGCAAACCTCAAAAAAAAAAAAAAAAAAGTGAGCATGAACTGAGTTCCCATGAGGCCTTCACCTAAGTCTGAAGGTAGAGGAAAATCTAAATTCCTAAAATTTTCTAAAATGAAACGAAACAATAAAACAGATGTTAAAAAGAGCTTTATTTGGGCTTTGGTCTTGGGATTCTGCTGCATGTAAACAGGAAGAGAGAAAGTCATACTCTGCATAGCCGTCATAGAAACATCGCCCTTGGCAACCAGCTGAGATCTTTGCATGCATGGTACAAGATCTGGCAGCTTGAATCCCCCATTTACAAACCTATTATCATGAAAGGCCTGTTGATGTGTGTGTGCTGCTGTCCTGGGAATTAATTAACCTTCACACACAGATGCTCACATATAGCACATAAGGGTGCAGTACCCATGCATAAACAAATACATGTTTACTCAAACACACACATCAGGTGGTGCACAGGCCAGGATAGGAACAAGTGGAGGAAGATAAGATGGATCCTTTAAATATTTAGACCTTAACAGAAAACTAACAGGATTACTGAACAGGATTAGAAATGAACATGCAGGAACATTTAGAACATATTTACAGTTTATAGGATCAAATTGAAGGTTTCAAGGAGAAATGGAAAAAGTTGATAATTTAAAATAAGTGTTTTCATTCTACCCAATAAAGAAAAAATGTTTTATTAGAATATAAAATGAACTAAGGTCACTGATCACTTCTGTAGCAGTTTTGTCTGCAGCTATTAACATAACTTATTGTAAAAAATACATGACCAAGATATTTATGGTAATTTCCCTTTGGGATCAATTAAGCACCTTTAAATAGAATTGAAATAAAACTTCGGTCTGCAGAATGTAAGGGATCGGCACAGGAAAAATGCGTGGAAACACCATTTACAGCAACCTTTCCAAAACACAGCATTAAACTATTAGTTATTTTATAGATACAATAAAATGTTTTACAATGGAATTAGATTTTTCTCTTTCGTTTAGCGTCCAATAAAAAATGCATTTTAAATGTTTTTGTTCACTTACTCTCCTGACATCTGTTGAAAATTGTTTTATTGACTGTTTATCCTTGACATTAAACATTTAACAGTTGCACTGCATTTTTAGGGAATAATCCTCAATCAAAGCGCTATAGGGATTAGCTTCAATACTAAAGGACAGACAGAGTCTATTGTGTGTTTGCAGTAGACCTTCAAGCTTGTATTTTCTAGTTATAATGATATATACCTTTTAGCATGCAATTATGCTTGAGATAAAAATAATGAAAATTCCACCAGAAAAATTAAATGCACTGAAAAAAAACAATGCAACCATTTTTGGCATTTACTTTATTTAGCAACTTTAACACAATTATCATATGCCCTACCCTGTTAACATGTAACAATTGTGTTAAAGTACCTAAATATGGTTCATTTAATACCAAACACGGTCGCATTCTTTTTTTACAGTGTGTTTTGATGTACTGAGTAGCATGTTTGGATCAAGCATACCAGGTAGGTTAGTGTGATACAGATATGTCACATTACGCCTGACGACCAATAACTCTGCGATGCGACAGGCCCTAGCAGCTATTATCAGTTCTCATCCACAAGGAGGATTGTTTAGATCTACCACTCTCTAGATCTTGTATTATTTTGAATTCGTTAAAATTGTCTGATATAATTTTTTTTTGCACAAAGTGAAAAGACACTTATGCAACTTCCAACCAGATCCTGTTAGCCGCTGAGAGTTGGGTTGGGTTTGTTGCACTATTTGTGACACGCTTAATAGTTTATTGTTATCCAGAATGCTTTTTGTTTGATTTATTAGTACCAGCACATGTTATGACAGTCCAGCAGGGATGAATATAGCAAACAACGTGAGATCAGTTGATCAATATGTATGAATACTGATAAAACAAAGTGAGATGAATCATAATGAATTGAAGCAGCCCCACCTGGACTCTGATCAGTGAAATAGGTTAGTGCACACCTATACATTTACTTCAGTGGGGCACAAACCCACCTCCATTTGAGTTTCCACCTCCACTATACACATTTATAACCAGGCACACCATGCACCATGTTTCCATTTATGTCTCCTACAGACATTATAGATTTTAAAGCATAGACATAACTGTTGGCTCAGTTTTTGCTGTCGTTAGCTGTGTGATCTCTGTCTTCAATTTTCACAGCAAAACCACCTCAGAACTCATCTGTTTAACTGTTTATCTCACAGACAGATCCACCTTTGGAGCTGCTATGTTCTTTTCATATGTCTATCTTTCTCCTTGAACCTCTAGTCGGCCTCAGTAGAAGGTTGCTCACACTGATCCTGGTTCTGCTGGAGGTGACTTCCTGTTAAAGGGAGTTTTCCCTCTACACTCCTGCTGCAGTGCGAGGGTTTTCTGCCATCAAAAACACCTTTCAGGCGAGTGTCTACCACCTCTCCAACGAAGGAACCAACCCTGCAAAGTCAGTGACTGGATGCAGTTTGCCGGGTTTCTTTAAATGGAAAAATAAACTTTTAATCAATCCGTATAAATGATCTCATTGAATTGTCTCTATGAAGGGCTTTAAGATGAGATGTTTGGTGAATTGTTGATTGTCGAACTGAATGGTTTATATATATGCTGAGTTTTTGACCAGCTTCAGCTATATCTATTGATGTACAAGCAGGCTGACAGCTATCATCCTTCTCCCCAGATGATTAAGAAGTGCACTGCAAAAAACTGATATCTAAATATGTAATTTATTTCTTTAATTTAGGAGGTAAGAGTGACGCTTTGCCGATGGAACACGACGATTTACATTTAAAATAGGAGCAAAACAATTGCTTTGTCTTGTTTAAAGCGCACACTACCTAATTATCTTACTTAAAGAGTAAAATACTAATTCTATTGGCAAATCATGTTATTAACCTACTTAAAATAAATGTTGATTCACTTAATTTAAGACATTTTTACTTATTTCTAGTTCGTTTTTGCAGCGTTCTCAGGGGCTGTCCTGATTAGATTGATGTCACTTTTATTACCTTGTCTTTTCACTTCCTGTTTTATTTTGGTACTCATTTCCTCTCTCGTTTTAGGCAGCTTCACTTCCTGAGTTCCTTCCTGCAATCAGGATCTGCCACAGCCTAATGCAATTCACCTGGTGTATGTGCTCCTCTTTTGTTTGTTAGAGTATTTAGTTCCCACCCTTTCAGCTTCCCTTTGCCAGTTCGTCTTAGTTCTTTGAGCTTAGCGTTCCAGCCTTTTTGCCTGTTAGATTTAGCTTTCTAGTGTTTTAACCCCTGCTTGGATTTGGACCTGCCTTTGCCTCTGTTTTTTGATACTTCTGTTTCTGCTGGATTTTTTGGTGTTCAAGCCTGGACTGAATTAAAAGAACTTTGAGTTTTAATCCACTGTGTCAGGTCTTGCATTTCAGTCCTTCATTTCTGAGCCTTGTGACAAGTGTGGGTCTGCTGTGAAATCTATATGCTGATATCCTGGGACATATTTGGGATAAAATTCTATATAAAAAGCCATAACCCATCAGCCGGGGAACTAGTTAATAGTAAGAAGACTGGACAGGGGAATGTGGGTGGACGTTACAGACTAAAGAGGTCGGATTGATTTAGGGAAGTCCTTCTAAAAAGAGATGTGCTGCGGGAATGCTTATGGCTTTTAAAAGTTCAGTGTCATACAGGCAAAAATAGAATAGCTTCTTGATACATTTTAAGAAAAATAAAATGATAAATCAAATTGTACTTCTTGTTTGAAAAGACCTCAGTATCTAAAAGGGTCCACTGTAGATTACATTTAGATTGAAATTGACCTTTATTATCCAATAACTGATTCTGATCCACCTATAATATGAAAGCATACACAGTCCAACCTGCAGAGTACTTCAACATTGCATTCTTAGATTTTACTTCTGCACCTGAGAGAACTACATGCATTCATAGAAATGTGATAAAAACTCACAACTATGATGTCATAGTGGGGTTTTTGTGTGTGTGTGTGTGTGTGTTTTTTTTAAGATTTCAGAGGATTCAAGATTTAAAGCATTCAAACAATTCATAGACAATCCCGCCTCTGCAGCCTGTTGATACAGACCCCTACTGTCTGTAAGCCAAAACACACAAAAGAAAACCTACTTTGAAAGAAAGCGAGGATGGAGCAGAAAACAATGTGTCAGGCTCGTCTGACTCAGGAAGTCCCAGAAGAAAACCTCTGCTGCTCTGGATTCTTGTTTTTCCTGTGAGTGTTTATTCCTTGAATATTCTGGATATACAGTTTTAGACATACACCCATTTAAAAAAAAACTTGTTTACCAAAAACTTTCGGAACAAGTTTAAGACAGGCCTAAAGTAACACTGTAACAATGTTGAAAATATAACCAATCTTCCTTCACAGAGGATAAGATCTTAAAGGATGGTCACGAGTTATTGAGTCTTGGATTACCACAGCTTGAACTTGTCTCCATATCTACTGTGATAAAACCTCAATAAGGTTGTCTCTGTGTTTCAGCTGTGTTTTAGCACCTAATTATATCCCCTTGAATTAAGAGATTGTGATTATACCTGTGATTATGTATTGTCGTTGACACAATAAAAATACTTTCCACAATTTTCTGCTCCTTCTTTGATTAACCAACAATTGGTAGAACATTACTGAAGTGGACCGCAATCATCATACATCAACATAATGAGTAGAAACGATTAATCATCTTCACAATCTGCAGTTATTTCCTATGCAACACTTAATTATGTAGTTATCTCAGTGTTTGCTTTGTTTTCAGCCACAATCAACCTGTTTAACCGGTCACTATAAGACAAATGGTAAATCATGACACTTACATCAGTACGGGGTTTACTTTATACCATGATGTCCTTGGAGCAAACTCTTACATTAAAGGGCAGGGTACGCCCTCTCCAAGCTGCTGTTGCATTAAGGCTAAAGCAAAAACAGTACAGATGGCATGCAGCTAAATGAATGAGCAAGCATTGTTGAAAATCCTGCATACTGGCAGAATCTAGCACAGTACTGGATTGTTTTCAGTTATATTTGCAATTTCTTTTTATTATTCCTTGAATAATATTTTTACAGGCTTTCCAAAACTCTTCCATACTTTTTACTTGAGCTTTAGCTACAGTTTTGCTCTTCCTTTAAACCACTTTTTGTGTTTCATCATGTTTACCGGTAGATTAAGTCAGAATCTTCACACAGCTGAATCAATTATATTTATTTTATTATGTTTTAAAAAGGGATTCCAAGTAGATGTATCCATGCTTTAAGACAAAAGATGGAAACAAATTTAATCTGAACATATTTTTTAAATGTACACTGCAAAAACGATCTAGAAAAAGTCAAAATGTCTTAAATTAAGTGTATTTACCCTTAATTTGAGTAGGTAAAAAATATAATAATAAGACAATAAATTTGTTTTTTCTTATTTTAAATATAAATTTTCTTGTTCCATTGGCAAAGTGTCTCACTTACCTCCTAAATTCAAGAAAAAAATGCACTTATTTTAAGAAAAAATTACTTATGTAGATTTCGATTTTTTCCAGTGTATCAACTCTTGCCATGATCCCCCTGACTTTGTTTTAGCCATTCACTAATGTTTTCAGTACTTTCATTGACTGAGTGTTATGGCACCAGTTCCCATTTCAACCCAATACAGTCGAGTAGGCATTTTCTGAGAAAAAACACATAAAACTATAAAACTTCAATCCCATTATAAGCAAAAAGCAAAGCCCATTTTCCGTACCAGCATAGCTGGGTTATATCCAGTAAGACCCAGGGGATTGTTGTTTCAGAGAAATGTTATAATAAACTCCTGAATAAAAACAGCAAAAGGTTTTTTTTATTGTTCAGAGCTGCTGATTATAAAATAAAGTTATTCTAAAACCCTGAGAGATGCTTAGCAACAAACTGGCAATCTACTTTTGTGCTTTTATCGGTTTTTGAGATTGAAAAAGCGTTATATAAGTACAGGCCATTTAGCATTCTGTAAAGCTACCAAACTTGCATATTTACAAAATGTAAAAAAAGGAAGAAAAAAAAGAACTCCACAAAAGCACTGAAGAATGACTCTAGCTTTGCATAGTCCTGGTAAATAAAATCCCACCTGAGGTCTGTACCACAAAGCAGGATTACAGGGTTAGTGAGAAAACTTCAGGTCTAACCCTGACCTCAGGGGCGGGCTAGTTTTCAGGATTAATCTGAATCCTAGAAAACACTCCATCCAGCAGCCAATCAGCTGGTTGGAAAAAAAAATCACGCCCCCTTTCATTAAAGACTGGATTTAATTCAGAAGAAAAAAGACAAAAACCACAATAGAACATGTAAACCAAAAAGCAATTTTCTTTTTTTGTTTCTTGTATAATTGATATATAAGAGCTCAAATTTGGATAAGATCCTTTTAATCATGATGACAGTTACCTATATGAGCAATACAGGATTTCATGGACTGCAGATCTTAGAACCGTGTGTTGGCTTTGCGACCCGCAGGAGTGCTTCATATCCATCGCTGGGGGACGCTGAGCGGCTCAGAAAAAACAACAAAAAAAACAGTCTGTTAGGCTTTCAGTCAAGTGTCCAGTGACTTGATGCAGTTGATAAATTTTATTTTCATTGCATTAAGAAAATATCAAAAGTTGGCTTATATATATATATATATATATATATATATATATATATATATATATATATATATATATATATATATATATATATATATATATATATATATATATATATATAAGCCAACTTTTTTATTTTTTTTTTTTATTTTTTTTTTTATTTATTTATTTATTTTTTGATGGGTTCAATTATAAACTGCCAGGTAAAAAAAGAAAAATAAAGTTCTTTTGGAATCACTTCTTGCATTTATCTCATCCAGTTGTGGCATCAGCCTCCAGCATTATTTTAGCCCAAATGTTATCGAATAAAAAAATCAGACTAACCAAATTAAATTATGTTTTTGTGTTTTATTTTGATCTACTCCCAAGTCATCTTCTCTCCTGAGGGGATTACATTACATTACATACGTTAGTAATATGCAGTACAGTGATTGGGATGCGTGGTTGTGTTAAAACAATATGCGTAATTTATGCATTTACATATGCATATTTGTTGTTGACTGGTTAAACTGGATAGGGTGGAAGTGTCCCACCTCAGAGTTTAGTATTCCTTCATATAATCAGTGCTCTGCTTAGTTAACTTAGTCCTTCAGCTTCTTCTTCTTCTTCTTATGGGATTTTATGGCGGTTGGCAGACTTGTGAATTGTGCATTACCGCCACCAACTGATATGGAGTAAAGCAAGAAAACAGGAAACGATTCACCCCCCCAAAAAAAAAAAAAAAAAAAAAAAAAAAAAAAAAAAAACCTGTGTAACTTAAACCAACATAATACTAAATCACATTTGCCCATATAATTTTAATTTACTCTAGGTCATCTTAACTCTGCCAGTTTCTGATGGTCCCATCGGTCCTCCCATCATACTTCCAACCATCTCCCAGTTCAAATTTTTAATGTCCAGATATTTTTCTGCAGCCTTCACTATTATTTTGATTTTTTCCGTTTTTTTTGTTGTCTGTGCAGTACAATTAATTACTTCTACCATGAAAAGAACAAAATTTGTCTTTTTAACAATAAGTGAGTCTTCATCAATTTTTAGAGATTTCTCTAGAGGTTTGGAATTTGCTGTGTGTTGAACTGTAGGTTTGGGTTTTTCTGACTGAGATGGGATCCTTTTTGCAGCTTCAGCATAGGTTATTCCGAGCTCAAATTTCATTTTTTTAATTTCCTCAGACCTTTTGCTTGCTTCACAGCCTTCAGCTTCTTCTTTAACTATCCTGCTGTTTTCCCCACAGCTGCAGTCCGTTAGTAATCACTCACCTGTTCTGCATTCCAGCAATCAATGTTCCCAGACTCACTGTTTGGCCACTCCTTTGTCAGATCCCTCCTTAACTCTCTGGTAAGTTTAGTTTTTTTACAAAGCTGCTTTACTTCAACAAACTAAAACCTTTATGCAGTTTGGTCCTCATCTTTCCTAAACAGAAGAGTTATATTCATAGAGATGTTGATGAAAATGATGAAAGTGAGCTCAATGTAGCAGGATTATTTCCAGTCTATAGCATGGTCCGATGAAGGAGTTTACCCTGCAACTGGAGGGCTGACGGTCCAAGCCCCAGTTCCAGCTTTCATTGTCGTTGTGTCCTTGGGCAGGACACTTCATCTGCATCACATACTAATAGTGGTCAGAGGCCCCAGTGGTGCCGGTGTACAGCAGCCTTGCTTCAGTCAGTGAGCCCCAGGGCAGCTGTGGCTAGAGTGTAGCTTTCCGCCATCAGTGTGTGAGTGAATGAGTTAAGGACTGAATGTAGTGTAAAGCACTTTGGTCATGTCTCCTGACTTGAAAAGGGCTACATAAGTACAGGCCATTTACCATTTTACCCAGTTTAACCAATCAAAAACGGTGGCAATCTGGATTAGCACCTTTATCAACTCACTAACTCAATCCCGCTTTGACTGATCATAAATCTAAGAACACGCTCGTATAAAATATTAATCATGGCTGTTGTGATTAATACTTGAACTATTGTAAATTCTTAACGCAGTCTTCTGATTTTTGGCATACATATCATTCGACACAGAGACGACAAATAAAACAAATGGACAAAAACAAAACAAAACACATAAGCGTCCAAAAAAAGAACTGGAAAAAAGAAGAGGAGTGATTTAAAGATAGGTTTGTTACCTGACTAATTAAAATAACTGGTAGATTATAAACCTGTTGAGTAAAATAGGCTAGCTATCTGCTGGCTACAACATTTTAGTTAATCCTGCTGTAAGCCTTCAATGGAAAATGATTGCAAGTTTTTTAAAAGTTTATTTTCTTATTTTTCAAAATAAATTAAACCAGGATTAATCCAGTGTTTGTAACGAGCTCAAGTCTGTTTTTTTACTAACACAGAGGCCAAGCAACTACACCAGAAAATACAGGGCTGAGATTTAAACTCACAATCTACATAGACATTATATACGTAGACGGCTTATTGGACGCTGTCGGCGGCACAGCTGACGTGCCTAAGGGGCGGCCATTTTGGATGAGGCCGAAATTCAGACAGCTGCTGTCGGAATGAATTGGAGGCACCTTAGATCCCATTTTAATCACTTTAAAGACGAGTCAAAGATAATATTACAATATTTCTTACATGACACAACCCACAATTTTTAAAATTAACTTTCAGTTAGATTACACATATTTATTCGGATTAAAAACTATTCAAACTGAACTCAAATTGGATGAAAAATATGCAGAGTTATATATTTTGCACTTAAATATTAATATGATAAACCCAAAGTTTTATATTATTATAAGATTGTTTAGCAAATATTATATATTTATATAGTATTACTATTATTCAGTATTTTTAAGGATTGCTTTTTGATAATGAGTATTATGACCTTTAGAGGAAGCTCAGTTGTAATGTGATTTACAAAACGGAACAAAGTTATTTTCTTTTTTTTAAATTCATCTTATGTTTATTTTTATTTTTTGTCATTGTCAAGACTTTTTTTGTCATATCGTAGTGAATGGTAAATTTACTAAAGGCTTTTTGTCCTTATAAGTTTGTCTCAAACTACTTCCAAACCTCTTCTTTTTTTTTTTACTATGCTTGTTTTTTTATTATCTATGCAAATGATATATATATATATATATATATATATATATATATATATATATATATATACATATATATATATATATATACACTATATTGCCAAAAGTATTTGCTCACCTGCCTTGACTCACATATGAGCTTAAGTGACATCCCGTTCCTAATCCATAGGGTTCAATATGACGTCGGTCCACCCTTTGCAGCTAGAACAGCTTCAACTCTTCTGGGAAGGCTGTCCACAAGGTTTAGGAGTGTGTTTATGGGAATTTTTGACCATTCTTCCAGAAGCGCATTTGTGAGGTCGCACACTGATGTTGGACGAGAAGGCCTGGCTCTCAGTCTCCGCTCTAATTCATCCCAAAGGTGTTCTATCGGGTTGAGGTCAGGACTCTGTGCAGGCCAGTCAAGTTCATCCACACCAGACTCTGTCATCCATGTCTTTATGGACCTTGCTTTGTGCACTGGTGCACAGTCATGTTGGAAGAGGAAGGGGCCAGCTCCAAACTGTTCCCACAAAGTTGGGAGCATGGAATTGTCCAAAATGTCTTGGTATGCTGAAGCATTCAGAGTTCCTGTCACTGGAACTAAGGGGCCAAGCCCAGCTCCTGAAAAACAACCCCACACCATAATCCCCCCTCCACCAAACTTTACACTTGGCACAATGCAGTCAGACAAGTACCGTTCTCCTGGCAACCGCCAAACCCAGACCCGTCCATCAGATTGCCAGATGGAGAAGCGCGATTCGTCACTCCAGAGAACGCGTCTCCACTGCTCTAGAGTCCAGTGGCGGCGTGCTTTACACCACCGCATCCGACGCTTTGCATTGCACTTGGTGATGTATGGCTTGGATGCAGCTGCTCGACCATGGAAACCCATTCCATGAAGCTCTCTGCGCACTGTTCTTGAGCTAATCTGAAGGCCACATGAAGTTTGGAGGTCTGTAGTGATTGACTCTGCAGAAAGTTGGCGACCTCTTCGCACTATGCGCGTCAGCATCCGCTGACCCCGCTCCGTCAGTTTACGTGGCCTACCACTTCGTGGCTGAGTTGCTGTCGTTCCCAAACACTTCCATTTTCTTATAATACAGCTGACAGTTGACTGTGGAATATTTAGGAGCGAGGAAATTTCACGACTGGATTTGTTGCACAGGTGGCATCCTATCACAGTTCCACGCTGGAATTCACTGAGCTCCTGAGAGCGACCCATTCTTTCACAAATGTTTGTAAAAACAGTCTGCATGCCTAGGTGCTTGAATTTATACACCTGTGGCCATGGAAGTGATTGGAACACCTGATTCCAATAATTTGGATGGGTGAGCAAATACTTTTGGCAATATAGTGTATATGTATATATATATATATATATATATATATATATATGTATATATATATGTGTATATATATATATATATGTATATATATATATATATATGTATATATATATATATATATGTATATATATATATATATATATATATGTATATGTATATGTATATATATATGTATATGTATATATATGTATGTATATATATGTATATATATGTATGTATATATATGTATGTATATGTATGTATATATATATATATATATATATATGTATATGTGTTTTTTTAGAATTTGTTTTGGTCTTTCGAAGGGTTGTGGCATGTAAGAGGTTATTGTGATATTATCTCTAACTCATCTTATATGTGATTAAAAGGAGATCTAAGGCGCATCCTATTTATTCTGACAGCAGCTGTCTGAACTGTGGTCCAATCCAAGATGGGCGCCTTCTAGGCATGTCGGCAAGCATCCAATGAGGCGTCTATGTATATAATATCTATGACAAACCAGACCAGGCAGCAGGAAAACGCCAGAGGGTTAATATCAGCTAAATGCTAGTAAATGTTAAGCAGGATATTTATGTTAAATAACTATCTTTGTCCCTCCTTCATCATGTAGACGGATGATCCACAACCAGCAACCACGGTCTCTTCAAACCCCCTGTCCCAATGAGGAAGGTGAGCAACATTGTGTTCAGGGACAGACAGCATCATTAGTCTTTGGGATTTACTGTCTCTTTACCACTTCACTTAACCTTATATATATATATATATATATATATATATATAAAATTTATAAATTTCTTTTCTACATAATGATCACTATAAAAAATAAAAATTGACTCCATTTATGTGTGAGGAAAACATTGTGTCGCCTCCAGCAGCCTGCATTAAAATCACCGTCAATATGAAAATAGTTAATTTAGATTTTTATATTGAGATTTAATTACAGCCATTAAAAGGCATCTATAAATCTTGATCATTCTCATGTGAAGCCTTAAGCAGCCACACAAAAAAACACGTTTTATTGTCATACATGGTTGTAAAATAAATTCTCAGTACTAGCAAAAAAAATAATCCGTCCTCTATTAAAGTTATAGTGAAACTCAACAGGACTACATTTTCGAAGTCCAAAACCAATTTCTTTCCATTTGTACATAAATACAGCTACATTTTCAGTTTGAATAAGCTGTTTTCATGTTGAGAGGATGATTTTTATTGTAAAGTTTAAAGTTAATGTATATTAAACTCTTTCATATCAGGATATTTGTTTCTTTGTTTAAATTTTCCACTTACAAATTACGTTAAAAATATAAATGATACTCTTCTGTGCATCTTTATAGACGTCTTAAAGCTTGCATCAATTTTATTTTTTTAGGGGGGGCAATATCAATGTCTCTTCCTGGCAGCACCCTTAAATCCACTACTACTTGAACTTAAGGCAGCTCTTTTGTTTCCTGTCTTTTTCCACTGGAGGAACTGATTAATCCAGGTGTGGCTGACCTCAGTAATCATGGCCAGACACACCTGGATTAATCAGTTCATCCATTAATCAAAGACAGGAAGCAAAAGCACAGTGGACTTGTGCATATACTGTAGCCCAATTATTCATCATCTCCATCAGGGCACTGGACAATTGTGTGAAAGCTCAACAGACTGTATTTTTCCAGAGCCGCTCAGCCTCCTCTGGTCTCTGTTTAAAATAAAACAAAAACCAATAAAAAAATGGGAGTTGCTTTATAACTAAAGCTTTAAAATATACATGCTTCATATGAATGCTGCAAAGAAGATAATTAAGAATGAAAACAATTATTAGATGTTAAGTTTAAAAAGCAATTTGCCTTTATAAATTTCATACAAATGAATTAGGTATCATTAAAAACCTTTAAAAATTACTTTCGAAAGAAAAATAGAACAAAAATAAATAAATGAAAGAAAAATATCTCATTGTAGCTTAGCTGAGTTCCTGGCTAGCAAAGTTTTCAGACATTGACAAGTTTTAGAAACGTAGCTTCAAGTTTTCGCTTTAAATTAGAATTTTTTTATTAAACTATATCTTATGGTGTGGGGAAAACTTGTAAAATAATAAAAGTGATCATATTTGATATTTAAAAGAAAGTTGATTCAATATTACCTGAATTCTATAATGTGGGCCAATACACAATCTGGAGATCAATGATGAATGTTAAAATAAAATGTAAATAAATTGGTTTATGAAATTCTGTTGGAGAAAAATATAAAACAGATACAGGGACGAATGCTTGTAATATTAATATAGGGTAAGTTAATATTCATAATACATAAAAATGAATGCTATCAAGAAAGAATCAGCTCAAATTCCAGCTCAAATAATTAAATTAGAATAATTAATTGTTGACTTTAGTAGTTTCTCTTCCCACACAGCTGAGGAAACGTTGACAAGTTTAGCAGTAACTGTGATGTAGACAAAAAAAGCAGAGGCTTAAGAATAATGTGTAGCTAATACGGAGTGTAAAAAAAATTCAAATTAGCTTAGAAATGGTCAAATAATTGCACTGCTGCTTGAAACCTACAGAAAATCTTTATGAAGCCGTTGATTGGGTTAAAACAGGATTGTAACAGTGGCACAGCTAAAAACTTAACATATTTAATCTTTGATTTTGATTACTAATGTTTTCTTGTACATAAAAAAAACACCAATTATAAAAACACAGATTAAGATGAGTATAGTTTAATTTTAATGCTTTACCAAAAGGTTACCAGTCTCTATTTCTAAAGGAACTCCTTAAGTACTAAACAGGAGCATGTTTAAGGCTGCTACTAAGCCATAGTGACCATTTCATTGCAACACAATAAATGGTTCTTTCAGCAGCTATTGATTTGGAAGAAGCAATGTGTTACTTACATTGTAATAAACTCTGAGAGCTGCAACAGTAAAACATAGTCATAAAAATCAGAGTAGCCTTGGTCTACAGAGAGGGGAGGTAAAGATTAGAAAGCCAAAGTAACTATAAAGCCTTAAAGTTTGAGCCAGGAGAAACCTAATCTTATCTGGATTATTTGCATAAAGTCAAACACTGGCAGACACCTGGATTTTGTCCTTAATCTTCAAAAATATATTTAAATTACAGAGGAAAAAATAAAATCTTCCAGAAGATGCCTAAAATAAATGCAATAACTACATAACAGCATCACAAATGATAGTTAATGAGTTTACAAAACCTATTTATCCTCAAAAGTTTAATACAAAAAGGAGGATGAACAAGAAAAGCTTTATATGATTTAATCTGAAAAAAATATGAAGAAACTGTAATTATCTGCTCTTTATTTTCTCAGAATCCGTAATGAAAATGAAAATAACTCCCTTTGCCATTTCATTTCATTGAGTCTAGTAACTGAGTTTCTGGCTATTTGTTTGCAAATGAAAAGAAAATGCTTTTAAATATCCATTCAAGTGCATTTTAAAACCTCCCAAAACATTTCCTGCTATTTGCCTCAATTATCTTCGTTTTAGCTCCTTAACAATCGATTTCAGCTAAAACCTGAGATAAGTGTTCTCCTCGTCAATGTTGAGATGTCAGCTTCTGCTGGCTTACCGAGTTCCTGCTTTGGTCATATGCAAGAAAAACAAACGTAACAAATGTATTTAAGTATTCAAACAAATACTGCTCCTATCTAAATCCACCAACATATTAAATAGAAACAAGAAATTAACTTTTCTGAGCCAGAAACGAAACAATTATCCTTTGAGAAAAAGGCAAAACATTATATTGAGAAACAGGTTTTTAGCACATTTTAGCTTTTTCTCTTGTGTCGATAGAATGAAAGATAAAGCAGAGGATGTTGTGGTCATAATTTGCTTCTGGATGATACTCTGATATCAAACAATACTTTACCTGAACTACAAAGTCATCAGTTGTGTGTTTTCCATGATCCCTCGGTGAAGCTCTCCATCCTGTCTTCCTCAGATAGATCAATTTTCCCAGCCTCAGCCCTCCATCCTTACTTCCAATCCCTTTGCTTGTATTCCTCTCATTTTACATAAGCCAACTCATCACTGGGAAGCTAGGGGAACCTGCTGGATAGACGGAGATGGCAGGAATACAGCTGAAATGAGAGGCAGAAGGGTGATTGACTGTGGCACTTTATTGCCTAAAAGGGCGTGCTCTGCTCGTCTCGCTATGCTCAATCAATGTAAATCTGTCCAGCCAGGGAATTTATGTCCCGCATGATGAAGTGCTTTTCTCTATTGCTTTGCATTAATTTGTCAGGGCTATGATGTAGTCGGCGACACAATATTTACTCATCAAGAAGTGAGACATAAGTCATTTGAAATCACTTTATCCGGTCTTTCGGTTGTACTTGTAGTGCTTAGAAGGTCTTATCTTGATCTTATGCCTTTAAGCACACTCACTCAAAACCCACTAACCCATCACACAGAAATGAGTTTAACTAATTCCTCTTTTATATTAGTTCATAACCCCATTGCTTAACAAGGCTGTCTGGCCAAATTCAGTATCAAAAAGACGGTTGCTAGGATACAGCTCCTCCCTGCTTGCTGGGCATCTGGACTGTCCATCATAAAAAAACAAATGTGTGTGTAATAATAAAACAGACTTTGTATAATCTTGTGCTCTACAACCCCCCCAGGGTTAAATATTTTAACAGCAAGTTATTATCCTTTAATGTGTGCTTGACCTACAGTATAGTTCATCAGCTGGTGTTAAAGATGCAAACTAAAGAGAATTAGGAATATTTCCACCAGTTTTCATCAAAAAAAGTAGGAAAGAATAATGAATTTTTATTTTCCTTTCATTTATTTGATTATTCATGTCATGTCTACTTTTTTCTAAACAATTTCTCCACACAATAAGGAAATTGTGAACAAAACTGGGTTAAAGCTTTCATTTTTTTCTTACCCATCCAGTAGACCTGAGCACGTTCATATAAATTCATTATTAGTCAGAGTATTTAAATTTCCTTTTATATCACCTTTTTCAATGAGGTAACAGAGAGATGTTGTGATTGAAGCTTCTACTGAAACCCTTATATTTGTTCCTTTTACTTTAGCAGCACAAAGTCTACGATGGAAAAGGTTCCTACAGCAGGAATGGTTCATCACCAGCTGCCAACCCGGAGACATCCACTTCTGAAGATGATTAGAAACACTGCTGATTGCAGATTGGTATGTCTTTATCAGTTTCATTAGCTTTAATAATTCACAAGTGGCTCAGTGGCCTTGCAGCAAGAAGGTTCCTGGTTTGATTCTCGGCCCGGGATCTTTCTACATGGAGTTTGCATGTTGTCCCTGTGCATACTTGGGTTCTCTCCGGGTACTCTGGCTTCCTCCGACAGTCCAAAAACATGACTTTTAGGTTAATTGGCTTCTCTAAATTCTCCTTAGGTGTGAGTGTGTGTGTTGCTCTGCGATGGACTGGCGACCTGTCCAGGATGGACCCCGCCTCTCGGCCGTAGACAGGAAATAGGCACCAACTGTCTATGCAAACCCAGTTGGGAAGAATTGTGACAGAAATGGATGGAATTCATAATTGTAGGACATCCATTTTTTATATTCCTAAACACATTTGGCCAAATATACAACAACGACTTAGCAGTGATTTAAAAGGGAACGGAAAAGATGGATCAAAGCCTGAATACTTATTAAACTGCAACTTCACCTGCATTTTGTCAGCTGTACAATGGGATTTAAAGATACAGTGGATGATGTTCTTTTTCTGGGTGGATTATCAAAATAAGTGGTCCTCCCTAATTGTAAATCATTCTGGTGATATGTTTACCTAAGTCCGTCCTACGTGCTCGTCCCCATTTTCACTTACCGGTGGTGAGTGTGATATAGTAGACAAATTGCAAATCTTCTTTTGGAAAGTAAGCTTGTATGAGCAATACAAAAGGCAACTTTTAAACAGAGCTTGCAGAAGGAGAAATGGGCTTGTGCAGGCTGTCGCACGCGTTTAATAGGCGTTACCTCTTTGGAGCGGGTACAGGATTGTGCATTTGCAAATTGGGAGGGCAGGTCTTTTTAATTATTAGCCAAAATCCTCCACAATACCTTTAAAATAGGAGGTAAATATGCTAGTTTAAAGGATCAGAGGGCACTCCCTCTGAGCAAAAATTGGTTGAAAATACATTGAAAAGATGACATTATATACGTCCGAAACAACATTTATATTTGGTTAAAAAGTGAAAGATGAAAAGCCACAATTTTCAGATCGTTGAAGAGTTGCTGAAAACTGAAACTACTTCAGGTTTTTTTTCCAACCTTTGAAGGATGAACGAGCAGCTTGGATCATATTATCTCTGATGTTTGTCTGTTTCCATGCCAGCTCATACACTATATTGCCAAAAGTATTTGCTCACCCATCCAAATTATTGGAATCAGGTGTTCCAATCACTTCCATGGCCACAGGTGTATAAATTCAAGCACCTAGGCATGCAGACTGTTTTTACAAACATTTGTGAAAGAATGGGTCGCTCTCAGGAGCTCAGTGAATTCCAGCGTGGAACTGTGATAGGATGCCACCTGTGCAACAAATCCAGTCGTGAAATTTCCTCGCTCCTAAATATTCCACAGTCAACTGTCAGCTGTATTATAAGAAAATGGAAGTGTTTGGGAACGACAGCAACTCAGCCACGAAGTGGTAGGCCACGTAAACTGACGGAGCGGGGTCAGCGGATGCTGACGCGCATAGTGCGAAGAGGTCGCCAACTTTCTGCAGAGTCAATCACTACAGACCTCCAAACTTCATGTGGCCTTCAGATTAGCTCAAGAACAGTGCGCAGAGAGCTTCATGGAATGGGTTTCCATGGTCGAGCAGCTGCATCCAAGCCATACATCACCAAGTGCAATGCAAAGCGTCGGATGCGGTGGTGTAAAGCACGCCGCCACTGGACTCTAGAGCAGTGGAGACGCGTTCTCTGGAGTGACGAATCGCGCTTCTCCATCTGGCAATCTGATGGACGGGTCTGGGTTTGGCGGTTGCCAGGAGAACGGTACTTGTCTGACTGCATTGTGCCAAGTGTAAAGTTTGGTGGAGGGGGGATTATGGTGTGGGGTTGTTTTTCAGGAGCTGGGCTTGGCCCCTTAGTTCCAGTGAAAGGAACTCTGAATGCTTCAGCATACCAAGACATTTTGGACAATTCCATGCTCCCAACTTTGTGGGAACAGTTTGGAGCTGGCCCCTTCCTCTTCCAACATGACTGTGCACCAGTGCACAAAGCAAGGTCCATAAAGACATGGATGACAGAGTCTGGTGTGGATGAACTTGACTGGCCTGCACAGAGTCCTGACCTCAACCCGATAGAACACCTTTGGGATGAATTAGAGCGGAGACTGAGAGCCAGGCCTTCTCGTCCAACATCAGTGTGCGACCTCACAAATGCGCTTCTGGAAGAATGGTCAAAAATTCCCATAAACACACTCCTAAACCTTGTGGACAGCCTTCCCAGAAGAGTTGAAGCTGTTCTAGCTGCAAAGGGTGGACCGACGTCATATTGAACCCTATGGATTAGGAACGGGATGTCACTTAAGCTCATATGTGAGTCAAGGCAGGTGAGCAAATACTTTTGGCAATATAGTGTATGTCAGGTGGTGTTATTTCTCTATTAAAGCTCCAAACAAACCACAGGCACCATGCCAGATTATCAATAGCACTTGTGTGTGTAGATTTGCACAATTTTTGATTTCCTGGTTATGACCTTGCTTCTGTTCTCTAGATTGTTATGCTCTGTGTCTATTAATGGACTCTAGACATGGACCACTTATTTTGACCCTACCCCTTTAGCTCACTCCATGTCTTAACTGACGAACTGCCCCTGTGTTTTTAACCCTTCACTGCCTTCTTACCATGTATATGCCGATTAGGTGGGATTTGACTTTGGATTAAATTTGCTCCAAGGTTCATGTCTACAAAAGCTGAGCACATTTTCATTTTTTTTTAAAGATTAAGAGAACTTTGTTTCAGTTAAGTTCACTCATCAGTCATCCCTTCAGGCACTAACCTATTTTCCTTAACTTCAGTTGCTCTTGAAAGCTTGTATAACAAGTTTGTGGCTCCAACAAGTTTTAGATCTTTATAAAATCTTTCAAAACGTGCCCTGCGCTAGGTTGAGTAATCCTCTACACCAGACTTTAGAGATCGAGGTCGACAAATGCCTCTTAAACCACCTCAGGATACCAGATGCATAACTTACAGCATGAATTAATTTGGTTGATAATTATCTGACCGATAATTATATTGCACATTTAATAACACAGAGCCGTACACTAATAAAATGCAGTAGAAAAACATCCAGTAAGAACATCACAGTGGTACAGAGGGCGGAAGAAAAGAATTCAACAGTATTAAAGATGATATAATTAGAAAGTTTTGACATTTAATTCCCTGATTGTTTATCCTTTAATAAGAAAAATCATTTAAAAGAACTTCTGTAGCCAGAACATCTTTAAAGGCTATAAATAAAGTGTGCAGGAGAAGGAGACACATGTGGGCAGTTAATGGTCTTACATGCAGTAAGTGACCTCTTGAGTCATTCCTTGCCCATAAAGAGCCAACAGCAGCCGCCTTCTGCAATTTGTAAGTAATGATTTTGAAGTCATGTTTAAAATGAAGAAGTGACATATTTACCTTTTTTTTAATGCATCAGTTTTAGAGAAATAGAATTAGATGAAGCTGCAGATGAGCAAACTGTGTGTGGATTGTACATGATAAGGTAGCTATAGCACAGTTTTATTCTGAATGGAAGATTCATTCTTTTACTTTTTTACTTCCCGTGAACAAAGTTCAAGAAAAGTGCTTAATATGATTGGCTTTTGATAAAATCTTCCTCTATTTGCTTTTATTTAATATATTTCTCTGATGCGTCTCATGAGATTTGTGCAAAAGGCTTAGAGGGTAAACGGTGAGTCATGTTTTGACTCCTTGAATAGTGTTTGTTTCTATATATAAAGTGCGTATTCTAAAGGGAAGAGAGTGATCTGTGAAAGGAAGATGACTCTTAAGTGTGAATGTGTGACAGATTTTGTAGGATGCGGGTACATTATTTGAATTCATTTGTGATTATTTAACAAACCTTTGCTTTCAGTAGATATTTCTGTCTCAGTCGGGAACTAGCTCAACATCCTAGATTTAAAACATTTTAGGGAAAACTGGTTCTGTTCAAAAATAACTGCCAACGTATTTTTTATGTTTATCATAAGGTAAAATTGTTGATAAACAAGAGAACCAAGTAAATGAAGATGTGATAAATGAACTTAATTAGCATTATTGTTTAAAGGTATTATGTATTTAAGTTTTTTAGTGCAGCAACTGTGACCTAAAGGTGAAAGAAATATTTAACAATCTACGTTGTTTTCTACAAGTCGTAAAACTGAACACTGATATTTTACAATGTTTTAAGACGAGTAAAGTGATTTGATTGTAACATGTGGAAGGAAAAACAAAAATAAGACTGTTATATCTTTTTTGGCAGGGGGATGTTTATAAGGAGACACATAATGTGTTTTAGGACAGTTTATTTTGTACTTTGTTCCATTTATTTTGTACCTTCCTTTCCTGTATTCTGGCAAATGGATGATCCCAGAAGGAATTTTTATTCTAATTAACTAAATTTCTCAGTAGAGAGAAAAAAAAAGTACTTTTTTAATATATACGTTTGATAATTGATGCTAATTTTAATGCAGTGTCATCATGTTGTGGATGGAACCAGAGGCAGGGCCAGGAGCAGAACCAATCAGATTAAGAATCTGATTGGCCTACTGTCAGGCAACTAGAGCTTTAAACCATATAAAATGGATCAAGGGTTTTCCTAAAGCTTAGGAATATTCAATGAGAATTGATTAGGGTACTTTTAAAATGAACTGAACCATTGCATTTGGCTTTAGATAGAGGAGGCCCAGCAACCGGGTCACCATGTGGAAGTAAAGTTTACTTTCTTTGAGATATCATTTCATTTAAACATTAATGAGCTATCTATTAAAAACAAAGGGGCAGCATTGGCTTTGCTCTCCCAAAAATATATCTGCTTCCCAGTTTTCACATATTAACTTGAATTCAAAGCCAATCTTTGCTGAATTTGTCTGTTATTTTAAAGCTCCTTTTGTGTATAGAAAACGGGGAGAGAAAACTTATTTTGTTGTTTGTTTTTCTTCTCTGCAACTGTATTATTCATTAATGTGTATATATTAAAAGTAAGTGAAGGCTTGCTTATTTCTCAACCATAGAAAAATAACCAAAAAATAAGAAAGGGCTTATGAGGAACCTGCAACCAGATTGACAAGCTGTCAATGATCTGGATCAATTTGGATCAATATTAGAGTTGGACTTGATTCCCATGTCCCTACAGCCCTGCCAATGGTACCGGTTATCTTCAGATCTTACAAAAAATAAAAACAATAGTAAATAGCAGAATACATATTCATAATTAATTTGAAATTTAAACAGTTGTATTCATTTTTTATATATAAAAAAGAGGTGTAACATTTTTCTCTAAGTTCTACCATGAATATAGTAATAGACAGAGGGGCTTCAGAATCAATTCAGCTTTACAGAATTGAACATCCAGTAACAAAGCAAAAAATGACTTTTTATAATGAATGCCAAATTTCTGCAAACCTCTTCTGGCTATGGCGTTATTTCAGGCTGCTGGAAAGACAGAGACACAAGGAAAAACATGAGGAAAGCTAGCAGAGTTGCAGGGTCAGAGTGACCTCACAACGAAATGAGGGACATTTTAAAATACCCATCAAAGCTTATTGATAATCTACAAAACAAAATTATCATCAGGAATAGAAATACCAGATAATTTCTTTCCTGCTTCTGTTGATTTTCTTCCAGACAAAGGGAAGATGCTCTGATCAGAAAGCAGTCATGAATAAGACTTCGGGCAGCAAGGCATGATGGGAACATTAAAAAGAGGACTTGAATACCTACAGGTGAGCAGAAACCACTAGACCTGCTTTTTACTGTATGCCTACTGAAGACTGAGCACAACATATTGATCTCCTAAATACTACCTTTTTTCCCCTGGTTTATTCAGTAAAACAAAGTGGTTAGACCTCTGTCTAGGGGACTGAATTTGCATGTTGTTTATCTCGTCTTGTATCATGTTTTTATCACAATGCTGATGGAATATTTTCAAATTGGTTGCAGCAGCTGATCGTTGCTGGTGCATATTTCCATGCTCATGTTAATAGAAAATATTTTGATTTCAACTCATTTGTTTTCATCTGATGAGCTGTGATCTATGCTCACAACCCTGGAAGCATCATGTGCAACCATCAGCGCAATGAAATGATCTAATGCAAAGCTCCAAATGTTCAAAAAGTTAAGTTTTTAGGCCTATTTTGTGCAGTAAAGCATAATGAAATTCAGAAAAATATTCAGAAAATATATTAAAGTAAACTGAAGACAATGTTTAATGTTCTTCATCAAGCCTCATAACTCTGAACATGATCAGTATGGTCACGGTAGGATAGCTGGGAATTGAAAGCCAATTACAAAGGCTGTAAAACCACTGAAAGGAGTCCAGCTGGTTATACTTCAATTGGGTTGAATCTGACCTGCAACGATTGGGAAATTGCTCATGACAGTGAAGTTGGATCTTACAAGAAGGAGCTCTTGACAATATTCCTCTTTTAGCATAGGAGATCAAGCTTTCTGCTCTTAAGAATTCAGAAAGATGTTTATTTTCATGTTTCAAATGAGAAATTTGCACAGATGCTAAATATGCAACAGGCTTTGAGTTTTGCTATGTTGGAGAACATTTAGCTGATCAACCGGGAAATGAATGCATAAAATGCAAGTTTGATATTTCTGTTAAGTGGAATAAATCAAGAACCAGGTATATCAATCAACCTGCTTTTGTTTCTTAGTTTACTTAAAACATTTTTTTTTTTGCAGTTTTATAGTCTAAAATGAAAATATCTGTTATAGTTAGTGAAGTTGTTTATTTTACAGATTACAAAAACTACTTTATCTTTTTTAACTTCAATTTAGTTAAGTTTTTGTTTGGTGTAGTTATAAATATATATTTTACTCTTTCCAGTTTGTTTAATACTAAACCTGGTAGCAAAAAGACAAGCTAAGTAAGGCTAATGGATAAATAAGAAATATCATATTTTTTAAATGTTATTTTGTACACTAAACATATATTTCTGTTCAAAGTTTTTGTGTTTTAAAAATCATAGGATCTAACCTAAAAGTTGACATTATTCTAAAGGAAATATAGCTTTTTTTGTTCTGTACTGTGATTAACAATCAAAATAATCTGTTTAAAAAGGCTTATTGTTTAAGCTTAGCTCATTTAACCCATGCAAAATAACGTTGTTTTGTTTTTACTGCAATTGAAACATGAAAAATCTAAATCTAACACCTTGTGCAGGGATGAGATTAATGCTTATTTCATAAAAAAAATGTAGCTCATTTTACCTTTATTTAGCTTACTATAAAAAGGTATTAATACCTAGTTTTTGGATGTTGGTTGTATTTAAAAGGTCTAAAATCTGGGCTTTTGATGTTGATTTGATAAATTTGTGTTTGTTGCAGATTCAGTAGTAATAAGCATGGAAAGAGATGAGAGCTGGTCTAACAAGGGAAGTGAATTGGTGTAGTTGCTCATATTTAAAGCATTTCACATTTGGCCACTTTTTTTCTGTTGATGACTAACAGAACTCGCCCTGAGCTTATTGACATTTTACTAGCTGATAAACCAAAGAGAAACAGCCTCAAACAGGTTGATTGATGACAGAGAAACACTAGAATTTAAACAGAGGGGTGACAAATAAAATGCAAGTATACTTCATATAATATTAGAGAAAGTTAAAGTTTCATATTTAGGATGCACATTAAAATTGATTGTAGGCTTTAATGTTATTGATTCATCCAAGTAAGTCAGGGAATCAAGCCACGGCTATGCCACCTGTTTGCTGAATGTAAAGTTATACATCGATTTTAAGCATGTGTGCTGTTTTCTAACAGGATCCTGATTGCAACTCACTAAATGGTTCATGTTCTTCTTAAAAACAGCTTTTCTGATGGTTACTCCCAATCACTAATGAATTTAGTAATGGAATCATTGCTTGAGTTTTTTCTGTTTTTAATTCCTTCATTTACTAATCGTTTCAATTAGCTAATTTCAGATATTTATGTCCTTTTCATCATAAAACCATTTCCAATGGTCCCTTAGAATGATAGAGCTACTCAATTACAGAGGTTCAGATTCAAAAAGCTTTTAATCAGAATGCTACTTAAATTTCCTCGCAGCACTATCAATCTTGCTCTGGAAAACCCTTTGATTCTGTTTTTTTGCATGCATGTGGAAGCTTTTCTATCAAGCTCTTTATTGCCATCTAATTTCAACTATAAATGCAGCATTCACGGCCCTGATGTAACGAAATGTTTTCCATTTATCATTTAACTCAAGAGGCGAGTGTAAAAATCCTCCCAGGATCTTTCTCATTCCCAGTGAACCTTCTCCTGTCAGTTCATCCTGAATAATCAGCCAAGCATGTGGGATTTTTTCCCTCCTTTTTTTCTTTTTTACCTTTTCCAGTAGTCCTTGTAATTTTCAGTCTTGGCTACCTTATGTGTGAATTATTAATGCCCATTGCCTATTTCGCCTCTCTGGAAGGTTAAGGCACTTTGCCCTGGAAATATAAAAAACATACAACTTTCAGAAGGAAATAATACAATACCTCACAAATTGTATATTAGCTGAATTATTAATTTCTGTCTAAATCTAAAGAATTATACTATTCACAGAAATTCTCTATGGAACTTGGGGAGAGAAGATATTTCCTCCCTTTACATCGTGTTTTCACTATAGACCAGGAGGTTTGTCCATTAAATTTTGAATTTCTTCAAATCTATGTGGGTCAGCAAAGTGATCACATAAGGTAGCAACATCAATTTGCTTATGTCAAGTGTTCCTGCTAAAGGATCTTTAGGGAAAGCACTTACTTGTAATGAGATAAAGTAATATTTATATCTTAAAATAGAAAACCGTCACAATGAGATGGAATCTTTAAGTTGAATTGCTTTAAACTTTGATTCATCAACGATGGTTGCTTTCATTCCTTATTAGTTTTCCATTGTTTTGCATTTGCAGGTTTGATTCACTGTCTTTGAGTGTTTGAGAACCAATTATAGGCCGAGAACAAAGGTTAAGCTTTTTCTAATTGAAGCTGTTGCAACGAACTATGTCAAAGGTTTGAGAGGATGCATCCTTTGTTGCATGATTAGTATAAAAGGCAGAAAAGAAATGGCTAAATTGCAAACTAGTTTATTTAAGAATAACCCCTATGGCTGATTTTGTACTGAAGCTGCCACTATCATTCTTCACATACCTGATATAATTGCTCCTACACTGGAAAAATAAAAATCTAGATTCATTTTTTCTTAAAATAAGTGCATTTGTTCTTGAATTGAGAAGGTAAAAAGAGACATTTTGCCAATAGAACAAGACAAGTTACATTTAAAATAAGAAACCACAGTTGCATTGTCTAATTTCCAATGCATTTTATCTAAATATCTTATTTTAAGAGTAAAAAGCCTTATTACATTAGCAAATAATTTCATTTACCTACTCAAATTATAGGGTAAATACACTTTAAGAAATTTTTACTTATTTCTAGATCGTTTTCCCAGTGTACTGTTTCACTGCCAGGAATAATGTAGCCTACTTTCCAAGATGCCCAAGATATTATATTAAAGTTGTTGAAACTAGAGTGAAAATAAGCAATTCAAAAACTTGAGCTATTCCATATTTTGAAAAAAAAATTGTGCAGAGGTGTCAAAATTATCATTGTTGTTTATTACGCAAGTAAAAGTCCTATTGTTAAAAAAGTTAAAGCTACAGTGTGTAATTTTCAGCGACATCTAGCGGTCAGACTGCAGACTACAGCAACATGAACATCTCCCCTCCACCTCTTCTCCCCCCCAACAGTACGGCGAGCGTTACGGGACAAAATGTCTTCCACGACGTCGGAATCACCTACCTTCTCAAGTGATGAGGTTTGTTTACATAGATAATTTTACAGATAGTATTTCATTAGTCTGTGTAGGGTATAGATTTCATGTAGACTTAAGATAATAAATATACCCGTTATTTTTTCTACGTCGTTGTGACGTTTTGGTGAGCTGCTTTGCATGGTGATATAAACAGACGAAGTAATTGTAGTCATTAGTTTAACAGTGTGATTGTGTTCGCTGGAAGAAAATATATTCCCCGTTTACAGAGCCCAAGTCTTGTTTGTGGTACGGGGGTTACAAGGTGAGGAAGAGGGAGAGAGGGCGAGGAAGAGGGCAGAGAGGCCGGGGTGGGCGTGCAGCCAGGGCCAGGCGAGGGAGAGGTGCCAGCGGGATGACCAGAGCAGAGGAGGAAAGGCTTGAAGATCTCCAAAGGAGCCGGAGAGAAGTAACCGAGGTATATATCCGTAGCTCGCTAATATGCAGCTTCATATATCTGTCTCTCTCACACTCACACACGCCACTATCAGCTGTGGTAATTTTATGAAGCTGTGGCCTTATCTAGGTAATGCTACCTGACATCTTGACAATAGTTTGGTTGAAACGGGATGTGGGGGTGGGGTATTACGTGTATAAAAAGACAATTGTGTGTGTAGGATTAATTACCTGTCCAACAGAAAACTGGCAACTTGAGCGTTACTTTGAAAACCTTTTTCCTCCATCAGTGACTTCCATCGTGTAAATGCGGTGCCAATGTTGATCCGTTTTTTTTTGCCGTTTCTTGTCACGCTTGCGTTTATTCTCGTCGTGTTTCCGCTTCTTAGATGACGGGGGTTCGGTGTCCGCCGCTTTTCGTTGTGATACAGAGTAGGCATGATCCTCCATTCGTCTGATGTTTGGCCACACAGTGCCAAACAGTTTGCAAAGTCACTCACGCCTGCCGCCTTGTTCACCTTTCTTGTTACTGAAGCGCCGTATACCTGCTTCTTCTTCTTCTTTGGTTTCAGGCAGACTAAACGCTTCTAGGGCATAATACTGCCATCTATTGTTCAGTACCGTCTCAGTTCATCTCTCTCAACTTGCCGTAGTTACTTTCGAGCGTAATGGGAGATCTCGCAATCGCTAGTTTGTTGCCTCTGCGCAGCCGTAGCGCAAAGATGTCTGCCTCCATGGCTGCGAGACCCGCTCCTATGTAATTATAAATAACGAATTCTAAGGCAACGCAAATATTAAGGTTAAGAGGCTGAGCTCATAGGTGATGATAAATAACATAGTTATGTATAATATATTAAATTTTTGACTTTATATCCCTGTAATTATTACACACTGTAGCTTTAAAGTATTAACTTAACATTTTTACTGAAGTAAAAGTAGAATTTTCAAAACTACTTACAGTATAAAAGTAAAATAAAAGCATCAAACAATGTTTAGGAAGGATGCTTTAAACTTTATACTGGTTACTGCACAACCACATCTTTAATAAAGGAACCTTTCTCTACAATTCAACTAATGGTAACACTTTGAAATTTTACTTTGCATCATCTTGAATAGTGTTTTATGTTGGTGCAGTACAGAGTCCAACCACATATAAATTGTCTGATGAAACTAATTATTTTGATGGATTTAAACTTTTTTAGATACCACAACAAGAATGAGCTTATATAAAAGAAATTAAGTAGATTTATGAAATTTAAGGAGTAGAAGTAAAAAGTTGTCTAAAAATAATCACTCCAGTAGATTATAGATAGCCAAAATTTTTACTTAAAGGTATAGAGCAGTGTTTTTCAACCCTGATCCTCAAGGCACCCTGCCCTGCATGTTTTAGATGTTCCCAGCATTCACACACCTGTTATAAATTGATAGCAGATCATCAGGCTTTGCTGAACTGCAATCATCTGAATCAGGTGTGCTGAAGCTCAGAAACATCCAAAACATGCAGAGTTGTGTGCCTTGAGGACCAGGGTTGAAAAACACTGGTATAGAGGATGATGTTCTTTTTCCGAGTGGATCATCAAAATAAGTGGTCCTCCTAATTGTCAATCATTCTCGTTTACGTAAGGCCATCCCACGTGCTCATCCCCTATTTCACTTACCGGTCGTGAGTCTGATAAAGGAAAAATTGCAAATCTTCTTTTGGAAAGTAAGCAAGTTTTAAACAGTGTGCATGAGCAGAAATAGGCTCGTGCTCTTGCACACATTTAATAGGCGTTCCCTCTCAGGAGCAGGAACAGGGTTGTATATGTGCTCTTTCTTTTTTTTGTGGAGAGGGCAGGTCTTTTCAAACATTCACAAAATCCTCCACCATACCTTTTAAGTAAGGTAACAAATTATTTGTACTTTTTTACTTGATACCTCTGAAATTGTAAAATTTGATCACTGTTTGTATTCATCCCTCTTAACCATAATAGCAGTAAATTAAATCCATCCCACAAACTTTGAAACAGGCATACTTTTTCAAAGCACTGCTCAGGTCTTCTTTTGTTCTTAACTGTGATACCTTTTAAAATGTTTAACCGCCGGTAAAATGTTTAAAATGTCTAAGGTTGGCTAGTGAATAGAAAATTTCAAACACTGAATATTTAAAATCCATAAAAAGGGCGGTTTGTGTAGAGATTTACAAGTATTACAGCCAGGCAGAGCAACCAGTTGCACATAAAGCTTAGCAGAGTTTATCCTTTGATAGCACATTTGCTGAAGTGCTCAGCTGAGAGACATCGTGAAGCTACATTAAGAGGGCACAAATGATGCGTTTTGTTGGGCAGATGGGGGGGAAAAAACTTGTAGACCCAGGAGGAAAGACAAGAAAAGTAAAGGTTGAAGATCCCACACCTTTTCTCCAGAATTACATACACAAGACTAATTCCAAATACCTCTGTTTTGACATAAAGAAATACACTCTAGCACTTTGTTTTACACAGCTCAACTGTTAAATGTGTCAGTGTCTGAAGAGACGATGAGATACACTATATTGCCAAAAGTATTTGCTCACCTGCCTTGACTCACATATGAGCTTAAGTGACATCCCGTTCCTAATCCATAGGGTTCAATATGACGTCGGTCCACCCTTTGCAGCTAGAACAGCTTCAACTCTTCTGGGAAGGCTGTCCACAAGGTTTAGGAGTGTGTTTATGGGAATTTTTGACCATTCTTCCAGAAGCGCATTTGTGAGGTCGCACACTGATGTTGGACGAGAAGGCCTGGCTCTCAGTCTCCGCTCTAATTCATCCCAAAGGTGTTCTATCGGGTTGAGGTCAGGACTCTGTGCAGGCCAGTCAAGTTCATCCACACCAGACTCTGTCATCCATGTCTTTATGGACCTTGCTTTGTGCACTGGTGCACAGTCATGTTGGAAGAGGAAGGGGCCAGCTCCAAACTGTTCCCACAAAGTTGGGAGCATGGAATTGTCCAAAATGTCTTGGTATGCTGAAGCATTCAGAGTTCCTTTCACTGGAACTAAGGGGCCAAGCCCAGCTCCTGAAAAACAACCCCACACCATAATCCCCCCTCCACCAAACTTTACACTTGGCACAATGCAGTCAGACAAGTACCGTTCTCCTGGCAACCGCCAAACCCAGACCCGTCCATCAGATTGCCAGATGGAGAAGCGCGATTCGTCACTCCAGAGAACGCGTCTCCACTGCTCTAGAGTCCAGTGGCGGCGTGCTTTACACCACCGCATCCGACGCTTTGCATTGCACTTGGTGATGTATGGCTTGGATGCAGCTGCTCGACCATGGAAACCCATTCCATGAAGCTCTCTGCGCACTGTTCTTGAGCTAATCTGAAGGCCACATGAAGTTTGGAGGTCTGTAGTGATTGACTCTGCAGAAAGTTGGCGACCTCTTCGCACTATGCGCGTCAGCATCCGCTGACCCCGCTCCGTCAGTTTACGTGGCCTACCACTTCGTGGCTGAGTTGCTGTCGTTCCCAAACACTTCCATTTTCTTATAATACAGCTGACAGTTGACTGTGGAATATTTAGGAGCGAGGAAATTTCACGACTGGATTTGTTGCACAGGTGGCATCCTATCACAGTTCCACGCTGGAATTCACTGAGCTCCTGAGAGCGACCCATTCTTTCACAAATGTTTGTAAAAACAGTCTGCATGCCTAGGTGCTTGAATTTATACACCTGTGGCCATGGAAGTGATTGGAACACCTGATTCCAATAATTTGGATGGGTGAGCAAATACTTTTGGCAATATAGTGTATGTGGCTGTAGATTTCATTCAGTGTGTAACCTGACAGATTGGGACGCTGAGATTTTTGCAGGATCTGTATGTGTGACCTGTGTGAGTCATGTGCAGCTCTCATTCTGCAGCGTGGCTGCTATGGTTGCATCGGTGCAATCTGTTTCTTTACGCTTCATTTTCCAAATTAAGCAAGAACGCTACTCATATGCTTCTGTGTTCCTTCTGCCATTTACTGTATAAATATTACCTGTGGAGGGTGGGGGTGTAAGAGGAGAGGGCAAGACTGTATTGACGGGTTTTGGCCCCTGTAGGCAGGGAGGGTAGGGGATGTGGATGTGCAGCCACGCTAGCGGCTTCCAGGGATGTGTTAAGCATGAGAAAAAGAGGCTGCTTTGCCCTTTTCTGCAACATTCTCCTGCAACCTACAACCTGGGCTTCATTAGCAGCTGTCTGTCAGTAAGGCCGCTGCATGGTTGCTTGGCAACTGGAACCTCATTTGGCCAAGCAGGACCAGATGCAACAGGACTTCTCTCCCTGACACATAAAAGAGATAAACAGACCTGTTCTCCACTTCAATTGATTTTGTTTCAGTGCTATTCTCCTCAAGGGTAAAAAAGATGCAGAGTCCTACAGCTGAGTGAGCGATACAGGCGATATAGGGAACCACTGAGGAGAACTTTCCCTGACTGACCTTCATGGACAAACAGTGGAAAGGAGCTCCTCTGACCCAAGCAGAGCAGCCGCTGTTCTGAAAAGGTCTTCTCGTTATTTTTTTAATGACCATAAATGAAAGGGCCTAATGATGACCAAGGGACTGGCCTCCATGGAAAAGTTATGTTGCATTTGTATTCATAGCAGATGATATAAGTGGCAGCATTATGCTGTAGGGATACTTCTTGTCCAAACCTTTTACAAGAGTTAAATTTGGCATAGTGAGACCTGCATGTCACTTTTCTTAAAAAAAAAAACTCTCCTGTACATCATTAGATTTCACAAGCTTTTGGAAAAGGGAACAAAGTTTTTTTTCCCATACTTTGTTAAACGTGTGAGTCATTATAGGCCCAGTTTGCCTTAGACCAGGGGTCAACAACATGGTGCCCGCGGGCACCAAGGGGCCCTCAAGGACCACAAGGGGTGCCCTTAGAGTCTTCTGAAAATAGAACAACTCAACAGTGAGCTACGTTTGAAATTTCATTGTATTCTGTTTTTAATGAGTTATAGAACATTTCATCATTTAATCATATATGGCATTTAAGCATTTATAGAGATTTCAAAATGAAAATGTCTAAAAGAAAATTAGAAATTTAAAGAAACGATAAAGATATGTTTATAATGTATGAAGTTTAGGTGAACGTTGACCCTTGTAATTCATAGGTCAGTATTGGTAGCCCTTCCTGTGACTCAGTACCCCTGATTTAGCCCTCAACTGTAAAAAGGTTGATGACCGCTGCCTTAGACAGTGCAAAAGTCTTCTAAATTTGGGGGTTTAATAACAATGATTTACTTTTGTCCAGTCAGTGACAGGAATAAAATATTTTTAAAGCTGTGGATTTAAACAAATTTCCCTATATTTAGCCAACTCTAATGTAATGGTGCACAAAAGTCTGGTCTCAAGTGCAGTTTACTGTATATTTGTGGTCCTACTTACAACTGAAGTAAAATAACCCAGCTCAAAGAATTACCAATACTTTGTGTTCTACCTGCATATTTATTTGTCTGCTACTTTTTCTCATGGAATGAATAAAATCTTTTTGCTGCACCTCATGTTAGACACCTTTGGTTTAGGTCCAAGCATATCCATTTGCTAGTATGGCCTACCCAAAATCCAGATCTAATCCCTTTTCAGTATCTAAGACAAAAATGGAACTCAGTGGTCACAGATAATCTCCATCTTAAACGGATTATCATCAGACTCTTAATGATCTAACATGGTTGAGATTTCTGCAGGAAAGTATTTTCTCTGTTTTTATTTGCTGATATCTGAGTAAATAGGAATGAAAATTGAAGTAATATTGCGTGTTGGTTGGGTTAAAGTGAAAGCCTTTTGCATTTTTAAGTGATTCACAGCAGCAGCGCCTATGCAGGTTGTAGAGAACATCTGTTGTATTGACACACCGCTAATAAGACCACATAAAGCAACTCTCCTAAAATTATATACCTGCAGATAAAATACCTCAGGAGAAACTTTTGAGTTCAGCGAATGATTTCTAACCACAGTTATGCTCTTATGGCCCCACTGGAGGAGAAGAACTGATTCATCGCTGTTCTCTGACAATGATTATGAGAAATGATACCTTTTTGAAAAGGTTTCTTAGCACCCAGTTCATTGATCCAACATGATATGCCCTCTTCACTTTCATCTTTTATCTGTCTTCATGTGCTTTGGGACACTGGAGGTAGATATTTAAGTAGAAATCCTTTTGAAGTTACTGGTTGTTTTTACTATATATGTTTAAAAGAAAATGGAACAGACATTTTATTTTGTAATAACATTTTTTTCCTCTTATATTGATTTGCTGGAGGTTTTCCTCTCGATTTAGTTTTAAAACTTTACTGAAATCCTTTTTTTGTAGAACGATTCCCAGCATGTTGCACTGCTGATTCTTTGATACATTTAGGCTATGAAGAGTCGCTTTGCTGCATGGGCAAATCTTCATAGTCGTAAGCGCTGCAGCATTAAAAATAGATTAGAGTTCGAACAGAAATGCGGTAGCATACAAGACTGTAATTGCTCCTGGCAAACACTATGCCCTGCCAGGAGGCTGCTGTTATCTCAAAGCTCCTCCGATGTCTTTGGAGTTGAAGGAGGAGCTGCTTCTTCTGATGCTAAGCAACTCAGTTCGTTTTCCTCCTGTCTGTAAATCTGGCACAAAAACCTGAGGCCTGATTCTAAATGATGAAGATTCACTTCCAATCATCACTGACAAGTTTAGTTTGTAAAATTACAAGACACATCAAGGTATGAGCTATATAAGATGCATTGAGCAGACGTCACATTAATGATTCTTCGACCCTTGATAAGCAGCACACATAAAAAAACTGTTATGTCCCTTGCAGGGAGGGATGCCCACTGGTGCTTCTAACCATCCTTATGTTTCTGTTAATGTTTTTTTTTTATTCATTTGCTTTTATGCAGAAAAAGAGAACAAAAATCCTTGGAGCACATTAGTCACAAAGATCGGTCTAAAACTGAGAATGGTGGCATATTTAATTCATTACTTCAACACTATTGAAAAAATATTTAATGCCATGGAAGCCATTTCCCACCATAAGCTGTGGGTTACATTAATACTCAAGGTAAAGAGGTTTCAAAGCCTTAAAATAAATTCCTTTATATTAAAACACCACGATCCTTAACTAGTATTTAGTTTACAAAATAAACCCATTTTGTGATTATATATAATTTAACAAATTCATCTGTGGTGAAATTTTCTGTACCCTTAACAATTCATTTAAAATTAAATGAACTGTCTTTTTGAATTATTATTATTATTATTATTTTTTTTTTTTTTTTATAGATTTTTTTTCTTTAGCTGAACTGCTCAGAGTTTCTGGAAATATCTGATTCCTGATGACACTCTTAGTTTATTTCCCTACTGTGCACAGCAAGAAGGATGTTGAGGCTAAAGACAAATATTTAAAGTTCATATTTTAAAAGACCGTAGAGAGGGGAAAACGTTTGTCTTGCAGCAATGGTACATAAACATTTGGAGTTTGTTTATCTCAGCAGGAAGTTAAGAAAACACTACTGGTGACTTAAGTTTGAACCTATGAGTACAGACGGAAAACAGCTTTTGCTCACAGTTCATTTCAATGGCAGATCAGAAGCAATGGGCCTGTTCTCCTACAATAACTTTAGCAAACTTGTTATAAATGTGTGGACATTTTGAATAAAGCTCTAAAGGACCCATGTTAAAGGTTTATTTCTCACCTACAAATGTGGGGAATCATCAAAACCGGTTCTAGGGAGAATTTATTTAAAGTTTAAAAGGCTTTTTTGAAACGGAATAAATCAATATTATTGTTTCCAGTATGGGATGAATTGCTATATTTGATCCTTTCTTTAGTAAGGCAAAAAATAAATAAATTACATTAAAAAAACATCCTTTGAGACAAATTGGTGTGAGGTGTAAAGCTAAAGATCAGGCTGAGAAGGCTTGTCCCGCCTTCCTTGCAGCATGCTCATCAAGTCTCTGCCATCAGGTATGACTTAGACTTAGACTTCTTTATTTGTCATTTTGTATGCACAGGGTGCATACAGAACGAAATTGCGTTACATACAGCTTATGAACGTTGCATTGATATTTCAAATGGCACGAGTTATAGAAAAATACAAAAAGTGCAGCAGTGGTCAAAGTGTGAACAGTGCAGAGGATAAGAGACAGTGTGCAAGTTGCAGTGGTTCAGTGCAAAATGGCATTTGTGCAAAAAATGCGTTATTGAAAAATACAATGAGATGAACAATTTAAAGGGCTAAAAGTTAAAAGTTCAGCAGCATTTGATGCCCGATAATGTGCAATAGGTGCAGAGTTCGGATTGTGGATCAAAGGTTCAACAGTCTGATGGCAGTGGGGAAGAAGCTGTTGCACAACCTGGTGGATCTGCAGCGGATGCTGCGGAACCTCTTTCCAGAGGGCAGCAGGGAGAACAGTCCATGGTGGGGGTGTGAGGGGTCTTTGATGATATTACGGGCTCGGGACACACAGCGCTGTGATGAAATGTCCTTAATGGAGGGAAGAGGAGCCCCAATGATTCCTTCCGCTGTCCTCACCACCCTCCTCACATTCTTCCAGTCAGAAGCTCTGCAGCCTCCACACCACAGAGAGAGACAGCTGGTCAGAACGCTCTCTATGGTGCTTCTGTAGAAGGTTGTGAGGATGGGCGGGGGCAGGCGGGCTCTCCTCATCCTCCGCAGAAAGTACAAGCGCTTCTGTGCCCTCTTCACTAGAGATGAAGTGTTTACAGTCCAGGTGAGGTTGTCCGTGATGTGCACCCCCAGGAACTTTGTGCTGCTGACCACCTCCACAGCTGAGCTGTTGATGAGCAGTGGAGCATGGTGGGGGCGGTTTTTCCTGAAGTCGACGATGATCTCCTTCGTCTTCTCCACGTTCAGGATCAGACTGTTTTCACTGCACCAGTCCACCAGCTGCTCCACCTCCTCTCTGTAGTCCCGGTCGTTGTCGTCCCTGATGAGGCCCACCACCGTGGTGTCGTCCGCAAACTTCACGATGTGATTGGTGGTGAACCTGGGGACGCAGTCATATGTCATCAGGGTGAACAGCAGGGGGCTCAGGACGCAGCCCTGAGGGGAGCCCGTGCTGAGGGTGATGACATCAGAGGTGTTCTGACCGACCCGGACTGACTGAGGTCTGTTGGTGAGGAAGTCCAGCAGCCAGTTTCGAAGGGGTGTGTTGAAGCCCAGATGTTCCAGCTTTCCCACCAGGTGCTGTGGGATGATGGTGTTAAACGCTGAACTGAAGTCCAGGAACAGCATCCGCACGTGGGTGTTCTTCTCCTCCAGGTGGGCCAGGCTCAGGTGAAGAGCAGAGGAGATGGCGTCCTCAGTGGAGCGGTTTCGCCGGTAGGCAAACTGGAACGGGTCGAGTGTTGGGGGGAGACTGGAGACGATGTGTTCCTTTACCAGCCTTTCAAAGCACTTCATCATGATGGGAGTCAGTGCGACGGGCCGGTAGTCGTTGTAGCAGGTGACTTGAGGTTTCTTTGGCACTGGGATGATGGAGGCAGACTTGAAGCATGCTGGCACTGTGGCTTGCTCCAGCGAGGTGTTAAAAATGTCCGTGAGGACACCAGCTAGCTGACTTGCACACTCCTTGAGCACCCGCCCAGGTATGTTGTCGGGACCTGGGGCCTTCCGCGGGTTGACCCTCCTCAGAGTCTTCCACACGTCGGCTGTGTCAAGGCAGAGAACCTCCTCTTCCTGATGTGGGACAGCCTTCACTGCTGACAGCTGCAGCTCTGTCTTTATCAGGACTGCCAACACCAGTTGATTAAAAAATACACTGCTGAAGAAAATAAAGAGAAAACTCAAATAACACATCTTAGATCAGGGCATGCTCCTGATGGATGGATCGAGACATGATGTCCCACATTTTCGCAATCAGATTCAGGTCTGGGGAACAAGCGGGTCAGTCCACAGCTTCAATGCCCTCATTTTGCAGGAACTGTTGACACACTCCAGCATGAGGCCCAGCTTTGTCCTGCATTAGGAGGAACCCAGGGCCATCAGCATGTGGAATGCGTTTGATTTCGACAGCTTCGTACTCCGAAGGACCTGGCCTACCTGGACTGGGTCCTTAAGAGGCCATAAAAATCAGGAGGCCGGAAGAGTTAAACTGTAGATTCAAACAGCTCCGGCCTTCTCTGGTTACCTTCTTGCTGCTGTTGTGTGAGCTAATTATATTTTTGAGGAGCTTCATCAGCACTACCATCATTGCAGATGTCAGATTTATTGTCCCCACCCTGCAGATATAATCTAAGCTAAAAGTGAGCCAAACCCATTTTCACAAGGACAGATAAAACCTTTCAAAAAACCAAACATTACCAGCAACATATCTGACTCAGTAACCATTTAAATGTATAAGTCTCATTAATTCCAGATGAAATAATTAATTTACTTTTATTATATTAAACAGCACTTATGATATTCACCAGTGTTCATCACTATTTTTCTTTTTTCCTCTGAGCACGGAGCAGTCGGCTTACTTGGACTTGCAATAAATTATGGGATACCTAAGGCTTTAAACAATACACCAAACCTGTCCTTCCAACCAGGGCGAAAAGAAGGCTCATTTGACGGAGTCTTTAAACCCTAAGAGGCAGCGGCATTGCGCTGTGATGTAATCGTCAACAAATCTAGCCTTAGGAGGACACAGCCGCAGGATTAGAGCACAGCCATGGCGTCTCAAGAGGTCCGAGGGTCTAATCTCGGTACCTAATGTCAGTCATGCTACCTCTGGTGAGGACATGGTTGGGTGTACGGCCCTCCAAAAAAAAGAAAAGAAAAAAATGCCACTCTACACCATTACTGGCCAACTGCCAAAACAGTCATGCTCAGGATGTTGTCTCCAGACTCTGTCACATATGCTCAATGTGAAAATACTTTCAGCTGTGCACAGAGCACAGAGCACCAGGGGCGAATTTGCCGATCCTGCTGTTCTCCTGCAAAGGCCAAGTGTTCTGCATGGTGTTGGACTGTGAGCACAACGCCAATCTGTGGACCTCAGGCCCTCATACCGTTCTCATGGAGTCTGTTTCTAACCGTCTATGCAGACAGATGCATATTTGTGGCCTCCTGGAGGACTCTGCAGGGCTCTGGCAGTGCTCCTATTGTTCCTCCTTGCCCAAAGGTGGAGGTGGCCATCCTGCTGTTGGGATGTTGCCCTCCTACGGGCTCCTCCACGTCTCTTGGTGTACTGGTCTGTCTCTTCATAGCGCCTCCAACCTCTGGACACTACGCTGAAAAACACAGCAAACCTTTTCACAGTGCATGGATGTGCCATCCTTGATGAGCTCTACTGCTTTTCCTGAGTGACTTGTGTGGGTGTTAGAATCCGTCTCACGCAACCACAAGTGTGAAAGCCCCACCAATATTCGAAAGTAACTAAAGTATAAGCCAGAAATCATAGGTACTGAGAAGTGGTTCGGTGGTCCCCAACGGCAGAACCACTGCTTTATTGCATGCCTTGCTAATTAACAATTTCCAATTGTGTCTATTCCATTGGCACAACAGCATGATAAATTGTTATTCAATGTTGCTCCTAAATGGACAGAAGTTTGCTTGCATCTAAGTTCTATTGTGCTGTTTACGTTTCCCTATACATTTTTGAGCATTCTATTTTTATCTTTTTCTAAACTGTATGACAAAGGGAATATGGTGCGCCTTATGTGTGTGGTAAATACAGTAATGGCACACATAACTGAGACTGCGCCTTTTAGTACGGTGCGCCTTATGGTCGTGAAAATACGGTATTTCTTTATCCATTTGAATTGTGTTAATTCCTAAACATATATATATATATATATTTGTATTATTTACAGACTTTATAGGTTAATTGTTGAATTTTGTGTATTTATTTTTTGTTGTTTTATCATTTTTTTCTTTCTTTATGTAAAACAGGAAGAAATTTTGGCGGTCCACTTTCTATAAACATAGGAGCCTGGTAAGGACCAGCAGGCATTTGGGTTAGGGGCCTATGGGTTTTTACCAGTGCAAGAGAGGTGACAGAGCAAGGAATGTTTGAACTCTGCAATGTTGCAAAAAATATAGGACATAAATCAACTGAACATCTACAAGTTTGGACTTCAACTTCTTTTGCCTGCGTCAAGAAAATGGGACCCCAGTGCCTATAGTGGCTTATTGAAAATGTATTGGATGTTTGGTCTGACAAACAATTGCCACTACAACAGTCCTGGGCTGAACTGAACATCAAAAATCCAGCAGAAACAGAGGTATCAAAAACGGAGGCAAAGACAGGTCCAAATTCAAGCTGGGGTAAAAAAAACTAGAAAGCTAAAGTCTAACCGGCAAAAAGGCTGGAACGCTAAGCTCTAAGAACAAAGACGAAATTGCAAAGGGACGCTGTAAGAGTGGGAACTAAATATTCTAACAAAAAAAAGGTGCACATAACACCAGGTAAACAGCATTAGGCTGTGGCAGATCCTGATTGCAGGAAGGAACTCAGGAGATAAAGCTGCCTAAAACGAGAAAATAAATGAGTACAAAATAAAACAGGAAGTGAAAAGAAAAGGTAATATAAGTGACATTTATCTAATGAGGGCGGCCCCTGACACTTTACAAGGTAAAGATACTACTGTCCCATTAAACCATAATTTTAGTTAACGATTATTTTAATATAAATTCTGTTTGAAGCAAACCACTTAACCGGCTTTGCCCTTGCTAAAATTAAAACCCTGCATTCTGAATAATTGGCCAGTCGGGTTGCTCTCTATTTAAGTAGGATAGTGATAAGGTAAGAAACGCTTCCCATTCGTACCCGATCATACATCACTGTCATTAGTAACAAGAGATGCATCACATTTCTTTGGTGCCTTCTATTTTGTGTGCAGCAACAGGGGTCGGCCCAGCCACCAGAAAATCCCCTCTCTGAGACCGAAAGCTCACTCACACCAGGAAAACGGCAGAACCCCAGAGACCCAAACAAGATTAGCACATACTCAAATTAACCCTAACCCTTTACTTTGGCTTTTCATTTTACAAATGATGAAATAAAACATTTGAAATAAAACTTTTGTTGGCAAGTTTGATATATAAACTTGGATTGGATATATGATTTGGATGAATAAACTAAGAATATTAGGCTACATTAAAAATAGTAAAGGTTTAATTTCACTATTACAGCCAATACATACTGTGTCCAATTCGTTATCTAATTTTGAGTTTTTATGCTTCATCAACTCATAATATCAGTCGTGTAATAAAAATCCATAGCTTTGGTGCAATGAGGGTTGAAAAGGAAGACATTAAAATAAAAAGAGCTCAAGTTAACTGACCTATTTCTTTCTATTATATCTCGTCATTCGCCAAAACTTATCTCACTTATCACTCTTTAAAACAGTATGAGCTTGGCAGCTTACTGTATTTTGGAAAGGGAAAACTAAAAATTGCAGGTTCAAAGGAGTCAAAGGGATTTCAAGCCTTCGGCAGGTGTCAAACTTTACAGACTTTAAATAATATGTGCTCATGTTTCTTTTTTTGGAAGAGCAAAATTGTACAGATGTCTTTCGAACTCCTGTAGGGCTTACTCTAGGCACAATATAGACAGAGACTATTGGTTGTCAAATAGTGATGGCAGCAATGAAACTAAACAAAGGAGAAAACATGCTGTCAGATGCTAGAAATGTCAGACTTGTAATGCAAACTTGCTTTGATCTCTGGTGAAACAACCTCAAGAGGCACGACGAGCTGCTAAACAACACTTCCATATCTTTGCTTAGGTGTGATGGGGGGATTTTCTCAGGTGCCAAATTGCATGACTGGCTGAACATTTACAGTAGCTAGAAAAAGAATTTATGCCACCTTAACAACTTTTATATTTTTAGATTTGCTGAGAAAATATTACATAAGGCTGAAGTAAAACTAAACATGAATTTAAAACCTTTGAACAGATAAAAAAAAAAAGAAAAAAAAAGTTAATGTGTTTTTATTACCATTCAGGCCTCTTGAATGAAGAACTATCTTTCGCTTCAAATTTAGTTGAAATTTTTATGTGGTATATCGCTCTGAGCTTTGCATATAAAGTGACCGAAGTTTTTTCCCCCCATTTCTTCATGAATAGTTAAAGTATTTGCATAAGTAGGCCTTTTTGACCACAATCACAGAAAATGCAACACAAAAATCAAAATTTAAACTGTTACATTGCTAACCAAATTTCTTTGCCCTGATGGAACCTTGAACATAAGTGGCTCTGAAGAACAGGAGGATTTTAGATAGGGCCAGTGAGTTGGATGATGGGTCCAATAAGCAGGGAAGACATGGCGGCCGCTCTCGGTCTGTGATAAGCGTCTCACAGATTGAGATTTTGTATTAGTAAAACTGGTATAGTTTCTTCCACTTCCCAATAAAGCAGCACTTTTTGTTGGATCATGAAAAAAAAAATGCACTCAAGTCTTAGTTATAAAAAAGACAACATAAAAAAAAAGGGTCACAGGCTATGTATACTTTGTCAGGGTACTTCATTTAATTACAACCTGAATGCAAAGTACCACAGTTAACCTGCAATATTAAATGTTGCCATCGGCATTTTCTCCAGACTTTTTAATTGGCTCTGAGAACCTGAGCTCCTTAGGCCCTGAGATTACTGACATTTGCACGGATGTGAAAAAAAATTTCATTTAAAGATTGAAGGGGGGAGGGCGTGGAGTGTGTTAGTTTGAGAAGGAAAGATTGAGCTTGGTGTCACAGGTAATGCTACTATTTAAAGTTCTTAAAAGCTTCCACTTTATTCCTTTGATCACTGCTGTTTGACTGAGACCAATTTTAGCGTCATTTTCTGAGATAAAACTGTCAAATGAACAGTCACACAAAACTAAGGTTTCCACCTTAGCCTGCACAGCCGTCTTGGTGGAAAGAAAGTCAATATATGTGACTCCTTAGCTTCAAGGGGTTCAGATATGAAAGCCTTTTCATATTCATCTCTTGGCCACATTATACCCATTCATATGCAGAGGCTTATACATACTCCTCTGGGGAAATTAATATTGAACAACTCGGCGATATGGGAGTGTAGTAGTAGTGCAGAAGCATGGTGGGTCAATATACTGGGTGGGATGCAATATGAGCAGTAATTTGCATTATAACCAGGGAAGTGTATCATATTGTGGTCATTGTAATGACCGCAAGGAATGAGCTCTGCTCATCCATGAATAATGAAATGATAATAAACAAAATGCTCTGCATTAAACTGTCACAAAGAAAGAGGGATGCTCCTTTGCAATTAACATCAAGCTCCACGTCTTTTTTTTTTTTTCAAATCAAACATTTCTGCACACTCCAAGGGTCTTATTTAAGTTTGAAAGATGAAGCATTAAAATGTATTGGCTCCAATAATATTTTAAACAAAAGATAAAACTGACAGGAAAACCTTATGGAAAACAGTGATGTGCTGAAGTTTACTCTTCCTCATTTGCAGTTAAATTTGGCTGAGGGATGCAAAACAACCAATCAAAGCATTTGATGCAATTTGTTTCAGTATTAATTCATTTCTTCTCAGAATCAATGAATCGTTTCCACAGGGCTGCAATGAAATGCATAACATACTGTGGAGAATAAAGGATTCAGCACCACGGACAGCGACATAAACACCTGAAGAGTCTGCAGACAAAAAACATTTGTTAAAAGCAGACTGATCCTATTCCTGGCACTTAAAGAACTTGTAAAGTCAGGACACATATTATTTGAACTTAAGATTTAACAGGCGCTGATAAAAGAAATCAGAATACAGCTATTAGAATTGCAGCAGATTTGTAGCTACTCTTCAC